>NC_080590.1:2530833-3792500 GCF_029962835.1 Magnolia sinica | reverse complement strand
ACATTGAAAACGTTTTCACTAGATAATATCAGAGGGCTAGAATCATTCAAGTGGTGTGAATATGCTGTGATTCTAATTATTTTTAGATCATCATCTACCTACAGCAGTATCGAATGAACGGACAATCCAGACCATTGATTGGACCATCCCACTTGTCATTTAAAAGCTTTTGCTAATGTTCCCATAAAAATCTCACCCACAACAAGTTGTAAATGCAACTAGTTATTGAGTTGGGTCCACCGAGATGTATGCATTGCATGCAACCGGTCCAACTTGGTTTCCCATTACGAAAATGGGATGCCCCAAAAATCATGATGGTCAAACTATCAAGTTGGCACCATGTTTTCTTTTGATTTTTGGGCCATCCCATGTCGCAGCCTCCAGTCAGTGTGGGCTCCACATGCAGCTACTTGGATGTTTTTTCATCCAAAATATATGAAAATTTCCCCTGTTTGAGAATGAAATTTTATTTCAACTCACCTGTTTAGCTATGAATTCTTTGACAGCGTCCTCCGTAAGATCATAGCCATTGGATCTAACAACGAAAGCAACCGGAACCTCTCCAGCAGCTACATCTTTTTGCCTAGTGACAAACATTAGTTGTAACAATCAGTAATATATTTCTTAAGATTTTTGTTAGAAGAATTCATGATTGTTTCTCAATTATAAAGTTAATCACACTCACGGTACAACAGCAGCATCTGCAATGGACGGATGGCTGACTAGGAGAGCCTCAAGTTCAGCTGGCGGCACCTGCAAGCACATTTCCAATGAAAGAGATAATTTATTCAATTGTACATAGATACATGTGCGAATATAAGAAATAATGTAGTCAGTCGTCATAAATAAATAAATATATTTTTTAAACATACCTGAAATCCTTTGAATTTGATAAGCTCTTTTACCCTATCTACAATATAAACCTCTTCATCATCATCCACATACCCAATATCACCGGTGTGTAGCCAGCCTTCAGCATCAATTGTCGATGCGGTTGCTTTTGGGTCATTTAGATAACCTATGAGAAGATGACACGTGCAGCAATCATGTTAGCTTATTATTATTTATACTTGCAAACATGCACACATGTAGACCACATGGTCCATAGAGGTGGGTCTTGGCCTAACCTTTCATGATCTGAGGACCCCGAATGCAGATCTCGCCAGGCTGGTTATGCTGGAGGGAGAAACCGGTCTCTGGGTCGATGACCTTGAGATCGGCATTCCTCACTACAGTCCCACATGAGCCGGACTTGGTTGGGAAGGGCTGCTTGGCAAAACCGAGGCACATTGACAGCACGGGTCCGGCTTCGGTCATTCCGTAACCCTGCAAAAATCACATTAGTAATCCATGGTTTAAAGGTTATTATTATTATTATTATTATTATTTATAATAATAATGTTCTAATTGTTCATACATTTCATACATTTAAGGTGTTTTCTTATTGTTAGATGGTCCACATTCAATCACACACTACCGATTCCATGTCTACTATGTATGTTTTCAATTCTTTAGTGGGCACGACTTCAGTGCACCCGCAAGTCACTGAATGTTGTGCACCCACTCTCGTTCACCATTTAAAATGGATGGTGGGAATCCCGAGGATATCAATATATCGATTTTTTAAAACGTGCAATTTAAAGTGCGTGTTGATATTCCAATCCGCTATTTACGGATCGTGGTAGGAATGAGCACGCTGACTTTAGGGGGAGTGGATTAGATAAGGTACTGGCCTCACCCAGAACGGTGGGCCAACTTCTTGATGCGTCGTGTATTCTACATCCACCGTCCATCTGCTTTGCCAGGTCTTTTTAGAGCATGGGCCCAAAAAAAGAGTGGATATAATTCTCAGGCCGACTACACCATTTGGAAATATTGGGGATTGAACACCCCACCATTAAAAACTTCCCAGGGCCAACTGTGATAAGCTCACATAGACCTAGATAAATGGAAAAAATAAATTATCAGCTTGATTGAAAACTTTTGTGGCCTATGAATGATCAATCACCACTGTTTCATATGCATTAAAATGATAAGAGAAAATAGATGGACGGCGTGGATACAGAATATATGCATCAAGGTGGGCCCCACGGTAAGAGCAGCAGTGTCTTGGGTGAGGCCAGGGCCTCACCTAATCCGTTTTCCAAATTTTGGAGGACGCTTGTTGCACCGCACCTATCAGCAATATTCAAACACTATAAAAGGATCTGAATGGTTGAATCTAACTACCATGAATGGTCATATGTAAACCGTTTCTTTAAAAATTCAATCCTGTGTGGCGGTTTGTTTGACAAATTAAGGAAACACCTCACCATTACTATTTTTATGGCCCCCAAGTCAAACAAATGAATTTGTATTTATTAAGAGAATGAATTTACATGACATCTTCATGGCATTATTATGAAAATCGTGAATCTAAAAGAGCATATTAGTAATTATGAAGATGATTGAAAATCGTGAATCTAAAAGAGCATATTAGTAATTATGAAGATGATTTGATATTAAAATATTGTAAAAATACTATTATTATAGTTTTACTGAGAATAAACCAAACATAGTAACAATAATCAGATATAATCCCTGTTTATTAACTCCAATGTAGGTAAGGTGGGTCCCACAGTCTAGATAATTTAAATCAGAAATCAGGCCATTTAACCACTGATCATTCCAGTCCTGCCCGCTTAGCATTAGCTCCGGGTCAGACCCATCTTATTCACAGTTCAGATGCGAGGACAAACCTCCACGCGTGCGATGGTATGCTTGGGGACAAACCTCCACACGTGTGATGGTATGCTTTTGGGTTAAGTTGCAATTTTTTATTTTTTATTTTATTTTATTTATTTTTTTATTTTACAAACAAACACTCACATGCAACACATTGAAATGCAATCTGTCAATCAGTAGTTAGAATAGGCTTTAGGTTGAAATTTGTAGGCTTATTGCCTGCTGTAGCTTGCAACAATAAGGTGGGTGGGTGGGTGAGTGGGTCTTACTGTGATGTCTGTGAGAAATTCACTCTCTCCATCTATCAATCCACTTTGTCCACCTATTTTACCGGATCATGTTAGCACATGGATCATAAAATGCAGCAAAACCAAAACTCATTTGAGCCACATTTTAGAAATGACGAGGATTGAACATCTACTTATGAACCATTCACATGGACAAAAGTTTTGTATCTTTGTTTTTTGGAAATGACACATGGTATGACAATGGAAAAATATAGAATGTTAACTATATTTGAGAATGTTTTGAGTGTTTTTCATGGAATTACAATTGACAGGATGACAAAACATTAATCACTTGGTCCACAAAGTGAAGTAAGCGGTTAATAGTTGCACGAAAGTGGAATGAACGGTCGATAGAAATTTAGAAACAAACTAAGCGGCTAAGAGGTGTCCAAAAGCAGAGCAAATGGCTGAGGAAAGCTAGGAAATGGAATGCAGCCGAAAAGCTTGATCGAGCGGTTGAAACAGAAAAATGTGGAGAGCAGTCAGGTAGAGCGCAGGCAAATGACTGATAAAACATATATAACCAATGTGTAGCCAATGATCAATTAATGACAAAAAACAAAGCTTGGTGAAGAGAAGAGGAAGAGTTATGAAGAAAAACACATTAGAGAGGAGAAACAGCCTGGAAGAAGAAACGTAATAGAAAAAAGGAGATATATATATATATATTTTACACACACACCCGCCACACACCCACGCACGCCATAGTAGGATTTCACCACTTATGGGTTTCGAGCCCAATACCTTGTGTTGAAACTCCTAGAGTCTAACCCTATAAATAGCATTTCGGCTGTTATAACCATTTTAGTAACGAAAGAAGGATACGAAATACTAAGTTATGATGGAACTCTATAAATAGCAAAGGAATTCAATAAAAAAATTTCAACCAATAAAAAATCACAATCAAAGTAACCCATATTTGGGGATCACCACCACACACTGACGTTGTAGTGGGATTTCACCACCCATGGGTGCTCGAACCCTCAACCAGGTGTTGAAACTCCAGAGAGTCTACCACTGGAGTAAGAGAGAGGACCCATTGGACATATCAGCTTATTTTACCATATGGGATTAAAGTTGATCGATTTAAATTGAGTTGCTATAAGAGGCATCCCAGGGAATTTATTATTTAAAATTTTAAGAAAAAATTTTTAAAAAAAACGACCTATTTATGAATGAGCCCAACGAGGTTTCAAGAGTAAGCATTTTCCCATCTTTTCTATGGTGCAGCCGTTTAAAGTTTTGAATCTGCCTATTTTCTGGGCATGTCCTGACATCATCCGGCAAAACGGATGCCGGGAGTGGATTTCTCACCAACCTCAATGACCCACCTAGCTGACAGCCTGTCGCAGGCAATCTGCTTGCAAGTTTTTTGACCAATTCTCGCGCAGAGTACATCGTCAACTTAAAATAACCATCAAATCTAGAAACGCCCGATTACATCCCAATCTATTCAAATAAAATACGTCGGGAGTCTGGCCTTGAATCTGGGTTATCTCCAAATGATCCAAACCGTTTATATGATGTGCGTTTCTTTCAATGGTGGATGGACAACAAGTAGAGGTTGGACTATTTTAACTCTTTTTCTTTTGATATGGACGGTTAAGACAATCTTTTTAGAATCAAAGTCTTCAGATTTTCAGACTGAGAGTTATTTTACGAATCCCCTATCCAACAGCAGTCCTATCAAATAAACAGTTTGGATCATTGATAGGAATCCAAATCCAGCGTGTAGTCTCTCGACTTACCTTATTGTAATACGTCGGGATGTATATGCGCAAACATCCGAACGTAATACACACTACATTGGGTTTGCTAAAAACACACGAGCGTAACCCAGCTCACTTACACGCAGCACATGTATGAAGGCAGCGTAAACGTGTAAGATCCAAACCGTCCATCACCTGGGCCCCACCATGAATCTACGCAGAAAAAAATTAAATAAGGCTGATCCGCTCATAAGGTGCCACAACCACAGTGCACGGAACAAGTGGCCTTTTGAAACAAAGCTCTTTACCAATTAATTTTCGCGAGCACTGTAGTCTACCTGATGAATGGATCAAGCTGATTATTGGGTTAGAGTATCTACATAGTGGGACCCACTTGATGAATGGTGTAGATCTTCAGATCACATGCCAGATTTGCATTTGCACGGGCATGTATATCAGGTTACACATGCTGGTGGCATCAAAAACCCCAGCCACTTAATAAGACAACTAAATATCAAACGGGAATTAAGACTAAAGAGGACAACACCACAACTGTCAATTCCTCTACAGTCGCCCTTCTCTTGCGTATGGGGCCCACCGTGTGGTATCCATCAGATCCAACCCGCACATCAAGATTGATCTGGTGCATGTTTATCTCACATGTCGATCACGTGAATGACCCGTACAATAAGTTTATCCTCGAAATTTATTATTAAAAAAAGAGAGAGAGAGAGAGAGAGAGAGAGAGACGACGTACCTGCCCGAGAAGCGCCTGTGGGACCCGATTCCTGAGGGCGTCCTCTAACTCCTTCCCAAGCGGGGCAGCTCCGGACAAGATGATCCGGATCGAACTCAAATCAAAATTCTCGACCGTTGGATTCTTAGCTAACGCCAAGACCAACGGCGGGACGACCATTGCCACCGAGACCCGATACCTCTGAATCAGCTCGAGCAGCGTCCCGATCTCAAACTTATGCATGAGAAGAACTCCGGAGGCGGCTCGAAGAGAGCAGAGCAGAACAGAATTCAAAGAGAAGATGTGAAACAGAGGCAATACACAGAGCACGACGTCCTCAGTCGTCAAGTGCAAGTTGGGATTTTCACCGTCGATTTGCTGGGCCACGCTCGAGATCAAGCTCTTGTGGGTCAGGATCACGCCCTTCGGTAACCCTGTAGTCCCCGACGAGAATGGAAGTGCGACGGGGTCGTCCGGCTCAATCGAGACCGACGGGACTTCCCTCTCGTCGGCGCTCGAGATCACAGAGAAATGCAGGCAATTCTCCGGCGGGTCGTCGATGGTGATGACGGGGAGTTCGTCTCCGATCGTCGGGAACTTCTCGCTGGCGTCCCGCAGCTTATTTACGTACTGAGATTGGGTGATAACGAGCTTCGCAGCAGAGCTCGAGAACTGCTTGTAGATCTCTGCAGCCGTGCAGAAGGGGTTGGCTGCGGTCGTCACGGCCCCGATGATGGACGCGCCCATGAAGGAGAAGACGAATTCGGGCGAGTTTTGGAGGAGGATCATGATCACGTCGCCTTTCTTGATGCCCAGCTTCGATAGCCCAGCTGCCGTCTTCTGGCAAATGAGGTGGGCCTCGGCGTACGAGTAAATTCTACAGTTGGATCCCGTGATCAGACACGGACGGTCCGGGAACTCCGACGCTTTCTCGAAGCAATACGTGTGAAGAGGGAGATGGTGGGAGAGGGAGATGTCAGGAAGCTTCGATCGGAAGATGAAGGTCTCCGGAGGCGGGCCTTCGGGGGCCGGGGGTGGAGGTTTGGTGTCAGGAGAAGCAACGGATAACATGATTTCGGATGTAGAAATCTCTACGGAATGAAAACAGAGGATTGAAATTTAGAGAAACTGAAATCGATCAAAAACCCAACTCTCCTGCTGAGATCACAGCAGAAACGTGATAGAAATCTATAAAAGTAGAATCTACAAACCGTCGCAGTTTGAACCAAGAAACCACTTTTTTTTTTTCTTCTTCTTCTTAATTCTCTAACAAGAACAGAGGAAGATGTGAAACTGAAACTGAAACTCGAACTGGAACCGAAAAAAGAAATATCTGAAAATCCAATCAGGAACGGATTCAGATCCTTTCAAATGCTTAAACTAGAAAAAACCCAATACTCATACAGCAAAGCCAAACCAGGAAATCTAAAAAAAAAAAAAAAAAAAAACACGAAGTTCAAGCAGCCAAACAAATCTACAGACCCAATTGCAACAGAACTAGAATCTGAGAAAAATGCAACAAATTTTCAAAAGAAAAAGAGCCTTTAAAGATGATAAATAAGACCAAGAAACACAAACAATCTCTCTCTCTCTCTTTCGTGTCAACGCAGAGGAGAGAGAGAGAAATAAATACAAGAAAGAGAGAAGGGGGTAGGTAGGGGAAATAGAGGTACGAAGCGGAGTAGCTGTGAAAGATGAGGTGTAGAAAGGAGCACGCTCATCTCACTTTCAAGAAACCCAGGCCCTCTGTTTTCCAATCAACGCTCACCTACCATTCATTCCCATCCCCCTCTCCAATCGTCCCATGCATGGTCCCGATTCCCTCTTCCGTACACAGTAATACATTCAGAAGTGCATGATAACCTCCCCATCCACATGGTTGTACGTGGACGATCAAACGATCCAATCCAGTCAGTACCTTAAAAATTAATGGCTGGATCGTTATTCGAAGGTAGGTCTTTTTTTATTATTATTTTGAACACACACCCACACCCGCATTCAACACAGAGCCCATGATCCTTAGTGGCTCATGTCAAATCGATTTCTTTAAAATTTTCTCACAGAAGCGGAAGAAGGGCAGACTGGATCCAATGAACGGACCGAATGAGTGGTTTCTAATGCAAAAGATATTAAATGCAGCCACATGGATCTAAGGTTTTTGTGCACTTTTAAAGATTGGATCATCTCTCTTTTACAAATGCCACAGTTCACCGTCATAGACACACATATCCATGAATCCAAACGGATGCGTTTTTGTAGGTTTTGGGCTCAAAAACCACGAACCGCCTACATCAATCCAATTTTCTTTTATTTCTTTTAATGAATGTTTTTCTTTAGTTATTTTTTCCTATCACATATATTACACCGACTCATTGATGGATATGAAAATCTTACCTAATTAACTAACGTCGACGGAAATAATAAGGATGGGGCACCTATTACTCCATCCTCTCTTTCTAGTGGACCACTTATATGCACGCAGTGTTCACATTTTTGTGTTCATGGCTTTAGTAGATACGGTTGGAAAAGATGTGCTAAAAATAATAGATATTCGGAAATTTTTTTATATGTATGCATCTTTTTCGGCAATGGAACTAAAACCTCTTGCTTTTAAACTATTTTTGAGAACCCAGCCATAGTTTTCACCATTCAGAATTGCGCCAACAGTTGTTAGTTACACTTACGAATAGATTTTTACATTTTCGTGTTAAAGAAACTGCCCTCTCATTGCTGCACTTGACAATCTCTCCTCAGGACATGATCACGTGCCAACCTAACCCCGACCACACGTGGAGCCTATCTTGATGTTTGTGACAAATCCACCCTGTTCATTTGTTTCTCCAGCTCGTTTCATGGCATGAGCCCAAAAATGAGACGGATCCAGAGCTCAACATGTGCTCCAAGATGGACCCAATCTATTTCAACAGTAGGAGTTTAATCCCACTGTTTCCTATTGTGTGGCTCACTGGATATTGGTATTGGACTCGTTTTTGTGCCTATGGCATAAAATGAGCTGAAAAAACAGATGGACATAGTGGATTTGTCACAAACATTCAATGCCCCCATAAATGTTTCAACGGTGGGCGTTCAATCCCCGCTGTTTCATGTTCGTTGTCCCACTTGGGCTTTGGATGGATCGGCGTCATTTTTGCACCCATGTCCTAAAATGAGATGAAAATACGGTGGATGGAATGGATTTATCACAAACATAAGATGTGCTAAAAAAAAACAAATAATATTAAAAAAATAAAATAATTAAATAATAAAAATAAAGTAAGAAAAAATGGCTTGTTGTTTGAATCAAGGAGTGATTGGGTCACTCAGCTGAAACCAAATTTGCCTTCCTTAGATCACGTTCCATATACAACAGGAATCTTGGACAGTTGGCCTCTAGGATATAACGAATACAACCCAATCCCACCACTACACTCACTTTATACGGGATCGAATCAACGTGAACTTAAACTGAAGTGAGTTGACTTGACAACGAACTTAGTTGCAAAACACTGAACAAGAGACTTATTTTGAAGAACCAAAGAGAAATTGTTTTATTAAATGGAGGAAATCGGAAAAAGGAGTAGGTCTATATACAAACCACGATTAAGTGCTTAAAACACTATTTCAAATGGGTTTAGTGTGACGACCCAAACAGACATGTCTTTGATTTGAAAATTCCCGCAAAATTGTTAGCGTGAGTATACTCGCAAAGCGTGGAATAAAATCGTTAGCATAGAACAAAACCGAGAGCGTACTCTCAGTCTACTCATAGACCCATACCCATACCTAAACCCATCCAGGCCCAACGCGGCTCTGTTCAGCTCGTTGTGTGTATGTGTGGCCAATGGCATAGGTTCGAGCTAATGGCATATCCCCATTGGACCAAATTCACATGTACACCTCTTAATGGGTCGAAGCCCAAAGATGCCTTGTTTCAACACTGAGGTCTTGGTATCGATCCCTAGTGGGGGTGGCTAACAGTGAAGTGTGAACTGACAATGGGGTGTACTAACAAGCTAACCAAAAAAAATAAAAAAAAAAGATCAGGGTGGATTCGGAATCGATCTGATTATAAACAAATCAACATCTTAAGATCCAGACCCGCCCCGTCGACCTATATAGTGGATCTAGACCCGCTCCGTCGGATCTGTCAATGGGTCGAAGTCGGATCGGATATGCTAGCCAACTATCTAGGTCCTATCAATGGATCGGCATATGCCCATCCCAAGCTCGGGAGTAATTTAAAATTCTAAGAAAATCTATTAAATATCAACTCCATCAAGTCAAACTGATAAGTTAAAAGTAAACTAATACAAAAATGAAACAAAGTCATGAAACTCTATCAAGTATCAATTCGAAGAAAATATCATACACATTTTTCTTACCAAGTTGAAGAGACTAACTGTGGCAATTCTAACTTGTGCTAGTACTCATACATATGGTAGGAGAAGAAACACCTAACATATACATAAAAATAGTAATTACAAAATTTTGTATGAAAAAATAATAATAATAATTAAAACTAAATAAATTTAAAATGTACTTACTCTTCTTTAGATGTCGTAACCAATCTTATCCACATATTAAAGTCTCCACGACTTCTGGAAGTAAGCAACTACCAGTCTTATCAAGCACTTTGTTATCGTCAAAATCTGGTCAAACAGATGTAATCAATCGCATAAGTAACCTCATCAATGAACCTACACAAAAATAGAAAAATGTAGACAACGGGGGAGCCGATGACAACTGTGGCTTTGGAATAAAGGCTTGAGCTCAAGTTTATTCACTTACCTCTCTTCAATTGCAGTTGGTGTACTTCTAGGGTCTTTAGGCGACGTCAAAACCTGCGTATTCCCTTGGGATCTATTGGATTCGCTGGAGGGTCCTTATTTGGATGTGAATCTATCCCCAAAAATATCGTCGAGCCTGCCTCGGTCGACGTGCTCTTCGGGTTAGATCATACTGAATCTTTCCCCTCTTGGTTCGAGGCGAGATTCTCTCCGAGTTTCTCGTCCCACCTCTGGCTGTGGTTGATCTGGTTAGCTTTTGAAGATGATCCCCCCCCCCCCCCGGAGCTTTGCCCTTAAGTGGCTCAGATCTGGGTCAGATCAGGGCCCATCTCTTCGTCAGGAGAGTCACTTACTATATTTTCCGAGCTATGTGCCCTATCAGCTTAGGAAGCTCGTCCTACTACTCTAGTCAACTTAGGTTCGAGATATTTTTCTTGTGGTCGATTTCACTTCCCGTGCCTTTGATCAGTTTGGTTTTGCGCACAACATACTCTACCACCAATATTAAATGTTGATTTTGATGCAACAATAGAGACTAAGATTATCGAAATGTCATGAGTCATTTCTCAAAGCGTTAGAAACTTTGGATTGTTGATTCACCACCAGCTTAATATATTAAACTTTTGGCTGCGAGAAAATAGTGGCTCTTTCAAATATTGATCTAATTCTAATTTTTGGAAGAAAGCTTCACTACCAAGACATGCATGAGAATACTACTTATCAAATTCTCTAAATTTATTTTCAGTATTATCAGAAACACCACTAGATAATGAAAAAATGTTATTATAACTACTTTCAACAATAGTTGAAAAAGTTGTCATTGATTTATTTAAGTCAACAACTATATACTCGTAGAAAACATCAACCATTGTATGTTGAATTTTGTTAATGTAGAAATGAACATCACCACCATAGAATTGATAATAGTAGTACTCCACCAATTTCATTTTAAACTAAGGACCAAGAGCTAATGACATAACTAAAACCAAATTGCATTTATGCCTATACTTATCAAAATTTGATTTCATTCTATTCACCATTAATTTAACAGAATCACAATAACTTTTATCCATTTTAACTAATTTGAGATGAATTTCACAAACATCGGGAAAGTACATATTAATACTTTGATACTTAGAAACTAAAAAGTTATTGGTAACTTCATTTAAAAAAAAAAAAAAAATCTTCTAACAGTTACTAATAACCTTTCACACCTTCTATTTTTCATTAGATGGATTTATCTTGAAGTCACGATTACATTGTTCCAATCGAGAAAATGTTTCTCTAAAGCCCAAAGAAGCCTCAAGCATGAGATGTGTCGAGTTCCACCTTGTTAGAACATTCATAGGTAAACTCTTTTTCCCTAACAATTTTACTTAACTCACTGAAAATTGAAACTTTTTCTCTTTTGATGGCGATGAATTAATGTACTTTACACTTTCTTATATTTTTTTGGAGTACATGTACAATCTCCTGTAAGCTATCTTATATAATTAAATTAAGAATATGAGCAAAACAACGGACATGAAAACAACTCCCCAAATAATGCGAGCAATCCTCGATCAAGACAACTCTTTATACTTTTAATCATGGCATCATTAGTCGAAGAATTATCTACAATGATGGTGAATAATTTTTTTAATCAATATTCCACTCTGGGACTATATTTACGATAATTCTACATAGATTCCCTACATCATGAGGAGTTTTTACTGTTGTAAAGGCAAGAATCCTCTTTTGTAATTCTCACGCATCATCAATGAAATGCAAAGTTATACAACAATACACAATATTTTGCTGGTTTGATGTCCACAAGTCAGTAGTAAGGCCAATTTGGGAAGAGTGCTTATCAAAGTACTCATAAAGGTTTTCTCTCTCTTACTTGTAAACATGCATCGCATCGGATCTAATTGTGTTGTGGGAAATCAATTTAAATTTGGGTTGGAGATTGTTCACGAATATTTCAAAATACTTGTGTTCAACCATATTAAATGGGTACAATTACTTCATTATCATTCGACAAAGATCCAAACGACTCGTTCTTAATTAAACTTGAAGTTCTTCAAACAATATCTTTTTGCCTACATTCTTGTTCAATTATATTAATTATTGAGAAATATCCATATGCTTCTTCCTCAAACATCTTGTCAAGTGCTTATTCAAATGGTTAGTTCTATTATTACTACCTCCCATGAACTTTTCCTTACTATGCTTGTAAATAGCCACTTCCTCACCACTTGAGGATCGATGTTTATTAAAGTAATTCCATACTTTAGATGTCAATTTTTATCATTTAGAAGAATAACATTGCCTTGACACCTCAACAATATTCTTATCAATAAGTTGACTGGGCTCAGACATAACAATCCAACAAATTACTTGCAATCATTCCTAATGCAACATCAATGAAATAACATAAAAATGAGTAAATGAACAATACGCATTATATTTTTCAAGTTAAGCACAATAAACGAAAAAAAGAAAAAAAAAAACCTTCAATAACAATTTCATGCTCTCCCTATAAAAAATCATGAAATGAAAAAAACAAAATAAAAAACACTAAAACAAAGAAAAAAACGTTTGAAAGAAAAAGAATATGTTGAAGATATTACAGTGCTTTTCAAGTTGTGGATTTCTGGATTCTTTAAAAAATGAAAATCCCAAATAAATATATGCAATTGAAGAGAAAGACATCTTCGATATGTTAAAGAAAACTCACCAAAAATGAGAAGAATAAGAAATAAAACAAAAGAAAAATAACTGAAAGGAGAGGACATGAAGAAGAAGTTAGAAGAGAAAGAAAAACCATCTGAAATCAAATATTAGAAGATGTGGGCATGGGCGGGCAGCTTGGGTCGTAGTCCATGCAGAAAATGAGAGAGAGGAGATAGATGGGAAATAGGGTTTTTTTTTTTTTCATGGAATGCCAACTATGGAGAGAGAGAAAACGACGGAGCTAGGAAGAGAATAAGTTAGGGTTTTTTGCTTTCAAATTTTTTAGATGGGGTTGCCAGTTGTGGAGAGAGAGAAACAAGGTGGAACCCAAACCAATTCGTCAGACCTGTATAATGATCCAAACCCGTTAGAAATGGATCGAATCGCCAGGCCGATCTGATCTATCAACACACTTATTCACATGTCCATGAGAAGGGGCTCAAGCCCCATACAAAACTCCTCTCTTATACACTTGAGTTTTTTATTTTTAATCTTTTCTGATGTGGGACAAGATAAATACACTAAAAGCAAAACATTTTTAAGGCAAAAGAAACAATGAGAGAAAATGAATTTTGTAGCATTATTTTAAAAAATCTTTTAAATACAACAATCTGCCATATGTTTCAAATTCAAAATACTTCAGTATCAGATAAAAAAGTTGTGTAATAGTGCCAATGTATATCCGACTTTAATCGACATTTAGAATTACAAGACATGTTTATTGAAATCAGGTGATTATCAGTCATTAACCTGACCCTTTAAGTGTAAATAGTTATATGTGTCACTTACACAATTTTTTCGTTAGAGCTGGTTTTACGATTTGGTGTCTTTTGATCATGCAACTTTACATGTATTTTCATGAGTGCTTTAGAGAAATTGCTTATATATTTTAATAGGAAATAGCCTCACTTTCACACTTATATAAGTGAATTCTATTTAGTGTACACAACAACTTGATACATCACCAAATTTGATTATGGATTCATTAAAAGTTTAAAAACTTATCCTCCATTATGTTGATGCTTGCACTGCCTACACTATAAGAAAGGACTAGTTCTTAACAGTGCTTTTCAACTACGTAATGTCGTGTTATTTACCCATTAAACTTATCGCATGTGATTTCTACTTGTATAAGTTGTGTTACCGACACTGGTAACTCATTCGGTTAGGCTCAGCTCCATTCCTTTCGATGTTTTCATGGTTAATCTTTTAGATAGCCTTTTGATCATATAATCTAGCAAATTCTTTTCTTATCATACGAAATCAACAAGTATGACTCTATTATTTAATTAGTGTCTTACAATATTATGTCGGAATCCAATATGCCTACTTTTACCATTTACCATTTTGTATCTTATTTTCGTCTTTGGCAATAGCTGCTTGACAATCACAATGAATAGATACAATAGATATAAGTTTTGACCAAATAATTATATTTATTAATAGATTTCTAAACTATTTAGTTTTTTAGCCTACCTTATCTAAGGCGACTAATTCATACTCTATGGCCAATTCATACTCTATAATAAATTAATCTCACGTAACCACCTAACCTACCGTGAGAGAAATAATAAAGATGGGACACCTGACACTCGTCCTGTCTTTCTTACACACACACATAACACACACATATATCATTCACATTTTTGTATTCATACCTTTAGTGGATGCTTTATTGTAGAGTGTACCATGATATATGTGCCTTATATATCCATCATATCCATTCATTTTTATGACTTATTTTAGTGCATGGTTTGAAAAAATAAAAATAAAAATAAAAATCTCAGGTGAACTACACCACGGGAAATAAGTGGTGATTGACCGTTAATAACTTAACGTGGACCACAAAAACATCAATCTGATATTTGTGTGGTCCTTTGTACAAGTCTTCGTGACTTATTCAACAGATTAGATGGCTAATAAACATTCAGGTGGCCTGCAAGAAGTTTTTAATGCTGAGTACTAGACCACGGCTGTCTTATTTATTTATTTATTATTATTATTTTTCTTATAATCCGACGTTGCCTTGCAAGGTCCTGTGCATCAAGCGTCATCCTCTGCCTGTGTCTCGTATAACCTCCTTTAGGAGCGGATTTGCTACTGTACCACACGCCAGCTATATAGCAGTTGTATTGACGTCAGCAAGTTCCGCGGGTCACATCATAAGGTATGTGTTATATCCAAACTGTCCATCCATTTTTCGAGCTAGTCTTAAGTCTCGAGCCGAAAAGTAAGGCAGATATAAAGATCAAGTGGACCACACTGCAAAAAGCAGTGGGGGATTGAACGTCTACCATTGAAATCCTTTTGAGGGTCACAGAAGTTTGGGATGAATATGAAATTTGTTTTTCCTCTTCATCCAGGTATTTTTGACCTTATGAATAGATTTGATGGAAAATAAACGTTATGGTGGGCCCTACGAAATTTTTTTAACGGTGAAAATCATTATCCTGCTGCTATTTTTGGTGCGGTCCATTTAAGCTTTGGATATGATTATTTTTTGGATAATGCTCTAAATAGATCTCGAAAATGGATGAATGGTGTGGATATAATAAATACATCACCACCTATGGATTCTTGAACCCTTGACCGGATGTTGAAACTCATGAAAGTCTACCACCCGACCGGGTGTTTAAATACACCACGCAGGTACACCAGCCAATCCGCTTTCAAAATGTGGTGTTGTGAAGTATGAACTAACAAAGACCTGATTCGTGTTAGACGATTAGCACGTGTCATCCCATACCGCCCACGTGCAAAGACGATGGGAAGATGTGAACTCCATACTGTAGCTGATATATATTTTGAATAGGCTATGACTCAATAATAAGGGTGAGGAATTGATCCTGACCTTTGATTCATTGTAAAAGTTCATTCCAACGGTCCACATTCATCCAATCAAAATAAAATTTTAAACTGAGATGGGGTCTAAAATAATGGACAGTCATGATAATCGGGCATCTTTCCATGTGCGTACACCGGGACAATGATAGAAATAAGTAGGGCTGTCAATGGCCGTTAAAGCCAATCCAACCTCTTCCCAGGCTCTGTCAGCATTGTTTAACATACACCCCAACCCGTGACAAGCTAATTAAAATAATCCAGCTGGCACACGTGTCAAAATATACCACAGAGTAAATAAGGGAATATTTACATATTTTGTATATTTACCTTTAAAATCATGTGGCTCATATTGGACTAGGCTAGGTCTGGGTTTTGATTGCATAAACAGCACGTGCATACACATGGAGGAGAAAAAGAGACTGGTTTGTTAAACGTGGGAGAAAGGAATAGAGAAGGATGGAAATTTATTTGATACTCTGATTTAGTGTCACAATTGATACTCGGGTGCTGTGAAGTTGGTGACATAAGTTGACTTAATTAGGCTGTCCTAAGGAGCCAAACACACTTTAAATCAATTATTGGCCGAAATTCAAGTTGAATGGTGAACCTAACCTTTAATTAATATGGATATTGAGTTGGACCACTATTATTCATATTTTAATAGTCCATAAAATATTAACTAAGAAGTTAATTAGAAAAGCAAAATAATGTAAAATTCTGAAATTTATAGCCGCTTAAATCATGCCCTGCAATTTGTACAATTAAAATTCAGTTCATTATATATATATATATATATATATATATATATATATATATATATATATATATGATACATGAGTAATTTAGTAGTGCTTGCATATCAACATCATACTCATTTCGAGTATTAAAGTTTCCTCCTTTTGAAAAGCATAAGAGGCTTTAGCATCTTGACTTTTTTTAACTAATTACTTTGGTACGTCGATGATTACTTTACCTTTCTCATGTGAAAACTAGGGAGCATTGGGACCACGACAACCCAATGACAGCCTGTCGCCGGAAGCTAGCTGGGGCCCACCTCGATGTTTGTGAGAAACCAGATCATGTCCTAACATCACAGTGGGCCCCAGCTAGCTTACATGGTTGAGATAAATACAGCCACGTAAAATAACTAGCAGTATTATGTCAGATGATGTGCGTGATGGTTGAGAAAAACCAGGCATTATGCAGCCAGCATATTTTTGGTACCGATCATAACAGCTGTTGATTTTTATAACCTTGCACCCTACTGAAGTTATCACACAAACCCGTAAGTCCTGTTGCTGGTGTGCTCTGGAATCAATTTGGCTTTTGGACCTGGTAACGAGGGGTGCACACGGTTCAATTCAGTCTGGTTCCACGGTGAAATTGGAATCGAATCATTCCTAACTGTTCTAGGAAAATTGGAACCAGAACTGGACCGTTTACACCTAGAGCTATACACGAGTCGAGTCGAGCCGAGTATTGCCCAGCTCGTGCTTGGCTCACACTGCCCGAGTCTCGGTTTGGCTTGACCTTCGAGCTCCGATGTCCAGCTCATGCTCAGCTCGTCCGAGTTCGAGCCAAGTTCAAGCAGAGTTTTTGAGTCGCGTTTGAGTTTAAGTGGCTTGTGGATGGACAATAAAATAAAAATAAAAAATGAATTATTGTAATATATGTAATCAAAGGTACTTACCGAGCGAGCTGCGGCAGGAACGACCGGCACCATGCAGGGCAGGGATGAGCGGCAGGGACGAGCTGCGGCACCAGACAGGGGCACCGGGCAGGGCAGGGACGACCGGCACCGAACAGGGCAATGTGAGAGAGAGAGAGAGAGAGAGAGAGAGAGAGAGAGAACAAGAAGAAGAAGAAGAAGAAGAAGAAGAGAGAGCATCGGACGGTCGTTGTGGCCACCAGAAAGGCCGCCGAGCAAGTGAGGGAAGAAGAGGGATAGCAGGACAGGGCGATCTAGCGGCTGGAACGGCCAATGGAAGAGAGGGAAACGAGTATTGGACGCCGAACGAGCATTGGGATGGGCCGGATGGCCGATGGGATGGCTGAGAGATGGTAGGGGCTTAGGGTTTTTTTTTTTTTGTTGAAGGGTTGGGGTTTTTTATTTTGAACTAGCGCTGGGAAGGAAGGGCTTAGGGTTTTTTGAACGGGCACTAAGAGAGGGTAGCTTAGGGTTTTTTGATTTGGGGTATATATATCCATGGTCAAGTACCGAGTCGAGTTCGAGTCGATTCGAGTCGATTTCGAGTACTCTTCGAGTCGAGCTGAGTCAAGCAGTTTCAAGCTCGTGCTTGGCTCGAACTCAATTCAAGCACCCAAAATCAACTCGTGCTTGGCTAGAACTCATTTCGAGCCAAGCCGAGTTGAGTGTTTCCAAATCAAGTTGAGCGAGTTAGCAAGCTAACTTTGCTCGTATATAGCCTATTTAAACCCTAGAACCAAATCGGGGTTCCAGTTGAGTTCTAAAGTTCTGGGCTTTTATAATCCAACCTTATTGTATATTTTTTTAAAATATATATATATATAATTCAACCTATGTCTACTCGTGTTGTGATCCATTTGATGAATGATCTAGATATTGTATAAGATGTGCGAAAAGATATCTACGGAAATAATTAAATGTTGCATTGTAAATCATAAATCATGAGTCAAATAGACAACTAAAATACACTGTAAACTCAGTTCGGCTTGAATTAAGTTCGGTTCCAAATTTGGTTTTACGGTTCAGTTCGGTTCTACGGAACTCCAAACCAAGAATTAAGTTGAACTAATTAGTTCTTTCATTTTTGAAACCGAAACCATGCACTTCATAACTGCACTAAACTGCGCAATTTGGTTGATTCTGATCCGATTTACTGGTTCTATCATGTCCATGTTCACCCCTACCGGTAAGTGGACGTGGCCTGGGCTTGGGCCTTTACCAATTCGGGACAATACATCAGGTCAAATGGGCCTGATCCCGGTATTAGCTCAGGGTGTGGGAACCACAATTCCGTGATCCAAAAACTGAAATAGTTGGCCTTAAGTGTGGTCAGCCTCACTTCCATTGAAAGGGTTAGGAGTCTTCCATGATAGATATTGCTAATGCTTGGAACATACATGGTGGGGGCCATGATATCAACGTTTAGGATCATGCATAGTAAAATGTCTCCCGAGCATTGTTTAATACCTCTTTATGTAATTCTCAACTAAAGAATATATACAATCTGCTATGATTAGTCCCACATTTCAACGATTCAAAACCAATGGTATGATGGCCGCTCCTTTGTGCCCTCAAGCATAGAAAACTTCCCAAGTGGGAAGATCCTAGCCAATGAATTGTATTTCCTTTTTAGTTAGGCCTTCCAAAAAATAAAATCTTTATTTCCAATTTTGCCCTTGAAATATTGACCGAATGCTTATTTAAAAAAATCGGGTCGTAGGTTAAGTTAGGTCATGATCAGTTGTAGGTGATCTGCTTCCAATATACAATGGATGTTTCCAGTCTGTACACGCAAGCCCAGTCAGCCCTACCTCACTAATCTCTTGAGCGCTGCTGGGACCCAGTGCTAACCCAGGAAAGGGCCCTGCCTTACAGGGTGGGCTGGCCTTGTAAATAAAAGAGAATAAAAAGATGGGTCCATATGAGTGTCCAACGTCCAAAAAATGTCTATTTATTAATTATGTGGACAGCTAAGAAAATTAAGTTTTTTTACCAACCATTTCTGTTTTAAGATATCTTTCTTCTTACTTTTCAAGGGAAAACGGGTTATCGGTTTACCAAAAGCCGTAGTAGGTAAGCTCAGTTGAAACTCAAAAAAAAAAATATATAATGATAAATAAATAAATAGTGAATTTGGATATTTATTGCATCTACGGTAATTTGCTACATCTGACTAAGACATGTCAACAGCAGCTCGTGCACCGTCCACGTGGCATGACAGCTTAATATCACGCCTGATTAGATGATCTTAAAATATCTTATTCAACGCCGTTAAACTTCTATCTTCTGGGCATATTATTTAACCGTCCATCTGATGAGAATCAATTAGACAGTTGGGATTCTCTAATGAGTGTCGTTCCTGGGTATGATCCATCTACAATGGGGCAGATCATTTGGATGGCTTGGATTGGCTTGTATGTGTGCCAAAATCAATTAATTACACAACTCAGATGGGACCCACCACATGATACCAGCCATAGGTTTGTGTACATCATTCATTGAATATGAGGACGAGTAAAAGATACAAAAATAAGCCTGATACAAAACTCAGTTGGGCCCACCGTTTCAACTTGGCAGTTTTTCAAGGAGGCCGTTTGACCAGTAGCTACTAGCTACTAACGGTGCTTTCTGGTACCCACCATGATTTATGTGTTTTATCCGCACAGTTCATTCATTTTCTCATTTTATGGCAATAGATTAAAATTGAGGTTGATCAAAATCTCAGGCGGACCCTGCCATGGGAAACAGTAGTGATTGAACACCCACCGTTAAAATCTTCTCCGGGGCAAAGAAGTTTTGGATCAAGTTGACATTTGTGTTTTCCAATGTCGACATAATTGACAGGTTGGATGAAAAATAAACCTTAAAAGTAGGCCTTAAAAGTTTTCAAGGGTGAGCATTTAATTAAAACTGTTTTCCAATGACGTGGTCCACCCAAGATCTCTATCTGTCTAAGTTTTGGGCTTTTATCCTAAAATAATAATCCAAATTGAATGAACGGCTTGGATAAAACACATACATCAATACGGCCCACAGTGCACAATCCCCGGCCATTTTCAAACTCGTTTTAAATAATTCCAATTGGTGTGGCCCATGTAAGTTCTTAATCAGGCTCAACTTCTGTGCGTATGCTCCAAAGCAATGGATTTTACCTGCTGAGCCGAGTGAATTTTATAAGTACAACGTGGTGGACCCCACAAGTTTGAGTACTTTATGTGCGGTGGAAAATAATTGTAAAGGAGCATGCAAAACTGCACGTGGAAAAGGTGCCTCTACGCTACCTAACCCTTTTTGTTAACTGTTGTCGGTGTCCGTGCCATCTATCGCACCGTCACTTCCCAGCCCAGGTTTGCAGGGTAAGCAGGTTGACTGGTGTGGTACACACCACCGACATAGCTGGTGTGTGGTAACGTCAGTAAGTTCCGTGGTTCCCAGCATGAGGTATGTGTTATATCCAAACTGTCCGTCCATTTGAAGAGCTGGTATTAAGCGTTGAGGTGAAAAATAAGAAAGATCCAATGATCAAGTGGACCACACTGCAAAAGGTAGTAGGAGATTGAAGGTGTACCATTGAAACCTTTTTAAGATCGTAGAAGTTTTGGATCAATATGATATTTGTTTTTCCTAAAATTCAGGTATTTGCGACCTTATGAACTGATTGGATGAAAAATAAACGTTATTATGGATCCTAAGAATGTTTTGACGGTGAAATTAATTATTGCGCTACTATTCGTGGCGTTGTCTAGTTGAGCTCTATATATGATTTATTTTTTTGGGTCATGCTTTAAAATAATCCTGATGAATGGATTAACGGTGTATAAAATAAATACATCTTTTTGAGTCCCATGTAACTTTTATCTCCTTTCATCTACTCGTGCTACTCCTCATCTTCGCAGGACGTACCCACTACCCACAGTAACTATAGCCTGCAAATCCGCTTTCGTATTTACAGGCGTATTTGCAAGAAAGGATACGGACTGCCGGTCACGGGAGTAGATTGGTCAGTGTACCACACACTAGGTGGAAGCGGATTGGCTGGTGTGCTTCACACCAGCTATATTACTGCTGTATTGACGTCAGCAAATTCTGTGGGTCTAATCATGAAGTATGTGTTATATCCAAACCGTTCATCCATTTGGCCAGCTAGTCTTAAGGACTGAGACAAAAGATAAGATAGTTTTAACTGGACCACACTACAAAAATCAGTGGGGGATTGAACATCTACCATTGAAACCTTTGCTGGGGTCACAAAAGTTTTGGATCAATATGAAATTTGTTTTTCCTCTTCATTCAAGTATCTATGACCTTATGAATAAATAGGATGTAAAATAAAGGTTACGGTGTGCCCTACAAATTGTTAAATGGTGAAAATCGTTATCTCCACTTTTATTTATAATGTGGTCCAGATGATCTTTAGATATAATTCATTTTTGGATTGCTCTAAAATGAACTCTAAAAATAGATGAACGGTGTAGATATAATAAATACATCATTGTAGGGTCTATGTAACTTTGATCTCCTTTGAACCGTTCGTACAACTCAGAGCTCGAGGAGCATCAGTGCTTGTCTTCGCAAGAGACGTACCTACAGCAGCTATACAGCAGCTATATAGATGTGGGTGCGTGTATCGCTGAAGCTCTTCTATCTTCGATCTTCGAGTTGTGAGAACGGTTCAGAGGAAATCAAAGTTCTATGGTCCCAAAATAATGTATTAATTATATCCAAACCATTCATCCATTTTAGATTATTTTACAGTCTGAGTCAAAAAAATGAATCATATTCAAAGATAAACTGGACCGGATAATGATTTTAACTTGTAAAACATTTGTAGGGCTCGCTATGACATTTATTTTCCATCCCATTTGTTCATGAGGCCATAAAGACCTGGACAAAGAGAAAAAACAAATATCATATTGATCCAAAACTTTCGTGACTTCAAAAAGGGTTTCAATGGTAGACATTCAATCATCTGCTGCTTTTTACATTATGGTCCACTTGATCTTTAGATCTGTCTTATTTTTCGGATCAAGCCTTACGACGATTTCAAAAAATGGATGGACAGGTTGGATATGAAACATACCTCATGACGGGACCCACAAAACTTGCTGACATCATCACACCACACCAGCCAATCCACTTCCGACGGTTCGAGTGCAGCTTCGGTATATTTTCCTTAAATCCTTTTAAGAAAATAATATAGAAATGAAACATATCTGAATCTTAAGTGAACTACAGCATAGAAAATCATTCTAATAAAATATCCACCCTTAAAGCTTACTGGAGGCCATCAAAATATTTATTTACCATCCAACCATTTGATAAAGGTACAAAAACCTAAATGAAGCTACCATGTAAATATTAACTTGATAGAAAAAAAAATTTGTGACCCACAAAAAGTTTATAGTCAAACACCACTATTTTCGTTGTGTAGTCCATGGATTTGCTTCGTTTATGAGATCATGGCCTATGATGAGCTGTGATATGGGAAAATATGACCCAACCACTCTTGAGGTCGGCCTGAGCTGACAAGCGTACTCATCAAGGTGGCTCCATCAACAAGGAGATTAGTCCAATCATCAGTCCGCAAAATCGGCGACTCGAACAATCAGAGCAAGATTCTCGAGCCCTCTCACAGCTCGACTCGGATTAGCTTAGCTTGGATCGTTTCCGTTTGACCTGCAAAGCTCGGCTTGGATTAGCTTACCCTGAATCGTCTTCGGTCGACCATAAAAGTTCAGTTCAGATTGGCTCAACTCGGACGAAAAGGGACCCATACCATCTCAACCTATGATGTCCTAACCAGAACTGTGCTGAACTGTCTCCTTGGCAGAGTGGACGATCTTTCTCAATTATGCACGATTCAAAAGTGACCGCCAATCTCCATTACTTGCATGTAACTATTCACTGCGTGATTCCAGGGTAAATGCCAACATTCACCACTCACGCACATCTCGCCTAACGGTTGAGATCATGTCTAAGATTACGGGCCATCTTGCCCTCTGAACACTATATATAAGGGGCCCACCTAGACAAAAGGGTACGAAGAATTTCTCGCCCTAAACCTTTCAACACGACTATACTCGGATTCCTAGCCTAACTTTGGCATCGGAGGGTCCCCTACTCTATCCAGGGTCTCATTTGTTTTTCCCCTATGTAGGTATCCAGAAGACGGGAGAGGGCGACCCAGATTCTTGCATCAACAAGTTATGAATATCATGCATATGAGTTACTAGAATATTATATATATGGGTTATTGAAATTGTGGTAATGAACGCTTTAGTTGAAGTAGGAATATGCCAATATGTCCTGGAGGGGGGTGAATAGGACTTTTTAAGATTTTATGGTTCTTTAAAGTTTTATCAAACTTATCCTGAGAAAATATGCATGAATCAGGATTTCTTCAAAGTAACTCTAATGGCTTTCAAGCCAAATAGAGGACACAGTCATAATACTATTTGACAGATGAATAAGATGCTTTTTGTAGATTATGATGGATGTGATTGTGTATGAGGTGTAATCTTAGATATTCAATTATGAAAGCATTTAAAGAAATCACACAAATAATAAAAGACAAATATCAATCACAAACACAGTCATTTTTATAGTGGTTTGACTACTTGTCTACTTCACTCCCGGCGGAGGTACTCAACCCTTGAGTGTACCAGATTTCACTAAAGGTGGTTTCACAACAAGTTCATCTCAAACCGGAGGTTTTAAATCAAGTTCACCTCTAACCAATACAACCTATACTTACGCTGACACAGCGTGTCTACACGACACAGTTTATGCTCCCACGAGTAAGGGTTAACACACAACACCCAATTTTAGGCCACACCGGCCAAGGAATCTCACAAGTTTATGCTCCTATGAGCAAGGTTCAACACAAAGCACCCAACTTTTAGACCACCCAGGTCAAGGACCTACGAGTTTATGCTCTCCATAGAGCAAGGGTCAACACAAAGTATCCAAGAGTTTATGCTATCCACAGAGCAAGGGTCGACACAAAGCAACCCCATGTACACTTCCGCTGGAGGCCTCCTACGAGGGCTTGCAAAAGGTGAGAAACATTTTAGACTGAATCCTACAAAAAGAATGATCCCAAGGGTCCTCTGGACTTAATAACTTACAGATAAGCAGATGAGCCTCATTCAGTGCGATTGTCGAAGATCTCCTCCTTTGTTGACGAAGAATCTTCAGTTCCCTTAATCCGCAACTCAGATGATTTACTAATATAAGGTGCTAGGTTGGGTCAAGGTGATGATGGAATTCTACTTTATTAAATGTTTACCTATAAAGGAAATAGAGCGATTCCAATCATCTATGCATTCAAGGCATCCTAGCTTAATGATTTGCCGTTAAGGTAATAGCTAAAGGATCCTTGAATGCGGAAGTTCATTCCCCAATCTACTCTATTGAATGTCAATGATGAGGGTGGATTGGAGGATGAACTTTCATGAAAGAAAAGGCTTTGGGTATATGATCTAAGGTTAAACACTCAAAAATACTCTCTTCTTTTTCTCATTAACAACCAAGGGCAAGTTCTCATTAAATAGGCAAAATGTCTCAACGAATATAAAACGGTCACATTTATGACAGAGTTCGATACCACGAGCGTATACTCTCGATGGCATCAACTGACCGCTCGATAATACAAACTTAAATGTCAAACACTTTTGAAAACCTTTTACCAACTGGTCGAGGATATCGATCATGCGTCGATGTCATCGGATTTCGAACTCCGATATCATCGACACGAGGTTCAATTTCTCAACATTTGAAAAATGTGAGCAACTTGCCTTTGAAATATTTCAGGTCCATGATATGATCGAGCATCACTCGATATCATCGGAATTTGAATACCGATGATATCGAGAGTAGTGTTGATTCATCGATAAATCCAAGGATTTTTTCTTATAAGCTTGCCGGACAGTTTCTGTCCCATTTCGATGATATTGAGTGAGTTTCGAGGACATCGATAACAAGGCTCGATCTCATCGAACCAAGTATCGATAAATTACTATTTTGAAAAAAAGTTTTCTAACTCAAAAACCTTAGGATGTTCTAACTAATTTTAAGGGCTTTAATTACCTGATGTTTTGGGACATGGGATGTGAGGATAAGATTTACCTGTGACACGTTCGGGCACATATTCAGTTGAGGCAGACGCTTGATCGATCTTCCTATGGGGCTCCTCTGTCTAACAGACTCAATGCTCACGCTAATTGACAAACCGGGGCACTTTCAATGGGTTTCAATGGGTTGTTAGGTGTAAAATATCATATATAGAGAAGCTCTAAATAAGTTTCCCTATATAGCCTTGTAGTGTGTTTATTTAAACCCACCTTTGAGTTGAAGATATATAGAAAAATATTATCCGAATTCTTGAATTTTCTTGGTATCAAAGCCATCATCCAGCCACCGCAGATCTCTACCATTCCAGGCATCATCATCATCATAACTCCACTCTTTCATTGATTCCGCGGCCCATTCCTACCGCACGACTAGCCACATCACTCCTCCATTGATTCTGGTGGCCCATTCTTGCTGCACGACCAGCCATATCACTCCTCCAGATCTGACGACACCTCCAAATCCGGCCATACCTCCAGATCCGGCCACACCTTCAGATCTGACGACACCTCCAGATCCGGCCATACCTCCAAATCTAGTCACACCTCCAGATTCGTCCTGATTCGACGAATATCTCCGTTAAAACCCACCCTAAGATCCAACCATACCTCCAGATCTGGCCACACCTCAAGATCCACATATGTCTTCACATCTGGCTTCATTGATATGAGATTTGTTGAACCCATTAAGTTGATTACTCGTCAAATTTAGTCCTGCTCGCCCAGAAATCAGTAGTACATTTCTTTTTTGTAGTTTTTTTTTTCTTATGACATCCATGAATCTCTCCCATAAGATAGAAATTATCCATGTTAGGTTAGATGGGAAATTTTTTTTCCCTGTGGCAGTTTCAATTCAAGCATTTTTTAACTGGAAAGAGCCTCTATAACTATATAGATGGTTCTACGGGCAAACCAAAAGATGAAAAGGAACTCCTATCTTGGACCACAAATAATTCAAAGGTGGTCACATGGATCCTTAACAGTGTTGAGAGTAACATTGCAATTAACCTCATGTCATTCGAGATTACATCTGAAATACGGGCGTACTTGAAAGTGTGTTATCAACAATTAAATCATGCTCGTCGTTATCAGATAGAGTATAAGTTGTCCAAATTAGAACAAGGAGCTCTGATTATACAAGATTTCTATTCTAAACTTATCTCCCTTTGGCATGAGATTCAACTTATGGATCCAGTTATTCCTCCTGCGGCGGTCGAGACAATAAAGATACTTCACAACACAAGTAAATTGATGCAATTTCTATATAAACTCCATCCGGAGTTTGAACCAACCCTAGCCGCTCTGATGAACCGGCCTCAACTTCCGTCTCTTAAGCCGGATCTATCTGATTTGATGGCAAAAGAAACACATTTGAAAACATTTGCTTCCATAAGAGAGGTTGTTCCTAATGATGCCTTCATCACTCGCAATTTTTTCAAAAAGTCACGTAACATGTCGAAAGTTAAATGTTTTGAGTGTAATGGATTTGGTCATGTGGCTGCTCGTTGTCCTGACAAGAAAGCAAATATGATTTCCTCTGGACAAGTACTCTGTTTTGTTGATACCGCAAACAATAAGGACATGATATAGCCAATTGCCCGACTCGCCCTCCTCTACCTCCTCACTACCAGCGACGTCAACGTACATTTCTGGCTTCCTCTGCTGCGAAGCCTGATTCAGATTCATCTATGGCCCTATTGGTGCAGCCTAATCTACTTTTCCCAAAGTAAATTCAGCAAATCCTTTAAGCGATGGGTTCTTCAAGTTCGATAGGTAATATTGCTCCTAGAAATCTTTGGTATATTGACTCAGGGGCATCTAATCATATGACTGGGGACCTTTCTTGTCTAATTGATTGTGTTCTATATAACGAAGTGGATTCCATTTGCACTGCGGATGGGAATCATTTACTTATCTCTCATATTGGGTCCTTGAAAGTCTCACCTTCATCATCTTGCAATTTTTTCCTTCGTAAAGTGCTTTATGTTCCTAAATTATCTGCCAACTTGATTTAGGTTGCTCAACTAGCGAAGAATAACTGTTTGGTTTTGTTTTCTCGGTCTGGTTATTTCATACAGGATCTAAAAACAGGGAAGCTGATTGGGAAGGGCCATAAGAGAGGACGGTTATTTACTTTGACATTCGATCCTGGAGTTGTCTCAACGCATTGTTTTTTTCTTCCATCTTCTCATGATATTTCTTTTGCTAATAAATGCTGGAAACTTTGGCATAGTCGTTTAGGGCATCTAAATTCTAAAAATATGCTTTTCTTATTTAGATCTAGTCTTTTGAATGAGGAAATCAATATTAGTCTCATTTTCATTGATATAAACCGTGTTAGTTGCAAAGTTTGTAAATCTACTGCATTGCCCTTTTCATTAAGTAACACTCGTACTCGAAATCTGTTTGATCTCGTTCATACTGATGTTTGGGGTCCATCTCCAATCATGGCTTTTGGTGGTTCGTTGTATTACATTATCTTTGTGGATGACTTTTCAAGATACACTTGGATTTATTTCATGAAACACAAGTTTGAAGCATTTTTCTGTTACAGACAATTTTCATCATATGTGGAGATCCAATTTGCAAAGAAATTTAAAGTTTTACGGTCTGACTCTGGGGGAGAATATATGTCCTCCAAGTTTGAGACTTTTCTAAGTTCAAATGTAACTATACATCAGCAAACCTGTCCTCACACACCAGAGCAAAATGGAATAACAGAACGAAAGAATTGGCACATTACTGAGGTAGCAACCACCATGATGGAGTATGCAAATGTTTCGAAATTTCTTTGAGCTAAAGCAAAATCAACAGTTGTGTATCTGATCAATCGATTACCTTCTAGTGTTTTGGCCAACCGAAAAACTCTCATGTTCTTCCTTCATGATAAAGATCCAGATTATAGTCAGTTACGAGTATTTGGATACATTGCTTTTGTTTATCTTCCAGAATGAGAACGAGATAAACTCAGTCCCAAGGCAGTTAAATGTGTATTTTTTGGATATGGGGAGCATTAGAAAGGGTATTGTTATTATGATCCATTTTCTCATCATGTTCGTGTGTCTAGACATGTCACATTCTTTGAAAATTTACTATAGTATAAAGTTGTTTATGCGTCTCCTTCAGTTACCATTGTTCCATCTTCCATTTCTCATATACCTTCTTTTGAAGACAATCTTATATGCTTCCTTCTCCCACTCCTCCTTTACAGCTCTACCAATGCCGTGTGAAGCCTATCTCTCTTAGGTCCTCTCCCTTAGCTGCTCTTGCTTCCGATCAGGTGTCTTCTTCTCCTATAGTGCAAGTAACTATCCCATCTTCCACTGAGATCCCATTACATCGTTCCACTCGTCCGTCTGTTCCTCCCCATCGATTAAATCTTTTTGCTTCTCATCATGACTTGTTTTCTGGATTAGATTCTTTGGTTGTCCTTACTTCTTATTATCAAGCATATACACAACTGTGTTGGGTAGCCATGGATAATGAGATTCGGGCACTCGAGGAGAATGCTACTTGGACGCTGGTTCCATTATTGCGGGGAAGTAATTGATAGGAAGCAAATGAGTATATACTATGAAATTAAAATCTGATGGGAGCTTAGATCGATACAAAGCTCGGCTCGTGGCTCAAGGCTATAAACAAAAGTATAGAGTTGATTATGATGAGAAATTCACTCCAGTGGAAAAAATGAAAATGGTCTGTTTCTTAATCGCTATAAGTGTTTATAAAGGTTGGCAACTTAGTCAACTCAATGTCAAGAATGCTTTCCTCCATGAAAATCTCAAAAAAGAAGTTTACTTGAAACAATCTCCCGATTACAAATCTAAGGATCCACACTTGGTTTGCAAGCTATCTAAAGCTTTATATGGACTCAAACAAGCACCAAGAGCATGATTTGAAAAATTCTATGAAGTGTTAATCACGGCGGGCTATTCTCAAAGCCAATATGACTCCTCACTGTTTATTCTCAAGACTGATTCAGGTTTAGTTGGTTTATTGGTTTATATTGATGATATTCTCATCACGGGAAGTGATGTTTAAGGAATCGTCGATATCAAATTATTATTTCACTTCTCATTTCATATAAAGGATATGGGGCTGTTAACATATTTTTTGGGTCTTGAATTTCTCATAATATTCAAAGTTATCTCATGAGTCAATGGAAGTATACCTGTGATTTGATCAAGCTAACAAACCTTACAGATAACAAGACCCATGAAACTCCTTTAGAATGGAATGCCAAGTATGGGACAGATGATGGAGACCTTCTACCCAATGTTACATCCTATAGGCAGCTGGTGAGGAGATTAAGTCTATCTCACTATGTCTCGTCCTGATATCTCATATGCAGTTCATGCTGTTAGCTAGTTTGTTGAGGCTCCTTGCACATTGCATATAACGAGCCAAGCAATATTGGATCCAAATCCGGAATACGTTACTTTCAAGTTGGATGATGTGAGGGCTACTTTCTCAATATGAAAACCAGGAAACATCATTATTCACTACGCCAAAATCGTGAATTTACGACGGATCAAATTCGTCGTAAAATCAAATATACGACGGATTTCATCCGTCTCTTGGTCCGTCGCCGTTTACTGGGTCGTTTTTCTTTTTTATCCGTCGCGGATAAGATCCGTCGTAAAAAATAACAATCCGTCGCAAAAAATAGAAAAAAACTGTCGTCATTAAAAATATTAACGATGGATAAGGTCCGTCGCTAATATCAGGAGAGCGATGGACCCAAATCCATAGTTGATTTTGAACTTGTTTAGAAATTAGCGACGGATTTGGTCCGTCGCTAAAATATCTGTAAGTTTAAAGGTAATTATTAAATAAAAATATCGTCAGATTTTTTTTTGGAATCTTACACCTGATAGTCATTCAAAAAATAATTCATACGATTGTTTAATAAGAATTCTATTCGCAAAATAAATCCTATTCATCAAACTAAAAGGTTCAATCATACTAAAAATAAACTCCCTCCTAAAGCATTATATAATACCTCATGTGAAAAATACATGCACAAATGGAATCCACTAAATATGATACCTCATATAACAACATATAACCATTGACTTGCAAAAGCCTGCGACTCCCTAATGAAATCTAATATATACTTGCATACTTCTAGGAGGCGGGAGATTTTGATGGGACGCTTCTTTCTTCTAGCTTGAATCCATAGCTTTGTCTACCATCGGAACATATTCATCAAACTCTGAGAACCTGCCCTTCCAAATTAGAGAAGCATGTCAAAAACAACTGCTAGACACGGTCGAAGTATTTCTAGAAGACGGAACATTAATTAATTAAATACAAATAAAAGAACAGCCTCATTGAGGGTACACGAATCTTTGAAGTGGTTTTTCTATCGATAGAAGACTACACTGCCCTCCATAGCAACCTAAAACCAGGGCCAGCATTGATGATAAACATTCGGCACAATGTCTGTACAAGAGCAAGTCCAATGTTATAGGCAAGCACTATCTAGATGCACATTTCCATTAACAACTCGAATTCCTATTTAATTTCTGGTCTGAACCAAATAATGATTATAAGTGACATCAGGACTCCATACTCAATTAAGACTGCAATTTCTAATACAATTCTGCTTTATAAAACAATGTATATGGAAAGATGTTGGGCGAATCAAGACACAGATTTCTTTTCTTGCCAAGGCCTACACATACAATTCTAGCAAATCAATCATGGTGGGTGTACATATCAATTCCCAAACAAGAATTAGGAACAGAGCACAACAGAGAAAATCAAGATTAGAAAACCTGAAGTCTCGTCTATCTGAGATGTCCGACATCTGAGACTGGAAGTTATTGAAATTTAGACTCTGATTCTGCAAGTAAAATCAATAGAAGATAAAAGAATAAGAGGAAAATTTTGAATGGGATAAAGACAAATAGGAAGAAAAATCAATGAAATCAATGCATACCAGATAAGCTTTTTCTGAAGGATGGTGGGGTAGCTGAAAAAGTCGAGGTTCTCTCAAATTCCACTGTTATTTCTTGCAAGAAAGAAACACTAGATATAAGAGGGAAAGCTTGGAAGAGGATAAAGACACAGAAACTTCATCCAAAATCACCCCAAGTTTCTTGGGTGGGGTTATCAAATCCAGAAGTTGCTCAGGCTTTAGGTACCATGTGTGTGGGACCCACAGTTGGGCGATCCAAACTGTTGATATGATGGGCTGCTCTTTCATCCCCCATCTCCCAAAAAGTCAAGATTGGAAGACCCTATCCACCCAATCTTTGGCTCTCTTTTCCATTGAAACAGGTCCTATATTTTTTTCTTAACCGTTCGTCTCTAGGCAATCAACTGATTTTTACTATCTTAAGAGGTGGAAGATTTTTGGGAGCATGGTCCATCCACTGCAGGCTCAACATCTCTATGGCCTAGATCACCAGACAACAGGCCCACACACAAGGAATTGAAATCCTCAGTAAAATCCACATTTCCTGAGGCTCAACATTCCATAATTCCTCACATAAAATGCCATTCTTACATCCCAAGTTAAAGCTTAAAAGGATATCGAATTACCTAAGTTCAAAAAGCTATCTACAATATTCTCCTTCGTTGTTTTCATTTACAATGGGTAGTTATTTTTCTACTGTGTTGTCTTTTTCTCAGTTCGTTTCCTTGAATATGGAGTCTCAGCTAAAAGAAATGGGCTGCAATAAATTGATATTGGGACCATCTTGGCAGCATTGACATATATTTCTCATAAAGAGAGTCCATATGAGTTGAGTGAGTAGTTATTGTGCCATCTGTTTTGACAGAGAAATTCAGATGTCTCCATCTTTCATTGAAATACCTTATCCACCACTAAAAATCAATGCAATTTCTAAATTCTCGAATTAATAAATCATTAGGTAAACTTGCCCGAAAAAATTTCGAATGTTGGGTACTGATTTCCTTAGAAAACCAACATGAATTACGGATCTAGCAGAGGGGCATTTGGAAAATTTAGCGCGTTCTTGAATTGAAGAGAAAAGGCAGTTTTGCAATCTGCAAGAGAGCTTGGTAATTTCTGCGAAATACGAAATAAGGCATGCAGTAAATTTTTTTAAAAAAATTGGTAAAAGGATTTAAGAGATTTGGTTGGATTTAAAAGGTAAAGAGATGCTTATTACTTACCGGAAGAATCGAATGAATCTTCGTCGGTTTAGCTTATGGTCTTCTCTTTGGATGAAAATATTCTTGGAAGAAAAGACTGCAAGCATCATCTATAAAAAAAAATAATTAATTAAAAAAATCCCACTGTTTCAAAATGAAAATAAAAGAAGCAGACGAGATTCTTCTTCCACCAACCAAGAAATGTTCCAGAAAATTGGATTCTCAGGAATTAGAATCTAAGAAAAACATAAGCCCTCTGAAATTAGAATCTAACAAACAATAGAGGATATACCTTCCTGAAGGTCATCTCTAAAATCTCTCCTCCTTTCAATGGAGAATGAAAAGTCTAAACTTTAAATACAATCAGACACCCCAAAACTTGAAACCTGTTATTCATGCATAAAAGATTCAGAAGAAGAATTTCCAATGAAGAGATGGGAATTGGAGAACACCCAATTTGAACAAGTTACTTTTAACTGGAAAATACGAGAAAAAAGAAAGGGAATCCTTTCAGTGCCTCTAGATTACAAGCCCTGCAACCACAAGGCATTAAGAGGAAAAAAAACCATTAAAAAAGACCAAATAAAATTATAAATGCAATAGATTTCACAGACTTCACAGCATAGACAACAACTCAAACCAATTACATAAAGTAGGAAAATGATGTGTATATATACATTCATGAAAGAAAATCCAGTTCCACCAATCATAAAATGCTCCAAACTGCTTATTTTGAAATGGATAAACAATTTTGGAAGATGTGGTTGGCTGGTTGCAGCTGGATATTTGGTGCAGATTCTGTTTGGTAGTTTATGGAGCTATTACTTTATATAAATAAACTAGAAAAATGCATGTGTTGCACATGTGAGTATATCTTCGTAATTACATAGACTAATGTTGTTGATTAGCTTAATACCGACATTTTAAAAAATCAATTCAATGTAATAATATGTAGAGTACTAATGGGAAGGGGAAGAGCTCGTCCACCGCTCAAGTGGTGTACATGTGCAGAAATTTAGAGCTTATAATTGTTGACTCCATTTTGAATAGAGATTGCATTAACACCAATCAAATAAACTTCAGTCATAGAATTTAGACCTTCACCATTTTAACTTGAACCATTCATTTGACAATGAGCACTAACTGAAAGAAATGACTAAAATTATTCAAACCAGAAATAGAACATAACGAGCCCCATGGGGACATTAAATGGAAAAAGGAAAATTCCATACACGAGCCTGATTTTTCTTCATTTTTCCTCGAGACATCGCAGCACCGACTCTGCAAAGATTTGTTGCCTGAAAATGTGAAACAATAGTGCTATGATATTGCCAATGTTTTTGTATTAGATTGTCATGTTGCTGGTATGCTAAACTCAAGAGTCAAGACCTTCCTTTTCTTCATAAGTTGTATGATAAGCTTTATATCTATCAGATTTTCCAAGGCCACAGGCGTGTATAGGAGAGCCCATCTACAAGCTGGGGACACATGCAAAGACTACACATGGTGAACAACCAAGCTGACCATCTGGTTTGCCCCACTGCATAACCACCATCTCCCAAAAATCAGACCGGTCCACTCATCCAGTAACAGGGTATGAAATGAATAGATAGCTGAAAGAACTTGTTTCAGAAGTCCATTTGTTTTGTACACTGGCCCACCTGATGAATTCACTGGCCTCATTATTGGGCCCTGGGAATCCATGCCATGGGCCTACCTGAGAGACAGGTCAGATCTTGCAGTGTTCCACCATGGGCAGGGCTATACACCACAAACCTCTATATTCAACTAAAATCAGGTAGGCCATGACTGTCCATGCCAGATCCTCTATAGGTTTTTAAGAGAAAAAGATACATCTAAAATACTTCTGTTCGGTGCGTTTTGGACCAGGATGAGAGTATTTCAGATATCCATCCCAAGGAACCTTTTTAAGACCAGCTCGAATAGATATTATGTCCCTGACTGCAACAAGAGCCATTTTATCAGCCAAAAGGCTATTCCAATTGCAAGAAAGAACCAACATAGACTTTCTTTTAGAGATTAGAACAAAGAGTGACAAATGCCCAGGATCATCTCATAGGAATTGCAAGGCAGTAAAAATTACCTTTCTGCAAATTCTATTGGCGTCTCGCCAGGTTTTAGATTTTGAAGTTCCAAGTAGCACACATCACAAACAACAGCCCATGATATCATAAGATGGAGCAAATGCATTGTAAATGATTGCCTGCAAGCAAATAGCTCAATGAAAGACAATAAGAATGCAGAATATAGATTTAACATGGACAACCTAAATAACTGCTTGTTCGGCTAATTTCATTGATCCTTGTGTTTTGAAGATCCATACCTATTTGGTTTTGAAAATCAGTTACAGTATAGCCGCATTGGCCATGCCCATTATGTAATGCAGCATTTAACCAGTCCATTTCAAAAACAATGGGCCCATATCAATGCCAACCGGAACCATGGCCCAATGAGATGAAAAGAGAAAGCAATGACAGATGGAATGGATTTTGGAATAAAAACAGGGATTTTGAGAGAAGCTCACCCACGGCATGCCTGAAATCCTTCAAAGATTCGGAGCTCACCCACCGGCGGAAGAAGAAAATGAGAAACCAAGCAGAGCTCGGGCGTCGTTCGAAAGGGGGATTTGGAAATCCCTCTTCTGAAATGAGATATTAGTTTCAAATCCGCAAACTGTGAGTTTTCCATAATTTAACACATCAATTACATTAATACCCATACATTTAAGGGACCGTTTACTGAATGATTAAGATAGTTTTATATATAAAAAATTATAAATATTAACCATTAACAACTAGACCCATTAATTATATGGTATGGATAATTCTATAGCATTACCACTATTAATATGAACGAGTCACCACTTTTTTACATCAAACACAAAACTCACATATTGTCTCAGTAAATATGTAACGTCACTTGCGCTTTCCATCTGATAGTGCTCTACGGGCCCCACCATGATTTATACGTTTTAATCCATGCCGTCCATCCACTTCTCCATATCATTTTAGGGTTAATTCCAAAAAATGAGATCGATATAAATCTCAAGTGGACCACACCACCGGAAAACAGTCTAGATTGAACATCCACCATTAAAAGCCAGACCTTTGGCTACGTCCGCCAAAAAATGAGCTCCACATAAATCTGTGTTATATCCACACCGTCCATCCATTTTGAGATATCATTTTAAGTCATGAATCAAGAATTAGGCAGATAAAAATCTGTAGTGGACCCACTAAAGAAAACAGCGGGGAGAGTGATTCCCACCGTTGAAACTATATTAAGGCCCATCATAATATTTATTTAAAATCCAACCTGTTCAAATGTTTTTTTTTTTTTTAAAAGACATGAAATAAGGGAAAACACAAATATTAGCTTCATCTAAAACTTTTGTGGCCTTTAGAAGTTTTTAATGGTGAGCATCACTGTCCCACAGTTTTTCTGTGTTGGGGTCCACTGGAGCTTTTGATTTAACTCATTCTTTACATATTGCCCTAAAATGATCTCTCCAGGTGGATGGAAGGTGTGGATACAAAACATACATCATGGTGGGGCCCACGGAACTTGCTGACGTCACTTCTGTAGCTAGTCTCGCTACTCCCCCTGACACCAGCCCCGTGGCTGATGGTCGGTGCTCTGTGGGCCCCACCATGATGTATGTATTTTATCCATTATGTTCATCCATTTTTAAAGATCATTTTAGGAATTTATTCCAGAAATGAGAGGTATATGAATCTCAGGTGGACCACACCACATGAAAACAATAGTGATTGGATATCCATCATTAAAATCCTCCTAAGGCCCACTGTACTGTTTGTTTGACATCCAATCTGTTTATTAGGTCATATAGGCCTAGATGAAGGGGGAAAACAAAAATCATCTCGATTCAAAACTTTTATGGCCCCCAAAATGTTTTTAATGGTTGACGCTCATTCAACACTGTTTCCTGTAATGTGGTCAATTTCATATTGGGATATACCTCATTTTTTTGTCTCATGTTGTAAGATGATCTTTTAAAATAGATGGACGGCATGGATAAAACACACACAACATGGTGGGACCCACAGAGCACCGAGCGCCAGCCATTAGCCATTAGCTGGTGTGAGGAGTAGCCAATCCGTTCTCCTTATTTATGGTGTGGTCCATTTAATCTTTGGATATGATTCATTTTTTGGATAATTCTCTAAAATGATCTTGAAAATTTGATGAACGGTGTGGGTTGATCCTAAATTTTCAATAAATCCAAAACTCTAAGGACCATGCCACACAAAACAATGTGGAATAATGATTTTCATCGTTATACCTACCTTGGGCCCACAGTGATGTTTATTTGTCATCCAACCTGTTCATAATATCAAAAAAGATATGAATGAAGAGAAAATACAAACATCAGCTTGATTTAAAAGTACTTCTATGGCCTCCAGGAATTTTTCAATGGTAGAGGTTCAATCACACTATTTCCTATGGTGTGATCCACTTGAGCTTTAGATATGCTTCCTTTTGGTTCTTTAGACCTCAAATTATTTGTTAACATGGATGAATGGAGTGGATAAAATAAATAAATAACGGTGGACCCCACAGAGTTTACTCAGTATGGTAAGGGTAATTAGTAACTCACCTAAATGGAATAGAGAGGGGTTTCTTTAAAACGTTTATAATCATATATTGGGCTCACCTAAATGTGATTCACACATCCAACCCACTAATTATGTGTATTCCACTTGGATAAGGGGTCAGACCAAGTTTCAGCCGCATCCAAAACTCATGTGGGCCCCACCAAGTGCTTTTATATTTTTTAGGATGTCTTCACATAGTTTTAGATGGTATGGCCCACCTGAGTTTTGTATATGGATGATTTTTAAGATATCTCATAACCTAAAATGGACGCATCAAATGTACGGTGTTGATGTTCGACACACATCATGATGGGCCCCACAAAACTTACTAACATTAATTCTTAGGTTATCGCGAGGTCAATAAGTTGGGTCACAATTTTGATAAGAATATTTGGCCCATTTTATATGTTTGGTCCATTCAATCTATTTTACTGATCAATACTCTCAATTTGACTAGTTACTCGCCCTGATCAGGTTATATATTTTTTTCACAGATAAATTTTAATTTTCATTTAAAAATAACATTTTTTTCAAAATGTATATTTTTTACGCTTAATTTTTCTTTGAAAACTTTTAACAAAATATCAATTTTATTATAAAATATTAAAAAATTAAAATACAAATTCTGAATTTTTATTTTCAAAATATCAAAATATTTCTCAAAATTTATTTTTTTCACAAAAATTCCATAATGCTGATTTTTTTTTCCTTCAAAAACATATCATTTTGTTTCAATTTTTTAATTTTCCTTTTTAAAATGATATTTTTTTTCTTTCAAAATCTCAGTGTTTTTATAAATAACCTTTCCTTTCAATTTCAAAATTTTAACATTTCAATTATTTTTTTAAATCACAAACTTTTTCAACTTCTTTATTTTTTGTTTCAAAATGTTTGTTTTTTGTTAAAGTATCGATTCTTTATTATTGTTTAATTTTAAAATTTTCAATTCTTTCTAGCTCCATTTTTTTAAAAAGCATTTATTTTCGAATTTCTCAATTTTATTTTATTTTTCAAAATACAAACTCTCATTTTCTTTTTCAAAATATTTTCATTTTTCAACTTTCTCAAAATTTTCACATTTTTTGAAATCTTTTTAATTTTCTTTTTTAGGATATTATTTTTTTCTCGAAATCAAATTCTTTTTTTTTTTTTCAAAATTATCAACTTTAATCAATATTCTTTTTTTTTCCCCCACAAAATAGATTTTTTTTTAAATCACGGTTTTTATTTTTTCAAAATCTCATTTTTTCTTAAACATTGTTAAATTTTTTTAACTTATCGATATTTTTTTTCTTGTCATATTACAAATCATTTAAATATTAGCTTTAAATTTTAAAAAATTAATAATTTCCACTCATTTGATATAAAAACAATTTTTATTTATTTAATTTTGTTTTTTTTCGCATTCAATCAATTGTTAAAAAAATAATACTAGGTACAAATATGTACAATTAAACCACTGAATTTGTATTAAAAAACAATTCTTAGACTAGAAAAAACATGGTTTTCCACATATTCTAAAAAAAAAAATGTCAAAGGCAAAAGTCCTTTTACGATGGACCATGATCCGTCGCAAAAGCAACTGAAAAGCGTCGCCGTTCGGTAATCAGTCCATCGCCAACTTACGATGGACCAAAATCCGTCGTAAATCAGATTTTAGCGATGGATTTCAATCCGCCGTGAAATTCTGCGACGTTTGACCGGATTTTTGAGAAAGACGGGCATAGCGACGGACTTTTCCATTAGCGACGGATTAAATACGTCACAAATCGGCAGTTTTGGCGTAGTGATTTCTTGTCATTTTCTCTTGCTTAATTTCATTTTCGCAATGCAATATTCACTTATGCAACCAAACACAGCCTTAATCTTATGAAAAAGATGCGGCATTCAGAAAAGTAATGGGTAAAAACCAGTAATAAAACATATAAAGATTCCCTGCTCATACCTGAAGCGAAGCCGCCTGAGTTCTTGACCACCTCTGGGCAAGGGCGAAAGAGTTATATACATGCTCGGATCATCTTGTTCTACCCACTCAACCTCTTCCGTCAAGTTCTTGGTTCCGTTGCATAGTTGTGGATTACTTGGATTGCCATTGGACACGAGTTCGTGAGAAGCTTTTAGGCTGCTCAGACGGTTATCACTTGAATCCAGGCTCAGAACATTGAAGGTGTGTGATCCTTCGGGAACCCTATTAACCATATCCTTCAACTGCCCAAAGGTCAAAACATATTGGTATTAGAAGATTAAACAGCTCTGTCTGCACTGAGCAGTGACGCTGAAAAAAAGCAAGCTATTTTTTATTTTTTATTTTTTTAAATTTTTTTAAGAGAAAAAAAAAAAGCAAGCTATGAAAAGAAAATTTCTTGCTTTTTTGTTGTCCACTTGATATACAAAGTGACCAAGCCATACGAACACAATTTGGAAGGCTGATCTAAGCACTTTTTTCTGCATCAACATTACTAACACGAGAGGTATGGGATCTTGGTTGTTGTGTTCATATATTGAACAACATGTGACAGAAACAAATCACTTTTAAGCTGCGTTGGGCTCATGGTCATTTCAGCATCAACATTACTAACACGAGAGTAAAACAATGTGATATTGGAATTCCGAATTCCTACTCTCAATAGGATTTCCAGAAATCATGAGATGGGGATCTTCCATGTTCTATTGGAAAGAAAAAACCTCTTTTGTATCTGTGCGAGCATCTTTCCATGACTATTGGATATTCTACTACGAGTTGAAATCCCAAAAGTCGCGAACTATTTTTGTGCAGTCCAAACCAAATTCAGTTTTAACAAATAAATTCTGTAGCAGTTTCATAGTAGATATGCATCAATTGGAAGAAAAGATAACATGTCCATAATTCTGTATTAGGTATGCTTCTTCTTCTTTTTAGTTAGGCAAGTATGGGCTCGAACCCGAGACCTCAAATTGAAATGCACTCTGTCAAAACCAAAAAAAAAAAAAAAAAAACAATCTTAAAGTGTAACAAGTACATAGGAAGATCCAAAAGTGTGAAGTTCAAATGTTATTTGAACCCAAAAATACGAGTGTTTTTTTTTCCCATGATTTCAACTTTCAATCTTTCAATTATTAGATACCACTCTCAATGGGAATCCCGAATGAGAACTCGATAAATTTTCCATCGTACATCTCCTTTTCCACACAGTCCAACCACCCACCGTCCATGCAATTCCGTTCCAACTTCCAACAACACGGCTATTGTTAGGTAACTCTTTGCACAGAAGTCTCTTTGTAGCACTTCAAGATATAAGGTTACAAACTTCTCTGATGTGTTACAAAGAACCAGTGGTATCATTGGTGAATTGAGGTGGAAGAGGGATATCTCTAGATTCCCTACTTAAAAACATGCTAGGAACCCAATTAGTTTCAGCCATAGAAACATCCTACTAAGACCTGCTGCTATCATGACGTCATAGAGGACAAATGGTCACCTTGACAAAGGTATCATTGCCTTTAGGGCCTGTTTGGATGCCTGTAAGTTGGGTAAGTGGGAAGTGACTTACAGGGAAGTCCTTACAGGTGGTGTTTGGGGGAGAAAAATCACCTGTAAGTAACTTACAACCTGTAAGTCACTTACAGGCAAATCTACCAAAAAATTGCAGGGGGATGGGGGTGGGAAGTCACTTCCCTGTAAGTCACTTACAGGCTCTACGGTCAGATTTTTAAAAAGAGGGGAAAGGGGAGAAACGCACCAACCCACCAAATCTCTCTCCGTCTCTGCAATCTCTCGCTGCAGTTACTGCCTTCCGTCTCTTCTCCTCCTAAAACGGTAGGGTTTCATCTACCCTTTTTTTCTCCTTTGAAAACGGGAGTGGTTTGACGTTACTCTATAAGGCACGCTGGCATCCAAACAGCCACTTATATGTACCTGCGTATTTTTTCACACGTGTGATGGGCCTCTAATCCGAATGGACCATGTGATGCAGCATTCCATGAAACCGTCAGGGACTGTGGCCTGTGGTTGGTGATCCTGTAGATCGTTTATCTGGTTGGTCTCACTGTGGCCTGTGGTTGGTGATCCCATGATGTACTCCGGTGTTGGTGAATCTCTCAGATTGCACTGTTAGAATGCAAGTAATTTAACGATCTACATCAGTGTTGGTGAATCTCTTAGATCCTGAGCATCAAACTCCTCATTAGAGAATGAGAAAAACTTTGATGATAGAGTGGGATTGATGATGCGCTGGCCCTTGGAAATTACATCAGATTGCACAATTGGAATGCAAGTAATTTAATTATTAGATTTTCTATTAATGTTTCTAAGTTTATTCTCAATGCTTAAATTGAGTTATTACTCCATATTATAGATTTTTTGAATTCGTGGGCCCACTTTTATAGCCCACTTGATGATTGGTTTAGCTTAATAATTATCTCAAATATTCATCTTGATGGGCTTAACAAAATAACATATTTGATCCCATGTTTTTTTATATGATTATAACATTTTAGAACGATTCCCCAATCTAAGCTATGCTCGATGTGAATATACAGCTTTCTACCTGTAAGTAACTTACAGGTTATTCAAACAGAAAAAATAACTTACCTGTAAGTGACTTAAAACTTACATCCAAACAGGTTACCTGTAAGTAACTTTCACCTGTAAGTCACAACTTAAAAGAACTTACAGGCATCCAAATGGGCCCTTAAAGACAATCAAAGAGGAGGGCTAAGAATTGAATAAGTAAAAGAAATAGGTTTCATGGGTTTCCACATTGTCGAGACCATTCGACACCTCTTCACGCAGATTGAGGGGAAGTGTCATATGCCTCCCCATTCATCAGTGTAGGAGGGTCACAATCTGGACTCCAATCAACCTTCTTGTTGCTTCCTATATCTTATGTTCATTTGGGTGACTGAGCAAGCTTCCAAGAAGGTTTGGAGGATATTGCACCAGTCCCACATACCCCCTTCCCTTGAGCAGTAGTTAGCTGGCAGTTGGTTCGTTACGTTGGTGCTGTCTGGCGTTTGTAAGTTGCAGTGGAGCTGTTTGAGTCTTTGCCCTAATGGAGGGCTCAAAAGGGGGAAATCAGGGGATGGAAGGTGGTGCAGAGTAGGAAGCCGAGGAAGAAGTATCCATGGATCATTTGTTCTACATTGTGAGACAGCTAGATCCATTTGGGACCAGTTTTTCTTATTTTCCAGGTTCAGTTGGTGCTCAGCAGATCAATTTCTGAGGTGATTGTTGGCTGGAAAGATGGGTCTTTCTCATTGGGGTGCAAATTAATCTGGAATCTATTTTCATTTGCCATCTTGTGTGGCATATTGAAAGAGAGATGCAAGAATTTTTTACAGCAAATTTGGGCCTATCAAATCCCGGAACAGCGCGCTTTTCCAGCATTTCACAGGAGCTTCATGTGCAACCTAGAGAGAGTAGACTCCATAATAGGAGCTTCATGTGCAACCTAGAGAGAGTAGACTCCATAATAGGAGCTTCATGTGCAACTAGGCAGATGAACCGAGCCACATATTTCTACTATCTAGTGGCTTGAAAGATTTGGGATCGTTTGTTAGTGAGTGAGTGGCAAATGAGACCTTCATTGGACAGGTAACGAACTACTTACAATGACATGTTCAACATGAATTCAACCGCAAATAACATATTCATACAAGGAGCAATGGTAAAGATTTACCTCAACCTCGACACATAACAGAATCATAACACACCGCTAGCATGTTTTAAGTGAAGAAAATTTCACCTGTGCAGTAAGAGACCTAATCACATCCTTGGCAGCCTTGCGTTTTGCAGTTTCCTCTCTTGAAGTTAAAGTGGCCTCATTCAATTGTTTCAACGTTCTTTCTAGCTCAACTTCTAGAAGTTGGGACTTACGGGTAATATCCTCTACTTGCAGGCAGAATTCAGTCACCTTCTGCTGAGCAGGCTTCATCAAATTTACATACTAATAAGTTGTATGGTTCGAATAATCATCATATGGATGTTGTGATGACATCTTTGGTATATCATGAGCTCTTGATATTGCTACTATTTCTTATTTGCACAATGTGTGGTTTATATGGTTTGCTAATGCTTCTCCAATTGCAACAAGTATAATACTCATTTTCCTTGCAACATGGTTTTATATGTCGGTTGGTCTGTGACTCAACTAGGCTTGCTCTGTCCATTGAAACTCAAGCCGAAAATGGGCTGAAACTAACCGAAACAGGCCAAGTCAGGATGAAATTGAAAACTGAGAGATGCAGAAGATTTTCTGTGTATTTGAGACAACCCAATGGGGTTGAATATATAGAGATTACAACCATCTATACAAGAAAAGTAGTAAACGCAGAATCCCCTACCTATAAAAACAAGATATACAAGGTAACAAGATATACAAGGTATGTGAGGTGTCTAACATCCCCCCTCAAACTAATGTTGGTCATCGACAAGTAATAGTTTGCCAACAAGAAATGAGTGACGTGCAGACGTGAGGGATTTGGTGAGAATGTCAGCAATTGATCATGGGATGCCACATGTGGAAGAGAAATGAGCCCAGACTGAAATTTCTCACGAATAAAGTGACAGTCAACTTCAATATGCTTCGCTCGTTCATGAAAAACTGGGTTAGAGGCGATCTGAATGGCACTGAGATTATCGACATGGAGTGGAGTAGGATTCTGTAGAGGAATGTTTAAGTCTGAAATAAGTCCACGTAACCAGACAAGCTTACTACACGCAGCGGACATCGCCCGATACTCGGCTTATGTACTCGATTTGGAAACAGTGGCCTGCTTCTTACACTTCCAAGAGATGAGAGAAGTGCCGAGAAAAACACAGTAGCCAGTGATAGATCTTCGCGTGAGAGCGCATCCGGCCCAATCAGCATCCGAAGAAGTACGAAGGTCTAGAGTCGCCGTGGAGGAGAAGAACAGAGATCAATCTAGAGTTCCACGAAGGTACCGTAGGATGCGCAACACTGCAGTCATATGAAGAGTTCGAGGAGCAGAAACAAACTGACTGACGACGTGGACAGCGTAGGCAATATCAGGGCGAGTCATAGTTAAGTAAACCAGACTCCCAACCAGACGGTGGTATAAATCGAGCTGTGCAAGTAGATCACCATCATCACGACCATAGTGAACGTTAAGTTCTAAAGAAGTCTGAACCATCTTCTGATCCGTCAGTGATGCTAAGGTGAGAAGATCCTTAGTATATTTATGCTGGCTGACCAGAATCCCACGGTTGGAACATGAAAATTCAAGCCCAAGAAAATATGTTAGATGGCCGAGGTCTTTCATCTTGAATGATGATTGCAAAACTTCCTTTAAAGCTGAAATGCCAGTAGCATCGCTACCAGTCAGTAGGAGGTCATCAACATAGACCAGAACAATAACAATGCCGTGAGCAGTGGTGCGCAAAAATAAGGATGGGTCATGACCACTTTAAGTAAAGCCAGCACCCGTAACCACATTGTGAAAGCGTTGGAACCATGCCCGCGGTGCCTGTTTGAGGCCGTACAGGACTTTCTTTAGGCGACATACCTTATTGTCAGGAATTAAAGAGTTAGGAGGAGGTTTTAAATATACGATTTTTTGGAGGTCTCCATGAAGAAAGGCATTTTTCACATCCATCTAAGAGAGTGGCCATGAGCGAACAGAAGATATAGCCAGAAGAGTACGAACAGTTTTCATCTTGGCCACAGGAGCGAAAGTCTCATCGTAATCAATTCTGTATTCCTGTTTGTATCCCTGAGCGACAAGTCGAACCTTGTATCGATCCAATGATCCATCAGACTTGAACTTTATAGAATAAATCCATTTGCTACCAATTAGCTGTTGGTCAGCGGGTCGAGGGACAATCTCCCATGTATGGTTATCATCCAATGCCGCAAGTTCTTCTGCCATAGCCTTCTTCCAACAATCATGAGCGGCTGCCTAAGAATATGAAGTAGGAATAGAAACAGTATCCAAAGTAGCATTCATGGCAGACATAGAGCATATCAAGCGATCAGGCGCTTGATGTTCACGAGCAAAACGACGTATCGAGGTAGGTTCAGGATCCGCAACAGGTACAGTAGGTTCGGGTTGAGTAATAGGTGGTAGATCTGTACGTGGTCGACGTGAGTATACCTGCAATGGACGAGGGAGAGTACTTGAGGCAAACGGAATTTCAGGAAAGGTGGTTAGACCAGAAGAGTTTGGAGTGTGCGGAGGAGGAAGAGATGAATGAAAGGCAATATGTTCAAGAAAAACAACATGTCGTGAAACCTGAACACGGCGAGAAACAGGATCATAACATCAAAAACCTTTTTGAGTTTCCCCAAATCCCAAGTACATACATTTGACCGATTTTGGAGATAGTTTATTACGTTCACGTGAAGCCAGGTGAACATAACAAATACAACCAAACACACGGAGTGTGGAATATGTAGGAGGTAAGCCGGTGAGAACAAAGTAGAGAGATTTATCATTCAGAACTTTGGTTGGCATCCGGTTAATTAAGTAGATTGAATGTAACATGGCTTCCGCCCAGAAAGAACCAGTAACACTCATAGCTGTCATCAGAGTGTTGGCAGTTTCAACAATATGACGATTTTTCCGTTCAGCCACCCCATTTTGTTGTGGAGTATCAGAATAGGTGGTCTGATGAATAATCCCATGACCTTGAAGAAAGGTACGAAATTCGTTTGAGAGATATTCTCCCCCTGAGTCAGAGCAGAGAGTTTGAACTGGAACCCGAAACTGAGTCTCCACCATAGAGTGAAATAACTTGAATTTTTCAAAAACCTGTGACTTTGATTGCAGAAAGTAAATCCAAGTGTACCATGTGAAGTCATCAATAGTATAACATAGTATCGTAACCCAGAGAGGGACATAATTGGTGATGGACCCCAAACATCTGTATGCACAAGTTCAAACATAGAAGATGATTTTGTAGTACTTAAAGAAAAGGGAATACACTTACTTTTTGAAAGACAACAGGAAGAACAAGAATAATCCAAATCATTTTTATTAAGAGAAATATTCCCTAACATACCAGATGAAATTAACTGAAGTAATCGAACCGAATGTGGATGACCCAGGCGAAAGTGCCACAGTTTCCACATTTTATTTGTTGAAGTAATATCTGATGAAGATGGAGAAAAGAAACAATGAGCCGGGGTGACAGATGGATCAAAGTCAAGCACGTACAGACAACCATGCCGCCTACCCTTCCCAAGTACCTTCCCCGTTGCCAGATCCTGCACAAAACAACAGTTGGGAAGAAATATGACTAAGCAGTTATTGGAAGTGAGTTGACCAACTGAAATTAAATTGGAGGAGAGGTTAGGGACATGAAACACATCACGAAGAGTGAACTGGTGATGAGCAGAAGGAGAGAAAGTCAATGAGCCAACGGACTGAATAGGTAGTCTAGTGCCATCCGCAGTAGAAATAGCCTGGTTGCCGGTATAGGGACAAATGTCACAAAGATGGGATACATCACCGGTCATATGATTGGAAGCACCCGAATCGAAGAACCATGTAAAAGATGGGGATATACCTGACATACCGGCGGCAGAAAGGGCCTGAACAATTTGTTGGAGCATCGCAGGAGTCAATGGAGATGAAAGACCTTCAACAGAAGTAGTAGATGCAGACTCACTAACAGATGGCTCGGAAGAGATAGTGGCAGCCGTAGCAGAAAGAGCACGACCATGGCCACCACGTCCACGGCCGAAAGAAGATGCATAAGCTCGTGTACGGTAGTCCTGAATACCATGACCAGTCCGTCGACAATAAGCACACCATTCCTTGCATTGAGCGACAACATGACCCACCTTGTTGCACCCGCGACAAGTCAAGGGAGAGGAACCAGAACCACGTGTTGGTGGAGTTGTGGACACATCAAGCACCATATCAGATGAGCCCGGAGTTGAGAGAACTTCCAGTCATTGTTCCTCAGCCAATAAATCATTAATAACCGAATTCAATGAAGGAGTAGGGCTACGGTTCAAGAGAGCAGCCCGACAATGCTCAATTTCTGGATGTAGCTTCATAAGGAATTGATGAACTTGTGCACTCTCGCGCATAGTTTGGAATATTTTAAAGTCATGAGGAAATGTTGGATCCATCATAGTCATCTCTGTCCAAATTGTGACAATTTTGGAGTAAAATGATTGAATACTGTCGTTACCCTGAGTAAAGGTAACAAGATCCTATTCCAGACGGTATAACCGGGCTGCATTACTCTGTTGATAAATCGACTGGAGATGTTCCCACATCGCCTTAGCAGTGCGATGAGGCATGAGTCCAACAGCAATGGACCGATCGATCGAATCAAGAATCCAGGTAATAATCCGTCCATTGTTTATTTCCCAATCATCTAATTTGGCGGCATCTGTGGGGATAGTAACGGATCCATCCAGTAGCACTCACAAACCACGACCCTTGAGGAAGTTCTTAAAATGGATGGCCCATAGAGAATAGTTGGTACCATCAAAACTACAACGTGGGGCTTCTGTACGTGATGAGTCCTTATCCATTGATTGATCTGAAGTAATGGAATAACACAGAAGAAAGTTTCAGATGTACCGTACAGCAAGGGATCTGGATGAGCAGAGGTTGAATCTGGATGAACAGGATCTGGACGAGCAGAGTGCGTCGGATCTGAATCTGGATTTGGACGAGCAGAGGCCGAGCAGGGGCTGCCGGACGAGCAAGGGCTGGCCGGACGAGCAGGGATGAACAGAGGAGCACAGGGACAGAGGCGCAGAGGTGAGCAGAGGCGAGTAGGGACGACCGGACGACGCAGCAGGATCGGATGAGCAGATCTGAAGCAGAAGGGTCGCAGGATGACGCAACAGGGACAGCCGGACGACGCAGGGGAGGTCGGATGAGCAGGAACAATGACCAAACGCAGCAGGGATGGCCGGACAATGCAGCAGGGGCGGTCGGACGGCGTGGTTTGGGTGGCCGAACGACGCAGGGGTGGTCGGATGAGCAGAGGCACTTGCTAGACGCAGCAGAGGTGATGAACGGACGACGCAGGGACGGTTTCGGATCAACCTCGCTTTGATACCATGAAAACTGAGAGATGCAGAAGATTTTCTGTGTATTTGAGACAACCCAATGGGGTTGAATATATAGAGATTACAACCATCTATACAAGGAAAGTAGTAAACGCAGAATCCCCAACCTATAGAAACAAGAAATATAAGGTAACAAGATATACAAGGTATGTGAGGTGTCTAACAGAAATAGTATCAATCCATTCAAGGGCGAACAGAGTCAACTTAGATTGTAATTTAAAACCATGCTTGGTGAAGGAGAAGAATCAATCCTAGCATCAAAGAACAATCCATTCATGCTGAAAAACCTGCGTCGTTCAAAAGGATTAATTCATCCAAAACACAAGTTCAAACGAATTAAATGGTAGGAACGACGCATGGGAACCACCGTTGCTTTTCTTGACTAGTATTAACCAACTGTAAATTATTATCAATGTGTGTCAATAATATTTACTTATGATAATACTTGGAAATAATATACTATAACATCCTCCTATACTTGCAAATTGTTAAACTTTATATGCTATGTATCTAGTGGCATTCTTGGTGCATAACCTTAATTTGCCACATAGAGTCATCTTTAAAATTTTCAAATATTTTAGATGACATGTTTTTGATAAGGCCAAGATGACCAAATGAGGATGCAAAATTTAATTGAATCTCACAAGCTCTAATAAACATCATTTTGTCTTGAGTGCTGAACGAGCCAACATAACATCTCTAGTCCCAAGATTGAGATATACCTATTCCAGACAAGGGAGCTATCATGGTGGCTTTTCTGTTGTGGGCCTAGAGAATAGACTGAAGTGATTTTCCACTATGACAGGCATACCCTAACTTATATTGTGGTCAACATTGTTAAAGAATTGTGGATCAAATATTACTTAACTTATGAACAAGATAGTCAATTCATCCCGGTTCAACCATACAAAGGAGACAAATGTTAAGTAAAAAACCAAGCTCTAAACTACATAGAAATTGTCGTTCTTGCTTTTGCCAACAACTAACCTGCACCCTCAATTTAACAACTTCATCGCTGAACTTGTCATTTGTCGGCTCTGAATCGTTGACAGCAACTTCAGGAGATGTAAGGCCAGTTGGAGTTGGAGGTAGTGCTGTTGAACGAGATGGACTGGGCCTCGTCGAGATAGGAGATGTTGCTCCGGAAACCATTCTTGAACTGGGAACAGAAGAAGAAAATATTTTATTTGAAGATCTTGATGCATAAAAGTTCCCCCATTGAGCACTTCCACCTAGGGATGGAGAAAAGCGACTAATATGTGATTCTGCTTTCCTGGACTTGGAATTTTGCATATCAGTATGCTTAAAGGATCCAAGTGAAAGGAGCCTGCATAGTTGCCTAAGTGACTTGGGATCTGGAGACTCTTTTTCTCCCACTTCATTAGAACTCTGAGTCGTACTTCCACTTGGGTTCTTTGCAGGTTGAGAAATCAATCTAACCTCAATGACTTTCTTAAGTTTTGTATAACAATCATCACATACACGATAAGGCTTGTTCATATTTGGAGCCAAAGAAGCTTTTGTAGATTTTCTGCTGCTTCATGCTTTGCAGAAGACTAGCCCACAATTAGAACAATTATGACATTTTCTTCTGAAACCAAACTGATTGTGGCAGCCAGAACATATGGAATGATCAGCACTGGACACCCATTTATGAAGACAGATAGCAGCAGTGAAATTTGAACCACAAACAACACTCTTAACTTGTTTGTTCTTCAGAGCTTCAATAAGGGTTGGAGTGTTTCTGTCATCATTGTCCCCATGGCCTAAGTGTCCATTTGCCGCCTTGCCCCAAGTATAAACTTCAGTTTTTGAAGTCAAAACTGCAACATGATAGGAACCACATGGTATCTCTTCTACAATGCTCTGGCAAATTTTGCCTTCTATACAAGAAGGGGCCTTTCCATCAGCTTCAGGATTTCCCAGCTGTCCATTCACAGTACTCCCCATCGCATAGACTCGCCCGGAGGTTGAAAAAGCAACAGTAATCTCATTCCCACAGGCCACTTGAGAAAAGCTTGGCTCAACCAAAGCAGCTACACATGCTGGAACAAGTCTAGGTTCATTGTCACCATGCCCAAGTCGGCCTTTATCCCCATCACCCCAGGTAAACAGTTTTCCGGATGGCATACCAGTACTAGAAGACTGATCCAAAAATTCAACAACAGTGACAGTGTGCTTAACACCACAAGCTGCCCTCACCATTCGCAGTCCTGTAAGTGATTCCACTTCTCTTGGCATGCTTACACTTTTACGATCTCCATGGCCTAAAGCACCAAAAGTTCCCTCACAAAATGTAAACAGTTGACCTGAAGAGGTTACAACAGCTGTATGCAAAGGTCCACAAGCAACTGACAACACATGAATACCTTCCATTTGACCAGTTACTCTCTTAGGAATCCAATGACTAGCCTCATTTCCATGCCCAAGAATACCAGAATCAAGAGTACCATCACCCCATGTATAAAGATCCCCAGACAGTGTAACAGCACATGTATGATACTCTCCACATGCTACTAGTTCAACATTCATCCCACTGAGTGCATTGACAAGCTTAGGGTGGGTCACATCAGCTTCTACTCCATGACCAAGCCTTCCACCCGACTCCTCTCCTCAACTAAAGACCTCTGCTTGTTTGGTGACCAAAACAGCATGCTTACTTCCACAAGCTATATTTTGCACGTCAAGCACCACCACTGATTCTAGAGCCTTTGGCAGAAGTGTGTCCATCTTGGCAGCGGACAAACTTCCAACCCTATGCATACCACCACCAAGAACCCCACCTCCTAGGCCTTCTCCCCGGATGAAAACATCACCTATGGCATCAAAATCTTCATGACATGATCCCTGGCTTGATGAACTTACAGCACTAGATAGACTGACTCGATTATCAGCTGTAGAGCTCCGGCCATTTAAGTTATCACCGTAGAGCTCGGCCATTTAAGTCATCAGCCATAGAGCTCCGGCCATTTAAGTCATCAGCCGTAGAGCTCCGGCCATCTAAGTCATCAGCTGTAGAGCTCCGGCCATTTAAGTCATCAGCCGTAGAGCTCCGGCCTTTTAAGTCATCAGCCGTAGAGCTCCGGCCATTTAAGTTATCTCCACCTCCAGAAGAAAGTGAGTTGCGAGAATTAGTGACTGAATCTGACTGATAGGAGCCTTTCACAGCTGCTGTGTTTAATAACTCATCATAAACTGCCTTTGTCAAATCATTGTTTGGAGGATTCTCAAATGGAACTTGCATTTGTTTGGCAGCCCCAGGAATTTGTTGGGCATCACCAGGATCCTGAGATCACCAAAAACCAGTGAAATGCATTATTTAAATGGTGAAAAAGAAACATCTAAAGGACCACGGAAGTTGGAGATTTGAAGGGACAACAAATAACCCAACCTTTTGTAAGATGTCAGTAATATCATACTGTGAAGTCCATGGGGAGATTCTTCGGGTCAATGTTTTTGGATTATTTGCATCAGAGGAAGCTCTCTCACTTCTAGATTCTGATCTCCATTTCCAGTAGTTGCCATGTGAAATCAATGCTTTCAGAGCAACAAACCAGACTTCAGCTTCATCCTTATCCTTGGATATCTGTCATAAAGATGTAAACGAAGAAATTATATTCTGAAGGGTGGGGACATAAACAAGATATATTGAGAATCGAGAATATGCTTTGTACATGGGCAATATATAATTCCTAATTTCCTATCAATGAAAGACATACAAATACAAATGCACAAAGTGTAGCTTTCATTTGTCACTCTCTTCAAGAATAAAATAAGCATCAATCTAAATGTGATACTCACCAGATCCAAAGATCTATCATAGTATATAAGAGAAAATGATTGGTATTCCTTCTCTGGCCGTGGATACCTCCGAAATATCGCCTGAAAGACGACAATGCATATGTCATGCCCTTATCATGTATTACATGACTACTTAGTTATTTGGTGAAAAAGATGGAATAACCAGAAAACCATTCATAAGCAACATATATAGTATTAGTATCGTTATATGTATCAATATCGTTGATACCCAGAAATATATCGCTGAGTGAGGGAAAATTTGGGGAAACAAGGGGAAAATGGGGGGATTTCTCAATGAAACTTCAGGAGATGCTAAATACACATATTTGCATATTTAGGAACCCAAAATTTAAGAAAAAAATGAAGAAAAAAAAATGTATACATAATAAGCCTAAAAGCTAATGCTGACTTAGGAAAACATTGGGGAAACATGGGGAAAATGGTGAAAATGGTGAAAATTTTCAATGATACTTAAGGAGATGCTAAAATACACATATTTGCATATTTACTCAAGGAAACGTTGGGGAAACATGGGAAAACTGGTGGACCCATCCATCCATGCATGCATACACATATACATCCAACCATCCATCCATCCATGCATGCATATACACTCATACAAACATGCATTTCATCATACAACCATGCACCCATAAAAAATAAAAATAAACAGATTTTTGGCAATATTGATATATTGGCGATATACAAGCGACACCTGGAATTCACAGTCCAAAACACTGGTGATGCTTGGCAATATATTGCCGATAACTGGAATTTCTAATACAACCAGTGTTATAGGTATCGCCGAGCAGATGATATCAATAATATTTCTGATACTTAGAACATTCTTCATAAGTCAATAACATTGTGAACAAGGTAAGAACCATTGTGGACGTCAATGATTGGAGCAATAAAATAAGTGAAATGATATCAATATCCAGAGTGGTTGATAAGTACCTCATGCCCTAGAAGAAATTGAAATAGTTTAGAAGACATGTCAATGATAGCAAGATAATCACCACATAATATAATCCCTAGGAGCTGATAGACCTTCTCAAATCTTGTACAAATATAAATATCAAGTAGGTAAGAATTGTCCCAACAATAATTAAAACTCTCTGCAGGCCAGAGGCAAAAAGAGAAACAGAAACAAAATGAGCCAAAACAAAGAAGATACGGAAAGCAAAAATACAAACCACCACTTAGAAAAACAAAAAAGAGCCAAAAACCAAGAATTTATTAATTGAACTCCCCCCCCCCCAAAAAAAAAAAAAAAAAAAAGAAAAAAAAAAGGACTGAAGGCCATCTTTTTTCTTTTAGGGTAATCATTCTGATTAGCAGACTCTAACATCTCAGTACTGCTGCTTATTCTTGATACTTGTCCAAACTTGTATAATTAAAAGAAGAAAAAGAAAAACTCAATCTCCCAAAACACACAAATCATTTCAATCTTTCCTCATTCCAACATAAAACATGTATAAGAAACCTAAAAAAAGAATAACCAACTTCCAAAATTAATTCCTTAAAAAAAGTTAGAAAAACAAAAGAAATATATAGTAGCAACTAGCAATCCAACCCTAATGTCCAGAACCTCAATCCTGTCCTTTTTATCTCCTCCAGCCAAGGTTCAATATCAGTTGAACAAGCTTTATGCATGGGATACTGCAGTGCACCACTGATACAAAACAAAACATTTCAAAAATAAATCAATACATTCGAGTTTTTTTTTTTTTAAAACATTTTTATTTGTATAATTTACTGATCCAAAGAATGTGAAAAGTGATTTTAGAAAAACCAAAGAAAGTGGGATGGCTAAAACCTAATTTAACATGTACATCAATATGTTCTTTTTTTTTATAGGTAAGCTGGCCTCGAATCTAAGACCTCTATGTTGAAATGCATTGTGTTTACCATTTAGCTATTGGCTCAAACCTGTAAATCAAGATTAGTTTCCTTTGTGAATAAAGGAATAAGACCTATAAAATAGTGATAAACTGGCTTTGAATTAATAAATAATGAGAGATATTAAAATAAATACATATCAAAATCTAATGTACAGAATGCATCCGATGCTATGGCATTCTTATCAGAAGACATCGACGATCAAAATTGATACAAGCAATATATTTCGACACTAAACAGATCATGAATTTGTGTGCACGCAGATAATTGATGACAACAAGAATTTGTGAGCAGCAAAGATGGGAATTCCTCCAGATGAAATAATGGAGGCTTTTGATGAATTCTTCAGCAGTGGGCTTGTTTAGTGGAGATTTGAATTGTTCATTCTTCATGCTTATTCCCAAGGAGGGTGCCAAAGAGATCCAGGATTTATAACTGATAGGTCTCATTGGGAGCCTCTACAAGATTATTGACAAGCTTCTAACTGGGAGATTGAGCAATATCCAGCCCCGGATCATTTTTCTGATGCAAAGTGATTTCCTAGGTGGCCAGAATATTGTGGATGGGCCATTCATTGCAAATGAATTGATCAATGAAAGTCAGAAAATGGCTTAAAAGAGTTTTTCCTTAACATAGATATGGAGATGGCCTGTGATTGTGTAAATTGGAGATTCTCTGATTACCTTCTAGGAAGAATAAGTATCGGCAATAGATGGAGAGGCTGGATCAAAATCATGACTTTTGTCTGGATGCTTTCTATTCTCATCGACAGCACACATGGGATTCTTCAAGAGATTCAAGGCTTGTGTCAGGGGGATCTGATGTCCCTGTTCATGTTCAATACTCCGGTTGAAGTCCTGAGCAGTATGATGGTGAGGCAGCTGAGTCAAGTTTGTTTCAAGGTATCCACATCAGCAGCATTCCTCTCCCATTCATATACCTACAATATGCAATGACACTTAATTGTACGGAAAAAGTTCTATTCGGGAAGCTCAAAGCTTCAAAGAAATTATTCGCTGCCATAAGGTTGTTTCAGGATTCCATATCAACATGGCAAAAAATTAGCATTGCTGGAATTAATATGAAGAGGTTGTCGTTGGATCGATTGAGTCCGTGGGAAAGAAGTTTGCCTTTCCATGCAGCCAGATTTCGATTATAACGCTCGACCAAGGCATCCCAGGCATGAACCGGCGACATACCCCAATGGCGGTCCCAACAACTGGATTGACAGAGAAGTCTGGGTGGAGGATATTGCTTGAAAAGTCAGCCTCGGAAAATATGCCGATTCACCTTTTATCACTTTTCAAGTGCCCTACTAAGGTGGTGGCCAAGCTTGAGTCGATCCAGAAGCAATTTCTCTAGAATAACAGGCAGGAAAACCACAAATTCCACTTACTTTCCTGGGGGAACATGTGCAAGCCGATCAATGCTGGTGGACTTTGTCTTAATTCAGTTTGGGCCATAAACTCTTCCCTTCTTGCCAAATGGAGGATAGGAAACAATGAAATGCTTATGATTTCAGCTCCTTACAGCCACTTATGGGGTTGGTTTTATCGCTGGGACATTAAGGTGGACCAGGGTTGGAAGGGATCAGCTCTTTGGAGAATGATTTCAGCTGTTTACAGAGATTTTTCAAAGCATAAAAGTCTAGAAGGAAATAGACTAAAAGTTTATTTTGGGTAGATAGATGGTGCTTTGAAACTCCTTGTTGGCTTCAATTTCATCCCCTATTTCAGAAAACTAAGGATAAACATGGCTGGGTGGATGAATTCAATGACAAGAGAGACACCGTGCTAGAATTCTCAGGCCCTATCAATGTTTGAGATTCCAACGGTGTGGAAACTATTGCTCTTCCCCAAGGAGTCAAGCTTGCAGTCAACCGTGGTGCTAGGACTCCACTAATGATCTCAGCTTAGTCAAATAGAGTCATGCCCCTTGGAAATTGGCAATTTTCATAGAGGAAGCCTGGAACGTGCTATTCCCTCTGTGTTCTTTTACAAGATGAACCATTTGGTTAACTACAGGGAGTACTTTCTTGGCGAAGGAGGGGTTTTAGCTGGTGTTTGAAATATCGGTATTGCGTTACGTATCGCACCCTTGGGAAACGGATACATATCAGTTATCGCATGGGATATATCCGTTGTATCACGTAATGTATCGCTGTTATTCGGAAAATGGGAAAACATTGGGAAATTGGTCGAATTTTTCAATGAAACTTCAGTGGTTGTTAAAAAAGACATCAATACACATTTATAAATCCAAACATTACAAAAAATAATAATAATAAGTGCACATAATAGGTTTTCTTTGTATGGGGTTCTAATTTATGCGTTGTCTAACTGAATTGAAGCAAGTAAATTCAAAGTCTATTCATATAGTTTATAAATATAAGAAGACGTGTGGAAACATAAGCGATATATTCAAAAGCAAAAGAAGAATCACTAGATCAGTTTATGCGTTTGATTTTATGTTTAGACACAAAGATTGCAATTGATTTGCAAGAAATTGGAAATTTTTAATTTTTTTCAATTTTCCGCAACTTAGCCCATCTCCTCCAAATCTCGAAATCAAAGCTCCCAATCTGTGATTTTTCATGCAAAACATGAAAAAAATCATGGATTTGTAACAATTTAATACCGATTTAACATGATTTATAGAAAATAAAAGAATTTAAAATAAAAAATGCTCATTGGATCGAACATGTGGGATATATCCCACTAGTTGTGCGTTTTGTATCGCACAAGTGGGATGCAAGATATATCGTGAGATATATCGACTGATATCGTTGATACATAAAACACTGGGTACACAAACTCACTGTACACTGTCCAGGAATAATTCTTGATACACTGCTAAGTTTGAGTTGCTTCTCATCTTTACCAGAGTACCATATCAGCGTAGACTCATCCTGACAGTTATTTTTTTTTTTTTTAAAAGAGAGAGAGAGACCAAAGAAAAATGTAAGATTCATAGTTACAAGAAAGAGTACCTTATATTTGAATTTGAATTCACAAAAAAAATCAAAATCAAAATGTTGTGTATTGAAGATCATATCTAAGGAAGCGAAGAACCCACCGCTGTCACCACTAAAAAAGACCCTAAGTATCTCATTATCTGGAAGATTAAAGAGTAGCTCATATTAAAATATTTTCCTAGGGTGTACATGTGCAATATAATCCTGATGGCACATTGGATACCAGGAAATTAACACAACGAAACGCAGTAAGGCAACCAAGTAAGAAGACAACCAACCTTGATTTTCTTTTTAGACTTTTAACATACTAGATTGGTTGAGCTAAACCATGTTGATCTAACCACCACTGGTAGTGAGAAAGTAAAGACAAACTATTTCTCCTCATTATATTCAACAGTTCCATTTTACACTTATGCATAATTGCATATACATGTATGTAGTAGGGCAACACCTCATGCATGCACCCACTGAAGGCAGCTAGAATGAAACGAGTCAGGACTAAGAAATGGTGAACTGTATGCAGGAAATGAAGGTTGACAGATTGAAACAGGAAGGTAGCAGCGGGAACAAATGAGCATGAAAAACTACTTAAATACCACTTTATGGACAAAAAGGTACGGAAAAGATGAACTTGCCTGCTATCTTGGGCCTTCTCTTAGTTATGTCCATCACGTTTCAACACTGGTCAAGGTAAGAGTGGGTAACTTGTATTGCAGTTGCATTCCACGGCTGAAAACCTGAAATAACTAAAACCTACAGATGTGTGTGTGTGTGTGTCTTGGTTTGTTTGTTTGTGTGCATTATGTACGTATATATGTATTTATGTATATGGTAGGCGAAAAGGCAGGTGTATAGTCCTAATACAATGTTACCCTCCTAAAGGGCATCTAAATGGTCAACTCACACAACCTAACTTACATTGTTGTACAGGTTTAGATGGATAAAGCGTTATAATTGGGCGAGAGAACACTACAAGAAAACTGGACTTTAGCGGCGGTGTAAACCGCCGGCAAATGACCAAAAACGCCGACTAAGATATCAGCCAGAAAGCCTCGGCCGGTAAAGGCTTTACCGGCGTCAGCACTTTTACTGATGATTGTTCTGGACGCTGCTAAATCCCAGTTTTATTGATCAAAAGCTACGAATAAAATCCGTAGCTAAAGGTAACTAGCCACAGTACGACCTGCATGGTACCGTAGCTCGTTAAGTTTTGCTACGGATTAAATCCGTATCTATAGGGTCACCGACAGTCCGTAGCAATAGGGAAAATCTTTCTTGTCAAAAAGTTTTTTAAAAAAAAAAGAAAGAAGAAAAGGTGACCCACATGCATCCTAGTTATTTTTTTATTTTTTTATGTTTAACACCATTCTAAGCAGCTAACATACCTTGGTTAATGTCAATGATCTCCTTGTTGCCAATGATTGCCATTGTTTCCAAGGGACTCATTTCTTCTGTCGATCTTTGGTGAGCTGTGTAGTAGTAAAAGGCAGCAGCACTAGTATTTTGGAGTCCTTAGCAAGTTCAGGCCCTCAATGATATTGAGGTTCACCACCTGTGAGCGGAGGTTCTCTGTTTTGTCTACCAGAAGCTCAATCTTCTCGCCACAGTCCAGAACCTGCACAAAGGGAGATTACAATGGGTTTATGTTATTCTGCACATCACAAGGTTTAAATAATTTGGGGGCTTCAAAAGACAGGGCTGCATGGAGGACACTAATCTTGGCATTTGGGTGGCCCAAGGAAAAAGATTTTCCTAACTGCACAAAAAATAAATCCAATATATTCAAGTCAATGCCATCCATGCTTAAATTCTTTGTCAACAAACTCATTTAATTCTTGATTGTAGTATCAAGATATTTAAATCATAATTTTAAAACTAACTGCCTGTCTTTATCTCTACATATAAGATTGCTGATTTAGAGAGACTATGGGACCATTGAAACTCCATTAGTTTAAAGGTTTTTGTCTTCCCTATGTTGTTGAAGATCTGCTAGGTTCAACATATATTTCATAGGCCACAAAATGAAGATCACAAGACAATCTTACTCACTGTCAGAAATTTACTATTATATCTAGAGACTTCAAATTTGGATGATGGAAAGTAGAAAGTGTGTCAATGGATCCCTTACATGCGCATGTTGGCTCAGCTGAGTATTCCGACTAGGATAAGGGATCAGATCTAAAAACCTGCTCTCCCTAGAAGATAAAACCCTGCATTCCACTGAAATTATGTGTTTAACTGGGAATTCAGCAAACTATAAATGTAAGAGACCACATACAAACCTGGAGTATACTTCAAGTTATTTTGACAAACGATCAGTTGTGTATGTCTATGTAAGTGGACACAGAAGGAAAACATAACCATGAGACTTCATCACTCCATGAAGTTAAACATCTATTAGATGCCTTTCTCCACAATATATCCACATAATAAGCGCTAAATGAGAACAATTTTAAATTATTACAGATTTTTACAATGATATGCAGAGAAAAAGTTCTGTCATGCATTTTCTACTTTCGAATACAAGAACGGAATGTGAAGTGAATCAGTAGTTTCATAAAGGGAATGCAAAGTGAATCAAGTTTCCAAGAAATGCTATATTGCAAAAGGAATGAATCATCTGTACTTAGGAAGTTGTAAATGGACGTAGCAGAAGAAGGGGTAGGAGAAATCCCCTCCTTTGGAAATATCAATTCCAGTAAATGGTTTTGTGACTCAAAATCGAACCTTTGACATAAGCATGTACAACAATAACTCCGAAAAATCCCCTTCCTTGGAAATATCAATTCCAGTAAACGGTTTTCTAGAGGAATTTGTTACACCCACATGAGCTGTTTGCAGATACTGACTGGTTAAAGATGGGGTGAAAGTGGGCCTGGCTTGCCCATGCCCTGCCACCATGAGGATCACCTTGTGCAAAAATCAGCCCCATCCATGTTTTTTAGACTCAGCAACTTGGATCGATTCGTTTGGTCTTGAGTTGAGTCGTGACTTGCCTGAGTCGGGTATTGAATTGGCAATGGTAACAAAGACAGAGAGAGACAGTGGAAGAATTGTTATTCCTTTACAGTGCCCGCACATAGATTGGAATCCTTGGAACCAGCTGAATGTGAGCCGAGCTTTGAGTGGTTTAGGAATAGAATTTACAAGAACCATTCTGGACTTAGACGACTGCCTCCTATAAGGCTTAGATGATGATGACGACGATGAAGGTTAAAAGAAGGAAAAAAAAAACAATAATAAAAGATGTCAGATATGCATGCTCATGCTGGACAAAAAAAAAAAAAAAACACAACAGCATAAGAACTGCACAACCTCGGCCGCAAAATTTTCTGCCCAGGTGCCACTGTTGCATTGTGTTTTTGATTTGTGCTCCTGCTCCTGCCTCCTAGCTGTTCATACTTGCTAACATTTTGAAGCTGAAGCTTCTCCATTCCCATGCTCAAATCAGTTCCTGCTTACCTTCACACTTTGTGATTACTTGCGCACCAACAAAAAGACCAGTTATAAACATTACCATGGGCCCTACCTGTGGAAGTATGGAGCTTCCAATAGAGAAAAGAATGGTTACCATTCAGTTCTAACCTACAAAACAAATCTTAGCCATTAGCCACTGTTCCCGGTTATTCCATAGACACATATGCTCCAAATATCAATCTTATGGTAAGAGATGATTACAAACTTGTAAAAAGTGGACGAAGCTGAGATCTACAAATGCATCAAATAGATACCTTCTGGAGAGCAATGGGAATTGGTGGGCCTTTTCCTTTTGCAAAGCCCACAACTCCATGATAGTTGCCACAAGCTAACATGGCAGTGTACTTGACCACTTGTCCTCCCTGAAACATGAAGTGAAGAGAAAGATCACATACAATAGAGAAATGAATTTTATTCCTAAGAAAGAACCCAAATAAAAGAGAAAGGAGCATCACCTTTGTAACTTTGCAAGTCCGATTTACATTGATTAGTTTCATATCAAAACCCTGCCTTATTCCAGAAAAAAAATTAGAAGTTCTCAAGAAGAATGAAGTCTGATTTACACAGCCAGTGAAAAGAATAATTCTTTCAAGCATTTGTTTGCATGTGCAAGGAAATTACAACAATAGAGAGGCCAAGTACTCTGTGCCCTCAAAAGAAGGAGTTTGAAAGACGGAATACTGTTTGAAAAACATATTGAATACCTTAGATAAAAAAACTTTACATCAATGCCCATAACTAAGATTTCAATCCGAAGGCAGATTACATATAGCAGAGGTGCGACTGTTAATTCATGAAATGGAGGGAGATAAGAAACATAAGGGCACGTTCACATGCATTAAAGAGCTTCTGCAGAAATCCATTTACATGGAAACACCATATTTCTTATACAGTTCATTAGCACAGCAATTCATGCATCTTTGTGCAATTGACTAATTGAAGAGCCACAGTGGCTGGCCACCTGTTGGAAGAGATTTTGTCCATGGATGGTTATCTGATATGAGAGTTGTGAAGAGTTGTGGATTCAGCTAGCCACTAACGCATAGATTGACCATTAACAATGGACATCATCTGCACTCAGCTAATAAATAAATAAATAAATAACGAAAAGAAAGAAACCAAGTAAGAAGAAGAAAAAAAGAAAGATAGGATCTCAATAAACAACAAATCAGCAAATAAACTTATAGAGATCAAGATAGGATCTCAAACATCTTTTATTAAAAGAAAGGCATAATAAAATCTGATAAATCAATTTTAGGGGCATTAATCTCAATAATAATTAAGTACAGAAATGGTGGGACATGTCTCAAACCTAAGAAAATGCATCCTCCATAAAGTCCAGTTTCAAAGTGAAGAAAAAAGACTCTAATAGCCACATATCCTCTCTTTTATATGGGATTTGCAGTTTTATTCTACAAAGCAACAATGTTAAATATAACAATATGAAGGCCATTTCTTACTTGTTCCACTTTACTACCATTTTTACACCCAGCTCCAACCATGACTATTTTAACTGCTGCTGCATCAACATCCACCTTTCATATTGTGCATGAGATGGCAAACCTCGTATAAAAAAAATGCCAATTACCGAAAATCCAAAAACACAATGTAATACACTATTACTCACTGTCAATGGACCATGCCCAAAAATGGTTACAGTCTCTCAATCTGGAAGAGCCTGGCTCATCCTCAATCTGCAATGGATCCCACAAGATCAATATTGTGGATCAAAGATAATGAGCCCCCCATGTACGAAATGGGTACATCAAGATACCAACTACCATTTTAAATTCTAATGCATTGGGACTATCCTCCAATTTCTCACTTCCCATGAAGGATAATATGCTAAAATTTATAAAGAAATGACAAATGGGCCACACGTACTAATAGAAGAACCATCACATTACAAATTTGATTAAAGCATGGATAAAACTGAGTTGGATACATTTAAGCCATCAAGCAAACACGTTAAATGCAGTAACCAAGACCTACTATTGCAAAGTTATACAGAAATCGTGATCACTGTATACCTCCAGAAGATCAATCCAATCCCTTAGAAAACTAGAAGATTATGGCCAGAAATCAAAACAAATCAAATCAAAATCCCTGGTGCCTCTAAAATCCTTAGGTCAAGACAAGCAGAAATTGGTAAATCAAACTGGCTCTTTGATGGAATCTTTATATGCAAACAAAACTCTAAAGAAAGAAAGAAAAAAAAGTAAACAATACCTACACAAGGAAATCAGACCTGAAGCCCAATACCTGCACAAGGAAATCAATACCCAAGCAATCTTCAAACCAACAAAGTAACAAAATATGCCAAACTCAGAGAAACCCAAAAAAATTGGACCAACAAATCGGCGAAGATGCAGACCAAACCTGTCATGAGACCAATACCAAAAGACAAAATGCACCACATGGGCCAATACAAAAATAGAAGATATCCAACCAACGCTGCATAATAACTTGCAACTTAACTTGCTGGGAACCGTCATGCACCGTAATGTCTTACGACAGAGCGGGTTCTGAGGAGTTACAAGTTAGTCATTTAGGAAAGTATATAAATGAAGCAACAAAATATAAATTAAGCATACCAAATTCAATATCAAATCCATTAAATTAAGTGCCTTTATAGGTATAAGCATAAAATAAGATTAACAAACAAAAACAAAAAACATTGCGTCTCTCTTTTAGACTCAACGGGCAGATCTGGTAGTTCCATGCTAAGACCCTTGAGTCAATGTGAAAGTGGGCTCCAAAGGAGCTACTGCTCAGAGAGCACGGCTAGAGGTGTTACCTCTTCTACCAAACGGGCTATTGTTCTAAAGAAATTTAAACTAAATTTGCAAGCTAAAACATGCAAACAGAATATTGGCAGCCAACAAAAGATCCCAAATGCAATCAAGATAAGGATAAGACCACAAAAGTAATAAAGAGATTCAGCTATAAAATTTACAGATCTTGTAACAGTGTGAAAAAATGGCAGGCCAAGTCTTAGCCATAGTATTTATCAAATATTTTATTGCAAAGCACTTAAAATGTGCTTCTTTATGCTGTCGAGACCACTAATCATGTTTTTCATAATGGAAATTAGAATTTTTTGGGAGAAGAGATTATAAGATTTCTAGGATTGGGGGCTTCTTTATTCTAACTAGGAAGTTAAATGATAGGAGTCCTAAAAGGGTCATTAAAGGCTGATTCGGCAGATGACTTCTCTTCTTGGTGTATTCTGAAAATTTCAGAAACAATGGAATGGCTGGATCACATTTATCCACATATAGCCATGTGATAAATGTAATTGCTGGTAAAGGGCTATCAAAAATTTCTAGAAGACAAAAAAAAAAAAAAAAAAAAAAAAAAATGAGGAAGAAGAAGAAGAAGAAAAGAATTGGGACTCAAGGACTGCAGAACTGTTCTAAATTAATTCAGACTTTCTTCAGCAGATATTACAAATCACTGACAGTTCAAGAGAATTACGAAACTAAAAGAAAGTAAGAAAAGAGCAAAGTTCAAAGAAGATGACTCTGTTTCCCTTTGGAATTAAGTGTTTTTGTACATACAATTCATTGGAAAACATTATTGTCTGTCACAAGTATTTAAATATTTGAGTATGAATGAATATTGTTCAAGGAATGAAACTTAGCATCTACGTGTATCATGATATACTACTCGAAAGAACTAATAGATAGCCATCAAAAGGTGGGCTAGCCCTATACTTGAAGATTTATTTACTTAAACCAAGTAGTAACCACCTGTGTGAATGTTGGTTGGGATCACTTGAGAGATCATTGGATATGCCTAGATTTTGCTGGAACAAATTATCGTTGCTGCTTTGGTTTTGAAACGAGGCACCATGTTGCTGACTAGACAAGGCAGAAAGTTCAGTTGATATCCTACATTTATTAGATGGACATGTTTAAATCACTGCATTTAGATTGAAGAGGAAACCAGTGACAAAATCATATATCAGACAATGTCAAGGAAAGGAAAACCACCATCAAACACTTGCAATGCTCCTGTAAAGAGCATGATACCATCTGGTTGCTACATAATCCTGCAAATAAATACATGTATAAGACATGGGATCATGAGCACAAGTGCATAACACACATGGCATCATAATCAAACAGACAATCAAGTACATAACATAATAAGAGAAATAAAAGCTGATCACAATAAAATCCAAAAGGCCAGATGTTAATCATGGTCAGAAGCTGCAAATAACCGGCATCAAACACAACACGGAAGAGCAACATACAATCCAGAAAATAGCTGATGGAGCATCATTGAATGATACACATGCAAGCCCAAAATCACAAATCTTCAGTTTACAGTCCGCATTAGCAGGGATATTTTTTAGAATAAGATAGATAGATAGATAGCTTTAGATGATGTTGATGATGGTGATTCATTATGTTTCTTCAGAGATCTATGAGCATAACCTTCATAGATTGGGACTATGTGGCTGACTCTGTCCACAATACCTGAAGGCAAAGAACAAACCAAGTAAACTTCATTGAAACAAAAGGAACAGAAAAGTTGCCGCAGATGCAATAATGCAAAAGGCATTTAGAATAACTATAGTCTGAAGGCCCAGCACAAAGTAATTCACCATTTGGAAAGAAGGATCTGAGCTACTTCACACCAACAATTGAAGCAAAGTGACCAAAGAACACAAGTTATTTCAAAAAGAGATTAGGTAATACCGCCCAGAAATGTGTATGGTGGGTGAAAGTGGCTACCTTAATCAGAGGAGCATTTTGTAGACTGTTAGTGCATTTCATCAAATTGAATGTAGACTGTTAGTGCATTTCATCAAATTCATCATCTGCAAGATCTCTTTTAAATGCCAGATCCCAGACCACCTGACTACCAATGATACTAGGTAGACAGATGCCAATTGAAAACAATATAAATTGAATTTATTGGGGAAACATACTAGACTATTTCATCCCATAACATCAGAAACAAAGGAAAACATGGCATTTTCATATTAACAAGAGTTAAGGAAGAATTTCCATTCTTTATGAAGCAGATTGATGCTAATGCTGCATTCTACTTGACAAGACACTGCATGAATTAAACATCCAGTGCTCAGCCAGGAGTCCAAATAACAATCTGGTACATATTGCAATAAGGAATATTTTTGGAGCCATATTTGTCAAGGAAATGCTAAAGAAAATTCATATGGATGTTGGACTTGGAAAACAACTAGTTGTTTTGTGGGTTAGGTAGTATATTTGAAATTTTCACCATTCAAAAAAATATATTTTTTTAAATTGCAATCAGGTCAGAAAATAAACATTTTATAAATAATAAAGACATAAATAAATAGAGGACAGACTACAACCAAGACATGGGCTTCCTTGTTAGCACATGGAACTTTCTACACCAAAGCCAAGCCAAGCCATTGCCAGTTAGCATGAACATGAACCAGACCCATTGCCAAGCCAAGGCAGGGGACCATAGTTCTGCCCAGGAACAAGTCCTTTGCCGTCTATCTTTTCCATGGAGCAACTGCACCAGGCTATCTAAGGATGCGTGTCAGTCCTAGATCATCAAAGGTCGAACCAATGATTAGGATCTTGAGGAAGGCCTTGAACTATGACTTATTTCCAATGAGATCAAAGTAGGCAGGATCTATGCCAGGCCCATGACTAAACGAATGGAAGATCTAGGCCTCTGATTTAAGGTTAACAAGGTTGACACCTGAAACTAATACAAGATGTAAATATTATCAACAAAGTTCCATGTAATATTCCATGGTGGGAGTGGAATTCCTTAACCATAGGATTTGAAGGTCCATAGGCTATAGGGCATAGAATTGCCAAATTTTCATAGAAGAACACAAATTGGAAACAACCGAAAGAAGCTACAACATTAGCCATTGGAGCAAGTCCGAAGACCATTTACATAATTGTGGTTTTATTTTTAATTACGTATTAGAGACCACCATTATAAGTTGTTGGTTTTATTTTTAATCCCTACCAAAAGAATTGATCTCTAATACATAATTACAATTGAATATCTCTAATACATAATCACGAGTGAATAAAATGAGATAAACACATCTTTAAGTGGCAACCAAACAGGCCCTTAGAAACTGGAATACAAAGTCTAAGAAAATGTATAAAGCCATGGATAAACCAAACAGGCCCTTAAAACACATAATGCGGATTTTGAGAGCCAATTTTAACTATGCCAGCAAACACACCTCATTTTGTTGCCACTATAGAACTGCTCCAATCTCTTTAGCTTTATTTGAATATCAGCAGTGTTCATAGGAAGGAAGCAGCGTTCATAGGAAGGGACCATAGAAAAAAAAAACTCCTCAGGATTTAAACGACCTCCCTCAAACATGTAAACTGTTTGATACTCTCGTTGTACAAGTATGTAAAGTATGTCAAAGATGTGAGAGAGAGAGAAGGTTGTTTTCTTGCTTTGGTTCAGATTCTGTTACAGTTTATATAGAAAGCAGAGACTACATAGATGTTACACAAATGTTTAATTTCATGATAGAGCAATCCTATTGGATAGGTTAATTAGATGCCACACAAATGGTGGGCCTCATGCCCAACCTTGTAAAACAGCCTATCCTCTTAAATGAAACTAATAAAAGAAAATGTGATTTGAAAGACATGGTGTAAATTAACTGTGTTAAAAATAAAATAAAATAAAATAAAATAATAATAATAAAGCCATGATAGAGTCAATTGCCTTAAGAAAATGGCCTGCAGAAAGGTTTTTAAAGAAAAAAAATAGTGATTGAAAGTAAAAAATAAAAAATAAAAATTAACTCTTCATGACACTAAACATTTCACGTCATGTTCTGAAAATACACAATGTCAGTTCTTTCTATTAGCCATTTACTTTCACTTAATATTCACTCGTAGTTTCAATGTGGCTAGTAGTGAATGTGATAATATCAAATTTGTAGCTCTTGCTGGTGAACCTAGTCCTGTGAATGAGTCCAAAATATCCATCTTAATGTCTTCAAGGAAATTTCCGTATCCATTTTGACATAAGATAGAAACCCTACCAGAACATTTGTAAGCAGTATCAATCCCTTTGATGGGGTAATGTTCCTTTGTGCCAGATTTTAAGTTTCTTGTAATCCTCTTTTGCGAATTTGTCGAATCTGTTTATTGAAGAAATTTAGGTAATGAGAATAAGAATGAGTAGTGTCCTGATGGGCCAACTTAGTAAAGGTGGATGTGGGGCAGCCCTTTGATTAATGGCCTACATTTTAGGCGGTTAAAAAAAGAAAAGGGAAAATGATTAAAAATCTGAAGTGTAGGCTAAAGATTGAATATCAGAACTTCCAACAGTCAAGTGTCCAGACTGTTCATCAATCAGAGCGTAGTTCTGTCCAACAGGACATGTTTGTGTCCACTGTTCATCAAACAGAGCATATTTCTGTCCAACAGCTTATACATATAGTTAAGAGTGTTCGGTGCCACTTACAAAAACTTAATCTTCTCAAACTTTCCAATGTATATCCGCAAACCATTCCAATTAAATCAATCAAGTTCAATAGCATTTGAAGGAAAAGCAGAAGTAAAACCTACGACAATTAAGCAAAGGAAGTTGATCACAAGACCAATGTTCAATGTATCAAATGTACACTAAACAGAAGTTCTATGCAAGTACCTGCCACATAGGAAATTCTTGTGCCAATCTCCTAGCAAAGGATCCTGAAGAAATCAAGCATCAGCACTAGTGAGCACCAAGAAGATATTCGAAGATACATTACAGGTAATGATGATGTAAAAGGAAAAAAAAGATGCATGGGACGAGAAATAGAGTTCACCAGGAGTTGGAAATCCATGAGGGATTCTGGGCTATTAGTACATTCAAATCAATTTTACAGTCCAAATCCAGTCCCAAGGTGGGCCACTTGCACCCTACCTATGCACTCTCACTACATCACAACCCTTGATGAAATAGACATTCTAACTTGTAAATTACAGCCTCTCACTCACATATACACAAATGGATACAAACTCATACGATTCCATGACTCTCATTTACATGGATTGAAGGAAACACTCTGCATTCTGATCTACTCCTACTCAACCTTCTTCTCAAAGACTCACCCAATGTAGAAGAAGAAGATGATGATGAAGAAAAATCTTTCGATGTTTGGGCTTTATACCTTGAATCCATCAGCATCTCGACAGCAATTTCAGGTGGCGAATTACCATCTGATCCATGTGCCACTGCCGATACAATCGATGTCTGTGATGGCTCTTGTCCCAGCAATTAGTAGGTTGAGAGAGAGAGAGAGAGAGAGAGAGAGAGAGAGAGAGAGAGAGAGAGAGAGAGAGAGAGAGAGAGAGAGAGAGAGAGAGAGAGAGAGAGAGAGAGAGAGCGAGCAGAGAGGGAGGGAGAGGGAGAGGCAGAGAGGGAGGGATATGGAGAGGGAGAGCTCGCAAGAGGGAGAGGGAGAGGGAGAGCTTGAGGGAGTGGAGAGGGAGAGGGAGAGGCAGAGAGAGATCGAGAGGCGGAAATGAAATTAGGGCTGCGGAATATTTTTTTTATAAGGGCCCTTTTCCAGTGGCCCTTAAAACTGGCTGCGGGCAAAAGTTAGCCCCATCGGTTGGCTATGGCTGTTTTTCTTGTTGTGGGATCGTAAACCTAAATAAATGCTTTTGGTCAAAAGTAGTGTTTGTAGTACCAGTACCATTACATGTATCACTGGCTGGGGATACGGAAACATGTGTCAATATCCCCAACATTATCCTTGATACCCAGAGAAGTATATCTGACTGAGGGAAACATCGAGGAAACAAGAGGAAATGGTGGAATTTCTCAATGAAACTTTAGGAGATGCTAAAATGCACATATTTGCATATTTAGGAATCAAATAATGGAAAAAGGACGCATACATAATAAGTTTCTCTTTAATAGGAATCTAGAAGCAAATAACTTTGACTTGGGAAAACATTAGAGAAACATGGGGAAAATGGTGGAATTTCTCGATGATACTTCAAGAGATATTTGCATATTTAAGAATCAAATTAATAGTGAAAAAGACAGTTGCATATTTAGGAATTAAATGATAAGTTTCACTTCATGCATCGTTGACTCAGGGAAACATGGGGAAAATGGTGGATCCATCTTACACACACACACACACACACACACATATCCATCCAACCATCCATCCAGCCATGCATCCATCCATCCATCCATCCAGCCATGCATGCATATACCCACATACAAACATGCATTGCATCATACAACCATGCACCCATAAAAAAATGAAATGAACTTTTTTTTAATAATCATCTTTTTGGCGATATCGATAAATTGGCGACATTATCAAAATATTGCTAGTATATGGGCGACACAAGCAACGCATGGAATTTATGCAGTCAAAAATATAAGCGATACAAGTGACGCCTAGAATTTACGTAGTTGAAAATATTAATAATACATTGGCGATACTTAGCAATATATCGCCGATAGATAAAATCTTTTATACTACCAGTGTTATCAGTATCGCTAAGTTGGAGATACGGATAATATTAAGGATACTCCAAGCAATGGTAAAAAGCAAACCTTAGTTCCATCAAAGTAAGCATCACTAAACGAAATTATTTTACAAGTACCTTAAAAAATCAATGACATATCATTGAAGTCCTTTGGAGGAAGATAAATTTGCTAGAACATATCAAAAGAATAAACCAATTATACATATGTATCAACATATTAGCACAAATGGATTTTTTTTGCGGGCATTGCAAAACCATTAAGAGTATTCATCTTCTCTCTACACCAATTGGCAATTATATTAGCAATGAACATGTAACTTAAAAAATGAGATCTTGCCGGAGGGGAGATACCGTGCCATGAAAGAATGAAATTTCCTCATTGTTACGACCCTATCATGGTGCTAGAAGAGAGATGGTGATCCAAACAGATTGGAAGATAGGAAATGAAAAGGGGCACTACAGAGGTGGACTACTTCGCATCATCTCTAATCTTCCGAGAGAAATCATTGTGCTGGAGTTGTACAATATCTTCAAAGAAGCAAGGAATATGATGAATGGGTGCATAGCCAGGGATACTCAAGGATATATGCTTTCATGAGGTATGAGACAATGGAGGTGGAAAAATGGCTAGAATAGGGAACAATAGGTATTTGGAGGTACAACAAGATTGTCGGACAACAATAGATATGTAGGGGATTCGAGATTGCAAAATAGAGAAGGGGTCTAGGTACCAATGCAAACCAAAGGAAGGTGAGGTAGGGCCTAGAGCAAGTAAGAAGATCACAAGTATAGTGTTGTGGGGACTAGAGTAAGGAAGAAGGTCGCAAGTACAGTGTTGAGGAAATTACCCACAAGGGAGTAAGGGAACCTATTGTCAAGAGCAGCCAAGGAGGTGGAACAAGTAGTAGGGGTGGCCTGGGTTAAGGAAGTCTTTAGAGTTTGGTAGGTGAAGGTGGATCAATGGGCAGTGCGTCAAATGTAAGCAGAGCCTTTGTCGCCACCGGAGCTTGGTGGCTCTAGTAGATAGACCTAGGGCGGTGATTCAGCATGTCAATGAATCGATTGAGCTCAAATGAGGGCTCCAGAGCTTCCACCCTTGAAAAAGAAGACTTTAGCACGCATAAGTATGGATTGAACTCAAACCAGAAGATAAGTTGTTGGGAAGATGTTGTAGGGTAGAGATTTTATTCTTTGATAGCCCTAGTAATACAATCCTACCTAGGCTTGGTGGAGGAAATCAATGAGAAGACAATCAATGGGGAGGAGGTGTGGTTTGTGCAGATGAAGATACAAAGGACGACATGTGGAGGCGCTAGTTCATTCAGCTTGGGTTACGACTAACTTGGTTCCTAGTTTGTTGTTCACTTGGCAAGGAGGAGGTGCTGGTAGAGACTTCAAAGTTATTTGGCGCTTGGCAGTGATGGCCTCTCTCTGGGCTCTATGGAGAGAAAGGAACAATCGTTGTTTTCAGGATATCTCCTCTATGAAAAACATGAGGACAGTAATAAGGTGTGCTTCAAAGCAGTCTTTGCTCTTAAGATCGACCTTCTGAAATGAGAATCATTGGGGGTTCGATGAAGGAAAGATGATGACGTTCTTGCCCATAGGTTGGGATCCAATGGGCTGCAAGAATTAAACCACTAAGAAGAACACATTTTGTGTTGCTTAGAAAATGGCTATGGAGGTTTGGTTCGAAGGAAGACAACTAGTGGACCTCATGCAAGGATGGGATTTGGTTGGGAGAGTTGTTCACCAAAGCTTCTTCTCAGCACAGAACTTTAGCAAGGTGTTTCAAGTGGAGAATATTTTTCCAAAGAGTGTGGAAAGTTGGAGAAGCTTGTCCAATCCAGTTATGGTAGGAAAAGTGGTGTGATAACGGAGCTTTCTACCAAGTTTACCCCGAAGTTGTAATAGGTGGTTCATAAGAAAGACAACTTTTTCAGGTCTATAACAAATGTGGGGAGCACAATTTCTACAAAAGCCCTAACCAATGAAGAAATTGATGAATTTGTCAGCCTCATGGAGAGATTAAGTACAAGAGATTGGGGATAGAGGAATGATTGGCGCTGGAATCTAGAAAGCGATGGGCTCTTCTCTGTGAAGTCTCTATCTATGTTATTAGTGAACATTAATACATTTTAAAGTATGAAATTATTAACATAAAAATTCGTTGGTTGTAATCAATCTATGTAATAGACTATTAGATAGTGCTTGATTGTAAACAATGTATGTAATAGTCTATTACATTCTACCTGTGGGAGTTTTGTGCTCTCATTGCTGGCCCCAAGCCTGGGCAGGGTTGCGTCAAGGTGGCAGCTAACATCAAACTTATGCCATAAGTTCCATCATGAATCAGAACAAAACGGGATTCATGTAGCTGACCACAATTAAGTGGGATAAGGCTTAGATGATGACCATGATGATGTATTAACATACACACAAAGAACTTCCTAAAATCATGGAAAGTATTAGTACATTTGAAAACAAGTCCATTGTTCACTCCCCAAGTATACGGTTGTGACGTAGTAATAAACTCGGTGAGACCGAGGTCGAATCCCAAGGGACTGAAACTTGTACGTAATCTGAAACTAAGTAGAAGTAGAACTAGAACTAGACTAAGACGAAATCTAAATCGAATAAATTTAAGGAACAATGGTGAAATATTTATCTAAAATTTAGAGAATCGGAGGTAGAAAACTAGGGATTCCCAGGATCCACTTGTAGAGATCAAGGGGATCTTATGCCTACTTCAAGTACGCAACTGGACTTGGAGTCTTATCTTCATCCAGTTGAAAGGTGTAACCATGAAAATCGAACTGAACTTTCTTTAATGTAGTTTTTAAGAGATGAAAGGTATATGAATTAGAATGGATTCCATTACCAAACCATGCCCGGGAGACAAAGCAAACAACAAAATTAAACTTATTAACAACCAATCATAAGATGTATGAAAGTTAGGAAGGGTACCGTCATCCGACCATGCCCAAGGGACGATGGTGAACAACAGGGCTTCCTGACATCATAAACATAAAAAGGAAAAGGAAATACTCAAAGCCATCGCAGATCTATTGTAATGTAAGTCACAACAAACCATTAAAAACTAAGGCATTCCTTAACATTAAACTAAGATCAAAATTTATTCAGTCATAAATCCAAGCTGTAGAGATCTCCCATCACGCCACAAGCTTCACCTCCTAGCTAAGAGGTTTAGCCTGATATGATGAGGCTAGAACACTCTAAAAGCATAAGAAAACAGGGAAACTAAAAAAAACAAAAACACACACACACACACTCTCTCTCTCTCTTCGCAGACGTCTCTCCCTTCAAGCACTGGATTCCCCCCCTTTCCACGTTCCCTTCTTTCTTTTATAAGCAGCCCAGCAAGTCGGTTCGGGAGTCGTATGAACCAACTTTGTTTACGCACGTTGTGCAGTGAAGGCGTGGAAACAGCCGCGGTTGGAACGAGTTTTGGCGAAGGGAGTATCCAATGGAAGGGTCTTGACCCCATTTTGGAGATTATGGACGGTCTGGATTGCTGATCCGATTACTGCCAAGAGCGCATAATGGCCCACCGAAGTCGGTTTTCACGGACGCAGGGGCTTGCGCAATTTCTTGCGCTGTGATGATGGTGGGGCCCATGATTGATGTCTTCAAGGAAATCCTCCGTCCACTGAATGCACGTCGAAAAACCAGTTGGAAATGGCTAGTTTCTGATTGGATTCGGTGTGGCCCACAGAATATTTTATTTTGCCGTCCGTCCTCCGTTTGACGGTGGAGATCGTATGTACCCGTGCATGAGAGGATAAGTCTCCATGGGTACGGTCGACCCCACCTCCTGGACGCATTAGACGGTTCCGATCATCGAACCGGTCCGTGATGGTGGCCCATTACATGTCCCAGCGGGAACCAGTGCGAACGCTGGCCTCCCACTCTCTCTGCTTTCTAATTTCGTCACGGCTGGTAGTGCACACCTAGCCCCATGTGAGGTCCATCGTGATGTTTATGAAAAATCCGTTCCGTCCATCAGATCTGTCATATCATTTTAATAGTTGGGACCAAAATTGAGGCATATCAAGCTTGCAGGTGGGCCCATAATCCAGATTTTAATGGGATAATCTGTCCGTTGGGCCACTTCCAAAAGGATCTAAGCGATGAATTTCGAAATGAATGGTTAATTTATGGTCCTGAGGCCATCTATGAAGTTTCCAGTTGAACGGATGCTGAGAACCTTGTGATCTTGCATTCTAGATGACTTTCAGGCCACTTGAGCTTCAGTTTCTCGATTTTCTCGGATCTCTGGTGTGTAAATCTGTCGATCTTGGTCCCATGGAGTCCGTCCCTTGCCTGGGTGAATTCTGCGCGCTAAATCCATGCTTTTAGCACCCTGTTTCAGTCCAAGCTTATAAATACACCTTGCAACAAAAACATGGTTAAATTGGGCTGTTAAACAGTATCACGTTCGTAAATTGAGGCAGTTACTGGGGTCTAATATGCAATATTTGACCCTCAACATCCTTAGAACATGGACGCGAGCTTTAAAAAGTCAAGGAAACAACACGAAATGGTTTCTTAAGTATCTTAAAAAATCAACAACATGCCATTAAGTCACTTGGTGGATGACAAACTGACAGAGCATATCAAGAATTAAGACTGGTAATATGTATGGAGCATAGATGCAAACTACTTACATTAGAAAGCCTAAAAGGGCAGAATTTAGGCTTCCCTCTTTGCCCATACTTTAATAGATATGCCCCTTTCTTAAGGGCAGTAATGGCCTGCATATCCCAAAGAACATGAATAAATAAAGCATGAATTACAGATGCCCTACAAAAGCATGTTGCACTCACAAAAATTAAAAAAAATTAAAAAAAATAAAATAAAAAATCAGTGCACAAGTGTAAGCTTTATTAGAAAGGTGGTGTGTTGTGCGCCTCATTCTCACCTAATGATGAACAAAAAGAAAACAATAGGAAAAAAAAAAAGACACTGCCTTTATCTTCAATAGCTAGCACCTAATCATTGAAGCTCTATTACCAGAAAATTAATTGATCTTTCATTAAACTGAGTCAGTGAGCATGCAAAAAATTATGAAAACAATGAAAGTATAGAAACCCTTAAGGTGGGTAACATAACAAAAGACAACACAAACGCAACTACAGATTGGAATGGAGCTACACAGTTATCAATTCAGACACAACTTTCATAATGGCTGCCCAAAGCCAACCATGGTAATTATTGCACGCTGAATTTTGGCTGTTTAATGCTAGTTTTGGGGGCTGAATTTCATAGATTGTCATTAACTATTTTTGGAAGACTATAGTTGCTGACTTGAAGATTGTGGTTGCCAATTTTGAAGATCATCAGAAGATTTCAAGGACGATCTTATCGATCTAGTTTTGATATTCTTAGGCCAATTTGACCAAATATTTGTAGATATAGTTGTTTTTGTTTTGTATCTCATCTCAAATATATGAGATTGATTTGACATCAATCCAAGGGCATGCTTGGTTGTTGGGGAATTCATTACTGGGTTTTTATGTTCGCTGAGAAATGTTGGAGTTGGCCCAGTATTTTTTGGGGAATGATCAAATTTTGTCTAGTTGATACACCGTGTTTCCTAGGGAAAGCTAGCAAAAGTCTAGATTTCTGTTTTGGTTCCCCAGGTTTTCCATTCTCCGGCTAAAAGCTGGGGCAAGCTTTCTGAGGAAACACTGGGGAATGAATTCCCGAGAAGCAACAAAAAAGTGTGAACCAAACTTGTTTTTAACAAAACCAGGGAATTACTAAGCCGAAATATAAAAATCAACAGCCAAACACCCCCTAAGAGTTGAAAAAAAAAATACTAATAAAGATTCATAGAGATTAAAGGTGTGCCTTCTAAAGTCACTGAAGAAGGAACTTCATATTTTCTGAGTTTTGTGGAGTTTTACTTGTAACTGGTGAAGAAGTTTCAGTTTCAGTAAGTTATATATCCCTCCCTATATAAATACTCGTGTAGTCTGTTTGCTTCATCCATTAAAGCAATACGAGCATCAAATTCACATCCGTCCAGTAATCAAATTGCATTATTTGGTATCAAAAGCAGGTAATCCTTGGCAAATTTTCAATTCTACAATCTTGTAATGGCCTCAAAGGTAGTGTGACACAAGAAAAGTTCCCGTAAGCAACCCAACTAATCCATGCACTTAGAAGTAGATCAACTTATATCATGGGTGCTTCCTAATTAAGTGATAGAGCTCTGGTATGGACGGAATTCAGAACATGACGACACATATGGGAAGATCCCCACCACCATCCTAATGAACAACCTGTAGCCCTGGCTGGCAAAGATACAAATGACCAAATCCTTGAATTGTTGGAACGTATAGAACCCAAATTTAAGGTGGAAATTCCAAAATTCCACTATTGTTTACATGTAGATGTAAACTGAGAGGAGCTGAAAGCTTTTGTGTATTTGAGACAACCCAAAGGGGTTGAATATATAGAGATTACAACATCTATACAAGGAAGGAAATAAAATCAAAATCATCTACCTATGGGAAAACCAACTGTATAAGGTATGCTAGCTATACAAGGTATGTTGCAGCCTATCTAACATCCCCCCTCAAACTAATGCGGGTCATCAACAAGTAATAGTTTGCCAACGAGAAATGAGTGACGTGCAGAAGTTAGGGACTTGGTAAAAATGTCTGCAATTTGATCATGGGATGCAACATGTGGTAGAGAAATGAGCCCAGACTGAAATTTCTCACGGATAAAGTGACAGTCAACTTCAATGTGCTTCGTCCGTTCATGAAAAATCGGGTTAGAGGCAATCTGAATGGCACTGAGATTATCAACATGGAGTGGAGTAGGATTCTGCACAGGAATGCCCAAGTCGGAAAGAAGTCCACGTAACCAAACAAGCTCACTACACGCAGCAGACATCGCTCGATACTCGGCTTCTGTGCTTGATTTGGAAACAGTGGCCTGCTTCTTACACTTCCAAGAGATGAGAGAAGTGCCGAGAAAAACACAGTAGCCAGTGGTAGATCTTCGTGTGAGAGCGCAACCAGCCCAATCAGCATCCGAAAAAGCACGAAGGTCCAGAGTCGCCGTGGAGGAGAAGAACAGTGATCGATCTAGAGTTCCACGTAGGTACCGTATGATGCGTAACACCGCAGTCATATGAAGAGTCCGAGGAGCAGAAACAAATTGACTGACGACTTGGACAGCATAGGCAATATCAGGGCGAGTCATCGTTAAGTAAACCAGACTCCCAACCAAACGACGGTATAAGTCGGGCTGTGCAAGTAGGTCACCATCGTCGCGGCCATAATGAATGTTAAGTTCTAAGGGAGTCTGAACTGTTTTCTGATCTGTCAATGATGCCAAAGCGAGAAGATCCTTGGCATATTTACGCTGGCTGACCAGGATCCCACGTTTAGAACGTGAAATTTCAAGCCCAAGAAAGTATGTGAGATGGCCGAGGTCTTTCATCTTGAAGGAGGATTGCAGAACTTCCTTTAAAGCCGAGATGCCAGTAGCATCGCTACCAGTCAGGAGGAGGTCGTCAACATAGACCAGAACAATGACAATTCCGTGAGCAGTGATGCGCAAAAATAAGGATGGGTCATGACCACTTTGAGTAAAGCCAGCACCCGTAACAACATCGTGAAAGCATTGGAACCATGCCCGAGGTGCCTGTTTGAGGCCGTACAGGGCTTTCTTTAGGCGACATACCTTATTGTCAGGGATTAAAGAGCCAGGAGGAGGTTTCAAATATATGGTTTCTTGGAGATCTCCATGAAGAAAGGCATTTTTCACATCCATCTGAGCGAGTGGCCATGAGCGAACAGAAGATATAGCCAGAAGAGTACGAACAGTTTTCATTTTGGCCACAGGAGCGAAAGTCTCATCATAATCAATTCCGTATTCCTGTTTGTATCCCTGAGCGACAAGTCGAGCCTTGTATCGATCCAATGATCCATCAGACTTGAGTTTGACCGAATAAATCCATTTGCTACCAATTAGTGTTGAGGGTCAAATATTGCATATCAGACCTATGATTATCTTCCAATGCTGCAAGTTCTTCTGCCATAGCCTTCTTCCAACAATCATGAGTGGCTGCCCGAGAGTATGAAGCAGGAACAGAAACGGTATCCAGAGTAGCATTAATGGCAGACATAGAGCATATCAACCGATCAGGCGCTCGATGTTCACGAGCGGAACGACGGATCGATGAAAGTTCGAGATCAGCAACGGGTACAGTAGGTTCGGGTTGAGTAATAGGTGGTGGATCTGTACGTGGTCGACGTGAGTAAACCTGCAACGGACGAGGAAGAGTACTTGAGGCAAACGGAATTTCTGGAAAGGCAGTTAGACCAGGAGAGTTGGGAGTGTGCAGAGGAGGAAGAGATGAATGAAAAGCAATGTGCTGAAGAAAAACAACATGTCGTGAAACCCGAACACAACGAGAAACCGGATCATAACATCGAAAACCCTTCTGAGTCTCCCCAAATCCCAAGTACATACATTTGACTGATTTTTGAGATAGTTTGTTACGTTCACGTGAAGCCAGGTGAACATAACAGATACAACCAAAAACACGAAATGTGGAATATGCAGCGGGTAAGCCAATGAGAACAGAGTAAGGAGATTTACTGTTCAGAACTTTGGTTGGCATCAGGTTAATTAAGTAAACGGAATGTAACATTGCTTCAGCCCAGAAAGAACGGGGAACACTCATAGCTGTCATCAGGGTGTTGGCAGTTTCAACAATATGACGATTTTTTCTTTCAGCCACCCCGTTCTGTTGTGGAGTATCAGAACAGGTGGTTTGATGAATAATTCCATGCCCTTGAAGAAATGTACAAAAATCAGTTGAGAGATATTCCCCCCCTGAGTCAGAGCGGAGAGTTTGAACTGAAACCCGAAATTGAGTAATTTTTCAAAAACCTGTGACTTCGATTGCAGAAAGTAAATCCAAGTGTAGCGTGTAAAATCATCAATGAATATAACATAGTATCGTAACCCAGAGAGAGACATGATTGGTAAAGGACCCCAGACATCCGTATGCACAAGTTCAAACATAGAAGTTGATTTTGTAGTACTTAGGGAAAATGGAACACACTTACTTTTTGAAAGACAACAGGAAGAACAAGAATAATCCAAATCATTTTTATTAAGAGAAATATTCCCTAACATGCCAGACGAAATTAACTAAGTAACCGATCGGAATGTGGATGACCCAGGTGAAAGTGCCATAGTTTTCACAATTTATTTGCCAAAGAAATATCTGATGAAGAAGGAGAAAAGAAACAACGAGCCGGAGTGACAGATGGATCAAAATCCAGCACGTACAGACGACCATGCCGCCTACCCCTCCCAAGTACCTTCCCCGTCGCCAGATCCTGCACAAAACAACAGTTGGGAAGAAATATGACTAAGCAGTTATTTGATGTGAGTTGACCAACTGAAATTAAATTGGAGGAGAGGTTAGGGACGTGAAACACATCACGAAGGGTGAACTGGCGATGAGCAGAAGGAGAGAAAGTCAATGATCCAACAGACTGAATAGGGAGTCTAGTGCCATCCGCAGTAGAAATAGCCTGATTGCCGGTGTAGGGACGAATGTCACGAAGATGGGATACAGCACCGGTCATATGATTGGAAGCACCCGAATCGAAGAACCATGTAGAAGATGGGGATATACCTGACATACCGGCCGCAGAAAGGGCCTGAACGATTTGTTGGAGCATCGCAGGAGTCAACGGAGATGAAAGACCTTCAGCAGAAACAGTAGATGTAGAATCAGTAACAGTCGGCTCGGAAGAAATAGTGGCAGCAGTAGCAGAAAGAGCACGACCACGGCCACGACCACGACCACCACGTCCACGGACGGAAGAAGATGCATATGCACGTGTACGGCAGTCTTGAATACCATGACCAGTTCGTCGACAATAAGCGCACCATTCTTTGCATTGAGCGACAACATGACCCACCTTGTTGCAGCCACGACAGGTTAAAGAAGAGGAGCCACGTGTTGGTGCAGTGGTGGACACAGCAAGCACCATATCAGATGATCCCGGAGTCGAGGAAGGAAGTGATAGAACTTTCAGTCGTTGTTCCTCAGCCAATAGGTCATTAATAACTGAATTCAACGAAGGAGTAGGGCTACGGTTCAAGAGAGCAGCTCGACAATGCTCGAATTCCGGACGCAGTTTCATAAGAAATTGGCGAACTTGCGCACTTTCGCGCATAGTTTGGAAAATCCTAAAGTCATTAGGAAATATTGGATCCATCATGGCCATCTCAGTCCAAATTGTGACAATTTTAGAATAAAATGATTGAATACTGTCATCCCCCTGAGTAAGATTTACGAGATCCTGTTCCAGACGATATGACCGGGCCGCATTACTTTGTTGATAAATTGTCTGAAGATGGTCCCACATTGCCTTAGCCGTGCGATGAGGTGTGAGGCCAACAGCAATGGATCGATCGACCGAATCGAGAATCCAGGTAATAATCCGTCCATTATTCATTTCCCAATTAGCCAATTTATCGGCATCCGTGGAAGTGGGAATAGTAACAGATCCATCAATTAGTCCCCACAAACCACGACCCTTCAGGAAGTTCTGAAAATGGATGGCCCATAGTGAATAGTTGGTACCATCAAAACTACACCTTGGGGCCCTGTACGTGATGAGTTCTTGTCCATTGAGCGGAATTAATATAAAGCACTCAAAGAGTTGTAGCAGAAGAATGTTTTAGGTGTACCTACAGCAGGAGATATCCAACGCGTAGCAGTATCTGGATCTTGGCTGAAAAGGATTTTGGCAAAATAGGAACAACAACAGCAATAGGTCTGGATGGGAGCAACAGCTAAGCAACAGATCTGGATGAGCAGAGGTTGCTGGAACAGATCTGGATGAGCAACAGATCTGGATGAGCAGAGGAGCAACAGATCTGGACGATCAGAGGTGGTCGGACGACGCAGCAGGGGTGGCCGGACGACGCAGCAGGGACGGTCGGACGCGCAAGGGTGGTCGGATCTTCAACAGGGGACGGTCGGACGACGCAGCAGGGGTGGCCGGACGACGCAGGGGTGGCCGGACGACGCAGCAGGGACGGTCGGACACGCAGGGGTGGTCGGATCTTCAACAGGGGACGGTCGGACGACGCAGCAGGGGTGGCCGGACGACGCAGGGGTGGCCGGATCTGACAGGTGGTGCCGGATTTGGATCAGTGAGGCTCTGATACCATGTAAACTGAGAGGAGCTGAAAGCTTTTGTGTATTTGAGACAACCCAAAGGGGTTGAATATATAGAGATTACAGCATCTATACAAGGAAGGAAATAAAATCAAAATCATCTACCTATGGGAAAACCAACTATATAAGGTATGCTAGCTATACAAGGTATGTTGCAGCCTGTCTAACAGTAGATGACTTCATCAATTGCTAAGCAAGTTGGAGAAGCTACTTGAGTATAAGGAAATAGTTAACAATTGAAAGGTTAAATTAGTAGCTTTTCTGATCACACATTACAATGATGGATTGATGGGACAATCTCCAAACCAAACGAATTTATCGAGGTAAGAAAAAATTTTGGAAAAAATAAAGTAACGAAAAAAAAGGAAGTTTCTTAACCCTAAAGCTTATGCCCATGACCCATATCAAATATTTCACCATCTTCAGCAAGGAAATAAAATCAGTGAAATGAATAGACCAAGAAATTCCATATCTTGATATCACAGGTGGGGCTTTGTGAGAATGAAATCAGAAATTTTCAAGATATGAAACAAGAAATTCCTTAATGCTCTTAACTCATACATTTATTAAAAAATAATAAAAAATAAATAAATAAATAAATAAGCGTTCAAAGATGTCTTCAAAATGTCTGTTTTTAAGACACTTCCATGGAAAGCCACATTAATTAATTAGGGACTTAGTAGACAATTCGATGCCTAGGAGGACCATCAGCAACAATGGGGTATCAATCTCCCTTCCCATGTAAGGCAATCATATAACCTCCTATAGATTAAAGGGACGCAGGTAAAATCCAACTACGAAGCCAAACATCAACCCCAAGGAAGGTGTTTGTGGACTAAGGAGCAGGGACTATTGTACCCAATACGAGACAAGGTAGCACCCATTTCACGTGCTTTAAATGTGGGCAGCCGGGACATCATGCTTTTGAATGCCTTTTACATAAATCCATGACAAAGGTAAATTGAGCAAGGAGAAGATGTTGAAGACACTCCAGATCTTATGCAAACGAACATAGAGCAAGTTAAATCATTAGACTATGTGGAACATGCAATATGATGATAGAGCACAGCCTGTGCAAGATGAGCATACGCATATAGAGATAATGGGGAGACATTAGTTGTCCAGTGTGAGATGCTATCAATGCCTCAAGTAACTGATGATGAGCAATGGCTGCAACATAATATCATCCGCACCACCTGCACTTCTGGCAGAAAGATATGCATTGTTCTAGTAAGATGTAAGAAGCATCAAGAACAGTCTCACAAGAAATGGTGCAGCCGAGCATGCCCAGCTCCATCAATAGCTCACAAATTTGCTATAGAAGGGGTTAATTTTGAAAGCATTTCACCGTGTGTTATTCCTGTATTATTAGTCATTAACTCCTAAGAAAATGAATCTTAGAGGATATGTATAGATAGTCTAATTACTATCAAGTACCAGCTTCATATTCCATGCTTGGACAGTATGCTAAACATTTTGCACAAAGCAAAGATCTTTAAAATCGACCTAAGAAGCAGATATCATCATATTTACCAGCCTGAGAACCAACAGAAGATGACGCTTAAGACGTAACATGGGTTGTAAGAATGGTTTGTGATGCCATTCAGCCTACAAACACACAGGTACTATCATGAAGCTGATGATAGAGGTACTCTATCCCTGCGTGAGGAAATTCATAGTTGTCTATTTTGATTATATTTTTGTTTTTAGTCTTGAGTCATCTATTTACCTTAATCATTTTTTTAAAAATGTATTATAGGAGTCATTACAGCCATAATAGTCATTACATAAAAAGTGGCCTATAATGGCCGTTATGGAAAAAATGGCCCATAACAGGTGAAACTTTTTTCTTTCTTTTGAAAAAAAAATTGTCGTAACGGCCAATATCATAATGGTAATGGTAGTGGATGTTACAACCACTATAGCAGTTATGGAATACACTGGTTGTTACATGTTAACTTGAAAAAGGCTCCTTCATCGATACTCTTGTTTGTTAAGGCCTGTTTGGCAACTCTTATTTAATCTAATAAGAGCTGAAGAATTAGGACTTTTTGTTCTAGCTCATGTTTTACAATAAGCTCGTTTGGTAAATTCACTTTTCAGAAATAATAAAAGTTATTACTTAAAATAAGCACTTTTGGTAAAACATTCAAATAAGAGCTTTTTTTAAAGGATAGTTGCTATCATTTTTATAAATTAGAACAACTATATCATGATCAATGTAACAACTATATCATGATCAATGTGGCAGTTGTGTCTTTCGCGCTATTGATTAGATGGCTTCATCCAATCAACATGAATGGGCAACTGAGTCTATCATGTGGGGCCACCTTTGATATGGGCCAGCCATCATGCCAGACCCACATTTGATGTCCATTGTCCATCATGTAGGGCACACCCTCGATGTGGACCATCCATTACATTGAGCCACCTTGGATATGGGCCATCCATCATGCAAAACCTTGGATGTGAACTATTCATCAAATGGGCCCACTTGATGTGAACCGTCCACCATGCAAGGCCACACTTTGATGTGGGCCATCAGTCACATGGGGCCCACCTTTGATGTGAACTGTCCATTATGTGGGCCCACCTTGATGTGGACCATCTGTTGTCTAGGGCCGCACCTTCAATATGGGTCTTTCATCATGTGGGCCCACCTTCAATGTCCTCCATTGATGTAGGATGAGTGAAACTAACCTAGGATGCAAGATGTGAGATCAAATGCGCATCAATTTCAGCATTCAACATGTAAAATCAAACACATCCACATAATAAATTTAGAAATTTAGATTTGCAACATAAAGGACCTAAACTATCACATACGCGGTGCATGAAAACATAAAATATTATGAGAGTGGCCCACTTGGAAGTAGGGACTTCCAATCTAGCATGGGTAGTCCAACAACTACGTGAAAAGACAATGACAGCAATAAAATCAAGTTTGGGGAATGGGTTTATTTTTAAAAAATAAAAAATCAAGTTGTCGTTAGGGTTTTGGGGTTTAGGGATTGAGATTTGGGGGATTTTGGGAATTAGGGATCTAAGGATTAAGGGATCTAGGAATTAGGAAGGGTTTGAAGGGAACTCAATGAGGGAAGGTAACAAAAAGGGGCCCACAAGTGGCAGCCCGTATGGACGCATGCACGTGCGTGCATGTTCATGTATAGATGGGTAAGGGAGAGAAAGGGGGTGGATTGGGTTGGGTTTTGATGGGTTTAGAAGAGATGTAAGGGAAAAGGAAGAAAAAAAAAGAAGTAGAGTACCTTGTTGGAGAAGAGAAAGAGGAACAAAACACCTAGGAGGAATCCATCACCAAATAAGCTTCTACCCTTCCACAATTCAATTGGAAGTGCGGGTTTCTCACAAACCCTAAAATGAAGAAGAAAAACACCCTGTCAACACAAGAAAACTTTTTTCCTTTTCTTATTTCAAGCTCCCATTAAGGCATTGAAAGAAAAGTATAGGGATCCCATTCTCAGCAAGTTGCTCGACAAAGGTGTGTAATGTGGGGGCATTTTCACACGGGGTTCAAGTGGGGTGGCATGTGGGATGCAGGGGCACACTCAAGGTGGGTGGCCTGCGGAACCCATGGATTTAGGGCCCGTGTGAGGAGGGTGGCTCGTGTGAGGCGGAACCCATGGATTTGGGGCCCACGAGGAGGGTTCGGCTGATGACTTAACTCATGGATTTGGGGCCTGGGCTATAAGATAAAGGGATTAATTCGCCATGCTCTATTAGTACGAGCTTTTAGAGCAAGTGGTTAATTGTCCTACATCAAATCGGTATTAGAGTAGGAGGTCTTATGTTCGAGACTTCTCATCGGGGGTGATTAATACGGGGGCATTTTCACATTGGGCTCGAGTGGGGTGGCCTGTGGGATGCAGGGGCACACTTGGGGTGGGTGGCTCGCGGAACCCATGGATTTGGGGCCCACGAGGAGGGTTCAACCGAAGACCTAACCCATGGATTTGGGGCCTGGGCTATAAGATAAAGGGATTAATTCGCCATGCTCTATCAGTTCAAGCTTTTAGAGCAAGTCGTTAATTTTCATGTATCAGTGTGGATGGTAGATACCTGAAGTGTGAATTCATCTCAGGCAATGACTTGTAGAGACAAACCACGTAACAACTAACCGCTATTGGGCAGGGTTATGCCAAGAGATCCATCGTGGGATGGTTATGTATGATTTCGAGTCAGTTGGTAATGTTCATCGAAAGGATCGACGAGTCAAACAGCAACTATAGCAACATACTCTCCATTGTAATGGTTCTCCAGTTGGGGAACCTTCTATCAAAAGGGGTTCGGATTCACATCTCAACCGGACTCCACCACAGGGCTATTAACCACCTTCCCACCCTTTTCAACCGCGTCCACAAATGCAGGCTCCTCTTATAAGTCAACTTCAATCCTTGCAACACCATCCACCACAAAATCCATACCAAAAGCAACCGGTGGTGCAAGGACATGACACTAGGGGACGAGGTCCTAATCTTAATCCTTCCCTCAGAAGAGAATGGCGAAGCATTGATTGTTATCGTTGCGGACAAATAGGGCACTTTTCTAATGAGTGTCCGCAAGTCAGGAACCTCCATTACTGTGGTAACAAGGAGAACCCCTACTACCCGAACGGACATGATTATTACGATAAGCACATTGAGATGGAATAACCCCATGTAGAACATGCATCACAGCTAGAGGACCCTCCTACTGAAATTTTGGTTGAAGTTGAGGATGAAGGCCCTACTCTTATCATACGCCACCTCCTTAATGCCACCGAGGAGAAAGAGAAAGACTAGCAACAAACCGTTGTTTTTCATACGCAGGTAAAATGTCAGAGCAAGTTATGTAACATGATCATTGATGGCAGCAGTATAATGAACATTGTATCTCAGGAGATGATTGATAAGCTCAAGTTGCCAACTGAAAGGCATCCAAAACCATATAAGGTTGTGTGGGTCGACAACGCTGCCATTCTCGTGACTCGAAGGTGTTTGGTATCATTAAAAATTGCCATATATGAGGACGCTATTTGGTGTGACATAATTTTGATAAATGTCACCCACATCCTTCTCAATCAACCCTGGCTCTGACCGAAAGGTACATAGTGACGGTGAAACTAATACACATACTTTCTTATGGCGAGGTCATCTTATCCTTCTTCGCCCGTTGCAGCCTACGTCACCTCCTTCATCTACGCCTTCATCATCAACAGCAGTTGCTCTTTCAAACTCTCATGTTTTCACCATGTAGAAGTTTGAAGACGAGAGCAATAAGAAGGATGTAACGTTCGCTTTAGTGACAAAACAGGTGCAAGAGCCTGTTATTGACCAAGATGAGTATATTCCTAATGAAGTCAAATCTATGTTGCATGACTTTCAAGATTTGGTGTTGATTATCAACCTGAGGAGTTGCCTCCATTGTTGGATATTCAGCACGTTATAGATTTAGTTCCTGGAGCATCCTTGCCCAACTTACTAGCATACCAGATGAGTCTCGCCAAGCACGCCGAGTTGAAGTATTAGGTTGACGAGTTGCTTAAAAATGGTTATATCCGAGAGAACCCAAGCCCATGTACAGTGCCAGCCCTCCTTACTCCCAAGAAAGATGGAAGTTGGCGCATGTGTGTAGATAGCCATGCTATTAATAAAATCATGGTGAAATATTGTTTCTCCATTCCTTGACTTGATGATATGTTGGACTTGATGCTAGGGGCTAGCGTCTTCTCCAAGATTAATCTTTGCAGTGGAAACCACCAGATTCGCATCCGACCTGGTGACGAATGGAAGACGACATTTAAGATGAAAGACGGTCTTTATGAGTGGCTAGTTATGTCATTTAGTCTCACAAACGCGCCTAGCACTTTCATGCACATCATGACATAATTGTTACGCCCTTTTATTGGTAAGTTTGTCATTGTCTATTTTAACAACATTCTTATCTACAATACGTCAAAAAAGGAGCACCTCAATCACCTAATTCTTATCTTCGGAGTCCTTCGTCACGAACACTTCTACACCAACTTAAAAAAGTGTACCTTCATGAGTGCATCGGTGTACCTATCACTGTCTCTGAAATTCATAGTTTTCATGGCCTCACTACATTTTACAAACGTTTTATACGGAATTTCAGCAGCTTCATGGCCCCAATCACTAATAGTGTGAAACAAATGGAGTTTTGATGGACAAGTCCAGCAACACGAGCGCTTGATAAGATCAAACGTAAGATGACCAAAGCTCTAGTCTTGCGCCTTCCGAACATTGAAAAGGTATTTGAGGTGAGTTGTGACGCCTCTAATGTCAGCATTGGTGGAGTTCTTAGTCAGGAGGGCCATCCAATAGCTTTTTTTAGCGAAAAATTGTCTAATGCGAAGCAGCGGTACTCTAGTTATGACTTGGAATTTTATGCCGTTATGCAGACTCTACGACATTGGCGTACTGTTTTGTTGACAAGGTAATGCGGGGGCATTTTCACATCGGGCTCGAGTGGAGTGGCCTATGGGATGCAAGGGCACACTCGGGGTGAGCGGCCCACAGAACCCATGGATTTGGGGCCCATGTGAGGCAGGTGGCTCAGGTGAGGTGGAACCCATGGATTGGGGGCCCACAAGGAGGGTTCAACTGAGGACCTAACCCATGGATTTGGGGCCTAGGCTATGACATAAAGGGATTAATTTGCTATGCTTTATCAATTAGAGCTTTTAAAGCAAGAGGTTAATTGTCCTGTATCAAACTGATGTCAGAGCGGGAGGTTTTGTGTTCGAGACTCCACACCGGGGGTAATTAATGTGACCAAGTAATTAATTGTCCTGCATCACAAGGAGTTTGTCCTATATTCTGATCACGAAGCATTTAAGTATCTAAACTCTCCGCAGAAGATAAGTGCTTATCATGTCAAGTGGAACGCATACCTGCAAGAGTTTTCTATTCTCATTCGTCACAAGGCTAGCAAGGACAATCAAGTTGTTGATGCATTAAGCTACCATGCACATCTATTGTCATCAATGATAGTCACTGTTCTGGGATTCAAAGAGATACGATGAGAGTATATGCTAATGAAAAAGATTTCGGACGTATTTATACAAGCATTCTTAGCAGTGAGCTTGTAAGACACCCACATTTCAATATTCGTGATGCCTACTTGTTTCGAGGAACGCAACTTTGCCTACCCAATACATCCATCGTGAGTATGTTGTGAGGGAGTTACACGCAGGTGGGTGTAGTGGACACTTCGGTTGTGATAAAACCCTAGCTCTCATTAAAGATAAATACTTTTGGCCTTGTATAAAATCAGATGTTGCCAATATTTGTCAATTTTGTAGGGTTTGCCAGCTTGCTAAGGATTTTTTTTTTTAACAGTGGATTATATAAACCATTGTCGATCCCACATGCTCCGTGGAAAGACCTCGATATGGACTCTGTCCTCCGTTTGCCAAAGACCACTCAAAAAGTTGATTCAATATTTGTGGTGGTTGATCGATTTTCAAATATGGCTCATTTCATACCATGCTCAAATACAACAGACACTCTCAAGATTGCTTAATTATTCTTTCGAGAGGTTGTTCGTCTTCATGGGCTTTCAAAGCTAATTGTGTCTAATCGTGATACCAAGTTTATGAGTTATTTGTGGAAAACTCTTTAGGCAGCAACGAAAACCAGGCTTCAATTCTCTAGTGTGTACCACCCACAGACTGATGGCCAAATGGAAGTGGTTTATTGTAGCTTGGGGAAATTATTACGATGTCTTGTCTACAGTCATATAGCTACGTGGGACCTACTAATACCCATGGCTAAATTGGCTTGCAATAATTCAGCCAACAGGTCCATAGGGATGTCACCTTTTGGAGCAGTAACTAGTATATGACTGCGTCTTCCAATCGATTTGGTTCCTCTACCCATAGAGTCGAGACCCAGTGCAAAAGTTGATGACTTTATCCACCCGCCCTTGCCCAGAGGTGGTTAAGAACTCAGGCGGGTTCGCTTTAGGTATTAGCAGGGAATCTTTATATGTTTTATTACTGGTTTTTACCTATTACTTTTCTGAATGCCGCATCTTTTTCATAAGATTAAGGCTGTGTTTGGTTGCATAAGTGAATATTGCATTGCGAAAATGAAATTAAGCAAGAGGAAATGACAAGAAATAATGATGTTTCCTAGTTTTCATATTGAGGAAGTAGCCCTCACATCATCCAACTTGAAAGTAACGTATTCCGGATTTGGATCCCAGACCCTTGTACGAATGCTAGGAAGAAAGCCAAGATTTGATCATATCCACCTTTTTAGACCAATAATTGCTATTCAATTTAATAGTTCAGCCAAATGCCCCTAGAATCCTATCACCAATAAAGCAAATGATATTTTAGGAGTTTCTGCGAGTCGTCTATTAATTAGATTCTGATTGATGGGTTTTGACAGTCAAAAAAAGTTCAATGAGAAACAAGCAGAGAATGGTGGGCCGAAAACAAGGAGAGGGTGTACAAGAAGTACAACTACACCACAGAAAAGTCCATGGCTGGTCCTGTATCATCGTTGGATGAAAAAGTTGGCCCGGCTGACTGACACTACTGGTATACAAGGCCTCCCTCTCAACTGGAATATGTCAATTCTTTTTCATTCTTGTATTTTTTATTCATTCTTTCAAATGTATCACTATTACTTTGTCTTAAAGGAAATCTAGAGAAAATTTTGACCATATCCACACTAGTTCCGAAACATGTAAGATGCTGATGGTTAGCTTCGTCAGACAATTCATCAGGTACTCGGTAGGGTGATTGGTGAACTAAACATCAGTTTTTGGTGTTTGAATTTTTTAGCCACAGATGACATGTAATATCGACATATTCGATTTCTATTCATCTTCTTTTTTCTTTTTTCTTTTTTCAAATATGAAGGGATAAAAAAAAATAAAAGAGGGAGAAAAAGAAATGAAAAGAACAAAGAATATAGAAATGAAAAAAAGTTGTTAGATAAATAATAAAATTAGGGAGCCGCACTTTAAGCTTGCCCGGGATTTTTGCAAAACTCATTTCCCATTTGGGAATTGAAATAGAACACACCTAAAATCTACCCATGATACAAATAGGGTTGGCACTAGACCAGGTTTGGGCTCAGACCAACCTGACGGTATGAGGCCTGAGGCCTGATCCCGGCTGCCTGGAAAAATTGGTTTAGCCCAGGCTCAACACAGCCCAGCATAAAAATTAGTCCGTTCGGTATTTCCCATGATGAATGTTGGCCATGCATGCAACAAATAAATAGACGTTTAGAAAAATGAAAATCAAGATCTAAATGCAAGATGTAAGTATTTCCTAACAAATAAATAGACGTTTAGAAAAATGAAAATCTACAGTTTTGGCGTTGCAAACAGTAGAAATAGGGTTCTTTCCTACCATTTCGCCTAATCCAAACAGCCCTTAGCTCCATCTTACCAACAGAGAGAAAAACTGTGTAAGGAAATGCTACAGTGCAAACGTTTTCACCGAAATTATGATCATTTGTGGGCCCCACTGTATTGCCTTGATGACATCCACTCTAAGCATCAGATGCATCGCCCCTTGTTTGGGCATGGGACCCAAAATCAGGCTGGCCGGTTTCTCAGGTGGACCACATGCAATAAGAAATAATAACAGTCTTTGTATGTGAACTTTACACTGCAACCTTGCATGTCGCTTGCGAGGTATCCGGCCCATGCAAAAAACGTGGGTCGAGCTCTGACGCTGCTCGAGCTCCGAGTTGTCCGAACGGTTCAAAGGAGATCAAAGTTACATGGGCTCCACAGTGATGTATTTATTGTATCCATACCGTTCATCTATTTTTAGAGATCATTTTAGAGCATTATAAAAAAAATAATTATATCCAAAGATCATCTGGATCACACCACAAATAGCAACGGAGATAATGATTTTCACCGTTAAACAATTTGTAGGGCCCACCATTATGTTTATTTTCCATCCAATCTATTCATAAGGTCACAAAGACCTGAATGAAGAGGAAAAACAAATTTCATATTGATCTAAAACTTCTGTGACCCCAAAAAGGGTTTCAATGGTAGAATTTTAATCCCCCACTGCTTTTTGCATTGTGGTCCACTTGTTAGTTAGATCTGTCTTATATTTTGTATCAAGCCTTAAGACGAGCTCGTCAAATGGATGGACGGTTTGGATATAACACATACCTCATGATCAGACCCACATAACTTGCTGACGTTCAATTTTGGGGCGTTTGGAAAGGAAAATATAACGTGGCGTTTACAGTCGGAAATTTCTCTTGCATTAAACCCTGTGTTAGTCGATACTCTGGCTACTTATGACCCTTGATACGCGGCACTTAAACGGCACACGTGGTAAATATTAACTCAAATTAAGCCAACTAAATCGTGGAATCAACTGTCGGTAAGTTACAGTATAAAGATCAGATTGGTTGAACAATTTCGTTAAAACTTGTTTACGGAAATAAGATCACTGGTTGGTTTTCATTTTTTAACGTCCAATTAGCGTCCAGCAATCTAATAGCTGAATGATCCAACGAGAGTAATTTTCTGGTTCTTAAGTCATCTATATCGGCAAGAATGATTTGGACGGCTTTTCTTTGAATCACTTGGTTGAAATGTATGTGATTTCGCAGTAATTTCTAACTGCCTGAGTATCATCCATCACACTCTCCCAGAGTATCGAAGTATTTCTATAAACCCTACGAGGGTTTTTGCAGTCTGCAGAGATGTAACGGTCATCCTCGTTGGGGTTTAACAGAATAAGAACAAAAAAACTAAACCCTCGGCTCTCTCTGTTCTCCTCTTCTCTTTTCTTCTCTTCTCTGCAATTTCAGAGCTTCAATTCCATTGTAATGGCGGTTTTCGAGTTATACGAGAACATGTACGACATCAGGTTGAAGCCTCGACTCCTGAAATCTCTGATAAAAGATCGTCTACCCGACGAAAAGCATCCCTTCACCAGCCCTTCCGAGCTTTCTTACGTTGAGTCTTCTATTAGAACTCACGGCCTTCTCTCGGAGTCGTTTCGAGAAGCAGTACACGACCGAAAGCTGGCCGAGAGCTGGAAATCCGCCGTTGATGCGTGGGTCGAGCGCTTGCTGTCGCTTGTTTCGAGCAAAATGGTAATTATTTAAGTATGCTGGTCCTGTTTTTGAATGCTAATGTGCATATTGCTGCCTATAAATTCTATGCAGTTCCACTTGTCACGGTACACGTGGCAACATGTATGGCGATCAGAGCTGTTGTTCTGGTGGGCCGCCATGTTGGTAGGCCATATCTCAGAGAAAGGGATTGTTCTGTTATCGCCATTCAATCAGTGGCCTGCAAAAAGAGCAATTGGAACAGTGGTCCATATTCAATGAGAAAAACTCACAACAAATGGATGGTCAGAAGTGTTCAATCACTGTGATTTTTTTTGCCTATAACCCATCCGCAAAGTGGCCCACTAGATAAAAGGTTACAGTCACTCTACATCTTTGCCATGTAAAGTGGGGAGGAACTTCACAGGAATTCTATGCAGCTACCTGCATATCAGTGTTCCTCTTTTTCTTTATCTATTTACAAATCAAACTAGTTTAGATTATGGCACCAAAATTTTCTTTTTCGATAAGATGTATTGATACCAACCATGCATGGGCATGTGGATATGATCAGGAGCCTTAGACAGGTAGGTCTGCAGTGGAGGGATAGCCCAAAATTCAAATCAACTGGGTGATCCTAACTGTCCTACCTGAAGACTTTTCCTTCCTTGATGTGGATGTCTACTCATATCTGACAGTTAATATGCACCTGGAGGATGCTAATAGGGCAGTTACTTGAGGGACTGCCTAATGAACAGTACTGTTCTCATTCAACATATGTATAATGTTGGGTATGCCTGAGACATTCACAATATTATATTTTTTTTCCTAACATTGACCTTTTTGTGATTGTGCATTAGGATTTTTAGGCTTTATTTTGTGAACTTTTTTCAAGATAGATAGTATTTTAAGGGAATGGTTCAGATGGACCATTTAACCAGAAGCTAAAAATAGGGATCCGTTTGGGTTGAAACACATGGGATGATATATGAGGTTTTGTAGAAATATCTAAAAACTATTTTCTTTTCATAAAATTTTAGTTTTTAGCATCAATAAAAAAAAAAATTTCACTGGTTAACAATTTTTCCATCTTCATGCAGAAACTGGGTGTTTCATTTCAGAAAATGGACTTTTCCCATTTCTATTCTATTATAAAAGTCATTGTATAATTATGCGAATTTTTGTTCAGTGCAAGTGACAATTTGTCTTTTTCTTTTTATATTCTAGCCAGATAAATGTTGGGCAGGCATCTGTTTGCTAGGTGTGACAGTACAAAATTGTAGCGACGATCGTTTTCTAGCATCATATTCTGTTTGGTTCCAAAAGCTCCTTTCACAAATTCAGGTTGTGTTTCTCATCTTATTTATTTATATGTTTGCTTCTTGTTTCTGTTTGTTTATCCTAAGTGTGAAGACAATGAGTATTTTTGTCATTCGAATGGTTGGTTTTATGAATCGTCATACTTTTTTCCCCTTCAATGGATAATGAGACTTTATAAAGAAAAAGAAAAGCTACATCAAGGGTAGAGAATTCCTGGTACAAATAGATGTCTGCTGCAATCCCTCTTCTGCTAGAACTAAAGCAAATTGATTGCTTCCTATCAAGACCATGATATGAAGTGGTGAAGATCCAGAGCCCCTTGTGGAGTGCCTTGCTCTTGGCATCAATCTTATCCCACTGGACCAGAATAATTAATATTCCCATGTTCATCCATGAGGATGTCCAGACAGCAAATGAGACTAGTGGAGCTAGAGAAAGCTCGTCAAATTCAACTTCCAAACTTCTCCTGCTAGGCTTAACTCCTGAATACATCTCATTGCTGTGCCAGTAGCAAGAAGTCCAGCTTTCCAAATTCCAATGGGATAGGATCTCCGTCACTGATAATCTGTGACAAGAAAGGGCCTACCATATATAGTTCTTAATTTTAACAATGGGTTAGGATCTCCGTCACTGATAATCTGTGACAAGAAAGGGCCTACCATATATAGTTCTTAATTTTAACAATGACCTTTGCATCTGGAAGACTTTATCACTGTATACATGTCTCTCCTTTCTTTCCAAATGCCCATAAGTTAGTACATGGGAGCATTTAGCAAAGCAAATTGCCTTTTGCAGTGAAAGGAACCCTGTGCAACCTTTGAAAGCATTTGCAAATTCTTCTTGAAGAAACCATCTCACATCAAACAAATGTAAAAAAACCATAAAGTTTCAAAGCCATTCTGCACTCCACAAAGTGATGGTCAATATGCTCCTTTGCTTCTTTACACCTGAAACATGTGTTGGGAAGACAGTATTTCTGATGTTGGAGGTGATCCAGTGAAAAGATATTGTCAGCTATCGTGGCCCAATGGAAAGCTGCACTCTAGGGGGAGTTGTTTTGCCACAAGTGAGCCCATAAGGGATAAGAGTAACCCTACCGCACTCAAGAATGTTGAGAAGAGAGAGAGGAGAACTCACAATTATGAATTGAAATATCGTCACCTGTAGAATTTGATCACGGGTCTACAGATTATATATATGGTTTAATGGTAACAACTATTAAAGGTATGCATTTAATAGAACTTCAGGTGGGTTTTTCTACCATCTATGCATTTACATGGATTGCCCTTTTTGTTTCTATCATAGCTTTCTATTCACTCGCAGCTTACCACGTTTGGCCATGTACTGCGGGAATTGGAGGCGGTGCTGGTAGGCGAGGTACTTTTAAGGTTGAAGGGCCTGAAAAGAGGATGAGTTTAGGACCTAAAAGACCTGGATCGAGTCAGTGAGAAGAATATGAAGGATCATTCACTTACCATGGATTTGTAAAACAAAATCCACAACTCAAATGACTGGGGCAAGAGCTATGATGATGATGGTGGTTTACATAGTTACTATAAGCTGAGACACAACATATTGAAATGGGGTGATACCATTATGAGAACTGAGATTCCGAGGTTTTATCCCTGGAAAGTTTGTTTATGCAACCCATGTGACATTAAATAGGTTACTTACACCCTGCAAGACTATAATGAAAATATTATTTACTGTGCATGCATAGAGATTCCCACAGAATTCACTGTCATACTGGTTACTTAAAGTGATACCTTCTCAAACCCTTTAACCTCTCTAGCTAACAAGGATTTCTTTTTCTGTCTTTTTCTTATAAATTCTCTCTCTATAGGAAGCTGTGACTTTCAGATGAGAATTACCTTTCATTGTAACTTCTAATGCTTCTTTTCTTTTTAATTTATCACTTCTAATTCTGATCCTTGATATGTTTGTTATAGCTCCATTTCTAATTTCAGTTTTTTTTTTTTCCCCAATTCATGATGATGATGATCATCATCGTCTAAGCCTTATCCCAACAAATCAGGGTCAGCTATGTGAATCCTTTCACACTTTTCCACTCCATTAAGGGGCATAACTTTAGTTAGACCATAGGTCTTCAAGTCCTTTCTTATTACCTCCACCCACATCTTTTTGGGCCTTCTCCTTGCCCTTTTAGAGCCCCAATTCACTCCTTCCAACCAGGTTCTTGATCTCCGTGCACATGATGAAACCATCTAAGTCTATTTTCTCTTATCGTAGTACCTATTGGTACTACTCCAAAATTCCCTCGAGTGCATTCATTTCTAATTCTAACCTTCGTTGTCTTGCCACTCATCCATCTCAACATCCTCATTTCAGCTAAACTCATCCTATGAACATGTTGTTCCTTAATGGGCCAACATTATGTCCCATAAATCACGACCGGTCTTATAGCCATTGATGCAGGACCGATGCATGAACTAAGTAACATGTGAGATCAAATAACTGAATTAAGATATTTAACAAAAAACACACAAGCATCGCTATATTCATCACAAATATTATGAAAATCAAAAGAAAATCATGCATAATACCGGCCTAAGCTACCAACATCATAACACAAGATCATTAAATAAAAAGAAACTAGGATTTAATGGATGTAGGGACATCCAATTAGCATAGGGTATAGTCTATTTCAAAATAGAAAACCTAATACAACCTAGGGTGAAAATTAGTGTTTGGGTAATTTAGAAAAGTAGGAAAATTAGGAATTTTAGGTTTAGGGTTAGGGTTTCGGGGATGGAAGAAAGGGGTTTTGATGTAAAGATGGTGGGAAACCAAAAGGGGCAGGTGAGATTCACACGTGTGGCCGTACGGTCACATGCGTGGCATGGGAAAAAAGAGAAGATGGTGTATGGATTCACAACAGGTGAGATTCACACGTATGGCCGTATGGTCACACATGTGGCGTGAGAGGATAGATTTAGGTCGATTAGGGTTTGGATTGTGGATGTGTATGGGAAAGTTGAGTTTGAGAGAAAATGAAAATTTAGTATGAGAGAATTAAGAATCTGAAGAAAATACCTGGATGGGGAAGAAAAGAAAAGATGGTGTGGGGATAAATAGAGACCTCGTACCTCCGTTGATAAAGATTAGCCTCACAACGATCTTCCTTCCAAATCGCATGGAAGTATCTTCAAATTGCATGAAGATGGAAGAAGAAAGCAAGAGTTTTTTTTTTTTTTTTAAATTTTTAATTTTTTAAAATCACGAAATTCAATGAGGGAGAGGTCACACGCCCTCGTTTTATAGATCCAAGAAGCTTCAAAAATTACAAAAATCCCTGTCTTGTGAACTTTAACGAAAATAGCCCTAGTTTAAATAAAATTAACTAAAACACTCATAATGTGTCCAAATATAAAATAATCAAAAACTAAATTTTAGAATATGAGAAAGTCTAAAACCGATGTGGACTATCAATGATCAATGGCCCAATCATGTGATCCAATGGCCTGATCGCCGTGTCCCTCCGATCCAACAGTCTGGATCACTCCATAAAGCAACCCATGTGCATCTTCCTAGTGTAGGATCTTCCAGATGCTTGCACATACACATGGGGTCTTCAGCATGATCACGGGTACTCGCCTAGCCACAGGGAAATCGGCACGGCCCGCTTCCTCCTCTGATACGTACGTAAGGGTATACGTGACGTGATGCCCTCATTAGCCACCCTATAAAATTTCCCTTTTCGTTTGAGCAGTACACGACGATCACATAGAACTCTAGGGCACATCTCTATTCTTCCACCTTGCTTGAATTCTATGGGCAACATCCTTCTCAATCTCTCCACTCTCATGAATTATTGAACCAAGATATTGAAAGTGTTCATTTTGGAAAACTTTTTGGTCAACAATCTTAACTAAACTAATTCCTCGTTCCCCCTCCTATTATTACTAAAATTGCACTCTATATACTTTGTTTTAGTCCAACTAATTTTATATTCTTTAGATTATAAAGCACCCATCCATAAATTTATCTGTCTTTACGCCCTCCCTCGTCTTGTTAATCAAAATCATGTCATTTGCAAACAACATACACCATAGGATCTCTGCCTATGAATGCCTCGTTAACTCATCCATAGCCAATTCAAAAAGTTACAGGCTCAATTCCAATGCCTAGTGCAGCCTACAATAGTTGGGAACTCACTTGTCTCTCCACTTGTGGCCTCACATTTATTAGTGCTCCCTTAGACGAATTGTTAATCATGTTAATATATCTTGTTGGAACTTATTTCTTTCCCCACCACCACTAGATTAACTCTTTAGGGGCCCTATCGTAAACTTTTTCTAAGTCAGTAAAAGCCATGTGGAGTTCCTCTTCGTCCTATATTTCTCCATCCATTGTCTATTTGGGGAGATAGCTTCAGTGGAAAACCTCCCTCATATGAAACCAAATTGATTTTCTGATATATTCGTCTCGTGTGTTAGTCTTTGCTTAATCACTCTTTCCCAAAGTTTTATAGTATGGCTCAATGAGTTTAATCCCATGATAGTTAATACAACTTTATATATCTCTTTTATTCTTATAAATAGCCCATGGTACTTTTCCTCCATTTGGTTGGCATTTTCTTCGATCTTACAATCTTGTTGTTTAACTTTATTGACCAAAATAACCTAGTATCTCCCATGCACTTCCAAACCTGTATTGGTATACCATCTGGTCCAAGGGCCTTTCCTATTTTTATCTTACTCAATGCTTCTCTCACTTCAGATATCCTAATCATAGGAAAGTATCTATGAACTTTGATGTCATTTGGGTTTATGGTTCCTTCTATTGTTATGCTTTTGGAGTGGTTGGCTGGTTGCCATTTAACAAGTTCTGAAAATAGTTTCTCCAACCATCATTAATCTCATTGTCCTTGATTAATGTCCTCTGGCCATCACTCTTAATGCATCTAATCTAGGTCCCTAATATCTCTCTCCCTCTCTCTCTCCCTCTTATTTTTGTAAGTTCGAAGATATCTTTCTCATCTTCTCTTGTCCCCAGTCTATTGTAAAAGTCATCATAAGTCTTAAGTTTAGCCTCACTTTCTACTTTCTTAGCAATCTTTTGGCATTTCTATATTGTTCAAGATTTTCATTGTTTCTAGGCCCTTGGCAGGCTTTGAAAATGTTTATCGTTAATATCTTTTTGTGCATTGTCATTTCACCACCAAGTTTCCTTCTATAATTGGCTTTTTCCTCCATATACCCCAAAAACATCTTTTGCCACTTTCCTAATGCACTCAACCATCTTATTTCCACATAACATTTACTTCTTCCTCGACATTTCATATTCTTTCTTACATCAATTTTTTCATCGATAACATTGCTTTTTCTCCTTTTAAATTTCACCACCTAGTTTCTGGACACCTATTAATTTCATTCCATTTCTTCCATCATTTAATGTAAACATCTATAACCATTAACCATTAACCTATGTTGTGTGGTCAAACTCTCCTGCTATAACCTTTCAGTCCTTGCATATCTTGATCATTCCGTCGTAGTATTTCTCTAAGGCCTTTGAAAAGTTTAGTACTTTCAATTGTAGCTTCAATGTATGTGCTTTTTAAAAAAAAATAAAAATTAATTGATGTTTAAACCAATGTTAGGTTTCTTTAGGCATTTAATTTTTATTTTATTTTTTTCATCTCAAAGTTTTCCAACCTCTCTTTTTTCTACTGGTGAAATCATTCTTTGCCTTCCTCGACATCTCTTAGAAAAGCTTGTTTCAGATTTCTCATCAATAATTATTAGAGCATTGTGTACCATTTTCTTCTGTCTCAAAACTTCAAGCCAGTGTTTATTTTCCACTAACAAGTTCATGGGAATTGAATTGACTCTTTGATGTTTCCATGTGTTGAAAACAGCCGCCTTCTGCTTCTAATTTTGTCAAGGTGGCTTCTTGTGTTTCCTTATCAGATTTGTTCACAAGGTATGGTATCTTAGATCCCTGTTATATAAGCCTTGTGTTTGTTTTCCTAATAAAAATGAACTGCTATCTTTCAAAAAAAAAAAGACATGTCTAGGTACAGGTATATCAGTTGGTGTTAGAAAATTTCTCCTGTTAATATAAATCTTTGTTCAGTATGATTCAAACATGAAGGTGCTAGATAATGTTGCACATATATAGACATAGGTGTTGTATCTGACGTTTGTCGATGATTTAGAATGGCTAACCAAAATGAAATCCGGACAGGTCAGCTAATTGATACAGAAAATATTGGAAGGGGCGTAAGTATCTAGCATAGATTGTAATCAACTATGTACTAGACTATTAGATAGCACTTGATTGTAATTTTGTGCTCTCCTTTCCGGTCCGAAGTCCGGATGGAGGGTTTCCATATGCCATCAACTGACAAATCAGTAGCTGCCACGATATGTTCAATGAATTCTTATCCATTCTAATCGGGAAGTCAATGTTGTAGGAGATGATTCAGTGATGAAAGGATGTAGCCTCCGAAGGCTTTTTGGTGACTCCTCCCTTTTTGTCGTTTGCTTATTTTTCAAATTTTCTATCCTTAAAAAAGAATTCTAGAAACAATTTCAACATGTTTTAATTTTATGAGCTGTCTACATGTCCTGGTGGATATGGTTTCATTTTTAGTTGTCTACATGTTTTCACTCTTGTTTGGATGTGTTTCTTTTTGCTATAAGATTTTAAAATTTATTTTCTTAAACCATTTTAATTTTTAACTATTTTAGAATCAACTTACTTTCCCATGTGAATTATTATGTGACATTAGGTTGGATCGTTTTCCAAATGTAAAGAAAGATGGTACCTCTCAAGCTGGCAAACTTATTCAACCAGTTCTCAAATTGTTAAGCGAGGATGGCTCAGAGGCTGTATGGGTTAGTAGAATCTATTATTGAAGTTTTCTTTTACTGCCATGGCCATTATATTGTCAACTCTTCTAATCCATTGAGATTCCTCTGAATTATAGTTTAGAGTACCCTTACCTTTCAAAAAAGAAAAAAGAAAAAAGAAAAAGAGTACCCTATCTATGAGTCTAGGTCCTCTTATGTGCATGTTATGGAAGTTTTATGATGATTTTCAAGTCCTTTCAAAGCATGCAAACATTTCTCACATGTGCATGCATAACCATTTGGTTTTGCAACTGAAGGGTTTTCTTGAAATGGACTTCTGAATTCTAATCAATGACCAAAAAATAAAAAATAAAAAATCCAATAATTGGAGATACTTCACTGGGCTATTGGAAATTGAATAAGGATGGAAACTCATTAGGAAATCGGGGAGATTGTAGTACTAGAGGTGTTTGAGCTCGTCCTGATGGGCAATCACTTATGTGCAGGTGATAAAAATGAGGCAGAAAATTGATCCCCCAAAATGGTTCTCAATTTGTTTAATAAGTCATTTTCTTTCTGGGGACAGTGGAAGGGGATTCGAAAAGTTTGATGGCATAGGCTTTTGGCTGAATTTGGAGATTCTCTCCTATTATTGATGATTGATGATTGATGACATCATCTTTGGTGTCTTCCCTCGAGACATCTTTTTGCCTTGTTCTTAGAGAGTAGAGAAGTAGAAGCTAATGGGTTTGCGAGTACCCTTGCCAAGAAAGGGTTGTCACCATGCTTGATGCAGGACAGATGATCTAACGTAGAATGATGTAATGAGATCATCAACGGATTAACTAGAACAATTTAAAGCACAAAATAATGCTAATCGATCACAAGCTTAATGAATTCAAGTCTTTAACTATGCTCATATTCCAAACTAAATCACAACCCGTCAGTTAGATCTTATAAAACATGATTAGATAACCTATATATATATATATAGGACCTATGGAAGGTAGGACTTCAATCTAACATAGGAATTGATCTAATTCTAAAGGGAATCTCTTGTTTTGTTAAAAGGGTTTAAGAACTAGGGTTTTGGGATTTGGAGATTTTGGAAATTAAGGTTTAAAAGTAGGGTTATGGGGAATTAGGGTTTTAAGGGTTAGGTTTTGGGAAGTAGGGTTAGGGTTTTGGGAAATCTAGATTCTAGGATTGGACTTGAGGGTTTTAGGCTTAGGGTTATGGATTTTAGAGAGAAAGGAGTAAGGATCAAAGAGGGAAATAAGCAGGAGATGGGTTGGCCGTCCAGACGGTCTTATGGTTTTGTCCGTGTGATTATACGATCACGTGTGGAGGTGTGGATGGTGGTACGGTGTAAGTAGGCCTAGGTTTAAATGGGCTTTGGAGGAGATTGGGGATGGGTTTTAGGGAAAACAAAGAAAATAAAGGAGTAGGGAAGGATTGAGAGAGATTGAGGAAATTAGAGAGAGAAGAAAAGAAAAGTGCAGATATTACCTTGAAAGAAGAACATAAGAGTGATAAGATGGAATCACTCCATAGCTTCACACTACTCCAATCACATGAGGTTTTACTTCATCACAAAGCAAAGAGAGATTTTTTGTTTTTATTTTTTAATTTTAAATTTCATATGCAATAATGGACTAGGGTGGCTAGGAGACCCATTACCCCCTTATTTATTTGTGGTGGTGATGGAAGCCTTGGGTAGGATGATTGATAAAGGGGCAAAGGAGAAGTTGTTGAGGGGTTTTGCTATTGATAATTCAGATTTCCACTTGACACGTCTTCAGTATGCGGATGATACTTGCAAGGCAGATGAAGATATGGTGGAGAACTTGCACATGATTCTTATATATTTTGAAGCAATGTTGGGGCTCAGAATTAATATCTCAAAGAGTGAATTACCAGGAGTGGGACTAGCCAAGGAAGAGGTGATTTTTTTGCAAGTTTGCTTAGGTGCAACGCGGGATCCTTTCCGTCCACTTTCTTCATGCTTCCTTTATGTATAGGTAAGCCTCCAAAGAGTGTTTGGGATAAGGTGATCGAGTGCTTCATTAAGAAGGTTTCGCAATGGCAGACGAGATCTCTATCATTAGGGGGGAGGATTACTCTCGTTAAGGCAATGATGTCAAATTTACCGGTCTATTTTATGTCCTTGTTTAAATGCCCAAAATCAATGTTGGCGAGGTTGGAAAAAAATTAGAAGAGATTTCCTATGGAAGGGAGTGGAGGACAATCACAAGTTCCATCCCATGAAGTGGGAGGAAGTGTGTAGGCCATGGGATCAAGGGGGTGCCCGTTTGAGAAGCATGTAGAGAATAAATGATGCTTTGATAGGAAAATGGGTGTGGAGGTTTATGGTGGAAGAGGATTCATTCTAGAGGGAGATAGTAGGTAGAAGGTATGGGTTTGAGGATGGGGGATGGTAGACTATATCATCATCTTTGTACAAGTCTCCCTCAGTGTGGAAAGCGGTAGCTCAGAGTAGGTACAAGATCAGGGAAGGGGTTGGGTTCTCCCTAGGCAATGGGCTGAAGATCAAGTTTTGGGAAGACATTTGGGTGGGGGAGAAAAAATTGCGAGAGGTGTTTCCATGGGTAGCTAGGTTGGCATTGGGGGAGGGGATTGTAGTGGCAAGTTGCTTCTCGTTTCAAGGCGATGCATGTATTTGGGATCCGCCATGTGGAAGGAATTTGCATGATGACAAACTAAGCCAAATTCCATGCTATGGTTGAAAGATAAATTCGGAAGATTTTCGGTTTGATCTTTCTATTTGTATTTGGAGGGAGGTGATTGCATTACTGGGATTACTCCATCTGCTGAAGTTTGGCGTTATGGTGCTCCTTCTAGGGTGGCGGCTTTCACTTGGCTAGTAGGATGAAGCAAGGTTCTGACAGTGGACAATCTTAGGAAAAGAAAGATGATTCTTCCGAATGTGTTTATTATTGATGATTCTTCCGAATGTGTTTTTTTTTTTTTTTTTTTTTTTATTATTATTATTATTATTTAATTTTTAAAGCAACGGATTCATTCAACAGAAAAACAAAAAGGAACAAGGAGAACAAAGAAAATAGAGAGCCGAAAAGGGAAGCAGATCTGCTGAGATAAAAGAAAGCTTCTAGCGCCCTAGAAAACTAAGATCACAGATATGAGAACCCTTAACATTACAAGCCCATTCAATCAACATTCTCTAAGGCCTGGATCCCACTGCTGAGATTGAAGAAGAAGAGTTATTAAAGCATCTTTCGTTTCTCTCTTCCCAGACGGACCACTAGATCGCGAGGATGGCCATGCATAAGACAGTAGATCTCTTCTTATCCAGCTTGAGACCATGCCAGGAAGAGAGAAGACTAGAGGCCGTCTCCGGAACGCACCAATTGATCGAGAAATTCTGGCAAAAATCTGCCCAAATCTGAGAAATAAAGGAACAGTGAACCAACAGATGATTCACAGTTTCTACTTCCCGCATGCAGCAGAGGCAAATATTAACGATCGGCATACCCCTCTTAGAAAGATTCTTCCAAATGTTTGTGTGATGTGCTTTCAGAATGAGGAAACGGTAGATCATCTTTTTATCCATTGTGACTTCGCGAGACAAGTGTGTGTGGCAGAAAATTTTCATCTTTTTTGGAGTTATATGGGTTGCGCAAAATAATATTGGTCAATTTTTATTTTTTATTTTGCATGTGGCACAAGGGTATTCATGGGAATGTGGCTCGGAAAGTGTGGTGTCTTGCTCTGCTAGCGGGTTTATGGTTCTTATGCTTGGAAAGGAACAATAGAACTTTTAGAAATTGCTCGGATTGAGTTCAAGAAGTGCTTACCAAGGAAAAATATCATGTAAAATAGAATGGGCAGTGGCTGCAAAGGCTCTAGTGCATTTTTTTTATTATTTGGGCTGAGCTATAAAGGCTCTTGGGAGGCTATATAGTCCTTCCTTTTCTTTTTGTATTTTCTAGCTTCGGCTTTTTCTCATAATAAATTTATGTTATAATCGCTCAAAATAGAAAAACAAATAATGGTCTAGGGTGTGGACATCCAAGCCTTATCTAGTCTCTAAAAATACTTTTTACAAAAAGATGCCCTCAGATAAAAAGTTTCACTTAAAGACGTTCGATAAAATAAAATTTGTTCCTAACTCCCTAATCTCAGCAAAAATATAAGCTAAACTTAATAATAACAAAACGTATAAACAACTAAATAAACTAAATTATTTCGTAGCCCATGATCAAAATGTCCAATGATGATGATCCAATGGTTGGAATGGTCCAACTAGGTAGCCCACGTGCATCTTTCTAGTGTGGAGCTTTTAAAGATGCATAATCATGCATGTGGGGTCTTCAACGAGCTAGGCACTTGAATTGGGCCCACGGAGCCTCACATATGCATCACCTAGCCATAAAGAAACGGGAGTTCTCCTCCTCCTCTGGTATACTCTGATTGGTGCTCGGATGTCCTCATCAATGCCCCTTCCTAATATATAGATTATCTTATCTACTTCCTCGATGGATGTTGTATTCTCTAGTTTATCTATCACAATAGTTTTGTTGCCTAAAAAGGAAAAAGAAAAAGAACAAGAAAAAAATGTCCATTTTTAATCAAAGTGTTTCTGGTTACATCCAGCCAAGAAGCATGGTGTTATGTGCGTTTTTAATGATCTTGCATTTGGCCCAACTTATGTAAGGCTGTATTTACTATTCAGAAAAAAAAAGAAAGAAAGAAAGGGAGGCTCATGCTCTGTTTAGACAAGAAAGTTATCATGATTGTAAGATTCTGTGATTAGAAAAATACATCATCTTAATTTAGCAATTTCTCGGTTTATTTTTCAAAATCACAATTTTATATAGTTTCATCATTGTGTATGTTTGGATTGCTTGACTACAAACTACATTTTAACAATGATGGGGCATGCTAGTTGTACATGAATCGAAGAAGTGATGTGAGTTCCAATGAGATACTTGGCTTATATGTACATGTTCAATATATGTGATCTTTCATTTAAGGACCCTGGAAGTTTTGGCATAAGTTTGATGCCGGCTGCCAACCTGACACAACCCTCGTACTTTATCTGGGCTGGGGACTGTCAATGAGAGCATAAAATTCCCACAGGCGCAATGTAATAGACTATTACATAGGTGGATTAAAATAAAGTGCTATCTAATAGTCTCTTAATAGGTTTTATTACAATCAATGAATTAATCGTTTGGAGACTTGGTTGCATAATAAAAACATTCCGTAACATTTTTATTTCCACTATACTAGTACTAAGCTCTAATTTGATCATATTTTGGGCTAGTTTTCCATGTATAACATTTCCTCTTACTTTGTTTGAACATATTTGGGGTCTCAAGATGTTATCATTGTTGTGGGGATTATTTGTGCAGGAAGGGGCGGTTGATCTATTATGTACCCTCTTAACCTTCTTTCCATCTTCTGTTCATCGTCATTATGACAGTGTGAGTTGCAGACTTGTAGTTGCCCCCCTCTCTTCTTCTTTTCTTTTTTTCCTTTCGTTTTTCTGGGTTGGCCTTAAAGTATCATACATTTGCTGAATTTGAATGCTTTTCGTACATTCCATTGATCGTGTAGCATGAACCCCTGAAGAAATACAAGCCATGCCATGCCCACTTTGTTGAAGCTTACTACAGTATTATATTGTTGCCTCATTTTTTCTAGGCATTCAGGTACATGTTTTCATGAATTTTTTGTTGAGGATGGAGTATTCAAGCAGGCCTTTATTGAGTTTACTCATTATATCATGAAATAGCCAGTTTCTAAAGACTTGAGCATTGATTCTCATTTTTCTCTAATTTTTTTTTTTAAATAATAAAATAAAAAATCTTAAAGTAGCTGAGTTTCTTTTTTTCAATGAAAACCATTCCAGAACTTTATAAGATAGTTTTAATGTACGGTTTATCTGCTTGTTCTTTAGATATCACTGCATTCATTAGGCTAATGTGAAAATACTGAAATTAATACATGCTATTTGTGACCAGGCAGAATCTGTTATTGTTTCAAAAATTATGTCTGGGAAATGCACTGCAAGTATGTCTAAGGTGAGTCGCATCAGTTTCTTGTTTGTTCCCTCATTCTTTCCCCACACTGAAGCATAAAAATCTTTGTACTTGTCTCATCATCATCATTGTTGCCATATCTTTGTCCCATTAATCTCTACATTTGCCTATTGTATGAAATTTTACAGTAAAATGTACGGATGCACATGTTTGTTTCACATTTCGGCTTAAGTACATCCTTCTCTTGGTTGTTTATGTTTAGAAGCTTGCTCAGAGTTTAGCATTACTTCCAAAGGCGAGAGGTGATGATGATAGCTGGTCCTTGATGATGCAAAAAAATTTAATATCAATACACAAGGATCTCAAGGATCCATTCCAAGGCCTAGAAGAAGGTTTGGGATATCCCTATTTTGGCTTATACTTCTGTCTGTTCCAATTTTCCTCTTATATTCCTAGGTTCTGTCTTGCTGAAACCGACACCTCTGTTTTGATACGTTGCAGAAACCATGTCTCATGAAATTCTTAGACTCTTGGTTCCTCCTGGGAAAGATTCCCCTCCTCCCCTGGGAGATCAAGAGACAAAACTGATTGAGCAATTGCTAATGCCCAGAGTGTCTACATTGATGCAGTGTGTTTGTATGATGCTCACTGATCATTATCCTGTACAGGTAGTGTGCTTATCTTAATTAGATATTGCTCTTCTTGTTTATGGCATTATAATGCATTTGATTTTTGAAAAGGTTTTCAGAGTTGCATTGTCTTTTATGTTTCCTTACAGGAGTGGGTCTTTTGAAATTTGTCATTGGTGACACCATAAATTCATTTTTGATGTGCCCATTTGTTTAACAGGTAACTGTTCCTGTTCTCCCTTTGCTAGCACTTGTTAGGAGAATACTGGCAGTGGATGGGTCTCCAAGGCAAGCCTTATCACCCTTTACATCAATCATGCCACAAGAGTTCATCTATTTTGAGCTTCCAGGATTGCATTTGTGCAGCTTGAATCTTCTTCTTGCAGTCATTACAGCATTGCGCAGGTGAATAACATTCTTATGTCAATGTACGTTTTTGGGAGGAAGCTTGTTCTTAAGAACATAACCTTTATCTGCAACAAGTGGGGCTGCTTGTGGTAGACAGTACTTTCAACAGTGAGGTCATGGGTTTGAGCCCATGTTAGCTTTCAAAAAAATAAACAAGCAAGAAAGCCAGAAGATGTTAGTTCCTCTATAGCTACTAGTGGAATGGCTGTGGAATTCATCTGCATTAGATCTTTATGCTGTTAACAATATGCTATTAGCAGGACACTGGTTCATGACATGTTGTTGTTCTTGTACACAAGTCTTGATAACCTATTCATTCTGTCCAAAGCATGTATTCTATCTAATACTCAAATGCCTCATAAGTTTGAAGTGCCTCTGTAAAATGTTTGTTTATTTTGACATGGCTGCCACTATTGTTCTTTGATTGTCTTAAGTTTAGAATGGTTTACCCTTATAGCATTGATTCCTGCAACTTTTTAAGTTGTACATTGAGTTGTCATATAAACTTTGTCTTCATTCAAATTACATTCTTTTTTTTCATAAGATTCCTCACAAAATCTATTCTAGAAATATATACCAGACTCCATTTACTCTAGATTGTCCTGATTGTATCAAAGACACTTCTTGATTGTTTCCCAAGCATTTCTTGCTCATTTCACCGGCACTTGCTCTTGCTTCCTATACTGGTAGTCAGTGTTTTCAGTATCTTGCGATATCACTGATATATCTTTTATTCCTGCTGGGCAATACAAAACCCAGCTTTTAATATCTATTTTTCATGGTCATGCAATATTGATATCACGATATTGTGCGATATATCCGTACTCTCCCTTTATAAATTCTTAATGTATTGTGCGATATGCTAATGCCGAGTGCGATATTGAAAGGGATAAAAGGAAACCGGCGTTGTTTTGTCTGGAAAATCCTTAAAAATTCACAAAAATCTATTATCTTTAAAATAAAATAAAATAAAAATCTTCTTCCTGGGACATTGTAAGGTAATTTCGACCAGTCCACTCTTATTTGTTGGAAGAAAAATTTCTCTGAAATCGTGATTGTCAGCTTCTTGGGGCCAGATTCTAAAATGTGCATATTTTTTAGTTTTGATTCTTCTTTTTTTTTTTTTCTTTTCATTTTTATATGTTGTAAATAGTGTCAAACAGTAAGAAATCCACAATTCTTCATATTTTGCATGAAAATTATGGATCCAGAGCTTCGATATTGAGATTTAGGAGAGACGGGCCGAGTTGTGGAACATTAGATAAAAGTCAAAATTTTCCCAAAATTTCCCAAATCGGTTACAATGTTAGTATCCAAACATGAAATCAAGTGTGTATATAACCTGATCTACACATTCTTGGCAATTTGGGGATTTTCTGGAAAAAAAATAATTAAAAAATAATGAAAAATGTTAAATTTTTTTTTTTTCAAAATCCACAAGTATATATCTACTTTTCTACTTCTTTTGCTTTTGAATGTAATACTTATGTTTTGATACATGCCTTCTTACATTTATAAATTTTATGAATTGACTTTGAATATAGTTGCATCAATTTAGTTAGACAACGCATAGATTAGGACCCTATACAAAGGAAACCTATTATATGCATTTTTTTGTTTTATATATATATATATATATATATAATTTCTAAGTATGTAGTGGTCTCTTTTTTAACAATCCCTGAAGTTTCATTGAAAAATTCAATCAAGTTCCCAATTTTTTTCCCATGTTTCCCAACAACAACGATAGATTACACAGTACAACCAATATATCCTATGTGATAACTGATATGTATCTGTATCCCATGGGTGTGATACACTACGTGATAATGATACAGAAAACGTTGCTGGTAGCTAGCATCAAAATATAAAGAAAATGGCATAAGTTTCTGCTTAGATGCAGGTTGGGCAGAAGTAACTTGCAATAAGAAATTGCATCTTATATAATGAAAATCTCTAAAGCAGGAGAAGCAACGAGTGTAGTTGCAAAGTCAGGTGCAGAGGCAATTGTTGAGCTACCAGAGCTGTAGTTTCTGTCTCCACATAGGTTGAGCATGTTTTGATTGTTGAAGTGTATGACTAATAGCTGCCACTCCAAGATGTCACAAGCAAGGCACGTCTCAGATATAGCCATTGTAGTGTTTCATCAGCAAACAGTGAATTGAGATGGACTATCCTTTGACACACCGGGTTGTTGAAGGGACTGTTCCCTATCCTATGATGTTCAAAGGTTTATTCTATTTGAAATCACTGTCTAGTGGAATTCTAGTACCCAATTGTTGTGTAATTTTTTCTGTTTTTATGGGTACTGCGACTGTCCCTTTAATCATTTTACACATGACAGGGACACCCCTTTCTCTGAAAATTTGCCATGTCCAACACTTGTTGCATACATGTTGGACGTACTTGCACAACCAGTGAGAAAACCTTAGTTTATCTCTTAATTCTTGTATTTACTGATGTTGTTTATATACTAACATAGTTTTGATGCATTCTAGCATTTTGTGAATACTTCTTTTATATCTTTCATATTAATGATCTAAAGTTCATGTAATAAATAGTCCGGCAAACTGCCTGGAAGGCATTAAATGTCCAGTTAAACACTGGCATTCTAAATGCCTGCTAGCTAATGTGTCAGACAGTCTGATCCACTAAAAGAGATAGGAGGAGGCCGAAGAAGTCATTTGAGGTTTGATCATCTAAACCAAAAATCAAGGGATGGAAATTGAGAAGGGGATGGAAAAGAACAAGCATAGAACTTGTGATCCATAACAAACCATTAAAGAGTGAAATTGAACTTTTCCATTCAATGTGCAATTCCATCTGAAGAAATACCAAAACAGAAGGAACTGATAATAGACATACTTATAATTTGGCACTCTTCTTTCCCTTCTCATTTGCCGCACCAAAATATAAGGAAACTCTGAAGGAGTAAATAGTATAAATGTTTAGCATTAATAATGTAAAATATAATTTCAAGCATAAATAGTATAAATACAGCTGCTAATATCATGCCTACATGTTGGGTTTTCCAAGGGCCATGGTTGTAATGCAGGAGCATTTTCACACCGGGCTCAAGTGGGGTTGCCTGTGGGATGCAGGGGCACACTCGAGGTGGGCGGGGCCCATGGGGAAGGTCTCGTGTTCGAGACTCCTCACCAGGGGAGATTAATGCGCATTTCACACCAGGCTCGAGTGGGGTAGACTGTGGGATGCAGGGACACACTCGGGGTGGGCGGCCCATGTGATTTGGGGCCCACAAGCCCACGAGGGGGGGTTCGGCCAAGGTCCTAATCCATGAGATGTGGGGCCTGGGCTATGAGATAAAGGGATTAATTCATCATACTCTAACTGTTCGAGCTTTAAGAGCAAGTGGTTAATTGTCCTGCATCAGGTTGGTACCTTGTTCCTGTGTTCGACACTAACATGAGTCTGTTTCCAAGTTAAATAAATATCACTAACATTAGTTCATTAGATGAAGTTCACTCATTATGATATTAGTTATACCTCTACTTGTTAAAGATGTGTTTTGCATTCTCTAAACGGCAAACTCCTGAATCAATATGCAAAAATCCTTGTATTGCCTTTGTTGCAGTAATTGATTTTCATGGTATCAATTGAGTTACAGTTTCAGCGAAGTGTTTCTTTTATATTCTCTGGAGAATAATGTGCCAATCGCATTTGCATTTTTACCCTGCAGACAACTATTACCCCATGCTGCTCAAGTTGTGCGACTCCTCACTGAGTATGTCAGGAAACGTGCATGGAGACATGCATTGCCTTCTATAAGGATAAAGGTTTATTCGGTCATGAAGGTTTTACTGACCTCCATGGGTGTCGGTATGCAGTATTTTCCTGAAAAATACCCTCAAACTCTCTTTTGCTTCTACTCCATAGTTCAACCTCAATTTTATCTTAGTTGCTGAATTGTGATATTTTCAGAAATTAAGCTGCATTGTAATCTGTTTACAGTTTTCAGACACATCTTGCAATGTGGTCATACAAACACAATTCGTGATGAGCACAGGATTAATCTTTGGGTTTGATCCAAAACCAAATTCCTGGCAGTTGTGTGCCATAATGATTTCATATGAAGTCAATGTTCGGATCTCACTAAGAAATCCTGCATTACATTGAACCACCTAACTTTCTTTCCTCTTTATATCTACTTGGCTATGGTAACCATTGCAGTTATTAACTGTCAAATTCTCGGAGCTCTGAAAACACTCCATATTATGTGCCATTGCTTCTGGAATCTGGATTGTCAGAATCTTAATTCTGTTATCAGAGCTTTTTGTGCTTCAAAACCCTTAAGTAGCTTGGATACAGACTTGAGAACTTTCCAGGTTGGCAACATCCCCGCACATTGCTGCCTTCTAACATAAAATTGTGTGAGTATCCACCTGTCATTGGAACTAGGATTCAACCCAAGAGGTCTAGGCATCTTTGTGTTGAGCTCCACAACCGTTAATCTTCCACATGTCACTCCTATACTTAAGAGGCACCTATGCAAAACAAAGTCAAGTGCAGTCCATATCTCTCATGGTCTGGGTGCTTCATGACATCATTAGATGTCTCACCCAATTCAATAGTTGGTGCTAGACATGTTGGAAAAAGTGAATGGAAAGAATAATAATAAGAAGCAATAGGAACAGGAGCGCTTCAGAACCAGCAGAACTCTTTTCAAGGTTGAGATAGTCCAATCAAAGAATTGTTTGGGTCCAATTATCTAAATGGTTTTGATCATTAATGAGTCCCATTATGTAAATGGTTCTGATCATTGAAGATTTTTTTTAATCCTATTATCTAAATGGTTTTGATCATCCCATTATCTAAATGATTTTGGTCATCCCATTATCGAAATGGTTTTGATCATTGAAACATGACCCTGGATCCAAGAGTGTCTCTAAACTATACGTGTGTTGAAACACAACCATTCACAAGTGTCTTTAAACCATCCATTATTTTTGTATAGCAATGGCCCACTTGATGATTGGAGCAGGCCAATTGGACAGGCTGGGGTGGATGTTTCATTATTGGCCCAGGCCCAGCCTGACACGGAGACCAGAGCTACATTTCAAGCCTGGGCCTGGCCTTCGGTCCAAGTTCACCGGCCCAATCCCTGGCCCATTGCCACCCCTAAATTCTACTGTTCTTAACAGGCAGACGTGTGGTTAAGTTGAGCACATGTGATGCTTCTTTTTGCTTCTGTTCACAGTTTACTGATGTCTTTCTCAGTAATCAGGTATCGTTTCATTACTGATTTAGTAGGGTTGGGTCTTGATCAGGAATCACTCAATACCTTGCTCAAGATGTAATTGAAAATGCATTTGCTGATCTGAGTTTCGTTACTCAAGGAAGTGGTTTGACGTCTTCAAGCTCATATCTGTCAAAAGTCGGGAATGAGGCATTACAGCAACCTAGCCTTGGGAAAGGCAAGCACAGTTCTGGATTACCAGGGGATAACCAAAATGTAGTTGGTCCTGCAGTGGAAGTACCTTACAAGAGGCTAACTCCTATTTCTGTTCAGATAGCTGCACTAGAAGCACTGGAAGAACTTGTTACTGTGGTATGTGTCATTTTTATCAATAATCTTCATCAGCCTGTGTGCAAGTAGTTAATATTGAGAAATGATCTAGTGCACTGTGTATTTTAGCCTTAAAATGCATAGAGCATGAGAATCATTGGATTTAATCCAATGGTTGCTCACAAAGCACACAATTTAATTATCATCCTTGGTAAGGCAACTTTATTACTGCAACTAACCTCTCTCTCTCTCTCTAACACATTTCTTTTCGGTGGGGCCCACCTCAATTTTGTATGACATGCACTCCAATTTCACCAGCTTGTGTTAGAACAAGCCCAAAAATGAGACAAATCCATAACACAAGTGGAACCCACCAGAGAAACAGTTATGGAAACACTCACCATTGAAACCTTCCTGGGGCCCATTGTGATGTTTAAAATTCCATCCAACCTGTTCATAAGGTGATTCCCACCAAGATGAAGGGAAAACATAAATATCAGTCTGATCCAAAACTTCTATTGGCCCCAAGAGGTTTCAATGGTGGGTTTTTAATTCTCTTTGTTTCTTGTGGTGTGGCCCACTTAAGTTTTTAATCTGCCTGATTTTTTAGATCACATCCTAACATGAGTTGTCGCTACAGATAGATGAAGTGGATATAACACAAATATCACAGTGGGCCCTACAGAGCTTTTGACCACACGGGCTCATTGTAACAAGGTTCATAGGAAATCTGTGTCCCTCTGATGGACTACATGTGGACATCAGATGTAAACCATCGATATACGGGGTCCCACTAGAGCGATCCACCATTCTGCCTAGGCCTAAAAATCAAGTTGGTTTGGTCATCTAGTGGCCCGTACATGTATATAAAATATGCATCATTGATTTGACCAGCCATTCATAAACATAGGCCAAATGCAGACTTTCATGTGATGTAATGGCACATGCGAGATATGGGTCTGGGACTGGGACTCAATAAAGTGGTTCTCATGGCTAAAATTATCTTTAGCCCAATTCATCAATTTATTGTTAATCAATGGTTGCCCTTCAATGTGCATGTGTAGTCAACATGATGAATGGGTTGCCCTACTTTGTATGGTAGGACACTTGCACTATGGGACTACCTGATGAACATCCTAGATCCTACACAAGTGCACCACGTTGGCATGTGTGGGTGTCTGTGCCTAGTGACTGTATGGATTATGAAGTCTAATTATTCTTATTAATTATGTTTACTACTCTTCAAGGAATTCACTTCACCCTTGATCTCCTTTTCCCCCTTTCACGAAAACTTGTAGATTTTATTTGTTTTAGAAAGTTTAGGCCCCATTTGAATCCTGTCTAGAAACCATTTTCTGAGAGAGAATTTCAATGGAAATGCAGTTCTGGGAAGTCTCTCTGAAAATTGATTTATTTTTATTTTTATTTTTTTCAGTCTGGAAATGTTGTTTGGATGGTGGTGTTTGTTTTGTTGCTATTTCTTACATTGGACAATGTCTAGAAAATCATCATCATCATCATCATCTAGGCCATGTCACAACTTAATTGGGGCCTGACTGTCTAGAAAATCACTTTATGAAAAATTAATGCACTATTAGCATGAAAATCAAAATAATATTAATCGCTAGGAAAATTAGGATCCATATTGATTATAATTATAGAAGGTTTAGTCATTAATTTGGACCATCCATGATGTGCAGCCCACCTTTAATTACCTGTTCCTCCCAAAAAGTTACTTTGATCGGATGATCTTAACCATCCAATCAATTGCTAGGATGAAGAATGGTCCATACTGATTATAATAGAGAAGGTCCAATCATTTTTTGTGGACTGTCCATGATGCAGTGCCCACCTATGGTTTCCTATTCCTCACAAAAAGTCATTTTGATTGAACGATCCTAACCAATTGATCAGTTGCTATGAAAATAGATGGTCCATGTCGATTATAATTCAGGTCTAGTCATTTGTTGGACTATCCATGATGTGGGGCCCATCCTTGATTGTCACCTTTGAGAGAAGTTAGGAGGGAGGGAGGGAGGATCTGTGATGTGGGGCCCAGCCTTGATTGCCACCTTTGAGATGAGATTTGGAGGGAGGTTTTTCTACCATTTTTCTGATGTCTGTTTTCTGCATGCACAAACAGTTGAAATGTAGTTTTCTGGGGAAAACTGTTTTCTACAAAATGGTTCCCTGGTTCCCATAGAGATGTTAAGGATTTAAATAAGTAGAGTCAAAATTCTTGCAGATTCTTTTGTGCAAGGTCTATAAATGACCAAACCCATGCATGTGGTGATAATTATGTTAAGATAGATAAAAACTTATTTCTTTCTCCTATGGTAGAAATTATCTTTTGGTGAGATGCCATCAGATCCATGGGGTGATGCCACGAAGAAGTAGTACGACTTTGCCTAGTTATCCAGATCTAAACTTGTAGATCCAGGTCCACACTTTTGTGGCATAAAATCAAGAACTACAAAATCAAGATCCACAACACAGATTCAGCCCAGCAACTTCTGGTGTATAAATTGTCTTTATGATTTCCTATTGTTTCTACTCGAGTGTCCTTTTGTTTCATTATTTAAACTGATATATCCTATCAAAATAGGGCACTTTATGTGAATTGTCTCATTTGCTGGATATCCATTTTTAAAGAGATTTGGTGTCATGATCAGCTCCTTTGTTCATCTCCAGGCTTCATTTTCAGCAATGTCAACTTTGTGCATGAGGTATTGATCTCTTAGAATTTTTACAGAGTGGTGCATGGATATCAGAGCAGTCGCGATCCGAAGTGGACCGTCTTCTGATAACTATAGCAACAAACACATGTGATGCGGGATGGTCCAGTGAAGAGAGGAGTAAGATGGCATCTGAGGGACCCACTCCAAATCGAGCAGATCTCCAGCTCACTGCATTGCATGCACTTCTGCCTTCTCTTCTCTCTCCAGCCCGTGGTAGGCCGCGATATTTATCACAAGGCCTTGAACTTTTCCGTAGAGGTAAACCTTTGTAAGTGTTAATATAATTCTTGCATTGCTAAAAAATTGAAGTGGAATTTTAGAACGAAACTTAGCAATGAGGATTACCCACTTGAATCCCACATGACATACCCAAGAACAGGAAAATTTGTTTACAAGTATGTAATAACGTACCAAATTACAAAGGAAAAAATGAATATAATAAAAGGGCAATAAATTCCTGAACCACTTTTTAGAACCATTAGCACAGAAACCTTGATAGGAAGGGAGGGAGGACATTTGGAACTGATATCAATATCAAAGCTCTGCTCTATGATGCACTTTTAGCAAATCCTTTCATGCTCCAACATGGCCTGTTCTCACCTATATGAGGCATGGCCTGTTGTTGAACCCTACCTAGTTCTCACTAATCTGAGGTCCCCCAAAACATCTACTCGGCACCATGTCCATCTCCCAAAGCTGCCAGTCTTCCCTCTTCACATGGGTATTTACACTGCTTTTTTGACGGGCACAATTCCAGCTGAGTCGTCGGCCACCTTCCCTATGAAATCAGCCTGCTCTCCCTCCTCTCTATGCATGTCAATTGCATCAGAGGATCTGGAGAAAACACACACACACACACACACAAAAGGCATTTATCAAGCTAGAGACTGCATGCCAGTTGGCATGTCCTGCTCCAAAGATCTTGCTGCTCTCAGTCGACCAATAAATGGCACAGTATAGCACAGTTCAAGCTTAGAGATTTGCAGCCATCTCAGAGAACCAATCAGCTATGAACCACCAATTCAAAGCCTTCCCTGTTGCAATCCCAACGGTTGGTCGAGATCATGAACAAGCGCAATCTTACTGGATGGACTGTGAATGGCATGTACCTGCTTTAAGCGGGTCACTACTAAAATGGCCAAAAGAAAGACCCCTCGAAACCTTTAGCTGCACCAGTAAACCGTCTGTTGTAGATCTCACACATGCTCTGCTTTAGAGTAACTTCTGGATAATTGACAATAATTTTCAAGGTTCGATTTTATTTAGAGGATATCAAAGCTCTGGCAGTGTCCGGAGGGATGGTATTCCCAACATAGTTACTGAGCCGTCTGTTTTGGAACCATTCTCTTGATGGATGGTATACTTCCTGTGAATTTTCAATATAACTCTTCCCTAACGGAGTAAAGAACAGAAAAAAAGAAAACCCACTACCACCTTCAGATTTGCTGATGTGTTCTGCTAGCCTCTGGTGGTTCATTGGAGATGAGCTAAGACAAGCCATCACATTAATAGTCTGCAGGAAACCTGGACAGCAAATCACCAAGATCCTGGGGTGTGTGAGTGTGGCAGCTCAGATTGACCTGCTCAAAACAAATTTTTTCTTGCTCGTAACAGAATCATCCTTTGTTCATTTAAAATTTTAAAAAAAAATTAAAAAAAAAAAAAAAACAGAATCATCCTTTGTCAAAATGTTTTGCAGGTAGGCAAGAAACAGGAACCAAACTTGCTGAATTCTGTGCTAATGCTTTAACAACCTTGGAAGTACTCATCCATCCCCGGGCCCTTCCGCTCTGGGATTCTCCGTCTGGCAACCGCAGGTTTACAGAAAACACTTCTCCTGGCAATCAGAAACCTAATACCCGGTTTTCAGGAGGCATGCCTGGAGTCGATGACCTTGCTTCTGATGAGTTCTGTGACAGTTTGCTGGGGAATGGAGAAGAAGGTGGACCCAACTCCAGTGATCTACCAGAAAACCAAGTTGGAAAAACCAATGAACAATCCAAAAAAGATGCAGGGCCAATGATTGAAGGTCCCATGGCAGTACAGCTCTCCTGCGATGCATCAGCTGGTGAGAGGGTCCCAATAGAAGAAACATGGGGACCCACAGGCAATGTTGATGTAGAAATGGGAGGAAATAACATGATTGAATCAGGGCCACTGGAAGCGCCTGTCACTGGGGATCATATGGCTGTTTTGCCCAGCATTCAGGTAGCATCCAGTGAAGCTGTTTTATTGAGTAATGAGGCGGTATCAGCCAAAGGGGTGGTCGCTACTTGGGCTAATGTCTCTGAACCCAAAACACCCTTTACATCTGCCAGAGAATCCACTGATTCTGGCAAGGGGAAAGGGCCTCTGTTCACATCTGATTCAGAGTCTCTGGATTCTTTACCAGATATTGTTGTTGGTGATCCAGATTCTGATTAGTAGCTGATGAAAATTTTGGCAGACTTATGTTTACAAAGAAAAAAAGCTGCATTAAAAAAAAATAATAATAACTTATAGAGAAAAACAGGACCTTGAGACGGATGCTAATGTTCAGTTCTATAGAATGTTTCAATTCATGTTTTTTGGTGAGATGTTGGGTCTGTTTAGATGAAAAGGGATGTCATTTGACATAATTCCATTTCATAACTGATGGCATTCAGCTGGCTGAGACCATAACCGGTGAATAACCGCTGCTCAGTGTACAGTTTATATCATTTTCTATTGGATAATAAAGAAGCATGGAACAACTGTATAATATGTGTAAGACCCATTATACGTGGGCTGTGCTTACACATCGAATGTTCACAATTTTCCAGTCAGAATTTGGCCATAATAGAATTATGTGGATGCCAATTGCATGCAAGGAATCTCCTATGACTTGACATGGCCCAATGGAAAAGTACTGTGTGAGCATGGCAGAGGTGGGCCACAATGAAAAGCCAAGGATCCTTTTAGTAAGATGATTTTTGCCCTTTAACAGTGGGCCCATGTGACCATTGGTGGTCCCAAAGGTTTATGGATGATAATGCCTTTCATCCAAGGTAACTTACTGTGAAATTTTACTAGAAGAACTAAAATGCTATATCATACATATGCTTCAAAACATCAATGACTCACAGCCTGACATGAAATTTTCCATTGCATCAAAATTAGGAACAGATGCATCAATCTTGGATTATTTGGGTAAAGTACATCCAGTTATCCATTCAAGTCTACTTTGCATGCCGGAGGCCTGCCACAAAAAAGGGTGCATATGGGTTGGATGAGGTACGGTCAAGGGGACCCTGGACCCCTAGTCCTGACCCATTTAAGAATCAGGTCGGAAGTTTGGACCCAAACCCAACCATTAAAATTCAAGTCCTGAATCATTTAAGAATAAGGTCAGAATTTTGGACCGAAACCTAATCATTAGTGGAAGTCAAAAAAAGCTGACGCATTAATTTAATGAAGTCAAAAATAGCTGACCCCTTAATATAATGGGTCCAGGCCTATTTTATCACACAGGCACACAAATAATGTTCCATACCATCCAATTTATGATGGCTATCAATTTTGATGGTAAAAATTAGAATGGCCATTGGTCCAAATTCAACAGGTAAAACCAAATGGTCTAGATTACCATGAATGGTGTATGGGTAATAGCTTTTATAAAAAGGCAGTGATCTAAGTCACCCAAAAGAAAACCAAAACCCACATACGTAATTAACTACATTTTCTTGAGTCTCTGGGTCGTGTCTGGATTGAGTCTAGGTTGGTTCCATTTTGGTGTGGGGTCTCTGCGTCTGGATTGACTCTGGATTGGTTCCATCTTTTTGTTACTCAAATAAAGACCTATTTAAAAACTAGGTCCAGATTGGTCGAGCCAATTCCGAGGGGACATAAACCCAACCACTTGTGGCAATTTGGGTCATACTTTTGGACCCAGACCTGCCCCCTGGTTCCAAATTTTGGACCTAGACCCACAAAATGTCAGTTTGGGTCCAATGATCCAATGGGTCAACCCGACCCATTTGCGCCCTAGCCACAAGCAAAGCTTCCATTCTGTTCTGTAAGATTTTCCAACGGCAACGGTTCCCACTCTGACAATGTCGTATAGGGCACTGTCAAGGCCGTCCCATTGTACTGGCCTTACACAAGTCATCCAACAATCTAAACCAATCACCCCCGCTGCTGATAATGTGATAAAGAAGCTCCTGCTGGTAATATGATAATGAAGCTCCTCACGGTCCCTTTATTTGATACATCTGAAATTCAGGTCTAGGCCCAGATCCATGGGTGAGTCAATATCTAATCCCGGACCACTCATTTGCTGGGCTTGAAAATTTAGCATTGAAAGAGAAATAGGGAAGAAACTTGCCTCAAGCGGAGCCAGTTTCAGGCTATGAATTGATGCATTTGCACAGTAGCTTGATGACATTACAAGGTGTGGTGCCGGGCAGATGTGGGGCCCAAATGATATATGCACGTCAACGTGTCCATATGATGCGTGGGATCATTTAGCCCCCCTGTACCAAAACACAGCCAAATGCAGACAAACTACACGTCCCCCATTCAAATATACCGTAGGTGTCCACACTTATTCCCTGTGCCGTGGCCCACCTATGTTTCATATCTGGCTAAACTGTGTACATCCAGGGTAACTTGAGACCTGCATCTGATAGATGGCGTGGATACATCATGTAAGCCTCACTTCTGTCCGGTACCACCATAGCTTATGGTGGTACTGTGCGGACCTGACATTGTTGCCTTTTCCCCCATTCAAAAAAGATGGCCTGCACTACAACCTCACCGAGGACAAGTGAAAGGCAGCACCAGGTTCAGGATTCAAACTTTACCATAAAAGATGCTTCAGCTATCAACGTTGGAGAGAGATGATGACAGAGTAACAGAATGAAGATGAGACTATTTAACAATCACCTATTTGGCTAGGAAGAGCATCATCAATGTACCCTTTTCGATGATATGATTCAATCATGGGCAGGGTGGGTAATGGTGATTAGTTAATGTGGAACTTCTTCCAACAACATGCTATCCATTAGTGATGATGGAAATTAGCAAAACATCCAGCACATTAGAGAAAAACAAATATGCAAAGGATAATAACGGGGGAAAGAAAGAAAAAACAAAGTCCCATTTTTGCAAGTAGTCTGGGTTCTTCGTCCCTTATAGGCGTAAAGGACAGGAGCCAATGCTGGACCATTGGTTAGGGACGGCCGAGTTGTCCCTTGCCTGGCCTTGCTAGACAAAATGTCATTGTTTGTCTAGTCAGAATCGCCGTCTCCTCCGATTACAGCATTCATCGCTGTCGTTAAGAGTTCTTGAGCTTCAGCAAGAGCAGACTCCTTTGCATCAGCCGCATATAGAATCTTTCGAATCGCATCAGCCACCTGCACAAGAAATAGAACAGGTGACAAGGTTTAAAATGTAATGGCATTCATTATCAACTGCAGCTCTATTCATTTTATTCATTGATAACCTCCACTGAGTATAATGCCAGTAGCCGTCGGCAAAATTTTCCCAACAATTAGTTTCTCAACATGCTAAAACTGACTTGTGAAAGGACATCTAAAAGGTTCTAAATTCAATTAAAGGGCATTTAGAGAATTTAAAAAATATGGCCATTTGCAACTTCTCATCACTTTCCCAAGATATCTCAAAAAAAGTGAAGATGCTACACTGTTATCCAGCATTTTCTTCCCTGGTTGAATAGTACCCTCCCACTCTGCTCTTTGTAGTTACATATTAAAAAAGGTTACTAATGCAAATATGCATGTGAAAAGATGCATGAATATTATATATTTAGATTTACTTAGATTATGTTACTTGCAATTTTTCACACTGATATTAAATGTTATAGCTGGCTGATAAAACAAAGAAATCATTGATTTGGTTGCTAACTGATCTCATCATAATCTAAGCTTTATCCAAATTAAATAGGGTCTACTACGTGAATCCTGTTCTGCTATACCTTCAGTTATACCATAGGTTAACAAGTCCTTTCTTACTACCTCCATCCACATCCTTTTGGGCCTCCCTGACATTATCAAAATATCTCTGATATTATCCACATCTCCAGCTCACCAATACTGATAACACTGCCAATATTGAAAATTCCAAGTATCGATGATGCATCTCTAAGAATGGCCAAGGTATTGCTAATATTTTCGACTGTGTAACCAGGTTTTCACTGTATGGCTAGTATGCACACTTGCAACAACAGAATCAGCTCCCTCCTGGTGAACAGTATCCGGATCGACGATAAAGACGGGATCGCTGATGAAACGGTGAGCTATTTTTCCAGCCTCCTCACTAGTGAAAATTGGCACAGACCGAAACTCGACAAGCTCCATTTTGAAGGCTTATCAACAGCTGAGGTCGATCTTCTCGAAGCCCCTTACTCAGCTGAAGAGGTCAAACAGGCCCTTGACAGTATGGCTGGTGAGAAGGCCCCTGGGCCAGATGGTTTTCCCATCCTCTTCTTTCAACAGTTTTGGGAGGTTGTCCAAGGCGATGTGCTGGAATTTCTGGCCGAGTTCCATGATAGAGGCAGGATCTCCAAAAGTTTCGGTGCCTCGTTCATTGCCCTTATCCCAAAAGTTCCGTGAGCTGCTTCCTTGAAAGAATTCAGGCTGATCAGCCTTTTGGGAAGCCCCTACAAAATCCTAGCCAAAGTCCTTGCATCCCGCTTAAGCAAAGTAATTGGGAAGATCATCTCTGGAAATCAATGCGCTTTTATTGCCGGCAGACAGATAGTGGACGCAGCTCTCATCGCGAATGAATGTCCGGATTCTTCCTCATCTTCCGGGAAGAAGACTGTCATCTATAAGTTAGACATTGAAAAGGCATACGACTATGTTGATTGGGGTTTTTTGCTATATCTGATGAAGCGGATGGGTTTTGGGTCGAAGTGGAGAGGTTGGATAAAGGAATGCATCGGTTCTGCCTCGTTCTCCATCCTTTTCAACGGCTCTCCAAAAGGTTTCATCAAGAGCTCGAGGGGCCTCAGGCAAGGTGATCCCCTCTCCCCTTTCTTGTTCCTTATAGTGATGGAAGCCCTATCCATAATGTTGCACAAAAGCCAAGCGGAAGAAGTCTTAAGTGGGATTAAAATCAAAGGCCTGAATACCCCGATATCGTTAATCCAATATGCAGACGACTCCTTGTTATTTTCGGAAGCCACTATTGATAAGGTAGAAAATCTCCGCACCGCTATCCGATGCTTCGAGGCAGTTTCAGGGCTGAAAGTTAATCTCTTGAAGTCCAAAATGTACGGTACCAATCTGGATAGTGTCGAGCTCGAGGCCCTGGCGGGTATCCTTGGGTGCTCCGCGGCTTCTTTTCCCTGCTCTTTCGTCAGTCTCCCCCTCTGCATCGGCAGGCCGCCCATAAGAATGTGGGAGAAAGTTACATCTAGGTTCGAGAAGCTTCTTGCCAGATGGAAGAGTCGATACCTATCTGTAGGCGGTCGCCTCACCCTGATTAAAGCCTCCCTTTCCAACATCCCTATTTATTTTATGTCGTTGTTCAAATGCCCCAGTGCAGTGCTGGCTTCTCTTGAAAAGCTTAGGCGTGATTTCCTTTGGCATGGAAACGATATCAGGAAGAAATTTCACCTGTTGAGATGGAAGGATGTGTGCAGGCGCACGGCAGATGGAGGGGCAGGAATTAGGGATCTCAAGGCTATGAATCAGGCTCTGCTAGGTAAATGGATCTGGAGATTGGGGGATGAAAATGGTAGCTTTTGGAACTCTATTATCAAGCATAAATACGGGAAAGCGAGCGGGGGCCGGTGGACCAAAGAGTCCTCTTACAGGGCGTCAGCAATCTGGAAGGACATTCTAAAAACGAAAAGGGAGGTGCTCAGTGGCATCAGTTTCGAGATTGGTAATGGGGCCAATATCCGATTTTGGGAAGACAACTGGGTGGGGGACAGCCTTCGAAAAGACAGATTCCCGCAGATCTTTGCCCTTGCCCCAGACAAATCTGTCTCCGTGGCAGACTGTTATGAGATAACTGACAGCAACACAGTGTGGAACATTGTCTGCAGGCGAAATTTACAAGACTGGGAAATATCGGAATTCGCCAACCGGCAGGAGTGCATCTGTCTTTTCCCCTGATCAATCGGCTTCCAACAGCCTGATTTGGAAGCTCTGTAAGTCTGGCTGCTTCTCTGTTTCCTCTCTGTACAGCTACATTACCTCCATCAGGCTCCCAAATCAGTCCAGCTGTAAGTCTAGCTGCATCTTTCTGTTTCTGTTTTTTCCAGTTTTTCTGTTTTTTCCTGTTTTTCAGTTCTCTTTTCTTTATAATATAATCATCTTTCAAAAAAAATTATAGGTGTCACTTGTATCACCATTGTATCAATATTGTCAATATTTTTTATTGTGTGAATTTTAGATGTCGCTTATATCTCCATTATATTGGTGATATTTCAATAATATCACCAATTTATCGATATTGCCAAAAATCTATTTATTTAAATAAAAAAAATCCATTTCAATTTTTTTATACATGGGCGATATTGGGACAATATTCTTTCATTTCCTTTCCGGTTGTTGACAATTTCTCGGCAAAATATCATGTATCGTCGATATTCCAAAATATTGATGGATGTTTGGATGGAAGGTCGGATGGATAGATGGGATTTTGATGAGATGGTTGGACTGATTTCTCACGGCAACACACGCTTCTAGGCCCCCATTAAATGGAAGCTTATCATGCGTGCATTCTTTTTGCAATTTTTTGGTGCCTAAATATTCAAATATGTATATTTTAGCATCTCCTGAAGTTTCACCAAAAAATTCCACCACTTTTCCCATGTTCCCCGCATTTCTGATTATCAGCAATATTGATATTGTTTCCGTATCGCTGGCTACTAAAACTTGTAGCAATACCAATACTTCAAACACTACCCACTCCTAACCGGCACGGTTCATGGTCTCCGTTGTACATGACCAAACCATCAAAGTCTACTCTCCCCCATATGAATACATGTTGGTGCTACTCCTAAGTTGCCTCAAATGCATTCATTTCTAATTGTATCCATTTCAGTTAGAGTGGTACACAACAATCACATAAAACTCTAGAGGAACAATCCATTTCTTCCACCCAGCTTGAATTCTATAGGCAACATCCTTCTCAATCTTTCCACTTCATGAATACTTGACTAAGGACCCAAGGCATCGAAAGTGGTCATTTTGGAAACTTCTTGGTCCACAATACTTGACCCCCCGTTTTCACTCCTATTGTTACTATACTTCATGTCATCAATTACTGGTTGCTAACTCATGTGTGAATCAAACATAAGGAATTCTAAATGAGCAAGCATAAAGATACCAACCCATGCCAGTGGTAGACTGAGTGTGTTTCAACACAGAGGTCATGGCTTCGAATGCCATGTGGTGTGTGTTCGTGTGTGTTTGCATGTAAAAAAAAAAAAAAGGCGTAAGGATACCAATGCCAACACAGACAAAAGCATCACATTCAACTTTCTTTTTTCTTTTTCTTTTTTTTTTGGATAGGTAAGCTGGGCTCGCACCTGAGACCTCAATGTCCAAACAAGCCTTGTTTACCATTGAGCTTCAGGCTTGAATCCCCATTCAACATATTTATGAAAGTACACAGTCATACCGGAAGTTTTTCCAACTCAGGAGATTGGCAAAGGATTTCAATGTCACGTAATTTTGCAAAGTAGAACTCTCTTTCTTTATCCAACTGATCCACTGAAAGCTTGAGTTCTTGAATCTGCATGCCAGGATCAGGACAAAATCATTATTTGACATAATTCCAACAGCACTTTGAATCAAAGTGCACTGGCAGATGACCTATCACTGTACTAAATAGAGTTTAAAAAAAGAAAAAAATATAAAGCAAATATGTGTGTAAGCGTCCAGGGCATATTTCAAAAACCCGAAAACTCGACTTGAATAGAATTGACTTGATATTTAATAGTCAAAATAAGAGGTTTTTAGATTAATAATAGATGTTTAAAATAATATGAGTAGAAATCATCTTAATATGTAACAAACATGGTGCACAGCAAACAGGTACTGATGCAGGACATAGAAAATTAAATATGATATGCAAGATTTTAGGCTTATATCCTACCAATTCAGAAACAATCACACAAATTCCACGTCCCACATGAAAATCCAAACATTCAATTAAAAAGGGGAATCTATGCGGGTCCAAGCCGACACAGGCTAGGACTGGACCAATAAAAATTATAAACCAAACGATATCAAAGGGAAATAAAATCAACTACTCATGTATAAAAATCAGTCCCTAATCCAAGGGATTCCCTAATTTCAATTCAGGGAACCCTAAGGTGATAAAAATGGGCAAATCAATTAGGGATCATGTAATCTAGGGTTAGGATTCATGAAAAACGGCTATGAGAGGATAAAAGAGGATAAAAACCTGAGCCAAAAGATGATCCCGCTTGTGGACAGCAACAATGGCCCAAACGGACGTGCGTGTGATCCCGGCCACACGTGTATGAGGCCTACTATTCAGAAAAAGACCACCTTGGCCCTGGTCGGCCAGGGATGGATTCCAAAACTCCCAAATCTCAGCTCGATCTGATGTACGGTTTGTGCGTGGTGCTCCGCCGAAGTTTCAGCTCGCCTACGGGCCGAAATCTAGAAACTTGCTATAATGAAGAAATCTGATGCAACAAAAGAACAAATTCGAAGTACGGATAGTGGGGGAAGATGGAAAAAAAATTATGGAAGATGGGGGTGAATTGGGATCAATGTGGCTTCGCACCACGGTAGTTAGCCCTTCGAAAAGGGAGGGTTTCGCACCCACTTTTGAATTCTTTCACAACTCACGAAGAGAGCAGAAAAATAAAGCAAGAATTTTTTTATTAACTTCAATGAATAAAAAGAAGTACAAGGGGTGCTTATTTATAGGGAGAACCCTATACCCAAAAACTCGCACCATGTGCGACACCTATTACTTGGTGATGAAGTAAACTAAAATAAAAACCAAACAAGGTAATCTAAAGCGTTCACGATGTTCTAAATAATAACAATAAGTAAAACCTAAAATATAAAACTAATCCGACGAGTGGGCCACGATCATGAGATCCCATGGTGGGCTTTTCTTGACTATCGGGCCACTTTTCTGAACCAAAACTTGTCTTCTAGCCAGGAGGCCCTCCCTGGACGTCGTCATCGAGCCAAATCAATGGTGGGGTCCTCCTTCTGCGTACGTACGTGCGTAGGGGTGGTGGTGTGCGGGCGTGCGTGTGCACGATGTCCTCATCAACTCTCCCCGGCTGCGAAGATTTCGCCACTGGCGAAATAAAACTCCTGAACCGCTCTAGGATGTCGGGGTCAAGTCTCTGAAGCTCCTCTTCAGTAAGCCACGCGCTGTCCGAAGTTGGGCGTGACTTCCATTTAACTAGGTATTTCTGAAACCCGCCATCCGACGTGGAAATTATCTCATGGTCCAGGATATCCTCTATTTCCTCTCTGGGTGTGTGAAGGCTAGGTATGGGAGACAGAGGCTGGGATGAAAGGTCGGGAAGAGGCCATGGATCAAAGGGTAAGGTTGGGATATCAGGATAGGTGGGCGAAGGGCCGGACAAAGTATCAATGGGTCCCTGAAAAGCAACTAGATCCTCCACATTGAATGTGGAACTAATTCCCATGGAAGGCGGAAGATCTACCTCATACGCATTGAGACCGTTTCGCTTTATAATTTTGAAGGGCCCAGCACTACGCGCGTGTAACTTATAAACAGCCCCCGGAGGGTACCGCTCGGGCCTGATACGGACCATCACAGAGTTCCCAATATTGAACTCTTTGAAACGTCTATGTAGGTCTGCAGAAAATTTATAATGCTCATTACTAGTAGTGATCTTTCGCCTGATTTCTTGATGCAATGAATGTATGTGATGCGCAAAAGACTCTGCCGACTCTGATGGCCTATGAGACAATGACATGAGGATAAGATCAATAGGTTTCATAGGCTTATAACCAGTAACGACTTCAAAAGGACTTAGACCTGTGGACCTATTGACAGAACTATTGTATGCAAACTCGGCTGTGGGTAGTACGGCATCCCATGTCCTGGTATGCTCCCCCACTAAACAACGAAGTAAACTCCCTAGGCTCCTATTAACCACCTCAGTCTGGCCATCGGTCTGAGGGTGGTAGGCAGAAGAAAACTGGAGCCTAGTATTCATCATGTGCCATAGTGTCTTCCAAAAGTAACTCATGAATCTCACGTCACGGTCAGACACTATGGTTTTTGGTAACCCATGCAGTTTGACAACCTCACTAAAGAATAGCTTGGCAACATGAGAGGCGTCGGAGGTCTTAGAACAAGGAATGAAGTGGGCCATTTTAGAGAAACGGTCCACGACAACGAATATGGAGTCATGCTTTCGAATAGTCTTGGGAAGTCCAAGCATGAAGTCCATACTGATGTCCTGCCAAGGGATGAATGGGACTGGCAAAGGTGTATATAATCCTGTATTCTGTTTCCTCTGCTTTGCCAGTTGACAAGTACGACATTGCCTTATAATTTTGGCCACGTCCCGCTTGAGGCTTGGCCAATGAAATCTATCCTCCACTAAGGCAATGGTCTTGTCACGACCGAAATGACCTGCAACCCCCCCTGAATGTAACTCCTAGACAAGAAAATCGCGAAGGGAGGTGCGTGGTATGCACAAGCGGTCACTCCTAAACAAATATCCGTCCAAAATCAAATACTCATTGTTAGCTCCTGACGGACTCTCTAATAAAGACATATACACAACTCCAAAATCTGGACACTCAGAATACTCTTCTTTGATGCGCTCAAGGCCCGTAACTTCAACGTTCATGGAGTTGAGTAATGCGACTCGACGACTAAACGCGTCGGCAGGCTTATTCTCTACACCGGCCTCGTGCTTAAGCACAAAAGTGTACTCTTAAAGGAATTGAACCCACTTAGCGTGCCTGGGGCTTAATTTCTTTTGAGAGTTCAAGTATCTTAAGGCCTCGTGATCTGAGAACAAGACGAATTCTTGCGGTAACAGGTAATGTCGCCAATGGCGTAGTGATTGCACTACCGCGTAGAATTCCTTGTCATAGGTGGAATATCTTTGCTTCGCCTCATTCAGTTTCTTACTAAAAAAGGCGACAGGGTGCCCTTCCTGGCTGAATACTCCTCCTATGCCAACTCCTGACGCGTCACATGCGACTTCAAAAGCTTTTGAAAAATCTGGAAGTCGCGTGACTGGAGCTTCGGTCATCTTGACCTTTATCTCCTTGAAGGCCTTCGAGGCGGCCTTTGTCCATTGAAACTCTTCCTTTTTTATGCAGTCCGTGATGGGAGCCACAATGGAACTGAAGCCTCGAATGAACCGCCTATAAAAAGTGGCTAAGCCATGAAAGCTGCGCACCTCATGAATATTGCGGGGTTCAGGCCAATTAACGATGGCCTTGACCTTCTCGGGATCCGCCGATACGCCCTCAGCTGACACAATAAAACCTAAGAAGATCACACTACTAGACAAGAACGCGCACTTCTTTAGGTTGGCGTACAACTTCTCGGCCCTAAGGATCCCACAAACTTGCCTCAAATGGTTGAGGTGTTGCTCCTTAGTCATGCTATAAATCAAGATATCATCAAAGTATACGACCAGGAACTTCCCCATGAAGGGTCTCAACACTTGGGTCATCACACGCATGAAAGTGCTTGGGGCATTAGTTAACCCAAAAGGCATAACTAGCCACTCATATAGCCCATCCTTCGTCTTGAAAGCCGTCTTCCACTCATCACCAGGGCGTATACGGATTTGGTGATACCCACTTTTGAGGTCGATTTTTGAGAAGATAGTAGCATTAGCCATCATATCTAGCATGTCATCAAGACGCGGTATGGGGAATCGATACTTGATTGTGATTTTGTTGATGGCCCTACTATCAACACACATCCTCCATGTGCCATCCTTCTTAGGTGTAAGAAGGGCGGGCACGGCACACGGACTCATGCTCTCTCGAATGAAACCCTTCTCTAGGAGTTCATCAATCTGCCTCTTCAACTCAGCGTGCTCCTTCGGGTTCATTCTGTAATGTGGGAGGTTTGGTAGAGTTGCCCCAGGGATTAAGTCAATGGCATGTGGTATATCCCTCATAGGGGGAAGCTCATTCGGTAAATCATCAGGAAAAACATCACGAAACTCGTGTACTACCTAAATGACCTCAGTGGGTAACTCTACGCTAGTCTCTGGTACACTCTCCCTAGCCACAAGGGCGTATATCATCGAGTCCGCCTCCGTCTCTCGCTCAAAGTCTTTGGCATTCAAAATATGGAGCGGTTTGGACTTGGACTTCGACTCCTTCACTTCTTTGGGCTGCTCACACCACTTTGTGTGGTGAACTCTTTTCCAGTTGTATTCTTGGGTGGTAGAGGATTTAGCTTGACCTTCTTGCCCTCAAACCAGAATGTACACACATTTGAACAACCAAATATGGTAACATCCCTGTCATAGAGCCACGGCCTACCCAGAATGACATGACCCACATCCATAGGAACAACATCACACCAAATTGTGTCTTTATAAGATCCGAACTGAATAGGGATAAGACAGCGGTGCGAGACTGGAATGGATGTTTCATCAACCCAGGAGACTCTATAGGGCTGAGGATGGGCTTCCAGCTTCAAGCCCAAACGACTCACAGTGCTAGTCGATGCCACGTTGGCACAACTACCACTATCCACGATCATCTTACAACTCTTTTCCCCACATTTTGCATAAGTGTAGAAGATTGTGTTGCGGCGCTAGTCATCAGTATTCTTGGCTTGAGCCAGGGCACAACGCACAATTGCGAGGGTCAAAGACTCTTGTGCTCCCTCTTCCTCATCACTAGGGGTTCCGACTGGCTCGTATTCCTCCTCCTCACTATCACTCTCTGGGGGCACTACTTCCACTTGCCCATCAATAAGGAGTACTTTAGTGCCCTCTCTCATGCCGCACTGGTGAGCAAAGTGACCAAACCCCTGACACCTAAAACACCTAGTGGCCCCACTTCCACGTGAACTAGACCCAACAATCTCTTTACCCTTATCATCCTTAGGTCTGGGCTGAACATTAGGGGAAGGTTTGTTTTGAAATCCCGTGTTAGGTCTAGCCCCAGAGGGGTTGGCCTTAGTACCGGATTCGCGAAAGTCAAACCGCCTTCCCACATATGCTTTAAGGTATTGCTTGACATCTAACACTACTTGGTACAACTGTTCGATAGTGTCTATGTCTTTAGCGAGCAATTCTCTCCTAATGTTGGGACGGAGGCCCATTTTAAAACGAACAAGGGTGAGTACGGGGTCCTCATCAACCTCACAGTGGGTCGAGTACTCTTCGAATTTCTCAATATAGTCAGCAACACTCATGGAACCCTGTCGAAGAGACTGCCACTCCTCAATCAACCGCATGCGATAAGAGAAAGGGAGGTACTTCTCTTTCAGCGTTTCTTTCATTTCTCCCCAATGGACTATTGGAAGTTCCCTCGCTCTTTCTTTTTTTCGCTCAACTGTCGCCCAAAACCTCTTTGCTTGACCCACAAGCTTCATCTTGGCGAATCGGACTCGTTGAGCATCCGACATATCATAGCACTCAAAATAGTGGTCCATATCCGCCAACCAATCTAAAAAAGCTTTAGGGTCCAAGTGGCCATCAAAAGTAGGGGCATCTACCCTAACTCCCTTGAGGAGTTGTGCATCTGGGTCATATTGATCATGATGTCCCTCACGGGGTGGGTGCACAGGTACGCGCCCATAACCACCTCCTTGGCCGCCTCCATTCCTTGGTCTAACCTCCTGACCAATTGCCTGAGATTAGGCATCCTCCCCAGTGGTGGGGTTGGCCCTGAAGGACGCCTCTATTTCTTCGAAGCGTTTATCTATGTGTTGTTCTAAATGCTTATTCAAGGACTCAACTTGCTGGGCTAACTTGGCCACTGTTTCTTGTAGTTGCTCCATGTTTAGTGTGGGGTGCAAACCGAAACCGCGACCCGTACGTGTGGGCATACACTGACTTGCTCAACTTAAGGACCTGTTATGACAACTATATGCGTCTAAAAACTAAATGACCCTACGAGACTCTATATGAAGGAGGCTTCACACTGTTACTAAAATTCAGCTATATATGATGGACTGAATGCATGAAGGACTCAAACAAACTAAACCCTAAATATGTGGTGAATTTCCCTACAAGAACCCTAGTCTCTGATACCAAATTTGATGCAGGACATGGAAAATTAAATATGATATGCAAGATTTCAGGCTTAGATCCTACCAATTCAGAAACAATCACACAAATTCCACGTCCCACATGAAAATCCAAACATTCAATTAAAAAGGGGAATCTATGCGGGTCCAAGCCGACACAGGCTAGGACTGGACTAATAAAAATTATAAACCAAACGATATCAAAGGGAAATAAAATCAACTACTCATGCATAAAAATCAGTCCCTAATCCAAGGGATTCCCTAATTTCAATTCAGGGAACCCTAAGGTGATAAAAATGGGCAAATCAATTAGGGATCATGTAATCTAGGGTTAGGATTCATGAAAAACGGCTATGAGAGGATAAAAGAGGATAAAAACCTGAGCCAAAAGATGATCCCGCGTGTGGACAGCAACAATGGCCCAAACGGACGTGCATGTGATCCCGGCCACACGTGTATGAGGCCTACTATTCAGAAAAAGGCCACCTTGGCCCTGGTCGGCCAGGGATGGACTCCAAAACTCCCAAATCTCAGCTCGATCCGATGTACGGTTTGTGCGTGGTGCTCCGCCGAAGTTTCAGCTCGCCTACGGGCCGAAATCTAGAAACTTGCTATAATGAAGAAATCTGATGCAACAAAAGAACAAATTCGAAGTACGGATAGTGAGGGAAGATGGAAAAAAAATTATGGAAGATGGGGGTGAATTGGGATCAATGTGGCTTCGCACCACGGTAGTTAGCCTTTCGAAAAAGGAGGGCTTCGCACCCACTTTTGAATTCTTTCACAACTCACGAAGAGAGCAAAAAAATAAAGCAAGAATTTTTTTATTAACTTCAATGAATAAAAAGAAGTACAAGGGGTGCTTATTTATAGGGAGAACCCTATACCCAAAAACTCGTACCATGTGCGACACCTATTACTTGGCGATGAAGTAAACTAAAATAAAAACTAAACAAGAAAATCTAAAGCGTTCACGATGTTCTAAATAATAACAATAAGTAAAACCTAAAATATAAAACTAATCCGACGAGTGGGCCACGATCATGAGATCCCATGGTGGGCTTTTCTTGACTATCGGGCCACTTTTCTGAACCAAAACTTGTCTTCTAGCTAGGAGGCCCTCCCTGGACGTCGTCATCGAGCCAGATCGATGGTGGGGTCCTCCTTCTGCGTACGTACGTGCGTAGGGGTGGTGGTGTGCGGGCGGGCGTGTGCACGATGTCCTCATCAGGTACTCCCGTGCGCACATTAGTCATGAGGGCAGGCATTCAAATCTCAGGCTCCCACTTTGCATCTTCTTCTTTTTTAAACACTTCACTCAGCTCAAGTCGACCAAGTTGGCGAGCCAACTCGACCGGTATTGGCGAGTTAGAATCAAGCCTCACTCATCATCTAGTTCCCAAGTGACTCAGCTAGAAATCCTGTCGACTCGGGCAGGTTTTGAGCCAACTTGCCAAGTTTTTAAAATATGCTCCAGGGATGCTAACTCTCAGAAGCTAAAGGAAATTATGAAAATTGTGAAGCAACACTAGAGATATGGCATGAGAACTGATTGTAGATAAATAACAATAACAATAACAACAACAACAACAACATTAGGAAAAATAATAATAATATAAAAAAATTCAATGCTTGACAGCCCCTTGGTTACAATGAAACCAGAATCCACATTCATCAAAGATATCGAGCACTCGGTATCACTTCTCAAATGGATAGAATATGAAATGGGGTAAAACTAAAAGTCTTCTCTTACGCATTATTACACAATTGCATGTCCCATCAGTTAAAGGAAACTCAGACACCTCTCACAGAGATCATAATCAATCGGTTGCTGATCCCATTCCTAGTTCAACAATGGTCACTTCCATGACCAGTCTCAACAACATACACTAACAAGAAGTTACCCACTTTTGAGGCCAATGATAAGTTTTTATGGCAATGTTATCATGCTACTAAACTTGCATATAACTATTGATATAAACCTCAAGCTTGAACACTTATTGTGCATGATCCCACAACCAGGGAAAAACCTTCATATTGCAGCAAATCATTACTGATACTGAATTAGTTATTCTCTATCCGAAACATTTCAACTGCGGGACAAGATCCATACATAGGAGGAGCTTATAAGCAAAACATTATCTTAGAAAGTGAGAAGATCTAATGCCTGGTACCTGTTCAGTCAATGCCTGAATCTGCCCTCCAGAATTTGCCCCACCTGACACTGCAGATAGTTTTACTTGCTCAGGACCTACATACATGGTTTTTTCATAGTAAAATCAACAAAACCAGCAGAGAATAACGCCACAACCATATGTAACTTAATACTACAAGCTAACCAGAAATATGGATCCCTGTCCCATCTACGGAACTGTGGTTTGGTAAGTCGCTTGCTTGCAGTGATTTTGGACCTTTCTGCAAAACCTTCAGATTCCGCTTCTTTGCCCCCTTGCATCTACGCTCCACCGGGTTATAATTCCTATAAGCAATAAAGGATACTTAGGGAATACCATTCATCTGCATTTCACCAAAAAGTTTTAGGGGTACCAGAGATATATGCAAATGTCTCACTCTCACCATTCATTTGCATTTCACCAAAAAGTTTTAGGGGTACCAGAGATATATGCAAATGTCTCACTCTCAGAGAGAGGTTGCATACTCATTCATAATGCCGCCATTTACAACGGCCGTGCTTTCACCAGCATTTTAACTTCAATATGCTACCAGAATGCCAGTTAAGAAAGAAATTAGCATCAAGACTTAACATAACTAATAAAGGTAGCAGCTATATGCCATGAATATTGTTTTAGCACATGAAGGTACCCAGTGAGTGATAGAGAACTTCAATATTCAGATGCCAAAGCATATATACTAAAAATACCAGCCTCTGAAAGAATAACCAGGAAATGATATCAAAATTAGGTATGGATGTCAATTCCCTATTTGACCAGACTCAATAGCAGGGGAATGTGCTTTCAATAAGAAACCAATGGGCTACTGGTGTTTTATAGTTAAATAATTTCTCATCAGGCAGGATTAACTGAAACATCTATAAGAGTTTGGGGACTTAGTGCAGAGTGGAGCCTCTGGAGACAGGGAGTTGTTCTGGTTATGTCTTTGAGATGTTTGAAGAGAGAAGAATTAAGTAGTATAAGGGGGCAGAGCTACAAGGCACTCAGCAATAAAATGACATCACCATAAACAAGTAGATTCTTCACTAAGTTTGTTACTACTTCATGTCAAGCTATTAATTATTGATAGAAGAGGTCTTCACTCCAGCCTCCTTGTAAAACTTTGAAATTATTGTTAAATCCCTACTAAAAACAAAATGAAGAGCACTTCCCTCTCCTTAATTCAATTTTATTTATATTTTCCCCATGGCCTTTCTAGTACAGAACAATAAACTCCAGTGATAGTTCATCACTATTTTCAAAATGGTGGGACTCATCAACTCTGCATGCGGCAGAAATCCAGACCTTATCGTGAGACTAAAAATAACCTGAAAATCGAACTGATCAAAGATCAGCTCAAGTGATGGCTATCAATGGATAGTTAACTGTAATGTCAATGAACAAATTTTGGTAGGTGAAATCTGATGTCTAAGATTTTCCCATCAGCAACTCTTTGCTTATGCACCATCCACAACAGGCTCCCAATTTTGGAAGTGGATTCTCATAATGTAAGTCACATGGAAGGTAGGTCAATCACAAACATTCTTTAAGTGGTGGTAAAGTATCATCACATCGAACATGTATCAAATTGGATTCAACTCGGAAAAGGCTACCAACTTCCAAAACAGACCAAAATGCCTTGTAATCAACCATTAACCCCCTCAGCTGTTTGGCAAATTGAAATCATTTCTAGGGGGTATTTAATCAAAATTACAAAATATCAAGAGAAGCTCCACTTCTTCCAAAGAACTGACAAATATTGACTAGAAAAGGTAAAATGGAATCTCATAAACAATAATTTTTCGAGGACCAAGAAATTAGCTAAAGTTTTGAGTTTTTACAGTTCAGATTGTTTTATGTTCAGGGCATGAAATTAGCTAAACTGTAACAAGTTTTCACCATTTTAGAGAGTTAGAAAGTTTGAGATCAGAGAGGAAATTGCGGAGAAGATTATAAGAACAAGTGAGTAAGATCAGGGCTATTCATTGGTGGGGCTCACCAGGAACATTTCCTATATCAAAAGTCAAGCGGTTCCACTCAAATGTTGGGACTCACATAATCAGAAAGAAGCACATGAAGAATGACAAATGGTCAATATTCAATGTAACCATGAGGTCTACCTAATAAGCAGACCAACCTATTTTTTGTCAAGGCATATTAGAGTCAAGGTGGTCCTCAACTCTAAAAGTTCGAACTGATAGAGAGTGGCGAATCAATCCCTTTATCCCATAGACTAGGTTAGGCCCTCAACTGAACCCTCCTTGATTTTGGATGTATACATTACATTGACAAAAAGAAACAGTTTCCTTCCTTGATTTGCATTTCCCTTTCCTATGGCCCACTAGAGTTTTGGATCAGGTTGAAAATTGGGCCTATAGAGTTTCAAGGGGTGCCGCATCACGTGCACTGCTTAGATTATGTGCCCATGACACGTGTGTAAAGGTGCGCACAGGTGCTCACATAAGAGGTGCGGAGGTGAGCATTCCTCTCTCTCTCTCTCTCTCTCTCTCTCTCTCTCTCTCTCTCTCTCTCTCTCTCTCTCATATATATATATGTGTGTGTGTGTGTGTGTGTGTGTGTATGTATATGTATATGTATGTGTGTGTGTGTGTAGACAGACACACACACATATATCTGTGAAAGGCCTTTGTGCAAATATAGATGACAACTCTATTCCTATATTTCTTATTCGGTGCTTTTAGTGTCTATGCAATTGCATCATGTAGCTCCTCATCTATCTCAAGGTATTCAAAATCGGTTACGCAACAGCTGTAACAGCCGTTACATAACAGTACCGGTCATAACCATTACGTTTTACGGGGTCTAAACGGCCGTTACAGAAAAAAATAGGTTGTAAAGGCCCTATAACGGTCCTTTAACAGTTTTTTCAAAAAATAAAAAATGGTTGTAATGGCCGTTACAGCCCGTAGCATAACGGTAACGGTGGTGGCCATTACGGCCACCATTACTGTTTTGGAACACCTTGATCTATCTAGATGTGACACGCTCCATATAACTCTTCCCATTTCTCCTACTTCTTTGTATTATGGGACTCAATCACAACAAACAAAACCTCAATCGAATAGAGATGCAAAAACATCTTGAAGGTGAACATGGTTTTAAATAGAAATGTGGTGTGCAACTCACATGGACACCGAAACAAGTACGAATTTGCCCAACTTATTTTGTTTCAGTCTGTTCTACTCAGTTTTGGTCCCATTTCAGCCTGGTGACTGGTTGACAGCCCAGCCAAGTTCTCCATTTCAGGCGATATCTAGAACTATGAATGTGATCATGAGCAGGCACTGATATCTAACAGATGGGATCTGACTGTTAACTATCACCGAATTAATTAGCAAAAAAATGACCCTACCTCTTGAACAAACAATTGACCATAACCATATAGGTTCTGACAAGACCCTACTAATCAGCACTTTGGAAAATAAAATAGAAGTCTCTAAGTTCCATAGACAAACTGCAAAATTTTACCAGTTCGTAATACAAAATAGGGAGCTAAAGATATTGAAATGCAGATCATGTTGCACGCCCAACTATTCAAGTCATTCATAATGGGACAATGTCAAGGACAAATTTTTATGCCCTTTTCCCTTTTGAATGGAAAATGGCCAATGATATAATCTCCCAAAAAACAAATCCCAATAATAAAATTGTATCCAGAAATGCTTCTAAAACTTTCAGTGTTTTTAAAATCACTACAAGTCTATAAGTTTCTGCATGCCTCCATTATATTTTTTTTTCGAGGGGTACATGCCTCAATATTTAGTTAACATTGTACTGGGAAACGACCAGAGCAATGTATTCCATCTTGCCGTGGGTGGTAGACTCTCGTGAGTTTCAACACTCAGTCAAGGGTTTGAGTATCCATAGGTGGTGAAAAACCACTACGGCGTGAGTGTGTGGGGTGTGTGTGCGTGGGTTAAGGGTTCGAGTATCCATAGGTGGTGAAAACCAACTACGGCGTGAGTGTGTGGGGTGTGTGTGCGTGGGTTTTTTAATTAATTTATTTATTTATTTAAAGCAACTAGAATCAAAAGAGGAAAAAACTAAATTCAACATTGAATATCTACCTGATTTTTCACCTATAAAAGTAAAGGAACTCACACATAGAAATCGACTTATGGAGGAGAAAAGGGACTGTGGAATGATTGTTCACAGTCCACTAATATAGAACTAATTTTAACTATGCAAATATCAACTATTTAGTGGGTGAAGCTCTTTCCAGTATGCTTCTAAAAGGCCAGGCAGAAGGCATTTTAAACGGCATCAAAATTGAAGGCATGGGCAGCCCGGTCTCCCACGTGCAATTTGCAGACGACATCCTCATTTTTTTAGAGGCCTCCTCTGATAAGATGGACAACCTGCGACACAACAATCCGCTGTTTCGAGGTGGTATCTGGCCTGCGGGTTAACATGGGCAAATCTAAGATCTATGGGGTTAATTTGGAAGAAGGTGAAGTCCTCTCCTATGCGAGACGCTTTGGTTGCAGCGCAGACTCATTTCCGAACTCCTATGTGGGCCTCCCGCTCTGCATTGGTGCTCCCCCTAAATCGGCCTGGAACATAGTCATCAGCAGGTTTGAGATTTTCCTGGCCAAATGGCAATGTCGCTTTCTATCCCTCGGAGGTCGCCTTGCTCTCATCAAATCCGCCCTTTCCAATCTCCCCATATACTTTATGTCCTTATTCAGAGGCCCTTCTTCTGTGTTGGCTTCGATCGACAAGCTGCGTCGTGATTTTTTGTGGCATGGTAAAGAGGACAAGAAAAGAATGCACCTGCAGGGATGGAAGCATGTTTGCAGGCATCAGAATGATGGCGGAGCAGGCATTAGAGATCTCAAGTGCATGAACAGGGCCCTCCTTAGAAAGTGGATATGGAGGCTGGGTTCGGAAGACGGCAGTTTATGGAATTATCTCATCAAGAGCAAGTATGGCCGCTCGTCTGGGGGGTGGTGGACTAATCCCTCATCAGCCTACAGAGCCTCCAACATCTGGAAAGGAATTCGTCGCATTCAAAATGAGGTTGTTAAAGGCGTCGAGTTCGAGTTAGGCAGAGGAGACAGGATCAGATTCTGGAAGGACCAATGGGTAGGAGAAAGGCCCCTTAAAGATATTTTCCCTTCCATCTATCGGATAGCCTCCTACAAAGACATCAGCGTTGCCGATAGTTACTCATGTATGGGAGGGAAGAGGAAGTGGAACGTCCAGTGCAGAAGAAATTTGGAAGATTGGGAGATCCCTATCCTGGCCAATCTGCTTGACTGTATTTATAAATCCAACCCCGGCCGCGACGCAGATGGCAGAACAATCTGGAAAATGGAGAAGTCCTCTTCCTTCTCAGTCAGCTCCTTTTACAAGATGATTCTTCCTCCTCAACTTCCTGAAGTAGCCCATCCTTCTGGTCTTGTTTGGTCCTACTCTGCGCCCCCTAAAATTGCGGCGTTTGCTTGGTTGGTTGTCAATAAGAAGATTCTCACCATCGACAATCTGGAGAAAAGAGGGATGATTCTTCCCAACGTTTGTCTATGTTGTAGGAAGAACGCGGAGTCGATAGATCATTTACTAATCCACTGTCCCTTCATATTCCATCTCCCAAATATGGGTGGATTTCGCTAGAAGGTTTCAAATCAATTGGTGCATTTCTAGTTCTATGAATCTCCTTCTTCAAGCTTAGCATGGCTTTAGATTTGGGAAGAAGAAGACAGATTTGGAGGATGGTCCTTCTCGCTATATGGTGGCCGGTATGGGTCGAGAGAAATGAAAGATGTTTTCGAAACTCTTCCTCCTCGGCGGAGTCCTTTTCTTTCAAAGTTTCGAAGATGGTGGTCGAGTGGGCCACGAATGCAGATTCCGTAGGGTGAATTTGCTTACAATGGGTCTTGTTCTGCCTCAGGGTGAATTTGCTTACAATAGTACCAAACCGTACAATAAGCTGGTCTCTTCTGCGATAATCAGTGGTGTTAAACCAAAGAAACTAATCAATTTGGTATCATTACCTATTACTAGAAAACCAAGCCAAGATGCCGAAAGCTTTTTTGAAGTGGAAAATAGCCCTTAGCAATGAAAGTTACAACTGGCTAGTGTGGTTGGCTTTCAAATGGCAGATTGGCCAAAGTGTTGTGACTAGCTTTCAAATGGTAGAATGGTCAAGAGTGTAACGAGTAGCTGCTCACCAAACATCAACCTTCCTCTTTTTCCTAGGATCTTGGAACCAACCATGGCAGGGTTTCGCAGCAACACCATTCATATGCCAACGCGGACACAACAATATATGGTACCATGGCAGAGTTTCGCAGCAACACCATTCATATGCCAACGCGGACACAAAAATATATATATATATATATATATATATATATATATATATATATATATATATATATATATACATATATATATATATATATATATATATATATATATATATATATATGCTTTCCCCAAAGGCCAAGCAAGCAAAGTAGGGTCATGGAAGAAACAACCAAAGCACAAAGCACCCAACAAATTAAAGGCCATGCACGTAGCAGCACAAAATACCACTTACATGCCAAAAACTCAGGCCCAACACAGCACTTTAGTCTAATTATTGTGAATTATTTATTGACTAAATATGGAAAGAGTAATCTAAACATCATAAAGTCATTAACAATCTTACTGTTAAAAGTCTTAATATCATGCAAACCATCTGATCTTAAACCATAAATCACAAATCAAGCTATTTGATTGTTCTTGGTTGTGTGATGTTTTGGGGTTTGGAAGGTTGGGATGAAAAACCCTACTTCTTCACTCGTTTGGAAAGGGAAATTAGTGTGAAAAAAAATAAAAAGAATAGCAGCAATGTTATCCACCTCTGTTTCTGTCCCTAACCACATAAGCAGTCATCCATTCATGTGAAACACTAGAAGATTGCCTGGAACCCTGGGAGATAGCCTTGGGCCAAATAACCTGCGAATCTTTAGCCTACATGATGTGCCCATATCTAGTACCCTAGGCAAAGTTCCTTGACTGCACCACACAGAGCACATCTGTACGTATTCACATAAATGTAAAGCACCTACTTCATGTAAGAACTCTATAAGGTGGGCCTTATTGATCAAGGGTCTGGATTGCCTTATTGTTGGATTGGATGATTGGGTAAACCAGTGGGCCCTATTTCATGTGATCTGCTGCACAGTGTATCTGCGCAGGTATGCGTTTAAGGGCTGGAATGTTGCTGCGTTGTATTACGTAGACAACAATTTGTGTTGTGCTAGGATTGTCAAAGTGTGGAGCCGGATGAAGAGAGTTGTGATGGGTTTCAAACTCTCTTCACCTCAATCATTATTTAAGAGAGTTGGGTCCCCGATCCTACACCATATGGCAGAATTCGAGTCCCATATATAGTTTTGCAGAAAGGGTTTGAAGGAGAGGAAGATCTTAGCTTTATCTTCTCTGGTATTCTATATAGAAGATTTGATATTCTATTATCAGCAATGGCGTCTCAGTTAGGTAAGCCATCCGACCCCTTGATCACCATGTCCTGTGCACAGCTAGATCCATGGGCCTATTCTGCATATAGATTAAGTCCCACACTTCACTCATATTTTCATCATTTCATGTGCTCAACTTAAAGGATACCTAGTTGCTTTGCCTCTTCTATTTCCCAGATTGACTGACAACTCTTAAGTAGAAGCCAAGTTTTGATGTTTCATTTTCAATACTGTGAAAAACATGGGGCTTGAATCCAAGAAATGTCATTTGTGCAGTTGCACATTTTAGCATCAACTGAGTTTTAGAAAATGAGGCCACATTTTGCACATGTTCACAAAAAATTCTAAGCAAGGGGACTACACCATGTTGCGTCAAAATTTTTTAACTCTATTTAAGTGAAGTGGATAAAAATTAGCTGCATAAATGAGACTTCCAATCAACTAGCTTAACAAGAAATCATGAAGCTATTCCCAAAAAGAGAAAAAGAAAGCAGTGATTTGTTCCAGATGTCTTCAAAACCTCTATCATGTGAACTGTGTTGTTGTTGCAGTCACCATGGCGAAACCTGTGCGTCAATCTAACACTTCGTTCATAAAATACGACCTATCAAATCCATCACCAAAATTACGTATCCTGTAACATGAGCAACATTTATTATGCTAGGACTATTAGACTTGGGCCCATGTGGGCCTAAATCACAATTTCTAGAACATACAAATTATCACAAAATAGGACAATTACTATATGACAAAAAAATGAACTAGGACATATAAGATAATGCACGTGAGACAAAAATGGGTTCTACCCCAAAATCCATTATTAGCCCTCTACCCATGCCATATAAACTAATCATGGCCTATATCGACCCCATTCTACACATGCATCCAATGCATGCCTTGTTTTATGCTACATCTCTTCAAATAACTAATTGTAATACTCCACTTCATCATCCACTATGTATCACCTACAACCCACAACCCTTATGCATTCATTAGTTAATACATGCATAAATTTCTTCCACCTTAGCCAATGCATGATTAACACCAACCACTTCATCTATCCACTACCCATACCATACACCACATTCCACATCACTTTTAGCAAATAAGACCCTATAAACTTGCCACATCATCTTACCACCTCAACTCTCAATTCCCTGTATAAGAGTAGGAGCTCTCTTATACTCATCATTTTGTTATACTTAGAAAAATTCTGAAATTTTAAGAGAGAGTGAGAGATGGTGAGGTGAGTCTACACCCCATCATCAACCTAGAGAGAGTAGACCATACATCATCATCAAACCATCCATCCCGTTGAGGTGAGTCTACACCCCACCTTCCATCTCTTCATCCTCCTCTTTCCGCCTTTTATATTTTTTTGATGCATGTGAAGCCTACTAGTGTGAAGTCCCATTGTGCATGTATTAATGGCTATGGTGGTTAGCATGGTGGCCCACGCAAGTATGGTCCACCATGATGAACATTGTATTGACACCCTTCACTTGTAATCCCATTCTTGTATCTAGATAACAACTTCTAAAAATCATATAAAATCAAACATGCTATGATCGAAGTTGAAACTTAAGAATAATATGAACTACAATATTAGCTAACTCTAGGCCAAATTTCGTAGCCATTCAACAATTCAATCATTAATGGCATTAACTTTATTTGGCTGCTGTTTAGCAGCACCTTCATGATTCCAATTTACTAAAAATGGAACTATTTTTTCTTCTTTTATTGATTACAATAAAAATATATTTTCCGTTGGATTCGTAGAAAATCAAAGCAGCTTTCCAATAGTATATAATAAGCCTTGATCGAAGTTCGGACGACTGAGATCTTGACCTTATACGAAAATGTATTTGGAGGCTTATTATGACCATTCTTGTATGGGCCATATCTGTGATTCCAATGGTTAAATATATTTGATATTTATTCTTAACTTACTTAAGATAGTTAATAATCATATGTATTATCCCTATAGTCAAATTCTTTTATGATAAAATTTAGAAAATTCTGGACTAATAGATACTTCCATAAGGATAAACCTTGAATTGTTTTGTATGGTCCAGATGAATCTAAGACTTTATATAGTTGGAAACCTATATAAAGTATAAATTACTTATTTCCAAACCATCTATTGGATGAGATTTTCCAATAGAGGATCTAATCATAGAGATTTGATTAATACATTTCATGCGGTACTTGATGTATATGTTGGATCTATGTTGTACATAACATGCATCCTCTTATTGACCTACTTGGGTATGGGACCACTTGTAATTTATACATTTTATTAGTTCAACTAATCTAGACACCCATGTACATTATTTTGTGTCTCTTATCTATGGTTTGCTAGCGTGTGCGCACCACTTGCGATTGGATCTATTTTATTTTCTTTGCACTTTTTGTTTACTGAAATTTTTCTAAGTACTTTTTTTTTTAACTTGTTAGTACACCGACTATCAGTTCACACTTCACTGTTAGCCACCCCCACTAGGGAATCAATACTAAGACCTCAGTGTTGAAACGAGGTATCTTTCACTCAGTCTACTACTTGAGCTATGGATCAGGGTGTATTTTTCCAAGTACAATTAACTATAGTGTATGTAGGCCTTTTTGACACCTTGTAATGGGCCCTATGCTTTGTAGATAAGGGTACCACTATGGGGGATGTTTAATTCTTATATCAGTGAGATGGGATGTCCCACCTTTTGGTCTGGAATGATTCCTAAGTGTTTGGAAATTAGGTCATAAGTTATGATAGACTCCATTGCTGAAAACTGTCTAATTATTTTTATGTTTTGTACCAACTTTGAGCCTCTGTAGTGGACCCCACGCACAAGATATGAGTAGGCCACCACCTGTAACCTTTAAGATATACCAATGAATAGAGAAATATATTTTATTTGGGCCAAATAAGACCCCACATGATCAAGGAGTGGATCTCAAAATGGGGCAAGACACAATTGTGAACAAAATTTTAAAATTAAAATACCAATGTTTGGCCTTGTACCAAATACTGTGTGTACACAATCAATTGGTCCTAAATTATAATTTTTGAAGTACATATATAGTACTACTAAGGTCACCTCGCGGCACACTGAAAGGTGGTCCCTTATGACCATAGAACATACTCAAAATCGGTCCAAAACTAATTCTGCACTGTGTTTCCTACACATTTCTTCCAAGCAGCTAAGTTTGAGTCTTCACCAAAAATTGTATATACATGATTAAGTAGATTTACCTTGTGGGTTTTGAAGTACATATATAACTCTACCAAATTATCTTTTTCCTTCGAAAGTAGTAGACCCTATATAATTTGGGAGTGGATTTCAAATAGGACCGGGCGTAGTTGTGCAAAAAATCCTACACAAAAAAAATTGAAATGCTTATGTTTGGCATTATGCCAAAACTCATATCCGCAAATTCAGTGAACCACACTATTTGGATTTTGAAGGTCACATATAGGGCTATCAAAGGAACTTGATGGCATGCCAAAAGGTGGCCCCACCTGATCGTGGGACACACCTAAAAATGGCGAAGGGCCATTTCTGCACAGTTTTCCTGCACATCTCTCCCAAGCACCCATGTTTGGGCCTTCACAAAAACTTGTGCATACATAATTAATGAGAACCGAATTTTGATTTTTGATGCCTATACATAAAACTATCATATGGATATTTTTGTCCTTCGGAAGTGAGCCCCCAAAAGGAAACAGCCCGACAACAAGAGAGGGCACCAACACGCTAATCAACGAACCCTAACTCTAAGGGCGACACTAAAAATCGGCGAACCACTTCTAGGTACAGATCATTACCCTTGGGTTGCGAATAATCAAACTCATACTGCAATTAATGGTTTATGTAGTGAATAGATGAATGCATGATAGTTAGTATTGATTTGTGAATGCGTAATGCGTAGACTAATGCATGCTAACCAATGCTAGTTACTATTAGTTGCACGTGGATGTATGTGTGCTAATTATTATCAATTAATGATTGAGATACTACGTAGATGAATGCTTGTTAACCAGTGCACATGTATGCCCACTCACTTACCATATATTATTAGCTTAGTGGAATGTCACCTATATGTTCGATAAAATGCCCAATAGAGTGGAATTCTCTCAATTAACATTTACATCCCTCCATGTAGTCACGTTAATCAATTTATTAGTGTGGTTAACTAACCAAGACTACCTGAATTGTCGAGCTGGCTGGCAAACCGCAGATCCACGAGGGCAGCCCCGATTGGGTTGTCCGCCCCAAACTAGTCCGATTGATCCAGGCCGAATACGGATAACCGGCAGTAGTTGAACTACATGGGATGCTTGCACCAAATGATGATTATGCTAGAGTTTGTCTGAGTCAATCGAATTAGCTTAACATCTAACCAACCATGTGTGTTCACCATGTATGATCAAGCCTGCCTGAATTTGAAGCACCCCATATGTCACGCCCCAAACTCGGAAACCGGGCTCACAAAATTTTCGATCGCCGAATCTGGCGCCGACAGCCTCCGTAGAACCCCATTCTCGGCTCCCAGCGCCCATTCGCCAGGTTCCGATCCTGGGATGCTACAAGGAGGATTTTCAACATCAGTTTGATTCGTAATAAGCATAACCAAAGGCATAACCCACAAACAACAACCAAAAACTCCATCACATTTCCACTATAATCAAAAACTTTACAAGTACAATGAGCATAAGGAAAATACAATGAAGATGAACAAAACTCCAAAAATGATCTGCCACGCGCCTAAGCCTCAGCGCTGCTGCGATCCAACGTCACCTGCACGCAACAGTCGTGCATAAGCTTATAGAAAGCTTAGAGGGTGGTGAAAGTGTATGCTCAAGGTGGTAATGCAGCTATACAGTATCAGAGTAATGCGGAACATGCTGATGAATGCTAAGAATCCCACTAGCCGTACCAAGGCCATGCGGTGCAAAGAATGATGTCGGCCATACCAAGGCCATGCAATGCGAAATGCAAGTCAAGCATACAAATCCTCATCTAAGTCCACATATCAATACAGCTCAAAATCTGGAATATCACCGGGGTCTAGTACACTCCAAGCCAGATTGCCGCCCCATCGCGCGCAATAAGGTGAGTGGAAAAGACCTCACTATCCGCCTGCCAATATCGGGCTCGGCTCGGCTCGTCAATAGCGGACCCATTCCTCGAGCTGGTCAGACTCAGCCTAGCATTGCCCCCTACTCTCGGGCGGGTAAGGCCGCACCCCCTTCCAACCGACCACGACACAGTGGAAAGCGCAACCGTCTGGTAATCGGCACCCAGCGCTCATACACCCACTCGGTCTAGACGTTGGAGCAACCTCCTGGTACCATAAGGGTTTAGGGACTTTCACCCAGGGATATCTATCGCACCCCATGTAGAACGGTATTTCCGGTATCCAATCCTGCCAACCACGATGCGTCTGTGGAGGCTATGGCCCTGATGTCGCTAGGGCGTATAATAACCATATCACACAATGCGAATGCATGAATCACACTATTCAGTCATGCAGCAATCCTGCGCGTATCGTGCGCTCATGTAGGGCAACACCCCCTGTACGGAAGCCCTTAAACAATCTGCCCAAAGGCATATGCGATGATCAGTCATTCCTCATATCAAGCATACGTATGATGCATATGGCCATGAATCATGGAACTAAACATGCTAAATATGATGGATGATAATCATAACAAAGATGGGCCTAGACGGCCTACACATTAGACATACGGGCCTAACAATGGGCCTTAGGGAAAGTCATAATGCGGACATTTAACCACACTATACTTGCAATGTGGACGTCAAACCACCATTGCTCCCAAGGCATAGCTCGACGTAAACATCATTACATAAATCACGTTGGGATTACACATTGCAATGGACCTTAGGTATATCCCATTGGGCCTTAAATACATCAAATGGGCCAAATCACATGGGCCATATATTCATTAAGTGGGCCACATCCATGGGCCGCACCAATGGGCCTTATGTTCATTGCAATGGGCTATAACCCGTGGGCCTTAAAGTGCATCAAATGGGCCTGCTCACATGGGCCTTATATGTATCAAATGGGCCTCGCCAATTGGGCCCCATACGTGCATCAAATGGGCCTCGACCCATAGGCCCCAATACATTTTAATGGGCCTCGACCCATGGGCCTTATATATAAATCAAAGTGGGCCTCAACCATGGGCCACAAGTAATGAAATGGGCCTCCCATCATCAGCAAAATATACATAAAATGATATATAATATATATATATAGTATATAAAATATTATATATATAATATAATATTAGATATATCCATATATATAGATATATATATATATATACACACACACACACGTACACACCCACACACGCACGCATCAGGGCCCCAACATCACAGTGGCCCCACACAATCATCACAGGGGGCTCCACCGTCCAGGCGGACGGTGTAATGAAACACATACATCCATGTGGGCTCCATGTGGGGCCCACTGTAATGTCGATATGCCATCCAACCCGTTGATAAGGCCACATGGGCCTAGGTGAAGGGTGAAAAGAAATTTCACCCTGATCCAAAACTTCTGTGGACCCCAAGGGGATTTCAAAGGTAGAAGTCCAATCCCACTGTTTCCTTTGATGTGGGCCACCCGAGTCTTGGATCAAGCTGATTTTTGGGGTGGGCCCACGTCAGGTAGTGGCCCACCCGATGAACGGTTTAGATAGCATATAAACATCAAGGTGGGGCCCACGGCTACAGCCGTGGGTGGCTGTGCATCGGCCAGACCGTCCGCCGCTGGCGCGCTGGCAGCGCCTGCCGCTGCCTGCTCTGACACAGCAGCAATGGCTGCATGTTGTTTATTTATTTTTTTAACTTTTTTCTGATTTCCCACGGTTTTCGCAGGTGGGGTCCACATTTTTACAATCCACACCGTCCAATGGCATCCCATGGCTCAGCATGAGCAAAATAAGTCCAATATCGGACATATTTTGGCGTATAGAAAATCAGGAGAGGTTTCAATGGTGAAAACCGCCATTTGGTATGGTATGGCCCGCCAAGACCTCGGGTTGACACCATCCTTTGGTTCAACGCCTAAAAGAAGGATGGGAACGGAATGGGCGGCATGGATTGAAGACATGCATCAAGATGGAGCCTACACAAGTGGACCACCCCCCCTTGCAAAGCTAAAATTTGCATTTTTTTTTTTTAAAAACGTCCAGCGTCTCTGGACGCTGGACCCTTGCAAATATATTAGAGGTGGGCCCTGCTTAGGTGGGCCACCTCATGGAGAATGGTGTGGATACTACACACAACGTGGGCCCCACTTGTAGGTGATTTGGATGAAATACATACCCTGTGGTGGGGTCCATTCAAGTGGGCCACATAACCTCATCATCATAACACAAGGAAAATAGAAATAAAAAAAAGAAAAAGAAGAAAAAGGGAGAGAGATAGAGAGTGAGGCCCGCGTGATGGAGGGACCCCGGCACTATGGGCCCTCCCTTGCACTAAATCATACATCAAGTGGGTCCCATTTCATGTGGCCCATTAAAATTAAATCCAACGGTGGAGATCCCATCTCCACTAAATTAAACGGTCTAGATGACCCTAAATATGCAAGAAAACAAACATCATGATGGGGTCCATGGAGAATGGCCCCATCATGGAATGATCATGGTGATCCAAGTGGGCCATTGGCCACATCTTAGGGTCCAAAGTGAGATCCAACCATTGATCGGTTGGCCTCACTTGGCCCATCTTAAAAATATCAAAATCTACCCTATCAAGGCACCCACCACTTGATCTTCTTGCTCCCTTGGCTTCCTTAGCTCCTTGGGCTTCTCTTTGATGGAGGAAGATGAGAAATGGATGGTTGAGATGAGAGATGAAGGGGTAGGAAAGGTGGGCCTCACAAATGCCATTTTCTCACCATGGGGGACTCATACGTATGGGACTTGCTATGAGAGAGTATGGAATGAGAGAGAGACTTGTAAGGGAGAGAGAGAGAGAGAAAATGATGGATGATGGAGTGATGGATGGGAGAGAAGGATGGGTGTAAGAGATTTTTTTGACTTTTTGGCAAAAGGTGTAAGAGGAGTTATGGTTGTGTAAGAGCTTTATTGACTTTGGGGGGTTGCTTGGGAAAGGGTGAAAGTTGATGTGTACTTGACATGATGGGATTGATGGGATTGATTGATTGATGTGACACCGCGTAGAGATTCTCTCGGGATTCGCACGCGCGGCGTTTCCTCGCACCGAACGCTGGCCCACATCTCCCAACCAGAGCATCGCATCAGCGCGCGAGTCGCGGCATCGGAACCGCGGCGACGACGCGGTCGCTAAGGTATAAGCCCTGGGTTGAGTCGACTCAAGTTGACGGCACGAGAATCCAGGTCGCGCGCAAATATCGATTAAGGGTCGAAGGTCGCCGGAATTCGACCGGGAAGACCGCGGAAGCCTATGAAACGGTACGGTCTAGGATACGAGGCTTACACCATACCTTTAAGATTCCTACTATTAACTGTTAATGATACGATCCCCAAGTCTTGGAAGCCAGACATGATGGTATGGGACATTGTGTCTGCGCTGTCAGCCTACACTGAGGTGATGAGTCTCCCCATAGTGACCAACATGCACAGGAAGTGATAGGTCTTTATTCGAACGACTCCCGTCAAATTACCTGGTAGATGGTTCCGTACCAAAATATCGTTCGAATGACTTGGGTATGAATAGAATTGGGTGACGAGCCCTTTTTATTGTGGTGATTTGGTTATGTGATAAGCCCTTACCTCGGAACTAAGTAATCATAATTGGTATTTGGGTGTTGACATATACTGAGTTCATTCTCATACATTTGGATATTATGGCTTACCTTTGAAATTATTGATCTATGAGACAAATGGGTGATACCAAAATTTGAATTATGGATCACAGGATCATATCCGCTATGGCCGCCCTAGGCCAAGTGATTTGGATAAGGCCATTTATTAATTAAATGGCTGTATTTCAGTTTCCTAATATTATTAGATGAACGAACTTAATTAAATACTCAGCTAACATAAACATTTATAGCATTGCATTAGTATAAGTTGGTGACTCATGAGTATAAGTTGGTGACTCGGCAGTCGAGGTCGCTTTGAGGGAGTGTTGGTCATATGCGAACGTATAGATGGTGTCGCTTGAGGGAGTGTTGTATGGTGATGGCATGCATCATGTCACAATAGCATACTTGTGCATTAATAAAAGTATCTAGGGACCGTATGCTTAAATTATTTTTCATTGATTGTGCATATGGATTTAATAGCTTGTGTAACTTAATGTTAATGGAACCACTGAGCTGATCAGTTACTCCCACTCTGAGATGGTGTTTTAAAACACCAACTAGGCGATATTATTGATGTAAGTATTATCGAGATTTCAAACGGATAAGTTTAAAGTAGCTTACACCACCAATGTTGTGTTTTTGAGGATTAGATCAAACTAAAAACTTGCACTTTTATCATTTTTGGTATATATATTATGTCTTATATAATCCTCATTTGGGCGGACATCATATTTTAATTGTATTGTTACTGTTAACCCCATATTTATTTATATTTGTTATCTCTACCTTGCTTTAGATCTGTGAATTTGAATTGCACTACTTTGATTGCTCGTGTGAAAAATGAGTGTGAATATGAACGAAGTCACACGTGAATTTTATTTAGTTAACACTTGGAAACTCGAGATCAAGGTCTCTATACTCGGGTGCTGATTTTCGAGGTGTTACACTTGCAAACAAACGTTTAAGAAAAATGTAACAACAGTTGGACTTAAAGGGAAAATGCCCAAAGTATATAAAATTCCTAGTGTAGGAGATGTCTAGGACATTATCTAGGATGGCAAATCAATTGAGTTGAGACTAAGACCCACGAATTTATGAATCTCCGGTTGGAATTTTGGACCTAAACTCAAACTCTGAGCTAGGTTCCGGCAATCCTTTTGTATATGCCGCAACTTTTCACAATTCCAGCACTTAATCTTCTATTTACCTTTCGACTTGGACCTATATTGAGGCATTCCCTTCTCTTACTTAAATTGTTTACTCTGAACAAACAATGCATCGGTAGAATATCTTTCGTCACTACTTTTCTTTCTTAACTGCTTCGATTGAAGGGTTGAGATAATGGTGTTGACGTCCAAGGTTTTCCTACCGTTGCACAAAGTATTCACCAGATACTCATAAGATTTCGGGAGAGATGTCTACAAGATTATGGCTTTATCTTCCTCATCCATCTTTACTTTCACACTCATCAACTTGTAAACTAATTGATTGAATGTGCTAATGTATTCATTAAAATCTGACAATTTTGTCATCTTCAGATAGTATAATTGTTTCTTTAGATACATGATCATGTACAAACTCTCTAACTTCATCCAAAACTTTACTGTGATTGTTTGATTAAGGACATTATAGAGGACATCGTCGGACAAGCATAATTGAATCGAGGTAATCGCCCTTTGATCAAGTTTTTTCACTCTTCATTGTTCATAATTGCAGGACAGTTCGCTATATCAAGGAGTGCCTGTTGCAATCCTTTTGAACTACAAGGTATCTTGTCTTCACTATCCATAGTTCAGAGTTACTTTTCCTTATGAATTTCTTTGTTACGTTCAATTCCTTCATCGGCATGTCTCATATTCAAACTCGAATCCCAATGCATAGCGTTGATATCACTTATTGGCAGCCACAAATGCAAACCCCAAGTGGAATCACACAGACAAAAGATAAACACAAACATTGCAATAATAGAGAATACATCATTTTATGTGAAAATATCCTTGTGCGGAAAAAATCACAACACAAGGTGACAAGCAATCCACTATAAAAACAAATTACAAGAGATAAAATCAACCTACATATGAGAAAAACCATCTTAAAACCCCAACACTCCCTTAGATCAAGTTCTTCATTCCACCATAATCTCGTATTACAAACCCTTATATAGAGTTACATTTAGATTATGAAACAAATCGTGCAATTACACAAAACCACGTGTGTTGTCGATGTAACCATCGATCGAGCAACACTCGATCAATCGAACTTTTATGTTCGATCAATCAAATATGCTCAAAAGTGTCCAGAGAGTTAATTTAATTTTTCTAAATTATCCTAATCAATCTAACTTAGATGGTCGATCGATTGATACTAAAAATTATCGAGCAAGCAAACTCATATATTGAAAATATTATCGATCGATTAAACTAGACTATCGATTGACCGAATTCCCTTGTTCTTAGCATATATTGGAGACACCAATTTTAACCGAATCCACCAATTGAAAGGGATTTCTACCACCAATCCAAGCTTATAAAGTGTAGGCTTGTGCCCATCTCTCCTCACTTGAGTAGCAAAACCCTGATAAATTAAAGGGTGAGAATGAACGAAGCACCGACAACATCAACTTCCTCTCCTACTAGCTTCACAGTCGATGATAATGGCGTAATCAAGTAATTAGGTCCCTCGATTTTGTCATTGTTGATTCACGGTGGTCCTGGCAATAGAAATGGTAACATTTATGGTTGATCAACAAAACGATTTTCAAAATTAAAAATCCCTATATAAAAGAACTTTTGAAAGAGGCAGCGTTTTTACAAATGAAAAGAAACAAATGATCAAACCATTGAAGGAGACATTTTCCCAGCCCATAGTTAAAGTGACCTTTTCATAAGCCACTTCTTCCCATTCTCATGAATGTACTTCAAATAATGTGCAAATGGATTTTTTTAATGCCTCTGCAATAAAGGTGAACGTGTTTTATGATCGATCGGCACCGCTGGTCAGATGGCTTTATCATTTGATGCTTGACCCACATCAACCATTTGATGGAGAAGAAAAAAGAAAGCTAGCACTCCACCACAGGCAGAAGCACGTTGATGGTTGTTGTGAGTCCGTGATAGATTTGAAGTTGGGGTTGTGACTGGCCTTCAAAGAAGCTGATTGAATGAATGACCCAGATCAATAGGAAAGTGGCCAGACATACAATAAAGGCCCATTATAGAAAGAGAAGAAGAAAGAAGAAAATTTTCAAATCAGAGTTTCATATTCATTCAAATGGTAGTCATATGAGCATGTGTAATAGGAAATGCATACTACTGTTTGCTTAAAACACTGAAATAATCAATGCCAAGATTATAAAAAGTTGCTTAAATGATGAAAGAAATGCTTTGAGACTAGTGCTGTAATGGGAGAGTGCTTTTCTCAACCCAAGTTAGCTTTTTATCGTATTCTCTCGTCTTGCAATAGGGTTGATGATAATATTCATTTTCAGCTCTTGATCCACCAAAATAATTATCAGATCATCAACTCTTATAAGGTGAAACGACCCTCTTATTTGAGAAACATTAATCCTTTCCTTAATTGAAATTGGTTTTGAAAGTCAAAATAAAAAATGAGTAAAGGGATTATCTACTTGCAACTGCCAGCATTATAAGTGTCTCATTGCCATTAATACAACAAAAATTGCGGTTTCACAAAAAGTACTTTGATGGCACCGCTCTCTTCGTGCTGTCCATTTTATGTGTTTAAACGAATTTCGTGTATGATTTGATATATAACCTTTTTTCCTTCCTGATAATGCATCATTTCTTGAGTAAAATCCAAGCCATGAAAATGGTGGGGATTATATATAAGTATCATGTGGATAAAAATTGGAACAATATATTTCATTAGGTGGACCACACACATACATTTAATGACCATCGGCTATCCATGTATTTCAGTGGTGTATCCAGCATGATAAACGGGCTATTGTTATTTTCAGCCAGGGTGATATTTTTTATACATCCCACCATCTGCACAGATCGGATGTTATAAGAAAGTGGCACGTGGGAAAGAAACAGTTGTATGCTAAACTTCTCCTACAATGTAGTACACATTTACCATATTGTGCGTGGATATTTCTGGAGGCGGATTGCGTACTGAGTAACTCAGCACGCAAAGCGTACGGAGTAAACTCTGTGGGCTCCACCATGATTTACATATTTTATCCACTCCGTCCATCAATTTTAATATAATTTGAGGGCTCTAGAAAAAAAATTAAATATATAAAAATCTCAAGTGGACCTCACCACGGAAACAGTGTGAATTGAAATTCTACTGTCGAAAATTTCTTGGTGGCCACAGAAGTTTTGGATCAATCTGTTAAATTTTTTTACCTTCATCCATGTCTGTGTGATCTTGTTATCAGGTTGGATGACAAATAAACATCACCTTGGGCCCTATCAAGGTTTCAATGGTGTAAGTCATTATTCCCACTGTTTCCTTCTGTGTGGTCCATTTGAGATTTTGAAATGCTATAATTTTCGGATCAACCACTGAAATGAGATGGAAAAACGTATGGACGGTGTGGATAACCTACATACATTCATGGTAGGCCCTACTTAGTTTACTCAGTACGATAAAAGCGCACTGAGTAACTCAGTACGCAATCCGATTTCGATATTTCTCGTCTACACGTAGGATGTCGGACCAATGGAAAAGGGAGAGCGGATTGCGGAGTGAGGAACAGCGTACTGAGTAAACTATGTGGGGTCCATAGGTGATGTATGCGTCTTATCCACACCGTACATCCGTTTTAAATGCTCATTTTAGCTTATCAAATCAAAATTGAAGCATGTACAAAGCTCAAGACCACACCACAGGAAACAGTGAGGATAATGATTTCCACCGTTGAAACCTTCCTAGGGTCAACAGTGATGTTTGTTTGTCATCCAAGCTATTAATAATGTCACATGTATATCGATGAAGTGAAAACACAAATACTAGCTTGATCCAAAACTTTCGTGGTCCCAAGAAGTTTTTAATTGTAGGCGGTTCAATTCCCACTGTTTCCATTAGTGTGGTCCACTTAAGTTTTGGATATGCTTCTAGTTTAGGCTCATTCTCTAAAATGATCTGGAAAAACGGATGGACAGCGTGGATAGGACACGTACATGACAGTAGGCCCCACAGAGTTTACTCAGTACGCAATCCGTACTCCGGAAATATGGGCTGCATGCGAGCTTAGCATGCACCGAATTTTAGGGGATGGAGTTTTCTTTAATTGACAGTTCTTTTTAATGGTTAGGATCGTCCCGTACCTCCTGAAAGATTGACCAATTCACATCACCGTACAGGAGCCCAAGACCCACTTTAGAAAATTTTGAACATCATGAGGTGCACGATACATCTCCTGAGGGACTCGCTATTTGCAGTCGGACGCGCGTTTCCTACAGAGTTGATGTATGCAACAAAAACCTCTGTGGGGCCCACCGTGATGTGTGTGTCACATGGGCTGGCGCATATTATGGCGGTGGACGTCACACACACATCGCGGTCGGGCCCACAGAGCTTTTTATTGCACGGGCTCCCTTCAACGGTTGTAAGAAGTTTGGGTCAGTTTCCTGCAACACGATGGTCCATTGAGACTGCCGTGCAAAATCCACTCTGTCCATCAGTTTTTCTCGATCATTTTAGCTTATTTTAAAACTTCTGATGGCTCAATAATGTTTTCAAAGGTGATCGTTCAATCCTTATTTTCTTGTGGTGTCTCACTGTTTCTTATGATGTGGCCTACTTGAGTTTTGGATCCACGTATTTTTAAGTTCTCATAGTAACATGATAGGTCGAAATTGATCGAATGGAGTAGATTTTATACAAACATCACAGTGGCCCCACAAGACTTTCTCTAAACAGGTGTTGCAGGAAACTCTATACGAACGACAGTCGCTCCAATGGTCAAACGTGCAATCCAGTCAACCCCGTATCTGTCATGCACCAACTTAACCGGCCTCACCATCAACATGTCCACTCTTGTGAAAGCCAACACACCGAAGCTGGGCCATCTTTTATCTTTCAGTGATCAGGCATTTTACACCATTGAAATCAATGGGCAGCCGATGATATGACTCAATATATGTGTGGCCCACCTGATGATAGGATTGTTCCAATATTTGCTCCAGATGATCTTCATATCATGGGTCACCGTCCTCACAACTCGAATGTGCAACTGAAGCTACACATCAATGAAAATCAAAAGTGCTGCATCCTGAAGTTAACGTGGTTTTGGACCATTCTTCATGTGCTCCTACAACAGTCCAATTTATTTGCCTGTGGAAGAAGTACCTGTATGTGGAGCTGTTGGCATTGTGTAGGCACAAGCTATTCAAGGGGATAGGAATCATTTGTGCATGGAACCTGATGATGCAAAAATCCGGCTAGCATCCCCTAGACCTACTTTTGTGTACCTGCACAATAATCAGGCAATGGAGACTTGGCTAACAAGGGACCCTTCCATGCTTAAGTCAAATAAAGAACTATGGGTTTTAAGCTATAGAAGTCAAATAAAGACCCACGGGTTTTAAGTTATAGATTGTGCATACCTTTCATTATTAGAAGTGCTCCTATTTATAATTGAACGGAGTCATTGGTAGGAATCGTATTTTAAGTTGAGATTTCGAGCGAATCCATATTGCAATAGGTTTTCTGAATTTTCAGTTAAGATCTCGAACGAACACGACTAAGATCAGGTCAGGTCTTAATAGGAAGTGGGCTACGCTAACCTGAAATATGTTGGCTTGGGGCATTCCAACTTAGAAGATGCCGACTTGGGGTGTGCCGACCTAGAGCACATGTCTCCTTAGTCAAGCGATTGGGTTCCTGTCATTGAGGTCTATAAATTTTCCAGCTTGCTGGCGAGGTGTCGAGCTTGACCTTACCTCCAACCTTACCTCCTACTCAACTTTGGAGTTGGGGATTGGGCCTAGAGTTCTTGTTAATGTCTAGCTCAATTAAGTGCACAATATTCCGATTTGATCTCTTTATTGGTCGGTCCATTTTTTTCTTCACAAAGCCTTTTTTTAATTTTGTTTTAATTAAATTTATTTAAATTGAATTTTTGCATGCTGATTAGGTACTACCCCACCGGGATATAGCCTGAGAGGGGCGAGCAAGGGTTATATGGGCCCACATCATTTGAGGCATAATAGATAGAAAGCTTAAGTAGACCAAACCATAAAAAATAGTTGAAAACCTATATGGATGTTAGAAGTTTTGAACCAACCTCCTATTTACGTTTTCCTTTCATTCGCGTCTGGGCCTATCTTAAGGATGGACGGCAGATTAACATCACAATGGGCCTAGGAAGGTTTCAACAGTGGGTGTCATGGTCACCACTCTTTCTTGTGGTGTGGTTCACTCAAGCCTTTGATCTGTTTCTTTTTGGCTCGTGTCAAAATGATCTGTAAAATGGATGAACAGCGTGTTCAAAACACATACATCATAGTGGGTCCCATGGAGCTCCTGCTAGGACCCTCTGTCTTTGGATAGGTCTTGGTGGGAGCAGTACCCAATCCACGCCTGATAAATTATCCCTACTTTGATACATGTTCTCCAAATCAGATCGATTGGATGGTCCTGATCAACTAGAGGTGTACATGAACCGAGCTAGCTCGATTTGACTTGGATCGAAGCTGAGTTCGAGCCAAGCCGAGCTGATTTTTTGAGCTCGAAAATGAGTTCGAGCCGAGTTCGAGCTGGCCCCAGCTCGACTTGACTCAGATTGAATCGAGCTTGAATCAAACTCGGCTCGAACCAGTTCGGTGACTTGGTTACTTTACTATTGATGTTGTTTACTAAGGGCCTGTTTGTTTTTCAAAGAAATGGGAAATATCTGGGAAATAGTAATTATTACAATTTCATTGCGTTTGAAAATTTATGAGAATTTGTGCCCGTGAAATTGGTTTAAAAAATGTAATTTTAATTTTTGAACTGTAAGGTAATGCAAATGATATATCCATTCCGTCAGTCTGTTCTATGACAATATTTTGGAGCATGAGATAAAAAATGAAGCGGATCCAACACTCAAGTGGCCCATGTCAAAAGAAATAGTGGCCCTACAAAGTTTTTAACGGTAAGTATTCAATTCCCTTTTTTGCATGACGTGATCCAATTGAGTATTGGATATGCCTCAATTTTTTCCTAATTATAAGAATTCAACTGGAAGAATGGATGAACGGTGTAGATAAGCGAAATGCATCACAGTGGGACCCACAAATATTTTGTAATATAGTGGGACCCATAGATATTTTGTAATATACTTGGTTTTCGTGTCAAAAAGTAAGTAGTCAAATCAAGTAAGTTGTAAATGCAGGGGAAATAATTATTACTTTTTTACAATGCATTTACCATTTCACCGGAAAATCAAACACGCCCTAAGTGTTTGATGAAATGACTCAATGAAGTGTAGGGGGTGATAAGGAAGGTATGTACGTGAAACAAATATCTTTTTCTTTCTTGGTTTTTATGTTGCTTAGAATGTTTTTAATAAAATACATTTAAAACCATTACTTCTGTTTTACATACAGTGGGAATTTGAAGATGTAATCTGGGTGTTTGTGAAAATGCTGCATAGAGAACTTGGCTGGATCTCGCTCGAACTCGGCTTGAATTGGCCTGGGCCGCTAGCCAAATCGTGCCGAGTCAGCCAATCAGGGGCTGAGGACCCAGCCGAGCTGAGTACCAGCGGAGGTCAGCTAGTGGCCGAGCCGAGACGGGCTGAGGCCTGCTCGACTCGGTTGGACTCGATGTACACGGATTAACATACATCCTGGACATTGGCTAATTTTAATTTTAGGTGTCATTGTACATCGCTTCCCGTGGGTGTCCCACCTAAGTTTGTATCAAGATGATTCATAACAAGTGCAGTAAACATGAGGAGGCCCACCAGATGCATGGTTTGGATTACACATAAATACCACGTGTGGGCCCCACACATCTCGAACGTATGGGAAATTACCATCCGTTTCGAACGTCTGCGATCATTCATTCCTCTATCTCCTGGAGTCTAAAAACTCGGATCAGATCCAGCCCTCGGGTCTTCAGTAGAACCGTTATCGGGCTTGTAGCCCGGCCCACTTTCACCCAAACTCCGGATTCTGCCCAGTGCTGATATTGCAGCAGCTAAAACACGAAAGAGAGGGAACGTAGAAGCCTCTCCAATTTCATCGCAGCCGATCCCCGCTCGTTTTCTCATCTAGGGCAAGATCTCGGTCTCAAATGTAAGTCTCTGTCCTCTCGTTCGATTGATTTCTCGATTCAATCTCTTTTACGAACTGTATTTCCATGAATTCTGCATTGGTTTTGCTGTTCTAGGGTTTTGATCAGTCGAATTCTCGACGTTTTTCGGTTTCGATTCGTTTGTTTAATTCATTTTCTTAAAAAAAAAAATAAAGAAGTCGCCGAGAGTGTAGAATGCGTTTGATCTGTTTTCTGAATTCTGAGGATTTGGTGGAAATCTGATGGCTGATGTATATGCTTAGATCGGAACCGATCTGAAATTCCTTTGGATGTGATTCCGTTCTTCAACTGAATCATGGGTAGTAGTGAGACAGATACACCGGCAAAGGCATCGAAGACAACGATGGCGACGACAGCAGCATCTGCGGCACAGGTCTAGCTTTGCAGGAGAATAATAGGGTTCCAGATGCATCAGGATACGTTCATCGTGTTCTGATGCAAATATCGCATACAAGTAGGGCGGGCGATCCAGTGATCCGGTCCGTTGATCTGATGGATCCCTCTGCCACTGGGGAGAGCCCCCAAACAGCTCTCTGGTGGAAGATTCAAACCTGTCAATCGGCTGGGTAAGAAATAGCGATCTCCTAAAATAAGGCTGAAGAGTGGGTGGCTAGGATCCATGTGGGGTTTGTCAGATCAACGTATCTCCGAACCCTTGGCCCTATATGTATGGAATGGGTGTTTCAGTGCACTATGCCTATTCTGATGCATGAGGACCTTATGATTTCATAGTTCTGTAACTGTCACTTGCTTTACACATTTGTGTGTTTCTATGTTGGGTTCATGAAGCTTTGCTATTGTTCAGGAGCAGGCTCCAATGACTAGCGCTGCAATGGCTTATCCTGACTGGGCTGGATTTCAGGTGCTTGTTACAAAAGCTTAATTTGGTTGTGGTGTTTGGAGAAACATTGGATCACATATAGGGTTTTCTATTTTCTTTTATAATTGCTTAAGTTTTTGCATGAACTGAGTGCGTTTCTTCTTCTCTCTATAACAGGCATATTCCCCTGTTCCACCACCTGGGTTCTTTCATTCATCGGTGGCATCAAGCCCCCAAGCTCATCATCCTTACATGTGGGGAGCTCAGGTACACCTCATTTTGTATGGTTATCTATTAATCTTCAAAAGAATTCATGTTTGATTGATTCCATCTATAAATCTATTTTCTTCCTTGAGAGTTCCAAGTATCAATAAGAATTCTAGTTCTTACTTTTCATATGTTATGGTTTGAATATACTATCCCAATTCATTATGTATGTATAACGAGATTCCATTGATACAGAGCCACTTCCAATAGACTTATTGAACATTCCCATTGGCGTGCATCCAATAGGAATTGAGAGTACGAATTTGCCAATTATGAGTTGGGTGCTTTAACCATTCAGCCATGGATGCTCAATAGGGATTATTGTGCACCGTGAATAACTAAATTCTAATTGAAGTGAAATCTTTAGGATTAATCAGTGAAATCTATCAATTCAATCTGGATCTTCGAAGAATGAGGTCAAGAATTAGCATTATTTCTTAGATTGATGGACTAAATTCAATTCAATGGTGGATATTTCACCTAATTTGTTTGCCACCAAGAATGTTTTATGAAACTCTTTGACCCCTAAATTTGCAGTATCCTACTTTCACGTGGTTCATTGGGTTCAACAAGCAAATTTCTATAGTAGATGTCATTATTGTTCCAGCCATTGAAGTTGATCTAGAACCACCAGCACCTGAGCTATCATAGTCGTAGTAAGCGGATCCCAATCTAGTTCCCTCCGCTCTATACATGGTAGCAGCCTTCTCATTGAAACTGCACTTCTTCTTCTTTTTTTTCGTTGTGCCTTGGGTGGTAGATCCCAGAGTTGCTAAACAAAGAGAGTTCACCAGACAATTAGGAAGCTCTCCTCTTTCTGACTAGGTTTGAATTCTATTTCTTATGTAGTAGTGTCGAATGTTAGTACATGCAATAGGGTAGAAATCCCATCTCTGTAGCCGCCCATAACATGGTATTAAAAAATGGTTACGTAATGGCTGTTATATAATAGTAACGGTAGGACCAGTGATGCAATACATGCCTATAATGCTTGTTTTAAAAATGGCATGTAATGGGCCGATATGTGTCTTTTTTTTTTCTTTAAAAACAGTTTTTAAAACCATTATAGGGCCGCAATGGCTGTTCTCAAGGTATAAAAATGGTTACGTGATGGAAACAACACATGCACTACATCAATTTTTTATTTTTGGTAAATTCGGGTCATCTTTGGGATGAATAATGATAGATTTTTTTCGTCAAATATTTTGAGGAAAATAGTGTCAAATGGTTAGGGATATGCATTAGCAGGATGCGTTTCACAGATTGCATGAATTTCAGGTTGTTTTGGGAGGCCTTAGAGTGGTCCCAAATCCGTTAGATACTATTCATTCAACTTAATTTTTTTTTTTTTTTTTTTTTAACTTCAAATTTCTTGAGGGAAATGATGACAAATGGTTAAAGATATGCAATGGTGGGACGAATCCCACAAATTGCATGAATTTCAACCCGGGGGGCATTTGGATGGTTATATAAATACCAATATATGATTGTCTCTATTAAATAAAAATAAAAAGATTTAAAAAACCAAATATATAATTGTCTTAGCATTAGATTCATTCTCATTTTATCTTATTTATATTAAATCATTGATATTAGATATTTAGAAAATTAAATATAGGTGTTTCGAAGTCAGTCTAGGCCACTCAGGTTAATAATATCATCAGGTAGCCCGAGACAACATTCTTCCAAAGAACGGCCTGTTATACCATCATAAACATGTTCAAAACCAGAAAAATGCATATTTGGAATCCTCTCTCTCTCTCTCTCTCTCTCTCTCTCTCTAAATTTTTTTAAATGTTTTTTCTTAAAAAAATCAATTATGTAATAGTTCAATAGCTAGTTATTACCGTTATTAAATACCTTGGTTACAGCTTGTATCATAATAACCATAAGATTGGTCATTACGATCATCATTATTGTTATTGAATACCCAAATAGCAAGAAGAAGAAAAAGACACTTTGAAGGGGTTTTCCATTCATACTGCCCACCCCCCAAAGGGGCTCATAGGTTTAGGCTTCATATTCGCCACTCGACTGCCCATCCATGCTAGGCTTGGATATGAAGCTAGGGATATCCTTCGCCGGCTCCTTCTTAGTTGTCGATCATCATATTGATGGGATGAGTACGTCTAACATAGAATCATACCTGATTCATACAGCGGTTGGTTTGGTCTTGCTCGGCCATGGACTTGATTTGGGACTGTTTTTTGGAGGGCAGCAATGATTTGAATTTGTCGTGTTCATTTTTGTTTGCTCATTTATTTAATAGCAATTACTAGTTCCTCTGATATATTTTCTTTGCAGCAATTTATGCCTCCATATGGGACCCCACCACATCCGTACGTTGCGATGTATCCTCATGGCGGGTTATATGCTCATCCATCCATCCCACCGGTATTTTTCTTGTTAATACCTGTGATCATAGCTTCTGGAGTTTCTCATTGTGATCATAGACAATTCCATGCCCCAGTCCTGTAGTTTTGGATGACACTAACTATTGGTGTGATTCTATAAACTTTGAATCAGGGGTCTCATCCATTCAGTCCATATGCTATGCCTTCACCAAATGGCAACACCGAGGCTTCTGTTAGTTACATGCTTAAACCATCCTTTATTTATTTATTTGTGTTGTTTTTTTTCTTTTTCTTTTTTTCTTTTTTTTTTTTTATTTAGGGTTAGGCATGCTATATGTGTAGTATGATAGGTATAAATGGATCATGACACATTTTTCTGTAGGGCATGGAAATGGATGGTAAGTCATCTGAAGGTAAGGAAAAGGGACCCATGAAGAGATCAAAAGGAAGTTTAGGCAGCTTGAATATGCTTATGGGCAAGGATAACAGTGAGCCGGGTAAAACATCTGGAGCATCTGGGAATGGATTTGTCTCCCAAAGGTATTATTGATACCCAGGAGATTATTTCCATCATCATAATTTATTTAAGATGTTTTGGCACCCATTCAATTGGATACGACTACAGCTGGTAATTGAAACAAAACCTGAAATCTGCAGTGGTGACAGTGCAAGTGAAGGTTCCAGTGAAGGAAGTGATGCCAACTCTCAGAACGTAAGTACTATGGCAACTTCGTTTTCTGGTTTAATGAGCTGCTATCAACACATTCACATGATTATGATCCAGGAACAAACATAACAGGAACCTATATTTGTTTGGTAATTAATAGGCCTTGAGCTAATTTTCTGGAACAACAATTGTGATATTCATCTAACAGTGTTGCCTTTGGAGTTGTTGGGGAATATGAAAATATATTGCAGCAATCAACTGCAATGATATATACATACACAAAGCAACATGCATGCAGACATGCATTTAAGGAATTTATGGTAGAATTTAACTCGATGATCAGAATTTCCCATTTATTCCTGCTCTTCTGGTTAATTATAAAACAATCACTAAATTCAATTATAGCCTCATAGAATTGTGGTTACATGCATCTGTTGCACATCAGAAAGAACCAGCCTTAGTTTGCTCACCTAAACTTATTTGTCTCCTGGTTTTTTTTTTTTTTTTTTTTTTGTCCTGCTTCCTTTATGGAGTTTTCAACTTCAGTAAAAGATGAGTGCATATATGACTTTGTGAGTCCAATGCCTTTTTAGAAATGCAATTTTAGTTGGAGCATATGCATAAAGCATCATTGTCACTGTTTTGGATGTAAACACTACCCAGACATTTCGTATTCATAATTTCCACTCATCTTGTGCAGGACACACAACAGAAGGCAAGCGATGAGAAAGATTCTTTGGAAGGTAGATTTATCAAAAATGTTCCTCCCTGTCATTTCATGGACATTTTTCAATATTGAGCAGGGTACCATAATCTATGAATTGCAGCTGAGGCGTCTAAGAATGGGAGTTCCGTCCGTGGTCCTCAGAATGGTGTGGCTCGCAGTCCATCACAAACAATGTTGAATCAAACAATGCCTGTCATGCCAATGGCAACACTTGGTGGTCCAGGAGGTGTTGCTGGCCCTACGACAAACTTAAATATTGGGATGGACTATTGGGCTGGACCAACTGCACCATCTATGTCTTTGCTGCATGGGAAAGTTCCCACTGCACCAGCTGGGGGTGCAATGGTTCCTACTGGTCTTGTTGGACCCCGTGAGCCATCGGAGCTTCTGCTACAGGTTTCTATTAATACTGCTCTCTTCTAAATTTTAAAATTTATAATTGCTCATTCTTATCGTGTCTCCATATAGGATTTAGAAGAATGGATTTGAAATTAGTTTTTCGAAGTTTAGAATGTTTAATTTGGGTTTGAATCAAAATATTCTGAGAAATTAAACAGCGCATTGTTTACACTTCATTACTAAGATTCTTCAACTTTCAGGATCTTTTTTTTTTTTTTTTTTGGGTTCCCGTTCTTCCAGGAAACTGAATCTTTGAGCTCTGAACTGAGCTTCATTACCCTGTACCTGAATTTTGTTCTTTGGAAGTTTACGGCCAACACCGTGCGGTACATAACTGTTGATATAACTTTCAAAACTTACTTTTATCATGTAATTTACATTTCCCACCTGCTCTATGCTGGGAAAGTATTTTTTACTTAGATGTTTCTAAAGTGTCAGCCTTGTCTTTCCCATCGAACATGACTGACATCCTAAACTTACATTTATAATCTCTCCCTCCAGTGTCCTGATCTGTTAGAACATATCTTCCAGCATTGTTGAAATGCCTGATTCTTGATATTTGATAAGCAGCTTTTGTGTGTTTCACATTTCATTGTAATATAATTAGGGGTTTCGATGCTACTGCTTTAGGTTCTGTCTTTTTTCTTTTGCTTTCCCATCAGTAGGGTTAGGACTGTTATCCTTATGCTGCATAAGCTTGGATCAGTAATGATGCAATCACATTCTTCTGATTCTATTGAATATGTAGCATGACTTATTTTTCAATTTCAGGATGAAAGAGAACTGAAAAGACAGAGAAGAAAGCAATCAAACAGAGAATCAGCACGTAGGTCCCGGTTGCGCAAGCAGGTATCAAACATACTCCACTAGGAATCTCCCTTCCAGACATGTAGAGGTGTGATTGGGCCAGCCTGGTCCATTGGGTTTTTGGCTCTTTGCCCAATATGGGTCAGAATCAGGCCCGTAATAGAGGCCCATGAGCTGGGCATGGGACCGATTTGAAGCGTGGTTAGTCATTGATCAGGACTGGCCATATGGTTTGCAAAATTTCTTTTGGAAGGCCTTTTTTTTTTTTTTTTTCCTTTGGAAGGCATTTTTTGTTTGGAAGGCTTTTGTTTTTGAGCTGGCCCTACGGTTTACAATTTTTTCTATAAATGCCCAAACTGAGCCCAAGAAAAGGCCCGTTTATGATGTTAATGGGCAAGCTTGGGCCAGAAATCAGAGACCCGATTACTAAATAGCCCAGAAATGGGCCTGACTTTTGGGCCTGATTTATAATCAGGTCAGGCTTGGGATGATCCTGACCTGGCCGATGGCTTCCCCTACAGACATTATATACTGCACCACATGTCCCTTATGGGGTTTATGCAGTGCCTAATGTTTGAAAAGTAAAAAATAAAAGGTTCAGACTTGACTCAGCCAAGTCGACTCTGTCAAATTTCATCAAGAGTTGAGAAGAACTGCTTCAATCATGTCTGGTTCAAGACTCGGTTGGCTTTGGCAAGTTGACTTGCAAAATTTGGAAAAACTCAACTAAACTAGCCAGGACTTGACAATATTTTATAATTTTTAAATATTAAAATTTACCAAGTCTTGGTGTTCAAGACCTGAAAAAACTTGACCAAATTATTCATTCCTGGGTTTCTCAGTTTTACAACTATGTTTAGTTAGTACTTATGAATGGTTATGGGTTCAGGCAGAGTGTGAAGAGCTGGCCCAGCGTGTTGAAGTTCTGAAAGACGAAAACACTTCTCTCAGATCAGAAGCAAGTCGCATGAGGAATGAGTATGAACAGCTTGTTGCACAGAATACCTCTCTCAAGGTGACATGTGCTTCTTGGTTCATCATACATTTGTGTGCTTATCAGCAATGCGCCAGTGAATTTTAGTAACCATGGGATTTTGCAGGAGAGACTAGGGGAAATCCCTAGAGGGCACAAAGATTCAAGATCTGACATGAACAACCAGCATCCCAGCCATCTCAATCATCACAGAAACCTGGAATCTGGCATGCAAGCAGCAGGGGAAACAGAGCTTGAGCACAGTGGTCACTGAGACCAAGCCTGCTTCAGATAAATTTCCTTGAGCATAACCTAGCCAATTGTCTTTGTGGGAGCCACTACTTAAACACTCTTTTTTGACACATGCATACTTTCTTTCTACTGCTGGTAATAGAATAGTGTGAACTTTTTCTACTGTATTTCCAAAAGTAGGAAAATGGGTGCATGTATCCAAAAGGAAGGGTGTAAATATCAATTCCCTATCTGCATATCCTTTTGTAGCATGTTGGTAACAATTAAAATCCGTTGCAGTTGATTGTTGCTAGGTTGCAGTGTCATCAGTGCTTACCTCCCTAGTTATGGGTTCGGTTGACTACACCTGTCATTATCGTTTCAACTGATCTTTAACAGTCGAAGCTCAGGCCAGAGATGTAGGATCAGAACCCTGTCTTACAAATTTTTGTTGCAGTAAGGATGATCGTGATTTTATCTCATCTTCCCTTCTATGTAAGACTTAGTGGTTTATGCAATGTAAACTAAGAAGAGAATCATTATTAAGCATTATGCAGTGCAAACTAAGGAGAGATGGTTACAAAGTATTCTGTATTCCATGAAGTTCTATATACATGATACTTGAAGAGTCTTTATATGTGGTGTATGCATATCGATGAACTGCAAAACCATTTGAAGCTCTTTCCAGGAGTCTTTAGTGGAACTGTGCCATGTAGCATATCATGAGAATGCGACAAAGCTACTTGTATGGCTTCGTAGAACTTACAGTGTAATGCGTTAGAGTTTCCCTTAAATTCATTCTCCTAATTTGAAGCATTGCATGAGCATGAAATACTCTGTCATCCATTTTACTGATTAGAATTATTAAGTCGTGAACTTTGTACTCTGTGAATTTGAAGACTGCACGAACATGAAAAGCTCTTATGCCAGTTCTTAGAGATGCAACTACATATCCATGACGTTCTTTTCAGTTAATGATGGAAATGAATGAGATGCTTTTAGTTCTGAAACAATTATTTCTTTGTATTATCTTATGTATAAATATCAGGTTTTGGTATTTTGGAGGTACTCATTACCTGGCAAAGGTAACCATGAGACCAGAAAATTGCTCATTTGAATTTTACACGGGTATATTTCGCCTGATCTACTTGTCGGTTGCAGCAATTAGACAAACATAGAGTTCAAATGAAGAAATTGATCCTGCCAGACAGACGGTACTGAACCTTGATATCAGGGCATGGGATTTTCTTGCATTATGCTGTGATCTTGTTGAATAATCAGGTACAGAAACTGTTCAGAATTTTCCAGTTTTGTTATTACAATTTCTAGAGCATGATTTTCCACCTAGAGTAATGATTACTAAATATAAGTTGTAGATTTAATGGGTGGCTTTATAGCTCCAAGCTAGGGCAATGCTAGTTTTGTGAACTGATATCCTGATCTAGTTTGACAGACTGAGATGCAAATGATAATGGTCAACCATGTAGTCTCCAGGCCTCAATTCGACCAGACAACTGGGATACATGCAAACAGCTACAGCAGATTATTGCCACGCTTTGGAGATCTGCACTCTGCTAAATCTGAAATTCTACCAATGACAGTATCAAACAGGATGCTATTGTGCTGAATAGTCCTCCATGAAGCAGAGCAGTCGAACCAGATTTTTGTGGCCTTGGATTTAAATCAACTGGTGGTGGGGTAACTACAGGCGTCAGATTTAGGGGACCCGGCGGAGTTGGAAAATCTTGTGAGGGAGCTTCTGGCGCAGCGGCAATTTGAGGACTTGAAGAAAAGCAGGTGGGTGATTGAATGGTTCTGTTATTTTTAGGCACTGCCGTCCCCAGCACCCCATTTATGCCATGACATCTGATCGTAGATCCCTTCATGCAGATGTTTGGGCTGATAATCCGTACATTGTTGAGGTAAAAGCTTCTCCTGCCATTGTTAGAGATTCTGAGCATGAAACCTGGCTTCCGAGTAGGAATTATGGATCCGGTTGGGAAATGCTCAAGGTGATCAAAGAGCAGCGGCGAAGGGATGGAATGCTGTGACAGGAAGTCAAGAACTCCATTCTCGGGCACTGCTACCTTCGACAGCAGCCGATCGTGGGGCATCAGGAAGGTGACATTTGCCGGTATTCTGTCCTGCAGCATATTAATCAGCGTCACAAAGGTGAAATAGTCAGCCCTCTGCATCTCTTTGATTGCGGTGAGAAGATCGTCATTTTGCGGGCACCCATTGATAGCCAACACTGATAAGATCAGGCCCACCAGCAGGATCACAGTCAGTTGGGTTGCCATTAATGATTTCCTGACTCACTTAAGATCTCAAATTTGTGCTTCTTATCAGCAGCTCAGTTAAGTTTAAATCCTGGTATTTTATAGGGTTGCGTGTTCACATGCTTCTTTGCTGCTTCAACAACTAAGGTCATGCACGCTGCATGTTCGGGGTCTCTTACATCAAAGGATTTAATATGTGAATTGAGAAGCCGCAGTAAGTAGCAGTTAAGGATTGCTCATTTAAATTTCAATTTTTTTAATAATTTTATTTCAGAAGCTCCATTGCTAACTGTGACTGAATTTTCTTTCTTTTCTTCTTTGGTAGAAATGTATCTGGTTTTTTCTAGTTGGGAAGTAGGCCACGGGATCAACTCTCCCCTTCTCAGTAGGTTACTTTTTGGTGCTTGGGATTTTACTTATTTAGCGATTAAAAAAACATAAAATTGCAACAGTTGGAATTCAAGTGTAAGATTGTGGTGACCCACTGTCTAGGTTACAGAAATTAACTTGGCAATGAGAAATGTCCACATGGGCAGTGAGACTGGACTCCTTATGCGGGGTTTGAGGGTTCTCTGCACAACACTTGCCAACTTGGCGTACTGCAAATGTGCTAGTCCACTCATCAAGTGGGCCACTACCTCTGGTGTTTGTTGAACATGAACCATTGGTGATACTTTCAATCTATTTGCAAGGCATTTTCAGAGGGGACCGTGTTTGATGAATGGAGCAAATACAGTACACGTGTCCCACTATCATGTTCTGAGAAGAAAATCCTAAGAGTCTCACGTGGAGGAGCCCCGTTGACAGGGCTCATGATAACGAGTTGGAAGACAGGGAATCAATCGTAAGTGTGTGTATTGCGTTTCTTTTGTGTCACTGATTTCTCTCTAGGAGGGTGAATTATCACATGCTGAGAGCATCAGCTGTTTGGCCAACAGCATGCAAAGGTCATGCAGATTCTACTTGTACCCTATTTTCACCTTAAATCTCTTTTTAGGACTAGAACTCCTATGATCATCGATCACCACCATTTAAAACAGCATTGACTCATCCTCCACATGTGGCACTTACTAGTAGCGATCTCCACCATCCAAATTGTGGGGGCACATTGTTGATGGAGCTTGTTGCCAGCATTACACTGACCAAGCAATCTTAACCATACAATTGATTGTTTGCTCATATTTATGGACCCTATATATGATTTTTATTTACCATCATAGGAGAAATGACAAACTGATCATACATAGGGCCATCCACTCATGTATAGATAAGGGCATATTGTTGGAGTATTGTCTCTAAAATCATACATGGCCAAACAATCTTAACCATCCACTGGGGTGGATGTGCCCACGTAGCTGGACCTCATGGAAGCTTCCCATGAGGTCGACCTTTATGGTAATATTGAGATTAGATGATGCAGTCAATATGAGTGTTCAAAGAGAAGACCACTTTTTAAAGTCATGGTGCCTAACCTAAGCCACATGGCATTTCTAATTCGTACAGCCCACGTGGATGATGCATAACCGGAAAATCCCTGTGCCCAAACCATCTGAACCGTCCAATGGGGGTGGCTATCAAATGTACAATTGGAAGAAAATCTTCAATGGCCCACATTGAGCCTGTGTAATCAGATGGTTAAAGGTCATTCCGTTAGTGATACTTTTCGTCTATGCTCCATTCCTTGGACAATCTAGATTGATGTGAACGTGTGACACGTGGAGGACAAGATACCATCATTTAAAAAAAATAAAAATAAAATTTGAAGGCAAGTAAGAAATTGTTACCAATCAACAAGGCTAGAGCGAGAGGCCGAGTCCTAAAAACAGGAGGACCAAAAGATCAGAGAAGCTCGAGAGAGACCGATGCCTAAAAACAGGAGGACCAAAAGATCAGAGGAGAAGCTGGAAGCTCTTGCAACCTCTTCGCACCCACATTACTTAAAAAGAGTAGAAATCATTCCTGTCCCTCATGGCACTTGTAGGGGATCATGGATATTTGGATCACTAGAAAACTCATTACATTATTGCAAGAATTTCATAATCTGGATTCTGCACCTCCAATAGGGGAACAATACCACTTGACCTGCATTAGTAATTATAGAAAAATTGCTAATTCCTAATTTTCCTAGTAATTAACTACCTTCCTTGGTCTGGATCAGGTCCAGGCCTGTGTTGGGTTTGTTCTAAGTCTCCAAATTGGACCTATTTAAGAATCAAGCCAGGTGGATGTCATTTTGCATCATAAAAACTAGGTCCCGCACCGAGGACAGGTGGGTCCAATCCTTTTAAACCGTTGGTGGAGCATTGGTATATCTAGCCGTCCGTTTGGTGATCATTAGAAAGAGTGGTTAAAATGAAAATGGGAAGCGATGCAAATTGGACGGACTTAATACGACGGTTGAAATTGACCAATCAGTGTGATTTTTTGGAAAAACTAGGTCCCGCACCGAGGACAGGTGGGTCCAATCCTTCTCCAGTGAGAGAGCATACCAGTGAGTCCTACGGAACTTACATCCAACTAGTTCAAAAATGCATGTGGTTTTTCAAGTACTTTATAGGCCCATTTTGGGCAATCCAAAGAGGGCCATGGCCTCCATTGGCTGCTGAAAAAATAAAATAAAAAATGTTTCTAATTTCCTAAAGAATATATACGGTCAGGAAAACACACATCAGGGTTGTAGGAATGCCTCATCCTTTTCAGCTGTTAAAGACAAGGTAGCCACTTTAGTAGATATCGTTGGCAGGAATCTAGTGCGTTTCAAGATTTGAATATTCGAATAATTATTTTCAGATGTGCATCAAGATTCCTGGCCTTCATTTATGGATGGTGGGAGATACTAGTAGTGCAGTAGCTCTTGGCAAACATCGGGCACACATGAGCACCAGCAGATTCAGCATCGGGCTTTCCTCGTTACAAGAAACCACCTCTGATCTGACTTGAAGTTGGAAGCATTGGATGGGTTGCCCTTCAGCATCATCGAAAGACCATCAAGTAAAAGCAAACTCCCTGCACAAACAAAGGCAAGGTGCATTGAGCTTGGATGCTTTAACCGATACCAATAAAAATAAATAAATAAAAACCCACAATGTAATAAGATACGTGATCAAACCCAAGAAAATGCTCTTCATTAATGCAGAACGGTAATCTTATTGGCCGCATAATCCATGTGGAACGCACATCCAGAATGGAAAATCCAAACTCCTTTGATCCGTGGATTACAGAGAAAAGAGTCAACACAACAATGGCCTGGGAAAAAAAATTAAAAAATTAAGGCCGGGATTGAATGGGTAGGGTCTTCCAGTATGGAAGATTTTTTGGGGTGCCCCCATCCAGATTTGACCCATCAGATCAACAGTCCTCAATATCAATCGACGAACCATGTGCTCCACTTGTATGGATTGACGCCTCATGATAGCATACACGTCCTGATGCATCAGCACCTTATAATTCCTCCAAAATGGTCAATATTTTACATGCTATAGAATGAATCGAATCAATCATTTGATGAAGCATCCTCAACAAATCAATCATTCGATGAAGCATCCTCAATCCTGCATAATATTCTCCACAAGGATACTGAAATAAATATTAGCTTGGGCTCGAAACTGGATGACTCTTCAACCACGATGAAAAACTGCCAAACACAGAAAATTGGAAGAAGATAGCGCTGAACAAAAAGCCGTGCACTTTCACATTGGGACCAACCTTCCTCCAAGATCGTACAAAGCTTCATACTTGAGTTTGTGTGCAAGCAACTTTCTACCCCCCCTAAATGACGAAAGAGAAGTCCATTAGCCGACTCCTATCTTTTGATGATTTTAAATAAGAGAAATGCTCTAGTGCTCATCGAACACTGTAAGTGTTAGCACTCTTAGTTTCATTGGGACACTTAGTCGCATCCATTGATCTAGACACTTAGTTTCATCGGGACACTTTCCATTGATCCAGACTGTTCATCAGGTCCAACACACATTTCATGCATTACCATGGAAACATCACACTGATCTGACAAATACTGACCATTTGATCAATGGCCTTAAACATGGACACTCGTGATTTGTACAAAAAATAGGTCTAACCACAATTTGATCCATCTATTTGTTAGGGATCGTCATGGATTGCTCATATTTTCTAAAGAATCGCTTTTGTTAGACAATTGTAACCATCCCACCCATGGCTTGGAAAAAGGATGGCTGTAGAAAATAAGACCAAATCAAGGATGGATAAGGTCATCACATCGGGGTGATGTTTGCATGGTAGCCCATGAAATGTGTTCTTAACTCAATGTACAGTTCAGATCAATCAATTGGACTGTCCAATTCATCCGATGCAACTAGGAGCACTGTAACTTAGGTTCTCTGAAAGCACTCGAGCATTTCTCTTTAAATAATACATGAAAATAATACTGCATTGCTTGAACTGTAAAGAAAATTCAAAGTAGATAAATAGAGAAATGTAAAGGGCATTTGTGTGAGTTCACTTTTCTTGGTATGAGTGTGCCCAAGCTTGCTCATCAGGTGAACCCTGCCATGTAGATGCCCCTGGTAATCTGGCCTATCTGCCCACCAGAAGGGCCACACATGCATTGAATGTGAACTGTGATCAATTACTTTCAACCATTCATTTCTTTGTACACATGGCAGAATGGCCTGATTTTTGGGCCCAGGCATCTCAGTGGGGCCTCTCCCTCCCTCCCTCCCTCCCTCCCTCTCTCTCTGTCTGTGAAAGGTAAAAACTATAGTTCTCTCACCATCAAGGTTTTAAGACTAGTACTGTGTGAGTCAGACATGGAAAATAAAGGGTGACTTGGCCTGACTGAGTCACCCCTAAATCGGCCGAGTCATGACTCACTCAGGACTAGTGTTCGACGTATCGATATCATTGGCTGAAAATACAGAAACAATATCAATGTCGGTGATAATATCACTGATAACTGGAAATGCAGGGAAACATGGGGAAAACAGTGGAATTTTTCAGTGAACCAAGAGATGCTAAAATACACATTTATATATTTAAGAATTTAAAAAAATTGCAAAAAGAATGCAAACATAATCAGTTTCAATTTAATTGAGGCCTAAAAGCATGTGTTGTCATAAGAAACTAGTCCAACCATCTCATCACATCTATCAATCCAACCATCCCATCTATCCATCTATCCATCCAAGCATCCAACATTCCATCCAAACATCCATGATATTTTGGAATATCGACAACACATGATATTTCATGGAGAAATCGTTGACAACTGCAAAGGAAATGAAAGATTATGGTCTCAATATTATCCATTTTGCGCAATGTTGCAATATTATCGATATCATCATCGACAATTTAAACACAACATACAACCATGCGCCCATAAAAAAATTTAAATGAACTTTTTTTAATAAAGAGATTTTTGGTGATATCGGTACATTGACGATATTATCAAAATATCGCCGATACACTAGCAATACAAGTGACCTTTGAAATTTACATGGTTGAAAATATTGGCGATATTGATAGATTGGTGATACAGTGACACCTGGAATTTTCATAGTCGAAATTATTGGTGATACATTGACGATACCGACACATTGGCAATACTTAGCGATACATCGCCGATACCTGAAATTTTTGAGACCACTGTTATCAGTATCACTACCAGTGTTATCAGTATCGCCGAGCTAGAGAAACAGATAATATCATGGATATTTTGTAAATATTAGAGATACTCTGAACAATGCTCAGGACCAAACAAGTCAGTCCAAGTCACTGAGCTTAAAAATCATGCTCACCATGCGACTGATAGAATGTGTGGTTCCCTACCATAGCTCAGTAGGCCGCAACATCTATATTATAGTCCTCTGATCAGGCCTATATATAGCAAACAGAAAGAAGCTTACAGTCACCAATTTTAAGGCAAGTTGGGAGCAGTCTTACGATGCTCATGCACATGCCAATGCCCATCTTATACTAGTGATACTCATATCGGTGCAAAAATAGAGTACTAGACTACTGACCAAAAAAAAAGAAAAAGAAGAGAGAGAGAGAGAGAGAGAGAGAGAGAGAGAGAGAGAGAGAGAGAGAGAGAGAGAGAGATGTTTCGTAAACGTCAAAAAATGAGTTCATTTCATTTTGGTTAACAGTAATTATGTATTAGAGATCTTGTTCTTTCGTACATAATGAGTTCATGCTAACAGCAATTATTTACTAGAGATCTCTAATGAATAATTACTGTTAACTAAAATGAGATGAACTCATTATTAGCTATCTACCAAACAGGGCCTAAGTATTGGATATCGTTATGAATTAAAACAAGTCCATATATAGGGGTAAAATATCACTGATACACATCTGATTGTCTGCACATTGAATTTCTACATTCATGTCTATGTGAAGGAAAAAAAAAAGATTAAATGAAGATAATCTCTGTTTTATGTATTTCACAGTTTTCTTTAAAAGAATTTAAAGTAATGTATATACAATAATAACAATTTATAAAGCTAACAATAAGCCTAAAACCTACAATGCCGTAGGATATGGAACTTTTTAGGGTTGCAACTTTAAGTTTGATCATGGAAGTCAAAGAGAACTTCCAAAAAAAGAGAGTCTAGTTTAGCTTTAAATAGTTGATAATTTCAAAATATGTGGATAAATAGTGTTGTCTTTCATCTAAAATAAGTGATTTTTCTATTATCACCAATCATTGCATTATATAAGTATACGATACATTCAACAGGGTCCAAATAATACGACAATAGACAGGAAATCTTGTGAGTGTGTTCGCTGCCTGAAAACAGATGGGACCCTCCATTTTATTTGTGGGCCCTATTTCAGCAACCAATCAGGGCAATAGAAAAGGCCACAACATAATTTTCATAATAGTTCATAAAAAGTCCAAAATAAAATAAATATAAAACAAACTACTATAAGTAGGTGTCATGTCTAGCCTCTAAAGTTGTGAAAAGCAGCAGTTAAAATGAGAACTTTAGGCAAAGATCTAGGAAACACACCATAAAGTGCAATGCCAAGCATATTACTGGAGTGAATAACCACTCCTGGGAGTGAATAACCACTATCAGGAGCTCCATCCAAGCTTGCATAGGAGCTAACACCATCACGAATTTCTCCCTCACATTAAGAAGACACAGCTCTATGTTTACATCCAGTCGCATGTACATATTGAACTGCTCACTCCGTGCTCCAATCTGAGAATCAAAAAAACATCAGAGAAGACTGAGCATGGAATATCAATAGTGACTCCAATAAGAAATTATGCTAATTATACTTGACTCCAATAAGAAATGATGCTAATTATACTAAGGCCTGTTTGGGTACAGGGAATCCAAGGTGGGAACATGGAGAACTATAGTTGTTACTTTTTCCAGCACCGTGCACCTGGGATTCCATTTTAGGGATTCTGTATATTTTGCAACTGGAAATTCCAGATTCATCAAACAATGGTCATCTCGTATGTTACGCCAAAGAAAACCCACTATGGACAAGGCTAATAATTACATCGCAGAATCCATTGTTTTCTTTAGAATCCAAAAGACAGAAAACATCAAATCAACAAAAAATGTTTTCATTTCTTGGGGATTTCACCGATCCAAAGAGGTCTTAAAGGCTTTTGTGTCAATGGCTCAAAGAAAAATCTACCGAATCTCGAAATTAAGAATTCCCGATAGACAGAGAATAAGCTTCTTATAATCCAATGATAATCGACCAATGGATCTATTAAATTCAACCTTTTGAGGCAGCTCAATCAGTAATCCAGGACCAGAAATCTTGGTGATGTGTTTAGACATTAAGATGAGATGGGTATTACATAATTTGCATTTTTAGGACTGAAAAGGATCATGGATTCAATTGAAGCCGAGGTGAGTGCCTCACTTCCCAGTATGTTGAAGAATCGTCGTCAAGGCGCTTACCAGTTGAGGGCGATTATGTAAACTCCTTTTATTTTCAGAATCAAAATTTTATTAAAAAGAGAAAAAGGAACCTCTGATCATTAACAGAATGGAAAAGAGATTCCAAGACACAGGACTGATCTAGAGTTCCCTCCTATCACTAGAGAATCAGCTAAGAATTGGCCTCCCGTGGCAGAAGCTGAAAAAATTTCCATTACAAGAAACAATAGCTCTAGTTTCATACCTAATTGGGCAAATCAGTATCATGATGTAAGACCAGGTCCATGGAGATTGACTAGCATCATTCGATGAAAATGTTGAATTACTAGTTTTTCAGACGTTCAGTTTAACTAGTTTGCTGATAGGCCTCAGAAAAAGGGACACATAGACCTACTTTATGTTTTGCCAATCTCTTTTCTGCTTTCAGCATAATGTTGTCAGTTATAAAAGGATAGGATGGTCAATGTGGCAAAATGTTCCAATTTCTTTGGTTGAACTTTTATTCAATCCTGACAACATTAAGAACAGGCATTTTCTATGGGTCAACAAACATTCGATTGTTTTATATCCCCAACAACAGGCACCAATACGAGCAATATAATAATGGAAGGAAAGAAAAACATAAATAAATATCTTATGAACTTATTGTCATCTAGATCTAAATGGTTCAAAGTGAAAACATCCTCAAAGAGAAGCTCAACAATCCTACTGCAAAATTCTTCCTCAACAATCAATTTTATTTATTTATTCAGTTATTTATTTATTTTTGAGAGAGAGAGATCTCAACAATTGATGTTCACCTAAGTAACATCAAAATAATGGGGCAAACTGCAATCAGTTGAAACATGAAAGTCACTAGAGATGATTTTCATAGTTTGGAAAGACAATTAGGTCAAGATAGCTTGTCCTCAGAAATAAAATACATATAGCAATTGAAGATGATAGAATATATATCCAATGCATATGTTTAGAGTATTTTTGTTGGCAGGGACCTAAAATTCTAATTTTAGGGCGTGTTTGGTTGCACCAAATTTCATGAAATAGCATGGAATCTTCACCAAATTAGACTGATTAATCATGAAATATCATGGCATTTCATGATATTTGGTGCGACCAAACGCACCCTTAGCCAATGAAGAACTACTGAAACCATCAAGCTTTATATGAATTGGGGTCAGCTCAGTGTTTTAAATAGAGTGTAGTGTATTGCGTAGTATTCAGCCCTCTATAGCATGTAGTGTAAGCTACAAGATACTTCTATTTTTTTAGTTAAAAAAGGGGGAAATATAATGAACAGTAAGAAAAAAAAAAGAAGAGAGCCTATGTTTTAAATGGCTCTGTGGATCAAAAGAATCAAAAGAAAGTGTTCAGGGGACCAGAGGGGTGTGCGTGTCGAAAGAGGGCTTTCGAAACCCTTATGTTTTAAAAGGTTGCTTATAATGTGAGTTTTATACCATCGACACTATTTGACAAGTTCGCAGCTGTACACATGGAGGCCCATTTATAGATGGTTAAGATTGTTTGATATGGGTGCATGTACATATAATCTCCATCTACATAAGGCCCACTATTTAGATGGACTGGATAGCTGTACATCATTGCCACGTGTGAGAAAGATAGGTCGCCAACAATTTTACAACATGACTTAAACTAACAGATTAAAACTGTTTCTTAATTTTATTTTTTTATTTTTTTAAAACAAGAATTAAAAAAAAAAACCAAAAAAAAAAAAAAACTGAAAACTGTGTAGCATACGCTGCGTACACAACATGCAATGTACGCTACAGGAAAAAAATGCTATTTAGGCACGTTACATGGCGTTGACTCTAGGCATGTTATTTAAAACACTGGGTCAGCTACATGAATCATGTTCCGCCATTCCACTAGCTATCAAGGACCATGTTCTCAGCTGAACCTTATATCATCAAATCTTTTCTAACTACCTCCACCCACATCCTTTTTAGCCTTCTGCTTGTCCTTTTTATAGCCTTCAACTTGAACCAACTCACTCCTAATTGGAGTAGTTCTTGGTTCCTGATGCACACGGTCAAACCATCCTAGTCCACTTTCCCTCTTATTACCTATTGTGTCCACTCATGCACCCTCAAATTCCATTCATTTCGAATTTTGTCCTTCCTTGTCTTGCCACTCATCCACCTCAACATCCTCATTTTGGTTTATACTCATTCTGTGAATGTGGCGTTCCTTGACTGCCCAACAATCATCCAGTAAATGGTTGGTCTTATAGCTGTCTAATAGAATCTCTTCCTCTTTCCATTAAATGAAGCAAAAAAAGGAATAACAAAAAGAAAAGGTTCGGTAAACAAGGTTCTATTTAATTATAAACTCAAGAAGATGGCCATCTCGGTTTGGTATAAAAAAATCTATAGTGTCATATTGGAATTTGCATGTAATTGCTGGGTAGTAAATTGCTTCCTCTTAAAGATAAGTATGGATTCATCAGGCTACTAGATTACCAATTTAATTCTGATCAGCTAAAGAAGTGGATGAGGCTCAGTCTGACATGTCCATGTTTGACTTGAACTTGATTGAGCTGAAAGAAATGGTTTCACCATGTTGCTGAAATTCACTGACGCTAGTCCACAAGTCACAAGATGATACAACCTAGAATCTTTGTTGCCTTTGGTGGCCTTTTTTTAAATTTATTTTAATTTTAAGTTCCATTATCTTACTAGATAGTTGAATAAGTTGATATCATATCCTAGTCTTAATGTATGCAAAATGGAGGACGTGTTACCTTGATTCCCTCAAAGCTCAAAATCTAGAAATGCATCTTAATATGGCATTCCCTGAATGCACTAACATTATTTAAGAAAAAAAAAAACCTTGCTTGCTCACAGAGAACCCTTCAATGACAAACAACAACAAACCCATATCTAGTCTTGGGCATGCATTTCTTTCTACACAATATAAATGCAATTTCGTAGTACCTTTGTCAGGCTCTTGGCATTCATCCCATGGAAGCAGCTTCTTCTATGTATAAAATTGGACCCAACTTCCGGTGATTGCTTCCAGAGCTTACAAGCATTATACTGATTCCCTATTCTTCTCTTCAAGCTCAGAAGTATTTTTCGATGGCTTCCCGCTCAACCTACCGAATCCTCCCATAGTTTCAGCAAATGGGAGAAGCATATCAGGTAGCTTGGAGCCTGCACTGTGTAAACATACAACATCCTCCAAATAATATTTCAACAATAGACATGCATCATCAACTTCCCCAGCTCGGAATAGACCTTCAACCAATAACAAATAAGCAGCCTTATTCGGCTTCAACCCCAAATTGCACATTTCAATAAATAGATGAAAAGCTGAACGGACACGAAATGCCCTAGACAAGAAACCAATCATTGTATTGTATGTGGTGGAGTCTGGTTGAATACCTGAACTGGCCATATCCGTGAGCAACCACTTAACTGCGTTCATATCTCTTGCCTTAGAGAGGCCTCGTAGCATGACATTGTAGGTACAAATATTCGGAAACAAACCAGATTCCTTCATTTGGCTAAACAAACTACAAGCCTCTTCAAATCTACCACCCCTGAAAAGTCCACTGATAGCCACATTGTATGTAATGGCATCTACTGAGTGATTTTCAGCAACGACCTTCCTAAATAACTCAATGGCTCTATGGAACTTACCAGCCTTTATGAGCCCATCGAAGACCACTGTGTGCACATGAGCATCTAAACCAGAACCGTTCACAATAATCCCGCGGTAAACATTTACTGCATCATCAACTCGTCCAGCTCTGCAAAGTCCATTTAGCAATCCGGCATAGCTATATTTATCTGGTGTAAACCCTCTATCAACCATATCGTTGTAGAATGCCACAACTTCGAAAGGGAAGCCAGCCTTGCAGAAGGCATTCAGGATGGAATTGCAAACCATAAGATCAGCTGTTACACCTAATCCTCTAACTAATCCAGGCAACAACCTGAATTTCCCAGATGAACATATGGCGGACAGTAGAGAATTGAAGGTATATGAATCCGGTCTTAGATTTCTCTCAGGCAAACCAAGGAAGAACTCAATTGCCTTGTCATACATCCCAACCTTACAAAGACAGTCAATTAAGACATTGAAAAGCATCAAGTCAGGACGGCACCCTTCAGATTCCATGTTATTCAATATACCAAATGCTTGACTAAACATCCGTGCCTCAAAAAATCCTTTAATCAAAGAAGTATATATTACAACGTTAGGAGGGCACCCGCTATCAATCATAGTTCTCAACAACTGATTCACTAAACCGACTTTACCAGCCCTACAGAACCCATCAATCAATATACTCCAAATCGTGACAGAAAGTTGAATCCCTGAAGTAATCATCAAACCCAATACTTGCAAAGATTCTGACAAACACCCAGCCTTGCAGAAACAATTCATGACCATTGAAAAGGTCCCAATATTAGGGGAAAATCCATCTCTCATCATGAGTCTCAGAACATCCTGGACACCCAACCGATCATTCAGCTTGCAAAGATTGCAAATTGCTGTATTAAATGTCAAGAAATTCGGGAACTGGGTCTGTCTCAAAACCGTCAATGCCAAATCGACACGGCCGATCTTGAACAAAATGTCAATGACTATGTTCCGAGCAAACGTATTAGGGACATAACCAAAACTACCCATCCCGTCGAAAGCCTCAAGTGCCAATCCATACATACCCCCGCGCCAAAAGATTCTCAACAAAACCAAGAAAGCTTGCGCCTTTCTGCAACATCCAATGCTCTCCAATTCCCCAACAACACCCCTCACGGATTCAAACCGATCCATAAGCCTGCTGACGACAGGAACCATGAGATCAAAAGATTGGGGGCCGTGGAAATAATTCGGCTGGCGGGCACACCACAAGAAAAAGCTCAACGAAACAATATCCGAAGGGCAGCGTGATAAAGTCAAGTCTACAATCTGAGGGGAAAGGCTGAATCGCCTTGTGGAAAATCCGGAATTGTTTCTTGTGCTACAATCTTTTCGGGTTTTCTCAGTAGTGGATTCAGACGGAAATGATGAGTTAAAAAGCGATCTTGAACATGAGTTCTTGACCATTCGGTTTGATATTCCCCGCAACAATCTCCATCTCAATATCATCTGCGATTCTCAAAGCAGCCGCTTCCAACAGAGCAAGAGAGACGCTAGAAATGAGATGGGTCTCGGAATTTGTTGAAGGTCGTGAGCTGTAGAATGATTTTTGAGCATTCTACTTAGTAACATCTGCAAAGATAGAAGCGTATGGGAAACTTGAAATGGGTCTTCCTGCCACAATAGAATCCCTCGGAAATGGTGAATTCTATAGGGATTTAAGACGTGGGTTTTCAGCATCCGATTCCATACCGTCTGTAGCAACATCAATTTCAAAATCATCTAGGATTCTCAGAGCAATCGATATTCAGCATAGGAAGAAAGAAAGGAAAACAATCTCGAGCTGCAACAGTAGGAAATTCAAAACAGAGCGCTTTGGATAAAAACGAGCGTTTTGGCGCGCGCGCGCGCGCGAGAGAGAGAGAGAGAGATCACCAGGGTTTTGGGTCGGACACAGTAATGCACACGGGTCGGCTCGGTCCGGTTCTGGGGGAAACCGGAACCGAACCGTTCCCAAAGGTTCTACGATTTTCGGAACCGGAACTGGACCGTTAGCACCCTAAAATCGGACCATGAAAAAGGTTCGCTTCCGGATCGGTTCCACGGTCCTCGGCAGCCGGCAGCGGCACCCAGATAGAGACGGCGAGCGAGAGAGAGAGAAAGAGAGATAGAGAGAGAGACAGAGGCCTGGGCAGCCGGCAGCAGCAGATGATAGAGACGGCGAGAGAGAGAGAAATACAGAGAGAGACAGGGCCTAGGCAGCCGGCAGCAGCAGATGATAGAGACGGCGAGAGAGAGAGAAATACAGAGAGAGACAGGGCCTAGGCAGCCGGCAGCAGCAGAGACGGCGAGAGAGAGAGAAGGGGCAGGGGTAGGGGCGACAGAGGGAAGCGGATTGGCTGGTGTACCTCACACCAGCTATATGGCTGCTGTATTGACGTCAGCAAGTTCTGTGGGTCGGATCACGAGGTATATGTTATATCCAAACCGTCCATCCATTTGGCGAGCTCATCATGAGGCTTGAGACGAAAAATAAGACAGATCTAAATATCAAGTGGACCACACTGAAAAAAGAAGTAGGGAGAGTGAACGTTTACCATTGAAACCATTTCTGAGGTCACATATGTTTCGGATCAATATGAAATTCGTTTTTCCTCTTCATTCAGGTCGTTATGGCCTTATGAACAGATTGGATGGAAAATAAACGTGATGGTGGGGCTTAAAAATTTTATAGTGGTGAAAATTATTATCTCCGCTGCTATTTAGGGTGTGGTCCGGATGATCTTTCGATATGCTCCTTCTTTTTATAATGCTTTAAAGTGATCTCTAAAAATAAATGAATGATTTAGATATAATAAATATTAGGGCCATTGATCTTCTTTCGTACAACTTGGAGCTCAAGAAGCGTCAGTACTCATCTTCATACGACACGTACCTACAGCTGCTAGTGGTACACCAGCCAATCTGCTTCTGCGAGAGAGAGGGGAGTGGCCGGGGAAGAGAGATTAGGGATTTATTTATTAATTATTATTATTATTATTATTAACTTAAGTTTGGATTAATGGTTCAGATCCACGGTTCGTTCAGTTCGGTTCTCTGTGGCCCTAAACCGAAACCAAACTTTATTCAACGGTTCTGAACCGGACCGGAACAGGTGCAGTCCAAAGCTAGATCAATCCGGACTGATGGATCGGTTTCGGTCCGTTCCACAATTTTACCGGTTCCATGTACACCCCTGGTACGAGAAACCTCCGCCAGTAAAGAGCGGACACGCACCAGGTCTTTTGCCTTTTGGGTCGAGGAATTAAGTCTTGATGCATCTATACTGTACAAGTGAGGCCATAGCTGTCAATCCAGACCGTTGATGCATAACAGTTACAAATAGGAAGATATTATCCATCAACGTTGGTCTTTTTTCCTTTTTGAATTTCCCGGACAGTTGATGTATTTTCCCTCAACCATCTACTAAGAGGCCATTTATCAAAGACCAAGGCGAACACGACATCAGAATTAATGGCAGACCACTAATCCATATGGATCGTTAAAAATCCATACGAATAGGTAGAACAGGTCCTTGGCATAACCTAGAAATGACTAGCGGATTGGATTAGCGGACCTTAAGCTGATGAGATCAAATATCATCCAAGTATCAGGTTGTCTGGAAACTTTGGCCGTGCATAATTTCAATCAAATCACATTTGTCAGACCATTAAGATAGCTAAATCCAAACGAGTGGAGTCGAAATGGTCTTCGGTACTTCCTGGAGAAAATCATCAGATCTGATCAACCAAGGTCAAATCTAATGAAGAGTAGATCCTGGTCATTCATCCCAACTCCCCAAACCCCCAGAGCTCACTATACAAAGCAACTGTTGTGATTAAAGGGACTTTTTTAGGTTTAGGACATCGTTATCCAACCCAAGAAGCTAGATGGATGGATGAACGTGATGAGGTCGAGCACTGTCTCCCTCAAGAGGATAACCGCTATGAATCCACAATACTTTTCTAGATTCGTCAAGGCTTCTCGAATCCATGGGGAAAGAAAGCAAGAAAAATAAAAAATGAAATCTATAAAATTTGAAATTGATTAATGAATCAAATAAACGAGTTCATAACCCTTTAAATACGGATACTAAGCAATAGGAGAGAAATTAGAAGCAAACTACAACTTACTATTTATAGACAGTCGTGATGTGTACTAGTGTGCAAGGTTTTCGGCCACAAATAATAAGTGTCATATTTGGCTTTACCAAGTTGTTCTCATAATTTTTCTAAGCTCTTTTCGCATTGGGAGCAACTCCTAAAGCCCAATGGTTAAAGAGTTATAATCAAACTAAAACTTAATATTTATAGTAAAAACGGAATTAAAATAAGGAAACGACCGTCGATCAGGAGTATTACGCAAATCTGGCTTGCGTAACCCGGCGTAGTAGGGTTGGTTGGCTAAAGTAGCTCGTTCTACCTCAAAATCATATATTTTACGCCCGATAACTCATTTCAAATTGTGAGATACACCTGATCTAAGGTTCGACAGTCCGGATCACTTCTGTTATTGATCGGGCCTTTTCTAATCCATCTTGGCCATGAAACTATGCACAAACCACTCTACATCAGGTACCTATTGCCTACAATCAACCCTTGAATGGTTGGTTGAAGGCCTATTTAAGCACCAAGTCTAAGAGTGAAAAGAGGTAGTGTACGTTGATTAGTCAGTGGAGCGGAGTCATAGGGCTAATTTTAAGTGTTGCTAACTCCAAGTGTCAATTTGCCCAAGTCTTTCACAAATTCAAGGAAAGCTTGATTATGTTGTTACCTTGCTTAATTCAAAAGATGAGAAAATAATATTCTTCGTAGAAGAAACCGCTGTAGTCAAGAGTAAGTTTAAAATCGAGAATATTTGACTATCCCTTTTCCGTAAAAAGGTGTCTGATTTTTCATTTTTCTTCTCACATCTCAACTAAACCTAAATTTTGTTCCACAAATTTTGATTTCACATTGGCAACATACACTCACTTTTTTTTTCTTCTATAATCATTTCTCTTGTCTACATTTTGTTTTTTATTTGCCTAACTAGAGTTTTAAACATTGCAAAGTAAGGTTATATATTATTTATTATCTTTTTGCTTGCTTAAAGCCTTAAATTTTGCTAAGCAAAGCTGTATCTAGCAATGTTGAGATTTTATTGAGTCCCTTAAAAATCATAAATCTTGTAAATTAGAGACAACACAATGTTCTTGTAGAAAATGGTGACTAACCTCTTTATATATATATATATATATATATATATTACCAATTCTCTTACTTGCAATTAATGGTTGCAAACTAAGTCACTGGAGTCACATGAGTTAGGAATCTTATGAATTTTTCAACACCTGAACAATTATTCAATTTTTAGCCGGTTGAAGATTTTAAATTGTATTTAATTAGTGAGAACTCATATTTTCACATGAGTCAATACTATACTCCAAGTACACTAACAGAGAAGTAGGTTTGGGAAGCGAGGAGAACTGCTTGTGTAGGTCCATTTACAGAGCTCAAAAATAAGGTAGATCTAAGGCTCAAGTGAACCACAGAGTGAGGATTGACCGCCTGACATTTAAAAGTTCTTGTACTGGCAGAAGTTTCAAGCAAGCTTATATTTGTGTTCTCTCTTGATTTAGGTCTATCTGACCTTATGAATAAGTTAGATAGCAACTAAACATCACGGTGGGCCCATCTAGGAAGATTTTAACTATGGTTTTCATTATCACCACTCCTTCCTATGGTGTGGTCCACTTGAACCTTGGATCTACCTCATTTATTTTTAACCCTAAAATGACCTGGAAAAATGGATGGACAGGTTAGATAAAACCCATAGATTAAGGTGTGTCCTGTTGGGTTTCTTTCAGCAGAGTTTGAAATTTTTATCTCATGCAGTGACAACTTTAGATGAGGCACATACATGATTCAAATCAGAACGTCCAAGTTGAAATCATTGTAGTTAAGCTACAGTCGTGGTTTATATTGATTTAACGAAGCTAATCTCCAACTAATGGACACTTGTTTGATGAATTCTGTCTGTTGACTAGTTACCTTACACAGTTCATTAGATGTCCAGAAAGCGGTGATTTAGGATATTATTTCAGTGTACTTGTTGGTTATTATCCATCAAGGTGGGGTCCACCACTTGAACAGTTACATCCATGACGAGTACCACGGATCACCCTGATTGTAATTTGTAAGGCTGCAAACCCGATTGACCCAGCTGAGTCAGGTGGTCAAGGTACTCGGGTTTGGGTTAGGGTTAGAAGACCACAACCAATATGAAATCAGGTTGGGTTCAGATTGACCAAATTTGGGCTGGGTTAGGTCAGGTTGGAAATAATCACATGTGTTTGATGTATGACTAAGTCAAGGACAATCAAATGGATGGCTAGGATAAAAAGAAATAGGATTGGGAAATTCGATAAAAGGATTAAGTGCGCATTATAACTTATGAAAGCCATAACTTTAAGATTGGTCGTGCATTTAATGCCTATAATATATCGTTAGAAAGTTATTGATGAGCTTTAAATGTTGGCTAATGCCAAAGGCTAATTAACCTTAGATAGTTTGACAAAATAAAGTAATTTTAAGAGTAGTTTTGAATTTTAAGTTAAAACTTATTGTCTTTAATGAGATATAGTCCACTGTCTTTTTAAGGTATTGTAAGTTTGGAGAGTCTTGAAATAACTTGAACTTATTATTTGAGTCACTTTAGAAGTTATTAATTATTTTTAGTAAATTTATTATTTTAGGCAAGCTTACTATTTCAAAAAAATTATAAATTTAGTACTTAGGGCTCATATAAATTATATTAAATGAGCTATAAAGAGACGTTATTCCAACTTTCATAAATAATATCACTATCGCACAATGTATCGCACCCTTGGGATACAGATACGTATCGGTTATCGCACGGGATATATCGTTTGTATCGCATAGTTTATCGCACTTTTTGGAAAACATGGGGAAACATTAGCAAAATGGTTGAATTTTTTTATGAAACTTTGAGGATTATTTAAAAAAACCTTAATGCACACTTTTAAATCATAAAATATCAAAAAAGAAGTGCACATAATAAATTTCCTTTGTATAAGGTACTAAGTTATGCATGTTATTTGATTAAACTAAGGTAAATATATTTAAATATGATGCATACCATTTATAAATGTATAAAGATATGTATGAACATCCAAACATCAATTGGATTTCATTTTAACATATCATTTTAGCGCATGGGCCGAAAAATAAGATAGATCCAAATCTGAGGTGGACCACACCACACAAAATAGTGTTCATTGAATAATCATCATTAAACTATTTTGGGCCTATAATTTTTTTGGATAAAGCTAATATTTATGTTTTCCCATCCAGGTTTGTCAAACCTCATGGATAGATTGGATGGCAAATAAACATCACGGTGGGCCCTAAAAAGCTTCAATGGTGGACATCATTGCCACCACATTTCTTGTAGTGTGGTACACTTGATCTTTCATTTGTCTCCTTTTTGGCCTCATGCGTTAAAATTACTTATAAAAATGGATGGAGGGTGTGGATTGGCTGGTGTACCACACGAGGTATGAGCATGTGTCGTGCGAAGATGGGATGCAGATTTCCTACTAAATCCTTTCGCAGGAGTGGGGCACACCGTGATGTTTGTGAGAAATCTACTCCATCCATCAGTTTTGTGGGATTATTTTAAGACTTGAGGCAAAAATTGAGCAGGATCCAAGACTCAAGTGGGCCGCACTAAAGAAAAAGGTGGGTAGGGAAATTCCTACCGTTGAAACCTTCCTGGGTCAACAGTGATGTTTACATTCCATCCATACCGTTCATTACGTCATCACTACTGGGATGAATTGAAAACCCAAATATTAGACTGATTTAAAACCTGTGGCTCCTCAAATATTTCAACTGTGGACCTTCAATCCTCACGTTTTAGGCCTACTTGAGTCTTAGATCCGGCTCATTCTTGGCCCTATGTCTTAAAATGTGTTCAAAAAATGGATGGATGGAGTGGATTTCTCACAAACATCACGGTGGACCCTACCTAAGTTTCCAGCACATGAACTTCATGCGAAGCCTGGACGAGCGTCCCACGAAATCGGATTGCGTACTGAGTTACTCAGTGCACTTTTATCGTACTGAGTAAACTCAGTTGGACCCACTGTGAGTGTATGTGGTTTATCCACACCGCCCATCCATTTTTACTGCTAATTTTAGGGGTTTATACCAAAATTGAAGTAAATCCAAAGTTCAAGTGGACCATTACACAGGAAACAGTGTGGAATAATGATTTCCACCGTTGAAACCTTCCTAAGGTCCAAAGTAATTTTTATTTGTCATCCAACCTGTTCATAAGATCACAAAGACATGGATGAAGAGAAATCACAAACATCAGCTTGATCCAAAACTTCTTTGGCCTCCAAAAAATTTTCAATGGTAGAGGTTTAATCAAAATGTTTCCTGTAGTGTGGTCCAGTTGAGATTTTAATTTGCCTCATTTTTGGAATTAAGCCATAAAATTATCTTCTAACATCGATTAGCGGAGTGGATAAAATAAAAAAATAACAATGGACCCCACAAGTTTACTCAGTACACTAAGGCTATTGAGTTACTCAGTACGCAATCCGCTTCCGTCGTCCACGACGTACAAACTCTTTATATATATATATATATATATATATATTACCAATTCTCTTACTTGCAATTAATGGTTGCAAACTAAGTCACTGGAGTCACATGAGTTAGGAATCTTATGAATTTTTCAACACCTGAACAATTATTCAATTTTTAGCCGGTTGAAGATTTTAAATTGTATTTAATTAGTGAGAACTCATATTTTCACATGAGTCAATACTATACTCCAAGTACACTAACAGAGAAGTAGGTTTGGGAAGCGAGGAGAACTGCTTGTGTAGGTCCATTTACAGAGCTCAAAAATAAGGTAGATCTAAGGCTCAAGTGAACCACAGAGTGAGGATTGACCGCCTGACATTTAAAAGTTCTTGTACTGGCAGAAGTTTCAAGCAAGCTTATATTTGTGTTCTCTCTTGATTTAGGTCTATCTGACCTTATGAATAAGTTAGATAGCAACTAAACATCACGGTGGGCCCATCTAGGAAGATTTTAACTATGGTTTTCATTATCACCACTCCTTCCTATGGTGTGGTCCACTTGAACCTTGGATCTACCTCATTTATTTTTAACCCTAAAATGACCTGGAAAAATGGATGGACAGGTTAGATAAAACCCATAGATTAAGGTGTGTCCTGTTGGGTTTCTTTCAGCAGAGTTTGAAATTTTTATCTCATGCAGTGACAACTTTAGATGAGGCACATACATGATTCAAATCAGAACGTCCAAGTTGAAATCATTGTAGTTAAGCTACAGTCGTGGTTTATATTGATTTAACGAAGCTAATCTCCAACTAATGGACACTTGTTTGATGAATTCTGTCTGTTGACTAGTTACCTTACACAGTTCATTAGATGTCCAGAAAGCGGTGATTTAGGATATTATTTCAGTGTACTTGTTGGTTATTATCCATCAAGGTGGGGTCCACCACTTGAACAGTTACATCCATGACGAGTACCACGGATCACCCTGATTGTAATTTGTAAGGCTGCAAACCCGATTGACCCAGCTGAGTCAGGTGGTCAAGGTACTCGGGTTTGGGTTAGGGTTAGAAGACCACAACCAATATGAAATCAGGTTGGGTTCAGATTGACCAAATTTGGGCTGGGTTAGGTCAGGTTGGAAATAATCACATGTGTTTGATGTATGACTAAGTCAAGGACAATCAAATGGATGGCTAGGATAAAAAGAAATAGGATTGGGAAATTCGATAAAAGGATTAAGTGCGCATTATAACTTATGAAAGCCATAACTTTAAGATTGGTCGTGCATTTAATGCCTATAATATATCGTTAGAAAGTTATTGATGAGCTTTAAATGTTGGCTAATGCCAAAGGCTAATTAACCTTAGATAGTTTGACAAAATAAAGTAATTTTAAGAGTAGTTTTGAATTTTAAGTTAAAACTTATTGTCTTTAATGAGATATAGTCCACTGTCTTTTTAAGTATTGTAAGTTTGGAGAGTCTTGAAATAACTTGAACTTATTATTTGAGTCACTTTAGAAGTTATTAATTATTTTTAGTAAATTTATTATTTTAGGCAAGCTTACTATTTCAAAAAAATTATAAATTTAGTACTTAGGGCTCATATAAATTATATTAAATGAGCTATAAAGAGACGTTATTCCAACTTTCATAAATAATATCACTTCTGTTCTTTCAAGTTTCATAGGTTATCGCACAGGATATATCGTTCGTATCGCATAATTTATCGCACTTTTTGGGAAACATAGGGAAACATTAGCAAAATGGTTGAATTTTTTTATGCAACTTCAGAGATTATTTAAAAAGACCTTAATACACACTTTTAAATCATAAAATATCAAAAAGAAGTGCACATAATAAATTTCCTTTGTATAAGGTACTAAGTTATGCATGTTATTTGATTAAACTAAGGTAAATATATTTAAATATGATGCATACCATTTATAAATGTATAAAGATATGTATGAACATCCAAACATCAATTGGATTTCATTTTAACATATCATTTTAGCGCATGGGCCGAAAAATAAGATAGATCCAAATCTGAGGTGGACCACACCACACAAAATAGTGTTCATTGAATAATCATCATTAAACTATTTTGGGCCTATAATTTTTTTGGATAAAGCTAATATTTATGTTTTCCCATCCAGGTTTGTCAAACCTCATGGATAGATTGGATGGCAAATAAACATCACGGTGGGCCCTAAAAAGCTTCAATGGTGGACATCATTGCCACCACATTTCTTGTAGTGTGGTACACTTGATCTTTCATTTGTCTCCTTTTTGGCCTCATGCCTTAAAATTACTTATGAAAATGGATGGAGGGTGTGGATTGGCTGGTGTACCACACGAGGTATGAGCATGTGTCGTGCGAAGATGGGATGCAGATTTCCTACTAAATCCTTTCGCAGGAGTGGGGCACACCGTGATGTTTGTGAGAAATCTACTCCATCCATCAGTTTTGTGGGATTATTTTAAGACTTGAGGCAAAAATTGAGCAGGATCCAAGACTCAAGTGGGCCGCACTAAAGAAAAAGGTGGGTAGGGAAATTCCTACCGTTGAAACCTTCCTGGGTCGACAGTGATGTTTACATTCCATCCATACCGTTCATTACGTCATCACTACTGGGATGAATTGAAAACCCAAATATTAGACTGATTTAAAACCTGTGGCTCCTCAAATATTTCAACTGTGGACCTTCAATCCTCACGTTTTAGGCCTACTTGAGTCTTAGATCCGGCTCATTCTTGGCCCTATGTCTTAAAATGTGTTCAAAAAATGGATGGATGGAGTGGATTTCTCACAAACATCACGGTGGACCCTACCTAAGTTTCCAGCACATGAACTTCATGCGAAGCCTGGACGAGCGTCCCACGAAATCGGATTGCGTACTGAGTTACTCAGTGCACTTTTATCGTACTGAGTAAACTCAGTTGGACCCACTGTGAGTGTATGTGGTTTATCCACACCGCCCATCCATTTTTACTGCTAATTTTAGGGGTTTATACCAAAATTGAAGTAAATCCAAAGTTCAAGTGGACCATTACACAGGAAACAGTGTGGAATAATGATTTCCACCGTTGAAACCTTCCTAAGGTCCAAAGTAATTTTTATTTGTCATCCAACCTGTTCATAAGATCACAAAGACATGGATGAAGAGAAACCACAAACATCAGCTTGATTCAAAACTTCTTTGGCCTCCAAAAAATTTTCAATGGTAGAGGTTTAATCAAAATGTTTCCTGTGGTGTAGTCCAATTGAGATTTTAATTTGCCTCATTTTTGGAATCAAGCCATAAAATTATCTTCTAACATCGATTAGCGGAGTGGATAAAATAAAAAAATAACAATGGACCCCACAAGTTTACTCAGTACGCTAAGGGTATTGAGTTACTCAGTACGCAATCCGCTTCCGTCGTCCACGGCGTACAAACAGTTGAAGGGAGATCAGAGTTACATGGCCCCACCAATAATGTATTTATCATATCCACACCGTTCATCCATTTGGAGAGATCATTTTAGATCGTGAACCCAAAAATGAATGACATCCAAACCTTAATTGGACCACACCACAAATAGCAGTGAGGACAATGATTCTCACCGTTATAACATTCGTAAGTCCACCACAACGTTAGCTTTCCATCCACTCTGTTCATGAGGTCACAAAGACCTTGATGAATAGGAAAAACAAATATCATATGATCCAAAACTTTTGCAACCCCAAAAGGGTTTCAATGGTGGACGTTCCATATCAAGCTGCTTTTTTCCAGTGTGGTCCACTTGATCCTTGGATCTGTCTTATTTTTCTCGTAAAGCCTTACGACGAGCTCGCCAAATGGAAGAACGGTTTGGATATAATATATACCTCATGATGGGACCCACATAACTTGATGACGTCAACGCAATCGGTGCCGTGCGAGGCACCGTCCGTCCGCCTCCATTGAATAAGGGCCCGGGGCCCGTTTCTTTCGAAGCAGAGAGGGTTCCGGAAGCAGAGAGGGTTTCGGCGCGTTCCGGAACCCTAAAATCTCTCCCGAGGGCCGATGATTTCGGGGAATTCGACGGATTTTGTGCCCAAATCTCTCTAAATCAGAAGCTTCTATTCGAATGGCCCATCAAACACAGCTTCCGATCAGGGCCATCTTCTTTACAGGTACCGAAATCTACCGTTGAAAGTTTTTCTTTTTCTTTTTCATTTTTTTTTTCATTTTTTTCTAATAATGACGCTGTCCCAGGTGCGATATCGACGATAATATCGGCCGATATCTGAAGTTTTGGATTTTCGGTATCTTCCGGGGGTTATTATAAATTTAGTACTTAGGGCTCATATAAATTATATTAAATGAGCTATAAAGAGACGTTATTCCAACTTTCATAAATAATATCACTTCTGTTCTTTCAAGTTTCATAGATTTTTCTCTCCTCATAGATTTAAGGATTATTATTCAGAAGAAGATGGTAATCACTCCCTTTTATCCACCCATGACCCACCCACCACATAACCTTTCACGTTTTCTTTGACCCAATCCTTTCTTTGGCTTTAGTCATTATATCGTCATCACTGACTTTAGCTTTGCCCCAGACCAGTGGCACATTTACTGCTGAAATAGCCAGGGAGTAAAAAAAAAAAAATTTAACCGAACCACCTACATTCAATTCCTATACAATGTTTTGTAAAATAAGACTATCTTATGAGATTGTGCATGGGGCCATAGTGACATGTGTATGAAATTCGCCCCGTCCATCCTGCGCATGGCCTCATTTTCTCATTAGAGCTCAAAAAACAAGCTGATCCGAAACCTTAGGTTGGTCACACCTGGAATCAATGCTGATTCTGAAGAGAGGCCAGCTCCACTGCAACTATACCCAGAATAGTTTTTTCTACAATGTTGTGAGTGGGGTCCGCCGTGATGTAGTGTATGGATGCACTATTTTATTGGATTGTGATCATAAGTGCGGTAGACATGAAATGACCAAATACCAATAGTCTTCCAAATTGCAGTTGCATTTGTTCCAAGTTCAACACAAAAGAGTGCAGCCAAACGCAGCCTTGTGATCCGCATTGGTGTTTCATATTGAGTAGGCCAGTTTATCCCCTTATTGCAATAGAAACAGAGTAGATGAAGATCTTCATCTGAAGGATACACGAAGCATGGTAAATTTGAAGAAGGAAAATTAGATTTTGAATACTGTGAAACTGTGGTTGCAATTCAGGAAATGCAGCACATCATCATCGAAAGAAATAGACCCTTGTTTGTAGCAAATTGCAATTCTATTCAATTAGTGATTAAAAAATTACTGAATACTGCCTGTCATTCTACATCACATACCATCTTGATTTTATTCATTTAGTTCCTAGAATTACAGAGGCAATATGTATTTGTGGCGATCGACGTTTTTCACATTGCAGTTGCAGCATTTACAAGAAAAAATAAGTTCAGTTCAGTTGGAGGCCAGGAAAAAAGAGGAAAGAATCCATCTTGAAAATGAAATAGACAATCCATTCACCAGTAGTCTCCACATGAGCATCTCCCATCCCTGAAGTGATGGAATCGATTTCGATCTCTAACGGAGATTTCCCGCTTAAAGATCTTTGAAATCATTTTGGTAACATCATGACAGTCGTTACACATTCGAAGGTTCTTAACTACTCTGATTGGCGAACCTTGGCTGGTTGATATGAGAGCAAAAGCTATCGCGAGCTTTTGGCTATGGCCATAGAGCAGCCTTTTCTTTTCTTCCTCATCGACATCGAACAGTACTTGGGATGTATCAGGGCAGTAGCCTTCAAATCTCAGCTGCCAGCCTATCTGATGCAGCATTTCATACACTTCATAGCTTTTGGGGTGTGACATGTCCTGTGAAACAAACCTGTGCAACTTCCTCCTCACCTCTACCATACTAAATCCAGGTGTTTGAACCGCGCCTCTACGCACCATATCCGTCCAGATCTTTGCAACGGCATCCCACCGTAGGGACCGCGCATATATGTTTGATAGAAGGACATAATCGCCTCCATTATGTGGGTCTAATTGGAATAGATGTCTACTGGTGGATTCTGCCAATTCGAGGTTGTTGTGGACCTTACATGCACTGAGCAGGCAACGCCAAACTACGTCGTTTGGTTCCATGGGCATGCTCCTGATCAGCTCATGTGCTTGATCAAGCATCCCGGCACGGCCCAACAGGTCCACCATGCATCCGTAATGCTGAATTGTGGGGGTTATCCGGTGCTCGAATCTCAGTCTATCAAAGCACTGGAGACCCTCATCAATCAGCCCTGCATGGCTACAAGCACTCAAAACGCCCACATAGACAACATTGTCGGGTTTTATCCCTTCTGTGATCATGTCCGAGAAGAGCTGCAGGGCCATCCTGCCTTCGCCATGCATCGCAAGGCCGGATATCATGACACTGTAAGTCACTATGTTCTTCTTGGGCATGCTCTCAAAGAGAGATAGCCCTTTCGTCAGGCGCCCGCATTTGATGTACATGTCAATCAGTGACGTCTCTGCAATGACATTGTGTCCATAGATGGTCTTCATCAGGAACCCATGGGTGGACCTCCCCAAATCAAGGGCACCCAAATGGCCACATGAACAGAGGACATTGACTAATGTGCTCTCATCAGCCCTCCAACCTTCACTGCTCATGGTCCCAAACAGACCCAAACACTCATCCCAGAAGCCCAATCTAGCATAGGCTGCAATGAGGGCACTCCATGAAGCAACACTCCTGTGGCGCATCTGATCAAACACTTTGCTGGAATGCTCGATCTGGCCACGTTTTCCATACATGTTGATCAAGCTGTTCTGTGTGAAGAGATCGGATTCGAACCCAAACTTAAAGACATGCCCATGAATCTGTGTTCCTTCCCGAAGAGCCGACAGAAGGGCACAGCCCCTTAAGAGAGGAGGGTAGGTGAATGCATCCGGTTTCGCTCCTCTCTCTTGCATCTCTTTATACAAGAGAAGTGCTGTGATTGGGTCGCTGTCATCGATGTATCCTCTCATCATGGTGTTGAAATCAAATGGCAATGGGTCATTGATCTGGTCGAAGATCAAGCGGGCGTAGTCCATGCTGCCCCATGCTGAGAGAGCGCAGGCCGTGATGAGTTCATGGGCTGCACGAGCATCACGTTCGAGCCCGAGCTTGATGGTTCGAGCATGGGCCTGCTTGAATTCATCCATGCTCTTGCATTTCTGCAACAGAGAGAAGCATTCCTGTTCCTTCGGTTTCAGTTCAGAGACGTTGGCGGTGCTCTCAGGCGCTATAAAAAGATTGGTCTGCTGAATTACTGAAGCTCTAAACATCGTTTCATCAATATCATCCTCAAACCAAGATCGTGATCATCAACGTATCAGAATGCGAATGAAACCTGTCAACGGCATCATGATCATCATATCGTGATGCCACAATTACCATGAAATCAACATCCGCCTATCCTCACATCACCAACATCATCATCATCAAAAGAATCATGGATGAAGATCATCATAACCATTCAATGGAATTGAACTAGAAAAAACACCATATAAATCTGGAGTAGGATTTTTGATGAATTACACGAAATGGGTCTGCTTAGGAGATGATGATAAGACAGTAATCATCAATTCCATTGAATTTAGATGGATTGAACCATGAAGAGGAATGAGAAAAACCCATGATTTTGATTTGGAAAAATCTGCTGGGAATTAGAAAAAAAAAAAAGGATAGGGAGACAGTGGAAATTACAGTGGATGAAATGACTATTTGTGTTGTAACAAAAAAAAGAAAAAAACAGAAGACCACTTCTGAATTTTCTCAGACCCAAAATATCCATAGATTTATGTGTTTGAATCTCATCCATGAAATAATAGGAAGGAATGTGGAGAGACAAAATCATGAGAATGCAATGCAGATGAGAGATGGAATGTGGATAAGAAAATCCTGGGATGATAAAAGGAGGGAATCTATTTCTCTGTAGATAAAAGCTCCAGTGCTATCTGAGAGCACTATCAATTATAGTGTTCCTATTAGCATTTAGTTACATTGGGACAGTTTGACTGTCTAATCCAACGATCTAGACCGTTCATTACATCCAACGAATATTTCATGGTCAACCATAGGAAGAATCACACAAATCTAACAAATATTAACCATTCGATCAATGGCCTTTAACATCGGCGGTCAAGATCATTTACACAAAAATAGGTCCGATGAACAATTTGACCCATCTATTTGTTAGAGAACATCATGGAAACTTATGATAGTAAAGAATCACATTTTTTTTGCAATTTTAGTCATCCCAGCTATGGCTCTGAAGATGGATGGCTATAGAAAATAAGGAAAAATCATTGATGGATTGGATCAACTGATCATTGTGATTTTTACATCGATAGACTGAGAAATGTGTGTTGGACTTAATAGACAGTTCAGATCAATCTATTAGATTGTCCATTTGAACTGATGAAACTAGGAGCACCGTAACTTATAGTGCCATGAGAGCCGGAGCATTTTTTTTTAATCGATGCTGCGTGCCTACTGCTATTTTCGGTAGATCCACGGAAGCCACTATGGAGTATGTATGAGAAATCCAAGCCGTCCTAAATGTGGGCCCCACCTGAATGGATCTTAAATGTTGATCAGAACGGTCCATGTTCTAGACTCTATTCTACCCGGGCCATGGTAAGAAACATTTGTTGAACATTGTGTATGAAACTGAATATTTGACGGTTCATATTCAAATCCAATATGATTCTAAGGTCAGGATTATCAATGAGTTGCTGTGAAAACACCATGCTGTGTTGTACTTAAGGACGGACCATGACCCATGTACTAAATGGGCCAATAATTCTAGCCGAAAAACCTAACCCATGGGACCCACCGCCTTTTAATGGTTATGATTATCCCCAGGATGGAAAGTTTTTAGAACATGGTCCACCGCCCTAGGAGGAATAAGTGTAAAGTTGCACGAAATGTATGCAACATCCAAGCTGTCCAAAAGGCTTGCCCCACCATGATGAACCCCTCTTCCAAAAAAAAAAGGCCAGTCCACCCATCATGTGGACCACATCATATAAAAAATGTACAACCGTCGATCTATCTATAGTACACATGTGACCCACCTAATGAGTTGATCGGACTGATTTTGTGGTAGGTGATGTTCATGGTGGGGCCAACGTATCGAAGAAAGACTGAACGGAAGCGGACTGTTAAGCGTACGTCACACCAGCTATATAGCTGCCATATTGAAGTAAGCAAGTTCTGTAAGTCTGATCATGAGGTTTGTGACATGCTCAAGCCGTTCATTCTTTTGAGGGACTTGTCTAGGGGGTTGAAACTAAAAATAAGGCAATTTAGCTATCAACTGGGCAACAATTGAAAAAAGGGAAAATGTCATCCATTGAAACCATTTTTGGGGCTAAAGTAGTTTTGGATTAATATGAAATTTGTTTTTCCTGTTCATTTAGGTACATTTAACTTTATGAACAGATAGAAAGGAAAATAAACTTTATAGTGCGCCCTATAAATTGTTTAATGGTGAAAACCATTACCTCTACTGCTATTTATAACGAGGTACAGATGATCTTTGAATATAATTCATTTTTTGAATAATGTTATAAAATAGTCTTTAAAAATTGAACAAATGGTTTAGATATGATAAATACATTACTTTGGAGCCTACGTAACTTTGATCTCTTTTGAACCGTTCGTACAACTCAGAGCTTGAGCAGCGTAAGTGCGCATCTTTGTACGACACGTACCTACACCAGCTATATAGCTGGTGTATGGCACCAGCCAATCCGCTTCCGGACTGAACGGCCATGAAACCTTCTTGTGGTTCCCTGACATATAACGGGTCCCACGATAAGTTGCCGTCCACCCAACGGATAACTTCCAAACTATAACGTGTATGCGAAATCCACCCCGTCCAATAGGTTGGACGCATTATTATGATTTCTTTATGTAAAATATAGTCCCATCTACTCATCAGATGAGATACACCATAGAAAATAATGTACAGATATTGATAAATAACAAAATGCAGTGGCTATCCTGATGAATGGATGGGTCCCTTTTCATCGAAGGTGGTCTAAAGGTGGGTTCAACTAATTGGACGGTTTGGATTTCACATGAACATGACAGGATAGAAGTTATTGGCTGGTTGGACAGCAACTTAACATCCAACCGGTTGGATGTGGGCATTTTTCTGCCCGAGGAATTGCAATAACATGGCATCTCGATCCAGAGGCCGACATCCCTGTTAGGAACGAATAGGGACCTTCCTTATCCTGCACCGAGTTTATTACATGTGGGGCCCATGGTTGATGAATCCAGACCACTAATGTGATGGTCACATCATGATTGGACCATGCCCAAAAATTCTCATCAATTACTCAACTTTAACCATTCCATCTTTGACACGCAAACACACGGTTAAGAATAGATGCACAACGGGCCACATTCAATGGAGGAAGGCCAAATATTCGATGGCTAGGATCTTCCAAACTGGGAGATTTGGGGGCATGGTCCATCGAAATTGGGAGATTTGCGGTGACCACCATTTCTCAAACGTATTGAATCATCCATGCACACATGTTCCTCAATCCACCCAATCCAAATTCTGGTGTCGGTTGTAGATAGGACCACACTTTCAAAATTACACAGACTGAGAGATCTTAGCCGTCCAACTGGTGGCAATCAAATGAACGACTAAAAATTAAAACAGGTCATCAGTCTCGAAGCCAAAAGTACAAAATCAGATGTTCAAGGTCGTCAGATCAGCCCTGATTTGGATAGTCTGGATTGCCCCGTATGTATGAACGCGGGACGCGGATTTCCGGCTAAAGCATCGCAGGAAGTTCCTGCGCTGGAAACCTATGGGTGCCACAGACCACAGTGATGTTTGTAATAAATTTACCCGGTCCATCCGTCTTATAAGCTCATTTACAGACTTGAGACACAAAAAAATAAATAAATAAATATGGAGCATACAAGACTCAATTAAGCCTCGCTGAAGGAAAAGGTGGGTATGAAAATTCTTACTATTAAAACCTTCCTAGGTTGGCCGTGATGTTTACATGCCATCCATACCGTTAGTAACGCAATTACTATTGAGATGAATTAAAAACACAATAATTATCCTGATTCAAAACTTTCATGGCCTACTAATATTTCAACTGTGGAAGTTCAATCCTTACGTTTTCCACCCACTTAAGTCTTGGATACCACTTATTTTGTCTCAAATAATAAAATAATATTGTAGAATTGATGAATAGAATAGATTTCTCGAAAACATCTTGGTGGGCCCACCTCAGTTTCCAGGAACTTCTTGCAAAAACCTTTCCCAGGAACACCCTGATCCATGGCTCAAGTCTTGGTATCATACCTGGTGGGAGTGGCTAACAGTGGAGTGTGAACTGACGAGCTGATAAAAAAAACAAAACAGGAAATATGCGTACATTTTGCTGAAATACATCCGACGTACTGCAATAAGTAACGTCAGTAGTCTACTCATTGGATTTTGGTTCTCTTTCAATTATCCAAATTGTTTATTTGATGGGGATCTACTTGGATGTGTTGTATTTAAAAAATTATTAGACTAAATAATATATTCGTCGTACTTTAGAAAGTTTATGGTAACCGTTAATTGAAAGAGCAGAAATTTCAAAGGATGGAATGAAGGCAAATGGAAGCTTTTATTTGTTTATTTTCCACCATTCACAGTGAGACTAGTCATATAAACGGTTTGAATAATTTGAAGAGGACTCAGATTCGACGATTAATGTTTGGCGTTTCGTATCAATACGCCGGGATGGGGGCGCGGCTTCGGTGGATCCCCGGGGTGGGTGGGATCGCTGACCCTGTGGCGCACCTTCATGTATTTTCCTTATATTCACCTTGTCTATCTATTTTAAAAATTAATTTTAAGAAATTATTACAAAAATGAAGCATATCCAAACCTCAGGTGGACCATAATACAGGAAACAGTGGTTTTCGACCATTAAAAATTTATCGTGGGCCACAAAATTTTTGAATCAAGTTGATATTTATGTGGTCTCTTCATCCGAGTCTTTGTGACCTTATAAACAGGTTGGATGTCAAATGTTCCTGTGGCCCCTGTGAAGTTTTCAATGGCTGGGGATTCAATCACGGCTGTTTCCTGTGGTATGGCCCACCCAAATTTTAGATCTGCTTAATTTTTTGGAAAATAAATGGATGGACATACCGTTTGGATTTAATGAAAATACATTAAAGTGGGACCCACAGTTAGGGAACCACCGATCCATCCAAACCGCCCGCTCGGGATAGCTTCAACAGGGCTGTGAACGAGCTAGGCTGGGGTAGGTTCGGCCCGGATTTTGAACTGTTTCGGGCTGATGCTATTCAATCTTTTTTATTTTTCAGCCTTCAAACAGGAAAAGGTGAGCAAATCGCAGGAGCACCTCCGGAGATGATAGGGCTGTCAATGGGATGGCCCTAGGGTTAGTTTCGGCCTGGATTTTAAATTGTTCTGGGCCGAGTGTATTCAAAATTCTGATTTTATGGGCAATAGCCTAGCCCATTGACACCAGAGATGGACCTCAGGTAAAATAGGGCACATATACATTTCTAGCATGGCTGGACTAAAGGAAGACTAAATGGAAGCTGAAATAATCTGTCAAATCCAGGTTCAATCCCAAATAGGCTATGATGTAATTGGGCCCAAGCATGTTTAGATTAAAGAAATTCATTCCGAATTTAGAAAAATTGTCATTCGAAGTGAAAACTGTACATTGACCGTAACTTTTGATCTGGATATTTTTACCGCATGCATGACATATAAGTTTTAACTGGAACAAATCATTCAGGGCCAACCGACCCACTATGTGGATCGCGATTGTTCATTTTGCAAAAAATATTATGCTTTTTTAATTTAAAATTGAGATTTTAGAGAAAAAAATTACTATTTTTTACAATTTTGATTTTTGTAGTATATTTTTCTTTTTTTCTTGTAGATTACTGAAACCACCTATGCATTCAAGGTCTCTTATCATTCTAGGAAGATGGCGATCTTCTCATCACCTCGTCACCTTCTTCCCACGGGTTACTATCCTTGCTAATTAGTATTGTCCATGTGGTGGAACCTGTTATGGGAAATGTAGTCCGACCACTATCAGCTCGGCTAGACAATATTACCATTATTGGAAGTAAAGTAAAGCTGATATCTGACCTTATAAGGACGGTTCCAAACAATATGAAGCGCCAAGCTTCTGTTCGATAATAACTTACCAAAGGACAAAAAATCTAGTAGAAACATGGAGCAGTCTGAGCGAGCAATCTGAATCGAAATCTTCGCCTGAGCTAAAATGTCTACTTGTTACATACCATTCATGCTAGGATAAGATATGTCATGCTCAACCAACCGACGAGGCTAGGCGCAAAGCTCGGTACAGTTGAACCCAACTCGGGTACATCCTAGGCGATTCAATGGTAAGCTCGGCTTGGACAGTCCTCAATTGGAGTGAGCTCAACTTGGAAGGTCCTCAGCCAACTAGCAAAGCTAAATCAATTCCAATAATGCATAATGGAAGTAACATCTGGTGCACAATTTTAATGTAATCGTCAAAATCACCAGCCACGCACATCCCACCTGATGGTTGAAATTATGCCCATAATTACCGATCACACTGTTCTATCTTCATTATAAATAAAGGCACTATCTATATGAATAGTTATGCAAAATCTCTCACCCAAAATTCGTCTATACTATTAGACCTAGATTTCTGTGCAGATGCTTGAAACTCGGCAAGGATGAATCAGATTTTTGCATTAATAGAACCCATCGTGAATTTCCACCTAGAACACTTCATCAATTTTAGGTGGGCCACACCGTAGTTTGCCAACGGTCAAAACTGGAAAAAACTTTGTCAACGTTCAAATTCAACGGTTAAAAGTTCATGTATGCCGCCCTAAACCGTAGTGACAGTCCAACATTTTGTTCGAAGACTGGAAGAGGGTGGAATTGGCTGGGGTTACGCGGGTCCCTCCTTGATGTATGTATTACGTACCTACGCCGTCCATTCATTTTTCCCTATTATTTTAGGGAATTATTCTAAAAATGAAGCAGATCCAATTATAAGGTGGACCAAACCATAAGAAACAGTGGTTAATGACCATTAATAAGCTACAAAAGTTTTGGATCATGCTGATGATTAATTTTTCCGTTCATCCAGGCTCACATGACCTTATCAACAGATTGGATGTTAAATAAACACTGCAGAAACACTAAGGTACACCCTAAGAAGTTTTTTAATGGTAGGATCGTCAATCACCACTTTTTCTTATCGTATGGTCCACCTAATAAATGGATGTACTTGATTTTTTGGACAATACCATAAAATAATCTGTAAAACGAATGAACGAAATGGATACATAATAAATACATCAAAGTGGGACCCACGGTAAGGGCCGCACCTTCTTAGGCAGACCGGGGTCTCACCTAATCCGCTCTCGAAAATTACAACGGATAATATATATATATATATATATATATATATATATATATATATATATATATATATATATATATATATATATAGGGAAAAGGTACTATGCGACTCGACCTCACGATTAGCTCCCGTGAGGTCGAGCTGTGTGGGCCCCGTCGTGATGCATGTCGACCATCAACACCGTGCATTTCATGAGTACCCTCTAAATTATGGGATATCCCAAAAATCAGCCGTATACAGAACTCAAGTGGGCCATACCCTCTAAAATCATGTGAAACACCGTTAAAAAATATAAAAGCACTTTGTGGGGCCCACCTGAGTCTTTAATTCGTTGAAACTTAATTTGAACCCTCATGCAAGTGGGACACACATAACAGATGGGCAGGATTTTCAAACCACATCTCTGCGGGCCCAAAAAACTGATTATGAGTGTTTTGGTGCAAAGCCCCTTCCCACTTCTGTAGTGATGTGGCCCAAACAAGTCACGGATTGAATTGATTTTTGAGATATAGGCCCAATATGTAATGGTGCATCTGAATGATGGGTTAGATTTTAGAAAAGAATCACGGTGGGGCCCACACAGCTCGACCTCATGGGACGGACTGGTGAGGTCGAGCGCATAGTACCTTTTCCCACGTGCATAGCATGTGACGCTCCACATAAAATGCTTTCCTTCCTTCTGACATGTCACATGTGTAAAACACCCTGATCCGTGTAAAAGTTTCTCTGCATCATAAAGATTACCTGCGGCCAAAACCATTATGAGCCACACATCAAACGGGGCTACGCGTTCAAAATCAAGCATTACCGATGGTCAGACTCCATCTATAGTTCTGGATGATCTACCGAGTGGATTTTTCTGATTTTCATCAAAGATGATATTTTCGATGGACCCTATATTTTTCACGGATCAGATTTCCTATAAAAATGATCAATTAAATAAAAGGAAAGCTGTGTACGTGAAAGCGTTGTATGTGGAAGTTCGCATATAACATTGTAGGTGCACATTTCCCGGCCGAAAAACGCATCTATTGTCTATATAAAAATCAACCACGATAGTGTACTTCGAGCCAGGTACCTACCACGGTTACTTACGCAAATCGAGATCCACGTGGTTGATACTATCACAAGATCCATCCCGTCCATTAGATTCTCCGACCTATTTTAACCATTGAATTCAAATTTTAGGTAGACCACAATATAAAACCAGTTGGGAAAGAAGGCCTACCATTAGTTTTATGTAGGGCCCACCATAATGTTTATCTGCCATTCAATCCTATCATCTGATGTGCCTCATCAGGATGAAAATTTTATCCAAAATAATATATTCCAAAGGTCAAGTGGACCATACTAAGTGAAATTAGGGGTTCTAGGTATAATTTTTTGGAGTGCCCACATGAGGTTGAATCATCCTGAATTTTGTGATTATGACCAAATAATGGTGATGTACCATATGGACGGCGTAGATTTCATGAAAATCAATCCATTTTCTCCACGTTAGAGAAACAAACTCCGGTAGGTACACAGCGCAAGGTACGGAAGCGTTTTCTGTAAAAATTGTCGTGCATGAAACGTTCGATATACACGTCACCGTTGTGCATGATGGACGCGGATTGCGTACTACCCCGCCCGTCCCTAGCTCCGAACGGGCAGTTCTGTGGGCTGGCCCACCGTAATGTATCTGTACATCCAAGCCGTCAATCCATTTTCTCAGATTATTTTAAGGCATGATCACAAAACTGAGGCAGATCCAACGCTGAATTAGACCACACCAAATAATAAGCTTGGTTGCATTAAATCACAAAGCATTAAATGTCAGTTGCATTAAATGCAAGAGTCATCTGTGGTGTGGTCCATTTGACCGTTGGATCTGCTTCATTTGTGTTTGGATGCCTTAAAATAATCTGAGAAAAGGGATAGATGGCTTGGATGTACAGATACATCACGGTGGCCCCGCCTACAGAACTGCCCGTTCGGAGCTAGGGACGGGCGGGGGTAGTATGCAATCCACGTCCTGTGCATGATAATGATATTATATGGTCAGTCAAAAATGGGTGCAAACCATTCAATAATATAAAAAGAATGGTCCTTAATTTGATCCCAACCGTTGGCCTGATGGGCCCCACAATGGATGATCGTGGGTGTCTCCCACATCTGATGGGAAGACTCACCGGTCCAATCTTATAATGTCTTTCACAAACATGCACCATTGGCCGATCGGACCGTCGGATTAATGGTTTAGATCAGCAAATCATCGGACCCATTCAACACTATAAAAGTCCGGGGTCATGTCACTATAATTTCTCTTTAAAAATCAATATTATTATTATATTTAATTTTTTAATGAGCGGAATTATTGTATTTTAATCACTATAAAAACCACCAACCTTTCTCATTTCTTACAAAGCCAGACCGCTCTATCTGTTCTGCAAAGGCAAGAGCTCCATCGAAATCTCCTTGTTGGTGTGGAAGATGAGTTCTCCAGCTCCTGCTGTCCCCAAAAGGTGATAATCTCCTCCGTTGATTTGTTTTTTAAAGGCCCACTTTGGTGTTTGTTAGTCCGCTTGTATCGCTGCCTTGTGGGGACTTTCCCTTTGATCGCTGCTGCGTTCCATGATCTCAACCGTAAAAGATGAGTGGTCTTTCGCAGTTCAGACATTTGAGCTAAAATCAAGTGTTTGGAAATCCACACCCTACGCTGCGTGTAGGCAGAAAGTGGACGTACGGTTAGATGCGAAAATAGTTAGCTGTTCCCGTTTGATCCGCTACTATGCTTTGATCAAATGGTACTTATGATTGTACCATCAATATGATTTTTGGCATATAGTCCTTCTGCAGATGGACTTGCACCTTGAGCGGTTCTGATCATCGTAGGTATATCATGTGTATGAAAAGTGTTGATGTAGAAATCTGATTACATCAAGGTTGATCATTAGCTCCTTCATGGACTTAACCGGGAAGGGGCAAGGAAGACCCTGACTAGAGTAAAGGACCCTTCGATGCCTAAGTTAGGGATAAGATTTAGGTCTTAGTTGAATATTGAGGGGTTAGGGCTAAAGTCAGTGTACACCTTTCACCATTGGAGGTAGGGGTATACATCGAGTCGAACCGAGTCGAGATGGCCTCTGGTCAAGCCCTTTGCTCAACTCGGCTTGACCACTAGCTTACCTTAGCTTGAACTCGGCTCGGCTCGGTCCTTGAGCCTGACTGGCTAGCTTGGCTCAATTTGGTCAACAGCTCGGGCCGAATTCGAGCCGAGTTCGCCATTAAAGCATTTCCACAAATACCTGGACTACACCTTCAAAACTCATCTATATGTGAAACAAAAGCAATGGTTTTATAGATATTTCATCAAACACCTACTTTCCAAAATAAAAACCAAGAAAAAAAAAAAAAGGGTATTTGTTTCTTGTACATACCTTCCTTACCACCTACCACACTTCGTTGAGTCATTTTATCAAACACTTGGTGAGCAACATTAATGGCAAAGTAACCGAGTCACCGAACTGGTTCGATCCAAGTTTGATTCAAGCTGGATTCGATCTGAGTCGAGTCGAGCTGGGGCCTGCTCGAACTCAGCTCAAACTCGTTTTCGAGCTCAAAAAATCGGCTCAACTCGAGTGGAACTCAACTTCGAACTGAGTCGAATCGAGCTTTTTCGAGTTGAGTCAAGCGAGCTAACTGAGCTAGCTCGGTTCGTATAGACCCCTAATTTCAGCCTATTAAATCCCAAAAAACCAGCCTTATTCTAGCCCATTAAAACCTCTCAGGAGTTTCAACACCCGGTCAAGGGTTCGAGTATCCATAGGTGATGAAATTCCACTAGCGTGAGTGTGTGAGGTGTGTGTGTGCATGTGTTAAAAAAATAAAAAAATAGTTGAGGAGAGGCAGTAGCATGGAACGGATTTCCACGTTGAGTAGTGGGATCCCCGAGATCCTCAAAGAGAATCTTGGGATCACGATTATGTCACAGATGAATCCCGTGATCTCCGGATAAGTTTTCAGACCTATCTTCCTTAGATAAGGTCGGAATTATTGTATTTTAATCACTATAGAAACCACCAACCTTTCTCATTTCTTACAAAGCCAGACCGTTCTATCTGTTCTGCAAAGGCAAGAGCTCCATCGAAATCTCCTTGTTGGTGTGGAAGATGAGTTCTCCAGCTCCTGCTGTCCCCAAAAGGTGATAATCTCCTCCGTTGATTTGTTTTTTAAAGGCCCACTTTGGTGTTTGTTAGTCCGCTTGTATCGCTGCTGCGTTCCATAATCGCAACCGTAAAAGATGAGTGGTCTTTCGCAGTTCAGATATTTGAACTAAAATCACGTGTTGGAAAATCCACACCCTACGCTGCGTGTAGGCAGAAAGTGGACGGTTATATGCGAAAATAGTTAGCTGTTCTCGTTTGATCCACTACTATGCTTTGATCGAATGGTTATGATTGTACTATCAATGTGATTTTTGGCATATAGTCCTTCTGCAGATGGACTTGCACCTTGACCGGTTCTGATCATCGTAGGTAGATCTTGTGTATGGAAAAGATTTTTAGCAGGACAATCCCTTTTCCTTCTGTTTTCCAATAATGTCAAGCTGGCAATATTAAATTGCAAGGAGAGGAAGAGCAGTACATGTGGGTCCCATCATTCTAGCAATAGATATAAAATAATCCACTGGACCATCGCTCTATCATGCATTTCCCCCTTCATTAATCCTCTCAATATGGTCCCGAAATTTGGAATTTCATTATTGTGTTATTTGAATGTGGGCCATGGTTAAGGGTACCAAAACCAAAATCCGCATACGTGCCATCATGGTTTGTTTTTTTTTTTTACTCGGCTACTCGGACCGAATCGAGTCGGGCGCGGATTAGATACTGACAAGGTCAGTAGCCAAATTGCTACTGAAGTGACGTCACCAAGCTCTGTGGACCCCACCATGATGCATGTGTTGTATCCATACCGTCCATCCATTTGGAGAGATCGTTTTAGTATTAGAAAAAAAAAAACGAGATAGATCTAAAGTTCAAGTGGACCCACCATAGAAAACAGTGGGGACAGTGACATCCACCGATCAAAACTTCTTAGGGGCCACAGAAGTTTCCGATCAAGCTTATATTTTTGTCTTCACTTCATCCATCTCTATGTTAACTTATGAATAGGTTGGATCTAAAAAATAAGTCATGGTAGGCCCTATAAATGTTTCAACGGTGGCTGTGACTGATCCCACGATTTTCTGTGGTGGGTCCACTTAACTTTATATCTATCTCATTCTTTTCATCAGGCCATAAAACGATATCTACAAATGGTTGGACGGTATGGATATAACACATGCATCCTGGTGGGGTTCACAGAGTTTGGTGACGTCACTTTCGTAACGGTTTGGCTACGGACCTTGTCAGTATCTAATCCGCACCCAATCGAGTCGACTTGCCCAAGTCAGCGGTGACTCAGCCGAGTCACCCTCGGCTCTCGATCTCGAATGATGGTGCCAAACAAGAACGGCCCGGTGTGTCATTGCTCTAGAGACTGACATTGTTCACGTGCAGGCTAGAAGGGAAGGTGGCCATCATCACTGGCGGAGCGAGCGGGATCGGAGAGAGCACGGCCCGCCTCTTCTGGGCAAACGGAGCAAAAGTAATAATCGCAGACATCCAAGACAACCTAGGGAACACCATCTGTGAACAGCTGGGTGGTGAGAACATCGCGTACGTCCACTGCGATGTGACCGATGAGGAGGAGGTACGCAACCTGGTAGACTTTGCGGTGGACAAGTATGGGAAGCTAGACATAATGTACAACAATGCAGGGATTATGGACCCGAAGACGACGAGCATCCTAACCATTGAAAAGTCAGACCTGGAAAGGGTCCTGAGAGTGAACCTAGTAGGAAGTTTCCTAGGGACTAAGCATGCCGCAAGGGTAATGGTACCGGCACGTAAAGGGTGCATATTGTTCACGGGGAGTTCTACCGCCTCGATCGCATGCATGAACGAGCACGCCTATGTTGCATCAAAGCGAGGCATCGTGGGGCTAGCGCAGAACGTAACGGCTGAGCTGGGGCAGTTTGGAATTCGTGTGAACTGCGTGTCGCCCTACGCCGTGGCGACCAACTTCGTCAAGGGGGCGCTGCCGGATCATGACTCTGAAGGATTCGAGAAGTTTATGAGCCAAGTGGGGAATCTCAAGGGTGCGGTTTTGAAGACTGATGATGTGGCACGCGCCGCGCTCTACCTTGCGAGCGACGATGCGAATTACGTGAGTGGGCTCAACCTTTTGGTCGACGGAGGCTTCAGCATTGCCAACCCTTCGGTGGCATTGGCCATGACCCAGCAACACTAAGACTCTGTACTCAGCCGCACCTGATCTGCTTTGGCACCATGAGTCACAGCCCGAGTCCCAAATCGAGTCAGGACCGAATTGAGTCGGTCCGAGTCGTTTAACCATGCTCTCCAGCTTTGTTGTTCCAGCTTTTGATGTTCCTTGTTGTATTCACATTTTTTGTTGTTGCGTTTCTTTTAGGCCCCTTACGTCTGACCTCTATTAAAAAGTTCGTCAAAGCTTGTTCAGAGTTCAAATAAAACACTCCCTCTATTAAAATCGTTCAAATTTATGCAGCCCATCTTGGTGTATATATGCCATCTGATCCACTCATCAGAAGCACCACTCCAAGATGATTGGATTCCCCAAAAATCAGTACATTTCAAGAATCATGTGGGCCACGCCACATGAATTTAGAGCATTTAGGAATGATTTTACACCATTCGGTATGGAGTGGCCCACCTAAGTGTTAGATTGGACTGATTTTCAGGACCCATGTTTGCTGGACGCTTAAAAATGATTTCATCTCATTTTAATAACTACTAGAATAGTTAATGTAAAATGGTTAATTGCCACGACTCGATGCTCTGATTACAAGTCCGATCTACTTTTCATAAGGCTGCCTTGAAAAAGAAATCAAGAGTAATCAGAACATCGAGTCAGTGGCGTGCAAAATGGTTGATTGCCACGACTTTTACACGGTGAAAGAAGAAGGGCGGACTTGGACCACATGGATTGGTCCAGGTACATGATGTGGATGCCCATGAGTCAAATCGTTGCAGAAGTTTCCATACGCTTAGCTTGATAGATCATTCCTCTAAATAAATTAATCCTTGCCAAAATCTCTAATACATAAAGAGAAATGATTCAGTGCTCTCAATGCACGTTAAGGTATAGTTCTCCTAGTTGCATTGGGACACCAAGTAAAATCCATACATCTAGACTGCTCATGAGGTTCACGGCAAATTTCACAGGCTAACATGCAAATATTTGCACTAATCAGATTATCCAATCCATCCTTGATTTAGTTCCAAACCATGGATGGAATTATTACAGCTTCCTAACATAAGTGATTCTTTAAAAATCTAAGCAATCCATGATGGCCCTAACAAACAGATGGATCAAGTTGTTGACTGGACCCATGAACGGTCTTGACTGTCCGTATTAAAGGCGCCAATGATCAAATGGTCAATCTTTCTCCAATTAGCGAGATGTTTGCATTGTAGCCCATGAATTGTGCGTTGAAAGCAATGAAAAGTCTAGATGAACGGACTGGTCTAAGCGTCCCAGAGCGAATACCACTATACCTTGGGAGAGCACTGCAGTATCTCATACCTAAATACTGTTAGCTAAAATGAGATGAATTCGCCAAACAGTGCCTTAGGGTCTGGAAGATATCACGTGCCCTAATTCTTTAGGACATGATCACTGCACTGCTGGACCCTTTATGTAAAGGTGAGTGCCAATGGTTCATCGACCCAGACCGTTGAGATGATGGATCCTAGTTGTTCAATCTCTTGTTAGCTTCTTCCCAGGTCATTTGCAGTTTTGTAGCCATCTATCATAGACCACCGATTGAAGGACCTGGGAGATTCAGGAAACAAATATATATATTTTTTTTTATTTTATATATATATATATATATATATATATATATATATATATATATATATATATAAAAGAGCGATTAACAATATCACTGACAATTATCTTAATTCAGTGACTGTCGTTCAAGAAACCATCATTCCATAACAGCAGATATTATCTTAATGTTAAATGCCCTCTTTTCAGTTTAGACCACCCTTTTTTGAAAGGTGGGACACACTACCTGCGACATACCACCTAATGGTTCATGGAAGCAAAGCAGAAAACAGTCGTTCGAATCTGCCAATTCGCAATCCACTACTCAGTGACCTCAAGATCCAACAGCAATTTTAGAAGAAATTATGAAATTTTTTTAAAAAAATACAGGCCTCGCAGTCAGGCATCAAAGCAGCCCTTTCCACAAAAATATAAGAATCAGACAAGAAAATACAGAAAGGACCTCAACTCGGAGCTGCAGTTTCCTTTTCATTGCTACCTTGGAGCCGTAGATTGTTACAGGGGACAGAAAACTAGGTGCCAAGATTCACAAATCACGATGCTACTAGATCAGGGATTTCCGCCTCAACAGATAGCAAAGCAGTGTGCACCTTCTCCACCCAGTTATCCAACCGACTGCACAACGATTTGATCTGGGGTATCCCCAAAACCCTCGGCTGCACCCATGAAACATGAACCGTTCCTTCAACTTGATCGATTATGCCCTCAATGAGATGAACCTGCAGGGACAATTTTCCCAGCATTTAAAACATTTCGTAGTCAATCTTCAAAACCCATGACATCAACAAATGATACACATTCTATGGAGATGCATGTACTGTTACAAATTTATATAGTCTACAATAGTTTCGACAGTAAATATAATTTTGTAGTCAATCAATAGAGTAACAAATCTCTACATTCTCAAGTCTCCAATATAATGTAGGGAACTTCCAATGAGAGAAATTGCCTTCTGAGTTTCTTGTTATGGGAGCATCACACTCTTTGTAGATTCTTTCCAGTTCTTAATCTTATCTTGACAAGAAATTGATGTTTTTTGTATTTCAAATGGGACCCTATCGATCTTAGATCATAACTTCAGCCTGTGATTTCTTAGTGCTTGCTGCGAGCAAACCATGCCCTGCAGCTTGAAATTTTCATCAGATTTTTGTTTAGGTTAGCAGTTTGAGAATCAGCATTGCTAACGGGACAAAATATGGTAATTGCCTCCCCCAAACATCTAGTTCATGTAGCCTCTTTTTTTTTCAAAAAGAAGAAGAAGAAGAGGGTTATATTAGTGATCAGTTGGTCAATCTCTGACAGGTATGTCCCTGATTGGGTTATGGCTGTTTGATGCCCAGTCACCAATCACCAGAGTTACGACTTACAACCCATTTGGTTTGCTGCAACTTCTATGATGGGACCTACATTACTTCCAAACCAACAAGCATTGGCATCAGACAGACAGGAGTGTCAGGAACTGCCTCAAAACACTACATGATAACATTTTCCTGCAGTTAATTGATAAATAATATTGAAAGGGGGAATCACTATCTGTTTCCAACCCTAATTGGTTGTGGCACCCACACTTTCTACTTTTGTACCATGATATTACCCAAAGTAAAAAAGAATGGATGCTAGGTGCTACTATCAGTGGAGATTGCTGTAGGCATAGGCTCCTTATTGAAAAGCATATATGTTGTACGAATGAAACATCATAGAAACACATCTACGAAAACCAACCCCACCCCCCACCCCCCAATATAAGACTTATCCCAACTAACTAGGGATTCCCACCATTCCACTCTATCAAGGGCCATAACTTCAGCTAGACCACAGGTATCAAGTCTTTACTACCTCCACCCACGTCCTTTTGAGCCTTCCCCTTGCCCTTTTAGAGCCTTCAACTTGTACGAACTCACTCCTAACCAGCTCAGTTCTTGGTCTCCATTGCACATGACCAAACCATCTAAGTCTATTTTCCGTTATCGTGTTACCTGTTGGTGCTACTCCTAAATTCCCTCGAATGCATTCATTTCTAGTTTTATACTTGTCTCGCCACTCATCTATCTCAACATCCTCATTTCAGATACAGTCATCCTGTGGACATGTTGTTCCTCAACTGCCCAACATTGTCCCATAAAGCATGGCTGGTCTTATAGCCATCCTATAAAATTTCCTTTCAGTTTGGGTGGTACACAACAATCGCATAGAACCCCACAGGTACATCTCCATTTCTCCCACCCCCCTTGAATTCTATGGGCAACATCCTTCTCAATCTCTACATGTGCATTATCATCCCATGATATTGAAAGTGGTCAACTTTGGGAAACTTCTTCATCAGCAATCTACACTAATAATTCCCCATTTCCACTCCTATTGTTACTAAAATTGCATTCCATATACTCTGTTTTAGTCCGACCAATTTTAAATCCTTTATATTTTAAAACACCTCTATAAATCTAGCTTTGTGTTTACACCCTCCATCCTCTTATCAATCAAAATTATGTCATCTGCAAGTAAAATACATTATGGGATCTCTTCCTGCAAATGCCACGTTAACTCACCATCAAGGTAAATATGTAAGCAAAAGTACCTTATCTATAATCCATTAAAACCACATAAATAGTACAAAATGTTATACTACGTTTTATACATATTTTAGAACATGAAGTTTCCTCACACAGTCCTCTGATTAACCAATTTCAGAGCTCTTCCTCTAGTGCATACACTTTCAGCCTCAGGAGCAGAAATCCTGTAACCAAGGTGCTGCTCTTGCTTCCTAACCTCCTATTGCTTTCCAATCACTATAAAGGGTAGGGCAGGCCTAACCCAGTTTTCCTGGGCTTGGGCTGCTTTATAAGGGCCAGGGGCTGGGCTTAAAGCTCATGGCCATTTATTGAGGTCAGCCTAAGTTGTACTTGAGTGTGGTTTTTAGATATGTATAAACTATAAAGTACATAAAAATGAGGATTATTCATGTAGCCACCCCCAATTAGTTGAGATCAGGCATAGGTGATGATGATATTTTTTATAAAAAAAATGAAAAGGGTAAAAGCAACCAACCAAAAAAAAAATAAAAAATCCAAGCTTAAATGTATTTTCTTTCATTGTCCTCATTGTCCCCCCTATTCTTCTCTTCCTGACCCCAAACAATTCCCCAATCTATTAATCTATTAATCTAATCTTCAAAAAATAATAATTTATCATGGCCTACAAAAAGTGGCATACACTACACTTTAAGGAGAGAAGAAAATTAGATCAGCTGAACCCAAATACCTGGGACAATGCTATGATGATGATAAAAGAACATTACATCAAAGCAAACAAATTCCAAAATCAACAGAGGGATTTCCAAACTCCAGAATAGCCACAGAAATGGCCCTGACATCAGAATCCTTAGGCACAAAGGAAAAGAAAAACATTAAGCATGGAGACCAAGAACTTGATCTCATCATCACATAAGAAGCCAAAAAGCCACACCAAGGTTCAAGAACCTCCATCTCCCAAGTGGAGGTACAAAAGCACCTTCCAAATGGAATGCCCAATAATTGCCTGCTGCAATATCTTCGCAAATCACTCTAACTTCCCCCTCGGTCAAATCATCCTCCCTGACAGTCACAAAAAAGCAACTTGATAAATCCCATTCCAATATCTCGCCAATGCTAATTGCTGAGCTTCCAATGCTTAAACAGACAACAACTTGTAGATTCTTCTTCTTCTTCTTTTGCTGAAGCATGTATTAAACTGACAAGATATGGCAACTATTTTTCTTTTCTTCGAAATTAAAAGGCAGAAAGTAGCAAAGACAAGGATGTTGAGATGGATGTGTGGTTCAGGAATGAGGCCCCAACTGGAGAAAAGATGACAGAGAGCGGATTGTGATGGTTCAGGCAAGTGCCAGAGATGGGAGAGATTAAAGGGAGGGAAGACCTAAAGGACTTGGATCAAGGTTGTTATAAGGGGTGTGAAGACTTGTATACTTACACAGAGAGGACCTTAGATGTGATTATATGAATGATAAGAAAAACAAGACTTGCAAAGCCCACGCCAAATAGTTGGGACAATGCTATGAGGATGATTAATGGCGGTGATTACAAACTAAAAGTCTAGAACTCCCCTGGGAGGCATATAAAACTGGTCATCATTTAGTTAAAGTCATCACGTAGGGGATTCCTTTAACATTTATCTTAGCACTCTAGACATGACATCCTAATTTTTATGTTAAACAGTTAGCTTATTGAGCGTGCCACAAAATTAATTTCATTTTAACAAACAGTTGGCTTATTGAATGTGCCACGAAATCTTTTCCTGCCAAATAAAGAACAAAAATGCAAGGATAAAATCTTGCAGTCCTTGGAATTTCCTCATTTTATCAGTTATCAGCTATGATACGGATACGTGATGGTCTCAAACATGGTGCCTTTCAAAAAGACAAATTTCCAAAACATCAACACAAATATTCAAGTAACAAATACAAATTCAGATTTACGTAATAAATAAGATCGAAATCATATTATGTCAAGAAATCATCGAAAGCCCATTGGACTGACTACTCTTTCTGAAGAATCTCTCTCAATATGACTTGTTACTGAATGCATTCCTTACAAATCGACCATAGGACTGCAATTAGAACAAGACACCAAAGTGCCTCTTCACTTTTCCCCTCTACCATAACTAAGAAATTCATGAATCCACCACCCTGACATCACCCATTCAACACCAAAAAGACCAAAGAATTTCCACCAAATTACACTTGGAAACTCACTGTGCATGACCAGGTGTTTGACCACCACCACCTCACTTCAAAGGCCCATAATATGAACATTAGGAATTACACTCACAACCATTAGGAATCCACCACCCTGACATCACCCATTCAACACCAAAAAGACCAAAGAATTTCTGCCAAATTCCACTCGCAAACTCACTGTGCATGACCAGATGTTTGACCACTACCTCACATCAAAGGCGCATAATACAAACATTAGGAATTACCGTAGTTCTTGACCTCAAATGATTAATGGTAAGAACTCTGTCCCTCCACACAAGACAACCAAAAGAAATCACTCTTACAGGTCTCTTGCACTTCCAAATGTGAGTAGGCCATTTCCCCATATGTGCAGTATGCCTTGCACAAGTTCATCACTATCCCGCCAAGCCTCTTCAGTTTACAAACTTCACCCCACACCACAAGGTGGATTTGTGTTTCTCGTCAGCACCCTCCCACAAAACCTCCTTTCGGTTCTATCCAGCCTTCGTAGAACAAAGGCATCAAATAATGAGGATGATGCGCCCTCCAAAAGACAAGTTTCTTCATCTCAAAAGCTATTTTTCAACTCTCTCCACAACAGTATCACATAATGAAATGATTGCTTACCAATACACAAATGGAATTTAGCCTACCTTGCATCCTAAAGGTCCCACTGAAACAATTTCCTCCTCATCCCCCATATACCCATAGTCCCACCTTTCAAAAGATTAATCTTGAGGACCTAATACTGCTTCGGAGCATTTTATGATACCTTCCGCAGATTGTCACAGAAAAGCATCTTGAAAACTGCAAACTGGAGACAAATTATTCAGAGGTTGGAATTTTCCACTTTGAACCCACTTACAAAACATACATCATAACTATCTGTATATAGAATTCTGTATATAAGTAAACAATAAACCTTTTTAAAAAACAGTTTTCTATGTACAAAATATGCAAACATTAAAGCATAATAGTTGTTATAAAAACATTGTGTACAACCCATGTCTAAGATCTGTTAGGCTCATGGACAGGGGACACGCACTGACAAGGCACAATTTATATATATATATATATATAAAAATAAAAATAAAAATGAAACGCCCTTGTTAGAAATACTGCCAACAATGGAAAGGGCACGAGTCTAAAGTGACTCAAAATGAGCATAGCTGAGACCTTAAACTAACCACATGAGTACGGGAACATAGTACAGTACAAAAAATTAGCGACGTATAAATGAAGAAAAATAATCTCACTACACATACATTTGACGAATTACTGATATTGTAAATATCAGGACCTAAATCATATTGAATCATCGAATAGAAATGCAATTGTCATCAGATTAAAAAAAGATTTTCTTGATGCTAATGCCAATATCAACAAAGTACCTAATGCTAAAGCTTTTTTATATAATTAATTTGTAGTTTGAAGATTCAAACAGAGAATCCATGGTGATTATCTTCCCCATCCTTTATTGATCCACAGTAGTAATAGCATCACATCCTAAATATGTTTGCATCCTAATCTTGAATGTTCTGGGTATCATGCGAATCAGAGAAGACATGCCAAGTGCTACTATGGTTTGCAAACTCAGCCATATATTTGCAGAATTTGGGAATAAGCATTCAATAGTTGTAAGCACCAATCAAGACAATAAAAGACTTTCATCTATAATTTCTGCTGACAGTGAAGTATCGTAATGCGGATTGTGATGAACATTGAGAGAAAGATGACAGATAAAAGAAAAATCAAAGACCCATCCCACTAATGAATCAGATACAAGAAGAAAGACAACATTAGTTGCACGAAGCGGTAGTGGGAGCAAGGAATTGCCTGCTTTTAGAAAGAAGTTTAAAGCATCTAGGAATTGTGTATGTTGTAACTATTAAAGGGGAAACTTCCACAGAAAGATTTTCTTAAAATCTGTGTATTGATCCAAAGATTCTAAAATTAAAGGTCATGTGAATTGATCCTCCTTGTGACAAAACAGTGATCCCGACATGTATTGAGAATTCTAACGTCAAATGGAATAGGAGGGCCTTGAGAATGCTAATCAGGATGATTAGATGGTGCAAAGCCTCCACATCCACGACCATGGTCTTCTTATTTTTCTTTTTTCTTATTTATGACGTCAAGGTGTCTCAATATCCACGGGCTTATTAGCTAAATTGCAATTGGCGCATACGATACGCCCAGTTGCTTCTCCCGCCCCATTTTAAGGCGAGACTATTCCCTGCGGATGCACACAATCACCCGCAAACCACGTGCATCAGTTAATCCCAGGGAGGGGAATCGAACTCGCATCTGTGGGGAGCACACCCACAACACTTACCGTTCGCCCAAACCCTGTGTGGGTCACGACCATGGTCATTATAGGGATGATCAGCATAGCCTCGTAGGATATCATTAGATAAATAGAAGAATTGTTGCCACAAGAATCCAGTTTGTAAGTGCAAATCAGTGGTTTTAAAACAGGAATGTTGGGAAAATGGAAGAATCTTGCAACAAAGAGGAACTCCAAACCAACAATAATATGTAAAATTCAGCAAACATCAGGTAATCCCAGGGACACATCCAACGAATAAGCACAGGATACTATAGGTGAAAACAAAAAAAAAAAGGCCACACAAACAGGCCCAAATGCCCCAAACATGAAGTTTAAAGAATGACATTACAGAGTAGAGACTTACAGAGAGGCTTTTCATGAGAAGATACTCCACGTCTTCTATAGACAGTTTAGTGCATTCTGCAATGATATTTAATGGAATTGTTCGATCTTCTGAGGGGCGACTACAAGAAAACAAGACGCATTCCATTTCAGCGATAATGAATTAAAACATCAATATTGTAGTCATTCAAGACCAATAAAGAACTCATAATACAATCATGTCAAAACTGCTCAATTTTAGGCCTAATTGGTGAAGCTGACCTGAAGATGATTTCCATCAAACAAAGAATGTTAATTTTCTCCAGTAATTTCTTCTCATTCTCAACTAACGCTGGCTGTGCACTAAGAGCAGCGCTATGGACATGGCAGAGTTCTTGATAACGAACCAAATCACCAGCATTAAATGCCTGAAGTATATAATAAAGCCACTCCACTTTCGTCCCCAAAAGACTTTTTATCTGCAGTCATTTAGAAAGCAAACTAGGTATACATACAATATCCAATTATCCATGTTTGTCTGCATATTGCATACATATGAACACGTTACATATGCATACATAAACACATCTAAACCTACATAAATGGGCTATGCATCAATGCATGTGGACCTATACAAGTTTATACACACACACACACACACACACACACACACACACACACACACACACAGAGATCATGGATGAATATGTACTCGCACAAATAAATACAACAAAAACAGAGCAGTTCCCTCTCTATCCAACCATGCATTAAATTATACATTCATATAAATCTGTCACGAAATTCTCCAATTTTTTGAAGGAAAAAAAAAAGTATATTACAAATCTTTTAAAAAAAAAAAAAAAAAAAAGATATTATCCCAACTAACTTGTGAATTATTGGATAATTCACATACAATTCATTTTATCAGTAAAATAAAATTTGAATATTTAAATTATAAAACAGAATTCTTTAAATATTTAAATTTAAAAAGAAGTCCAAAACAAATGTTTTATATCTTTTTTGGAGGAAGAATTCCATTTTAACCAAATTCGTCTCAATGTTTCACAAGTTCCCAAATATCAATTACGCCTTGCCAAATTATCTTCGACCCAAACTTCGTACCATTGCAGTACACACCAGTACAGCATATGCAATACGCATGTGCTGCATTTTTAAGTGACCACAAAATTGTAGCTGCATTTGCAGGTAGACAGACAGGGAGAGAGAGAGAGAGAGAGAGAGAGAGAGAGAGAGAGAGAGAGAGAGAGAGATTTCTTTGCAGACCTCTATATTGTAATATACATCAATACATCATCATGCAAAATTGCAAATGTATCTTTGCACACGTAGATATGGCAAACTTTCCGAAAAAAAAAAAAGAATGAAGGGCATGCAAGTAGAAAGCAAGCACACATGCATGTCATGAATCCGCAATTGGGACGTGCCAATTTCTGACCTCCAATTCAAAACAACAGATGGTATAGCCTGATCGAAAGATCTGGACACCATGTCTCAAAATTCAAGCCAGAAACCATTCCCGAGTGAAAGGAACAGAAGCATCACGGTCAAGATAATACACAACAGAAGCCATAGATGTTCCAAACCAAAGTTTAATGCATTGTAACATTAGTGGAGTTTATCTTACAATTGGGTGAGCTAGCAGTTCACCAAAGTTGTAGATGTTATCTCCCAGTAGTGCAGAAAGGGACAGGTCAAATGCCAAGTCCTGAAATAAGCATAAGAGGAAATTAGTCGAGCTGGAACATGATATCAATGACAAAAAATATCAATGATAATTTTAATTGGGTCCAATATTAAACAGGTTAACTATGAAGATATAAAAGAAGAGAAAGCATCAAGAGTCCAGATCTTGTAACTTATAGTCCAACAGGTTGGACCTTCTCTTTTAAAAGCTTGGACATAACGAGGCCACATTGCAGCATGCTTTTGAAAAGACACACACACACACACACACAGAGAGAGAGAGAGAGAGATGCAGCATTCTTTTAAAAAGACAGAGAGAGAGAGAGAGAGAGAGACGCACTTGCATCGAAGAGAGAGAACTTTCTTCCCCTTCGGAAAAGAGAGTGTTGCTGCTTATACAAAGCAAAGATGGGAAACAAAAAAGGAGAAGAAGAGGAAGAAGAAGACGCACCAGTTTTTTTCTTCTCCGGTCACCATGCGTAACGGCTCCAGACCGTTACAGGTCCGTAATGGCCACTACAACCCCCTAACAGTCCGTTACCGTTCTTTTTTTTCAGTGAAGGCCGTTATGACTTCACAACACGTAACAGATCAAGCCATTACGTAACCAATACGACACCTTGGCTTGACCCAACTAACAGGGATTCAGCTACACAATCTTGTTCTACCATTCCACTCTATCAAGGACCATATCCTCAGCTAAATTATAGGTATCAAGTCTTTTCTTACTACCTCCACTCGCATCCTTTTGGGCCTTCCCCCTACCCTTTAGAGCCTTCAAGTTGAACTCGCTCCTAACCGGTGCAGTTCTTGGTCTCCGCTGCACATGGTGAAACCATCTAAAATCAATTCTCCCCCATCTTATTACACATTGGTGTTATTCCTAAATTTCCTTGAATGCCTTCATTTCTAATTCTATCCTTCCTTGTCTTGTCATTCATCCATCTCAACATCCTCATCTTAGTTGTGCTCATCCTATGAACTTGTTGTTCCTTGACTACCCAAGTAATCATGTACGATAAAGCACATCGGCTTATAGCTATACGATAAAATTTCCCCTTCAGTCTCATCGGTATGCAGTGATTGCATAAAACTTCTGAGGCACATTTCCAACTCATCCACCAGCTCTAATTCTATGAATTATCGACCAAAGATATCAGAACTGGTCCTTTTAGGTACTTCTTGGTCAATTAATTCCTCATTGTCACTCCTATCAATAATAAAACTGCATTCTGTATACTGCTTTAATCCAACTAATTTAAAACCTTTAGATTCCAAGGCATCCCTCTACCCCCTCCCTCATCTCACCAATCAAAACTTGTCATTTGCAAACAACATACTCTGTATGACCTTTTCCTGTAAATGCCTCATTAAATTGTCCACTGCCAATGTGAAAAGAATATGGGCTCATCACAACCCCTAGTGTGAGCCTACAATAATTGGGAACTCACCTGTCACTCCACTAGTGGTCCTCAAACTTGTTACCACTCCCTCAAACATATATCCTTAATCATGTCAATATATCGCGTTGAAATTCCTTTCCTTCCCAACAACCACTAGATTAATTCTCTAAGGACCCTATCATATGCTTCCTCTAAGTTAATAAAGACGAGTAATATCTTTCCACCTCTCCCTACATTTCTCCATCAGCCGTCTGGGTAAAGAGAATAGCTTAATCGGTTGACCTTCGTATCATAAATCCAAAATTGATTTTCTAATATAGTCATCTCTACGCCTTAAATCTTTGCTTGATATATCTCTCTCAAATTTCATTGTGTGACATATGTTTAATCCCAAGGTAGTTACTGCAGCTTTGTATGTTTCCTTTATTCTTACAAATAGATACCAAGGTACTTTTCTCCACTCGTCTGGCATTTTCTTTGATCTTACAATCTAGCCGAACCACTCTATCAACCAAAATAAACCAATATCTCATGCACTACCAAACCTCTACCAGTATACCTTATGGTCCGAGGACCTTTCCCTCTCTCCATCTTTCTCAAAGCTTCTTTCACTTCATATATCCTAATTGTACGAAAGCATCTATATCGCCTACAACCTCATTTGAGGTTATAAATCCTCCTAACCCAAAGTTCTTTGGAGCAATCATCACCTAAAAATAGGTTCTCCACCTCTCGTTGATCTCATCTGCCTTTCTACCCTTTCACCATTGCTCTTAATTAATGCATTTAACGTGATCTAAGGTCTCTACCATTCCTCTCTCTCGTTTCTACAAGTTTAAAGACATTTTTTCACATTCTCTTGTCCCAATTTCTTGCAAAGATAATCATATGCCTGATGGGGACATCACATGCGCACGCGCACGCACGCCGCCCCCCCTACGCACGTACATGAGAGAATGAGGGCCCCACCGTCAATCTGGATCGATGACGACATCCAGGGAGGGCCTCCTACTTAGAAGCCGAAGTTTTGGTTCAAGAGAGTGGACCCGATAGCCAAGAAAAGCTCATCATGGGATCTCATGATCGTGGCCCACTAGTCAGATTGATTTCATATTTTAGGTTTTATTTATTAATGTTATTTAGAACATCATGGACGCTTTAGATTTCTTTAATTAGCTTTTATTTTAGTTTACTTCATTGCCAAGTAATATGTTGCGCACATGGCGCAATATTTGGAGTATAGGGTTTTCTTATAAATAGGCACCCCTTGTAGCTTCTTTTCATTCATTAAAGATTAATAAAAATTCTGCGTTTTCCTACTCTCTGAGTTGTGAAGCTTAATTGGGTGCAAAGCTCTCCCTTCATCGAAGGGTTAACTACCGTGGTGCGAAGCCACGTCTATACCGATTCGCCTCCATCCATCGCCATCTCTACTACCCATCTTCTACCATCCCTTCTTCTCATCTCACCCCATCATCTACACTTCGAAGCAATCATCTATTGCAACAATTCTCCTCCCCACAGCAAAATTTCAGAATCTGGCCCTACAGGAGGGCTGAAACTTCAACGGAATACCACGCACAAACCATACATCATATCGAGCTGAGATTTGAGGGTTTTGGAGTCCATCCTTGGCCGACCAGGGCCAAGGTGGTCTTTTTCTGAATAGTGGACCCCACACACGTGCGGCCGGGATCACACGCATGTGCGTCTGGGCCATTGTTGTTGTCCACGCGTGCAGTACTTCTCTGGTTCGTCTCTCTCCTCTCCTTTACTCTTTTATATTTTTTTCATAAACCCTAACCCTAGATGGTCCTAAATCTCCAAATTTTCTCCCTGTTCTCACCCTAAGATTCCCTGAATTGAAATTGGTAAATCCCTTGGATTAAGGGCTGATTACTATGCATGTGTGGATGATTATTTCTTATCTTTGAGCATCTTTTGGTTCATAAATTTTATTGATTCAGCCCTATCATGTGTAGGCCTGGACCCGCATAGATTCCCCTTAATTGAATGTTTGGACTTTCATGTGGGATATAGAATGTGTAATTGTTTCCGAACTAACATGATCTTAAGTTTGAAATCTTGCATATCATATTTAATTTTCATGTCCTGCATCAAATTTGGTATTAAAGCTTAGGGTTCTTAGGGGGAATGCATTACATGTTTAGGGTTTAGTTGTTTATGTCCATTACGCATCAATTCTCATCATATATGGCTGTTTAGAAGTCCATAAACCCTGACATAAGCTGCTGAAATTTTCTGTTATCCCCTTATTTGAATTATTTTAGAAATTAACTTAGCATTCTATTTCTAGGTTTAGAAACTTTCCTTTTCTGTTTTTAGAAACTAAATTTTTCGGAACTTTCTTAATCTGTTTTTAGAAACTAATTTCCTTTCATTTTTCTTTTTAGAAACTAGTTTACTTTCCTTTTTCTTTTTTAGAAACTAACTAACTTTCTATTTTTAGAAACTTTCCTTTTTCTTTTTTTAGAAACTAGGTTGTTTTTTTATAGGAACTTTCCTAATTTGTTTTTTATAGAAACTTTCCTAATTTGATTTTAGAAAATTTCCTAATTTGTTTTTTAAAAAAAAAAAAAACTTTCCTAATTTGATTTTAGAAAGTTTCCTTTTTATGTTTTTAGAAACTAGGTTGCTTTTTTAGAAACTTTCCTAATTTGTTTTTAGAAACTTTCCTTTTTTCGTTTTTAGAAAGTATGTTGCTTTTTGAAACTTTCCTAATTTGTTTTCAGAAACTTTCCTTTTTCGTTTTTAGAAACTAGGCTATTTCTTTTTAAAAAATATTTTTAAAAAAAAAAATTAAAAGTCTTATATTTTGACAACTATATTTCTGAATTTTGGCTTACACCCTACACTAAACATGGAACAACTGCTAGAGTCACTAAACAAGTTGTCCCAGCAAATTGAGTCTTTGGATAAGCGCTTGGAAATGGACCAATGCTTTGAACAACTTGATGTGAGCATTACCCGACTAAAGACCATCGCCAGGGCAAACCCCACCATTGGGAAAGATGCTCAATCTCAGGCAAGTGGTCAGGAGGCTAGTGTAGAGTTACCCACCGAGGTCATTCTGGTAGTGGATGAGTTTCATGATGTCTTTCCTGATAATCTACCGGATGAGTTTTCCCCTATGAGAGATATACAGCACACCAGGACGTGGGCCACCGTACTACCTATAGTCGAGTTTGCGTCTAATAGTTTTGTCGATAGGTCCACAGGTCTAAGTCCTTTCGAAGACACTACTGGTTATAGACCTTGGAAACCTATTGATCTTGTCCTTATGTCATTGTCTCATGGGCCATCAGAGTCTGCAGAGTTTTTTGCAAATCACATTCATTCATCGCATCAATAAATCAAGCAGGAGATCACGATTAATCATGAACATTACTCACTTTCTGCAGACCAACATAAACATTTCAAGAAATTCAATGTAAGGGACTCTGATGGTCTGCATCATGCCAGAGCGGTACCCTCAGGAAGTTGTTCATAAATTACACGTGCGTAGCGCTGGACCATTCAAAATTATAAAACGAAACGGTCTCAACGCGTATGAGGTAGATCTTCCACCTTCCATGGGAATTAGTTGTACATTAAATGTGGAAGATCTAGTTGCATTTCAGGGGACCACTGATACATTGTCCAGCCTATCACCTAACCATCCTGATTCTCCAGACCTTTACCTTGATCCATGGCCCCCTCCCAACCCATCTTCCCAGCCACTACATCCCATACCTACCCATCCCGACCTATTCTCCCAGCCTCTACCTCCCATACCTACTATTCCCGACCCATTTTTCTAGCCTCTACCTCCCATACATACCCATCCTGACCCATTTTTTCAGCCTCAACCTCCCATACCTACCCGTTTCGACCCATCTTCCCTGCCCCTACCTCTCATACATACCCTTCTCACACCTAGAGATGAAATAAAGTATATTATGGACCATCAGATAATATTCACGTTGGACGGAGGGTTTCAAAAGTACCTGGTTAAATGGAAGTCACGCCCAGCTTCAGACAATACGTGGTTTACTGAGGAGGAGTTGCAGAGACTTGAGCCTGACATCTTGGAGCGGTTCAAGAGTCTTATTTCGCCAATGGTGAAATCTTCGTAGTCGGAGAGAATTGATGGGGACATCACACGCGCACGCGCACTCACGCCGCCCCCTACGCATGTACGTGAGAGAATGAGGGCCCCACCGTTGATCCGGATCGATGACGACATCTACGGAGGGCCTCCTAGTTAGAAGACGAAGTTTTGGTTTAAGAGAGTGGACCCGATAGCCAAGAAAAGCCCATCATGGGATCTCAAGATCGTGGCCTACTAGTCAGATGGATTTCATATTTTAGGTTTTGCTTATTAATGTTATTTAAAACATCATGGACGCTTTAGATTTCTTTGATTAATTTTTATTTTGGTTTACTTCATCGCCAAGTAATAGGTTGCGCACATGGCGCGAGTTTTAGGGTATAGGGTTTTCTTATAAATAGACACCCCTTGTAGTTTTTTTCATTCATTGAAGATTAATAAAAATTCTGTGTTTTCCTACTCTTTGAGTTGTGAAGCCTAATTGAGTGCGAAGCCCTCCCTTCATCGAAGGGTTAACTACCGTGGTGCGAAGCTACATCTATCTCGATTCGCCCCCATCCATCGCCATCTCTACTACCCATCTTCTACCATCCCTTCTTCTCATCTCACCCCATCATCTACACTTCGAATCAATCATCTATTACAGCAATTCTCCTCCCCACAGCAGAATTTCAGGATCTGGCCCTACGGGAGGGCTGAAACTTCGGCAGAGCACCACGCACAAACCGTACATCGAATCGAGCTGAGATTTGGAGGTTTTGGAGTCCATCCCTAGCCGACCAGGGCCAAGGTGGTCTTTTTCTGAATAGTGAGCCCCACACACATGCGGCCGGGATCACACGTACATGCGTCTGGGCCATTGTTATTGTCCACACATGCGGTACTTCTCTGGTTCATCTCTCTCCTCTCCTTTACTCTCTCATATTTGTTTTTCATAAACCCTAACTCTAGATGGTCCTAAATTCCCAAATTTTACCCCTATTCTCACCCTAGGATTCCCTGAATTGAAATTGGTAAATCCCTTGGATTAGGGGTTGATTACTATGGATGTGTGGATGATTATTTCTTATCTTTAAGCATCGTTTGGTTCATAAATTTTATTGATCCAGCCCTATCATGTGTAAGCCTGGACCCACATAAATTCCCCTTAATTGAATGTTTGGACTTTCATGTGTTATATGGAATTTGTGTAATTGTTTCTGAACCAACGTGATCTTAAGCCTAAAATCTCGCATATCATATTTAATTTTCATGTCCAGCATCAATGCCGTAAGTCTAGCCTCACTTGCTACTTTCTTAGCTTTTTTTGGCATTTCCGTGTTCTTCTAAATTTTCCTTATTTCTAACCCCACGCAAAACTTTGAAATCATCACTAACAGCCTTCTATACCTCATCATTCCACCACCAAGTTTCCAAATGAGAGTGGTTTTATCCTCTAGATACTCTAAAAACATTTTTTGTCACTTTCCCAATGCACTCACCCCTCTGATACAAAACAACATTAACTTCTTCCTCGGCATTCTTCCATAAATTTCTTACAAAATAATATAGTTCTCTCCTTTTATGTTCCAACACCTCATTTTTGGACTCCTATTAATTTTGCTCCCTCTCTTCCATTTCTCAAAGTAAACATCCTTAGAAGGCCAAAGAAAATGATCATAGAATCAAATAGGAACAAATTAGCTTGAGCAATAATTTTCAATGCATAAATGCTCATTAGTTAAAGAGCATTCTTTCAAATGTCACAAATGCAAAGCCCCCCAGACCATGCGGAATCGACATGGAAAAGCCATCAGCCTTTTAATTGAACCAAAAGGGTTCACCAAAGAATGATTTTTGGTTGGGATTTCTATTAGCAATAGGGTCCAAAAGACCGATAGGGGTCAATGTCAAGAGGGTAGACTAAGGGAGTACCATGGTTATGGAGTCATATTAATTCCACTCCCCCTCTTCCATTTCTCAATGAAAAAATCATAGAAGGCTAAATAAAAGGACCCAAAAGAAAATGATCATAAAATCAAATAGGAACAAATTAGCTTGAGCAATAATTTTCAATGCATAAATGCTCATTTGTTGAAGAGCATTCTTTCAAAATGTCACAAACGCAAAGTCCCCCAGACCGTGCGAGCTTGACATGGAAAAGCCATCAGCCTTGATGGAACCAAACAGGTTCACCACACAAGAATAATCGATGGTTGGGCTTTCTCTCAGTGATAGGGTTCAAAAGACCGATAGGGTTTAGTGCCGATAGGATAGACAGAGGGAGTACCATGGACCCTAATGGATGGCGAAAGGCAACTACCAAGACAACTACGAAGAGGGAAATGTTGGCCCTAAAGGGGATTGACAGGGTAGAAGGATAATTGGGGGTAGGGGAATGGCCCCATCCAGAGGAGGGACTTGGATTTCACGTTGATGTCATCGATGTGATCCACAAGATTTGACCATTCCAAAATACAGTGATCATTAACAAGCAACGATAAATTATGTCTTGGCTCAGCAGCATTAATATCCCTGTCCATTGATTCATTAACACAACATAAAACTAGGTGACAAGTGGCGCTTTTCATTTGGAAGCTTGGATCCATACAAAATTGATCAGATGAGCCCCACCTATAAATAAGAGGTGCATTCACTACCTCAACCACTCTTCTCAGCCATTACCACCCATGGCACTTGCAAAGGTCCTAGACGCTCAAAGCACAGTTAATGCAAGACAATTAACCACTTGCTATAAAAACTTGAACCAATAGAGCATGGCGAATTAATCATTTACCTCATAACCCAGGCCCCACGTCTCATGGGTTAAGACCTCGGCCGAACCCCCCTTGTGGGCCCCACTTCATATGGGTTCTGCCTCACATGGGCCGCGCACTGCAAGTGTGTCCCTGCATCCCAGGGGCTAACCCCACTCGAGCCCGGTGTGAAAATGCCCCTGCATTAATCACCCCCGGTGAGAAGTCTCGAACACGAGACCTCCCCCGCTTTGATACCAGTTTGATGCAGAACAATTAACCACTTGCTCTAAAAGCTCGAACAGATATAGCACAGCGAATTAATCCTTTATCTCATAGCCCAAGCCCCACATCTCATGGGTTAGGACCTCGGCCGAACCCCCCTCATGGGCCCCACTTTACATAGGTTCCGCCTCACACGGGCAGCCCACCCCGAGTGTGTCCATGCATCCCACAGGCTACCCCACTCAAGCCCGGTGGGAAAAGGCCCCTGCATTAACAGTCCAAGCGCTTGCCCTTTGGTGCACTCTTGGGTCTCGCCTTAACTTCCAAAGCCCCCTTTGTTTGGTTGTATGTTGTCAATTGGTATCCAATGAGTTCTGATCAATTTGTCCACTGCAGGTTATTATTACACGTTTCTTTTCCCCTTTTGCGCTTGAGACTGAAGCAAGCCTTCGCCTTCTCAAGCAAAAAGCTTAACTTGGAATGCGGAATTGGTAGACCCCACCATCCATACAAAAACCTATCCACCCACAGATAAGGTACTTGCAAATGTCCATGGGGTGTTCTGCAGTGCATTTATTCCTTTGTAACTCTTGGTACCTTTCCTTGTATCCCAGATTGTCTAACCCAGCATAAAACACCAACATAGTTTTCACCTTGACCCTTTGGACAGAAATAGCACGAACAATGATCTTCATTCAATTATTTTGACCAATTCTGCAATTTTTTCTTTCTTGTGAAGTAAATTTGATCAAAACATTAGATGGAGTCACATTATCAAATGATATGGCCCATAAGTACACATCTAGCCCGTCATTCAACAAGAAACTTATGCATCATGGTGGATATGGAATGCTCAACATTCCCTAGGTCACATGATAAGTAATATCAAAGACACAAAAGAATGCATTGAGAAATTTCAAATCAATAACATATCCCAAAGTATTGAACATTTGTGGCTTGAGTTGTACTCCAGTGTTGCATTAAAAACATGTTTATGTCTGGAAACTCATATGCTATCAAATCTAAAATGTTCAATGTTCTCAGGAAACATCTTAAACTACAAAAGAACGTGTGCAAAAACCATTGACTTGATCACAAGCATGCAATTTGAACCTTGATCCCACATGTTGCATTAAAATCATGTTTATGACTAGAACTCTTATAATATTGAGGACAAGTCAAGTTCTAAACAAGAATCTCAATCAAGAGCAGCGCATTTGCAATTAATTCTCTCAGCATGAAGTTAATCTCTTTCCTAAAAAATAAAATTTTCATGAGCTTTTTTTAGTTTATTTAAATGGCATACGAGAAACATCTACATCCAATGGTTGATTTCCTCCATCAATGTTCTTCTAAAGATAGCAAGCAATGTTGTCTTCTAAATATAACCAGCTGATATTATAGACCCAAGACCTAGAAATGTGAACCCATTTGTGATTTCTGTAATGCCAAAGAGGTTCAAATACCCTGTATGTTTGGCACCATAAAGTAACCGGGGGTTTCAAATCCCCTCAAAGAGGGGGTTTGAAATCCAAGGTAAAAGCTTGAATTACATCTAAAATTCTTGCAAGAATTGCATGAGTAACATGTGTGTCACTAGACTATTAATCCATTGGGCACATGGCCCACTGATAATATCCCAAAACAATTAGATTATCAATTGCATCAATATAATTACTTTAATACAATGATCAGCGCCGTCCAAACATTGCCCATGCAAATCAACAGTTAAAATCATTGGTTAATCACTCAAGATGTGATCTTGTGCTTGTGGCCCATCCGGGACTTGGAATTTAATCATTTTCGGGCAAAATATATATTTTAACAGGCTTATTACAACCATTGTGTCAAACATTACATACACTATTTAGAGATATTAAAATTGATTTAGTAATTAAATTCAAACCCCTGTAAATATACTATGCAGCATAGCTAGTTTTGGATTACAAGGGATTCTAAATTCAGGGTGCCAAACACAACAGGAGGATTTCAAATCCAGGGGGGTTCCGAATCCAGGGGGTTCGGAATCCACACTCACAAACAGGCCCTAAGAGTACCAAATTTGTGGATTGGATATGAATTGCCCAAGCTACATTTAGCATGTCAAGCATTCTAGACAAAACATCATCCATTGATATTTGTGAAACAGTCAAAAGAAATAGAGTTCCAACTAAAAGAAAATGACTGTACCAGCTTAAAAGAATCTGAAAGAGTTTCAACTGTTGTGTAAGCCAAATACAGAAGTGCACATTTATAGAACTCTGCAAACTCCTGACGGGATTTATGGTACTGAGAGGAGATCCAATGGTAGCTCGCATAAACAGAAGGATCAATATCAGTCATGCTATCCAGTGTAGTCTTTCCATTTTCCAGAAGTTTCTTGCACTCTTTCTGGTCTCCCATCTCAAGTTTGAATGCTGCCATTTGCATCTTCACATAGAGGATCGGCTCCTCTACCCGCAATTCCCTAGCAGCAAGAAGCTTGTCAATCACCCCATCAAGATAAGCAATGGCAACTTCCTTTTCTGAATACTGTCTGGAAACTATGACTGCGAAATGTGCAAGCTTTAGGAGATTGATCTTCGTCTCAAACTCGCTGATAAAATTATTATATAATTGTATGAGAGCATCACCAGCCTGAAAAAAAAAAAAAAAAAAAAAAGAAGCAAATGAACAAAAGAATCCAGAAGAAGAAGAAAAAATAGTCATAAAGTCCCAAAAGCCACAAGGCTCGCAACTAGGAAAAAACACAAATCTACAATTATGACTTCTTCCAAGTCACAGCTTGAAAATAGAAACCATAATGCATAACTAGAGAGAGACACCAATCAAGCACAGTATACCTCACCAAAACAACTAAAAAGGAATGTGTGTGTGCACACATGAGCAAGGGGAATTCATCTGTATTCAGAGTAGCCTGCTATTGAAAATGAAGCACGCCAAGAGGGGCATTTGTCTCAATAATGTCAAAGATGTGCACGAATGTGATCAAAAACTCCTATAGGGGATTAAATTATCGGGTTGCCCCACCTGATCCTTTTGAGCATATTGCCCTTACATCAAAAGCACAGGCTAGAGATTCTTGTACTCCCGCCCATCTAAGGGCTTCAACCTCTGTTCTAACTGTTAGTCAACTCTACAAGGCCACCATGAAAGGACCAATTGAGTGGCAGTGAATTGTCTTTCAGACCTAAGGCTCCCATGGCATGGTCCCCACCCCATGGCAGATGTTTCAAAAGGAATATTTGTGGGCTGTTAGAGGCCAAACGGCAGGGCAGGCATTGGGGTGTTCTCAAAGACTACAAGCGAAGAGTGATCCGTGCTTTCTCCAGGCCCACTACTCTATACCATCCTGCTCATGTAGGAGCAATTGCGTTGCGAGAGGGTCTTCACATCTTGTTTCCGCCCTCATTCTATTCCACAATTATTGAAGGCCATGCAGAAAATGTTTTTCACTTGGCCTCTTTGAGAGATGAACCTTGGGCGCTTCACTACATCTTTAATGAGATCGGATCCTTAGCATCTACGTTAAATATTTCTTTTAATCTCGTGAGGAGTCTAGTCATCTAGCCACAAGTCCTGTCCTTCAAGGTCCTAGTCGTCCGGACCTTTGTATTCAGACTTTAGTCCCCTCATGATTCTCTTTATAAAAATTAAAAATTAAAAATTAAAAATGCTAATACTTAAGAAGGAAAAAGAAAAAACCCCAATACCCCCTGCTACCCCCATCAAAAATAGCTTTAAAAACACCCACGGAGGAACCGCCACACATCCTATGAACAACATCAACTACCCCTACAAGCCAACATCTACAATACAGACATAATGAAAGCCATGACCGCGACCTGGTCTTCTTAAACACACAAGTATTCCTCTCTGCCCAAATACTTTAAACTAAATATATAAATAAAAAGAATAAATCAACCATACAACATTAAAGCTTAGGATATCTAGATTTCCCATGATCAGATATTGAAAGAATTACTTGCAGAGTAGGGCCATTTTGAGGAAGGAGGAACGATGCATTCGTCTTTTAATTTTAAGGTAAACTAGGTCCTAGAAGATTACACCAAAAACCTATTGGATTTCATCCCATAACCATCCATAACATCAACAATTTTTTTAAGCCATTGCTAAACATCATTTTTCCATCAATGATATTGAATGCAATTGAGGGGGGTAAAGACAAGCTAGAACTATGGAGGGATGCTTTAGAATCTAAGAGCCAGTTTGGTGGATGGACAATTTATTACCTGGGTTTTCAGGTTCCTGGGTAATGTTAGAATTGGCCTATTTTTTTCTCCGGAAAGTCTAAATTTTGTTCATTCCCCAGCAAAAAGCTAGGCAGGTTTTCTAGGAAAAAGCTTGGGAATGGAATTCCTGGGGAATGTTAAAACCAACCAGAAAGTGAGAACCAAACTTGTTTTTATAAAAATCAAGAAATGACTTTATTTGCGACAACAGATTTGGGTGCAGGAGCAAGGAAGCTTTTGTTTCAAAATGTTTTCAATATAAACAGGTAGGAAGCAAGAGCAGAAGCGTGATTCCAAGGGGTGCAGCATGCAGTTAAAAGGATTATGCCACGAAGGGAATTACTAAGCTGAGAAATATAAAAACCAACAAGCAAGCAGCCCCTAAAGGTTTTTAAATTAGTTAAACTAAAATAGAGTATATGGAATGCAAGTAACAATAGGAGTGGAAATGGGAACTAATTAAGATTACTAACCAAAGAGTACCCCAAATTACCTATTTTCGATATCTTGCTCAATAACTAATGAGAGCAAAGTATTCCATGCCTCTCAAATAAATAAATAAATAAAACTCATGAGAGCAAAGAGATAGAGAAGGATGTTGCTCATAGAATTAGAGCTTGGTGGATGAAGTGGAGATGTGCATCTAAAACTGAAGGGAAAATTTTATAAGATAACTAAAAGAACAACCATGCTTTATGGGACATAACATTAAGTAGTTAAATAACAACATGTTCATAAGCGACAGCAACATGTTCATAAGCGACCAAGGGATCTATTGGCATGACATTTCAAATTTTTTTAAAAAAAATCAAAACAAAACAAAACAAAAAATAAAAGAAGTCCATGGGATGAGCGTAGGCGAAATGAGGATGTTGAGATGGATAGTGGCAAATGAGGAACGATAAAAATATAAATGAATGCATTCGAGGGAACTAAAGAGAAGCACCAATAGGTAACAATATGAGGAAAAGTAAACTATGATTATTTGGCAATAAGCAACGAAGTCCAAGAACAACACCAGTAAGGAGTGAGTTGGTTCAAGTTGAAGGCTCTAAAAGGGCAAATGCCCAAAAAGACGTGGGTGGAGGTAGGAAGAAAAGACTTCATGACCATGGTATAATTGAGGATATGGTCATCGATAGAGTGGAATGGCATAACAGGATTTGTGAAGCCAACTCCAATTAGTACGAATAAGGCTTGGATAATGATGATGATCAAGGTATTCAATAACAGTAAATAAGTAATGGTGGCCATAACGGCCAACTTTATTGGCCGTTAATATAGGTCATAATGGTTTTTTAAAAATGAAAAAATGAATAGGGCCCATAACGGCTATTACAGGCCTTTTTTGTGGACTCTTTTTTTTTTTTCAAATCAGGCGTTATGTACAACCCCGCATCACACAACAGGCACCACCATTACCATTATGTAACAGCCCTCACGACTGTAATGTTAACATTTTTTAATACCATGATGATGAAGATTCTTGGATCCCACACCCCCATGGTTGCTAATGGAAGAAGGGAAAAAAAAAAAAAAAAACACGATTTCAACTCTAGGTTGATCAACTTATTACTGTTCGATGAGAAATATCTCGAGGTCTAAACTAACCAAAAGACTACCGATATCGTTTGAGGCTTAGTTGAAAGATCCTTTGAACCAAGTGCCTCTCCCACTTTGAATCATGCACTCACACTCCTGCTTCCTCCCTATTTATACGTGAAACATTTTGAAATGGATGCTGCCCCTATCCCGCAGCCGAATCTACTTCCACTTCGTGCAATAGCTCGGCACCTAAGGTGGTTCAAAACCCAAGGATGCATAAGGAACAGATTGTTCAAAGTCATGAGGGTTCCCAGAGCCCATCACCCAAGGGGGATTAGACGCAAGGTCCATCTTCAAGCAGCACCCAAATACTAGAATGCATAAGTAACACACCTCCCCACACCAACCTGGACCTAGGGAACCTTTGGCAATGTGATATGTAGGAATGGCACTTTTGCCCATGAATGATGCGTGATAGTCATTAATGCCTGGGATGGCCCATTAATGTTGAAAAATGAAACAGTAATGCCAAATCAATATCCCATTAATGAAAGTCAGCAGAGCAAGTCACATGTGGTAGACGCGCACTAGACCTTTATGGTCCTACGAGAACAGCCATTGGAGACTAGCCTATATACAGGCAAGCATTCACTTGAACGACTCCCATAGGCACTTTGCCAGGGCATACCAAGGCCTATCAAAGAGAGGGCTACTGAAAGACCTCCTCGCTCCTCCCCAAGGGTCTCCAAATGCCTTCGGCCGCCCTTTGGGCCTTGATTATGTCTATTACTAATCGATTGGCGAGTCTTCGCTAGACTACACTTGTCCTTGTACTTTCTTTTGGACATTGGGCCGAAGCAAGCTGCAATCCTCGTGACCAACCAAGCTAGCTTGGATAGCAAAAACAGCAGACCTCGCCATTTGTATCAGAAACCAATCTTCCAAGCATGGGTTTTTGCGATTGATTAATATACTACAGCCTTCAACTCATCCCGGTGCCCCTGCCAGTGATTTTGTGTCCTTACTCTAGGAAAATCTGACCAAGCAACTGACTCCAAGCACCCTTCACTTGTCGCACCACTAAACTAGGCATTTTACTCCCTGTAAAGCTACCCAACTACTCCCAAAATCCTCACCCGTACAACTCAACTCCTAGATAACAGGAGTGGTCATTTCCCGGGCAAGCTAACTATCTATTACACCAAAAGCATCAAATAAAAAGGACAGACAGGCAACCTGCGCATGTAAGATGGATGTGGGGGCTTAGCAACACACAAGCAAACATAGCACATCGGTGTAAGATCTGGACCATCATCAGGTGGGGCGAACCAGGAGTATGCCCCTGCCCATAATCAGACCCGCCCCACTCATCAGGCAAGCCCCACTTGCATGAGAAACAGATGAAATGTCCTAAAAATCCAGCAGGCCACATTCAACATACATTTATGCCCTCCTTGATGAGCAGGCCAACCTGAGTTTTCATCTAGGCATGCTCTGCACGGATCTCGCACGCGTAGTTCCAAAGTTGGGACGTGTGCCACAAACCCATCCACCTCACCTAAGCAAGTACACTCAGCACTCCTCAATCAAAACCCTAATTACACAGACACTCAACAGCTCGGTGCTTTAAAACTTCGCTCCACTCGAACCCCATATCCCCAACTTAAAAACTCAAGAAGACACTCCCCGAAATCGCAAATCTAACAAATCCACACCCCACCAAATCCAAAACATACCGTCCCCAAAACCAAACCCCAAAACACAAACGCCAAATAAGAAATTGAAACAGATTCAAACGAAAGAGATGAGAAAGAGACAGAGAGAGACCTGAAAGACGGTGAGGGCGACGAACTGCTCGAGCTTAAGGGTGAGCTGGTGCCATAGCTTCTTCTGATAGAGATCTGCAAGAGAATTGTACCACTCGGCGAGCTCCGGCTGGGCATCCCTCTGCGATTCCAGGTATTTCAGAGCCGCCATGGACGGATTATCTGCAGACGATCTTGCTTGAAATGCAGGAAAATTCAGGAGATGATGAGATTTGCAGAGAGAAAGAGAGAGAGCGCGGTTTTTTGGTTTTGAGAAGAAAACCTAAAACCCTCGGTTCCTTTCTCTTCTTTCGTTTTCTTCTACCTTTCAGGAGTCTCTGTTTTCTTCTCTCTCTCTCTCTTCCGGCGAGGGGTTGAAATGAGAAGCATGGCTTGGGAGGTGTTTCTCCTCTTTTATAGAGGCTGTACGATGTGATAGATCGATTCGCACGAGGATATACTGCTGTAGCGATTCGCAGCACATGTGCCTACGTGGAACGCGAAATACAGATCCATACCATTGAAATGCCCAGGAACATATTTTCAAATTTCGTTTTTACCTTGGAGACGGGTGTATTACGAAAATGGACGGCTGGAAGGAAAAAAACTGTCCGGCTAAATTCAATGTAAGTAGTAGGTGGCCCATCCGATTATTCTACCTTTTAGAGTATTTTGTCCGACGCATATTCAGGTCTCATCCTTCTGATGAACGTCTCTGATCGGAAACACGTACCCATAGCTGGCACCGGCTCCTCCAATCGCGCCTCTCGTGCTGTTTTGCGTGGTCAGCTTTTCGAGGTCGTAGAACGGTGGGGCATGAGGATCTTGCTCGGTTCAGATCACGCGTGCTGTTGAGGCATGCCCCCGGCACGACGTATTGCAGGAACCTTTGATCGGTGACATGCAAGAAACGGACGGATGAGAAAGAAACAATCCAGCCATCCGTGATCGAGGAATAAGTTCCAACGGCTGGATGTCCAGGATCTTTCAATCTCTGTAGATTTCTGTGGTATCTCCCATCCACCATATGACCCATCCGAACGACGGCTGATAAATGGCCCACAGCTGTACGGACACGAGATACCGGACGTGCATGACTGGAGGACGTGGCGACCTGAACGCATACAAGCAACCGGACACGGATTTCCTGCGAAAGGCGCAAGGATGCTGGATGGGACCAACGAAGATGTTTGTGAGAAGTCCACCGGTCCATCTTTTTTGACAGCTCATTTTAGGAAATGTGAAAAAAAAAAAAAAAAAAAAAAATATGAGTTGATCCAAAACTAAGTGGTCACACTGGAGGGAAAATTGGGGAAAGAAATTCCTACAGCCGAAACCTTTTTAGGCTCCACTTTGATGTTTATATGCCATCCAAGCCGCATTACCACTCGATGAAGTGAAAATACCAATAAAAATTTTCCCGACACAAAAATTTTTATGGCCCCGAGAATATTTCAATGATTCACACTGAATCCCCACTTTTTCCTCTCGTGTGACCCACTTAAGTTTTGGATACACATAATTTTTGTTATAATGTAATAAAATGATATCTCAAAGCGGATGAACGGGCTGGATTTCTCAAAAACATCTCTGTGGGCCCCACCCAGCATCCTTATTCAAAACTCCATGCAACAGTTTTGCGCAGTAAATCCGCGTCCCAAGCAACCCAGCCTGGAGCATGTCTTTATGAGAACGTCTCTTGTCAATCGCGATGGAAGTCCATCGCTCTGGCGGTTTATGAAAGAAAGTGCCATCCCTTACGCCCATCTTCAAGCGCCACACTCATACGCATTACATGTTCCGGCTTGGCAAGCGTGTGTAGGATCCAGTACGTTCATAGTCGGATCTGAATGCTCCTCATCCGAAAAAATAGGCAGATTCGAGTATCAAGTGGACCACAGAAGTTCAAGAATCAGGAAATCGGAAAACTGATAGCAGCGGTTTCCATTCATTTCGCAAGTGTCGTCGCCTCATACGTAGGCCAGACTGATTTCAGATTAAGAAATATCCTGTGAGAGGAGCATCAACGTCCGAAATCGATAACACGTGTGTCGTGCTGGCACCTGTGATGCATTTTCCACTACCGCTTGAAAGGTGGGTTCGCACTCCTCACGTATTAATGAGAATATGGGGCCACCTGGTCAGATGATCCACGCCATCCATCCAATCTTTTTCTTTCAAGAAGTGGGCCGCCTGATGCTAAAATACACGCCAACCAAACAATCTTAGCCATCTGATACATGGACATTTTTGCATTGGACGTGGACCACTGGACCTTCTCATATACAAGCTTGAAGACCATCAGATCGGACGATCAGAAACCTCTAATTGATTTTTCTTACCATGGCCCACCCATATTAGCTTACTGGACGGCCGTCCAATCATGCAGCCACATTGGCCCTTCCATGAATGGGCAACCAGTGTACATCAGAGCACAATCCACCGTAGATGTATATTACTTCAAGAGAAGGTGTGGGTGGTTGCACCAAGATTCCCGGCACATGCGTAAAGGATCTGGACCATTCATCAGATGAAAATGATCAGGTTACTTGTCACGCAGGCCATAGCTGTACGGTGGATGTAGTTCCCCCATCGTCTTTTCCAACCGCCCATTTCTCTCGTCTACGTGTGATCCACCAGTGGGCCTGCGTGATTATTGGAGTATCTTATGTTCATGGTGGGCTGCATCTGATAAGTGGATTTGATCTCGCACAAGTAGGCCACGTGTCACTTCGTCAGGAATCGCCTAGTCGATCTCTCTCGCGCGACTCTCCCTGGCCTACGTGTGTTAAAAAACAAAAAGTCCTGTCTTTGCTTTTGCGGCTTGGGAATGCTTGGAAGCAAAGAAAGGAAGCGCGTTCGATCTTTGGCAATGGGCCGGCTGGCTCGACCCAGCTTTGGACCCGACTTGGACCCGTGATGGGCATGGACCGCAAGGTCAATTTCCGGGTCGGCTCAGGTCATTTTAAGGCGACCGGACCCGGCCAACTTAACATGCACGTTTGTTTCCTTCTACAAGTATCCAATTCCAATCCTTGGTTAGATAACCCATGCATCTTGAGTGTAGACCGTTGGATTCTACTAAATAGTTATTTCTTTGTGCACGTGCAATCCACTTATCAATGGATAGATTAGAAACATTTAAGTGACAAAATAGGAATTTTATCAATTTTTGTGCAGAGCCGAGTTAGGCCTAACCAATGTTTTTTGAGCTTGGACTTAAGCTTAAGGTGCTAGGTGCATTCGAGCTTGGGCCCAGGTTGAGCCTGGGCTAGCCTGGTGCAGCCCAAACCCAGCCCATTACCTCCGGACATGATTGCGCATTTTCGGCGAATACATTTTGATAAGTGGGACCCATTTTTTGATTCTTAGAGTCTTGGATTGTTCTGCCCTGAGGCGGATGAAGTGTGCCACAAAAAAGTTTCCCAGACTGGAATGGTCCAGAGCCCAATATTCCAATCAAATGCCATCTAATAAGTCTAAAAAATTATTTTCACGGATGGTACATGGATTAGACATCCACATGAAATTTGGAAGGATGGGAGTTGCATGAGACTATTAACAGCTGCCCCTGTCGGGCAATCCTAGGCATCATTTTTCCTAGTTGAATGTTGATTATTAACTTGTATTCATCAATCATAAAAAAATGTGGGTAGGGGAATCTAGCCACATTAAAGCTTTCTGTCCAAAAAAATATAGCTGTCCACATTTGACATTTAAGCATTTGTGCCTGCTTGACAAGTAGACTAGCTTGATAGCGAATTATACCAGTTTGGCATCCCTCTACAAATCCTAAGTACTTACAAGCTGCCATTGGTGGATTATCTACACACAATATCACTTGAAATCTAAGAAAATTTCAAGAGAGATGTTTATGTGAGATTTTGGAATACTTATAGAGAAAGGAAAAACCATTATTGTACAATGATTATATGTTTGGAAATACCATGGTATGTTGACCCTCTAGTCCTTTATTTCGGATCAAATTTCTCTTCTAAGAAAAACATTGTATTAAGTGAAACTTATGTTTAGTGCATCATGGCATCAAATTTCATAATTGATGCCCATCACCTATATGCATATGCAACTCAATTGTCACATATGGATGTAGGGCTTAGATAAAATACATGCATCAATGTAGGTCGATAGGACTATATGAGATGATAGCCGGATTAATCCATTCTTTTCCGTTGTTTTCAAACGTGGGATGGCATTTACATCGCACCAAATGCAATTCCATACTACCTGATCCCATGTTTCAAACAGACTCTAAAATCATCAATTTCTTTATCCTCTTCCAATTTCTTCACTTTCGTAGCATTTGTTTTCTTCGTTCCTCTCCACTACCTCTCTAATATCCGTTCGAAGCATTGAGACCAAAAGATAAGGGAGGACCAAGGGGATTTTCTCATCTTATAGGGTTGTTAGGATGCAGGCAATTTTGCATTGGTGTGAGCTGTCTATGTAATACTTCCTTGGATAGCTTATCCTGGTCATGCTGCGATGGCTAGCCATTTTTCGCTCCTCATTTGCTAGACGCCATGGAACATGGAGTCAAAAATGGACAGTGGCTAGGGCTGCAGGTTGGGTTTGGGTCAACTTGAACCTGGCTGACCCAACCGAAGTTGGGTCAAGATTTTAGAGTCCTTGAGTCGGGTTAAGGTTGGGAAATTAACCTGATTTGAAATCAAGTTGGGCTCAGTTTGAGCACATTCAGGTTGGGAATTTAGGTGGGGTTAGAATTGGAAACCTTAGGTTGGAATTCAGATCCGGTTAGGTTTCAAGTTGGGTCCTATTGAGGTTAGATTTGGCTCAAGTTGACCTCAACTCCACTCAACACACCCAAGTTGCAACCTTAATTGTGACACGTGTAGAGTGCATAATGTAAATGCATGTCTTTGTTGTGTATTGACACAAGTGATGCATGTTGGGTATTTGAATATTGATAGTGATACGTATATAAATATGAAAAGCTTGAACTAAGACAATCACACACTTGAATATTGATAGTGACACGTATATAAATATGAAAAGCTTGAGCTAAGACAATCACACATATGCACACTTGGCACACAAGACTTTATGCATAGGCCAATATATTCCCTTGTCACCTTCATTCCACCTTTTTCTACGAAGACATGCTATTATCGCTAATTGTTATGCTTTTAGGGGTTCCTGGATCTCATCTCGTTGTATTCCCATGCATAAATAGGCTTAACAGGTCAAGGTCAAGGGTTTCAACACCAGGTCAACAGTTCGAGTACCCATAGGCGGTGAAATCTCACCATAGCGTGAATGTATGGGTGTGTGTGTTAAATATATATTTATACCAACATGACTTTGATTGGAAATGGATTATTTTTTACTTTTAACTTAATATTGGTGTCTCCCTCAGCGAACACAAGGGATGCTTTTATAGAATCGGGGCCTTTTAAATTGTAAGGGCCACCGTTGATGAAATACAGAAAATCATTGATTAAACCATCCTAACCATCTAAATTGAGTAAAATAAATTTATTAATGATCAGTATTAGCAAGAAAAATCAGATGGTTAAGATCATTTGATCAGTGGCAATTTCCTGATATGTCCTATCAAAAATCAGAAAGTCCATAATGTAGTTAAAAATATGCAACATGTGGAATAGATGAGATGCCACAGCTTATAAGCCCAGAGTTGTTTTTATAGGAATGTGGACAGAATGATGTGTATGGCATACTCCATTCATCTGTTGGGTACTTGGGCAGCACTGGTTTAGACGCCCAAAAATGGGCTACACAAGACAATCATGGCCTTTCTACTCATGGCCCATTAATAAAAGATGGAGAAGATAACCAAAGTACCATTGGAGTAACCCCAAAATCTGATCAGTTAGCGCCCGTGCATTCTTCATAATAATATAACCCCATGATTCATTGATCCAGACTGTTGATCTGACCGGACCAATGTGGATAAGACGTTAATCAAATATCTCCCAATTTCTAACAATACCCAACTACTCATCTGGTCCTTTTTTCCATTTGAATGTGAACGTTAGGTCTATCAGCAGGAGTTATTGCACCGTCCTTGGCATTCAACAGGCTGGGCCTGAAGTTGGCTTCCACCAGATTTTGAATCGTTGAGGTTGGGCCTATTCAAAATTTTGTTTTTGCCAGGCCCATTTACAGCTTTAAGTGGTAATGACGGCCCACTCTACATCAGAAGTAACCCCAGAATCGGATCAGTCACGGACCGTTTGACATCTCTCATCTAATTCAATAAGAGTTAGAGAATTAAAGACTTCATTGTAGCACTTGTTTTACCGTAAGCTATTTTGGTAAAAATCACTTTTTCCAGCTTTTTTATGAGTAGTTGATGCTATACCCCTTCAATCTTCATGCCTCTCACCTTGGATGTGGGCCAGACATTGGATACGGATCATCATCATGTGGAGCTCAACTTTGATGTGGACCATCGGTCCTGTAGGCCACACCTTCGTAGTGGGCCATCCATCATTCAGGGTCCGCCTTGAATGTGGGCCACCCATCATTAGGGACTAACCGAAGGTGTGGGCTATCCATCATTCAGGGTCCGCCTTGAATGTGGACCATTCATCATTAGGGACTAACCTTCGATGTAGACTGCCCATATATGCATGCCCTGATGTCGGTCATCCATCATGTGGGGCCCTACTATGTACACTGCCCATCACATCACATGAAGCCCACATTTGATGTGTCCATCCTATGGGCCGCACCTTCGAATTGGGTTCTCCATCATGTGGGGCCCACCATGGATGTTGGCCATTATCATTATGGGCTGACGTTTCATGTGGACTGTCCATTCTGGGGGCCCACATTGATGTGGGCCGTCCATCATGCAGGCCACACTTTGATGTGGCCCATTCATCATGTGGGGCCCACCTTTGATGTCCACCATCCGTCATGTGAGGTGCACCTTTATGGATCATCCATCATGTCGGACCACTTTGAATATGAGCCGTCCATCATGCAAGACGTTGGATGTGGTTCGTCCATCATACCGCCACACTTTGATGTGGGTCATCCATCACGTGAGGCCCACTCCATCCATCATGTGTTCACCTTAATGTGGTCCATACATCATGCAGGCCACCACCTTTCATGTGGGTTGTCCATCAAGTGGGCCCACCTTCAATGTCTTACGGGCTCATCTTTGATGTGGATCGTCCATCAGGTACTGCCCACTTGATGTGGATAGTACATCATGTGGGGCCTACATTTGAGGTGAAACTTGCATTATGTGGACCATTCATCATGTGGGCCCCACCTTCAAGTAGGTGAGAGAGATTTTAAGAGGGTAATTTTGAATATACATACAGCTCTGGCCTGGGTTTTGGATGGCTCAGCTTAAGGCACCATGTGCATGTGTATCATCGCTCTACACACAAGATTATCGATGTTCTCAGCTGATATATGAAACCCTCTTCTTTTTCTTTTTAATATGTTAAGCTAATGGTGTGCGCACATTGAGGCCATACTTCAGTAATCCAGACCATTAGCCTGTTGCACAAGCTGTGGATGGCCCATGCCACCAAAATTTGCTGATAATGACAATTTTAATCACTAGATCTTTGCCACCCAGGCCATCTATGATGCAACCCACTAGATGAACGGTTCAAAACACACTTTTGTGGGACACAGGTGGTGAGACTTGGGCCTCATGGCATTAAAAGCAAGACACTAGAGCATCGCTGAACAGCGCTGAAAATCCAAGATTCATTCTCATAACATAAAATCCATCCACCTGAGGAGCCGTCCTACTAATTAATTCAAAATGAGTAAAAGCAAAAAAGGAATGATAAATGATGGATGGATGAAAACTCACAACCACTGGCAGGAAGAGAAATTCCTGTGGGCCATCAGAACTTGCGCTTGGCCAACCCCATGTCACGAAGCTCCCAAAGAGGTTTACCTTCCTTGGTGATGTCATCCTTTATCGCCCCTTGAATCCTTTTGACGATAAAGAAATACTGGTGGCCACGAAAAAATAAAAAAAGGATGTAAAATTTTTCTTTTCATAATAGAAAAGAGGACTAATCAGAACATCATACAAAAAATCTGCCTATAAAATGGGCCTTGGCATGAGGGATAAGCGCTCACCTATCCATAAAATGAAAACGTTGGACCCCACCTTGAAAATCGCCCTTCTCAAAAATCAGGCCAATCCAGTCACAGGTGGGCTATGCCTGTATCTTGAGTCAGATTGACTGTTGTCCATTGGTTCCAACAGTGTGGCCTATCCGATGAGCAGCCGGGTTTTTGTGCCTAGTGATCTTCATGGTGGGGCCTACTGCTTTTGGATGTCCTACATTATTATGTCCACAGGATACAGTTCTCACCGTGAAGACGCCCAGGCCAAAAAAAAAAAATGAAAAAAAAGAAAAAAGAAAAAAAAAGGGAGAGGCTTTGGGCTGGTCCATTGATTAGGTGGGAAATGCAACCCTGGTCTGTTTGAATGGCATGGTTAAGATCGTGCACCTGTGCGGCACTTTCTTTTCACAACCAAATGGTAAGAATGTTTTTGCTTTGCAAAATTTATGCATTTCACATGATGATGACTCAGTGGCATACCTGAAAGGCGAGAATAAAAGGTATGAGGAACTTTCCCCTCTCATTTGGATTGGGCCCTTCAATTAACTTCATATCAACAAGGATTGCTTTGCTGCCATTGGACACAACGCCTGTGATCGTTTTCAAAAGGCTTGGAATCCATGCAGTGCCGTCTGGAAGAATCTGCATTTCCAATGATAATCAACTTAGAGAGAGAGAGAGAGAGCTGGAGAGAGAGAGAGAGAGAGAGAGAGAGAGAGACCTTTTCGCCACTGTCATTTGTCTTGCATCTTCCACTGTTCTCAACCAAAACGACTGGAATTGCAGAATCCTGCAACATTACTTGTAAGAGAATTAATTTACCATTCAAGAAACAGTCATAAGAGAGCTCTTTTACAAAGAAAACAACAATCAAGCATCAGCACCTAGGGAGCTGTTTCAGCTAATGATCTAGATAGAACTTTGCCAAGCCCTCCACAAACCGACAATGTGCAAAGCAGGCACATATGTAGGAGATCCAAGTAGTCCATTAGGTGGATCCCATTGTATAGATGCCATGGGCCAAATATTCGGGACATTCATCAGGTTGGCTATAATATCTAGAGACATGTGGATGGCTATAAAAAAGTCACCCAAGTTTTCTCAGCCATCCTCTTGTTTTGTGAACTGTCCCAAGTGATAACTAGACCAACCTGATTTTTTGGTTCGGGGCATCTACACAGTGCAAATCCACCTGATGGACAAATTGGCACTGGTGCCCATGTGCCACGTTGGCAAATGTGGTGCTGCATAGAGGAGCTGCAAAGACCTGTGGACTTGGCGAACTTCATCTGTAAATGCTAGTTACAGTTTGTTAGCTGGATAATTGATCACGTGGACAACATGTCCCTAGGAGGCGTTCGGTCCCTCTGGGGTAATGACTATTACAATGCAGTAGTGTGAATACTTTTAATTTTCTTTTCTTCCTCTTCAATATTTTAAATTGGACAAGGCATGAGAATGCTTGGACATTTGCCTTTGATCTTGTTCAGATCAGGGAGCTCATGTCAATGCTCAACATTTCAATTTCGATCTTGTGCAGATGAGGAAGTTCATGTTGATGCTCAACATTTCAATTTCCTCAATCTTGAAGGTTACTAATTTTGGGGCCTATTTCAAGCCAAATAGGGCGCTATGCATATATCCCTGTTTTTCAAGATGAGCCGTCGGTTCCCTTGTAATGAGGGTATTATATAATGCTCACGCATTGCACCTACCAATCAGACTTTTAAGTTTGTACAAGTGGGGCATGGTTTGGTGATTCAAAGTGTTACATGATGGACCTCACCATGCATAGCCACACCCAAAAATCCATCAGATAGGACGAGACTAGTCACTGTTGCACAAAGCACGAAGCAAAGTAGCAACAGATTCGGCTGTAGGAGCGAGGAAGGGACTGTTTCAAAATGTTAGCAAGTATGAACAGCTACATTGCAGGAGCAGGAGAACAAGTCTGAAGTGGGATTCGAAGCAGGAGTAGACCTGGTTAGAAGGGTTGTCCAACTAGGCATTCCCAGCCATCAAATATTTGGATGTAACCATTGTTCGGTTTTCTTTCTTAAACATATAGTTCTATGATCATATAAAACTAGCAAACACAAATTTTTAAACACCATTTTGGATATGGGTGGCAATGAGTAGGGGTTTTGGGTCAGGTCGGGATCAGCTCGAGTCAGACCCATTTACTAAACAGTAGGGGGTGCAACTTGCGCAGGCTGGGCTAGGTCAAGGGTCAACCTGAGCCCAACCCAACCTCAAGAGGACCCAAACCACAACCCAACCCGACCTGAATTCTAACCTGAGGTGCCCCAATCCAAATTCCTCTAAACTCAACCCAATCCAACTTGACCTAAATACATGTGATTATTCCTAACCAGACCTGAATTTATACAACCCAAACCGAACCCCAGGGTTAGTGTTTTCCAACCCAAACATGATCTAAGCACCTTGACACCCAACCCAAACTTGGGTTGGGTCAATCAGATTCATCATCCATGTTAACCTGAACCCAAGTAGCAGCCCTACTAAACAGGCCAAAAATTCTAGCCTAAACTCAACCCATGATCCATTACCCTGTAGCCTAACCCAACCTACTTCAAGTTCATCAAGCCCAGGCCCGATCAAACCCCCATTTAATTGTAATTGGGACGGGCTCAACTGACACCGAACCAACCTGCCAAGACCCAACTTTAGTATAACAAAGGGAATATGAAGCTAAGGGTATGCCCAGCCCTCCCCAAGAATTGGATACATTATTTAAAAAAAAAAAATTAAAAATAAAAATCATCTATATATTATTTTGTTTAGGTTTTGTTGTTGGGTCAGGTCGGGTCATCTGGCCCAACCCATTGATAACCTATGCGGGGAGGTTAGTCAGGTAGGTTCAACCCAAGCTTGACATATTTACTTGATGGGCCACATTAAAGGCCAAGCCCAACCTGCTACCCATTTATCTTGGAAGGAACCTGCCTCAAAAGTCAAGCAGGCCAGTTGACCAGAGGGCCGACCTGACCCAATGTCACACCAAATTTTGACCGCATTATTGCAACCCGAATTGACTTTATGGAAAGGAACAAATGTGTACTCACATGGGAGGGAAAAAATAGAGGAAGAACTATTGTACCTGGAATTCTTGCTTTTTAATCCGTGCTCCCAAACGAACAACTTTAAGAAGTGCTTCTGTCCTTTTGGTGAAGAAGTCATCATAATTTAATCCATCCGGTGGTGAAAGTTGAGCATGAGTGAGGACAACGACACCTCTCTGCCATATTCCTTTGCCAAAACTGTCTGTGATAGCTTTAATGACCTGCCTATCCAAATTATCCACCCTATATGCATCTAACCGATCCACGAATAGTAGAACATCAATAGTCCTATTCAAAAGGAACCTGTAATTCCAACGTGAGTCAAAATTAAATAACTTTAATAGAAGAAAGACTGTCTTTGGATGCACTTTTTAATTGAATTGCAATAACTACTCCAATAAAAAGGCTATTTGTAACAAATTAGGCCCCAAAATAACAGTTACATAGCATGACTTTCAAGCTGGGCTTGAAAGGAATGAGACTGCAATTCAATGACCGCTTTTTTACTTTTTTTCAATGAATGACAACATTTTGTTGGAAAGAGAACAACGAAAGAAAATGCAAGGGAACTGCATCAAAGGGAGTTAGGATGATGAGAAATCATCCTCCCCCTAATGAACTAGACTCAGCCCCCAACTCTCCTTCCATATCATTTCTATAACACTCCTCAAAAGCCTTTGACCACAAAGCTCAAGAGATGAGCTTCCTTCTTGCCCAAGAACCTCTCCTGAAGATTCCACCTTGTTATTAAGCATTTTGTTGTTCTTCCCTACCAAATTGCCCACAATGTCATTAGCATGGATAGCCTCCATGGAATCTTTCCCCTTTTTCCACGACACCACCAATTCCATGACAATTATGGTTTTAAATAGCAATTGTGGAGTGTGACATGGCCGGAGACCGAAACCACTAATGACTCGCTCACCCTAACCTGTTCCATTGTCATCTGTTATGGTTGTTTTGGTCCCTGTTTCAGTGTGGTGACTCGTCCCAATACAACCAAAGCCGATGCGACTCAGGTGAAGCCATGACATAGAGGACAATACTTAGAATTGTGATTCGAATAAGGCACCAATGGACCTTGGCACCATCTGTACCATCCCACAGAGTTTATTAATCCCCCACAACACCTACATCTTAGAAGCACAATGCATGAACAGATATTCCACAGTTTCTGCACCACCCAAACATAGAGGCAACCATTGCCTGCTTCTGAGATCTGTCAGCACATTATACCTGCCTGCTAACTAAGAAAAGGCAATCACTTAGGACGGACCTTGGCAAGGCTAGATCGAAGTTGCGTGTACCCACTAATCTTCACCTTGGCAAGGTTAGATCGAAGTTGTGGGTGCTCACTATTCTTCCCCCTCCCCCAAAATGAGGCATAGAATGATTTAACCAAGAATTGCTCTCACAATTCAAGGCTCTGACTCCACCTACCCTTATCACTAGGAACCATCCTTTCCATAGGCACCAGATTATCAATTCCCGTCCCTCAAATATCTACCAAAAATTAGAATTCACATTGTCTGTCTAATCTCCTGAAAACACATAAAAGTTTACTTGGGTGCAAATCCGGATCCTTCCCATCTCGATACTTGGGGCCTCCTATGTGTATCAGTCGGACATCAAAGAGTCTTTCTGCTGGTTTGTGCCTTTCTGCTGGGTTGCAAGCAAGGACAAAATGCTCACTATTCATCATCTTCGACACTAACAGAATCCTAGTAAATGGGTGCTATTTGTGTTTGACAGAAGAAACCATGGACCATATCCTCTTTCATTGTCCTCTCACTCTATTTTGATCAAGATTCTTAGCCTCTTTTGCATCCACTGGGTCATGGCAGAATCGGTGTAAAACCTGCCTGAAGCATGGAAGCTACAAATCTTCTCAGTGAAAGGTAAAATCCTGTGGCAGCAATCTCTTCTTGCAATCTGGTGGGCCTTATGGAAGGAGAGAAATCAACGGGCCGTTCGTCATAGATCCCAATCTCTGGAAAGGGTGACTGAAAGTGTTAAAAATCTTACTATCTGGGGCACATCAGTGTGCAAGGTGTCCTCAAGGGAAGATATGGCCAGGATGTACAGAGGTTGGATGGCAGTTTTGGAAGACCAGAGCCTCCTATTTCTGGTTGGAGCACATGGATTCCTCCCGAAGGCTTGTGGAAACTAAATGTAGATGGTACTTCACATAGGAGGGTCCTTGCGTAACAGCTCGGATGAAGTAGGCTTTCTCAGGTCAAGTGGGTAATGCAGACTCTAATGAAGCTAAGGTGTGTGTGATCTGGTTCGGCCTGAAACAATAGCCAAGTAGGGAATGCTCCCCAGTCTATCGTTGAGGATGACTCATCTCTAGCCATCAGTTGGGCCATTCTTTGTTGCCCTATTCCCATGGTTGGCCCGATGGATGGAGGAAATTAGGGAATTAAGAGAAACTATCTCAGTTTCTTTTATTCATGTCAAAAGGGAGCCAAATGCAGTGGCTGATGACTTCACTAGGAAGGAGTGTGGTTTGCCTTCTGTTGCAATTGAGGATACTTTGCCCCCTTTTAATGTTGCTCTGCTTTTGGGATTCTCTTGAATGTGACTTGGGCTATGCCAACCACCATTCAACAGTTATGCGAAGCCTGGAAAGTTCGTTTTCTCAGCAATGAGCAGAGAAGTATTAGGAATGTTACCCTTCAAAAGAAAAGGAAGAATTGGAATATTTGTTTAGTGGCCATCCTTCGGATTCATGGTGAAAGTTATCGCAAAAGTTGGACACCGGTTGCTGACCTGATGCAGCCCCTGTCCTTTATCCAGGCTTGAGACTAGCAATGAGAGAAAAAACTCTCGCAGGTGCTATGTCATAGACCATACATAGGTTGATTACAATCAAGCACCATCTAATAGTACATTACATAAGTTGCTTACCATGGGGAACTGGAGTTATGGCCCGTGATAGAGTGGAGTGGCGGAAAAGGATTCGTGTAGCTGACCCCAATTAGTTGGAATAAGGCTTAGATGATGATGGATGATGATGATGAGCAATCCTTTGGACTCCTTTGAAGGAGAGGAACAATCGTACCTTTAATGACATTCACAAGTAGAGGTGTACACGAGTTGATCCGAGTCGAGCTTGGCACAGCTTGACTCGGCACGGCCACTTGCTGACCTCAGCTCGGACTCGGCTCGGCTCAGTCCTCGAGCTTGACTGGCTAGCTCAGCTCGGTTCGATCAACAACTCGGGTCAGTTCGAGCCGAGTTCATCTGTGCAGCATTTTCACAAACGCATAAACTGCACTTTCAAAATCTCGTTGTATGTAAAACAGCAGCAATGGATTTACAGGTATTTCATCAAACACCTTTTAGACAACATAAACATCAAGAAAAAAAGGGTTTTTGTTTCATACACGTACCTTCCTTGCCACCAGCCACACTTCATTGAGTCGTTTCATCAAACAATTGGTGAGCAACAGCAATATCAAAGTAACAGAATCACCGAACTAAATTGATCCGAGTTCGATTCAAGTTGGGTTCGATCCGAGTCGAGTCGAGCTCGGGCAAGCTCGAACTCGGTTCGAAATTTTTTCGAGCTCAAAAAATCAGCTCGACTCGACTCGAACTCAGTTTCGAACCGAGTCGAATCGAGCTTTTTCGAGTCGAGTCGAGCGAGTTACCAAGCTAACTCTGCTCGTGTACAGCCCTATTAACAAGCCAATCCCTTCGACCATTGTTAGAATTGAACATCTTGTTTTCTCCTGGACGTAGGCATTGGGTTTTCTCTCTCCCTTGTCACTTGGGGAACGTCCCCTCATTTGACTGGTTTTGGTGTATATTTTGGCTTCCTTGTTTTGGCCTTCTAGCCTTCTAATGCAAGGGCATTTTCGAACCAGTCTTGAGTGGGGCTGCCTATGGGATGCAAGGGCACACTCGGAGTGGGCGGCCCGTGTGAAGTAGGTGGCTCGTATGAAGTGGAGCCCATGAGAGGAGTTCGGCTAAGGTCCTAACCCATGGGATGTGGGACCTAGGTAATGAAATAAAGGGATTGATTCGCCATGCACTATCAGTTCAAGCTTTTAGAACAAGTGCTTAGTTGTCCTACATCAAAGTGGTATCAAAGCGGGAGCCGGGAGGTCTCGTGTTGAAGACTCCTAACCGGGGGTGATTAATGCAAGGACATTTTCACACCGGGCTTGAGTGGGATTGCCTGTGGGATGAAAGGGCACACTCTGAGTGGGCAGCTCATGTGAGGTGGGTGGTTCAGAACCCATGTGAAGTGGGGCCCTACCCCGTACAATTGGGAAGGAAAATCAATGGAGCGGTCTATCATCAAACTAGGTTTCTCCTAGATCTAATACGAGCTCCGGCTGCAAATCCTTAACCACCCCTTCAGAAAATTGTTCTTCCAACCAAAAGACAGCTTTCATAATAAAATCCGTGAAACCCTATATTGAGATGACAGCTGTTGGTAGCGGTACGGCGGTAGCCCTCACACTCCCCATACTTGCAAGTACTCACCAGCTTCCAGGAACTGTCAATCCCTTTTCCAAACCTCCAAAAGAAGCCATTTCAATGGCTTACCCTCACAGCCTCACCCCATTCATAAGAAAACTTGTGCATGTCCTCTTTTATAGAACTTGCTTCTCCAACTTAATCTCATGACAATGAAACAACCGCATGAAACAGGTCGACTTATTAGACAGACGACTCGATCGCACAGATGAGATGTGAACCTGAAAAGATAAACAGATGCCTTCCCAGCTGAAAGCTTTCTCCTCCATCCTTCCAATCACTGGTCCAAAAGGCACTCCGTCGTCGATTTTCCCAGACAAAAAAAGTAGACTGAGATAGTGGATGCCAGTTCAAGGGTTACTTCTTCCTTATAAATACTAAGGCAATACATTCTTTTCTATTGAACAAATTATTGCATTCAGTTCAACAGCACCTCCATGCTTAAAAGATGAAGAAAGAACACAAAATCTTTCTAGACTGTTAATACTAGGAAGACAAAAAAAAAAAAAGCATCCGCAGCACAATAGCCTATCCCATCAAAAGAGAGTCCCATACAAAACAACACATGTTGCTCGAGTACCAACCGCTTTATGATCTCAAGAGCGTGTTCATTGACATATCCTCCTTCCACAAGCCCAGGAGTATCGATGATGTTTAGTGTAAACCCTGACCGCGTGCGGGAATAAATCATGGGTCTCAGCACTTCTGACTGCATGGAACATAAGAAGATTTTAAAAAAATAAAAATAAAAATAAAAAATACTAATAATAAAAAATAAAAAAGACAAACACAACACAAAAGCCTTGCAAGGGCTAACCAACTGCAACAACCAAATTTCATGTAATAATTTCACAAAACAAATTTGCAAAAACAGAATCTATGCCAAATTGTATAAACATTAACCCAGTCATTGACAAACACAGACCTGGAAAGCACTGACAGCAGCCGCCCGTTCCCCTAAGATGGAATTTACAGTTGAAGATTTCCCAACACCGCCTTTTCCCATTACAAGAATCGTCAATGCGTTTACATTCTATACAAATTACCAGAAACATTTCAATAACTAAGACAAGTGGAACATGGTATGAAGAGGGTATATGACGAAATTGAGTAAAGTGAAAGAATCAGACCTCTTGCAATAATTTACCCAACAGCTCAAGCAATTTTGTCTGAGTGGCAGGAGGGAACTGCTGAATTCCAGTCCATTCACGGTTTAGCTGAGCTGCCATTGAGCCGTATTCTAAAAAATCCAAGTTACGAGCTTTCAGAATAGATCAAATATAAATTAAATATACAATCCCATCAATGCAACTGATAAAAGACCAAGATACTGAAAAAGGGGTGTTATACAATGCTTAGGCCAAGAGTATCTACAGTAAGTGTGGTTTTTCAGTTTGAACAAGTGAGGACCATGGTTCAGTGATCCAAGTCATCGACTGCCTGGGATGACCAATGCACCAAAAATCCCCAGATTGAAATATCATATTCACTGGATCTTAGGATATTTTCAGTGCATGGGCGATTAAGAGTGGGGATGAGTTAGGGGGATGAGTTAGGCAAATAACATCAACCTGTAGATCACTTAATCATGGGCCTACTTGTACCAACTGAAAAACTGAATACTGTAGAAACTCTCAAGTTTAGCATGTATCGAGGATTCTTCTTCTTCTTCCTCTTTTTTTTTTTTTTGAAGGATAGCATTGCATCAAGGTTCAAAATATCATGTGAACATATCGTATTGCTCACAGAAGTTATCAGATAAATCCCCAATATGGTATGATCCATTCCAATATTATCAACATTGAGCGATTTTGGGAGAAAGAAATAGCTAATGTTTTTGGAACGTTAGTGGTTCAATCTGGGGGGTCGTTCTTTGGGTTCAGTTGTATGTCAGGGATTGGGACCCTAAGGGGGTGCCCTTGCATTTCTTTTTTTTTTCCTCATTTTCTTTTTGGTTTTTCTACTGTTTCTGTTTTGTTTTGCTGTCCTGGTGGCTTTTAATAAATTGCATTATCTTTCAAAACACATATATTATCAACATCGGGGTGATATTGAATTCCATTAAAATTACCTGGGTTGGATTGTACCCTATACATTTGTATCCAGAGTGATCAACAATACAAATGGATACAAATGGTATATTTTTTTAAAAATAAATTTTGATACCCTGACCTATGCTTTCGGATATTTGGACATTGCATTGTATAACATTGAAAAAAAAAAAAAGACTAGTTTTTTTTTTTTGAGAGGCAATAAGGAGAATTCATTAAGAAGAATAACCGAGAGGGGAGAATACAGCCCGCTGAGGTAGCGAACTGAAACCCCCAGGGACAAACGAAAAAAAAAAAAGAAAAACAAAACAGAAAAAGAAAAGCAAACAGAGAAAAAAGAAAGCCTGCAGGAAGAGCAGCGCCACTACTCCCCGATAGCTTTATCGGGCACAAAGGGGGTCCTGCTGAGATTGACAGAATCACAGGCCCATTCGAACACGAGCTGATGAACTCTGTTTTTCACCCAAACCACCTGATGAGAAGCATCTCTAAAACAGCGGCTATTTCTCTCTTCCCAGATAGCCCACCAGGCAGCTAGAAGGGCCATCCTCCAAACTGAAGAACCGACATTGCCGAGGGAAACACCATGCCAGGCTTGAAGAAAAAAAGACTAGTTTACAAAAGAAACCCTTTAGTGAAGAAACCATTTTGACATCAAGAAAAGACGATTCCACTAGACAATGTAACCATGATAAGCCCAGCTGATGAAAACCCAAAAATAGGCTAGTGCACAGTTCAAAAGCACCGAATAACTAATTCATAAATATATCCAAAGAGAAGGAGAAATCCATTATAAAAAAAAAAAGAGCATATTTGGCATCGATCAAAGGTAACAGCAGTAACGGGCAAACCCCAATCAACCCAGTTGTTGAATGTACTGAAGAATGCATAAAATTACCAAATTGAAACCAAAAAGAAAGAAAATCAAGGGAAGCTGCAAAAAGAAAAGGATTCCAACAGCTAATTTACAGTAGGAATTCTAGAATGCTCCCATGAAACCACTGTTTTTCGTACAGGCCAGCATCGCCGGCTTCAGTGATCAAGACCAGTCCTGTGGTGGGACCCAATGTGGATAAGCAAGTCAGTAAAAGACTGCCACGCCTAGTAGTTCTAGCCATCCAATTTTCAGCCTCCAAATGGTTGGCTAGAATTAAGTACACTTGACAATCCACATGCAACAACATAACACCCGCCCATACAAAGGCTGCAATTGCCCTATGGAGGAAATTCCTGGCCCATCATCCATCCACAGTGAGACGTCAGATGAACAGTCCGGATCACTGGGAGGTGGCCCAACCTGGACAGAATGCCATCCTGAACTAAAACATCTGTAGTTCAAGCGAGCACTCCACAGTGCCCTCATACAAAAGACTCGGAGGAATTACATGATCATTGGTGCTCATGGTTCTGTAATCAAGACTGTTCATAGACTGTGCTCCGGAAATCACCGCGATGGGGCAACCGTAGCCTTTCAAGTTATATGGTTAACAAGAGAAATATAGCAACGGTCCACATCCAACTAAAAGGAGGTACAATATTGGTGGTCAGGATCTTCCAATCTGAGAGTTCCAGAGCATGGTCCATCAACCATGGCCTCAGTAACCCAATGGTCTAGATTATTAGATGTTCGAACTAAAAAGCCAGTATGTTGGGCATGCACTCGGTCGAGGATTGCATAACTACTGTGTACATAAAAACTCTAGAAAGGCCTTAATGTGTCATTTGATTACTTGAGGACTCAATTCCAGGATAAAAATTCCCTGAGAAATTGATTCTATTAGTGGTATTGGCGACCAGGAATTTGATTATGTGGAATCCAGAAAATGAGTTTGCATGCTGAGAAAGAACTTCCAGGAACTCTACTGTGTATATTCATAGTGGAGTGAGATTGAAGAGGTAAACCATATCAACTATGCCAGCATGAAATACGTGTAGGACAATCACTGGGTTGGGCTCATGGTAAGAAAGCCTTTGCCCAAAAACTTAAGGCACTTCAAATCATAGGTGGCCAACGCAAAAGTAGGCCCACTAATCTCATAATGAGGTGGAACTAATGGACAGCTATCCAAACCATCCAAATTGTGGGTTCCACTATGAACGAAGAACATCTCCTAAATCACACGGATCTGGCAATACCAAGCATACAATAAACAACTAAAAAAATGGATGGATAAAAATAAAATAGTGAGTGGTCCAAATTAAAAAATCAGGAAGGTTAATATTCGACTCTTTAAGTGCCATGCATGATTGCTGCAGTCCATCCATTTGAGTGTTCATCTATAATTCTTGTATTTTAAATGTGCTGAAAATTGAATGTGGATGTGAAATGAAGTTGAATAGTTTTGGGTCACATGCACATATGGTGTGTTAGCTAGAAATATGAAATTCGTGGGCCCACTTTTGTAGGCCACCTGATTATTGCAATGCCTAATTTTTCGCCAAGGCTATCTTACCATGGACCCAACACAACGACTGTCTGAATGTCATGTTGGGATAGTTGGAAAGATTTACCTCTTCAAGCTCGCTCTTCCATGAATATATACAGTAGAATTCACGACCATTCTTTACCAGCATGAACACATAATCAATTCCAGGTTGCCAGATGTAACTGGAAGAATAAAATTCTCGGGGAATTTGTATCCTGAAATTGAATTCTTAAGCAAATCCTAAATTCTCGGACGAAGAGAAGAAGGCAAATTCTCCAACTTTGGGAAACGTGCCTCCGAGAAACGTCTAAAACAAGGGTACTGTTCACATCGGATGAGAAAGAAAGCTGTAGAAGCGCGTTCCGTTTCGGGAAGAGGCGGATTCGAAACGCGTGTTACGGAAAGGAATCGACAGCGGTTAGGGTTTTAGAGAGAAAGAGAGAGGGATGCTAGGGATTTTACCTGCGAAAGAGGGCGCTGCCTATGTTGGGGAAGAGAGCTTAGAAGAATTTCGGAGGCTCTCCCAGAGAAGAATGGGAGAATGAGGAGCTTTTTATCAGGTTGGGCAGGGAAGAGGGTTTTATGAGGATTTGCACGAGGGCTACAAACGGGCCGGGCCTGGGTTCGCTTCTGCCCGGGCCTGTTCGCGATGTTAATTTTGCTCGGGTCGGGCGGACGCCGCTTGCCGGGGCGCGGATTGGAAACTGCCTCCACAGGACCTAGCCAGAAGCAGTGGGGACTGAACTCTGTGGAAAACTGCTGAGGACCCACGTGATGCTTATTTACCATCCAACCTATTCATAAGATCATATGTAACTGTAATAAAAGAAAAAATAAATATTAGCTTGATCCATAACTTTCATATCCTTATAAAGTTTCGACAATGGGCTTTAAATCCCCCACCGTTTCATGTGGTGTGATCTATTTAAGCCTTCAAGTTGCTTTCTTTCTAGGCTTATGCCTTAAAATGATCTATCAAAATAAATGGATGGTGTGAATAAAATATATAGATCATAATGGACTCCAAAAGGCTCTAATATGTTCGTCTATCTCTAATTATGGGGTAGCAATGGGCTAGGAGGACCATGGCTTGGCCCCCCTATACTTGGACTGAGGATTGGGCCAAGTCTGAAATCTCACCTGGGCCTTCTTCTAACGATTAATGACACTTATTTACAGTTTTGCATTGATATACATGTGTTGTTTATCCACACAATTTATCTATTTTGGATCATTATATTAGAACATGAGCCAAAAATTAAGTGAATCTAAATCTTCAGTAGACCACATGAAAATATCAGTGATTGAACTTCCTCCATCAAAAACTTCCCAAGACCCACTGTAGTGTTTATTTGTATCCGAACTGTTGATTAAGTCACATAGACCTGGATGGATGAAGGATATCAACTTTGATTGAAACTTTTGTAGCCCCCAATGAGGGGGTGTTCAATCACCATTATTTTGTGTAATGTTGTCCACATGAGATATGGATTTATGTCTTTTTTGGGCTCATGCCCTAAAATTAGTGGGTATGGGCCCGTAGAACACCATCACTAATGTAGAAGGCAAAGCCTCGCTTCACTAACTATCACACTGCCGGAAGTGACATGACCAGTTTATGTGTGGCCCACCATGATATATGTGTTGTATCCACACCGTCCATCCATTTGGCGAGATCATTTAAGGACATGAGCCTAAAATGAAGCACATCCAAAGCTCAAGTAAACCCATTACAAAAAAATAATGGGACAATGGCAACCATTGTTGAAACCTTTACAGTGCCCACCATGACGTTTATTTTAAATCCAACCTATTTATAAGTTCACAAAGACATTAACAAAGGAAAAACACAAATATCAGCCTGATCAAAAAATCGTGGCCCAAGAAGTTTTGAATGGTAGGTATTCAATCCCCATTTGTTTTTTGCAGTGGGTCCACTTGAGCTTTGTATTGACCTTGTTCTTTAGCTTATTCCCTATAATGATTTCTTTAAATGGATGGATCGTGCGGATACAACACATATAACATTGCGCTGGATCAAGGCTGTGCCAGTGTGATGTTTATATGCTAATCAAAACACAAATATAATCCCAGTTCTAAAACTTCGCTGGCTTCTACGAGGTTCCCACTGTGGCACTCAACGCCTGCTGTTTCTCGTGGTGCAGCAGACTCTAGTTTTTAATTTACCTGATTTTTTAAGATAATGTAAGTTGGTGCAACTGACGGAAAGAAAGGATATAACACATAGATTATAGTGGAGATTATAGCGGAAAACATAGAGCAAGGGCGCAGATTAGCTATTGACAAGTTGAGCAGCAAGACTACTACTGAAGTGATGTCACCAAGTTTTATATGCCCCATTCTCCATCTATTTTTATACATTATTTCAGGACGTGAGCCAAAGAATGAGGTAGATCTAAAGCTAGAGTAGGCCCCACCACAGAAAATAGTGAGGAGAGTGACGCCCACTGTTGAAACCTTCCTAAGGTCCATCGCGATATTTATTTAAGATTCAACTTATTCATAAGTTAACACAGACATTAAAGAAGGAAAAAAACTAATATCAACTTGATCGAAAACTCCCATGGCCTTTAGAAGTTTTTAATGAAAGGCGTCAATCTCTCCACTGTTTTATGTGGTAGGATCCACTCAAGCTTTGGATTTGATACATTATTTGGTTCATGCCCTAAAATGATCCTTGGAAATGGATGGAAGGTTTAGATATAAAACATACACCATGATAGGACTCACGTGATTAGGTAACGTCACTTCAACAGCTAGTCTCGCTGCTCAACCTGTTAATCCTATGTTTCCTGGGTATTTTTAAACCTACTTCGTAGGATAGTCACGTCTAAATAGAAGTGGTACTTCTCCCAGGACCAAATACTTGGCTAGCGGGTAGGGGCAAGACGGTACGCTGAGATGGATGGATGACTTTATGGGCCTGTTTGGCCAGTTGCATCAGGTGTGATTAAGGTAGACAGAATTATAAAAGTAACGGGAAATGCATGTATAAGATATTATCCTTCAATTGAGTGTTCGAAATGTAGGCATTAAAAAATAAATCTCAAGAGTTACTTTCAAATTACATTTGGGTTGTACTTGGATGAAGCAAACATCAATCATCCTTGGAATTAGTAATCCAAAGCTCATCTTTCAATGCCTACAAAGTTAATTTTAATCCCCTCTCACGCTCCTTCCAAATTTCGTATGGAATTAGTAATCCAATTTAATACCACTGTCCAAACAGGCCCTATGTGGATGAGATCCACCGAGTCCATCAGGTGAGCCACACTGCCTTTATACCAGGGCCCAAAATTAAATCAGATTTAACACTCAGGTGGGCCACACACGGGAAACAGCTGAGATGGAAAGTTCCACCGTTAAAATCGTCCAAATTACATGTGGGGTCCACCATGGTGGTTATATGCCATCCTATCTACTCATCTGATGAGACACGACAGGATAAATGGACTTACCGAAAATAAGGATACATATAAACTTATGTCAACCGCACCACGTGAACTTAGTGGTTTTAGACGTGATTTTTCACAGTTACTTATAGTATGGACAATATACGTATTGGATTGAACTTATTTTTAGTATCCATGGTGAAAATGTGGCATCTAACATGATTAACGGGGTGGATCTGATTCATATTTCTTTCATCGCTCAGTTATTTCAAGTATGGCCTCTGCGTGCCCACGCGAGTTAGGCTCCCCCCGTCCTTTACAAAAGGAAATGCTGCCACTTCCGGTCATCCTCAAGAGCCACACAAAGACGCATTACATCTGCCAATTTGGCAAGTGTGAGTATAATCTGGAACGTTCATGGATTGATCTGAATAATCCTTATCCGAAAAAATTAAATCCGAGTCCATTATCAAGTGGGACACACAAGTGATAGTGTCAGGAAATAGGAAAATGGACAACCAGCGGTCTACATTCACTATGCATGTGCCAACGCCTCATACGTGTGAGATCCTGTTTTGAGATAAGGAAAGGTACGCTGGTAACAGCATCAACGTAGCAGATTATGTAATCACGTCTCGTGATAGCACCTACGGTGCATTGGCATGCGGATTGTGTCCTACCGAGCTAGGCATTGGTCCGGATCGGATCGGATTGGACCTAACTCGATCCGATCCGAAATCCCAATAATCTAATCCAAACTCAATCCCATCCGAGACCGAGTCCAGGTCACCTGACTTGGACCAATCCGATGCATAATCGGCTTAACCCGAACTAACCTGGACTCGGACCAATCCGATGCATAATCGGCTTGACTCGAACCGAGTCCGACTCGGTCAGCGAAACCGAGTCAAATTGGGTTGGGTACAATTTGAATCGTTTGATATGGTATGATCCACTTTAGTCTTCAATATATCGTACTTTTGTATTCAACACCTAAAATGATATGTCAAAATGGATGAACGGCTTAGATAAAACATATACATCAAGTGGGCCCTACATGACTATGAAAGAAGTGTATCGCGCTTTCTCCGGACATATCAGTATTACAGTATTTACATGCATTGCGCGAAAGTGCAGTGACTTTCTTTTCACGCAAGTCTGTTACTCGTTATATTGAGGTTAGCAAGTTCTATGGGTCTAATCATGGGATATGTGTTATATCCAAACCGTCCATCCCTTTGGTGAGTTCATCTTAAGGCTTGAGATTAAAAATAAGATAGATTTAATTATCACGTGGACCACACAAATTGTTTAACGGTGAAAATCATTCTCTATTGCTATTTGTGGTATGGTCCAGATGATCTTTGGATATTATTCATTTTTTGGACAATGCTTTATTGATATCCTTTAAACTGTTCGTGCAACTCGGAGCTTGAGGAGCATTAGTGCTCATCTTGGCATGACACACGCTACACCAGCTAGAGTAGATGTTAGATAGACATCATGGCAGGCGCACAGAGAGGAAAACAGATTGGTTACTCACCCTGACATGATCGGTGCTATGTGGGCCCCACCATAACCTATGTGTTTCATCCATGTCATCCATCTATTTTTACAGATCATTTTAAAGTATGATTCCAAAAATGAGGTATATCCAAATCTCAAGTGGACCACATTGCAGGAAACAGTGTTGAATAAGAGTCAACCAATAAAAACATTTTGAGGGCCATAAAAGTTTTGGATCAAGCTGATCTTTGTTTTTTCTCTTCATTTGGGATTGCATTACCTAACCAACAGATTGGATGTCAAATAAACAGTATAATAGGCCTTAGGAGGATTTTAATGGTGGATATCCAACCGCTATTGTGTTTCATGTGGTGTGGGCCACCTGAGATTTATATTCCTTTCATTTTTGGTATCCAGCCATGACATGATCTTTAAAAATGGACGAATGGAATGGACGGAACACATACATCATGGTGGGTCCCACAAAGCACTGACCACCAGCTTCAGAGCTGGTGGTAGGAGGAGTAGCCAATCCATTTCCCACGGGAGCAAGTGTTGCCTGTGTAGTAGCCTGTGCCTGTGCCTGTTCCTGCCCATTTGGAAGCGACCCAAGCTAATCCGATATGGCTATGAAGCCACCTCCACGCCAGCAATAACGGGATAATCATTGTGTTCAGCAAATCCTTCTCTCCTTTCCCATGCAATACATATAGAAGCTGCGTCCTACAAACGGTGCCAACAAATGCATGTGGTTTGTTCACTCCGGATCGAGTTAGGTCGGGTCGGATCGGATCCAATCGGATCGGTCCGGGTAGGCATGAATCCAAACTCGATCCGAAAATCTTTCGGATCTATACTGCCCTACTCGATCCACACCAATCTAGGTAGTCGGATCGGGTCGGATCGGGTCAATACTGCCCAGCTCTACCTACTAGCGCCAGATTGGTAATCCGTCCGAGCAGGGATCTTTACCACTGTGATGTAAGTGTTTTATCCACGCCATTCATAGTTTTTCTCGAATCATTTTAAGGTATGAGCCAAACAACGAGGCAGACGCAGGTATTAAATGGACCGCAAAGTGGGAATTGAACGTCCACCATTAAAAACTTCCTGAGGGTTGGAGAGTTTTGAATCAAGTTGATATTTGTGTTCTCACTTCATCCAGGTCTACGTGACCTTATGAATAGGTTGGATGGTATAAAAACATTACGATGGCCTATAGAAATGTAACACCCCGTACTTTCCAGTACTCGAGTGTTACCATGTAATTTAATTTAATATAAATACAAAGAATAATACAACCTAAATATATATACACTATGAAGTGTATATACTTTGTAAAGATTTAAAATTTCATGCTAAAATGATACATATGTATTAAATGTATATAAGACATTATGAAAATAATATTATATTAAATAAACACAATGAAAAATAATTTCACAACATAAAATCAAATTTTAAATAATAATGTAGCAGTGAATATTTTTATATCCGTATGTATACAAAAATCATTAGATATTTTAATGAAATTTTATATTTAACAATATTATTAAATACAAATATAGTTTTAATTAAATATAATATTGTATATTAAGAATTATGTATATTAATGAATGTGTGAATAGCAGCATGTAATTAGTGGTATATTAATATTAAAATTTTATTTATATATATGTATGAGATTTTAAATATTGTAATTATAGGTAAGATACAAAAATAGTAAAAAAATTATATTAATATTAGTATCAGTTAGTAATATATGACAAAAGCCTTAAAAATAGCCCATTAAGACCTTTTAACCATTGACGTCCAACTTCGAGATGATTTGACCGTCAGATCGATGAAAACACCAATTTAGAGGGAAAATCTACATGGATGGCCCACCTGGGCATTGTACCCGCCTGAGTTTAGGTTAAAAACCCATACTAGGGCCCACCAAGTGGAATGAATGGAGTGGATTTTCCACAAACATCGAGGTGGACCCCACCTCGAGTCGTGAGTGCATGGAAGGGTTGTGCGCCTGCTGTGCACTGAACTAAGGGGCTCAGTCAAACGCTGCTGACCCGCGCTTTCCTTAAGAGGAGAGGATTCTCTCTCTCGCTCGGGCTTCTAACACGGACGGATGTCCGTTCGTTTTTGACGTGAGATGGCCCACCATCGGCCATTGGTTGGATGATCAGAACCATCCATATTGTAGAGGACCCGAAGATGAACAAAACCATGGTCGATCCACCGTTGGATTGCACGCATGTGCACATGGTGTCAGCCTCAAATCAGGCCGCAAACACACCCATTTCCGGAAATAGAAATCTGCTGCTGCCACGAGGGCGATCCGCGTGCTCCCTCCATTTCCAATCCCAGCCGTTCATCTTAGGGAAATCCTAGCCCTGCAAATTAGGTCTTTCGTTTAAAAGAAAAGAGGAGGAGAGAGAACCGGCCGTTTTTCTCTTTCTCTGAAACCCACCGAGCAAACCTCCATGGAGCTTCGAACTCGCCTTTCCACAAGCTCCTCTATGACTGTCCAAATCATTTGTCACCGTCAGATTGAAGGAAGAGGCTTCTGAACGAAATCTACCATTGGAGCTGCCTCTTTCTTCTCCGTTCAAGCCGCGACGAGTCGCAGCAAGCTGGGGCGAGTTCGGTCGGGTTAGAACTCCTGTTGGCAGCAGTTGATAGGGAGAGGAGAAAGAAGACAAGATGGAAGGAAAGAAATAGAGAGTGAGAGTTGGTGTGTGGGCGTTGCCGCACCAGCTGGGCTGGGTATGAGTTGCTGCCTGGCTCGACCGAGCTCAAGTCGGGTCAGGCGAAGGTGAGATGGCGGCCTCAGCTCTGAGGAAAAGCAGAGGGTGAGGCTTACAAAAATTGAGAAAGAGAATGAAGAAGAAGAGGGGTGAGTGCGGTTGTTCATGTTGCAGCTGCTGCCGAGTCGAGCGAGCTCAACTCGCTGGGCTCTAAATTAGGGTGAGATTTGGTCCAGCGTTTTGCTGATGTGTGGGTCTGAAGGAAAACAAAGAAAAAAGGAAGAAAAGAAAGACAGCAAAAGAAAAGAGAATGAAAGAGGAAGAAGGGGAGAGTGAGGAAGTGAGCCGACTCACTGTTGAGTTGGGCTGTCTCGACTCACTACCGAGTCACAAAGTTGGTGGGTTTGGTCCTACTATTGCTGAGATTCTAGCAGGATAGTAGGGGAAAAAGGAAGAAAAGAACAAGAAAAGAGAGTTAGGAAGAGAAGAAGACAGGAAGAGGAAGAGAAGAGGAAAGGGAGTTGAGTCCTGACTCACCACCGAGTTAACTCGCTATAGTGGGTGTTGGGCCACGCCCGAATACTACTAAGGTATAAAATACTTTGACCTCTTGTGTTGTAGTGTTAGGTTTAATTATTTAAATAGACATTATTAGATTATTTATGCTATAACTAGCTAATATAATCAAAGGTTGTAATTATCAAATAGTAGATCTTAGTGTTTATTATCCTCATTAACGCTACTATAATTATTGCGAAGTATTGAATATAATTAATCATCGGTAGGGTAATTTTGCGGGAATTAGTATTAGGGATATTAGATATTAACATTTATCATGATATACTTATTTTGTCATTGTAGGTTATTGACAATAGGTTTAGCATTGTTAGTGTTGATAGACAATTATTATTTACTTTTACTTCGTTCTAATATTATTATGAATTAATTGTATGAGTTAGGTTTCAAACTCTAAAACAAAGCCTAAAGTTAGATTGGTGGATGAAACCCTGAGTCTAAGTAACCTAAACCATAAGTTAAGATCCTAATTATATAAATTGATAAGTTGTTCTCTAAGATATCACTATAAGTTCCTCTTACCGTTGTTATTACTATCATGAGTCACTACTAGTATCATCATTCAGATGTTGTTAGATAATTTAATATAATATTAGTCGTTGTAATATTCTCAAAACTCATAACTAAATTATTTATTAATTTTACTTGTTCATTACTCCTATTAACAATATCATTGATAGCCACACAAAATAGAGTTCAAATTCCATAATCTAAACCTAAAACTAAATCCTAAGATGAAGCCCTAAACTTTAAATTAAAATCCTAAAATCCAAGTACGGGGCTAGACTCTAGGATAAAACCCTAATTCCACATTAAAACCCTAAAAGATGACCCTAGGATATGATCTTCGACCCTAGGAAGTGATTAGAACTAAGACCTAATTGTACAAGTTCATGATTTGTGGTAGGATACAATTCTAAGGGTGGAAGCACTTAGCTAAACTAGAAGGCGATTCAACGTATAAGGTGATGATTCTTCCCCTTGAGCTTTCCATCTTCTCATTAGCTTAAGTTATAGTTTTTATTAAAAATTATAATTGACATCTCTCTCTTATAATCACATGTATTAGCTGGTGGAAATTGAATTGCTATATTGCCTGCTTAATGTTCATCCAGTATATTTGTTCATGCTTGTGAATTATTTGTGTATTGCTTATGGACTTTAAACTAGTACATTAGTGGGAAACCCCCACCTATAAATGTACACCCATACTTGAGATGTAACTCGACTGGTTGTGATTAAAATGGACCTTCGACTTAGTGGTTATTGAGTAGTGGTCTAAATGGATCATTGACGTGGGCCTACCATCCAGGGTTATTGTGTCCAAATGGTTTTCAAGGATGGTCTTTTATCGCATGGTTTTGACACTCGCCCTATGAGGCCTATTTTGATAATTGCCCTATGTGGCTTGTTTTGATATCGCCCTATGTAGCTTTGTTCTGGTATTTTTCCTATATGGATTCGATGTTTTATACTGTGCAACCATGTGATGGTAAGCTCCATATATTATAATATGATTGGCTACTAGTCGATTGGTTTCCATTAAACATCCTAAGATGGTAGCCTCATGAGCCGGGGATGGTGGTAATGGGACACTATGCCCGAGCTGTCGGCCTACGCTGGGCCATGTGCTCCCCATAGTGACCTTTGAGCTTATCTAAATTGGCTGGTTGTAAATGGACTAATAATGAGTTGGCTAATCATGCATGCATGACATACTACGACGGCTTGGATCATTATGCCCATGCGATTACGCTGTGAGTTGCGCTAATGACCAGCCGATCGATTTATGATGATGACTTGGATCACTCATGCCCATACGATTACGCTGCGTGTTGCGCTGATGACCACTCACATCTTTGGGTGACGACCCCATTGCCTGTCTGGATATTTTTCCTGGGGCACCGACCGTCCGGATGATTTACCCGGGTCGATGATTGCATTCATGCATCCATGCACTTAATAAGACTGCATTTACTCTGTTTTGGTTGTCTGGATGTTTTATACTATTCCTTACCTAATGTGGCGGTGTGTAATCTTGAGGGGAATTCACACTGAGTTGGCCACTCATCCATTAAATATACAACCATACAGGTAATACAGGTAGCTTAAGTAATATGCTTGTTCAGACTTGATGAGGAGCAGGGTACGATCGCCAGGGATGCATGGCTGTATTTGTTTGGAGGAGCTGCGTGATCTCGCGGCTTATGTTTATATACTTTCTGTTATTCTTCATGTATTAAATCATGTAAATCTTGTACTTGTTAAATTCAGGGACATTGGTTTGTATAAGTCATTATGGGCAGCTTCTTGTAAATTTGAACGATAATGAAATTTTTCTTTATGTCGATTTGTCCACACTACGCTCATTTGCTTACTCTGATGAAGGAAAAAAAAATGTACACTCGAATTTGACCATCCTTTAAAGCTAACACTCGGGTTTTTGGGACACGGGTCATATACTCGGGTCTTGAAAATCGGGGCGTTACAAGAAAGGTTTCAACGGTGGGTGTCATTAACATCACAACTTCCTTTGGTGTGGTCTACTGGATCAGTATATGTGCTTTATTTTTAGGATCATACCTTCAAATGATATGAGAAAAGCGATGAACGGCGTGGATATTATACTTACATCATGATGGTCCCCGGCAAGGGTAGGAAGCAATCTGAGTCGCTGTGCATTGGACGCGGATTGCGTCCTACCCCCGCCGGACAGTAATCCATCCAGGCAAAGATCTGTGAGGCCCATTGTGATTAAATTGCTTTATCCACGCCATTCATAGTTTTTCTCAAATCATTTTAAGTTATGAGCCAAAAAACAAGGCAGGTCCAAGGCTTAAGTAGACCACAAAGTGGGGATTGAACATCCACCATTAAAAAACTTTTTGGGAGCTTGATAAGTTTCAGATGAAGCTGATATTTGTGTTTTCACTTAATCCACATCTTCATGACCTTATGAATAGGTTGTATGGTATATATATAAAAAAACATTATGATGACCCTTAGAAAGGTTTCCACAGTGGTTGTTATTATAACTGTTGTTTCCTTTGATGTGGTTCAGTGGAGCTGTGGATATGCTTAATTTTTTTTTTAAAAAATCACACACCTGAAATTAATTTGAGAAAAGTGATTAACGATGTGGATAAAACACTTACATTACGGTGAGCCCCAAAGAGTCCTATCCGGACAGATTACCTTTCAGGCGGAGGTAGGATGCAATCCGCCCCCCAAGTGCTTAAACAACCAAATATAAGTTGGTAATATGACCTAAAGAAGTTGGATGGTACAATAATTGAATGTTCGATGAGTGAAGAATTAAAAAGCAAATTAAGTATCTACAAAAATTAACAAATGCATTTATAACCTATTTGGTTTTCTAATTTTCTAAGAAATTAAAATAAATGAGTTATTATTATTATTTCCAAATATTTTTTTAAATAAGAATCAAAACTCGTAAAATCAAAAGTTGAATACACATGTAAAGAAAGTTAGTAAAGTTAACTGTAATAATTATATTTCTCACATTATAAATTTATTATTTTTTCAACAAATTTTTTTAGATGAAACAAATAATGTAGTAAAAATATTATTATCATCAAATGTAAGTGATATTATGACACAATTACATAAATAAATAATCTATATGCATTTATGATCATTTACCTTTGTAATTGAGAAACCAGACAAGCTCCAAAAAAGTTGTATAATATAAATATCTAATATACCGTTTACACTATAAATTTCAATATACTATATATTAGTATTTAATATGTTAAACACTAGATTCTAATCAACTTGTGAGAATGATGTAGAACTGCGCCCTCTGGTGGACCTGTAAGAACTATGAATGATACCAGCAACAGAGGGAGGTATCGGTGGCAGGCTGTGGACTCTCTAGAAGTTAGGCTCGGAAGTGATGATTTTCGGCTCAGTTCTGAGCTGGAGGAATTGCCCATCCACTCGGAGGCATATCACTCATAGAGAAGTGTCCCTCCCCGTGTAAGGCACTGATTCGGTTTCCTTCTAAGATGCCTAAATTATACAACTGCCATAGAGTAATTGGATAAGTAGATAAGAAGCTGGTAATAGGTGTATCCGGCCCCTTTTTAACGCACTCACTCACATCTCACTCACATCGCAATGTTATTTCACCATAATGAGTACAGAAGCTCATGAGTTGGCGTCAGCCGAGGCATAAGTAGGGACCTGCATAAAAGTTGGGTAATTGAGTAAAAATGTAGCATCAGTATCTCAAATTCTCACAAATGGAAACTCATTAAGTGCCGTACAACCAATGAATAAGATCATCCATAGCATAGTTATGTAAAAACAGAATGAGTATTGCATATGCAATTCGGAATGAGCCCACTTATTTTAATGGAAGGTACAATTTTGATTGGATTCCGTCGATTTATATCTTAATAATGCGTTTGATTACAGATACACACCATGGTGGGCCAGGCACAAGCCTATGGTTGGCTTCCTCTCTCCATCTCATGCGCGCGAGGGCGGGTTAGAACCTACGTGGGCATGTGTATTTTGACGGTTCCATTTTACACGAGCGTCAAAACCAAAAGCAGAATAAGCAAAAGAGTCGGTTTTTTCTTGACGCCTTAAACCCCAAGCAAGAAGCAAAACCCTAGAAAACTCGCGCCCCTTCCAGGTGCCATTCCACCTCGAAAATTTGCCTTCTTTATGAATAAGAACCATCCAAAAATCTTCTCCAATGGCCAGAAAATCCCTTCAAATCTCTTCTAATTTCACTCAAAGGAAGCGAAATTGCAGCTGACATCTCTCTCTCTCTCTCTCTCTCTCTCTCTCTCTCTCTCTCTCTCTCTCTCTCTCAGTTTTTTAGGGTTTGAAGAAGATGGCTGGGATTCGTGCAATAGGGATTGTTTCTGCGATGGCGTCGGCAGCTCTATCCGTCGACCATGCTTACGCCGATAGCCCGTTTCATTTCCCTCTCTTTTCTTCTTCTCCTCCTTCCCCTCTTCCTCCCCAAGCTTCTCCACAAACCCCTCCAGCGGAGCCCGCAGCGAAAGAAGAACCGCGGCCCCGGAACGACAATCCACGGACAACGGCGGCTGGGTTCGACCCAGAAGCGCTTGAGAGAGGCGCCAAGGCCGTGCGGGAGATCAACAGCTCGTCGCAAGCCAAACAAGTAGCGTACTTGTTCCTTTTTCTTCTAAATTTCAATTATTTATTTATTTATTTTGTTCACTGGAGGATTTTTTTTTAAAATTTTATTTGGTTTTCTTAGGTTTTTGATTTGATGAAAAAGCAAGAAGAGACAAGGCAGGCAGAGTTGGCGGCAAAGCAATCTGAGTTCCAGGCTCTACAATCTCAGCATGAAATTGTAAGTAGCAAGCTTTCATACTTCTTTCACTATTTAATCATAAAAAGAGCCAGAACACGTACTTACGTTGATGGTGATTTTCTATTTAGAAATGTATCGAAGAAACAAATCTGTTGGTGGGTATTTGCATTGAAATGGAGATGAACATTTATATGTTACATGCAGGTTGTCGATTTTATCTGATTTCTTCGTCAGTGTGTCTTGTGTGGACTCCAATTTATTGCATTCTTCAGTGAAGGGAGCCTTTTGTGGGGAAAAAAAATTGAATGCTTGAAATGTGGATGCTTCATGTTACCAAATGTAGAAGCTTCTTATGTGAGTGAAGTGAACGTGTGTTATTTTGGTAAAATGAAACATATCATTACACTAGAATGGTTTGGTGGAGTTTTCACAGTACATTTGGGCATTCCTGGAATTCTGGGGTGGATGCTGTGCTGCCCAAATGCCAGTTGGGGCAGACATTTTTCTTCAGGTGCAGTTCCCAGGAAAGGTGGCTGACAGAAATACCTATCAGAATAGATTGTGGACCCGAATGGCCCAATCTGCCCCAATGTGAATTTGACAAGCATGCTAACACAGACCTCTTTTTTCTTTTTTTAATGCTTAAAACAAAACATATGGAAAAACACTGTTGGGTGTTGTTAGGAGCCCCTTCTACCAGCACTCTAGGTAATGGATATTTGTTTGCGTAATTCGTTAAAAGAAATGGAATTCTGCTCGCATGAGGACTGCTTCCCTGCACCATGCGCATGCCATTGGCTACTTTTTTATGGTTTAACTGATCCACACATTTCAAGTATTTGTACCTCTATTGTCTGCTGACATTTTAGCTGTCCTGTGAAACATCCTTCTTAGGGAGGGCAATAGGCCATGTATGGGCTGAGCAATGTAGAAATTTTGAATAGGCCTGGCACAAGCAGTTCAAAACTCGTATCCAATTCAAATTCAGGCATGACCTTTGCCAACCCTAATCCTTCTAGCAATCTTTATCATCTTGCATTTTGTTTAGGCCTGGCACAAGCAGTTCAAAACTTATAAGGTTGCTCATACGACTTGTCATGAAGCATTTTGTTTATCTTTTCTCATCTTGCAGGAAAGACAGCGGGTAATATATGAAGAACAGAAGAAACTAGTTCAGCAACAGGCACAGACAAAAGCCCAAATGGCTCGTTATGAGGATGAATTGGCAAGGAAGAGAATGCAGGCATGCCTACTCTTTATGCTTTCTTTGTCTGTCAATTTTTTTTTTTTTTGGTGGCAGGATAATAACTTTTATTCTTTTTCTTGTTTTAACCCTGCAGGCAGAGAATGAAAGTCAAAGAGCAAGGAATCAAGAGCTTGTCAAAATGCAAGAAGAATCATCCATCAGACAGGAGCAAACCCGCCGTGCAACAGAAGAACAGATCCAAGCCCAACGTCGGCAAACAGAGAGGGAGAGGGCTGAGATAGAGCGGGAAACAATCAGGGTTAAGGCTATTGCAGAAGCAGAAGGAAGGGCACATGAAGCAAAACTAGCTGAAGAGGTAAATAAACGGATGCTAGTAGAACGGGCAAATGCTGAGAGAGAGAAATGGCTTGCAGCTATAAACACAACTTTTGAGCATATAGGAGGTGCAAACTCAATTCCACATTTATGAGAAGTTTGGGCATTTGTTTTGAAATCATTCACGGCCAATATATAGATACAGGTTGAAGATGATACGCAGGTGTAGACTTTTTGAAAAACTAACATTCTTTCATGGTTTTCAATATGATAATCTCTTTGGCATCAGTGTTGCTTCTTGGTGGTACCTTTGAGTATGAGCAACTACTGGATTTTCTGTGGATGACAGTTAAATAAATGAATTCTGCCATCACCAGTTGGTCGTTATTTAATTTTCACAGTGGGTGTGTTAATGTGATCAAAAGGAAAGTGGTTGTTCCTACATAAATATTTGGAAACTGCTCAATTTCCTTTACTGTGCCTCTTTTGTATGTCAAATGATGTTTAACTTGTATTTATCATGCTTTGCTCCATTTTTAAAAGAGGCTTGTTCTCGTCATTATCATAATCTAAACCTTATCCTAATGAATTGGGTTGGGCGCACAAATCCTATTCCGCAATTCCACTCTATCAACGTCCATAACTGGAACACCCTAGCATGAGTTTGGAATGTCATATTGTTGGGATTCATGATGAAAGTCATGGCAAAAGTTTCTCACCGGCTGCCTAACTGATGCAACTTCCTCCTTTATCTGAGATGGGGACTGGCAATGAGGGCACAAACTCTGACAGATGCAATGTAATAAGTCTTTTACACAGGTTGATTGAAATCAACGAGTTTGAAAGAGGCTTGTTCTGTTTTTCTTTAATTCTTTACTAATAAATTCTCATTCATCAAAAGGAATGCTGTGAAAATTTTGGGTGATTGCATTCTTGAAAAAGGTCACAGATAATAACCTTTGGACAGCAGAAAGATATCTATCTTGATTTTTTTTGAAAGGTATATCCATCTTGATTAATTTCCTCATCCTTCAAATTGTCTTTATTGATTCCCCCTGAAGAGCCGGCTTGCTGGAGAGACTTGAATGTGATGCAGATGTCTTTTTATGTGCTAAGGCAACAAACTTAGTGCTTGACTGAATGGGATTATTCTATATCTTGTAGGTGGTTTGCGGGCCATACTAACAGATCAGAATAAGCTTGTTGTAGCTGTTGGGGGAGTAACAGCTCTTGCAGCAGGGATCTACACGACAAGGTACCTTTTGGGTTTTGCAAACAAATGTTTGTAAGTAATTTTTTTTTTGTTTGCTTCTTATTCTCGACAAGTAAATAATGCTTTTTATAGTGCGGGCATTTGATAGTTGTGTAAGGTCCGTTAGTTGCTCTTCGTGGTATTTATTACGTCTTGCCTTTTTTTTCTTTTTTTTTTTCTTTCCTTTTCTTGCAGAGAGGGTGCTAGGGTGGTTTGGGGCTATGTTGAAAGAATATTAGGGCAACCATCCCTGATCAGAGAGTCCTCCAGAGGGAAGTACCCTTGGTCTGGTTTGGTCTCTCGTGCAATGAGCTCATTATCACGTAAAACTGACAAAGGAGCCAGTTCAGGGGGAAATGGTAAAGGGTTTGGCGATGTGATTCTGAATCCTTCTCTTCAGAAAAGAATAGAACAGCTTGCCCGTGCTACTGCAAATACAAAATCCCATCAAGCACCGTTTCGCAACATGCTGTTTTACGGTCCTCCAGGAACTGGGAAAACTATGGCTGCAAGAGAACTTGCTCATAAATCTGTAAGTGTTCAAAACATATCCATGCATTTCACGTAACTGTGAAAGCAACTAATGCATTCTTTATGGGTGGACTTATGATTCATCCTAGTTCCTAGGAATTGGCTCACGGTTTGATAGCCAGACTTTTGATCTGATAGGCGCCACTGTGGATTGGCCATGCCACAAACTCCCCCAAATTGGAACATCCTAGCCATCCAATTCAGCCCCTTTCACTGAATGCGGATCGTCTCTTTTCTTCTTTCCCTAGCCATCAATTCTCTGGACACCTAACAATGGATTTAACTGATGCATTTCTAAGTTTTGTTGGCATGGTCCATAGAGGGTCAAGCCTCTAAGGTCGATGATGCATATCGCTGACATGATGGAATTTAGGGCCTGAGAACACTATTACATATCATGGGCCAACACGTGATTCCTCTTTTTTCTGACATTTATCTAACTGATTGGTGTATAACGCACTCCCAGGGGCTTGATTATGCGTTGATGACTGGCGGAGATGTAGCGCCATTGGGATCACAGGCGGTTACCAAGATACATCAGCTATTTGATTGGGCTAAGAAGTCTCAAAAGGGTTTGCTGCTTTTCATTGATGAAGCAGATGCATTTTTATGCGAGTACGTGATCTTTACTACATAATGCTTGTTAGTGTATTATCCTGACACTTTTACTTCTGACTTGGTACTGGAGAAGCTTTAATTGGCAATCATAGTTTAAAAACCTGAAAACTCGGACTCAACAGAATGTTCGCTCGGGTCAGGTCAACTTGAAGACTTCACCTGACTCGACTGGATATTTAATAATTATAAATTATTTATAAAGAACACTTAAAATAGTTACATTTATTATAACTATCCTAAAATGAGAAACCTAACAATGAAGTACTGTGTAGTCTAGTGGTAGAGGGTGTCACTACCTCTCACAGTAGTAATGAGTTCGACATGTGTTCCCTTTGCATTTTCATTTTTCATAAATGCCAATTTCACAAGCCAGGGAATCAACCTCAAGTCATTGTGAGTCGTGTCAAGTTGACCGAGTTTGCATGTCGACTTGACAAGCCTTCCCGTGTCTGGGCTGAGTCAGTATCAAGACCGAATTTCCTAAGGACTTGAATCAAGATCTTGCAGAGCTGAGTTGACTTGACCTAGTTTCAAGTCGTGTCAGCAAGTTTTAGAACCATGATAGAAATGATTCATCAACCAGGAAATCTTGTATGCAATTTGAGCAGACTCTGGGTACTAGAAACCACTTGTGTGGAAAGCCTGGTTGGCGACTGGTCCATTCGTTTATGGTTATGTTGGAAAAATATTATTTAAGTGAGATGAGTTCATAAAAGTAGTGATATAAAAGAAAAAAAGGATAATTGTGAATTCCATGTGCATGTAGAATCAAGGTATTTAGTAATGGCAATGGTGGCCGTAATGGCCAGCCTTATGGCTGTTACTATGGGCCATAACTAACGATCGGAAATTTTCAGGGAAAAGATGTATTGGTTGGTCCATTACGGGTTCGCAACGGGCCAATTTTTCCACATTGGGCATTATGGCTCCATAGTGTAATGGGCACCACCATTACCATTACGTGATGGCCGTTACAGCTGCAACGTAACTATTTTTTAACACCATGGTGTGGATCCAGCACTTTTACATGCCACCACATTTGTGAAGCTGGCATCCATGCTGAAGGAGCCCCAACATGTAGATATCGTGTCGTGGCCCAGAATTTCAGGTGTTTACTCATCAGGTTGGCAAGAGTGTCAATAACAAATGGATCGTTGGAAAAAAAAAAGAAAAAAGAAGAGGCCAAGATTACTTTAGCTGTTGAAAAAAAAATGGCCAAGCTTACTTTAGCTCTGTTTGTTTTGTACCCAATGGCCCACCTGATGAGTGGACAGGCCTGACCTTTTGGGTCCGGGTATCTACATTTTGAAGCTCTTACATTATGGACAGCTTGGATCCTGCACTCGTGTGCTACATCTGTGGCAGCTTGTAGAGAGGTTAGATCTACACCCATGTGGATTTAGCAAACTTCTGAAGAATGTGTATGCATGTGTACATATACCAATGCTATGTGAGTATTACAAAATGAGAAAGAAGATATATTAAGGTGTCTTCTCGGTATATGCATTGACATATCAAACATGCGTCTGACCCAGCTCTTTCTAAGACATGGACTGTCGGTGTTTCATAGTTGATGAGCCGAATGCCTTGACGTAGATCATGCATGCATGTCTGCCTCATATTTAGGTACCATCAACCCAAATGTGAGTACTGATTCCTGCTGTCCAATTTTCTAGGCGTAACAAGATTCACATGAGTGAAGCCCAACGGAGTGCTCTCAATGCTATCCTCTTCCGAACAGGTGACCAGTCCAAAGACATAGTCCTCGCCCTTGCTACCAACCGGCCAGGCGATCTCGACTCCGCTGTCACCGACCGTATTGATGAGGTTCTCGAATTCCCCCTACCCGGAGAGGAGGAACGCTTCAAGTTGCTCAAACTCTACCTAGACAAATACATTGCACGGGCGGGTGATCAAAAGCGTGGGTGGCTGCCCTTCTTCAGGCGGCAACAGCAGAAGATACAGATCAATGGATTATCAGATGATGTTATCCGGGAGGCTGCAGCCAAAACGGACGGATTTTCAGGCAGGGAGATAGCGAAGCTGATGGCCAGTGTTCAGGCCGCTGTCTACGGAAGCAAGGACTGCGAGCTTGATGCAGCCATGTTCCGCGAGGTTGTGGATTACAAGGTTGCAGAGCATCAGCAGAGAAGGAAACTTGCGGGCGAAGGGGAGAGTGCTACTAACGTATGATTCTTTTCCTGTTATTCTCTTTTGGTTGTTCTCATTATAGACAAGCAGGTGATTTATCTGCTTTACCTTTTGTTATTCCTCTCCCTTCTTCTGTTGTCATCATTACTTTTCCTTTACCCTTTGAGTGGTGAGGGGATTTTGGTATCTTTATTAATCCAATAGTTGTCTCGTGATTTGCCAAGCACCTGTTTTCAATGAAATAAAATTGGATTTTCCCCCCGCCAAATCTCAGTTGGTGCCAATTAATCCAAACCATACAAGCTCATGAAATCTTGATCTGGACCATTAGTCCCATGGGCAGCACTGGATGTTGCACCCATTCCAACCCATCCTAAGAATGTTAATCCAGTCGGTGCTATTTTTGGGTTGTGACCCATCTGGTGGGGCCCATCAGATGAGCAGTCCACTTTTGTATAATGTCCACTTGTGGTGTGGCTCTTGATCAGGGGACACACTCAAGTTGTGTCATCCCAGTCGTAGACGCTTGCCACATTCTGTATTCCCACATTAATACTTCATGAGATATCCATTATCTTAATGAAGGAATTTAGAGGATTGCCCTTGATTGGGAGGGCCTTGATTTGATCATGACTGTTCATTACAAGCCATGCTGTGCAGTGACTTTTTCGGAATTTGGTAGTCCCACTGAAATCATTGCAACCACATTCATCAATGCAACCCACCAACACGACCATCACTAGTCACCACAAATGCTAGCAATTGAATGGGAGGAGAACTTGAAATGATTTCACGTGAAGTCTAAGCCAAGTTTGGCATATTTTTTTTTTGAAAGTATATATAAAAAAATAGTATCTGTTGGCCGCTTTATATATAACGCAAAGCCCATTCAAAACCCACCACCTACAGTCCATCGTTTTTGTACAGATAGGATCAAGAGAAACAATGCAGGTGAAAGCAGTTTTCAAATCCCTCTTCATCCTCATCTTCTTCATCTCCATGCAAGCGGCCATTGGATCACGGGCTGTGGAAGGCACCTACATGGCCGGATGGCATAAGAAACCATGGATGAACCATGGGATCTCACGGGGTAAGCACGTAGCTAATCTGGCGAGCGAGCATCGATATCGAGTCAGGAAGTCGGTTGTAGTTTCTACTGGTAGCTTCTCTAGTAGAAATGCCTAATGGTGTGCCGCCAATGCTTCGTTCGTGGGCATGTTTGTCAGTTACTTTGAAAGCTGAATTGGATAGTAAATTGAATTGGTACTTCTTAAGAATATGAAAATATGTTTAAGTATATATATGGGCTTTTCATGTTGGGACATTGAGCTGATGAAATCCAGTTTTTGTGATGATTCCAATGAAAAATTCCTTCTTCAACGGCATTTAGATGTTGTATTGTAATTCGTGAGTAGAAGCATGAGTAATTTTCCATGAGTTTCAAATGGGATTTCAGGAAATAAACCGCAGGTTGGATTTCTATAATGCTTGCTACCTGAAGATTTTCTGCCCTTGAATTTGCCCATTTATCACAAGGGAAATTGCTAGGTAGTGTGGGTTTGCCGTGGTGTGTGCCTGAAATCCGATCCTTCTGATGGGGTTGCCCTGCTCCCCACTAAAAAAATTGAAGCTGAAGCAACCATCAGGTGGGCCACACCATGGAAAATGAAAAATTGAAAAACCTACAAAATAAAGAGATGGGGCTAGCCTGATTGTGCCACCGACCTCACTTTCGAGGGCTTCCATTTTTTCTGGTTGTGTGAAACTAGTGTACGGTTTGGATGCCATGCACAAGCCATGTCAGCCCCACAAGCTGAATTTAGTGCCGGAGTGCTGAGGTTGTTCCCACCATTGAAGTCAGGGTGTGGGACTGAACCTTCTGAATGATAAAGACCAGTAAGTTCTTAGTTGTGGAGGTCTTTTTCTGGAGGGTTGCCCTTAGTTTTCTAAGGCCTGGCCTGTGTGATGATTTGATTAGCCTTGGTTACAGGCAGGATGCATTGTCGTGAGGTGAATCTGTTGGTTGGGTTGGATGTCATACACACATCATGCGGGCCCCACATGGACTAGTTGTTGATCACAGACAAATATAGCACGTTGTGACATCATTTCCCTTGTGAAAAAAAGAGGAATGCCGTTGTGATGTGCCCATTGTAGGTGGTCATGCGGTTACCTACTGTGCACGTCTCAAACATTTGTGGTGACCGTGAGTGTTGATCTGGTGGGCCACCACATGGACAGGTTAGAGGCCAAAATCTGAAGTGATCAGACAAGTAACAACCATCCATTTTTTGTGTCAATTTTGCCTCTTGGATGCGGACTCATTGAGCTGTTTAGAGCAGACCGTCCCCGTTTCAGGCCACTGATCAAATGGCCACCATGAGTCGATCACGAAACGCTAGCATTTTACAAGTACAATATAGATGTGTTGATACACCCATCATGAAACTCTTATGGTAGAATTCTTGTGGAGAGATGGACCAGGTTCCTGGTTGATCATCTTTGGACATTCCAGATCGAGTTCTAGTATACCTTTTGTTTAGTAAAAACTCATTGAGTCAACCCGACTCAACTGGATGTTGAGTTGACTCAATGAGAAAGTCATTTCCGTCGAGTTAAAATCATACTCATCGGAGATTTGTAACCATCCAATAAATAGCATGAACATTGGCAATCAAGACCTGATGGAGAAGTGTATGTTCAACAGGTTCTACTACAGATTGCTTACTACCCCAAAATAAAGTACTTTGATCTCGTGGTGCTAGCGACCAATCCATGGATTATGAAAAAATAGCGGCGGAAACAGAACGGCCCACATTCAAAGGATAAAAATCAGTCCATTCAATCAAAGATGCTTTGGGTACGTTGCTAAAATAATAATCAGTTATCCAGCTTTTACTTTTGAGCTTCTTCATGGTTTCAGTGAGTCGACGAGCTCCACCGGATTGATTCTTCAAGTTAAATGTCAGGCTTCCTAAACTCTGTTGCAAGTTACTTGTAATTCTTTTTCCTCTTTGCAAGTAATTCATCTGTGAACCATCACATCGGATCTTTCTACGGTAATTCTTGAGTGAAAATGATATAGGCAGAATCTGACTTTGATGCTGTTTACCAAGAAAGGCATTGGATCCCATTCAACCGAATCCACAAAAGATAAGAAAATCAATGTCACCAAAAGAGACATGGTTGGAAGATGAGTGGAATCGCAGAAACGTATTCATGTGTCAGCCTTAATAAGTTGGTATAAGGCTTAGATGATGATGACGACAACTTCTCTGTTAACCCTTTTACATTTCTACATTAATTCATGGAAAGCTGCCCTGCATACCAAACATAGATTTTGTAAGGGGTCGTTTGGATGCTTATAAAGTTTTAAGTTGTAAACACTTTACATCTGAAAAGATATTTACATACTATTCTGTTTAGCTTTTAATTGGTAGTTTATTTACAGGTAAAAAGATCGTGTTTGGCTAACTTGTAAAGTATTTAAAATGTATAAAATAAGTATCGACACCACACAAAGCTAAATTGGCAAATCACATAAAAAAAAAGTTTGATTTTTGAGGCTCTAGGAGAGCATCAAAGCATGCACGCACTGAATGTATTGGATGTCTTTCACCCATCACAGTAGGCCCCAAATGCAATCTGGAAGTTTTAATAGTGAGCGTCTCATCCTTCCCTCTCATGTGGTCCATTTAATGATCAATCAAGCTGTTCTTTAGGGGCCATAGGAGAGAATCAAGGGAAGCATATGATAGACAAATTGGATGTACCGTACACTTTTAAGTGCGCCCCACACATCACGAGTGTGTATCGACCATTTTTGTTCTATCATGTCTAATATCTTTTTAACTATAAAAACATCTAATCTGAAACCTGGCCAGGTTTCATATTACACCTAAAGGCTATATTATGTTTACAGCCAGTGAAGGCATTACAAGCAAATGCAAGTATCCAAACAGCCCCTGCAATTCGATTACCTGTAACCCCTTTATAACTATTAAGGATTTTTACAGGCATCCAAATGACCCTGGTATATATAGTTTCCATTTCTTGTATTCCATGTCCATTTTCTATATCCGCTGAATGGTTTCAACAAAAGCGATCAAATTGTTGAATTTGAATCATAGAGTAACACTAATCTTACTAGCACATCCTCCTGAATTCTAATGGTAACAGATATTAAAATGACTGGCTGGAAACAAATCCGTACCTGCTGTTGCGATGCTCACATGCAATTCAAAGGCTCAAAACACTCTGTTCAAGATCCTTCTGAACAAACAAATGAAATAGTCTAAATGAAACCTACACTTGGTTATAGGCTTTGTATTAAGATTCTGGTAAACTGCATTTGGTTCCTCGTAAAGGAGTCTAGCCTGCATTCTTTTTACCAGTCATGCTCATTTGCTGTTAGGCCCGTTTGTCAATTAGAAGCAAGGATTGATAATAATTACAAAAATTGTCTGATTTTGAATATTCAGGTCAAACCAAGAAAAACCCATTTCTCTCAAGAAAATGTCCGGCAGAACCATGTGGTTTTACAAAGGTTTTCAGTTATACAATGTGAAAAGGAGATGATTTGAGTTTATGTTTTTGTACTTTCCATTCCCTATTTGAATAGTCTCGTAGGAATTTCAAAAGATAAGAGAAAAATTACATGGAGCAAAAATATATCAAAGATAGCAAAACAGAAACAAACAGCCATATCTTATATTCCTATATCAATGCAATGCTATACCATACAAAATCTAATCTGCAGCTGCTCTGCATTCTTCCAGCATATTTATGAGGTCATTCTCAGGAGCACTGATGGACGATGGTAGGCGTGACCGACGAGCCGGGACTGACCGTGGCTTTGTTCCAGCTGCTGCTTCGGATTCAGAATGTACTCCTTCCCTCACAACTGGCAAGTCGGACCTCCTTCCCATGCTTGCTGACAGCCGTTCCTTCCATATTGTTCCATCCTGATTGTTGGAACAACACAAAGAACCCCAATTTCAAAGAGATGGAACTCACTAGTCAAACAAGGTGATTATATTTCGTTATAGAAATTACAAAGACAGTAAAAGCGAACGCCTAGGAAATATTTCGCAAGAAAATGTGTTTCACCATAATAAAGCAAAAGAAAAAAGAAAAAAGAAAAAGAGCAAGTCACAGGGAAAACAGATCTGCCATCTACACAACCGCAAGTGCCACCCGGCACGCATGAGGGTTCTTCAGGCTGTGTCAGGTGGGGCCCACTATTTCAATGTCCTGGCCCAAAGATTAGGCTGGGAAACACATCAGGTGGGTGGCTAGTGTAGAAAACCAGTGGATGCCTTAAAAGGAGTTACCAACCATACACATTCAACATACATACGTGGCCCATAAGATGCAGGGACCAGGTTGGGGCGCACCTGCTGCCTGCTTGGTTGTTCCAAACAAGGGACAGGTTGGCTGTTCCATGCACGGTTGGCACATCAGGCCAGCTTAAATATAACTAAATAAAAAAGGTCCAGAAAAGTCGGATCCTTGCTCATCAAAAGAACTCATTCTTTTGGTAGCTGCAGGCTGTTATTTCTTCTGATTCAGCATTTGTTCAATCAACACTCCAAAAATAGGGGAGCAATTAGCTTATGTGGCGCATTTCTAGCACTGTGTTAATGGTAAATGGGCAAATGATTTTTGTTTGTGATGGATTAAGACAAGGTGACCTATTATCTCTCTCCTTGTTCTTGAACATTGGTCATTCAGGGCCTGTTGAGAAGATTCATAATTGGTGGGGCAAGTTCAATAATTTCTGACTTACAGTGTAGGGCTTGGTGAGGATCCGGTTGTGTTAAATAAATCGCAAAGGTTGGGAGATTTTATGAGCTGGGGCTTCATATCAAATGAATTTATTTTTTAAGGGAATGTTTCAATTGTTGAAATTCAAAAGCGAACCATGAAAAAGAAAACATTTTCGACATATGTGACGTTTTTTTGTTGATTGCAACAACAAAGTAACCTGTGGAAAACAGTTTTCCTTTCCATGGTTTTCCTAGAAAAGGGGTTTTTTCCCTTTCCTCCCAAAAACTTGTTAATCTTCATTGCCACACTTTTTGAGAAGCATATTTTGCTTTTTGACCATTGAACATCACACATTTCCTTGGAAATGATAGAAACTAAAACAAACAACCTCTTTCAAATTATTTTCCATCGGTTTCCTTTTCTATTGTTTCCCTCAAATGTGATGTTTTCCATTCCAAATCTACTTTTTGGATTTTATCCATTTTTATTTGGAGTAACAAGATCACTTGACAATTGGAGCCAGTTTGACATAATGGGGAATAGGGTTTCCTCATTTTCCAAACATAGTGCCATTTTCAACTCGCTTGCCGTTTTGAGCCAGTTTGACAGGCCTTTTCCCCATTCAGCACAATTTGGAATGGGGTTCTTTCTAAATGTAGTGCAATTTCCAACTTAAAGTGGGCATTGCACAATTGCCATTTGCCACATTTTTCCAACTGGCGCCTGATAACACAAGTTTCCAAACTTCTGCAACTCACATCTCATAATTTTCCAATTTAACTAATTAACTCAATTCACTGATTCAGCTACAATTTTACAAAATTCATTTCACACATTTCTAAAGGGGCTATTAGGCATCACAAAAAGAAAAAAGAAAAAAGAAGAAGCATTTGCACAATAGATACAGAAAATCTATAAGCTCCCATTTAACACATGATGTGGAGAAATACAACAGATGCATGACTAGTCCTCAAACTTCTGGCATGCTTGCAAAGTGCTTCATACGTGCTTGCAGATGTGCATTTGAACAGCCCATCCTAACCAAGAACTCCTTCCAATGTGAAAAATATCTTCAGCATGGAGTGGAAATAATAACACTTTGATTTGAGTTGCAGCCCCACAAGCATGAAAACCAGCTCATGCAGACTCAATCAAATTCTTCCCACCCGGAGTGAGAACACAGATAACAATGACAAGAAAAATGTGTGAGTAGAAATGGAGCTACTTGCAAATTTGTAAGCAGATGTGTGATCCGCGAGTAGAATCTTGATCCATCACTTGATGAAGAGTGTCAAGAACAACCAATATCAGACAATTACTATACGAATGATAGAAAAATGTCAGTTCTTCAAACCGATTCAATCACTCAAATGGAAAGAAATAAAAAATAAAAAAAGAATCATGATATATATAGTTACAGCAGAATAGAGAATCAGTAGTTGGGTTCGTGCTTACATTTAGAATTGAAGGTTCAGGCAATGGACATCTGACTGGCTGATCAGTGTCTAGAGGCTCAATCGGGTGTTCGACTGGCTTAAACTCCACTGCAACTTCAAGCCCATGGGCGGCGGCAGCAGCAGCCACAGAACTCGTTGATTCTGCATTTGGTGGTACTGTTTCCCTTCCGTACTGTGCCATACATCAGCTTATCATCAATACAAGAAATAATTAATCTCCACCGACTTAAACCAATGTGCTTCCTCATTCACGAAAAAGCCAGATGAAAGCGATTTCTTTGGATAATTGAGGGTCCGATCTGAAATCAATGAAAACAGGACACCAACAACTGCTAAAAGAAAATTCTTCGGGGCCAAGAAAACAACAGCAGCTGAAACAATCCCTTCAAAACCATTCGTAATAATATCGGTCCCAAAAGAACTACGGCCACAAAAGAATCACATCAAGCAAAATTTCTTCCACTAACATCGAAAACAAGGCAAGATCAGTTGCTGAGAGGCAATTGCTTTGGAGAGTTGGAATCAGTATTCATGAAGAGGATACAAAATCAACAGCAAACAAACTTAAAAATGATTTAAAAAAAAGGGGGCACATAAAACACAATGAGGTTGGATCAAATAAAATCAAATCGCTTGAAAATAAAAATATATTAGGATAAGTTAGCCACTTCAAGCAAACCAAGATTCAAAATCCTAGAAAAATATCACATCGTCAACCAAAACTCCCATAAAAATCAAGGACCCAGCAATCTAGGAACAATTGAAGAGGTAAAATCATTTCAATTTTCAAGAACAATACCAGAAATTTGGCATAAATCAATCAAAAAAAAACACAGGAAGAAATTGAAGGGTCAGAGTCAAGTGAAGATAAAAAAAAATCCAGAAGTTAGCAGTCACTACAAAATGAAATCTAGGACCCGAGATAAAGCAATCACATAAAAATAAACAAAATAAGAAAAAGAAAGACACCCAAAGCCTATAAATCCAAACCAAAATGAAAAATGACAAATCATAAGTAAAGAAAGAGAAACAAAACCTCTCCTTGCAAAAGAATCTAAATGATAAAGCAGTAACTTGAAAAAAAAAAAAAAAAACAGAAATCCAAACCAAATAAAAATAGCTAAAAATAATAAAATCTCTTCCCGAAAAATATTTCAAAAAAGACCCGGAAATCCAAAAAATGGAAATGCCACGTCAATAGAAAATTTAAAATGGAAATATATTCCTATTCCTAGAGATATCTAACAAAGAAAAAAGAAAAGGCCCAGTACCCAGATTTTATTTTATTTTTAAACGTCAAAATCTAAGAAATCCATGAAAAAAATTCGACCATTACCTATAATAATAATAATAATAAAAAAGAAGACCCAACACCCAAAAATCCAAACCAAAAAAAAAAAGTCAAATCAGTAACTAAAAAATTCCAAAAGAATGGAAGAAAAATCTCATCCAAGAAAAAAAATCCAATAAGACCAATGAAGATAATCCACTTACACTCTGTGACCTTCTATGCCCAGTTCTGATGCCTGAAATTCTAGAAAAAATTCCCACCATTCTCTCTCTCAAACACACACAAAATCCAAGCCTTTCTATTTATCTTTTTCTCTCTAGAATGAGATTTCCTTTCTGGGTTACGAATATTTTGATGAGTTAAGAGGAAAAAAGAAGAAGACAGTAGAAAGAGAAGTAAGAAGAAGGTTGGTTGCTTTTACAAGTCATGTTTGGATGCTCTCTGAATTGTATTTATTCAAATTGCAATCTGGAATAGTAGAAAATGTTGCAAGTATTATTGACTGAAAAGGACGGTGAAGAGAATCCATCTCGAGTCGGTCAGTCCCAACTTCCTATTTTCTTCTCTTTTCTAATCTCATCTTCCCTCCCTCTTCGATTTTCTATCCTCTTAAAAGCACTTTCAGTTTGCTTTCAAATGCCTACCTCATATCTACATATGGACATGCAGATTGCTTTTGATTTATTACAATGATCGGCCACACCTCTTGGTGGGCCACACATCTCTCGGTGGATCATAAGTTTCTCACCATACACGTGGCATGCCTTTTTTTGCTTCATCTCGGTATGCTAAAATATTCCATAATATAGCATTTATCTGCTTACCTCATCTTCAGTGGGGCCCACCAGTTTGGATCCAATTACAGACTACTTTGATTGTTGACCATTGATTTTTGAGTCATGTGTCTCATCCACCGTACGATTTTTCTGTTCAAGTACGTCAGTAAAGAGCTTCCAGTGATGAGCCCAGCTGAGAGTTGCAAATTCACAAACATCATCGGGTGGTGCTGATTTGACGACATTGCGCCGTAGGACTTGAACGGTGTAGATTGATCTGAATTTATGCCACGTGTCGCGGATGAGACACCACAACTTGAAAGATGGTGTTGAACTATCACAAAATCGTTATGGTGTCTATATTATTGAATTTTATTTTTTTAAAAAAAATTTGTGTGACTCAAGTCACTCGGCGTATCAACAGCTGGCTCCGCTCCACCGGCTCGGATTTCATGTTGGTCTGCAATACTCTCGCCTGTAGGCTAGCCCATACAGCTCGCCCCTTCTGCCCCGACATGCAATGATCTGGACCATTCATCTACAGATCCTCACCTTATATGGTACGTATGCAAATAATCTCACTCATAAGTGATTATACCATCCATCCAAAACAACTTACAAACATCGGTATAGAAGTAATTCCTAGAGGAACTTCATGTAGACGGTTTTCATCTTCGATTAATGAGATTCTTGGCATCTACTGTATAAGTGTCACGTTCTGTAATTTGGGTATCCGGGTATGGTAATTTAGGCTTGAATTGAGTTACAAGATTTATTTTTATTTAAGTAAATATAACTATTTTCTTTCTCATTATATCAAGATATTTCATAACATGCATTAACTAAATATAAATAAAATTTTTACCATCTTTCCCTGTTATTTAGACGTAAAAGATCGTTACAAAGCATTTCATTATGAACAGAGAAAACGAAAAATGAGAGTAAAACTCAAAATTATTGATTACACACATTATCTATTTATTTACCTAATGGGCCCTACATTGGTGTTACAGGAAACATTTCGTATATCTGTTTTACTTAGTCATCGTTAAAAAATGGAAGTGATTTAAAGTTATGGTGGGTCGCACCAAAGAGATCAGTTTGAAATACCTACCCTTAAAAAAAAATAATAATAATAAATAAAATTGAATGTTACCATGAGAGCTTCTAGATGGACGGTTTGGATCGCGGTAATCAGTAGGGGACGGTTTAATAAGTCTACCAACTGTCGGTGTTTAATAAGTCTACCAACTGTCGGTGTCTCTCCTCCATAGACACCGCTTATGATTGGTTGTGCGTTTGCCACTATTTATCTAAAAGTGCCAATTCATCCGTTTTACTCGTGGCGCATATGAAATACAATCCATACCATTCAGATCATGGGTCTGGAGGGACAAATTGTTGAAGATCACAACGGATCTTCTGATGTCCATTTGACTAACATCAATTAGACGGGTAAAAGGAACTTGGTCAGCCGTCCAAATTCAGGTTTACTAAGACAATTGATGAGTCCAAATTTTCAGGCTTCGATCCATCCACGGTGGGCCATGGTCCCGATGGCCACTTATTTTGTCTTGATCACCGTTCAAGAAACGGTGACAAACGCACCATGTAATCTAGACAATGGTTGAAACTATAGAACTGGAAATAACAAAGAAGGCCGGTTCAGTAGTCCGCGATATCACCTGAAATTTTGTTTCCGAGTACGTCCACGTTAGACGGGAAGCGGATTGGCCGGTGTACCACACACCACCGACCTAGCTGGTGTGTTGACGTCACCGAATTCTGTGGGTCCCATAATAAAGTATGAGTTACATCCAAACCGTCCGTCCACTTGGAAAGCTCGTCTTAAGTCTTGATCCTAAAATTAAGATAGATCCAAATATTGAGTAGACCACGTCATAAAAAAAGTGGGGGATTGAACTTCTACCATTGAAAACCTTTTGGGGGTCATAGAAATTTTGGATCAATATAATGTTTTTTTAAACTCTTCATCCAGGTCCGTGTGACCTTATGAACAGATTGGACGGAAAATAAACATTATGGTGGGCCCTACGGATGGTAAGGGTGAGAATCATCGTCTCCACTACTATTTGTGGTGTGGCCCACTTTAGCATTATATATGAAGCATTTTTCGGATCAACATCTAAAATGATCTCTCAAAATGGATGAACGGTGTGGATATAATAAATACATCATTGTGGGGACCAAGTAACTTTGATATCCTTTGAACCGTTCGTACAACTCGCAGCTGGAGCGTAAGCGATCGTATTCGCACGGCACGTACCCACACATCTAGGTTGATGATGTGTGGTACACGGGAAGCAGATTGGCTAGTGTACGGTGTACCTCACGCCAGATATATAGCTGCAGTATCTATGTCAGCAAGTAAGTTCTGTGGGTCTAGTAATAAGGTATGTTTTATATCCTAACCGTACATTCATTTGATGAGATCATCTTAAGGTTTAAGACGAAAAATAAGACAGATCTAACAATCAAGTCAACCACGGGGATTGAACGTCTACCATTGAGACCCTTTCTGGAGTCAAATAAGTTTTGGATCAATATGAAATTTTTTTTTTCCATTTCATTCAGGTCTTTGTGGCCTTATGATCAGATTGGATAGAAAATAAAGGTTATGGTGGGCCCTACGAATTTTTTAATGGTGAAAATCATTATCTCGGCTGCTATTTCTAGTGTGGTCTAGATGATCTTTGGATATGATTCACTTTTTGGATAATGCTCTAAAATAATCTCTAAAAATAGATGAACGGTGTAGATATAATAAATACATCACTGTGGGGTCCATGTAACTTTGTTCCACTTTTAACCTTCGTACAACCCGGAGCTCGAGGAGCGTCAGTGCTCGTCCTCGCACGCTACGTACCTACAGCAGCTATATAGCTGATGTGTGGTACACCAGCCAAACCCCTTCCGTTAGACGGGCCTACTTCTCGTATACAATGAGAAGTTTATTTGATGCTCTGGCAGCGTATGAACCTTGATACAAAGCACCGAGAAATTGTGCAAAGTGGTATGTACGGTTTCAAATTAAACCGACTAAAATATGGGACCCACTGTTTCTAAGCCACAAGCCAAATATCACTTTAGTTTAACAATCCTAGCCTCAGATTCATTGATACTTGTTTATTGCAATAGGCACATTGTTTATTCTACTTTTAGCCGTCCAATAAATGTCCACCAATCAGATAGTCAGATAATCGAGTAAGCTTAATTTTTGGTTTGTGGATAAATAAGCTTGGAACCCTACTTTGGACGGTTCAATTTAATTAGTTGTATGCCACGTACGCAATTTCTAAGTAGCTTCTAAGCGTCTGCGTGTATCATCCATCGCATTCTAGCCGTTGGATTTGATGTTATTTAAATAATCTATCCGTTCAATTGATAGGCTCCTGGGGAATAACCGAGAGAATTCTCGGATTGACTATTTCAACCTTTCATATACAAAGCTTACATTAACCGTTCATTTTCAAAGCAAAAGAACTAAATTATCGAAGGGTTGAAATAATTCAATCGAGAGCCTTCATTTGTTAACTTTTCTCCGTATATGGTGTGAGTGACTTGTCATATGAACGGTTTGGATCACTTGAAGATAACCTAGATTCAAAGGTTAAAGTTCCGAAGTGTATCTTATTACAATACCGCCAGATGTATTGCAACAAACCTCTTAAAATAATCAAAACCTAACTAACTTGGGACTAGGCTGTTAACGGGCCGGGCCTGGGTAGGCATCGGCCCGGATTTTGAAGTGTTTCGGTCCGGGCCGTCGAGCCGGCCATTGACACCCGTACTTGCGACAACAACCCTTCTTGAAGGGAAATGCTCCAGTGCTCCAGGCGCCCAATAAATTATAGTGCCTCTAGTTGTATCAGTTGAAGAGGAAAGTCAATTAGATCGATCTGAACCGTCTATTAAGTTCAGAACAAGTTTCATGGATTACCATACAAATTCTTATCGATTGGATGATCTAATCCTTCCTTGATTTAGCCTCATTTTCTATACACAATCGGCCATCCTTTTCCCAAACCATGGATGTGATTTCTATGATTGGCTAACAGAATTGACTCTTTAGAATCATAAAAATTCAATGATGGGCCCTAATGAATAGACGGGTCAAAAAAATTTCTAATACTTATTTTCGTGTAAAAAATACCGAATGTCCATATTAAAGTCGATTGATCAAACGATTAATATTTTCAGATTACTGTGATCTTGCAGGGTAGCCCATCAAATGGGATGAACGGTCTGGATCAATGAATTTGACTGTTTAAGTGTCCAAATGCAACTAGGACCACTATAACTTTCTAGTTATTAATAAATAAATAAAAACTAACTAACATCGATACCCCAAGTATTAATAAACACACCCTTTCTTTTCTGCTTTTGATAAGGATATAATACAGCTTTTTTCTTTTTTTAAAAATTATCGTAAGTAAAAAAGAGTGGATGATTTTTTTATCATTTCCGAGGTAGCTCAAGATTGAAACTATAACACATTAAAAAAAACAGAAGATACTTTGGATTTTGGAGCATTGATGGGCCCACAGACACGAGTCTCCACACGCGGTGTAGATGGCACGTGTGTGAAACACCGGATCCGTGAATAATGTGGGCCTCGTGAAGGTGATCAAGCATGGAAATCAGACCCGTCTGCTCATCGGGACATGAACTAATTTCGAACATAGACTCTTGGCCAAGTCTTTTCTAAACCGTCCGTCGTTTCTGTGCAGTAGCGGATCAACAAACAGGTGGGCCATTTAGTTTCTCTTATCCAGATCTCCTTCACGGCACGATCCATGTTATGCACGGCTTGGATTTCCCATTAAAACTGCAAGGTTCGTGCGCGCGCCGCGTGTAAAAGTGCGTGTAGATATGGTGCCCGTGGGACTACCAAAACATCTGAATTTTGAAACCGTCTCGACCCGTTGCTATAGGATAAGTTGGGAATTTAGCTTTTGGATCTGGTGATCCAAACCGTTTACCTTGGATTTGGTTAGCCCAATGAAGGAAAATCTATCAACCCTTTGATATTTGACTTTTTTCCCTTTGAATATGGATGGCCTCCATAGTTGTTTTTTTTTTTTTTTTTTTTTTAAAATGAAGGGTTGACATGTTAAGATATGCTAGTATATTTCGGTGTATCCCCATCTACGTTAACGCCCATCACATAAATGGAGCCATTCATTTAAATGAATACTGATCCGAACCGTTTATAAGATGGGTCTCACCATGGATAGAAGTTACGCCATCCTTTGATTATTTGAAGATTAATTAGACCGTTCATTTAGAATTTTTTTTTTTAAAAAGTCAAATGATTAAAGGGCTGTGATATTTCAATTTAAGAGTGTATCTTTTGTCTATCCCCTATCGGTTATGAGGCCCATCAAATACATGATATCGATCATTGAAAGATGGCCCCAAATCCGGAGTTTACAGGACCGACGTGTCCTACTTTAATACGTCGGGATGTATTCTAGCCGACGTCTGATGAGAAATCTTCTTCCGAATTCTACTCTCGCCGCACGTGCTAACGTAACGCGATGCGTTTGACATCCTCGCCTACTCCGCATGGTAGGTGATGCGGTGGAGCCGGAAGAACAATAATACAGTAGATCGATCGCTTCACATGACACGTGTTAAGGTAATGTGAAAATCAGGTCCGTCCATATAAGGTCCCTAGAATGTATAGGTTTCTATTAAAAAATAACTCCTCTTAGATAATCATTTACATCTTACATGCGGCTTTAAATTGACGGTGGAAAACAAAGATAGTCAACGGTCAAATATGCGGTGGGATACTGTGTAAAATGTAGGATTTTCTCGGTTTGAAACGTAGGACACCCGTACTGTAGCCATTGATCGGTGGATCCGGCTGGAAAGCGAATCATCTTGGTGCCCATGCCGGTGGTGTAGGCCCACCATGATGTATGTGTTTTATATCCACGCGGTCCATCCGTTTTTACAACTCATTTTAAAAAATCATTTTCCAAATCTCAAGTATACCACACCACAGTTAACAGGATAATAACCTTGGTGTTACCCTAACCGTGTGGGGCCTACCTTGATGTATTTTTTGCATATCCACTCCGTCCATCTGTTTTTTCATCTCATTTTAAACTCGTTTCTAAACCTTAAGAAGATAAAAATCTCAGGTGGACCACAATACTAAAAATAATGATGAATAATCGTTAAAAACTTTCTGTGGACCACAAAAGTCTTGGATCAAGCTGATATTTATATTTTCCCTTCATCCAAGTCTTCTTAACATTATCAACAGGTTGGATGGAAAACAAACATTACTAAAACTTTAAGATGGGCAGTTTGGAATTTAATGGTGAGCCGCTCAATAACCACTGTTTCCTCTGGTGTGATCCACCTGAGATTTTGATATGCTTAAGTTTTTTATACCACATCCTAAAACAGGGTGGAGAAACGGACGGAGGGCAAGGATATAAAACACATGGTAAAGGTGGGCCCACGGTAAGGGTAACACCCACTAAGGAAACTGTGGGGATAATAACACCCATAGATGAAACCTTACTAGGCCCAACGAACCCGTTCATAAGGTCACACGTACATGGATAAAGGGACTTGATCAAAAACTTTAACGGTCTCATTGAAGTTTTTAACGGTGGGTGTCCAATCACCACTTTTTCCTATGGTGGGGTGCACTTGATCATTGGATCTGCTTCATTTACGGGCCCATGCTCTAAAATGAGCTGAAAAATAATTGACGGCCTAGATAAAACACATACATCACGCTTTGGCCCCCAACAGGATATCCCCAGTCAATCATGCTGATATACGTCACCCTGCCACGTGTCCTGTTGGAAACTGTAGAAAAAGAAAGTCGGGCGTGAAGAAAAATGGATAATGGGAACGTGAAGAAAAATGGGTGATCGGAAAAATACAGAGAGTGAAAATAATATGCACGTGTGGTCATTATAACTGCACAGCCTGGTTTCGGGCTACAGCACGTGTCTTGCGGCCCACACAAATGGCCTGGATCTCGCGCTAACAAGTTGCGAGAGTGCGGTTTGGAATCCTATTGTCACCGGTAACCTTACATGGCGTACATCAAAGCGGAAACTCTTGCTGTTAGATCTGGGGTCATTTTGCAATGATCCAAACCGTCTATTCGATGGGCCTTACAGTGGATGGGGATACCACGAAAGAAAATGAAAAAAAAGACAAAAAATAAAAATAAAAAATCTTAGATTATCACATGAAGCACGCTCCAGTGCTCGGAGAACACTACAGTAAACCACAGTGCTCCTAATTGCATTGAAAGTTTGAAACCCTTGGACAGTCCCATGGATCGAACTCATCTGTCCATAAGAACCAAGCTCCGGTGCTCCCAATTACATATGAAGCATGCTCCCGTGCTCTCGGAGCACTAGAAGTTAGAGTGCTCCTGATTGCATTAAAACCCGTAGACAGTCCCATTGGTCCATCTCGACGGTCCATAAAGTCCAGATCACATTTCACAGGCCACAATAGAAAAATCACTATGGTATGATGATCCAATCATCCTTTATTTTACCTTATTTTCTACAGCCATCCTTTATCTAAGGTATGAATGGGATTCTTATAACTACCTAACAAAAGTAATTCCATAAGAAATTCACGATCGACCTTAACAAATAGGTAGATCAAATTGTTGGTTGGACATATATTTTTTTTATGACAATCTTGACCATCCATGTTAAGGACCATAGATTAAATGGTTAATACTTGCTGAATCAGTGTGATGTTGGTATGGTAGGCGATGAAATGTTGGCAGGATGTAACCAATAGTCCATTTCAATGGATTAGACCGTCTATGTGTCCCCATGCAACTAAGTGCACCATAACTTATGGTGCTCTGAGAGCACCGGAGCATTTCTCTTATATATCAACCGTTTGATAATTCAGCCATTTTCTTTTGAATATGGACAGTCTCATTATCCCCTCTAATCATTGTTTGGTGGGGCATCGATAAAATGCTCCGATCTTGAGATCTTTTTGCTTATCACCTATCCACCGACAGGATCATCAAATGAATGGTTTCTTTTGAATATGGACGGTCTCATTATCCTCCTCTAATCGTTGTTTGGTGGGGCATCGATAAAATGCTCCGATCTTGAAGATCTTTTTGCTTTTCACGTTTCCACCGATAGGATCATCAAATGAATGATTTCGATCACTGCATCATGATCACAGATCCAATACGGTGGCAGAGTACGATACTCATCCTTGAGGGTCCTTGCTCTTACTCCGGTGGTAGACTCCTGGGAGTTTGAACACCTGGTTGAGGGTTCGAGTACCCATAGGTGGTGAAATCCCACTACGGCGTGAGTGAGTGTGTGGTGGTGTGTGTGCGTGTGTTGAAAAGAAAAAAAAAACAAAAGAAAAAAAGAAAAGAAAAGAAAAGACACTCATCCATGCTCATGCACACAGCTGATGCACGTGTACATGCATGCATCTCAGCAAAATCGTCCAAATCACGGGGGATCATGGACCAGTCATAACCCAAAGAGGCAAAGACAGAACAGACGCACGATCCTAAACGGGTCTCTCTCTCTCTCCTTTTTATTTTTATTTTTTTGTTAGCTTGTTAGTACACACCTATGTCAGTACAGACACTCCATGTTAGCCACCCCCACTGGGGATCCACGCCAATACCTCAAGTGTTGAAATGAGGTATCTCCACTCGGTCTACGAGTTGAGCTATGGATCTGGGTGTGATCCTAAATGGATCTCTGCTGGCCATCAAACGGTCCCAATTCAACGAACAAAAGTCTTCAATCAGAGATTAGGATCTCCCTGTACATTTGATTTTCCCTACAATGTGGCCCACAAATTGGTCGATTTTGAATGAATTGCATGCGGGCGTATGAGTTTCCATACACTGCTAAAGTATCAATGCTTTTCCCGATGTTGACAAGCATGTAGCTATTCTGAGACTCAAGGACCTCGCTGTTGCATCATTGCAAATGGCCGGTTCCCATTCGCAAATGGAGGAGTGACGTAATTATCTGGCGGATCGTGATGGTTCATACTCATGCACTCGTAAACGGAAGCGGATTGGGTACTGAGGAAAATTCATGTGGTCTACTGTGATTTATGTATTTTATCCTATCCGTCTTTATCAAATAATTTTGGGGATTGATTCCAAAATTCAGGTATATGCAGTGTCATGGGAAGAATATAGTGGTCCAAAAAAAAAGGTCCAACCAACCATCAGAATAGACCGATAGGCTAAACTACTCCAAAGGTGATTACTGGCATGACAATCGACTGATCATAGGATAGGTGGGCCCGCTATAAATGGGCTATATGTCGACGCGACTATATGCTGGCCATAGGTCAGTCTAGTCTTTCGACGAGCTTTATAACCATTGGATTATGACGGTTACAATGACATCACAAGTTGGTTTATCGGTATCAACGTTAGGAGAATACTAACCAACTGATAGCTTGGTATCACACGCCTCCGAGGCGTCATTTGCCTATATTATCTAACATTTCCTAAAGGTCAAATGGACCTACCGCTCTCTTATTGGTGAGTGGCCTTATCCCGATCGTAGGAAGATCTTCGATGTATCAGGAGTCCTAAATAGGGAAGATTTTTAACGTTGTGATCTTCCTTATGATAGAGAAGATCTTCTGCTCCTATAATCTTTCCTCTCATACATATAAGGGCTCACATACACATGCAACCCTTAACTTAAAATACGACTGGTAACTCTTTTCCTTAAAATCATCTCCTACAAAGACCCATGCTCTTGACTTGGACATCGGAGGGTCTCCTATATTCGTAAGGTTCTCATTTGCTCATTTGTTCTTTTTTCTATTATGTACAGGAGCTCAAGGGTCTTTTGGAAAAATTGCATCAACATACAATGTTCTAATGGACCACATCATAAGAAATAGTTAAATTGAACATCTACTGTTGAAAAATTCTTGGGGGCCTCGAAAGTTTAGATCAAACTTATATTTGTGTTTTCTCTTCATCCATGTCTCTATAATCTTATGAACAAGTTAAATGACAAATAAACATATTGTAGGGCCTAGAAAGGTTTCAACATTGGAAATCATTATCCTACTATTTCAATTGGTTTGACCATCTTGATAATTGGATATTTTACAATTTGGACTTAACCCTTAAATTAGCTGGAAAAATGGATGGAAGGAGTAGATAGACCACGTACATTCAAGGTGGGCGCAACTGAGTTTACTCAGTACAACAACAGCAATGCTGAGTAACTCAGTACGCAATTTCTACATAATGTATACATGGTGGACGTATAACTGTAGCCCATTAAAATCATGGGACCGTTGTAGATAGATCATAAATCATAAAGTGAAAACTTCTGTACAATTCGCGGACATATAACTATAACGCAATAAAATCATGGGACCGATGTAGATAGATCGTAATCATAAAGTGAAAATAAGATTTATTGGATGGTTGAAACCACTTATTGATGGTCATTCTTTTGTTGAATCCTGACCGTTAGTAGGTTTTCATTTTTTACGGTCATCATTTAGGAAACAAATGCTGTGTAATTGTTGATATATGGCCCATATGAAGCGTGATAAATGAAATGGACGGCTTGATTGGATTTACATGCAGGCCGCATATACGTTGCTTGAGTGCATAATATGAGACACTGCACTCGACATGATACACAGCAGGGATTAGTACTGAGGTTTGCTAAGGCCATATGCGCGTATAAGAGAGCCATACAGTCCAACTCAACATGCCAACGTGGCATACGTGTGAGAAATTCAAGCTGCCCATCATCTGGGTCCCACATTTTAGACATCTCCCAAAAAATCAGGTCAATATCACTTATTAAAGGGCCATATAGAAACAAAAACTTTGGTTGAATGTATTTGCCATATCCTTTTGTTTGTTAGCTGCAGCTCAACCAATCAGTGGGCAGGCATCACATTTTTTTATTTTTCAATCACATCTACCTGGTGGGGCCCATTTGATGAATGACTTTGATCTCTCACACATACGACACTTTGGCACATGGGCACGACTAAAAGCTTGTAAATCCGAAGATTTCTTTCATCTTCGGTCTGGACAAATTCATGTTCATGATTTTGCAGGATACAAGCTTCATGTGAGATTACTCAACGGCTCAGATCTTGTTAAAATTTTACGAAACCACATTACAAAAGGAGAGATTGAATAGGCGGTGGGACACGTGGCAACATTGTACAGTGTGCAAGCCGGGCCATTCAGCATGTGGGTCCCATTATGAACACGCCCTTGGGCCCCACTGCTAACCTGATGAAGCATATAACCCAAAATTCAACCGATTCTATCGATCCTCCCCATCCAATTACTGCCCATCAGATGGACGGTTAAAATTAAAATGCATATAGGCCAGAATACAACAAGCAACCATAGATGGTTTTAGATAATCAAATCTCAGTCAATGCTCGATTCACGGATGGTCCGGATTGCATTACGGTAGAGATTGAAAGATAACCTGCCACGTGTAATCTAATAAGAGGGCTCTACCATATTCCTGTTCTCCCGGCATGTTTAGCTGGCAGTGCCATGGACAGCGGCCCAACAATCACGAGTTTTGTTTCCTACCACTCATCTCGTGGGAACCAAATTAATGTAATCTGCTCACTTCATGATCGTGACCATTTTCATGGTACTAGCTAAGATGGTGAAAGAAGACCAGCCAGGGTGCGACCCTACCCCACCTGGGTTGGCTATGATGACATCTCAGTGGATGCTCGAGGAGGTGGGCCATGCGTGCCACCTCCACTCTCTACATGATGCATGCCATGTATTATTTAGCCAGAGAAGCATGCCAGATTGGATCTCATGATCCGAACCGTCCATTCAATCTTACCACTAGGAGAAAGACATGGTGCAAAAATTCATGTGTGTTGAATGATCCTGGCCCTTTGGTTGTAGGTTATTTTGTTAGGACGGCCTCTTTTTTTCTTTTCTTTTTTCTTTTTTAAGCCATAGATGGGTGGTTACCATCATCAAACCACAGTGCTCCTGTGGACTCATAAGCAATTAATGGTGGGGCCTGTTAATTATACGTTCCAAGATGGTGATGAGAACTATTATGTTTCCGTGCCCGATCTTGACTGTCCAATTTCATGCTGTTGGTTGGATGGCTAGGATCATCTAATTGGCATGATTTTGCCACTCTGGCTGGCCCCTGGTGGTAGAAAAGATGAATGGACTGTCCGGATGAATGATTGGCTGTCCCACCAGTCATTTAAAAGCTTCCAGAGCATACTAAGGTGGAGACATTAGCAGCCAAAGCTTTTACTTGATATGTGGGACAGTCAATGTGGATGCTTACTGTCCATTCTTTCATACCGTAATGCAAAAAGTACCCCATTGAGATGATCTTAACCCTTAAAATATGGGTCACTCATCACAACCGTCGTTTTCATGAGCTATATAGATTAGGTGGCATCTTCAAACCAAACTGCTTCTTTGGTTTTATACGCAATCCTGGTGCACACTACCCAATGAATGGATGCAGATTTGGTGCCGAGTAACCTAGCAAGTTACAAGCAAACGCTACGAGGCTTATTGTAATGCATGACTTAATAACTGTCCATCTGTATTTCCAACTCATTTTAGGGCATTAGCCAAAAAATAGAGTATATCCAAAGTACGAGTGGACCAAACCATTGGAAAGAGTGGGACTAAGGCCCACAATAATGTTTATTTGTCCAAATTGCCCATAAAGTCTTACAAATATAAACAAGGAAAAATACAAATGCGAGTTTGTTTCCTTGATTAGTTTTCAGTAATAGACATTTAATTTCCATTGGTTTTTTTAATGGTATGGTTTACTTGAACTTTGGATATACTTCAATTTTGAGCTTATGCCTTAAAACGATATGAAAAAGTACATAGACCGCATGAATAAAGACATATATCATGGTGGGCCCGCAAAGTTTACTCAACATGCTATAAGACACTTTAGTACACAATCCATGTCTCCAATGAATGGCCCAAATATTTGACAAGTGCGCCATCCAATGGGATTTCCTACACATGTTCCCCTCAAGCCCCTTACCTAATCACAGCCTAAAGAAACTTTGTTAGCCAAGAAGAGTGTAATGGTTTATAATACATGCATTAAAAACTTATTACTTAAATTAAACCCTTTTTAAATTGTGGGGCTACAATTCGGATGGATTATTAACCTCGATGCATGTATGCTAATTGAATTGCATAGCCAGCTAATTGTGACGCATTTATTAGATAGTTAAATTGTCCCTTATCTCTTTCTAAAGAAACAAGCATATGATATAGACAGCACAATAAACTATAGAGAAATAAAGATTTTGTGCTTTTCACTGCCTCCATACGTAACAGACACGTGTAATGTTGGATTGGATTATGCCCTTATTAATACCAACCGGATTTATTTGGATGGCAGTGGAAGACAATTGGCCCACACAGCATGTTTTGCAAGTTATTTAGTAAAACATCTGTTGAACCCAAGCAGATTGGGTCCGAGGATGCAGGCCCACCGTGGTGTATGAGTTTTATCTACTTTGCCTATCATTTTTTTGGATCATTTTTTAGTGTGAGTCAAAAAAATTAGACAAGTGTAGTACTTAAGTGTACTGCATCCATGACAATGATGAAACTCACGGTTGAAACCTTCCTGAGAGCCAGTACTCTGTTTATTTGAACGTGTTCATAAGGTCCTATAAATTTAGATGAAAAGGACACTAATATCATATCAATATAAATAAATAAATAAAAACTACTGCCACTAATAAGAAAGTTTTAATGGTGGGAATTCAATGAGCCTTTGATTAACCTAATTTTCAGTTCAAAACTTAAAATGGTCTTATAATCGACTAGATTAGACTGGACTCGATAGATTTCCATTGGACCTGTTATATTTGACCAGGCCTGCTGCTCCATTAATTCTAGCCGGTAGTGATAAAGGTTGGTGCTTTCAAGAGTAAGTATCCCATCCGTGCCGGAATATAAAATTTTCGATTAGTCCCGCCGTTTAGATGATTGAAATTGGATTAGAGCATGCCACGTGCATAACTCATAAGTGCCCGCGTATCAACCATCACGCTGCGTCGGATTATGAAATAACTCCCCAATATGCTAGGCCGACGGTCCGACAATCTGCGAGCCATGGTTCACGAATGAAACTGTCCGAATCTGAACGAGGTATAATTAAATAATGGTCCCCATTGCCCAATTAATTTAGGCTTTTCATATGTGAGCCCCATCATGCATGATGGAACTGGCCCACCTCTATCAGATGATCTTAGCCATCCAAAACACCCTAAAGATTACAACCTGTGACCCATGTCACATTAGAAATTATCAAATGGTCAGGATCCTCTAATGGGTGACAGTTTGGAATATCTGTCATGATGTGTGGCCCACTTCAGCTTCTGAATGCTCACTCTCTCTTTTATCTTCTCTCTAATGCCAGCGTCTGAAACTCTCCCTCCCAAAACCGCTGTAAATGGATTTCATCAAAACCCCATTTCTCTCTCCTCTGCCTCTCTCACCCCCACAAAACCCTTTCCATTTTTACCCCTTGGAAACCCCCAAAATCCCGAAAAAACCAATCCTCTGCTCTCTGTCATCAGACCCTTGGACTCTCAGCAATGGCAACAACCAAAACCCCAGATCAAAACCCTACAGGAAAATTCCGAAAAAGCCCCTCTCCGATGACAACGCCCGCCGCATCATCCACGCCAAGGCCCGGTACCTCAGCCAGCTGCGCAAGAACCAGGGTTCCCACGCCCAGACCCCGAAATGGATTCGGCGGACTCCGGAGCAGATGGCCCAGTTCTTGGAAGACGACAGGGACGGGCACCTGTACGGGAAGCATGTCGTGGCAGCGATACGGATGGTGAGGAATCTGTCGACGCGGGCGGAAGGGTCGTATGATATAAGGGAAGTGATGGGTTCTTTTGTTGCGAAGCTGACGTCCAGGGAGATGTGCGTGGTGTTGAAGGAGCAGAAGGGGTGGCGACAAGTCAGGGATTTCTTCGCTTGGATGAAATTGCAGGTGGATTTTCTTTTTTATTGTGATTTTCGATTTGGGTTTCCAATTTTGATAGGAAGTGTTGATAATTGGATTGATTTGTAGGTCGGTTTTTTGTTTGTATTTGAATTTTGATAGGGAGTTATGATTGTATAGATTGATTTTGATAATTGGGTTTCCAATGCTTAGAGAGAAGTGCCACATTCATTTAATTGACTCCTCGAGTGGAGACATCTTAGATCATGTTACTCTTTCTCCATGGACTGCCTTTCGCTTTTTCAAATGATGGAGTTCATTGCATAATTATTCTACAAGTTGAAACAGGAGAAGAATTTCCTTTTAACTCATCATGATTACTCCTTTGCACAAGGCAGCTATGCTATAGGCCCAGCGTAATTGTCTACACAATAGTGCTGCGGATGTACGGCCAGGTTGGAAAGATCCAACTTGCTGAACAGACATTTTTGGAGATGCTTGAAGCAGGATGTGAACCAGATGAAGTTGCTTGTGGTACTATGTTGTGCACCTATGCTAGGTGGGGACGCCATAGAGAGATGATGTCATTTTATTCTGCCGTGCATGTGCGAGGGATCTTCCCATCTGTCGCAGTGTACAATTTCATGATTTCCTCTTTGCAAAAGAAAACACTACATGGGAAGGTGATCCAGTTGTGGAAGCAGATGGTTGCTGCAGGGGTGGAGCCCAACCATTTCACTTACACTATTTCCATAAGCTCATATGCCAAAGAAGGCCTCACAGAGGAGGCTTTTGATACATTTAATAAAATGAAAAAATCGGGATTCATGCCTGAAGAGGTAACATACAGCCTTCTGATCAGCCTAGTTGCCAAACAGGGTGATCGGGATGAGGCATTGGAACTTTACGAAGACATGAAATCTTGGGGAATCGTACCAAGTAACTATACCTGTGCTTCTCTTCTAAATTTGTACTACAAAAAGGGTGATTATTCTAAAGCTCTCTCACTCTTCTCAGAGATGGAGAAAAACAACATCACTGCTGATGAAGTCATCTATGGTATACTCATTAGAATATATGGTAAGCTTGGCCTATATGATGATGCAATGAAAACCTTTGAAGAGATCGAGCAATTGGGTCTTCTTAAGGATGAGAGAACATACGTTGCAATGGCACATGTTCATCTAAATGCTGGGAATTATGAGAAAGGTTTAGACATTTTGGAGCTGATGAGGTCTAGAAATGTGGAGTTCTCAAGATTTGCATATTGCGCATTGCTTCAGTGTTACGCATTTAAGGAAGATGTGGGGTCTGCTGAAGTTACGTTTCAGGATCTATACAAGGCCAGCATTCCTGATGCCGCTTCCTGTAATCACATACTCAATTTGTATATTCGAACTGGTTTGCTGGAAAAGGCCAAGGCATTCATTGTCCAGATGAAGAAAGATCAAATACCATTTGATGAGGACCTTTACAGGACTGTCATGAAGGTATACTGCAAAGAGGGGATGATGAGCGATGCTGAAAAACTATCAGCAGAGATGGAAAGTGTTGGGCTGGGTGCGGATAAGTTCGTACAGACATCTTTGATGGCCATGTATGGAGAATGTGGAAGCCTTCAGCAGGCAGAGGACACATTCAAGGCATTTGAGCAGCCTGACATTGTGGCTCTTGGTCAGATGCTTACTTTGTATTTAGCAAACGGAGATGCCCTGAAGGCTAGTCGAATGCTGAAATCTCTGCTGGAGAATGCAGGTGGCTTGTCAGTAGCCAGCCAACTCATCAGCAAGTTTACCAAAGAAGGTAGGGAACTCACAATGTGGCCTTTTGTTGTACCTATCCTATGTATGGAAGTGATGGAGTTGAAGCAATGAGGAATTATCAGGTCCTGATGTGTCAAGATGCGGAAAATGTTCTGGTGCATTAGTCTTTGCCCATGCTTTGGCGATCCAGACTGTTGATCTGACCATGGAAGGAGCCTTTTAAAAAGAACTCCCAGATTTGACAATCCTAACCTTCTACCAGTGGACTACAAATAGATGATGGAGAGAATAATTAATAATTAAAAAAATAATAATTAAAATTTATAAATAAAAAAAAAAAAAAAAACATGAAGAGCCTGGGAAGAAAGACCAAAGAGTAGATGGATACAATCTTCTGATCTGGGAAATTTTTGGGTGACCCCCATCCACTGTTGGGCTGTCAGATCAATGGCCTGGATTGCTGACCCTGGGTTCTACCTATACAGACCGGCCCACATCAGGAAACTATTCACATCTTGATACATCAAGACCTGATAATCCCTCTAAAGCAACACTTCATCTTGAACTTGGCGGACTGCACAGACATTTCAGGGTTCCATGACCAAGGCCTGCAAGATGCCTTGGGTGTTTCCTACGAACTAACATTGATTTTTATTTTTAATTATCTGGGTTGACAGGTGATATATCTAAAGCTGAGTCTCTCTATCATCAAGTAATCAGCCTAGGTTGCCAGCCTGAGGATGCAGCAATAGCTTCTCTTATTAGTTTCTATGGAAGACGGCAGCAGCTGAGACAAGCCCAAGAAGTGTTTGGAGCAGTGTCAGCTTCCCCTCCAATTGGAAGGCCTGTATATAGGTCTATGATTGCTGCCTACACAAAATGCAGTAAACCGGACGAAGCAAGCCACCTTTACAGAGAAATGGTTGAGCAAGGGCATAATCACGATGCTGTTACTATCAGCATTATCATGAATGCTTTGACAAACTATGGTATGCTTACTAATAGCTACATTAGGAACAGTAAATACTCTACTTGGCACCTTCTTCAAATGTTCTTTGATGACATCTAACTGTGGAAGCTATGTTTGGCATGAACTCCAAGATATTATATGATTAGTCCATTTAGTACTCAGACTGCAGGGGTGTACACCCAAGACAAATAAGAAGAATAGTTGGGTCCTGATGCATCATCATGTTTGTGTCTTGAAGCACCCATAACACCCAAGTGGACCCATGTCTCAGCAATCCAGACAATCACCTCTACTATGGGCGGCAGTTTTTTTTTTTATTTAATTTTAAGATAACTTTCATTGGAAAGCGCTGAGGTAGCGTATAAGGCAGAAAACAAAGAGAAAAGAAAAAAAAAAAAAGGAAAATTATTAATCCAGCCACCTCTTACACCCAGCCCACTCCACAACACTTTCCCAAACATGAGAGGCTACCCCCTTGTCATCTCAACAAACATTGCGAAAGCACTGCCCATTCATCTCACCTCAGATCCCCCAAAGACCTGCAAGGAGACAGTCTCCACACCGCCCGATGCTTGTTGCGAAGAGAAACCCCGTGCCACTCAACTAATTAGTCACCAATATCACATGACATGACCCACACAGCGTTGAATCTGACGTAGGAGGGGGCCCATATGCTACTAGAATAGGAGCAATGAATAAAAAGGTGGTCGACCATCGGACATGCAAAGGAGAAACATTTGAGATGATCATAGAATGCTTTTGAAGGTTATCTATCGTCAGCACTCTGTTCCTTCCCGCTAACCACCTGAAGGCTCCGATCTTGGGGGGAGCACCATAGTGCCATACATGGGTCGTCTTTCCACACTTTGTCACATCAGACCGAAGCATAAAATAAAAAGAACTGAGAAACATCCTGACTTCTCCATGGGCCAAACCAAGCTATCCTTTTCATCAATCTGGGGCCAACAAAGATGGAGAAACTCCAGAAGTGCAGTATATTCCTCTATCTCGTCATCTCAAAGAGCCCGGTGACAAGGTGGAAACCACACAACTGTACCACCATGGATCTCAAAACAACGATTGATCATGACATGCCAATCCAAAGCAAGGCGGGCAATAGCCGAGAAAGAGACACAGAGGCACATCTCCCCTCCAAGCATATTCCCAGAATCAAATGTTATCTCCATTCCCCAAAGAGAAGGCCACACCTTTCATGAAGTTCAATCTCGTACTCTAGGTACCCTTCCAAGCTGACACCCTGTAGATGGAAGACTTTTTTGTCCACCACCCACCAACCAAGCAACTCACACTTAGCCAGATTTACCTTTTGCCCCGATACTATGAGTAGCAGTTGCCCCAACTATCTCCTAGATTTTTGGGCATCCCTCATACATGGTTGTTCTTGTCAGATGAACAGTCTGGATCAGAGAACAATCTAAGTCTACTTTCCCTCATCTTATTACATATTGGTGCTACACCTAAGTTTCCTCGAATGCATTCATTTCTAATTCTATCCTTGTCTTGCCACTCATCCATCTCAACATCTTCTTCCATCTTTTTTACGGGTTCAGGAATTCTAGTGCATAGCTATAGGTTCTATTATTATGCCCTGTTTTGTTTATCGGGACATTCATGCTTATATATTGATAGCTAATGACCCAATTCCAGGCAAGTACCAAGAGGCAGAAAATATTATCCATACCAGTTTTCAGGGTGGCGTGGAGCTTGATACTGTTGCATACAATACCTATATCAAGGCAATGCTAGAAGCAGGTTGGGCGATGTTTCTTCTTAAAATTTCTATAAAGCCTAAGAAAGCTTGTGTAATGAATTTGGTAACCATGTCTATCCACATCATCTGAAAATGACATTATTCTTGCAGGTAAGTTGCACTTCGCTGCCAGCATATATGATCGTATGATTTCTTCAGGCACCGCTCCTTCAATTCAGACATATAGCACTATGATTAGGTAAGAATGCAGAGGATCATTAATAATCGTCAAAATGAAAATAGAAAAAAGAAACAGAAAAAAAAAAAAGGTTGTGCTTCTCAGCAGAACTTTTGATTTCCCTTAGTGCCTCTCCTTCCAATCAATGTGATTATGTTTTTTTTTTTGGGTGGTGGTTCATGAATGCAGTGTATATGGCCGAGGTGGAAAGTTGGACAAGGCTATTGAGATGTTCAGCATGGCATGCAGCTCGGATGTCGTGGTTGATGAGAAAGCATATACTAACATGATTCTCTATTATGGTAAAGCTGGTAAGCATTATTCCCCTGCTTAATCATACTCTTTGAATGCCATAATGAAACTGTGAATGAAAAAGGATGGAAATAAGAGTTGAGCACTTGATATTATAGAAACTTCTGAAAGAGAATTTGGACTGTAGAACCATGCATAGAATTTTGTTTTATTAACCATTAATAGTTGCTGTTGTGGGTTGATTTGTACTTTCACTGATTTGGTATAGTTGATTTCAAATATCATTCTTTGTAAGCTTAAAACATCCATTATCTTGTAACCATATTCCTCTCATTTGCAGGTAAGAGTGAAGAGGCTTCCCTTCTATTTAGCAAGATGCAAGAAGAAGGAATTAGGCCTGGAAAGGTATGTGCATTTCTAAATGGCTTTATAAAAGATAAATTTTTTTTTTCCCATAACACTGAAACATGAGCCATTACTGGCAACTAAAATAATTAACAAATGGCTCTCTCTTCTTTTTCTTTTTTTCTTTTTTAAATGAATGCAATGATCCTGATCTTGAGTTTTATTTATTCATCATTCATTCACTTATTTAACGGTCCTGCTGTCAAGTTACGTTTGATTTGGAAATACCAGATCCCCTAGCTATGTGGTGGTTTTTCTCATAATTTTCTTGGCAAAAGGTTTGATTACCGGCTCCCCACCTGATATGAGCCCTCCTTTTATGTAACAAGGAAAATCTCTTAGCTTACCCCAAATAGCTGGAACAAGGCTATGATGATTATGATAGTAATGATTTTCTTTTCCCTTTTCTTTTGACATATTACTAATATCATTTTTCATGTATTTCTATTTTTCCAGTAATCTTGTTTCAACATGATGTTTTCTTCTAGTACACTGTGATAATACACAATCTAATGCTGTGATGTGATAGTTTGTACGTGCCTGTATTGGCGTCCCAGGGTTGCTGCGTCGGACAACTCATGGCCATGTCTGACTCCGTATCATTTAAGAGAAGGGAGAAACTATAATAAGTTTCTTCATGATACTGAATGATGTATTGCCTTGGCAGCAAAGCTGCTGGTTGGGTTGTGTGAGTGTGTGGGTCGGAGAGCACGGGTGTCTTCCAATGAGGGTGTTTTTGGGAGCTTCCCATTTCTGATTTATTTACTCTGTTTATGGCATTTTTATTTTTTTCAAAATGAAAGGGAAAATGAATTTATTATACCAATAGCTTGCTTGCTTCATTTCACATGAATCTGCTGCTTGTTGCTTCTGCCCCTCCTATTGAGCACTTATGAGGAGGCCCGCAATGGCATAAAGAGGTGTTTACATGGGCATTTTCTTCCGTGACGATGCAGATCAGCTACAACACCATGATCAATGTCTATGCCACCACAGGACATCATCTCGAAGCGGAGAAGGTTTTTGAGTCCATGAAGAGGGATGGCCATGCTCCGGATTCCTTCACCTACCTTGCACTTGTTCGAGCATATTCCAAGAGCCAGAAATATTTGGAAGCGGAGGAGATTATTCACACGATGCGGAAGGAAGGTATCCACCCTTCCTGTGCTCATTTCAACCATCTCCTGTCCGCTCTCACAAAGGCAGGATCAATGAATGATGCAGAAAGAGTTTATATAAATATCACGGAAGCTGGTTTGAGTCCCGATCTACTGTGTTATCGATCAATGCTGAGGGGTTATATGGACTATGGATATGTTGATGAAGGGATCTCATTCTTTGAACATATTAATGGGTCTGTAAAACCAGACGGGTTTCTTCTAAGTGCGGCTGTTCATCTTTACAAGTCTGCAGGCAAGGAATTCAAAGCAGGGGATGTTTTGGATTTCATGAATAGGGAGGGAGTCGTATTTCTGAAAAACCTGACAGTTGGATCTAAAGTACAAACCATTTGACATCTATGAAAAACCTGACAGTTGGATCTAAACTATAAACCATTTGACATCTACGGTGGAGAAAGTTGTGGCTTAGAATCCGGAATGCTGTCTGAGGTGGTTCCTGGAAGTGTTCATGAGAGGGACCCAAAAGTCGAAGGTAGCGAAGCCATGTTCTGCAATGCACCATGATTATGATGATGGTTGCAGTGTTGCCAAGGACGTTGAGAACCGAAAGGACAACAAGAATTGCTATGGTGAGAATCAAAACAACAACCTACCTATCACTTGCTGCCTATTTGGGTGCTTATTTCACAGCTGATAGCAATGACATCAGTGTATGCATTTTTCAGTCACAGCAGTGACACAGTTCACAGATGGAATCTCACAAAGATGAGGAGGTGATGATAGAATTAAAGATGGTGGCATCCTTGATTGCATTACAAATAATTATAGATCACAATGATGTGATGTAACATGGCTGGATATGATGGGGTGACAATATGATGAGGAAGGTAGCATGGATGGATATGATGAGGTGATCGAAACAACAACGTATTTCAATAGCATAAGCATGATAGAGCGCTGGATCAAGCACAACGAAAATGACATGTTTTGGTGATGCTGTATTGTGGAGCATCGTTTATGCATTATTTCTAATGATGTGGGGGATACAGGGTACGGTTGAAGGTAATATCAGCTTCACCAAGGAGATATAAAGGGTACAGTTGAAGGTAATATCAGCTTCGCCAAGGAGATATGAAGGGCAGTGCAAAGGGTTGGAGCAGTCACAAGGCATTTCAAATTTGTCAGAAATGGCAAAAAAAAAAAACAAACTCTCACAGCCTTGACGCCTTTCAAGATTCTTTTCTCCCTCTGTTTTCTTTTCTTTTTTTTCTTTTCTTTTCTTTTCTTTTTTGTTTAAACCTTCTCTCCCCTCCATACAGACTCCTGTAAAACTTGTAGGTATGGAGTAAAATTCTACTTCTCATAGCTGAGATTGTTGATATTGACACTGCAGCATGCATTGCCCCTTTGCCTAAATAAGTTTTTTGTTCTACCAGGCACCATGCATGCTGGATTGATGTTTCCAATCACTTCTTTTTTCCCAGTGCATTCCAGACAATTCAGACAGACTAACAACAACACTGGCATGGTTGTTTCCCTTGATGCAGAATGCAGTGTTTGTATACAATCAGTTTACATATACAATTGCAACTATGGCAGCATGAAATACAAGAAAAAACCCAAAAAGAAAAGGTTAAGATGCCATTTATGTGAATGACGATTGGATGCTTTACATTGTAAATCCAATGATGCTTTTCAAAAATTTGATGGCTGAAGGTTCCCCCTCGTGCTGAAATCTCACAGTTCTTAGCCACTTCCATGGGTGACCCTGCCACTTCCAGTTAGGAAGGAGAAAACCCTTGTCCTAAACACCCTTGACAAGTTGACAATCTCAGCCTCCATATGTGTTCTCTTCATGCCATCAAAATGCTGGCATCCCCTGCCTTTTCTAGATATCCTATCTGCGACACCAATAGTCAAGCTTGCTGTGGCTCTGCTGTGTGTTAGCACTCCCAAGACAACTGCAGAGTAGACAGGATTTGATGCCAGTCTATTAAGAAGAATCAATGCCTCCCTCATTAGCAAAGTCCTGCATGTCGAAATTGCTCACAATAATCAGCAGTTTTAAAGGATATAGAATTAGCAATGACGCTGTCAAGGTGGCAGCTGATCACTTGCGCGAATCACCCAATTAATTTTACCTATCAAGAAAATCCAGTCCTTATTGCTGGCTGCGGCAGGAGAGCCACAGTTGGTAGTTTGCGAGACACTTTAGGGCATTTTTGAATACGTGAAATCCAAGGCCAAAAAACAATAATTATCTCATAATGATTTCCATGACAAGTATTGAAACATGGATTTGAATCTTTAGTTCGTATTGGGGTAGCAAGTGGAAATGTTGTATTCCTCTCACAACACTCACCTAGTTTCTTGTGCCAAGAATCCAAATTATGGAAAAGTATAATGATCATTTGGTGGAATCGGCACCTTTCTTTGCTATCCAAATAATGCAAATCATCACATCAAAGGAAAACCTTTTTTTTGTTCCTCTGTTTGGCATGGCGTCCAAGGTTTCCAAAGATGGCCTAAGGGTATGTTTTAGTGATTCCACTCCCTTTTCTTTTTTTTTTCAATTCCTTAGTGAATAGCATCAAGGCAACACCAGGATTGCATATTCGATAAAACAAGTGGAGCAACATCATTGAACTGCAGTAATGAATCCATGAACACAGAAAAATGGAAGGCATTTCACTAGAGCTCCTTACATTGCAGATGGCTATCCCTCTGGTATCTGTAAGTGGAACACGTCAACCAAAAAGGATAGAAGCCAGTGGAACAATGAGACAACTATCACCATCTTTCTTCCTAACAGACCTAGGGCCCTTAAAACATTTTGTGAAACAGGATTCATAAAGCTGAAACCAATTGCTGGGACAAGGCTGAGGATGGCAAGGGTGATTTTTTTTTTCTTTCCTTTTTTTCTTTTTTCCTTTGAAAGATGAGAATTTTATTAAAAAGGGAAAAAGGAACAACAGGGAAGAGGAGAACCCTCAAAAAACGAAAACTATACACAGAAAAAGATAAGGAAAAAAGAAAAAAGAGACAAAAAGAGAAAAAAAGAAACCTGAGCAGAATCTAAAAAGAAAAGAAAAAAGAAAATACAGAAAACCAGACCCACGCCTGGCTGAGGAACCCCAGAAAAACTTTAGGGAGCCCAGTCCCTAAAGAGGACAAGGACTTTGGAGAAGACTCCAGCAGAAGAAGCACTTTTGTTCCTGAAACAGTGGTTATCACATTCCGCCCAAATAGACCAGCAGACCATGAGAAGAAGTAATCAGTTTATCAGTTTACAAGCAGGTATTGAACCCATGAAATGTTGTTAACTTACGACCAGTACATACTAACACCTAGTACATGATGCAAAAAGAAGAAGAAGAAGAAGAAGAGGAGGAGGAGAAGCACGTGTCTGAGGCTAAACAAACAGCATTTCGTCAAATGACAAAAGCTAGAAGGTTTAAAGGAGAAATTGATTCTATATTTACCTTTCTTTACAGAGATCATGCGATTCAGCCAGATCTGCTGCTTCAGCATCCATTTCTGATGCCAAGACTTCCACAATCAACTCCAGAAAGCAGATACCCTTTGGTAAACTGGACTTCAGCAGAATTTCAAAGCCGGATTTGCCGGATGATGCTATAAAAGCAACCACTACAATAGCATGCCGACGCAGTTGAACCTCCTAAGAAATTCATAGTTATTTAGAACTTTGAAAATTGAGGAAAAGCATAACAAAATTCAGCCGAAGTTCTGGGGAGATCTTTTTATACATATATATATTTTTCCAGAGCGTACGCAAGCAAAACCGCAATTACAAAAAATATAAACAGAAATAATCTTCTTTATCTATATATATGTTCTTTTCATCTATAGGGAAGTCTAGACTGGCCAATGGTATAAAGGTTCATTTATAAAGGAAAAGATAATAGAGTAACTATTGAAAAATTGGGGGTGCATTTGCCATGCTGCAAAGGATATGTTTGTAGACATGTAAGCGTAGATTCAAATTGGTAAACTCATAGGCTTAGAATAAATGTGGATACCGTCTGGGATTATGGTAGCATTCTTACAGTATGGTTAAAAAATTATTCAGAAACTTGAATGACTCAGATTTGGTACAGTCAATCATTAGAGTGTGGATATCCGAATATGAGGTACCGAAATCAGGGTGCATTGTTAGCCCTACACAAATATGCTGCAAATGATATGCCTGTAGACATGTAATGTAGAGTCACATTAGAAAAATCAGACATAATATAGTTGTGAAATACTGAGCGTATAGGATTGCAAAAGCATTATCTCAATCATTGTTCAGGCACCTGATAGACTCTAAACTCAGCTTAGTTGATTGGATTTACCAGGTGAGTCATGAGATGAAACAACAGTTTTGCACAAGGGAAAAAAAGTAAATGGAAAAAAGAAAAGAAGAAGAAGAAAACAGCCGAATCAATGAACTTGACACGATCTTTTGTGATATTGGCTTCTCTTCAACTCAGCCAAATCAAACTCAGAAATTGAAATTTTGATTTCAAAATTTATTGTAGATTTTTTTTTAACATTGAACTAATAGAGCAGACTTTTAACTAACAACAGATTGTACACAGCCGGCTGCACCAAGTCAGCCTCTCTATGTAGAAAGATCTTACCCGAGTTATTCTTTAATTTAGATGCATTTGGTTGCACCAAATACCACGGAACTTCATGATCTTTCATGATTAATCAGTCTAATTTGGTGCAACCAAACACGCCCTTAGAGACCAATATTTATTATATCTTGGTTACCAAAATGACATTAGAATCCAGCCTAGAAAGCCAATTGTAATGTGGCAAGTTTGTAGTTGATGGATTACTGCATGTCACCCGAATTTAATGCCCAGTAGTTAATTACTCCAGTTTTAGTACATTATTTTCTTGAGTTTAACAGCAGAATACAAAGAAACCAAGCACTGCCTGCATTAGCACATCAGACTGATCACAGAATCAACAATGAGTGGAAGGCATACATGTGGACCGTTTCCCTTGCAGGTTACACACTCTGCTAAGCCCTCCAGGATACTGCTGAACCTGCCTTGTAATGCAGGAGCATCTTTTGGGACATCAACTGCTTCTGCATACTCAATGCCATCTTTATCGCCAGTACAAAACATCATCAAAAGCTTTGGGCCTGCAATTCAATATAGATAGCATAAAAAGGCAAGTAGCCATAATGAGTTTGGTGTAAGCATAACAGGCAGGAACAGTAAGAGTGAAAATAATGAGAGATATTTGCCCAATCTAGTTACAAATAACCAGAACACAGTTCTCATCAAAATGCCCAGTACTCGGCCAAACGTTGGAATGTCCATATTTCACAGTGCAAGATTAGTCATATCCAGAAGTAAAGAAAGATATCTTTTCTACCACAAAACTTTGATCATATCCTGAAAGATTGACTGTTGCAGTAACAGAAGTCCTGTTTTACCCAATGTTCAAGAATGCGGAATCCAATAGACCATCAGACTTTGGATTTCCAAGTTTAATTGACCAGATCTATGAGACCAACAATTGCGCTGATTAGGAGTAAGGTGGTACAAGTTGAAGGCTCTAAAAGGGCAAGGTGATGGCCCAAATGGACATGGATGGAGGTAGTACGAAACATGATGACTTATGGTCAAACTCAAGTTATGGCCCTTGATAGTGGAATTGCAGAAAAGGATTCATGTTGCTGACCCCGATTAGTTGGGATAAGGCTTTAGATGATGATGATGATTTGGCCAGATCAATGAAAAAATTAGTATCAAGAACACAGTTTGGACACATTGCAAGTAGCGGAACAAAATGAAGTTGATTGGACATGTTCCCACTTGATCAGAAGATTTTCTGAACATCTGTTTAACCGAAAAACTCAGCCCCAATCCCAATTCTAGGCATATTCTCTCCATACAATACATTATGTATTGATGCAACTTGACTAAAAAAAGACCCAATTCTAGGCATATTCTCTCCATACGATACATTATGTATTGATGCAATTTGACTAAGAAAAGACAACCCCTCCCCCCCCCCCACCAAAAAAAAAAAAAAACCTTCCGGGAATAAACTACACAAGCTGGGCAAATCCCCCCCTGCTAATCCAGGAGTAGTCAATTCAAATCAAGTTGGCTCAATCTGTAAGCCTATACATCCTAAATCAGAGAAAAAAATATTAATAATAAAAAAATAAAAATAAAAATCCAATGAGAATGACCTACATACAATTCAATAACAGGAAAAGAAGGCAGACAGCTTGCTTTTGCACGCATAAGCCAGCTTCCTTCCGCAGGAGCCTTGAGAGGCATCCAAACAGTGGGATTGACCCAAACCTGCGGCAAAAAGGATTCCATCAGAGTAGCAAAGAAAATATATGATTCATGGGCAGATGCAAAAAGGAAAACAAAACAAAAACAGAACTCCTGCAAGCTTACTTCACTCTATCCTTATTGGGATTACTTCTCATTAGAATAAGGTTCATTACAAATGTTGCTTCCACTCGTATACATTCTTCTGTATTTCCCACAAGAATCTGTTGCATCGTTTCAAAGAGCGAGATCCAATGCATAGAAGAAATAGATGTGCTGCCACAAAAACCCTCATTTCCCTTCTTGCCTAGACTTTTCACATCAAAGGATCTGGTGGCTGATGAAAGTAAACCTGTAAAGAATGCCTCATCCCAGCTCTCAGAAAATTGGACTCCAGTGTCTGCCTTTTTCTTCTCTTCAAGAATGTTGGGATTTTGGGAATAGGTGATCACAACATTGTCCCTGAGCAGAGTACACTGAAAAAATCATATTGAATTTCATAAGCATAAGCACTAAAAACAAACTGTATGGGAATAATTTACATATCTTCCCATTCATATATACTGTCCATCTAAGAAACTGTGCAATTAGAACCTAGGTAGATGACATCACAACAGCACTTACATAATAAAATGAGAAAGATCCCATAAGCATTTATCAGGAAAAAAAATGGCATAAGGTATCTAGTCTAGCTTACTGCATGGCAAAACCTTTCGGCATGAAATGTACAGAGGGAATGGAAACAGGATAACAAGAAGATTCTAGGGTGCAAGCACTAAACAACATGTTTTGATGATGTCTCTGTGATGTTACAAGCAAGGTATCCAAAAACAGTTGTGTAATGGCTGTTACGTAACAATGGCCACCATTACGAGGCTGTAACAGCCTTTATGGAAAAATGGCCCGTAACAATCCATTTCATACAGTTTTTTATTTTCCAAAGAAAAAAAAAAAAAAACAGAGAGAGAGAGACCATAATAGCCGTTACAAGTCTTACGACCCATATAATAACGATAATGAGAGTGGCCGTTACAGCCACCGTTAACATTATTGAATACCTTGGTCACAATAGGATCTTCTTCATATAAGCCTTATCCCCCAATTAATGGGGGTCAGCAATAATGTCACAAGATGATGACATCCAGTGTCGTCATGTGCAACCGCATACAGCATATGTGATCACACAATGGACATGGCACATTTAAAAAATAATAAAAAAATAAAAAATTGCAAAAAAAAATAAAACCAACAACATTTTGCCTATAAAAAGGCTTTTAAATCTCCTCCATTTGTAATATTCTCACTCCAAAACTCTCTTACTCTCTTCTTCTCTCATATTTCCTAGTTCCAAGTGATCTTAATCTCTCTCTCTCTCTTGAAAGTTGGAAGATCAAGATTCAAGCACTTTTAAATTTAAGGAAGATAGCTTGTTAATTTTCTACAATAATAAATAAATAGCTTGTTGATTTTGTTGTTACTTCTTGTTAACTATATTGTTGAATGTCAATGATTCGATGTTTAATTGATTTTTCTCTTTCTCAAATGTATTTTAAATATGTAAAATTAGTTATCTATTAACTTAGAAAATTTCCCCTTAGTTTCTTATTTTTTTTACATTTTTTTTTTTTAATTTTCCCTTTTTTATATATATATATATATATATATATATATATATATATTCGGAAAAACAAATTTATGCGGTCGCATATGCAATTCGACAACATTGATGACATGTTCAAAACCCGTCTTTAGCATTTGCACCCCATATTTACGGGGTGCAAGACACACCAAAGTTGGCCTCTCATAAAGACATAACACTATACTCAGGTTCTAGCTTATCAGACCTTCAATGTAAGATTGCATTAGGGAGAGGAAGTTGCAAGGATAAAGATGGACTGACACCAAAAAAAAAAAAAACCTTGAGTTAGCATTTTGGGGGCAGACTCATCCTCAATACCAAAGAGAAAAGTAGTTGCTGGGAGTGAATGCACCGGGCACTGGCATGGCATGAAACAACACTTAGCCAAGACACACAAGGATGATGTAATGTGTAAGAGATGACCCAAGTGCCAGAAATTTCTCAGAACAAGGAAATGAATGCTTTCCTCTGCATTCTAGCTATTGACGACTGTGAAATCCACATAGTGGTGTTGTAACTTGTTCCCTGGAAAAGAGATAGATTAGAACTGTTCAAAATCAGTTCCTCACTCATGAAGACAAATGATGTAATTCCACAACGATCCAGTTGCCTTCCCTGGGACCTCTATGAATAGTATCTTCCAACTTCTAGGTTAAGACCTCTATGAACAATATCTTCCAACTACTGGGTTAAGTTGGCATGCGGCATATATAAGACAATAGTCAATGCCTCCTACCCTAAAGGAAGATCTAAAAATAACACCTAGCTCCAGATTCATCCTCCTCTTTCAGTCCTCTAAAACGTTGTACAGAAAAACAGACATCAGAATATATGATAAATCAGCATGTTACAGATGGCCTTATTACCCAAAACAGATAGAAAATGGCTAGATTCCCAGGTATGATTCAAATGAACGATTAAAAAAGCTTTCCAAGTCAGCCATTCCACTCCATTACACGAAACAAAACAAAGAAATTTGAAAATGACAGACAAAAATAAGCGGCTGCAAGCTCTACCTTCTATCAGGTCTTGTGTTGAAACTCAGTGTGTGCTGCAAAATGACACGCAGTATACGAAGAGATCTATGAACAACAACAACCTGCACCAAGACAGAACCAAGCACATAAACAGGAGAAGAAAAAAGCAACGCTTAGTATATGGACCACATATTATCCTTGAGAAAATGAAAGGGATTTACCATAAAGATATGCCACATGCTTGTTTTAGGGTAACAGTAATTTTATTATGGAGCAAAGAAAAGCACAACAACAACAAAAAAAATTATCGGCTGATGAAAAATTTTCTTCTTCCAAACTGAACTGGAAGCAACAAACTCCTCTTTACAGCCTCCTTCAAAAGCGTTGAGGCCCAATGCCAAATCAATCATCCTTCCCTTCGCTCTCTAAAAGACCCCTTTTGGCAATTCCAATCTGTTGTTGAAAATGCTTTCTGTTGTGTTCCAGAAAGGCAAAATTCAAACAAGATATGCCAACCTCCACAAGACCAACCTTCTCTTGCCACCACTACCCCCATTCTCAAGCTTACAGCAATGCTGCTATCAATCTGGCCATCACCCATGCCATTACATACAAACCTAATAACCTCCTCCAAATCTCCATCGCAAAAACACAAAGTAACAAAGTGATCCACGAGGTTGGCATTACTAAAGCACATGTTGTGCCATTGATGATAATCATCTTCCTATTTCTCGAGTGGTTGACAATTAGAGCCTTATCTTTACCAACCAGCCACTCGGAATGCCATTTTTGTAGGTGATAAGGAGATTGCACATAAATGGAAGGGCATAAAGTTCCCAGTACAAAGAGAAAGGCAAGACACCCCCACCTTGGCCAAACCATGAACAGAAGAATTAGCATGTCTACCAACATGGACAAATGAAATGTTTAGCATAGCAGATGGAGGTCTAATCTGATTGAAAACAAAGGATAAATCCCAATGCGGGAATGCCTAAGCCCCATTCCTCTAGCCCAATCTCATGATAACATTAGCAAAATAGCCTTCTACAATGACATGCTTCCCTTGGAACTGGTCGTCGATGATTTTTACAACTTCCTGAGGAGCAAATGCTAAAAAAAGAAATATCTAGAATTAAAATAAAAAATAAAACTCACCCCACTCACACCGGATGGAATTAGACTTCCACAAGGGGCCCCATCAAAGTTGAATTTCCCACATTCCAGCTAGAGGGGGAGCCAATTTAGCACCAGATCTATGACATGTGGATGGGTGTGTGTGTGTGTGTTTGTGTGTGTGTGTGTGTGTGTGTGTGTGTGTGTGTGTGAGAGAGAGAGAGATGATGTGAGAAGTTAAGGGTAGATTTAATTAGTGGATTGGAGATGGGCATTTGAGTGGGTGACCGGGAGCAATAGGGGTGTCGATGGGCCAAGTTCTGGCCAGGTATAGGGGTACCCATACCCATACACCCCATCGGATACTACAGCCATGCCAATACCCATATGCATGGCAGGCCTGAAATGCACACCCATTGCCATACCCTCTAGGGTGTTGGTGTACCCATTAGGGTATCGGCTACCCATTTATGATTTAGGATTTTAAAAACATACACCAATAACTAAAAAAAAAAAAATTATAGCACAAATTAAATAAATAAATAAAATCTTCTTCATTTCGTGTATATAATCTATCACATGATTGCTAAAAACTAAAGGGAAATTGCATACTTCAAATACAAATAATTAAAATATAAACCGTCCAAATTGTCGGCCCAAAAAGATGTAGAATGAACCAAAAGTTAAGCTTGTTTAATTATCTATTGATCAGATTAGCAAGCATCTTTAGGAAGGATAAAAGTGAAAATTATCCAATGGTCCTATTTCAACAAAGTCTAAGAATCAAAGGTTAGGATTGTTCAATCGATCAGATTTTGGGACAGTTACATAGTGACAGTGGTTTCCAAAATTTACTCAGTTTGATTTGAGAGATTGTTTGCCACATGCGAAATTTCCATGTGCCTGCATATCAAATGTCATACAGCCTGTGTATCAAATAACTCCCCATTTGATTAAAACTCTTGATTTGGTATGTAAACTCTACATGGATATCTTTCAAAAAAAATTTATACACAGATCCAATATGCTGGCATTTGTACCACAGGCCATTTTACACCTCGGATGGGCCACATGTCCATTTCAAAATGGATAATTGATAGGTTTAATCTAGACGGTCTGCTATTTCAATGCATGGAATACATATTATTTATTCATATATTTATATATAAATTTCAGGTGGGGTTCAGATATACCCATACCCGGCCCACCTATTTATCAAGCTCAAAATATACCCAAACCCACACCCACACCCATTTAGCCATGCCCATGTCGGGCAAGGTTCGGGTACCCATTGGCAGCTCTAGGGAGAAGGTGGTTAATCAATTATCAGAAAGAGTCCTGGATCATTTGGACAGTTGGAGTGGTTAGAGTTAAGGGTGAGACTTGAGACAGATGTACTTCGGTTGGATATCATTTGTCTAATGATCAATGGTATGAGTTGCCCCAGTGGGGCCGATATGAAGAGGTGATCAGAATGTAGTCTTACTGTCAGTCATATCCTTGAAAATCCATGAATTAAAATTTACATGGGATTGTGATTTTAATCATTGATGTGTTCAGCTGAAAGAGGACTGCTGGAAAGTGAAGTTTCAATTGCTCAGGTTCCAAACTTGAAAGAAAACTGTTGAGGACCATACTTGCATTGTGATGATTAGACCATAGGGCATTCAACATGTTTCCTAAATAATGGACGGTTGTGATCATTGGAACATCTGCATGTGGGCCCCAACAGGGCAACACGTGCTACTGACACTGAGTCGCGAGGTATGACAAAACAGACTCAAGTAGTAAGATTTTGGAGAAAGTCCTTGATACTCTTGAGATTGTGATCGGTAGGCAGGCAGTAATGAGTTTATACATGCACTAATGATTTGTACACGTGTAATGAACATGATTAAATTAGTAAACTCAGCTGGGAACACCACAGGAAACAATGTAAAATTGCACTTAGAGCCTCTTAAGTCGATGTGTTTTGGTCCGCATGAGTTTTGGATCTGCCTGATTTTCGTATTTTCCCTTCATCATGGTCAATCATACCTAATGAACGGTTTTGATGAAACATAAACACCATCGTGGGCCCACACAAACCTATAGTTGTCAGCCCATGCCCATTGGTTACTGTGGCGTGACCCACTTGAGTTGTGAATCCAAATGATTTTTGTCCCTAAATCCTATCATTGAGCGAAAGATCAGCTAGATCCACAACTCAGGTGGGCCACAGCACATGGAACAATGGGGATGGAATACCAACCATAGGTTTGTGTGTGAGGCCACCAAGGTGTGTGTCTTTCATCGTTAGTTAGGTGTAACTTGTGAAGATGAAGAGAAGACACAAAATTGGCCTGATAGAAGACTAAGGCGGGCAATACCATGTGAACTTAATGGTTTTAGGAGCAATTCTACATTGTTCCTGTTGATGTGACCCATATGAGTTATTAATCGGGCTTTTTTCTGGCTGTACGGTCCGAATAAGGGTTATCACCTGATGGATGGAGGGGATTTTGCATATACAACATGGTGGACCCCTTGTCCAATTCCACGACTCTTTACAAAGCCAGAAGAAGCAGTTACTTCTGAGAGCGCGGAGTTGGGTGGGACCCCTTACCGTGGGGCTCACAGTGATGTATTTGCCTTAAATCCACACAATCCAACCATTTTGAAAGCTCATTTTAGGGCATGATCTCAAAAATGAAGCATACCCAAATCTTAGGTGGACCACACCACAGGAAATAGTCGTGATTGAATCCCCACCATTAAAAACTTCATGGAGTCCACTGGAATGTTTATTTACCATCCAACCTGTTGATAAGGTCACAAAGACCTATATGAAGAGACCACAAAAATATCATCTTGACCCAAAGCTTTTGTGGCCCACAAGAAGTTTTTAATGGTCAATTACTATTTTTTCTTGTACTATGATCCATCTGAGATTTGGATCTGCTTTATTTTTTTTGGAACATGCCCTAAAATGAGTTTTCAAAACAGATGAATGGTGTAGATCAGTGTGTTCAGTAGCGCCCATAGCGTAGCGAAATCGCAATGTAACGTAGCAAATAGTGTTTATCCCCTATAGCGTGCGCTGCAGGGGTCGTAGCGTACGTTACGGATACGTAGCGTGTAGTGCAGGTAGCATGCGCTACCTGTCTGGTGTTTTTTTTTTTTTTTTTCACTGCATGAAACAGTGGTGAACTCACACCACAAGCCACAACTAAAGTTATTAAAAAAAAAAAAAACTCTATTCGAAAGGGCTTCCACACCCAAACCGACGCAGCTCCTCTCCCCACCCTTCCATCTGGAGATTGAAAATCCTCTTACAGGCCCAAACCGATGCTGCCGACGCTGCTCCACTCCCCACCCTTCAATGTTGAGGTCGAAAATCTGCTGCCAGGCGCAAACTGACGTTGTTGACGTTGCTCCTCTCCCTACTCTTCAATCTTGAGTTGGAAAAACTGCTTCCAGACGCAAACCGATCGCTGTGGAGCTTCAACATTTGCAGTTTTCACTGATTCAATCTCATCTTGAGACAAAAATAGGTACGCTCGTTCCTTTTTTTTTTTAATTTTTTCGATGTACAATGAAAATAACTTGGTATTTTTAATTTTTTCCTCATTTTTTCCCTTTTAAAATGCCGGTTACTATCGGGTTTTTTGTTCTTTATCCTTTTTTTTCCTGTGGTATAGCCCACGTGGGCCCCACTGAGGTACGTGACTGGGTGGGATGTGCATTATTTTCTATGGTGTAGCCCACGTGGGCCCCACTAAGGTGCGTGAAGACGTGGGATGTGCATTATTTTCTATGGTGTGGCCCACGTGGATCCCACTGAGGTGCATGAAGGGGTGGATATGCATTATTTTCTATGGTGGGGCCCACTGAGGTGCGTGCAGGGGTAGATTTGCATTGTTTTCTATGGTGGGCCCACTGTGGTGTGTGTATGAGTGTAAAATTAAAAAATAGAAGTATTGTTTTATATATTTTTCTTTTTTCTTACTATTTAATATTTATCATACATATATATATATGGGAAAAGGTACTATGCGCTCGACCTCACGATTAGCTCCCGTTAGGTCGAGCTTGTGGGCCCCGCCGTGATGCGTGTCGACCATCAACACCGTGCATTTGATGGATACCCTCTAAATTATGGGATATCCCAAAAATCAGCCGTATACGGAACTCAGGTGGGCCATACCATCTAAAATCATGTGAAACATCGTTAAAACATATAAAAGCACTTGGTGGGGCCCACCTGAGTTTTGAATACTGCTGAAACTTGGTCTAAATCCTCATGCAAGTGGGACACACATAATAGATGGGCTGGATTTGCAAACCACATCTCGGTGGGCCCAAAAAACTGATTATGAATGTTTTAACGGTGCACGGCCCCTCCCCACCTCTGTATGTGGTGTGGCCCACACAAGTCACGGATTGACTTGATTTTTGAGACCTAGGCCCACGATGGAATGGTGCATCTGACTGATGGGTTAGATGTTCGAAACGCATCACGGTGGGGCCCACACAGCTCGACCTCATGGGACGGACTCGTGAGGTCGAGCGCATAGTACCTTTTCCCTATATATATATATATATATATATATATATATATATATATATATATATATATAAAAATAGAAGTATTGTGTAGCTTACGCTACACGCTACGGAGGGTTGAATGCTACGCAACACGCTACCGCTATTTAAAACACTAGAGTAAATGTAATCACATACATCATGGTGGGCCCCACAGTCAAGGGTCCCGCACCGCTCAATGGTTCCAGGGATCCAACGAAGCCGCGCCCATCACTTCCAAAGAAAAAAGTAGAAAATCGTGGGGAAATGGAAAGATCATGGAGGCCTTAGCAGGCACTATCCAAACAGCTCCATACTTTTGTCCATTTAAGATATTTTACAATTTTCCCTGTTTCTTCCTATTAATTTATTAAAAAATCAAGTAGCGATTAGTGTAATTGAACAATATATTCAAAAACTTTTTGCTCATAGCCTCATCTCTTTTGGTTGCTAGTATATCTATTGGTTTGTTTTATTTGCAGCATTCCATGTTACCATTTTGGTCATCATTCTTAATGAATCTTGTTTCGTTTTGCTACAAGAAACAAACAAATGATGCACTCAAATAGCAATACAAGATACGAAATCTGCACAATGCCAAATTACAACTTACAAAACTATTCATTGTTCATTCTAGAAACTCCAAACAACCTATTACTATAAGTCACTCACATTTTTTAGAATACAGAGGTCAAGTAATGCTTCAAGCAACACATCCAATTGCAGCATCCCATTATTTATCTGTCATTACAAGAAAAATTACCAGTCAATCCAATAAACTATACAAGCCAAAGCCAAAATGAACACACTTCAAGTCTTCTAAAACAAAATCATGATTTTAGGGAAAAAAAAATTTGGCACTTCTTTTTGGACGGTAACAAAAGCTTTATTAAAACTGAGCAAAAAGAGGAACAACCGGGCAAATCAGGAAGGGGGGTGGTGGGAGCCATCCCTCAAAACTGCCAACCACCCAATGATAGCATAAAAACCCAATTCCCTGGGAGTTCTTCCCTCTTAAAAAGATCCACCAAGAGAAAATGTAGCCGTTGGCCCTTGAGAGAACCGCCACACTAGATTCAGTTTTATTATTGAAGGTGTGGCCATCTCACTCTCTCCACAAGGACCAAAAACTGCAATAAAAGAAAGGCTCCATAAGATATTTTCCTTTTCGCCATCAATTCCCCCTTTCCAGGAAAGAATATAATCCCCCATTGCGATTGATCTAGGCATCACTTAGTGCATACGAAAAACTACCAAGGATTCCACTCCAAATCTTCACCGCGAATTCACAATAGATAAAAAGACAATCAATCAGTTCAGCATCCTTGAGACAAAAGTTTTGGCACTTGGTTAATGGAGAAGACAATACTGCCAACTGTAAGATGATCCTGATCTTCCTAATGACACTGAATTTGAAGTGCATGACACTGGTAGCCATGAAAGAAGTTGACCTCTAAACCCCACAGTTGGGGTTAGAAATGATTGCGTCACCAAGTTATAACCAGAATCCACATTATTCCAGTGCAAAACATAAAATTACAATAGCATGTCCGAATTATTGATGAATGCATCTACCTGCACACAACATGAAGGAAATTCTAAATTTTGGAAATGAATATGTCAAATTCACTGAGATTTTCTCCACACGCACGCACACATATGCAAATATGAGACCACTGTTTTAACCAAACTAAAAGCACTAGGATGGTCCCATTTTATTTGACCAAACTAAATGATATTCTTCACACAATTTATCCACGTCAAAACTATTGATATCTTGGATAACTCAACCAGACGTCCTTTTTTGAGAGATAATGTCAACCAGACATTCTTAGCAACTTGGTTATCTAAATGGTCATTTATAGAGAGGATTTGTTACCTCAGTTGATCAATGATATATAATCTCATTATTTTTCCAATTACCTTTGTCAGTACATCTTGGAGATGAGAAACTTTTGCAGCCTCAACTGAATGAACAGGCTGCATGCGATCATGCAAAGTCACATCAGAAAAGCTTTCATCTGCCAGAGATTCGAGAGTTATTTTGGAAGACACGCTCATGCACCTGAAAAGCACATAAAAATCTGATGCACAAGTCATAAGTAACTTGGAGACCAGATTTCTTTCTGATTGTTTGTCACTTGTAGAGTCCCAGATTGCTAACAACGTGTTTGAAAGATCATGCTGCGCACATTCATTCCTTGTTGTAACATTGCAGCAATCATTAACGAGATCTGTTTGGATTCCTATGGCTTTAGTACACTTTGGCTGTGATGTCTCAGGGAAAATAATCTCCTGTGATAAACAGCTTGTACCATTAGTACAAACTCCTTAAACCCAATAAATCAAAAAAATATCTAGTGTATGGGAGGTGCTGTTGCAATTAAAGCAATTTAGTTGAAGAAATTACCGGAATTGGACATCCATTAGAGGTGGTAGTATCTGAAAAAAAAAATAAAGCAAATGAAAGCAGACATTTTAGGAAAAAATAGAAACATGAAATAGTAGGAAAATGAAAACATCTTAACTCCAGGTGTTTAAATACAATTCTCACCACTATCAATCAATATGCGACGCTTCAATTCAGATACAGCAGATAATCCATCCATCTGAATGTCTGTCCGTGTAGAATCATGTTCAAAACTGTTCTTGATATTACGGGATAATCGTTTTGATGTACCTTCTCGAGCCCATGGTCCAGAAATGGGAAACCCAGTGCCAACTTGATCAATAGAAGTGCTTGCCCTGTGAAGTTGCAGGGTAGAAGCCTCATACTCCCTGTTCGTACGTAAGTAATGCTCAATCTCATGCATGAATTACCTTTAAAAATATATAAATAATAAATAAATAAATCTCATGCATGAATTGAAACAGTCACTAAGCTAAGATCATGCACTAAAAATGAGATATCCCCTCATCAGATTATATACAAGAATAAATACTTAAGCAAATCTACTTTATTTGTTTGTGTGATACTTTACGCCTAACAATTATCAGCCAAATTAACAAAATCCAGGCATGTTAGTAAGATTTATAGTACACCATACACAGTGCTGAAGGAAATGCGAGCATCAGATGCAGACAAGTTCACATGAAGCATATGCCTGTGTATATCGAGATATGTTTAACATAAACTTCATTTACAACAAGAAAAACAATAAAAGAGAAGGATTAATTTAAGATATAGATGGAATGTAATTACCAACATGTTGAAATTACATGGTACAAAATAATGGCAAAGTAAAAGCTAGCTATTAAGTTAAAACATAAGCCTTGGCAGTCTTGACAAAAAAGAAAAGAAAAAAAAAAAAACTATAAATATCTATATTGCAATATAAAAAAATAAAATAAAATTTATTTTTTTTTCCAAAACAATTCCAGATTCAGAATACACACGCTCATTCATCTTCAAAGATAATGAACATCACGAGAGGGAAGTGCAGTTTACTCACGCGTTTGTTTTCTTCAGAGAGTGTATCTCGGCATCTTTTGCTTCCAGCTGGGAAAAGGCAGATTTTAGTTGTCCATCCTTCTTATCCCTGTCCTTTTTAAGCTCCATGCATTCATGTTCCTGCCAAAGAAATCCAAAGAAATCAAAACAAGCCCAACAATACAAGTCCAAATAAATCCATTTCAAAATTTAATCGGATCACAACTCTGGCCACAACTTTTATCATTAATCCCAACAATCTGACGGTTTAAGGTTTAACTAAGGATGTGGTACTTGATAGAATGGAATGGCGGAATAGGATTCATGTAGCTGACCCAATTAGTTAGGATAAGGCTTAGATGATGATGATATTGATTTTCCCATATAGGTTTGCAGTTTGTAAATATAAATATATTCGATTATCGATACCAGCAGTTCATGAAAAATGAATGTTAGTACAGTTATTTAGATAATAATACAGGCAGTTTAATAGAAAACGAAATTCAGCAATTTATTTTAGTTTTGCACATAAAAATGAGAAAAAAATACCAGGTGATTAAGTTGCTTAGAGACACGTCCCAACTCCCTCTGTAATTGAAAGAGAAAAGTTAGATGTCAATATCAACCTACTTCAAGATTCATCAATCATCAATAATCAAATAAAATCGAAGTCATGCTGCATTTGGATTCCCATAAAGCGATTCAAGGGATTTTTACAGCCCCCGAATTACTCCGATGACTGTTTCAAACCAGACCTGAAACGTTGCAGATATTGATGGGGCAAAGGATGGGGAAATGGATCATTCTTCAGGACATTGTCAAAATTCCTGCCCCGCCAAACACATACAAGAATGGAAGCCCATCCATTCTTTGAAAATACCCAATTCACTAACAATTTGGTGTGCATCCAGAGGACTTCTAAATATTGTGATCAACCTGCTTCCAGAATCTGGATTCTAGCAAGTTCAAAATTTTATCAAGACAGGACTTCACTTGCTACGTAGTGGGCTTCCAACAAGATGGAGCCCGCTTCCACCAGACCGTCAACACTCTTAGACCGTGGGAACTTCACCATACATGTAGCCTACCCCCAGCATTTACTGGGTCCCAGTATGAATGACCAACCGTGCATAGATTGCACCAAGCAGACAATCCTGACCATTCAATTAATGGATTTATCCTCGTTGAGTGTGGCCTCTTAACCTTAGCTTCAAATTAGGTGAGGCCCATGGGATCATCCAACAGGCAGGATTCCTCCACCTTGATCCATATGTAGCAGAACACACCAGGCAATCCGTTCCATGTTCAAGAATGGGCCTCTTGGTTCTGCGTGATACTACTTGATAGGACTTTGTGAATTGGCTTTGAACAACATATGATGTTCCATCGATCAAGATGGCATCTTTGGTCCATCCAACAAAAAGTACAAGTCGTACCCAGCTTTTATTGATCAAGAATCTTGATGTATGTAGTGGGCACCATTGTCAACAGGTCCTGCTTCAAACAAACCCCCCATTTTGGAAAACCTCAAGCCATAGAATCAAATTCCTTGCCTAACCCAGCCAGTTGCAGACCCCAATTGGGCGGTTAAGATCATAACTTGGCCAGTTATGAGCTCACCAGATCAACATCCCTGAACACTGAATGGAGGGCCCCGCGTATATGTTGTAACAAGGTAGGCTACAGTGATAGTTCACCGTCACTTTTTAAATGATGGTGGATCATCAACCGTGCAAATGGCATGCATTTAATCATCTGAATGATATATGCCCCATCATGGATGAAAAAAAGCTGAAAACTGCACTGCTCGGACGCCCTCAACCATCTGATTCCGCTCATCGAATCAGGCTCAGCCTGTCGAGCGTGATTCTCAGCTGGCAATCTATCCACGAGGAGTCCAGCAGTTAGGACGGCCTTGGTAGACGTCAATGCATGCCACGTGTACGGTGGATGAATCAGCGTCATTTAAAATTTAAATAAAAAAAAATAGCATCTCCTCCATAACAGAACATTCTGGATTTTCCAATTTCCCAAACGGAAACAGAAACCCTAACCTTCAACCGCTCAATCTCCTTCTCCTTTCCGCCTCCGGCGTGACGGCCCGTTCCGGTCCTCGCGGCCGGCCGCCACTGCTCGACCACTTCGCAGTCCATTTCGGGGAAGGAATCGGATTCGGGTCTCTCCGAGAACCTCTGCGACAGCTCTCGGGGAGGCGAGAAGCTGACGTCATCCCACGCGCTATCGTGCGCATGGGGGTGGGAGGGAGGAATGGCGGGAGTGGCTTGCGTGGCGTTTCTTGTGGAGATGACTTCTTCCTCGAGCCGAATCGCCTGGTCCAAGAATTTCTCGTCCCATTCGTCGAAACCCTCGAAGCTCATTTTTTGGGGTCTGGTCGTGTCAGAATGAGGGGGGGAATATTTCAATAAAAATGGGCGTTTGAAGTGATGGATTTGGGAAAGGAAGAGGGAAATGGTGTGTGGGTTTTTAAATTCGACTGCATTTTTTTTCTCCATGGTAATGATGGCTCCATACGCACCCCATCATCAAGCGCCATACACGAACACCCAGCAAGTGCCGTCTTGGCATACGTGTGTAGGATCTGATACGTTCATAAGGCAGTTGTTTCGGTGAATTTTCATTGTATCAAAAGTAAGGCTGGTGCGTCCCAAGCGTAGGCCATCCACCTATGAACGAATGGAAGGTTAGAAAATGAGAACCAAAGCTCTGCATTGCACGCTCATGTGTCGTTTATCTGGTCAGTTGGCCAGCCTTATTTTATAAGAGGATGCATGGACCGTTGGAACCGTCCGTTGAACGTCCTGGATTGACTACGCGTGTCCCTGCATTGCACATGTGGGGGTGTTATTTCTTGCGCTTGAAGATGGGGATCTGGAATCAGCACTCCTCGTTTGGATGACGGGATTTCTCTACAACACCTGTTTTATGCGGCGCGTAAACACGCTATCTCAGTGGGGTCCATGATGTTATATATTTAGAATCTACTCCGTCCATCAGGTTATATCTTCGATTCTATGACATAATGAAAAATAAATAAAAAAATCAGCTAATCCAAATCTCAGATGGGCTACATCATAGTAAACGATGGAGATGAGTTGTCAAACATAGTTTTCGTGTCCGGCCACTGTGATGATTGACTTTAATCAAACCCAGTAATCAGGTGTAACTCACGATTTTTATGTTAATAGGAAAAATTGGGCCTGATTGATAACTCTCAATGCTAACACTGTATGAGATTAGAGCTTTTAGAAGCAAGTGAATATTCATCATTTTTAGGCATGCCGTGAAATCGCTCCAATGAGGTGGACAGTGTGCACGCGCGGTGAAAATTCATACTTGAGAGAGATCCGGTCCATTCATCGGTGCGAATCGCCATACCATAATCTGTCAAAGAAAGCAGTTCGGTACAATCATTGTTGGGCTACACATGGATAGTATGCGGATGGATCGAATCACAGGACTTTCTCATCATATGGGTCCCAGTGGGTGGCCACACATGTTGGATCAAAAGTTGGGATCAAGGCTAAAAGAAGTTCCTTCCAAAGGACGGTTATTGAGGCCGAAATCTTAGTCCACATAGCTACATGATAAAATTTGGACGACTGAAAAATCAGGCCGAAAGTCCAAATAGCTACTAAATAAAGGCTTCTTGGTGGTCAACATGATGCATTGTAAGGACTACCATTACGAGTGGTTTGCAACGTGGATTTGGGGGGACTTCAAATCCCAGGTTGTTTGACACCATGAAAGAACTGTGGGTTTCAAATCCCTCAAAGGGTTTCAGATCCAAGTGAAAACTTAGATTATATTTAAAATCCTTATAGCGTGTCACCAAGCAATTACTTTACCGGGCACATGGCCTGCTAATGATATCCCAAAACAATTAAATTATTAATTGCATCTGTATTATAGGCACTGTCTAGACAATTTATATGTAAATCAACCATAAAAATTCATTGGTTAGTCACTTAGACATGATTTTGTGCTTGTGGCCCATACAAGACTTGGAATTTTATCATTTTTAGGTAAAACATATATTTTAGCAGGTTTATGACAACCATGATGTCAAACATTACATACATTAACTAATTAGAGATTGTTACGTTGATTTAGTAATTAAATTCAAACCCTTATAAATATACCATACATAGCTACTTATAAATTAAAGTTGACTCCTAATTTAAGGTGCAAAACAAAACAAGAGGGACATGATTTTGTGCTTGAAGCTTATATGAGACTTGAAATTTCATTATTTTCGGGCAAAGCATATATTTTAGTAGGCTTATGACAACCACCATGTCAAACATTACATGCATAGTAATTAAATTCAAACCCCTATAAATATACCATACACAGCTACTTTTAGATTAAAGTTGATTCCTAATCCAGGTTACAAAATGCAATAGGAGGATTTTAAATCCAGGAGGTTCTGAATCCTGGGGCTCCAAATCTACGCTGCCAAGTAGGTGCTAACATTCATGTGTTATCTAACCTGTTTATCTTGAGAGGTGGCAAAGGAATTCACCAAGAAATGTGCTCACTGCAAAAGTGTGATTGGCCATAAATAAAATTTTAAAATTTTAGAGCATGGTTTTGGTCTTGCTGGCTTGTTCCACAACAGGATTTACAGCATTACTTATGTCTGAAATGTATTTACTTATTTTTTGGCCTACCTTAGTTTTGGGATGTGGACAACTTTTTGTGTGATCCATAGTATTCTTGATGGCCTCTATTTATCTTCAACGTGGATTGCAAATATTCTTGATAAACAACAATAATGTAAGACTAACTAAAATGCAATTTGCTCACTCTCAGGTGTAAGCCAAAATTATATAAAAAGAAAAAGAAAAAATATATATAAGTTAAAAAGGGGTATACTATAATTGATGTCTAACCTAGTTGTTCGAGGAAGTGGTTATTAGCTTCATTGAATATATCAGTTCAATTGTGTTTATTTAAGTTGTGGATGCCGTACATCATAACATTCTCCTAGTTATTTAAAGTATAAGTCAATGCATTTCAACTTACGGGGGAATTTTTAACTTTATGTTATTTGTTATTACATCTATCTCCTTGGAGTGAGACTTCATCAGTGAAATGTAGTTCTGCAAATGTTAAATACAATTCAACGTATATTTTGTTCTGTTTGTTAACAGGCTCTCCACCTTTATCTGTCAGCCAACAGATACAACAGATACAGTTTTAGGTTTTTATGAAACTACTTAAACATCGGCCACTATACCTAAACCACCATCATCGATATGAACCTTGTCCAAACTATTTGGGGTTGACTACAATAATCATGTTTTTCTTTTCATTTAATCAAGGATCTTCAATTAGCCGGAGTCCTTTCTTACTACCTCCCCTCGTGTCATTTTGATCTGATGGATTAGTCTTGTAAAATAGCAAGGTTTAACAGTCCGATGTTGTGATGCCTCATATGAGACGAACAAATGATCTAGGTTCGCATTGTGTGATGAAAAATGCATGTTAAATTGCTACCATTTCTTGAAATAATGCCTCTCACATGGAACAAGTGATCTATGTTCGCCTTGTGTGATATCACTTTTCTTCTTTCAAAATACGCAGCACACCTTTCTTTTAATTTTTTAGCAACATCTATTACCATATGGCAACGCACCAAAAAGCTTACTCATTGATTAGAGATAGGGAGCTGTAAGAGCTCATCTCATTTTATTTGACTGTAATTATGTAATGGAAATCTATTCTTAAAAAGTGATATCTAATATATAACTATGATCAACAAAAATGAAATAAAGTAAAATTTAAGTGTCGCCGTAATAGGCCTTGAGGCAATTCGCACAGGAGAGATCAAAGGAGTGTGATTTTAATAGATGTGCCAATATCCTACAAACGTGAGAGATAGAACTGTATTCATGATATGGCTATGTGAACACAAGTTTAATTATCCTGTTAGTGAGAAATAATTTTCATTAATGTGTGAATTCCATGCATCCAAATATACCATTTGCTAGTGAGATATAGGGATCTCAGTGGAGTAGGTCATATTTGAGATCCTATTCACTCTGAACCTGTATAATGCAGAATTTGATTTTTAAATATGTATGATTAATTAAATGGACTGGATTCAAGTTTACAAAAAATAAATCTGAATCATATTCAGGTCGGATCCATATCGAGTAGTGAGATCCGATCGCCCCACTATTTCATGCTTTAAACGTTCAACCATTTCGACTCCCACAATAGTGAGTTATATGTGGTTGTTCGACTTATGCTCTTCATACTTTAATACTTCCGTATAATTTAAATTGTACCATTTTGTTACTAAATTAAATATATTATCGTATACAATTTTTAGATTTGTGATGTGGCGAATTTAAACCTAGATTTGACTCGAATTCATTGGCTATATGGATTTTTTTACTTAGAAATAGATTTGACTATTTATATGTGGATCATATATGGATATCACCTTTTCGGTCCACGCCGGATCCTGCTCCAGATCCAAATCTAGCTATAAATTTTCAAACTTGGAGCCAATCGAGATCCGGCCCATTGAGAGCCCTGGCGAGATAAGTCCCTATTGACTTGGTGGTAACTAAAAGAAGGAAGTTTGGATGTCAAAATAAACCTTCTTTGAGATTCCAAGTAAGGCGAAACCCCTTTTCCACCAGTGTCCACACTTTCAGCTAGTAGGACGTTCACCGTACATGCAGCCCACCTCCATCAATCACAACTGTCCATTTGCTGGGTCCCATTATAAATGTCTCAACTTACATGGGTCCCACCAATTGGACAATCCTAACAATCTTGACCATGGTCTCTTAACATGGTAGGTCCGGCGGGATCATTCAATAGGCACACTTCCCCCACCCGATCCATATAGAGTGGAGTAAACCACACAAATCGTTTCACGTTCAAGAATGGGCCTCATTCAAAGCGGGCCGCTTGACACTACTTTATAAATTGGCACGGAGCAATATATCATTTTTAGGCCCGCAGCAATAGTACAAGTGAGCCCACTCTTCCTTGATCCAGAATCTTGATCGGCAGCTGGAAACGCTCATTGTTGGGCCACACATGGACATTGAACATTTATCCTATCTTGTGTTAAACTGCCCGTCCATCTTTCTCATGTGAGCATGGCCCAGCAATGATTGAGCCACCCTGCCTTTTATTCTAAGGTAACTGTCATGTGTCATAATACGGCGGTCCACCCATTTAGGGGTGTACATGGAGTCGAATTGAGTTGAGTTGGCCTCTGCTCGACTCCGCTTGGCCACTAGCTGACATCAGTTTGAACTCGGCTGGGCTTGGTCCTCGAGCTTGACTGGCCAGCTCGGCTCAGTTTGGTCAGCAGCTTAGGTAGAGTTTGAACCAAGATCAAGCCAAGTTCGTCATTGAAGCATTTTCACAAATACCTATACTGCACCTTCAAAACCCATTTGTATGTGAAACAGAAGCAATGGTTTTATATGTATTTTATCAAACACCTTCTAAGCAACATAAAAACCAGTAAAAACAAAAAAAAAAAAAGAGAGGGTATTTGTTTCATGTACATACCTTCCTAGGGCCCATATTGATGGCACTGTCAACATATATAAAGTACTTGGTGAGCAACATACATGAAAGGAAGGTGGAGATAATGACCACACCTTCGTTGATGGCACTGTCACCGGCCAACATACATGAAAGTACTTGTTGGCATTGTCACTAGCCAAATGTCGTTGAGTCATTTTATCAAACACTTGGTGAGCAACATCAATGACAAAGTAACCGAGTCATCGAACTGGTTCGATTCGAGCTGGATTCGATCTGAGTCGAGTCGAGCTAGGGCCTGCTCAAACTTGGCTCGAACTCATTTTCGAGCTAAAAAAACAGCTCGACTCAGCTCGAACTTAGCTTCGAACCTAGTCGAATCAAGCCTTTTTTAGTCTAGTCGAGTGAGGTAACCGAGCTAGCTCAGTTTGTGTACACCCCTACCCATCATGGGGACATCATACACGAGTTTAATGGAGACAGTTATCATATCTTTTCCAACCGTCCACATATACCGATATGCATCCGATACATTTATCGTGGAAAATCACTCATTGGACCATGGCGATCTGGGGCATGATGGCAATACATGTTGCGCTTTGCACCGGCACCTTGGATTTGGAGGTAAATTGTCACGCCCCAAACTCGGAAACCGGGCTTACAAAATTTTCGATCGCTGAATCCGGCGCTGACAACCTCCATAGTACCCCATTCTCGACTCCCGACACCCATACACTAGGTTCCGATCCTGGGATCATATAAAGAGGGTTTCAAACATGATTTGATTCGTAATGAGCATAACCATAAGCATAACCCACGAACAATAACCACAAGAGCTTTGAGTACAGTGCGTATGAAAGGGAAATACAAGATAAGCAAAATAACAGAAACTCCAGAAGCTCGACTGCACACTCTTACTGTGGCGAGTCTATGGCTGCATCCTGACGTCACCTGCATGCATCAATCGTGCATAAGCTTATACAAAGCTTAGAAGGTGGTGTAAGTGTGTGCGTAGTATGAACATGCTTAAAATGCAATGCCAGAGTAATGCAAAATCATACTGATGGATACATTAAAGCAATCAGTCGTACCAAGGCTATGCGGTGCAAAACATAAATGCTATCGGCCATATCAAGACCATGTGATGCGAGATGCAACTCAAGCATGTCAATCCTCATATCAGTACAACTCATCAAATATTAGTACAGTTCTCATTTTGGATAATCACTAAGGTTTAATACACTCCAAATGGCACTGCCCCTTTCCTAGGCGCGTAGTCCAGGTGAGCGTAAGAAACCTCACTATTCGCCTGGCCAATAGTTTGTCAATATCTATCCGGCACGTTGATAACGGACTTATTCACGAGCTGGTCAAACTCAGCCTAGTGATGCCTCCTACCCTCGGGCGAGTAAGGCCACACCCTTTTCAAATTGACCACGACACAGTGGGAGACGCGACCTCCTATTATTCGGCCCTCGTGCGCTTATGTATCCACTCGGTCTTGACGTTGGAGTCATCCTCTGGTACCACTGGGTTTAGAGATTTTCACCCAGGGGCATCTATGGCACCCCGATGCTTAGTAACAATATTTTCCGTGTCCAATTCTGCTTTCCACGATATGTTTGTGGAAGTGATAGTCCTGATGTTGCTAGGGCGTATAGAAATCATGTCATACAAATGCGAAGTGCATGAATCACACTACCAGTCATGCAATAATCATACGCGTACCGTGCGCTCATAAGGGGCAACTCCACCTATTAAGGAGCCCATAAACAATCTGCCCGAAGGCATATGCTATGATCAGTCACTCCTCATATCAAGCATACGTATGATGCGTGTGAGCATGAGTCATGAAACTATACTAAACATGTGGTGATAGATTCTGTTCATAACGAAGATGGGCCTAGACGGCCTACACACAACAAGTATGAGCCTAACAATGGGCCCTATGGAGAGTTATAATGCGGACATTTAACCAACATTATTCTTACAATGTGGATGTTAAACCATCATTGCTCCCAAGGCATGGCCCGCCATAAACTTCATTACATAAACCATGGTGGAATCACACATTGCAATGGGCCTTATGTACATCACGTTGGGCCTCGGCCCATGGGCCTCAAATGTACCAAATGAGCCGTATCACATGGGCCTCATATATATCAAGGTGGGCCTCAACAATGGGCTTAATCAAATAGGCTGAATAAAATGAGCCAATTCGAATGGGATGAGTTGCATGGGCTAAGTCCAATACACCATTCATCCATGATCATTATAGAGCATACAGAAAATGAATCATATTCAAAGGATCATCTGGACCATACCACAAATGACAGTGGTGGTAATGATTTCCACAGTTAAGTTTCTAGTGGGCCCACCATAGTGTTTATTTTCCATCCAAACTGTTCATATGGTCATTAGGATCTGAACAGGGAAGGAAAACAATTATTGTATTGAATCAAACTTCTGTAACCCAAAGGGATTTCAAGGGTGGGTACTCAACACCACTGTTTTCTGTAGGGTGGTCCACTTGATATTAGATCTGCCTTATTTTTAGTCTCAAGCCTCAAAATTATCTTTTAAAATGGTTGGACGGTTTAGATGCAGCACGTGCATCATGGTGGGTCCCATATAGATGGACAACATAGATACAACACATACATCAGCGTGGGACACATACATCAGCGGCTTCCACGTGGGGCCCACCATAATGTTTATTTTCCATCTAATCAGTTGAGAAGGTCACACAGACCAAGATTGAAGAGAAAAAACCAATTTCATACTGATCCAAAACTTCTATCAATCCAAAAAGGGTTTCAATGACAGACGTTCAATCCTCATTGTTCCCTGTAACGTGGGCCACCTAAGTCCACATACGACTGATTTTTGGGGTGGCCCACTACCCCAAAGGGGGGCCTACCAAATGCACGGTGTTGATGTGCATCACGCCTCACATCGGGCCCACAGCTAGGACCACGTCCCTGCCCGTCCTTCCATCCACGCACAGCAGTAGGACGTTGTTGCAGCGTCAGCGCCTGCTGCACCCTTAAAATTTTATTTTTTTAATGTTTTCTCATGGTTTTTCTGTGGTAGGGCCTGCATCACTTCCCTAGTTGGATTTTACAGCTCATGACGGACCAAACAAGTCCAATATTCAATGTATTTTGGTGTGTAGAAACGTCAGAGTAGGCCCTGATAGATTTTGACGGTAAGGATCACTGTTTTCTTTAATTCGGCCCACCAGGTATTCAGACTGGGTCCATTCTTCAGTTCAACGCCCAAAACGAGATGAGAAATAGGATAGATGGCATGGATTATATACATATATCAAGGTGGGGCTTGCATGAGTAGCCCACCCAAAATTTATATATATAAATATATATTATATATTTTTATTTGGACGGTCCAACGTCCGACGCCCAGACCTGGATGGTCGGCTGGACGTAGGATGTTGCAGTAAATGTGGGTCCCACGTGAGGCCCTCTAGCACACACACACACACACACACACATATATATATATATATTATTATTATTATTATTATATTATATTATATTATATTATATATATACTATATATAATATATAATATCATATACATGAAAAATCACTCATTCGGGCAAACAGTTGATGAAAACCACATTTGGTGGGTCCGCAGCTGACACGACCCACGAGAGTATGGGGTCAGGCTGATATTTGTATTTTCCCTTCAACTGGGACTAGGGGTGCACATTTAACCGGTAGAACCAGACCGGAACCGACCAAACGGTCCGGTTTGGTCCGGTTTTAGAGTGCACCGGTTCCGATTCCGGTTCCAAAAATCAAAGAACCGGTGATATCGGTTCAATTCTTGGTTTGGGGGTATGTAGAACCGAACCGAACCGTGAACCGATCCGTAGAACTAAACCGTGGATTTGATCCGTAGAACCGAACCGTGGAACCGAACCTTGAACCGAACCGATGTATTTTTACATACCTTATAATTATTTTCGTAAATGTATTTTTGAACACCTTATACAACATCTAAACCATTCATCAAATGGATCACAACATGGATGAACATGGGCTTGCAATTGGGCTAGGTTATAAAAAGCCAAGAACCGTGGAACCGATCCGGAACCGAACCGATTTTAACGGTTCGGTTCCGGTTCGGTTTTAGGGTGCCAACGGTCGAACCGTTCGGAACGGTTCTGTTTATTACATCTATCTCCTTGGAGTGAGACTTCATCAGTGAAATGTAGTTCTGCAAATGTTAAATACAATTCAACGTATATTTTGTTCTGTTTGTTAACAGGCTCTCCACCTTTATCTGTCAGCCAACAGATACAACAGATACAGTTTTAGGTTTTTATGAAACTACTTAAACATCGGCCACTATACCTAAACCACCATCATCGATATGAACCTTGTCCAAACTATTTGGGGTTGACTACAATAATCATGTTTTTCTTTTCATTTAATCAAGGATCTTCAATTAGCCGGAGTCCTTTCTTACTACCTCCCCTCGTGTCATTTTGATCTGATGGATTAGTCTTGTAAAATAGCAAGGTTTAACAGTCCGATGTTGTGATGCCTCATATGAGACGAACAAATGATCTAGGTTCGCATTGTGTGATGAAAAATGCATGTTAAATTGCTACCATTTCTTGAAATAATGCCTCTCACATGGAACAAGTGATCTATGTTCGCCTTGTGTGATATCACTTTTCTTCTTTCAAAATACGCAGCACACCTTTCTTTTAATTTTTTAGCAACATCTATTACCATATGGCAACGCACCAAAAAGCTTACTCATTGATTAGAGATAGGGAGCTGTAAGAGCTCATCTCATTTTATTTGACTGTAATTATGTAATGGAAATCTATTCTTAAAAAGTGATATCTAATATATAACTATGATCAACAAAAATGAAATAAAGTAAAATTTAAGTGTCGCCGTAATAGGCCTTGAGGCAATTCGCACAGGAGAGATCAAAGGAGTGTGATTTTAATAGATGTGCCAATATCCTACAAACGTGAGAGATAGAACTGTATTCATGATATGGCTATGTGAACACAAGTTTAATTATCCTGTTAGTGAGAAATAATTTTCATTAATGTGTGAATTCCATGCATCCAAATATACCATTTGCTAGTGAGATATAGGGATCTCAGTGGAGTAGGTCATATTTGAGATCCTATTCACTCTGAACCTGTATAATGCAGAATTTGATTTTTAAATATGTATGATTAATTCAATGAAGCGGGTCAGATTCTCACTATTACATGATTTAGATTGGATATGAATCTAATAGTGAGATCCGATTAGATCCTCACTATTACATGCTTCAATCCGTCAACCATTCTGACTTCCTCTATCTTACTTCCGTGTAGCTGTTTAATCGGATCCCCTATCCCAAACAGACCATTTGGTCCATTCGAAATTAAATATATTATCGTATACAATTTTTAGATTTGTGATGTGGCGAATTTAAACCTAGATTTGACTCGAATTCATTGGCTATATGGATTTTTTTACTTAGAAATAGATTTGACTATTTATATGTGGATCATATATGGATATCACCTTTTCGGTCCACGCCGGATCCTGCTCCAGATCCAAATCTAGCTACAAATTTTCAAACTTGGAGCCAATCGAGATCCGGCCCATTGAGAGCCCTGGCGAGATAAGTCCCTATTGACTTGGTGGTAACTAAAAGAAGGAAGTTTGGATGTCAAAATAAACCTTCTTTGAGATTCCAAGTAAGGCGAAACCCCTTTTCCACCAGTGTCCACACTTTCAGCTAGTAGGATGTTCACCGTACATGCAGCCCACCTCCATCAATCACAACTGTCCATTTGCTGGGTCCCATTATAAATGTCTCAACTTACATGGGTCCCACCAATTGGACAATCCTAACAATCTTGACCATGGCCTCTTAACATGGTAGGTCCGGCGGGATCATTCAATAGGCACACTTCCCCCACCCGATCCATATAGAGTGGAGTAAACCACACAAATCGTTTCACGTTCAAGAATGGGCCTCATTCAAAGCGGGCCGCTTGACACTACTTTATAAATTGGCACGGAGCAATATATCATTTTTAGGCCCGCAGCAATAGTACAAGTGAGCCCACTCTTCCTTGATCCAGAATCTTGATCGGCAGCTGGAAACGCTCATTGTTGGGCCACACATGGACATTGAACATTTATCCTATCTTGTGTTAAACTGCCCGTCCATCTTTCTCATGTGAGCATGGCCCAGCAATGATTGAGCCACCCTGCCTTTTATTCTAAGGTAACTGTCATGTGTCATAATACGGCGGTCCACCCATTTAGGGGTGTACATGGAGTCGAATGGAGACAGTTATCATATCTTTTCCAACCGTCCACATATACCGATATGCATCCGATACATTTATCGTGGAAAATCACTCATTGGACCATGGCGATCTGGGGCATGATGGCAATACATGTTGCGCTTTGCACCGGCACCTTGGATTTGGAGGTAAATTGTCACGCCCCAAACTCGGAAACCGGGCTTACAAAATTTTCGATCGCTGAATTCGGCGCTTACAGCCTCCGTAATATCCCATTCTTATTTATTTATCTATTTATTGTGTTTTGAAATCCCAATAAAATGTTGGAATTTTCAATTCAAGTGATTTTTTTTGTGCTCCACTTTAAAAGTAGGAAAATCGTATGTATAATAAAAGTATTGCTAAGCTACTAATCCACCGTAAACATGTGAAACCGATGACACCCCAAAACAATCTAACTATCCACAACATCACTAAAATTGCATCAATGAAATAATTCTAACCATCCAAATGTTGGACATGTAAGTGGAAGGTAAAAAAGCACCGGTGAGTCGCTTATTTGCTATCCTTGCATGTGGCCCACCTAAAGCTCAAAATTTTCCTTATTTGTTGCCAGAGTATATATTTTAATACGCTTATTACAACCATTCCATCAAATATCTCACACACAAAAATCAGGAATATGAAAGCGGATTTAATTATTTAAATCTATGTATGTGAATACAATGAATAATTCTAGCATATTATAAATACATGCTCCAGTTGGAAGATTTGATCAGCAGCTCGAGCCAAGTTTGAGCCAAGATCGAGCCAAGTTCACCATTAAGGCATTTTCACAAACACCTTTACTACACCTTCAAAACCCATTTGTATGTGAAATATAAGTAATAGTTTTACAAGTATTCTTTCAAACACTTTCTAAGCAACATAAAAACCAGTAAAAACAAAAAAAAAAGAGAGGGTATTTGTTTCATGTACATACCTTCCTAGGGCCCATATTGATGGCACTGTCAACATATATAAAGTACTTGGTGAGCAACATACATGAAAGGAAGGTGGAGATAATGACCACACCTTCGTTGATGGCACTGTCACCGGCCAACATACATGAAAGTACTTGTTGGCATTGTCACCAGCCAAATGTCGTTGAGTCATTTTATCAAACACTTGGTGAGCAACATCAATGACAAAGTAACCGAGTCATCGAACTGGTTCGATTCGAGCTGGATTCGATCTGAGTCGAGTCGAGCTAGGGCCTGCTCAAACTTGGCTCGAACTCATTTTCGAGCTAAAAAAACAGCTCGACTCAGCTCGAACTTAGCTTCGAACCTAGTCGAATCAAGCCTTTTTTAGTCTAGTCGAGTGAGGTAACCGAGCTAGCTCAGTTTGTGTACACCCCTACCCATCATGGGGACATCATACACGAGTTTAATGGAGACAGTTATCATATCTTTTCCAACCGTCCACATATACCGATATGCATCCGATACATTTATCGTGGAAAATCACTCATTGGACCATGGCGATCTGGGGCATGATGGCAATACATGTTGCGCTTTGCACCGGCACATTGGATTTGGAGGTAAATTGTCACGCCCCAAACTCGGAAACCGGGCTTACAAAATTTTCGATCGCTGAATCCGGCGCTGACAACCTCCATAGTACCCCATTCTCGACTCCCGACACCCATACACTAGGTTCCGATCCTGGGATCATATAAAGAGGGTTTCAAACATGATTTGATTCGTAATGAGCATAACCATAAGCATAACCCACGAACAATAACCACAAGAGCTTTGAGTACAGTGCGTATGAAAGGGAAATACAAGATAAGCAAAATAACAGAAACTCCAGAAGCTCGACTGCACACTCTTACTGCGGCGAGTCTATGGCTGCATCCTGACGTCACCTGCATGCATCAATCGTGCATAAGCTTATACAAAGCTTAGAAGGTGGTGTAAGTGTGTGCATAGTATGAACATGCTTAAAATGCAATGCCAGAGTAATGCAAAATCATACTGATGGATACATTAAAGCAATCAGTCGTACCAAGGCTATGCGGTGCAAAACATAAATGCTATCGGCCATATCAAGACCATGTGATGCGAGATGCAACTCAAGCATGTCAATCCTCATATCAGTACAACTCATCAAATATTAGTACATTTCTCATTTTGGATAATCACTAAGGTTTAATACACTCCAAATGGCACTGCCCCTTTCCTAGGCGCGTAGTCGAAGTGAGCGTAAGAAACCTCACTATTCGCCTGGCCAATAGTTTGTCAATATCTATCCGGCACGTTGATAACAGACTTATTCACGAGCTGGTCAAACTCAGCCTAGTGATGCCTCCTACCCTCGGGCGAGTAAGGCCACACCCTTTTCAAATTGACCACGACACAGTGGGAGACGCGACCTCCTATTATTCGGCCCTCGTGCGCTCATGTATCCACTCGGTCTTGACGTTGGAGTCATCCTCTGGTACCACTGGGTTTAGAGATTTTCACCCAGGGGCATTTATGGCACCCCGATGCTTAGTAACAATATTTTCCGTGTCCAATTCTGCTTTCCACGATATGTTTGTGGAAGTGATAGTCCTGATGTTGCTAGGGCGTATAGAAATCACGTCATACAAATGCGAAGTGCATGAATCACACTACCAGTCATGCAATAATCATACGCGTACCGTGCGCTCATAAGGGGCAACTCCACCTATTAAGGAGCCCATAAACAATCTGCCCGAAGGCATATGCTATGATCAGTCACTCCTCATATCAAGCATACGTATGATGCGTGTGAGCATGAGTCATGAAACTATACTAAACATGTGGTGATAGATTCTGTTCATAACGAAGATGGGCCTAGACGGCCTACACACAACAAGTATGAGCCTAACAATGGGCCCTATGGAGAGTTATAATGCGGATATTTAACCAACATTATTCTTACAATGTGGATGTTAAACCATCATTGCTCCCAAGGCATGGCCCGCCATAAACTTTATTACATAAACCATGGTGGAATCACACATTGCAATGGGCCTTATGTACATCACGTTGGGCCTCGGCCCATGGGCCTCAAATGTACCAAATGAGCCGTATCACATGGGCCTCATATATATCAAGGTGGGCCTCAACAATGGGCTTAATCAAATAGGCTGAATAAAATGAGCCAATTCGAATGGGATGAGTTGCATGGGCTAAGTCCAATACACCATTCATCCATGATCATTATAGAGCATACAGAAAATGAATCATATTCAAAGGATCATCTGGACCATACCACAAATGACAGTGGTGGTAATGATTTCCACAGTTAAGTTTCTAGTGGGCCCACCATAGTGTTTATTTTCCATCCAAACTGTTCATATGGTCATTAGGATCTGAACAGGGAAGGAAAACAATTATTGTATTGAATCAAACTTCTGTAACCCAAAGGGATTTCAAGGGTGGGTACTCAACACCACTGTTTTCTGTAGGGTGGTCCACTTGATATTAGATCTGCCTTATTTTTAGTCTCAAGCCTCAAAATTATCTTTTAAAATGGTTGGACGGTTTAGATGCAGCACGTGCATCATGGTGGGTCCCATATAGATGGACAACATAGATACAACACATACATCAGCGTGGGACACATACATCAACGGCTTCCACGTGGGGCCCACCATAATGTTTATTTTCCATCTAATCAGTTGAGAAGGTCACACAGACCAAGATTGAAGAGAAAAAACCAATTTCATACTGATCCAAAACTTCTATCAATCCAAAAGGGGTTTCAATGACAGACGTTCAATCCTCATTGTTCCCTGTAACGTGGGCCACCTAAGTCCACATACGACTGATTTTTGGGGTGGCCCACTACCCCAAAGGGGGGCCTACCAAATGCACGGTGTTGATGTGCATCACGCCTCACATCGGGCCCACAGCTAGGACCACGTCCCTGCCTGTCCTTCCATCCACGCACAGCAGTAGGACGTTGTTGCAGCGTCAGCGCCTGCTGCACCCTTAAAATTTTATTTTTTTAATGTTTTCTCATGGTTTTTCTGTGGTAGGGCCTGCATCACTTCCCTAGTTGGATTTTACAGCTCATGACGGACCAAACAAGTCCAATATTCAATGTATTTTGGTGTGTAGAAACGTCAGAGTAGGCCCTGATAGATTTTGACGGTAAGGATCACTGTTTTCTTTAATTCGGCCCACCAGGTATTCAGACTGGGTCCATTCTTCAGTTCAACGCCCAAAACGAGATGAGAAATAGGATAGATGGCATGGATTATATACATATATCAAGGTGGGGCTTGCATGAGTAGCCCACCCAAAATTTATATATATAAATATATATTATATATTTTTATTTGGACGGTCCAACGTCCGACGCCCAGACCTGGATGGTCGGCTGGACGTAGGATGTTGCAGTAAATGTGGGTCCCACGTGGGGCCCTCTAGCACACACACACACACACACACACACACACATATATATATATTATTATTATTATTATTATTATATTATATTATATTATATTATATATATACTATATATAATATATAATATCATATACATGAAAAATCACTCATTCGGGCAAACAGTTGATGAAAACCACATTTGGTGGGTCCGCAGCTGACACGACCCACGAGAGTATGGGGTCAGGCTGATATTTGTATTTTCCCTTCAACTGGGACTAGGGGTGCACATTTAACCGGTAGAACCAGATCGGAACCGACCAAACGGTCCGGTTTGGTCCGGTTTTAGAGTGCACCGGTTCCGGTTCCGGTTCCGGTTCCAAAAATCAAAGAACCGGTGATATCGGTTCAATTCTTGGTTTGGGGGTATGTAGAACCGAACCGAACCGTGAACCGATCCGTAGAACTAAACCGTGGATTTGATCCGTAGAACCGAACCGTGGAACCGAACCTTGAACCGAACCGATGTATTTTTACATACCTTATAATTATTTTCGTAAATGTATTTTTGAACACCTTATACAACATCTAAACCATTCATCAAATGGACCACAACATGGATGGACATGGGCTTGCAATTGGGCTAGATTATAAAAAGCCAAGAACCGTGGAATCGATCCAGAACCGAACCGGTTTTAACGGTTCGGTTCTAGGGTGCCAACGGTTCGGTTCCGGTTCCAAATTTCCTAGAACCGTTAGGAACAGTTTGGTTCCGGTTTCACCCCAGAACCGGACCAAACCGAACCGTGTGCACCCCTAACTGGGACTGTCCAGACGGGTAGGCTAGCTGGGCTATCGCCGGATGGTCCAGCAAGGTGGGCCTGTTATATGGATGACATAGATATAATACATTCTTCACGGTAGGCCACTCACATACACCAGGTGGGCCACACACCTCTACATCATTCAAGAGAGAGAGAGAGAGAGAGACCCCGCCACTACGGGCCCCTCATAGTTTCATACATCAAAATGGGTCCCACCAACAAGTGGGCCATAAAATAAGAATTAACGGTGGATCACCCATCTGTCGGCCTTCTTCTTGGTTCCTTAGTCCCCTTAACTCAAATGCTCAACTTTTGACGGTGGTTGATGGAGTTTTGATGGTGGAGATGAGAGATGAGAGGGTGGAAAAGTGGGCCACACTTGATGATTTAGGAGAGCTTGAGAGGGCTTGGACGTGGGGTATTGCTTAGGAGTGAGTTTTGAGAAATGAGAGAAAGAGAGAAATGATGGATTAAAGGGATGGATGGAGTGGTGGTTGTGAGGAAAATAGATGGATAGGTAAAGTTTGATTAAAAATTTTGTAAAAGAGGGATGGGTAGGGGAGAGAGAGAGTTGACTTGGAAAAAAGAGGGATGAATTGCTTGTACTTGAGGTATGGGGTGTACTTGACTTGATTAATTGATTGATTGATGAGATATGTTGTAGAGATTCCCTCGAAATTCGCAACGTGCGACGTTTCTTCGGAATGAATGCGGGTCTATATCTCCTGGCCCGGGTATCGGTTCGGTGCGCGAGTCGCGGCGTTGGAACAGCGGTGATAGCGCAGTTGCTAAGGTACAAGTTTCGGGTCGAGCCGACTTTGGTGTGTAGGACTCGGCTTAGGATCGCGTGCAGACATCGGATACGGATCGAGAGTTGTCGAAATTCGACCGGGAGGACCGCGGAAACCTACGGAATGGTACGGATTAGGATATGGGTCTTACATAAATAGGTGTATTTCAAATACAAGTAGTTACATTTTACATTTGGCCATCCTCGTTTTTGAAATTGAAAGTAACTTGAAAGCATTTTTTAAATTTTATATCTTTTAGTGTTATTTATTTATTTATTTATCTATTTATTGTGTTTTGAAATCCCAATAAAATGTTGGAATTTTCAATTCAAGTGATTTTTTTTGTGCTCCACTTTAAAAGTAGGAAAATCGTATGTATAATAAAAGTATTGCTAAGCTACTAATCCACCGTAAACATGTGAAACCGATGACACCCCAAAACAATCTAACTATCCACAACATCACTAAAATTGCATCAATGAAATAATTCCAACCATCCAAATGTTGGACATGTAAGTGGAAGGTAAAAAAGCACCGGTGAGTCGCTTATTTGCTATCCTTGCATGTGGCCCACCTAAAGCTCAAAATTTTCCTTATTTGTTGCCAGAGTATATATTTTAATACGCTTATTACAACCATTCCATCAAATATCTCACACACAAAAATCAGGAATATGAAAGCGGATTTAATTATTTAAATCTATGTATGTGAATACAATGAATAATTCTAGCATATTATAAATACATGCTCCAGTTGGAAGATTTGGATCCCAATGCATTTCAACCAAACACAACTGAGAATTTGAAATCCCCTTAGTTCCAAGGCCTTGTTTGGCACTATGGATTGGAAAATACCTTAGACTTGGAATCCCCCGATCATATTTGACACCTTGGGATTTAGAATCGTTTGTAATAAAAAAGTAGCTATGCATGGTATATTGCAGAGGTTTGAATTTAATTACTAAATTAACTTTAATATCCCTATCTAATGCATGTATATAATGTTCAACACAATAATTGTGATAAGCTCATTGGAATATATACTTTGGCTGAAAAATGATGAAATTTCAAGTATCAAATGGGCCACAAGCATAAGATCACATCCAAGCAATTAACCAATATTTGTAATTGTTGATTTACATGGACAATGTTTAAAGGTGCAAACCATCCTATATATTAAAGTAATTTTAGTGACGTAATTGATAATCTATTTGTTTTGGGATATCACTTATGCCTGCATGCTTAATAAATTAGTAGTCTAGTGGCACACATATTATGCATGCAACTCATAGAAGATTTTAGATGTAATTTTAGCTTCCACCTTAGATTTCAAACCCTTTGCCGGATGAGATTTTAAATCCCAATTACTTTATGATGCAAAACACACAAGGTGTTTGAAATCCCGTTAAATTCTCTCAAATTCATGATACCAAACGATCCCTAGTATAATTATGATTTGAATTCCAATGCATTTCAAACCAAAGCTTCCAAACATGCCATTGAGTGTCTAGAAACGGTAGGCTGCTCTCCTCTAATACGAAATTATACAATTCAAAAGCTTACTGACAGTATATCTAGCCGTGTCATGAGTGTGGAAGCCTTTGGGTAAAGTATGGAAAAGAGTAGAATACCTTCAGAGTAATCTTAGTCATTAGATGAGTGCCATGCGTGTATGACCTAAATGGGTGGCCCACAAGGTTTGATAGCATCTGCACGGTGTTCGGGACTCACATGAAGTTCAGGATGGATGGCCTATATCCAACAGATCAACTAACTATCGGAGTAAAAATGATTTCATCACCACCTTAGCTTTATGGTTAGGATGGCCTCCGGGAATGATTAGATCTTTGGATCATTCATAGACAATATGATTAATGAATATTATCAATCAACTTTATGTTCAGAAATTCTTTTAGATACTTTTATCAAAGGATTGCCTTCCTTTTAGATGAACGGAGACTGTTGGAACCTATCACATTCCATCTTTCTCCCTTATTTCAATCATCATGGCTATTATTATTATTAATTTCTTTTGAATTTTGACAGAAGATGGTAAAAAATTAAGTATAAAATAAAAAATATCCATAGCATGGTATTTATTGTATGAGAGACATTTATTAGTAGTTGCTCACAAGCCCCACAGCCTAAATCCAACAACATGGCATAAATCCATCCCAACGCGGATTGCGTCCTACCCCTGCCCGTTTCAAGCTAGAGGTTTTATCCACACCATCCATCTATTTCTCTGTAACATTTCATGGAATGTGACAAAATTAGGAAAATCCAAGACTCAAGTGGACTGCACCATAGGGAGCAGTGGTGTTGGCGATGATCACCGTTGAAACGTTCTTACGCACAGTGATGTTTATTTACCATCCAACCTATTCATAAAGTTACATAGACTTCAATGAATGGAAAAGACAAATATCAGCTTGATCCAAAACTTCTGTGTCCCTTAAGAAGTTTTCAACGGTAAGAATTTAATCCCCATTGTGTGGTTGACCTGTTTCTTAGATCTGTCTCATTTTTGGAAATATCTACTGAAATGATACATATAAATGGATAGACGGTGTGGATAAAACCCATACATCACAATGGCCGCTCAGAGCTCCTGCACGCTCCTAGATTGAGACGGGCGGGGGTAAGACGCAATCCGCGTTCTTCATCTATCACAAGCAAGCTAGCTGTTCATGTAGTTGCTTGCGAATGTAGGTGCATGGGCCAACAGCAAGGCATGGTCTGTGAAATTTTCCATGTTAGATGCACGATAGGAACATTCTTCGGGTGCGCATGTATATTCAATTCTAACCGGTGGATGGGATGACCCATGTGTGGGTGGACCATGCCCCAAAAGCCTGCCAAATCGGAAGATCCTAACACAAAATTCATAACATGCACGATCGGACTGTACCACGATCCAACTAGTGTAAACCATTGGGCCCACCATAGATGGAGCATATGACCAATATCAGACGCACCAGACGATCATGACATCTAACTAAAGGACTGCATCTGGACCATTGAATATTTTAATTCAACAATCCATTTGTCAGCCACCTACGGGACGAGGTTATGATGATTCTTCAATATAATTTTTGGACTGCGACCCATCTACATTAAACCCCACAGCCTCATTCCCTTGGACTGGGCACATGTACGTTCCACTCGCGGGTGGACATACCCTGGTGGAGTATCAAAATTCAAAGCCTTGTTCACATATTAAATTATTAACGGTTAGATTCGATATCGCGAGGGTCACGCACGGCACATCATGTTATCAGCGTGCTAATCCAGAAGAATAAACCATCGAGTATTGAGAGACTCTTTGATACTCTAATTAGGCTGATAGATGATACGCAGGCACATGGAAGTTACTCAGAAGCTGCATGCTCTGCACACACGTACTTCGAATTAAACTGTTCAAATCACGGGCACTAGTTTAGATGTATCATAAAGAAAACTACGCAATACCTGATTATTGGGGGTTGGTGGGGCATTTATTGGACGGTTTAAAAAAATCCAACTGTACTAATTCAACAAACGAATTATCACGAAACAAAGGTCAGAATGGTTCGATCAATTGGATTTTGGGATTATGACGGCCAGGCTCCACAATCTAGTCTATTTAACTTGAGTTAATGTATGCTACATATACAATTTCAGATCGACTGCGTATCAAAAGCTATCGTCTAGCAGAGTATCAAATAACTCTCCTAAACTAATGCGGGGAATGATCTGATGTAAGCGCTAGTGGACACTGGTCCGTTGAGCGACGAGGCTACTGCCTCCCAGGCGTGGGACAGGCAAACCACGTTCTTCGCTAGGCATTTGGGAGTAGTGGATCTGCACCATCCATCTAGTGGGTCCTATGCGTGGATGGCCAAACCATCCCTGCAGTCAGCACCATGGCCCCACCTGATACTCGCAACTTATCACCACGAGAGTCATTGCCTATTATAATGCCACAGCCGTTGGATTTTCAGGTGGTCCGATTGATCCCCGACTACCTGATCAGAGATTTTTTTACGTACGACATTCTATTTGAATTTCCAACATGTACATCGTTAGCTGAGATCATCCAAGCAACGCAAAATGGTGGACCACGTCATAAGATTAGCTTCAGCAAAACAACCGGATGGTCCACTGATCAGGAGAACTACCGTGTCTGGATCAATGGACAGATGATGGTCTGACTCGATGTACGGTTGTAAAGAATCTAACCAGGGAAACGGATCGGCTACTCCCCCGCCACCAGCCAATGGCTGATGGTCGGTGCTCTGTGGGCCCCACCGCGATGTATTTGTTTCATCCATGCCGTCCATCTATTTCTCTAGATTATTTTATTATATGAAACCAAAAATGAGGTATACCTCAATCTCAAGTGGACCAAATTACAGGAAACAGTGTTGAGTGAACGTGGGCCATTAAAAATTTTTTGGGGGCCATAAAAGTTTTGGATCAATCTGATCTTTGGTTTTACCCTTCATCTGGGTATGTATGACCTAATCAAAAGATTAGATGTCAAATAAACAGTACAGTGGGACTTAGGAGGATTTTAATGGTGGATATCCAATCACTATTGTTTTCCTGTGATGTGGCCCACCTAAAATGATCTGTAAAAATGGATGAACGGAATGGATGAAACAAATATATCATGGTGGGGCCCATAGAGCACCGATCATTAGCCATGGGGCTAGTGGCAGGGAGAGTAGCCAATCCGTTCTCCCTGACCAGGGTTTAGCATGTTTTCTGGCACAGCTGAGCATTATGGTGCGGCCCATTCTTTCTAGGGCTCGGATTTCCCACACAAGCGACATTTTGGCGGGAAAGGTATGTCCAGATCTACATAGTTATCTTGATCTTAACAACTGCGTAACGCAGGATTGTGAAATTCCTAATCACGCTGTTTGCATCTGGATTATAAAATACGAAAGATATACTGAGTACGCAGATGTTTGCTAATCCCACACGCGTGCGGGACTTGTCCGCATCCACACGAGGGCTCATCTGTCACATTGTGACACATGTGCAAGATCTGAGCTTTTTCCCTCAGGCTTTATACATTGTTTAGATTACTGTTGTTTAGATCTACGGTCGTAAAATCAACAGTTTAGCACCTAAGGCAGGCGACAGTATATCAAAACAAATGAATGGCTGGAAAAAATTGTAGATGTCAGTTTACTTTGAAAGATGTGGTCCACTTGAATATTGAAATTGTCTGATTTTTTAGATCGAAGATCTAAGCATTACTTCTAACCTAATGCAGAGATCCGATCGGATACATGTTTTTCATATTCGCATATGTGCTGCGCGTATATATATCGGCTCTACACGCGTGTAGAACTAGTAAACACCTCATCACACGCAACACGTGTTTATCGCAGAATGCCCGGGGTTTCGAGTTTCTGAGAAGTTGGATACATGCTCTGGCAATCCGTGCCACTGGTCGGCTGCATCCTACGGTCGATGGGCATAATGGGAAAAATATCACCCAATAAGACAAATCTCAGACGTTTGATTTGTGGCATAAAGATAGACAGTCAAGAAGAGAAATGCCACAAATAGCCCAATGGTCTGGATTATGGAACTGTGGGTCCCATTTCTCAAAATTGAAAAAGGATCCGGCACCGCGAGGCTAATTACGTGAATCATCTCTTAACTCAGGGGTAAAAACGAAGAGCACATTGAATATTTTTTCGAGGGAATCCTTTTATGTCTGTCGGGACTAAACGTGCAGAGTGCGTCTCCGCTACTGGAGCCGACATTATGAGTATTATGAAGATCAGATCTGTCCATTTTGTGGAATATATTGTATATGGACCATACAAAGAAAACGACTCCGATAAGACGATTTTAACCGTCCTTAATTTCTGATGAATTTATAACATTGAAAAGAAAATTTTAAGTGGCTCAAAGGTCAGGATCATCAACGAAGAGAGATTAAAGGTTATTTTCTATTAGAACGGACGGTCTAAATAACCAGACAGTCTCAACATGTGGCTCAAGTGAGTGGAGACGGACGCTGGATCTTCCTGATTCCCGACGGACGCAAAACGAACATTTTCCCCAGATCTGGCGCGTCGTATAAAGGCAGAAAAGCTCTCTCCACTCACCTCACCGCACCAGCTGCGCTCTCGTTTTCGCATTTTCCGTCGGTGCGAAGTAAAAAAAAACACCCATTTCCATCGCTCTCGCTTCGGAAGAAAACCCTCAAAAAAAGGAGAAGACGAGATGCGTCGCAACAACGATCCAAATCCCTTTGACGAAGAAGAAGTGAATCCGTTTGCGGTAACCGCCCTTGATTCTCTCTCTCCCTCTCGTTTTCTTAGATTTCTCTATTTTGCCCTAGGGTTTTCGCTTTTTCCCTTTGACATCCTCATTTTTGTTTTAGATCTTTTGAAATTCCACTTGCAACCTCCAATGTCGTGTTTGTGCGTGCGTCTGATCTTGTCTGTCGGATGGAAATCTTGGATCTATACACTAGAACCCTAGTTTCTTGATTTGTACTCGGTCCGGGCTCAGCATATGTTAAATTGGCTAAAAATGTAGATTGATTTGTATGCATTTCATCATGTACTTATTGTGGCTATGAGGAACAATCGCCTGCAGCCGGTTGCATGCTACAGCCCATTTTTTCTTGTATTCGTGCATTACGAATTTTGGGCGAAAAGGATTTTAAAAAGGGAGTTCACTAACTGGATATTAGACATGCTGCAATACTGCTGCAACATATAAGAACTGATTACATGTAGCCGGTTGTAGGTTAACCTACAACCCTCTGACAAGCATTTTGCCCTTGAAAATATGAGAACCGATCAACTACTGGCAGCAACACCGCAGCTTGTGTTTCCATTCCATCTTTCCTGCTGACATGTCACTTGTTTATGACATCCGTACCATGAAAATGGTAGGCAATAGGCCCCGCCATGAAGATTACCTGGCACAAAAATCAGGTTGCGCGCTCATCAGATTGGCCACACTGTTGGAATCAATAGACAATTGACAGTTTGTCAGAACATATGGGTGTGGCCTACTTAGTGAGTAGATCAGCCTAATTTTAGAAGTGGGTGATCTTCACGGTGCCACTGTTTTCATGGCATGGATGTCTTACACAGTTGGCATATCTGCTAGCGGGAAAGATAGCATGGCACCACAAGTTATGGTGCTGTTCTGTCGGTGATCAGTTCTTTGAAAATATGGACGGAGTTCCAAGGCCAAGGTTTGAAATAAAAAATTTGGAGGCATAAAAAATGGGCTGTAGCTTACAGCCAGTTGTAAGTGATCAGTCCTCTTCTTTAAAATGACCAAACTGTATTGTGTCATGTTATATGGCATGCTTTATCTCCCCCGAAGGGAAAGTATTTTCGAGCGAGAGAGAAGCCATCTTCTACATGGGCAATTGACCATATGGAAAGAAAGCATGTTTCATATACAAGATATTCAATAACGGTAACCATGGCCAGTCCTCTTCTTTAAAATGACCAAACTGTATTGTGTCATGTTATATGGCATGCTTTATCTCCCCCGAAGGGAAAGTATTTTCGAGCGAGAGAGAAGCCATCTTCTACATGGGCAATTGACCATATGGAAAGAAAGCATGTTTCATATACAAGATATTCAATAACGGTAACCATGGCCGTAATGGCCAGCCTTATACCGTGACAACATGGCCTTTACGGCTCCCATTACAGCCTTGTAATGCCTTTTTTAGAAGTATCAGCCCCAAATCGGACCATTACGGGCCATTTTTTTAGGATGTCCGTTGCGGCCATATATTGTGTAATGGCCCTCACCATTACTGTTATGACTGTTACATAACCATTTTTTAACACCATATATGGACCATTCATTTCACCAAACAATGACATTTTCCAGAAGTGATTTTTTTGAGAGGGATGAGCAATCAAGGTTGGGACCCACATGTTGGATGATCTAGATCAATGATTTGACCATTAGTAGTATGATCAATATGAGCTGTCCATTTCTCTAACAATTCAACAGATGGATAAAATCATCTGATGTAACTCACGTAAGTTATTTTTTTAGTGATTGGCAATCAAGGGTGGACCTATTTAATGGATGGTTTAGATCAATGATCAAACCACATTTAGTAGGATTAATATTAACTGTCCATTTCCCCAACCATTGAGAATCATTTGACAATGTGATCTTTTTTTTTTTTTTTTTAAAGATTAAAAAAAAGAAAAAAGAGGGATGTGCAACCAGGTGTGCCGTAAAGGCCTTTACGTAAGGCCGTAATGGCCGTTATGGAAAAAAATGACCCATAAAGGCCGTTAACATCCCCGTAACGGTCCGTTACAGCCCCCCGTAAAGGCCGTAAGACCCCATAATGGTCCATTACCGGGCTGATACAAGCTTTTTTTTTTTTTTTGTGTTCTTCTTTCAATATAAAAGAGACCATAACGGCCGTTATGGCCCCCGTAATGGCCGTTACAACACCCCGTATCGTAAAGGTAACGATGGTGACTGTTACGGAATACCTTGGTGTGGACCCATGTGATGGGTGGTCTAGATTGTGATTGAATGATCAATTCCACCTGTGATTCCCAACTTGTAATTAAACCAAACATAATCAAGTTCTGGGAATCACCATTACCTACTCCAAAATGTTATCCAAACACAAGGATGATAATTCCAGCAATTACAATACTTGGTAATTAAAATATGCAGGTCATCCAGATGCCCCAAATCCAAACGGCCCCTTAGATCTGACCCTAGGTTACCAAGTGGATTGTAAGTTTTCATTTATTGTGCACAAATGGCTAATTTGATACAAAATAAAGAAAAAAAAAGAACATACATCATGTGGAAAGAAAGGTTGATGTCACTTCTGTCCAAGTGTTGGTGTTATCTTGGCAGCTGATTGTAAAACCTTTGCAAGAAGTCACGAGAATGTGCATTCCAACAATGATTAGCGAAACAGGATTTATAATGCCACTCCCTAATAACTGGAATGGCTTTGGTGGCGGCGATTATGTAGAAAGAAGCATATTCTAATTGCATGCTCAATTGAGCTTTTGTTGGGATTTGTATGCTCAATTGTTCGTACGGTCATCACTTTTTACTGTATTTGTAAGGAGCCAAATTCAGTTGCAAGATGGATGTGAAATTTTATATCAGAGGGGATAACGGAGGTGAAATCTTTAGTATTTGATGGGATATTTTTACGATGTTTCTTCATCTCAGCGTTGCTTCTTTGAGCCACACTTGAGGGATCGGCAGCCTGATGTCAACTCAATGACCAATTTTCTAAATGAACTGCAACTAAGATTTTTCTTTGTTTGTAGTCGACTTTTACATGCCTACAACATGCTTATTAGGTGAGATTGTGTATAGGGCTACGGTAGATGTTGGTTGAAGAAATTCTCTTTTCCTCCTGATGTCAACTCAATGCCCAATTTTCTGGGAAATGAACTGCAACAAAGTTTTTTCTTTGTTTGTAGTGTACTTTTACATGCCTACAACATGCTTATTAGGTGAGATTGTGTATAAGGCTACTGTAGATATTGGTTTATGAAACAATCTTTTCCTTGTGAATTTTGTTTATTTGTTGAATCTGCATCATGGTTCTTCTGATGTATTCCTATGCAGAATGCTGCAGGACCTGGTTCAAAGTCACGCCTTCCTCCATTGGGACCTGAGCCAGTGGGTTTTGGCAACAAACATGATGCAACTGTTGACATACCACTCCACAATATGAATGTAAGGGGACTTTTAATAATTATTGTCTCCCATGTATTCTGAAATTTATACAAGAGTAGAATTGAGTTGTTTATTAGTTGGCTCTTGTGGTATATGCAGGATCCCAAGAAGAAAGAGAAAGACCTTGCAGCTTGGGAGGCAGACTTGAAAAGGAGAGAAAAGGTTACCTTTATAACTCCAGTCAATTAATGCTAATGCTTGTCTCTAATATAGATGCACTTTCTACTTGGTGGTTGTGCTAGCAAGTAGCACCTATTCTAGATAGTTAACGCAATTTATTTCCTTGTATATTAGATGTCCTGTAATGTTGCATCACTGCCATTATATTTTTTGATGGTTTTATGCACCATTTTGTAGCTGTATACTCTTGAAATCTAAGTTCTAATCTGTTCTTGGCATTTATGCACTGTCATTACAGGATATAAAACGGAGGGAAGATGCTGTGTCGAGTGGTAAGCTTTGTGATTAGTAGGTTGCTTATGGCCATTTCTATATCGTCTTGCTGCAGGTAATTTACATGTTTTTCAATCCTTTCAATGCAGCTGGTGTCCCCACTGATGACAAAAATTGGCCTCCTTTCTTTCCAATTATCCATCACGATATTGCAAATGAAATACCAGTCCATGCTCAAAGGCTGCAGTATCTTGCTTTTGCTAGTTGGCTAGGTATGCCTATTTAATCTGCTCCTCCACCTCTTTGCCAATAGGTTGGATTTTTTATTTTTTATTTTCTTCCTCCTCCATTTGGGAAGTGCTTGCCTTTTCATATATTCCCATTTGTTGCGTCCAATAATATTAGTGATGCTTTTGTATTGGAAATGGTGATAGGATGATGGTAACACCTTTTCCAAAAAATATATTCCCATTTGCCTTTTCATAATTACTTTTTGTGATGAGGATGATGGTGACGCTGTTGCAATGGAAATGTTAAAGTAACCTTCAAATATGACGAGTCTTTCTCAAAGCAGATTTACTTCAGATTCTTTGTTTAGGCAGTCTGAATTGTGGAATATCTGCATCTTGCACTGCTTGATATTCACTTGACATGCTCTGGATCCAAAACTGGCCTGTCTGAGAATGTGCTATCCAGGCCATTCAATCCCTAGCTTCCCTTTTTTACAGTTCCATAACTGTCGAAAACTGAAATAATTCAGGGATTCCTCCACTACCTTCCAACCGATGAACCATCTTTGGAATTGCGAAATATTGATCTGTCCCAAGTATTGTTCTTTGTGGAGTATAATTGTTTTTGTGAGAAATGTTGAAGAACTAATCATTGGTTCATGTTCTTTCAGGTATAGTTCTTTGTCTTGTATGGAACATAGTTGCTGTGACTGTCTGCTGGATTAGAGGTGGAGGTAAGCTTTAGTTCCCTTGCAGAATGTATGTGCTCCATTTGAAATAAGATTATTTCATGGGAACTTAATTCATATTATGGTTCTGATAATCTTCACCATTTGCAGGTGTTAAAATATTTTTCCTGGCAACCATTTATGCTTTACTTGGATGTCCTCTTTCTTATGTGCTGTGGTATAGGCCTTTATATCGTGCAGTGAGGTGGGTTGTCAATGGTTGCTGTTATTTGGCCGCATTTGTATTTTCTGGTTTCCTTTCTAGTTCTATGTGCATACACCTATTCAATCAAGTGCACTATTAATAAAATGGATGACCTCCCCTAATCGTTCAAAAGGTTTGTTGATGAAATGCTCAAATTTTTTTGTTCAGTCGAAGATCCTCCTGAGGTAATTAGTCTGACCCTGGAATAGCTAAACTGGGTTGAGCTTTTACTGGAGCTATTATCACTGTTTCAGTTAGTATGCATGCTGCACTTGGTTTATTCTTCATATAGATCCTTAATTGTTTTATTCTATTTAGGAAGTATTATACTCATTTGTTCTGAAAGTAAAACAATGATAAAAGAAAGTAACACAAAGAACTCTTTTGTTTTGTGAGGAACACTTATATGTTATGCTTGCTTGTTTGATGGCTCAGTTGGATTCGGACAAGTATGTTTTCAATGACTTGGTTGGATTCCTACAAATATGATTGTTTTTGGAAACATTATTTGGGATCTATTGTGTTTTCTTTTTAGTGGCAAGATCATTCTAAGCAGGTGCTGCTCCTTCTTTCAATGGTGCTTTGGACTTGTGTCTCCGCTCCTGCTTCCTAGCTGCTTACAATTGCTAACATTTTGAAACAGATGTTTCCCCTCTACCACACCTAAAGCTGTTGCCACTTCTTTTTCATGCTTTATGTCACTATACTTCTCTTTCAACAAGTGTAGGACAGCAGTCTAGGAGTTATCTTGCATGTGTAACTGCATGAAATTACTGTTTCTTTCCCCACCCCCCAATGCTGTGGATGATGAATGATTTCTGATTATTGCTTCTGATTTACAGGACGGATAGTGCCCTGAAGTTTGGTTGGTTTTTCCTTTTGTACTTGGTGATTGTTTTGACCCATCACTTCTTATTAAGCACAGTAAGCACAGTTACCTTCATCAACTAACTTCTCATGTTACTGACATGGTCATGGTGCAGTTCCACATTGGTTTTTGCATATTTGCTGCCATTGCTCCTCCAGTTGTCTTTCATGGGAAGTCATTGACGTAAGTTCTCGTCTTCCTTTCTTACTTTCAAGTTAAATGTAAATTAAGTCTATGTTGCTTTATGTCATGGAACATTGTTTACCTTCAAATCTTCAACTTGAGAAAATTCAGCCGTGTGCTGTTACCACTGTATTCTATAGAATGGGTAATTGGTGAACTGAGGACAAACTTCAATAGTTATGCGTTGGTGAATGTTCAATGTTCGCATTTCTAATGCATTATTTGTTATTTTAATGTATCTGGGAATTTCATAGGGGGAAAAAAAACAGAGCGAAACAACTGCCTTGCCACTCAGGCTACAGGAGAATGAGTATATTTTTGTATCATTCAAAAAAGAAAAAAAGAAAAAAAAAATCAATCTCAAGCCTGCCCGATTGGTAGTGAGTATGGTTTATGATTTTTGTCTCTCGACCTCGAGGTTGAGGTATCGAGATTGGTAGCGGCTAGTGTTTTAAATAGTGGTAGCATGTTGCGTAGCGTTCAACCCTCTGTAGCATGTAGCGTAAGCTACACAATACTTCTATTTTTTAATTTATATATATATATATATATATATATATATATATATATATATATATATATATATATGATAAATATTAAATAGTAAGAAAAAAGCAAAATATATAAAACAATACTTACATTTTTTAATTTTACACTCATAAGCACACCACAGTGGGCCCACCATAGAAAACAATGCAAATCCACCCCTTCACGCATCTCAGTGGGCCCCACCATAGAAAATAATGCATATCCACCCCTTCACGCACCTCAGTGGACCCCACGTGGGCCATACCATAGAAAATAATGCACATCCCATCCCTTCACGCACCTCAATGGGGCCCACGTGGGCCACACCATAGAAAATAATGCACATCCCACCCCTTCACGCACCTCAGTGGGGCCCACGTGGGCCATATCATAGAAAAAAAAGTATAAAGAACAAAAAACCGACAGTAACCGGCATTTTAAAAGGGAAAAAATGAGGAAAAAATTGAAAATACCAAGTTATTTTCATTGTCATCGAAAAAATTCAAAAAAAAGAGGAAGGAGCGTACTTATTTTTGTCTCAAGATGAGATTGAATCAGTGAAAACTGCAAATGTTGAAGCTCTACAGCGATCGGTTTGCGTCTGGAAGCAGTTTTTCCAACTCAAGATTGAAAAGTGGGGAGAGAAGCAACGTCAATAGCGTCGGTTTGCGCCTGGCAGCAGATTTTCAACCTCAACATTGAAGGGTGGGGAGAGGAGCAGCGTCGACAGCGTCGGATTGGGCTTGTGAGAGGATTTTTAGTCTCCAACTGGAAGGGTGGGGAGAGCAGCTGCGTCGGCTGCTTCGGTTTGGGGGTGGAAGCCCTTTCGAATTAGGTTTTTTCTTTTTTAACTTAAGTCTGGCTTGTGGTGTGAGTTCACCATTGTTTCCCGCACTGAACAAACAAAAAAAAAAAAATACCAAACAGGTAGCGCACGCTACCTGCGCTACACGCTACCTATCCGTAGCGTACGCTACGACCCTTGTAGCGCACGCTACAGGGGAAAAACACTTTTGCTACGCTACAGGGGAAAAACACTATTTGCTACGCTATGTAAGGAAATCGCTATGCTACACTACGTAGCGAAATCACTACGCTACGCTACGTAGCGTACGCTACTGCTACGCTACGGGCGCTACTGAAAACACTGGTAGCGGCTATGGTTTATGATTTCTTAAGATGTTTAAGATTAGGATTCTTAAAAAAACAAAAAAAAAAGAATTGTTGTTAATTTATTGGAAAGAGTTGTTGGCTGCACTTTCTCGGTGATGATTGCCCCCAAGTTATTCGCTAGTTTCTACAGAATAGCAGTTGGTCCTGCAGAACAAGTTGATTAGAGGTCTTAAATATCATCATCATCATCCTCCCAAATAGTGTTTTCCTAGCTATCTGGGTTGGCTTCATAGATTCTATTTCGGTATCAAGATTCAGGGTAAGAATACTCATGATTTGCTTGACAAAAGTTTGACAACTGGCTTTTGTTTGTTTTATCGGGTTTTTTCATATTATTGTTGGTTCTCTGGGTAAATGGTAAGCTATGACTCAAGTTGAACTTCAGACCAGGTGGTGTCTCTTTCCTTTTTAAGTGTTGTAGAATTGAGGTCATGCTTTTTGATCTGACCTTACTCACTAATCATGCACTGGGAAAGTCAATCGGGACTCCTTGCTCTTGATACTTGTGCTTGGTCCATGCTATAATGTAGCTACAGTTTTGTAGTTGGTCTTGCTGAGGGTAGGGCCTATTTGAAAAACAAAAGACTTCAAATAGCTGGGTCAAGGCTAATGATGATGATGGTGATCTCCTTTGTGTACTCTGATGGATTTCATTCGAGTGTTGCTTTGTTGAACCATTTTCCAAGTAGGCCATGTTTTTTTTTGAGAAGTAACAATTACTTTATAAAAAAGAGAAGCGAACAGAAACCAGGAAAGATAAAAGCAAGCCACTGAGATAGCGGAGTGATTACCCACCCATACAAAAGAGATTACACCCCTTTAAGTTTACAAAAATAGAAGCCCACTCTACAATATAATGATGGTCTTTAATGATGACAGACTCCACTGAATTGGAGATATCATTAAAGCACCTGCCATTTCTTTCTTCCCAAATTGACCACCAAACTGCCAGGAGAGCCATTCTCCAAACTATATTCTTTTCCTTGCCTAAACTTGAACGATGCCATGCTTTGAGCAACCTATCCCGTCGAGTCGGGGAAAGACCATGAAACTCCAAAAGCCTTCAAGATTGAGAGTCTGTTGAACCTGAATTTGTACATGGTTATGGGTGATTATATACATGTTTGTGGATCTGGGAAACATGATTCCAAGAGCCTTGCTAGTGAGGCTCAGATAATCCAAAGTTGAGCAAATTGAACTGGAGGTTGTCTTTTTCTATTAGCAATGGAACGATAAACACAGGAGGGGAGGGGGAAAAGTAGTAGTTCAGTTTAATTATTTTGTTTAGGTACTTGCCAATATATTTCAATTTCCAAAGGAACATTTCTTTTGATATCTATTTTGTTGAAGTGAAAATTTATTAGTAGAAATATATTCATCCAAGGGTTGGACGTTTGTCTTTTTGAAGTTTTGCTTATATTGCCACAAGCATTTTGTTCTGTTTGTATGACATGCTTTTCACCTTTCTTCCTTCAGCCATCAAACTCAATTTCTAAATTCTGTGAAGCTAACTGATAATTCTTTCTTTACTAGGGGAATCCTTGCGGCAATTGATGTCTTCTCAGATCATGTGTTAGTGGGGGTAAGTTGCGCATCACATTCCTACTTGTATATGTGCTTATATCAGTGTTTTAAATAGCGGTAGCGTGTTGCGTAGCGTTCAACCCTCCGTAGCGTGTAGCGAAATAGCGTAGCGTGTAGCGTAAGCTACACAATACTTCTATTTTTTTATTAAAAAAAGAAAAGAAAAATATGATAAATATTAAATAGTAAGAAAAAAGCAAAATATATAAAAGTCACATTCTTTAAAAAAAAAAAACATGCATTACAGTGGACCCCACGCATGTGGGCCATGCCATACACACACCATAGTGGACCCGCGCATGTGGGCCATGCCATACACACAACAGTGGACCCCACGCATGTGGGCCATGCCATACACACACCACAATGGTCCCCACGCATGTGGGCCATGCCATACACACACCACAGTGGACCCCACGCATGTGGGCCATGGCCGCGCATGTGGGTCATGGCATAAAACACCACAGAGGACCCCCACACGTGGGCCGTAGCATAGAACACTACAGTGGACCCCACGCATGTGTCCCACGTGATGGTTGGATGAGTCAAATCCATGCCATAGACACCACAGCCCCCATAAAAAGAAAAAAAAAATTGAAAAAAAATGAAAAAATAACACAACATTTCAGTATAAATAAAAATAAAACTCATTAACAAAGATTAAAGGGCTAAAACATACCTTGAATAGAGATTTAATCAACTGAAAATTGATTTTTGGGAGTTATGTGTCCGCGCGGCTGCGAAAAGAGGGATACGCGATTTCTCACTTGTTTGGGCTTCAATGCTTCTGAAATTCCAGCAAGATGATGCTCTTGTAATTCCGATTGAACTCCAAAAATCGGATTTGAGAAAGGGCTCTTCGAAATCTTGGAATCAAAGCTTCAAAAATGAGGAACCTGCGGCTGCTGCGGCACCGCAATAGGGCTGTTCGAAAGCCCTAATACGATTGTTTTAAGTTTTTAAAAAAAAGTCTTATAATATGAGTCTAACACCACCTACTCAAAAGGAAAGATGGCTAGTCACCACCATTTAACAACAAGTTTTTAACTAAAATGACTTTTATTTTAAAATTCTTACGGTAGTCTTGAGGCGTACGCTATATACGCTACACGCTACTTATGTGTAGCGTACGCTACAGCCCTGGTAGCGCACGCTACTGCGTATTTACGCTATTCCGCACGCTACGTAGCGTTTTTTGTACGCTACGCTACGTAGCGTACGCTACACGCTACGCTACCACGCTATTTAATATGTGCTTATATTTTATAATTTGATCAGACAGAAAAGCATTTTCATCGATCTTAGAGCAGCATTAAGACGGTATTTACTTGGGACCTACGGCTGTATACCTGTGTTGAGTACTTATGTTTGTAGCTTCTTGTTTCCCGCAAGCATCCAGTATCTGCTGTAAGATTCTTATAGAATTACTAAAAGCAAATGCCAATATGCCCTTTATAACAGGAACCTCGGCGCCTTTTCAATAGTACTTCCTTTATCTTTTTAAAAAAAAAAGTCTCTTAATTGTTAAACATGAGTCATTGTTTTATCTACACTGGACTTTTTGTATTCTGTCAACACATTCAGTGTCGCCTTTCTTTCTTTTTGTTTTTTTGGTGGGTAAAAACAGCCATTACTTTATTGTGGGCTTATGTTTCCATTTTTTCCATTTTTTTTTTCCCTCTGTTTTTTACAATGACTGTCACCATTACATAATGGTAACACCAGTAGGCTGTTATAAGGTCGTAAATTTTTTTTAAACCTTCAAAATGAGATGTTTCCTGCATCTGTTTCCTCATCATTACCCATGCACCTTTTTCTTGGCTCCACCAGTACATGTAAAGACTTCCGAATCAGGTAACCACTCTTGCTGGATAGGGCACTGGAGGCATCTCATCTCAATGTTCCTCATAGTAAACACAACCATTATTTTCTTAATCCATTTTTCTTCCGTTTGAATGATTGAAAAATTACTGTCCTTTTCTCTTGTTTCTTGTTGCACATAGGATGCTAAGGAATCTTAATGGAGGCGCATGGGAACCATATATTTAAAAGCTACTCATTTTTTGTTTAGTTTTTGGAATATTGTTCTAACCTATGATATGTTACACAAGAAATTTCTTTGTTTTTCTTGCAGATCTTCTACTTGATTGGGTTCGGTTTCTTTTGCCTGGAAACACTGCTTAGTTTGTGGGTACTCCAGGTCAGTACTGGAATCACCAACTTCATTCATATTGCTATATCAATGACATTCTAAGTTGTGTTGCTTTATGTTCTGTGCAGAAAGTTTATATGTATTTTAGAGGAGTCAAGAATTGAAAGCCAGAGCTGGTGTAACCGCTACAGAGCTGCTGTGGCCACTCTTCTCATTGCACATTCTAAGCTCCTTGCTGGTTGAGGTGTCATGGTACATTCCTTTTTTTTTTTTTTTTTTTTTTTTTTTTTCATTTTTCAGTTTCCACTTTTCTTATGCTTGTGTTCAATGATTCGGTGATGCACATGGAATGGCAATGTGTGATAGGATTCATTATTTTCTTGTTCTTTTCTTTTCTTATTTTTGCATGGATAATAAGATTTCATTAGCTGGTGTTGATGCATCCGAATGCTTCCATATTGATGAGAGCTAGGTAAAAAGGATTGAGGCCTTTTATTTATGTAAATTCTCACATACAGAAATAGGATGTTTTGGAGGTGCCATTTTCCCTTCATGCTTTGGCTTTATATAAGCAGTTCATCTTTTGTGCTTTTGGAAAGTTATTCATGTCATTGCTGCTGCTGCTGTCTGTGAAAATCTTGGACTGGTTGCGTGCAAGATTTTTGATAGGGCACACTAGTTTCGCCACTGGATCTCGAATTTGGGTTTTCTTGTCATCTCTAATTAATTGGCTCTTAGAATGAGATCTTTTTAACCTCATAAACTCTGGTATAATCAATTTGGTCGACCATTTTTTTCTGGCCATTGATCTGATGGTTGGGATCATTGGATCCAAGTGGATTTTGAGGTGCATTGGCCAATCGGAGGTGGCCGTCACGCCATGGACTGTCTAGATTAACGATTGGACCTTTTCTATTATGATCGATTTGGACTGTGCATGTGCCTAGCATTAAGTCCCATCCGATCAAAATGAATTTTGAGATGGATGGGCAATCAGCGGTGGGTTCCACATGGATGGACTGGTTCAATGGTTGGGTCCTTCCTAGCATGATCAATGTGGGCTGTTCATTTGCATAGTCTTTAATTGGAAGATTAGGTTATCCCATCAAAATGATCTTCTGGCGTAAATAAGATTCCTTACCAAGTATTGAGGCAGTACTGCATGCGCTAGACAATGGCACATCTTTGTTTGGACGTTGAAGTGGGCCTTTTGGGAAAAGCTCGCTTAACAGGCCTCAGCTTATTTATTTATTAACAAGTTCACAATTTATGCCCTGTTTGCTAATTAGGCAATTAGTGAATTTGTAATTAAAGCTAATCCAAAGATGTTAATGTGCCAAATTTATGAGTTTGGCAATTAAAAAATTGTCAAAATTATGAATTTGGTGCCAGCCAAGCAGGCCCTAAGTATCTGCCAGATCGAGGCAAACTCCACGCTAATATTTGGCTTCCCATTGTAGGTCATGTCATCTGTCCCAGCATATTGATAAGCCTGTATGGGTGGCTCAGATCGGGTAGGATTCAATTCAAGTCTGACCCATCTACTTAAATGTGCCATATTTTCTGCTGAGCCCAGCCCGCCAACCATTTTGCATGTCCACAACCCACCTCAAGCCGGCAGACCTGCAGGCTAACCTGACCCACTGCCGTGCCTGGTTACGTTCTTCTGTCAGGATGGGCACAGTCCGTCGGCAGTGGGACCCAATGGGATCAACGGTTGGACCCACCGTGCGTGCCCCAAAAGGTATATATCCTCTGTAGGACGATCCCAATTCAAAATCTGGTCTGCAGGTAGATGGGCGAGAAGGCAAATCAATGGTTTTCATTCACATGAAAAAAGAAGGCCAGAAGATCAATTTAATCTGGGTGATTTAGACCATGGTCCATACATGGTGCACCCATCCAATCAACAGCGTGGATCAGATTCACAAGTAATAACCCGATGCCATTTGTGTCCTATGGATGGGCCATGCGGGCACATAGGACCGTTAAATAACCGCGTCAGCCTCGCTGGGCTTCAGGGGCGTAGCTTCCATGCCCAGGGCTTGGTTCTCATTTTGGGTTGCTGATCTGGACTTGTCCGTTTCAGGCCTAACCATAAGTAGTCCAGATTAGTTCACTGAGGCTCAATCTGAGGCAGACCCTAGTCTCAAATTCCGTTCCGAAAGTTGGCGGGGCCCAGTGTAAATATCAGGGATTGGCAATCCTCAGCTTTGACGTGTGCCTGGGCCACTGATAGCTATGGGCACCGTGCGAGGTGTTTGTCTACATGCATATGTCTAGAACTCCGTTGTGGGTTATTCTTTCTACGTAAGGAATATGCTAACATCGGAGGAAACCTCTGCAACACTGGTTGCACGAAACGCATGCAACACCCGAGCTATGTGTGGCCCACCGCCATGATGTACGCCTGTGAAATCCATTTGATACATCCATTGCGTCACTTTATGCTCGCAGCAGACTACATCAAATCACTCCTACATTCAGGTCGGCCACACTCTGGGAACGATAACAAAAAAAATCACGACTGCAGCCTCCAAATTCACGTTGTGTGGCACTGATGAGTTTTGGATCAAGCTAAATTTGGGCATATCTCTTCCTCATAATGTGTCCCACCTTACGAAAGATTTGGATGGCAAACAAACAACATAGTAGCCCCATGAAGGTTTTTATGGTGACTGCCCCCATTCCCACTGTTCCCTGTGGAGTGGCTCATGCGACTTTTAGATTGGTTATTTCTCAGTTCTCACAAATCCTAATATGATGTTTTGCAACTGATGGACGGAGTGGATGTCACATAAACATTACGGTGGGCCCACATATTCTCGGGTGTTGCATGCTCCTTCTCCAAGAGGTGCTGCAGAGGATTCCAGTCCAGGACCACAGCTGATATATTGATTAGGTTGAAAAGATAGGACGCAGGCCCGCAACTCAATCAGTCGAGGCCTTGAGCCAAACGCACTGTTACACCGAGTCGAGCTTGGCACAACTTTACTCGATTTGGCCAGCAGCCTCCTTTAGCTCGAGTTTGGCTTGGCTCGGTCCTCGAGCTTGATTGGCCACCTAGGCCCAGTTTAGTTAGCAACTCAGCCAGTTCGAACAAGCTTTTAAATCGAATTCGAGTTCAATGACCCGAGTGTGAATTTAAGGTTGTATATAAAATCCACTCCATCGTATATGTAGAAGTGAAAAATCAAAAGCAACTTTGAAATGAAAAAGTAAAAATATCATAAATTTGTGGCGTTCACAGTATTAACTTAATACCCTCCCTAGGAGAAGTGAGTGCCTTCCAGACATAATTACAGCCATGTTCGTAATAGTTATCTCCTGCATCTCTGAACTAGATCTATCACTTTCGCTGTCCGATCCATCCTTAAATGCATTTATCTCTCTCTCTCTCTCTCTCTCTCTCTCTCCCTTTTTAAAATTTTAAATTATAGGAAATTTGTTTGTCAAGCTCGAGTTGCTATTTAAATATTAATATAGGTACCCATTCACCTCTCTTAAATAAGAAGGTGGTGAGAGTTTTTCATTATGCTCTTTTATAGTTTGAATTAGAATTTTTAAACTTTTTTTGTGAGTAGATTGATACGGAGTACCCAACACCCTATAAAATGCATTGAGATTGGAGAGAAATTTGAATGGTTTATTATTCTTTTTCTTTTTGCTCATGTTTGATCCTTCTTCGACATTATATTGTCTTATAAGATATAATTGATATTTTGCCTCTTCTATATTACATTTCAAGACGAGTTGTGATTGTTCTTTTTCTAATGCTAATAATCTGACTTATTCCACTGGCTCTTTTCCAATAGTTCTCTTACTCCTTACTCTGTGTATCAGAACTTCCACCAATTATAACTCTTGTAGAAGGAGTGAAAAGTTTCTTATTTGAATATATAATGGTCTTAAAAAGAAGTTAGTCATCCTTTGGAGCTTTAGGATATGGTTTTACATCTCCACCCCGATATGATAGATGTAACGTAAGTTGATTAGTTTTGTTAACAAACTTTGCCCCCACACAAACAACATATAACCTTCATTTTTTCAGGCTTTGGAGAGTGCACTAGGAAACTGTACTCCTAAATGTCGGTTGATGGGTTAGATGACGACACATCTATACTCCATGTTTTGAAAAAAAAAATGAGTATTTTGACATAATTAGAAATCAATTAGAAATTAAAAACTGACAACTTGACGTAAAAGCTAAATAAAAGAGTATAATATGATAAACGAAAGCAATAATGAAATATGTTCTAACAATTAACATAATATAAAGAAAATAAAATAAAAGTCATTATATGTAACACCCCGAATTTTCTCTATTTTGGATTGTCAAAAAATCCTTATATATATATATATATATATATATATATATATATATAGCCACATCATCACCTATTGACCCTTGACGCTCGAGATGAGCTTATACGCGGCTGGTACCAATAAAGAATCGTACAAATAAGATTGATTAAATGTAGAAAACCAATAAATCCAACCGATTACTTAAACATCGAGTTTAGCCCAATGATTTGTTCACATAGGACCCAAATTTAACCGACCTACCACCGACTAATCAAATAACCGTAACTAAATTAGAGATCTACCCAAACTCGAGCTAGCTATGGGTTGGACCTTAATTAATAAAGAAATAAACCCAATTACTCTTTTAATCTAAAACCGACGGTTTAAGTGATCATGACCGAATTACCATTTTCGTTAACTTTGAATAGGCCATACTGTGAACTTAGTTAATCTATACCTTAACAACTGCGCCCAAGAAATCTCTCTACCTAATTTACTCTAGAAATACCCCGATTACCCGAACAAGCTCTAGACAACTCGTTAGTGGGCCACTAGTTTCGAAATTATAGAGTAATGTCCATCTCACTGGGCTTGTGGTCCACGCGGGCAATGAACTCAAATGATGCCTGGAAACGAACAATCTGCGTCATCCAGCTGGCACTTGTAAAATGCAACTCTTCCAAGTAATAACCTGAAATCTGAATTTTTAAAACAATTAGCACTTAGGACAATAAATTATGACATTCCAAACGTTATATTTCATCCAAACTCGCACCATAGATCAGAGATATTCTCCTGCGCTCGTCCACAAAATCTGACCATTAATCGAGGAACGGTGACCGTTAATCGCAAATCGGACCCATGCGATAAATCCCCGCATTCGTTTGCAGTCAAACCTTGGACAACCCTTCATCAGGCCATGACATACCCATCCCATAATTTAGATGGGCCAGGGGGCCACCAGGGTGGCCCCGAAAGCCATAAGTGGGCCCCATAGAGTCATTTAAGGAAATAAATGGCACTTAGGGCCAACTGGGTCAAAATCCAGTGTATATAACCCATTAAGCCCTCTCTCCCTCACTCTCATAGCAATTTCCAGCACAGAGAGAGAGAGAGAGAGAGAGAGAGAGAGAGAGAGAGAGAGATCTTGTGAGCCGGAAACCTCGGCCTTACCGCCGTAGAGACGAGGTGTAGTTGATCTAAGATAACAATCACGACCTCTCCTCCATTTCTCTTAAGCTAGGGTCGCATGCATGCGTCTTGATATGCGTTTCCTTGACGCAGGGCCTAGACACATCGAATTTGCGAACCCGATGCTGTTAGAGCAACCGTAAGGACTTCTGGTCGACAATAAGTGCAGACCATTACCTCTAGGTGACCTGTTATCATGCCTAGAGCGAACTCTAGTGATCATGTGTGGAAATTTGCTTTGCATGTTGCTAATTTTATAATGTTATGGCTGAATTTGAATTTATGCATGAAATTTCTCTAATCGAGGAGGGAAATTTGGGGCTTAACACCCTTGATGCATGTATTGATTGAATTGCTTGTCAAATTATGAAGTTGCATGTGTATTTTTCCCAATCTTACTAAATTCATAATTTAAATTCTGTTGCATGTGATTGTTATGTATAGATTTGGTGTGTAGTTGATTTTATTATTGAAGTGTTGAAATATATGGAACCCTTAGTTAGGAATGTCCCTAATTTTGTTAAATTAGTGCTATGGATTTGTACACATGTTTCCCCCGTAGGTTTGGAATGGGTGCGTTCACCACCCGCACCCCACCACGTAGGATGGTTCTCCCTAAAGTTGGTTGTGATACTTATTACCCTACCCGTCGATACTTGAAACTCAGTCCCCTGCACTAGCACCACTAGGAATCCCTTGAATTATGCGCAATGCTGGCTTGTGCCCAATTTGAATGCGGATTACAACTATACTTGCCTGATTTCCCTCACAACTACAGGTAGATCGACCTCTACTCGTTATTACTGTATTTATGTATGGTGCCATCTTGGGATCGACCAGCCAATCAAAATCTCTTGGGCAACCCTTTTGTTGGGTCAGCCCACTGGCAAGTTTGACTCGACTAGCCAAACCGCGAGTTGTCGGCTGTAGTTGGACTACGCGAGACGTTGCTCTCAGGCCGTACAGCCGTGGTTCGTCTCGTGGGGACAAATTGGCCCACTGGTTGATCATTCTTGTATGTTGAGCATGTTTGTACACGCCTGCTGGAACCTGAGGCACTCTACACCGTTTGCGCCCACTGATAACCATAAATTGCGGCCCACAAGACTCATGAGTCGGGGATAGTGGAATGAGACACTATACTCGAGCTGTCGCCCTATGCTGGGGTGACGAGCCTCCCCGTAGTGACCAGTGAGCAACTAAACTCATGAGTCGGGGATGGTGGAATAAGACACTATGCCCGAGCTGTCGGCTTACGCTGAGGTGACGAGCCTCCCTATAGTGACCGTGAGCAAGACTTTGAATGTCTTAAAAGTTTTTGTATGATTTAAATCATGGGAATGACGAACCCAAATGGGCCAAGGATCGCGAGAACCGTACGGCCACGGCCGCCAAAGCCGTGCGATCGGATTAGGGCATTGATCTGTCAGGGTATCTCAGTTTTTCCAAATTGCTGGATGAATGGACATAATTAATCAACTTGGCTAACATTTTATATTACATTACATTATTTAATTTTGGCAATTCTGCAGTCGAGGTCGCACTGAGGGAGTGTTGGTCATTCGTGATCGTTAGGTATTGTCACTCGAGGGAGTGTTGTGGAGAGGGCATGCATCATATTATTGAACCATGTATTTATATTAACAAGAGTATGTAGGATTCTTTACATGTATGCCTTTCACTAAATTTGTTCCTGTGTATGATAATATGTGTAACTTACTGTTAATGGTACCATTGAGTTAGCTACTCACTCCTACTCTGGGACGGTGTTTTAAAACACCAACTAGAACCTATCATAAATGCAGGGATTATGGAGCTGGATGCACTTGAGGGTGCCGGTGTGGATGACAAGGACGAGCTGACATACTACCAGACATTCGGCGGTCTTTTTTAGTTTTGTATGGATGATCGCAGGGTATGAGCCAAGGTCCTAGTCATTTTGGAGATGCTGTATTGGTGGGAGTAGCCCCTCCCATCTTTACTTTACTTTGTGTTTGAACATGAATGTTTTATATTTATATAGTCGCACTTCATAGTCTGCTAAACTCCCCCACTGCTTATGAAATAATCAAAATGCATCAATTTCTGAAGCTCAATAAGGCACACGTGGCACCCGGGAATTTGGGAGCCGAGTTCTTATTCGGCCCTTGAAATTCGGGGCGTTACATTGTATTTATTTAGATGTGTAAATTGTAATACATTTAAGTATATAATACACCACTTTCAATATATTAACAAATAACAATAATTTATACTTGCTTCATGTTGACGTTGTTATTGATGTAGTCTCGTCTTGAGATTCGATCTCATGCTCCTCCTCCTCCTCATCATCATCGTCATCTTCATCTTCAATATCAAAACTCCTACTTCTTTAAACCGGATGTAACCAATCTTGCTTACAAATTAATGATTCAATTATTTTTGTGAAAGTGAGCTTCGATGCTTGCTCACGACCCTATTCCCCGTGCTAAAAGCGAATTTTGATGTCATTATTGAAATTGAAATCGACAATGTCCAGTGCCATCGCCAATAGTGTAGGGTATTTCGATTCACCAACTCTAATATTTCACCACCCAAAAATATCAATATTTGAGTCCGTGTACTTTACGATTGACTCTTTGAGATACATGTCGAGATCTGATTCGTTTATCTGATCATTTATTTCTTCTTGTGTTTAGAAAAACATGTATTCATTGAGCACATTGTCATTGATTGTAGAAACACCTGGAGCTATAACTTCTTTATCACCCATCGTGATTGTAGGTAAAGTAGAAATATACAAAGTATACAATTCGTCGATTGCGTTATGAACCTTAGAGGTTTCGATTACTGCCCTTTCAACAAAATAAATTTTTATAAAAATGAACCTAACTATACCCATCTTGCATCGAGGATCAAGAACAACTGCTAAGGTCATCAACAAATGTTATTCGTCCCAATACTTACTGAACTTCATTTGCATACTAAGTGCCATCAGCTGTAGAAAATTTGGATCCTCGCAGGAACTTTTTTAGGGCTTCACTAATCTTCCAAAGATGCAGAAGAAACAAATTTGCGGTGTGATACTTATTTTTTTTAAAAAAAATCTTCATGCAGTCATAAAAAAAACTTTAAGAAACCTGTAAACTTATTTTGATTTGCTCCAATCATCTTTACTGGGCAACTAAGTATACGTTCTGTCACGTGTCGCATATTCAGGGAATGTAAGTTCTAATTCCACGATCGAATCCAACATTGCAAAAGTTGAATTCCAATGTGTGCATAAATCTAACTTCAATGTTTTTTAGGATTTTACATTCAAACGTTGAATTATATCACTCCATGTACTCAATATTAAATATGAACCTATTATGTATTTTACATTATCTCTTATGTTTTTTATGGTGGAGTTAATTATTTTTAACTATTTTTGTACAATCAAGTTTAGTATGTGGGCACAACACCTAACCTGAAATATTTTTTCTTAAAAAAATTTGATTGTCTTGAACTAATTACGTAAGAATGGAATTACACTGTCATTTGTGAATGCATCTAAAGTTATTGTAGAGATTTTCTTTTCAACGCCTAATTCTTGCAGACAACTATACATGCAATCTGAAATAACTAGACTGATACGAGGAGGAGAAATGTGAAAGGAGTTTAAAATTGTCTTATAGAGTTTCCAATATTCATCAACATAGTGCGCGGTTAATGAAATATATCACATTTATTTGATTGAACGTTGTTGATAAATCAGAAGTCAAACTTATTCTGGAGATTAATACTAAAAGTTCATTCATTTTAATCTTTTTGTTTGTGTACATTTTCACGCAATCTCTCTTCACAATGGTGCAGATGCCTTTTCAACTTAGGGTCGAGGAATTTACAGAAGACATGAAACTTTGCTATCTATAATTTTAAATGATTTTTCTTCAACAATCACTAATATTGCATATCACTCTTTCAACTTCTTTTTGTTAAACTTATGAGTGAAAAATGTACCTTGAGAATTGTCCCCTTCAGACTTCGTAAATGACAATAACTGTTAGCGTATAATTGAGAGTCTTAGTCGTTTTGAATAACTTTAAATGAGTAGTTGACTTCTTATAATTTTTATTGTATAATAACTTTCAATAAACACATCTAATCTTCACCGCACCATTAACCATGACTTCTTTAAAGTCATCTCATACTGGTGATCTTTTCTTTCCTCTAGTTGAAGCTGTTGACACTTCTCCCTCTATGATAAGAAGAGATGTAGCTGCTGCACCAACACTGAGGGTAGTTAGGACTTCCTCATTAGTCATTTATAGAAATAAAGATTGAATAGATTATAATGCTTTCATTTTCATAGATTGTAATCTCCATCACACCACTTCATGGATTGTAATGCTTTTCTAGACTCACCTAACTATCTAAATCACTTACCCATTAAAGGTTGGATATATATTTTGTGGGGGTATGTGTGCGTGCGTTTTAAAAAAAAAGGTTGGATATATTTTAATGCATATTTTTTTAAAATTTAAATGTCATACTAAAATTTTGACAGTAACTCTTCTTATCTTTTCAAAAATATTGATCATTTATTTGATTTACACATCAAGACTTTACACAAAGTGTGGATATTTGATGATAAAAATAAATATAAGAAATATATCCAGAGAGAAAAGGAGAGACGAATTAGAACAAACGTATGCATTTAAATTAGAATAAATGAAAGCATTCTAATCTATCCAACATTGAACTGTAAAAATAAATTCAATTTGAGAATTTCTATGCTTAAAAAATACACTGTATATATACCTGACAACATAGAAGTCCTTAAAAAGACAATTGATTATCCTATTCTACAACAATAAAATAAAAAAATCAATTTAACTAATCGAACAATTGATGAAAATGTAACAATAATAATAACAATCTAACAATCGAACATTAAAAATCACATAATTACCAATAACAATAACAATCTAATATTAACATTAACAATCACATAACTAATAATTTAACAATAACAATAACATTAACAACAATTTAACATTTAACATTAACAATCATATAACTAACAATAACAAAAACAATCTAACATTAATATTAACAATCACATAGTTAACAATAACAATCTAATATTAACATTTATAATAATAATAACAATCTAATATTAAAATTTATAATAACAATAACAACAATTTAACATTTACATTAAATCGAAGCTCTCAAACGGCCGGGTTGTCATGGTCAACGCTTAACGGCTCGGTGTCCAACTGTCTGGGTGCCCAAAACAGAGATTTTGGGGGGGGGGGGGGGGGGGGGTTATCAGGATAATCAGACACTCATGATAATGAGAAGGAGGCTTGGGTCTCACGGGTCAGTTGGACAAAGAGTTCGAAAGGGGCTTGGGTCTCCATGGACTGCCGAATGAACAGGTGGGAGGGAGGGAGGGAGGGAGGGGGAGAGAGAGAGAGAGAGAGGAGGGCTTGGGTTGGGTTAGGGCAAAAAAGGGGGAGGGGGCGCTCGAGGGTTCGGGCGGCTGACTCTGGCTATGGCAAATAAAGGGAGACAGTTTTGTTTACAGAAAATTTTTGAGCTAACTCACGTCGAGTTTGAACTGAGTTGACTTGAGTCAAACTCAAGCCAGCTCGAGCTTGGCCCGAACCCAGCTTTCGAGTCGAACTAAGTCGAGCATAACTAGGTCGAGTTGAGCAAGTTAAACGACTAGCTCAGTTTGTGTCCAGTGCAATAACATTGGGATGACAATAGATGTGCTTTGCCAAGCTAACATGCTTGTGCAAAGCAGCTAATGTCCCACCACCAAGTGACAGATGGAAGATAGATGCAATATGCTAATATCCAAGCCATTCATCGGTAGGTCTTATAATATAGTTGTTTTTGTCTAAAAATAAAGGCCACAACTTAGCAGGTAGGCCACAATATTAGAAACATGTGGACGGTCTAGGAAACTTATGCTAAAGTTTTCACTTACGGACATTTGTTTCGTAAACTATGGCCCCACTTGATTAATAGTTGTAGACACCTCACTTTAAACGAGATCAAATCTTTCTCATCGACTTCAGTGGGCCCTAACCAAGACAAATGTACGACTAAAATGTCTCAAAGGTAGTTATCAGAGCGAATAAGACAAAGTCGCGTCATGTAGGTGGCAGGACCCCAAGGAAGTACAAGTCTTCGACACACCCACAGAGTCTCACAATATCAATTCAACCCAGATACAAAGTGGGGTAATCCATAATCCTAGAAATGAATTTTCTGGGACATGCACAAATACAGTCCTTGTAACACTGTATCTGCGCATAGCTGTCTTGAACACTAGTTAGAACCTGTCTCGAACCAAAGGCTCTATACTCGATCCTGAGGTTGCTCTGAGTGAGTTTGGCTCGACGTATGTTGTATTAGATGTTTTAAATCTAATCAAATTCTACGCAAATTTTTCACGCAATTGCGAAAGCGCGGGATTTGTTTCCGATTTCATTTATGATTCTTTTCGATTTTGTTTGAGATTCTTTCTAAAACTGTATATATGGGTGTAAATGGGATTGAGAGGTATTCTAAGGGATTCTAAGTTTTTTTAAAAGGGTTCTAGGATTTCTAAAAGGGTGGAGCAAAGGAGAGATTTGAGTATTACTTAAGTCTGGTAAATCCTTTCTCTTTTTAATTTCTACTTTCATAGTGAAGATTTGTCGCTTTGTGTCGTGGTTTTTTCCCGAAAGGGTTTTCCACGTTAAATCTTTGTGTTCTCTTATATTTGCTTAGTGCTCTTGGATTGCTATCCTAGATCCATCTCTATGCGATTCCACAACACAATCCCCAACAAGTGGTATCAGAACAAACATTGGGGCACAGATCTGGATCTGCAGGATTAACATCAATGGGAAACGCCAATTTTGATATTAAGAAGTAGTTAGACAAAAATAATGAGTTATAGAAGATCAAGATGATTAGTCTATTAACCAAGCAAAACGAAGTTAAGGCTCTTGAGGAGCAGAAATCGACTATGAATGACGAAAACTGGAATACTCTTGACATGGATGCTTTAGTTTCCATCCGTTTATGTCTCACAAATGAGGTTATTTACAATATTTTGAGAAAGAAAACTGCGGTTAGTTTATGAGCGATGTTAGAGGATATATACGCAAAAAAATCCTCTGAAAATCGCCTACACTTGAAGCTACAGTGGTACAACTTCAAGATGACATAGGGTGGAGATCTGAAGGCCCACATCGGCAACTTTAATAAATTGGTTTGCAAACTGTTGGATATGGAGGAAATGATCAAAGATGAGGAACAAGCATGTATGTTGTTGAATTCTCTTCTGGCATCATATGAGTCATTCAGAGACACAATGTGTACCGCAAATAAAACCCCAAGTGTCAACACCGTTATCTCAGCCCTTTAGGGGAAGGCCATGAGAAAGCTAAATGACAGCATGGGGACATCTTCCGATATACTGTTTACAATGGGAAGAAATATTAAGCGAGGTACATGATCTTCAAAATCTAGATCTAAATCCAAGGGTAAGGGCAAAGGAAAACTAAAGTGCTAGAATTGTGGGATGAATGGATATATGAAGAAGGATTGCACAGATCCTAAAGCAAAGAAAGAAAACTCAGAGGCTTCTTCCAGGGAGGCCATTGTTATCATATCTGATGAAGAAACAAGTGGAGGTAATGTTCTATTTGTGTCTATGGTCGAACACTTGCATGACAATCTTAGAGATGAGTGGATCCTTGACACATGAGTATCATATCACATGACTCCTCATCGGAGTTGGTTCGCCAGTTACAAGGAATGCGATGGTGGACATGTCTTTATGGGCAATGACAATGCTTGTAATGTTATGACTATTGGTATTGTAAGCATCAATATGTTTGATGGGATAGTGCGTACCTTGACTGATGTTAGGCACGTTCCTGATATAAAGAAAAGTCTAATTTCTCTTGGTGTACTCGAGGCTATAGGGTGCAAGTTCACTGATATTGATGGAGTCCTTAAAGTTTCAAAAAGGGCACTCGTAGTTATAAGAGCGCAAAGGCACGAGAACTTTTACAGGTTGATTGAGAACACTTCAGCAGGTGGAGCGGCAACGACTATTGCAGATTCCACATCTGCACGTATGTGGCATGCTCGTCTGGCCACATGAGTGAGTGGGGCATGAAGGTACCATCTGATCGTTGTTTGATTCTAGCTTTTAAAAATTTTAATTTAAATATATGCGAGTATTGTATATATGGTAAACAATCTAGATTATCTTTTAAATATAGAAAATATGTATGTAAGGGAGTGCTTGATTATGTGCACTCTGACATTTGCGGGCCATTGCCAGAGGTTTTCATTGGAGAGTCGTCATAGTTTGTTTCATTCATTTACGACTATTCAAGGAAAGTTTGAGTTTACTTCATGAAACGTAAATTTGAAGTTTTCAACATATTCAAATAATGGAAGGTAATCGTGAAAAAATAGTCAGGGCGTAAAATAAAGGTTTTAAGGATTGACAATGGTGGAGAATTTACTTTCACTGAGTTTAATGAATATTGTAAGGATGAAGTGATCATCAGGCACAATACTGCGCTACACGTCCGAACAAAACGGAGTGGCTGAGCAGATGAATCAGACTCTCTTAGAGAGGGCCAGATGCATGTTAAGTAATGCTGCATTAAGCAATGACTTATGGACAGAGACTGTTAACATGACTTGTTATTTGGTGAACCAGTCTCCTTCCATGTCAATTGAATGTAAAATTCCAAAGGAAGTATGAAGTGGTCATAATCTGAATTACTCATATTGCGCATATTTGGTTGTGAGGCTTACTCTCATGTATCGTCAATTGAAAGAGATAAGCTAGACTATAGAGTCAAAAAATATATTTTTGTTGGCTATGGTGTTGGTGTGAAAGGGTACATGTTATTCGACAAGGTCACACGTAAGGCCATCACTGGATGTGACGTCAGATTCGATGAAAGCTCCTTATTCTGCAAGAATGATCAAGGGGAGTAAGAGGAACCAGAAAGATTGATCGTAGATGTCCATATTGATACAAACGATACTTAGGCAAAAACAGATGTGTAGACAGAAGTATAAGAGCAGGTGGAGCAGCCACTCATGAGAAGGAACCCACTGCGTGATCGCAGATTACCAGTAAGATACGGGGACGATTCTAATATCGCATTTGCCCTCATTCAGGAGACTCTTGATGAGCCTGATGCAGAAAAGTGGAAGGCAGCTATGGATGATGAGATAGACTCGTTGCACAAAAACCATACATGGGAGTCGGTGGAGCTTTCAGTGGGTTGAAAAGAGATCGGATGCAAATGATTATTCAAAAGGAAACATGATAGATATAAAGTGAGGCTGGTAGCAAAGTTGTATGCTAAGAGAGAAGGAATCAACTTGACAGAGATATTCGTGCTGGTGGTTAAGCAAGTATTCATCAGATTCGTGTTGGCGCTGGTTGCCTAATACGATCTCGAGTTGGAAGAGATGGATGTCAAGACTGCTTTCTTGCACGGGAAGTTGGAAGAGCAGATCTATATGAAACAACCAAAGGGCTATAAAGTTAAAGCGGCAGAGAAAAAGGTTTGCAGGTTAATGAGGTTGTTGTACGACCTAAAACAGTCGCCTAGGTAGTGGTATAAAAAAATTGATTCTTTCATGTTGAGTCAGAAATTTACTCGGAGTGAATACAATCACTGTGTCTATTACAAGACACTGAGTAATGAAAAATTCATCATCCTAGTATTGTATGTTGATGATATGTTGATCACCTGTCATAATATGTCTGAAATCAACGTACTAAAGACTCAGCTATTAGGGACATTCGAGATGAAAGATCTAGGGGCTGTAAAGAGGGTTCTCGGCGTAGATATTCATAGAGACAGGAAGATGAACAGACTTTAGTTATCGCATGAAGAATGCCTTGAAAAGGTGCTAATTAAGTATGGGATGGACCAGGCAAAGCCAGTGAGCGTTCCCTACATGGCTCACTTCAAGCTTTCCTTATAACAATGTCCTAAATCAAATGAGAAAAAACAAGTTATGTCTCATGTGCCTTATTCGAATACGGTTGACAGTTTAATATATGCCATGGTATATACAAGACCAGATATTTCACAGGCAGCCTGTGTTGCGAGCAGATACATGTTAAACCCCGGCAAGCAACATTGAGAAGCGGTGAAATGACTACTTAGATACATTCGAGGTACAAAAGTCTACGTCTTAACTTTTGAGAAGACATGGACAAATTTGGTAAGGTATGTGGATTTAGACTACACAGGCAGTGTGGATTCCAGAAAGTCAACTTCAAGATACTCGTTTGTACTAGCGGGTGAAGCAATTAGTTGGATGTCAAAGCTTCAGTCCGTGGTGGTACTTTCCACGACTGAAGCAGAAAATGTGGCAGTGACGGAAGCATTTAAAGAATGTGTTTGGTTAAGAGGCATGATAAATCAGTTGAGATTTCAGCAGGAAGCCGTGCCGATTAATTGTGATAGCGAGACTACTATCAATTTGGATAAAAATTCTATTTATCACTCTTGTACTAAACACATTGATGTTCATCACCATTTTATCCGACAGGTGATTAAGAAAGGAGCGTAACTCTGGAGAAGATTCACTAAAGCGTGAATCCAGTAGACATGCTCACCAAGCTTGTTCCTATAGAGAAGTTCAAGTTCTATGCAACTTATTTGAGCTTGGCGATAGCGTAATAGAAGGATGGAGTGTGTACGAGAAACATTGATGAAGTTATGATGCGAGGCAGAGATAAGAGAAGAAGACAATGAGCTACACGTTTTAAGATTGAAGACATGGTGGAGATTGTTGTATTTGATGTTTTAAATCTAATAAGATTCTGCGCAGATGTTTCACACAACTGCGAAAGTACGGAATTTGTTTTCAATTTCGTTTATGATTCTTTCCGATTTTGTTTGGGATTCTTTTTAAAACTATATATATGGGTGTAAACGGCTATGTAAAAGGGTTCTAGGGTTTCTAAAAGGGTGGAGCAAGGGAGAGATTTGAGTATTACTCAAGTCTGATCAGTCATTTCTCTTTGTAATTTCTACTTTCATAGTGAAGATCTATCGCTTTGTGCCATGATTTTTTCCCGAAAGGGTTTTCCACGTTAAATCTTTGTGTTATCTTGTGTTTACTTGGTGCTCTTGGATTGCTATCCTAGATCCATCTCTGTGTGATTTTGCAGCACAATCCCCAACAACGTATTCCGATCCAAGTTGAAGCACTCGCGTGTCACTTGGTCCATTGTCTATGTAAGGCAACCTGTTGCCACAATTCAACAGAGAGACGAGACAGGGACGAAAAGCCAGAGAGAGAGAGAGTAATGCGAGGGAGAGAAGCAGACGTCGTCAAAGAATTTGGTCCTGGAAAGTTGGCTTTGCCTGAATACGCTCTAACAACAACACTCTCATTACTATCAAAGCACGTGCCTAACTCTCTATCCTCTCTGAAATATTCCTCTTGTCCGATCCTACTGATTGTTAACATTAAAGCCGAAGCTGCCACCAAAGTCAACGAGTATGGTCAAAATTTGGTACGTCCAACCATCCCTTTTGACCGAAAAGTATGCTTAATTTTCTATTTTCCTTTTCACATCTTAGAATTAAGCCGTATTCTACTCCGTATATTTCTTACACACTTGCAGCATCTATACCCACTTATGCTTTTATTCTACTTTCATTTCTTTAATATTTCACGTACCTAGAACCTAAAAGTCTGTGAAGTATGACTTAACTTTGTGTGATTTCTTTACTTTGCTACTGCTTTGTTCTTTTTTACCTACCTTAGTTCTACAGCCCGACGTAGTATGACATACTTTTGTTATATTGTAAGTTAGTCTAAATTCAAAAAAAAAAAAAGAAGTACGACTCCCTAAGGTAGAAATCGGGCTCCATATGAGTGGAATAAGGTTGCCTAACCCATTTCTTTTCCTTAATTGAGAGATCTGCCACGGACTAATTGTACGAGTCACTTGAATTGAAAAATCTTATGATTTTTGGACCTTTAAACGATTACGAGGTTTTTAGCTGATTGTAAATTCCAAGCTTCTTTTCACGGGTGACAACTTTAAGTCAAACATATTCTTACCCCTTGGTCAACCCACCTTTCGGACAAAAGAGTTAAGCTGTAAAAAAAACGCCGGCATCTTTCTGCCATGCGATTTCACGTGCAGGAGTGGCGTTCACAGTATTCCAACGTGATTCTTAGGCCATGGAATTTACATAGGGACACGCTTCTGATGGACGGACTGGATCTCGTGTCTGTGCATAATGGTGGCACGCGTCGGGGCGTACATATATAGCTGCCTACTTAGCAAAAGCTGGATTCTTTTCTTTAATTGGTGATAAATAGCTTCAAATCAAGGCTATTATGATTATAATCCAACATAAAATGCCAGAGTGGCCCACTTGAGCATGATCATTGGGTGAAGCCCTCTTTTTTATGTTCTTTGGCACCGATTAAGGCCAGGTGATGAAGTGGGCTACACGTACATTGAATATCAGACACCTAACCGTAAACCTGTAGCCCAGCTTATGTGTGGACTGGACTGATTTTTGGACCATGTAGTATGCATTGTGGGACCGGCCTGATGAATGGTAAAGGCCTCAGAAATCTGTGCCATGCTAGGAACAGCAAGCAGTGAAAAATATCTTGCGTCAGAAATGAAAAAAATTTAAAAAAAATAAAAATCTCCACAGGTGAAAAACCCAAGGACATTAATTGATGATGCCCATATCTCTTCCCACTCCACGCCCCACATTACCTCATCTCCAGCCGACCACCCCATTTTTGCCACGTGGCATGCCATATCCAAAGTCATGAAATGTTAACCAAGCTTCTTCCCATATCTTTGGTCTTCACAAACATCACCCAATCATCAAAAATTTAAAAATAAAAATAAAATAAAAAATCCATCAAAAACAAATAAACGAAAATCCATCTCTTGATTATTGCATAACTAAAACAAATCCCAAAAACAACATAATTCCATCCATATCCTCACTCTTTCCACCTCAAAAAAAAACTCGCCAACTTTATCCCAAAAAAATAAAGAAATAAAAGAAAAGAAAGAGAGGGGTTGCATTCACAGCCCATTTAAACCACACATCATCATTCACTTATCAAAATCAACTTTTTAATCCTTCAAATATCTAAAACAGTTTAAAAAAGGAACTATTTTCAATTCTCTCCATCCCCATCTTCTTTTCCTTTGAACATCTCAAGGAAGAGAAGAAGGGAAAAAAAAAAAAGAAAAAGAAAAAGAAAAAACCCACTCCGTGTCTGTAGGAATTCTAGAATTCCTTCTATCTCCCTCCATTACTGAAGTAACCAAGAAAAACCCACTTCAGCTCTTCCCTCACGAGCATCTGAAAAGCAACCAAAATGGCAATTTGCACAGTCTACACAACCCATTCACTTCATACAACCTGTTACATCTCCACCCAAACAAATACCCAGTTGGGATTTCACCAAAGACAGGTTGTTTTCTACAGCAGCAGCAAGAAGACCAGGAAAAGTACCGGATTCTCTAAGATCTCATGCTCAGCTAGGGAATCTAACACAGTGGTCATTGGGCTGGCAGCTGATTCTGGCTGTGGGAAGAGCACATTCATGAGGCGGCTGACTAGTGTCTTTGGTGGGGCAGCCGAGCCACCAAAGGGCGGGAATCCGGACTCGAACACCTTGATTAGTGACACAACCACAGTCATCTGCTTGGATGACTACCACTCTCTTGATAGGACAGGCAGGAAGGAGAAGGGGGTGACAGCGCTGGACCCAAGAGCCAATGACTTTGATCTCATGTATGAGCAGGTGAAGGCTCTCAAGGAAGGTATTGCAGTTGAAAAGCCTATATACAATCATGTGAGCGGTCTGTTGGATCCTCCTGAACTAATTAAGCCACCCAAGATTCTGGTCATTGAAGGGCTGCACCCAATGTGAGTTTCCAGCTTTAAAAAAATATTATAGGCCCCACCATGTCTGCACCCTCCTTTTGATGCATACACTCCCCTATTCTACTTTTGGTATTAGAATAATGATATAAATTAGGCTATGCAATATTCAGATGTAGGACAAAAAGAGTGTCTATATTTACAAAGAGAGGGTGTTACTATGATTTACACGGGATTTTTCTTTTTATCGGTATTGTCGTTTACTCGGCATTTATATTACCATTTTCTGTTTTGTGCTTCTAGTAGGTTGGTGTTATCTAATTGTAGCATGGAATTTTTTAATATAAATGTTCTGGCGTGGCTTGAATTGCTAGTATTGTGTAGATTCTTGCTTTAAAATAAAAAAATCTTAAGATAATTTATTACTTTTACTGGTAGCTAGAACAGCTAGCAGTATCTTTTGTTCTTTCTGTTTACTCTTGAAGGTACTTTATGGTTGATGGTCATTATATATTCCTTTTAGGATTTTGTACGTTTTAGGATTTTGTACTTGATCTTTGCTTGAAGAGAAAACAGAACTTCAATAGAGTACTTGTTTATTCTTCATTTCTCATTGCTGATACAATGGAATGTGTGGCTTCCTCAATGTATCGCACCCTTGGGATACAAATACGTATCGGTTATCGCACGGGATATATCGTTTGTATCGCATAGTTTATCGCACTTTTGGGAAATATGGGGAAACATCGGGAAAATGGTTGAATTTTTAATGAAACTTTGGGGATTGTTAAAAAGACCTCCATACACACTTTTAAATCATAATGGCACATAATAGGTTTCCTTTGTAGAGGGTCCTAAGCTCTGCGTCCGATTGAACTAAGACAACTATATCCAATATTTCCACCCCGTCTATCTATTTTTCTATATCATTTTAGGAGATTTTGCAAAAAATTAAGTAGATCCAATAATCAGGTAGACCATATCATAGGAAACAATGGTGATTGACCATTAGTGGGCCACTTGAACTTTGGATATGCTTCACTTTTTGGGCTAAAATCATAAAATTATATGGTAAAATGGATGGATGGAGCGGATAAAATACATGAATTATAGTGGCCCCACAAAGTTTACTCACTACGTCGTTCCCACCCCATGCACGTGGATCTCCTGCGAAAGCCTTTCGCATGGAGTTCCTGCGCTGGGAACCCAGATGGGGCCCACTGTGATGTTCGTGAGAAATCCTCCCCTTCCATCAGTTTTGTGAGTTCATTTCAAAACAATATGCCAAAAATGAACCAAGCTTGAGTGGGCCGTGCTAACGGAAAATGTGGTTAGGGAAGTTTCTACCGTTGAAACCTACCTGAGTTCGACAGTGATGTTTACGTGCCATCCATACTATTAATAACTTCATTCCAACAGGGATGAAATGAAATCACAAATATTAGCATGATTCAAAACTTTTATAGCCCATGAATATTTCAATTGTGGACATTCAATTATCATGTTTTCGGCCCACTTGAGCATTGGAAACGGTTCATTTTTGGCATCGTGTCCTAAAATAAACTCACAAAACGGATGAACGGATAAGATTTCTCACAAACATCACAATGGGTCCCACCTGAGTTCCCAGCGCAGGAACTTAATGCGAAAGTCTTTTGCATGAAATGTGCGTCCGTCGCAGGCACTCCTCCCGCTCAGGTTGTCTGAACGATTCAAAGTGAAATGGGCCCCACAAGAATGTATTTATTATATCCAGTGTTTGAGTTATCGGCGAGAAATCGATAATATCGCCGATATTATCGGTGCTCAAGTGGACCACACCACAAATAATTGTGGGGACTGATTCTCACCGTTAAAACATTTGTAGGGCCCACCATAACGCCCACCATAACGTTTATTTTTCATCCAATTCATTCATTAGGTCACACAAATCTGGATAATGAGGAAAAACAAATATCATATCGATCAAAAATTTTGTGACCCCAAAAGGGTTTCAATGGTAGACCTTTAATCTTCCACTGCTTTTTTCAGTGTGGTCCACTTGATCTTTGGAACTGTCTTATTTTGTGGCTCAAGTCTTACGACGAGCTCACCAAATGGACGAACGGTTTGGATATAACGCATACCTCATGATGGGACCCACAAAATTGGGTGACGACGTCAACACACCCGTGGTGGTGTGCTGTACGGAAGCAGATTGCGTACTGAGCAACTCTGTACGCTAAGCATACTGAGTAAATTCTGTGGGGCCCACTGTCATTTTTGCATTGTATCAACTCCCGTACATCCGCCTTGTTATATAAATTTAGGGCTTTCAACCAAAATTTAATCATATCCAAAGTTTAAGTGGACCACACCACTTGAAATGATGTGAATTGGAGTCTACCGTTGAAAAGTTCTTGGGGCCCACAGAAGTTTTAGATCAAGATGATTTTTGTTTTTTCCATTCATCCATGTCTATGTGATCTTATGAACGGTTTGGATGACAAATAAACATCACTGGGGGCCTTAGAAATGTTTCAACGGTGGAAATCAATATTTCCACTGTTTCCTTTGGTATGTTCTACTTGAGCTTTTGATATACTTCGGTTTTGGGCTCAACCCCTAAAATGATCCGGAAAAACGTATGGACGGCGTGGATAGACCACATACATTCAAGGTGGGCCCAACTGAGTTTACTCAGTACGATAAGAGTGCACCGAGTAACTCAGTACGCAATCCGATTTCATGCGGACGCCACCCAATTCAAAAACCAGGGCCGGACGCCCTTTTTTTTCTAAGCAGAGAGGGTTCCGGCCCCAAAATCTCCCAAATCTTCGGATTCCGACCCCCAGATCTCCCAAATCTTCGGATTCCGGCGAAGATTCTCCAGATTTTGACGAGGATTTCCCCCGATGTCGCCCAAATACCCGGATTTCTTCGGATTTTGACGGATTTCTCTCCCAAATCGAAGATTTTGCTTGCACTAATCTACGAAAGAAGCTTCGATTGGAATGGCCCACCAAATAGAAGCTTTCGATGATGACGATCTCTTGTACAGGTACCGAAATCCAGTTTCTTGTTTTTTTTTCGATTTTTTCGGATAATTATAGTTTCGATTTTTTTTTTCGATTTTTTCGAGGAAATCGCGCGATATCGTCAAAATATCGTGCGATATCGACGATATATCGGCCGACATTTGAAATTGGGATTTTTTGGTATCTTCCGGGGGTTATCGGGGGTGTATCGTCTCGCATGGGTGCGATAACGATAATATCGGCCGATATATCGGCCGATAGTATCGATATTTCGAACACTGGTTGATACAATGGAATGTGTGGCTTCCTTTCTTCAGTGTCTGGAATCAATAATAGGCTATATTTATACCATAGAAACAATCCAAATTCATCTAAATTACCATTTGTTTTCTTTTCATAGGAATTTATACTCATAAACATTGACTGCATATGGTAATTATTGCAATATATTTTGAATGCCTATTTATTTGGTAAAAGCTTGATATTTTGGCCTCTCAACAGAGGCCTGTGGGCTTTTGCATCACATTTTCATTTCAGACATCCAGTCACAACGACCTGACATTAATCTAACAACAATAGAATGCTTTGGTTATTTTAACCATTTCTTATCTTGACTTGTGACTTCCACAAGCTATTCTTTATCGGAGTTAGAAGGATAATTTTGGGTTCTCTCTCTCTCTCTCTCTCTCTCTCTCTCTCTCTCTGAAATTTGAAAAAAAAAGAAAGAAAAAAAAGATGCAAGATTTTCGTCTTATAAGTTGGTCTACTAATGACCCTTAATATAAAAAATAAAAAGTGAAATGGAAAAAAGAAGAAAGAAAAGTTGTTTTTACTGAGGAATTGGGTAGGCTAATTTGCATACTGTATAGTTAAAGGTGTACACAGACTCTTAATCACTACTTGAAACTTCTTTTTTCTTGTGTGGGGTGGGGTTGTCTTCCATTTCGATCTCTGCTTTCTTTATCAGATAACTACTGTCTACATGCATATAAAACTTTTAAGAGACCAATCTCACAGACAAATCTTTCTTTTGAACTTTAATCTTCTGGACCTATACCCATCTCAACAAGGATGAGTGTAAGGTCATGTTTGGAACCCAAGAAATCCCAGATTTCAATTCCAACCAGATTTTAAAACCAGGATTTTGGCCCTTCTTTAAAACCTACCAAAAAGCTGAGTTGCAGAATACAAGATTTTCAATCCTCTCCAACTGCCATGACTATCCTCTTCTCCTCTCTTTGAAGTATTCACATTCATTAACACTGTTGGATGTTTTTACTTGTATTCGCATCATGATGTTGATATTCTACAAAAATCAAGCCCATGCGATCATTACATAGGCCACATCATATAAAAATTGATTACTACCAAAAAAAGAAAAGAGATTTTGTTTCACTTATGAAATTAGTGGGAGAACTTTTGTGGGCCACTTGATGCTTGGAATTGTCCTATTTTTGAGTCATGGCTATCTTACAATGGGATCAACACAATATTTTTCTTAAATGTTGCACACATTTTTCATATTAAAATATTTGAGACAATTAACCTCATCACATTCATTACCCCGTAAATATACACAATAATTCCAGAAATCCCCAAAGTCGAGATTCAGGTTGCCTAATACAAAATTTGAAAATCCAGGCTCCCAAACACAACTAAAAATCTGGGGTTTCAAATTCATAATCTCAAATGACCCCTAAATGGAAGTGAAGACTTTCGAACCAAAATCCATACTTGGGTTTTCATCACAAGCGCAGTCAGCTTTCTATCTCTATGAACTATTCCGGAACAGTGAATCCATAAACTGTTGGGTTTTACAAGTGGTTTCCTATCAGTTAATCAGTTGATAATATCTCCTTAATTCTCAGGTTCGATCCTCGAGTAAGAGATCTCCTGGATTTCAGTATCTACTTGGACATTAGCAACGAGGTCAAGTTTGCATGGAAAATTCAGGTCAGTAAACAGATATATAGTTCTGAAATTTGCTGTTAACGAGCCTTGTTTACTGTCTTCTTTTTCATGACCTTGTTCAAACATTGCAGAGAGACATGGCAGAACGTGGGCACAGCCTAGAAAGTATCAAAGCCAGTATAGAAGCCCGAAAACCAGACTTTGATGCTTACATTGGTATTTTTCTTCACCATAGCCTAACCTTGGTATCCATTGAAATCAGTTAAACCTAATCCACAAGGGGACTACTCGAAAAGGTGATTCGACTCGAAATTGACTGGGGATGAGTTGGTTTGGCTGACTTTCAAGTTGAACCAGCGAGTTTTCAGACCATGGATTGTAGGATGTTTATCATCTACAATAGGATCTAGATATTGGATTTCTCTTGTTCTTCATTGGTGAGTATAGCCAGTCTCTCCCACGCAATCCTAATATTTTCAGTATTTAACTGTGCAGACCCGCAGAAGCAATATGCAGATGCAGTGATTGAAGTCCTGCCGACGCAACTGATTCCGGGCGACAACGAAGGGAAGATCTTGAGGGTTAAGTTGGTGATGAAAGAAGGGGTCAAGTATTTCAGCCCCGTTTATCTGTTTGACGAAGGCTCATCCATATCATGGATACCCTGTGGGAGGAAGCTGACATGCTCATATCCTGGCATCAAATTCTTCTACGGCCCAGACTCTTACTTCTCTAATGAGGTAACTAATTTGAGACTACCAAACCTACATTTCCGTCTCATTGTATTTGATTCCAATACTATCAGTCTATCACTTGCTAGGAAGGAAAGATTTGTATCCTTTTCCTAATTTATAACCAGGACTTTACTAAGAGAAAAAGGAAAAGACAGAAAACAGGAAAAAGCTTCATCAGGAAAGAGCCTGAAAGAGAGAGAGAAAAGACAAGTAGACTGCTATTCCCACATTATTCTACTGGAAATGAGTGACCCACTTTCAATGACGTATAACCTGAGATTGTGAGCATTACATCGATATGAGCTGTGCCTGATCCTCATTGGAAATTTGACATAGCAAATGTTACACATGGCGTGGTCCAAAGAACCAAAAAAAAAAAAGAAAAAGAAAAAGAAAAAAATAATAAGAGGCTGCAAGGGGCATGGAGCTATATTTTACAAATATACCAATGGTGGGTGTTATCCGTTCAAGCAAAAACCTTGACAATACCAAACTAAGTTAGAAGATCAAAACTGCACATATATAATTATCTTTTGAAACTCGAAACTTCTTCTAATATTACCATCATGTGTATTTGTCTAATTCTTGAGTCCTTATTTTCTTAGGTTTCTGTGTTGGAGATGGATGGGCAGTTTGACAGATTAGATGAACTGATTTACGTCGAAAGCCACCTAAGCAACATCTCTACTAAGTTCTATGGTGAAGTTACGCAGCAAATGTTAAAGCATTCCGACTTCCCAGGAAGTAACAATGGGACTGGTCTCTTCCAAACCATAGTCGGGTTGAAGATAAGGGATCTCTATGAGCAGATTGTTGCCGAGAAGGCAACAGCTCCTCTACAGGCAACCAAAGCCTAATATTCAACATCGCAGAGTCATCTTCTCCTCTTCTTCAATTTTCCCCTTCGTTTTCTGTTAAATGTAGGCTCCTAGGAAAAAAAAGCACCCATAATGTATTTAAAGTAATTCTGTGGAGATTTGTATTATAGGTGCAAAGGTGATGAAATGTAGTGAAGTCCCAACACACTTTAAGTGTTGGAATATTTGAATCATATAATGTCTGAAATATCCTGCAATTCACCCTTTTTCTTTTCCTTTCATTTCCACTGACAACAAAAGATTCATTAAAAACAAGTGGGTGGAGCTTGCGGCCCATTGCTGGTCGGTTGTTTCTTCCTCGGCAGTTACGGCCCATCATAGGTTGGCTCTTCTTTGTAATGCAGCCTTGTAGCTGCCTGTTTTAGTTTTTGTTTGTTTTTTTAAATTTAATTTATTTATTTAAATTATTATCATCGCTGATAAAAGAGGGTACAAAAAGTATTTAATACACCATCAAAGATGTCCGCGTTGCAGCTAAAGCAAAAAATCCCCAATAAAAAGAGGTCACTCATGAGACTCCCACTTCAGCTAACTGCGTTTGCATTAGCTTGTCAGAGCACATGATTGAAAGATGTTTCTTACTTCACCTAATTCCCAGCTTTGTCAAGGTAATCCACAAAATGCAAGGACGAGCTGCCCCTTGCCCACCAAATCACATTATGAGAGTCATGAGAGTCACTTTCCACAATTAACCAATAGAACAAGAAGGAAAACAAATTAACCAGTGACGGAGATATGATACCTCCTCTCCACTAGAATCCAGCTCCCATAAAAGACATCAACGGTTCTCCTTAATGGTCTCAGATAGGCCATCCCACACCTACCAATCCTTCCCCAAAGAATTACTGGTTGAGTTAAAATTTAGAAATCATGGTGGATGTGGTGTCCGCCTCTCAATCACGCTGTCGACATTCCAAACAACTGCCACCCAGCTATTGTAAAGTATCATAAGCATCGAGACGTGCCCTCGTTTTTCAGTTTAAAACTTGGGCTTGCCTCATCACATTGGCCATGTAAATGTGGTACTGCCTACTGAAATCTTTACTTCACAACTCTTATCTAAGAAGTTCTCAAATGTGTGCAGTAGTTTCTAACAGATGCCAAGGGCAAATGCAATAACGTCTTGTGATTGTATGGGAGGAAGGTTGAGTTACAGTTACGGTATCTGTTGAGAATTGTTTGATGAGTACATTATTCTTTTAAGTCTGGAACCTTTTTCTGCAATGGAAGAGAAAAAATGATAGACCACAGCATTAGATTAACCAACTATCACCAAGCTAAAATCTAAATGAATGAAAAAGAAATCAAGATTTAGCATTGTGTATTGGCATTTTGCTTAAAATAAAAAAAAAAGAAAAAGAAAAAGAAAGAAAAAAAGAGCTATAGCAAGCGCACTTTCAATTTTGCTGTACTTTATCTCAACTATCTTGAGAGGAATGTATAGAGACTGCATGGTAGAAGTGTAACACGCTGAAATTAATCATTGGAAGACTGGAAGAGAACTCATTTACAATGGATGTAAAATAGCAATGAGGAATTATTGGGTGCTAAGCTTAGGGAACGTATGGTTTGTTGACAGGATTCCAAACATGTGGGGCCCATGGTTTGGTGACCTAGACAGTAGATAAATGGGTTCCACCATGGATGGGGAATACCCCACTTAGATTGGAAGACCCTGACCCTCCCATCTTTAGCCTATTTGCCATTGAATGTCAACAGTTCTTTCTTAACTGTATATTTATAAGCCTCTGATCAAAGGTTTAGATATTTCCGATATGCAGCATTTTTTTAGGCATCCCCCAAAGGGCCAATAAGGTCAATCGTCCGGATCACTCAACCATGGGCCCAACATATGCAATACTGCACATCAGCAAACAATATGTTCACTGAGGCTCAGCACTCTATAATTCCTCAGCAGTAATAACTTCTGAAATTTGAGAACCCAGCAAATGTAAGAGAACTGCAGAAGCCTAGTATGGCTTGGGTTTAAGCAAAGCATACAATCTTTACACAATGTTCATGAAATGGCTTGAAGATACAGCACGAAGCACGTGCTTAAAAGGGATATGATCATGTTCTACCAGAAGGGTGATGAAAGACAGCACTGCCCGACTCTTCATGTCTACCTGATTGTAACAAACTTGTTTGTACCGTGCCGGGCCCAATGGTTCTTCAAGTCAACTGCATTAGAAAGGTCGTGACCTTCCGCTGCAAGTCTCTGAAGAAGTTTCCCGTATGCACCGTTGCTCATCTTCCTTCCAGCTAGGCGTGCTCCTGGTCTGGAGAGACTCATTGGCAGAGGATATTCGGATATACTTGTGGTGCAACAGGATGATTGCCATCCCCCGGCACCCCATCTGTAGCATTGGCGAGGAATGCCAGTGCAAGAGCATATTGGTGAAGGTACGTGAGAAAAATCAAGTGTTGTTCTGTCGATATCAATATCTTGGTTCTTCTTTTCACGTTTTGCGCCTGCCAGAGAACCGCCCTTTGTATTAGCTGTAGATTCAGATGGACATGTTTTAGATTGCTTCGGCCTTAAGGCCTTGGAGGCAATGTGATTAGAATTCTTCGTAGAAGGTTGCCGCTTTCTGATTTTAGTGGTTTTAGTCTCGAACTCATGATTCTGTGATGTGTCTGTTGGTGCATCGAGAACCATGTGAATGTCAGGGAGTCCCATTTCAGCATTTGCTTGGGTTTCTGGCAAAGGATTCGCACTTGCTTTTGTAGCAGATATGAAGTTTCTTTGATGAAGCCACCCGGCAAAATCCATGTCAGATGATTCTGCATCAGCTTCGGAGATCATGGCATGTCTAATTGGGAATGCACCCACCTTCAGAAAAGCTGCTTGATGTTCAGAAACACTGGAAGAACCATCTAGAACAGCCCTGCCATGGACTCCGGAATTTGAATCTATGCCAGCAGCATGATCTGAGAAGTTCCAATTCCTAATACCCAATCCACCTTTCTCATCCATGTATAGTCACACAAGATGCTAAATGTCAATGACTTTCTTGCTTAGCCCATGGAATGAACTAAACCTGCATACTGCAACAAACACATCGAACGTTACCAATCACAACAAAGCACCAGAAAGTCAGTGATCCTACACCTGGAAACAGATGATGTCAATACAAGGGTAGATTCAGACTTCATTAGGTTAGTCTAGTTATAAAGGCATGGATCTTTCCAAGTGAATCAGTACTCAATGCAGTTTTGATGCTCCAAAATGCCCAGAGGAATGCATAAACATCCATTTTTCCATTAATCACCAACTTGCAATTTGAATGCATCCAAACGTTACAGCAGCGCATCACGAAACAACAATTACAAACAATGAATGGAGCTAATCAAAGGCATCATTGGGAACAGAAACTGGGCAAATAAATCACCAAATTACAACAAAAAGTACGAATTAGGCCTACAACTAGCCACAAAATCATGAAACAAGTTTTCATATTCAAAAAGTTTGAAACCCACTTCAAAATTCAAACCAAAAGAACGGTAAATAGGTCAGGCGGTCATGGATTTAACTAGAGAGACCTCAGAGTTTCAAGAGATTAACTTAAAAGTAAAACCCAAACAATCGTTAATGAAAGGCCGAAGAGTTTCTTGAAATCATTAAGAAAGTAATACAGGTGGCACCTGGAATCAACAAGAGCAACATCAAATTGTGACAAGATATCGATAACCAAATCAATGCCAGGAAAAAGAAAGAAAGAAAGAAAAGCTGAGATCCACTTCAAAATCATTTTAACAGCAATGGTTATACTAGCTGCGCCAAGGATTTAACAAGAAACACATCATAATTTCACAAGTACAGATGACAAGAATTTCATGGTCACTTCAGGAGCAGTAAAAAATTAAGCTGTGATTTACGAATTTCTACTCTGAGTAGAATTTCCCAAAAATTCAAAAAATGGGGTTCCTCTGTGTTTTGTTGAAAAGAAAGCGTTCTTCATATGTGCACAACAACTTCTTCATGATTTTTGGGAATCCTACCAAGAGTAGAAAAACCCCAGAAAATCATGAATTATTTTTCTCATGGACAAGCTGACCGCAAACTAAATCAACTGAAGCCGATCCACTGCTAAAAAGAACTGGAAAACCCACTTCAAAACCATTTAAGGAGCAGGCAACAAATCAGGTGGGTCATGGATTTAACAAGGGAAACCTCAGATTTTCAGGACACTAGAAAAAAAAGTAAATGACCCAATTCAAAAAATTAACTGAAAACCTACTGCCATTCCTCCGACGTAATGGCTTGATGGAATATAACCTTATAACAAAACTATAAACAAGTGAAGAGGGCGGTAGATATACGACCGTTTTGGACATGGATTTTCCGCGAGAGGAACCTCAAAATCCATGAATTTGGAAGAACATATTCCCAATAAAGATAAAAACAGAAAAGGTGCCATCATGCTAAAATTGGAATTTTACCACCACATAAGCACCCAATTAGAGCAGCAAAATGCTGGAGTTATGGTGATTTTCAGCCATGAGAGCACAAACCATGAGAAGATTTTAAAAACCCACATCAGAAAACCAACAAAACCCATGAAAGAATAATCAACAGCAAAAACCCAAATGAAATACCATCTGGGCCATGGATTCAAGCATCGAAGAACTCAGAATCAATGGCCAGGAATGCACTATTCCATCATAGAATACCAAAATATAGATAAAAATAAAGACACCCATCAATCCAACAAAAGAGAATAAAGCAGCAGACATTCGAGTAATCGAGATTCTAAAGAAATGGGAGAGAGAGAGAGAGAGAGAGAGAGAGAGAGAGAGAGAGAGAGCAAATCAAAGAAAGATTACAGCAGGGGCAAAAAGGTAATTTGTTGGAGAGTCTTACAGGATAAGATCCAAGAGAACTTCTTCTTCTTCCTAATGTTGTAAATATTCTGTGATTTTTGGGCCTTTTTACCCTTTTGTGTTGTTGGGTGTGGAGTAGCTCAGGAAAAGGTTGTGCCTCTGCTTTTCAGAGCAGAGTTCTTCCTAGTGACTTATATGATACTCCGCACCGTATGGCTCTTGATACACAGGCGCTCAGATATTTTACACGTGGCATATATATTAAATCAAATTAAACCGACTAAATTGTGGAACCCACTGTCTTTAGATTACAGGATCAGAATCAGGTTGTCTGAACCATCTTAACCTCTGATTCGTGGATAATTGTTCGTTGAAACAGGACCATTGGATATTTTTCATTTTTGACCGTCCAATAAATCTCCACCAATCCAGACCATCCAAATAAGTTGATGCCGTTATGGTTTAGAATGAAGAAGGAAATTCGTATTGATCAAACAATCCTGACCATCCAAATGGTGGCCATCAAACGAACGGTTAATAGGATATTGGTCGGCATTAGAGTCCAGCGCGTAAAAGTGGAAGCCCATTTCAATATCCGGCCCAGCCGCATGAGCTGCCACAGTGCGGGGAGTTATTTGACACACTGGCAGCATATGACGGTTGATACACCGGCGCTCAAAATTATACACGTGTCGTACATGAACTCAAATTGTAAAACACACTCTCTAAGTGAAGGTGCAAAAACAAGTAGATTTCTTGAGTAATCCTGATCTCTGACTCGTTGAGACACGGCCATTGGATATTTTATTTTCAACCGTCCAACAGATTCCCAAGAATGAGAGTGGATTAGGTGCGGCCCTTAGCGTGGGGTCCACCTTGACTAAGGTATTCTACATCCACGCTGTCCATCCGTTTTTATTCCAGGCCAGCATCCAAAAAATGAATGGACGGGCGTGTATGTAGAATACTTTAAGAGAATTTCCCTGCTGTACGAGTCACTTGGGAGCCACGCACCTTACTAAGCCCTCCCGTGCTTAACTTCCAAGAATACTCCCCTGCTGTACGGATGTACATTTACTAGACTAAAATGCTCATGCTTTATCAAAAATGTTGTTTATGAAAGTTGGGTTTTTCTATGGCTATGTATTATAACTGTAGCCATTGAAATTGACCGCAAAGTGAAAGAAATTCACCGTGAAGTAAACGAAGTGAATGGTATTGGCCGCAAAGTGAAGGAAATTTACCGCGAATTGAAGGGAATTCACCATGAAGTGAAGGAATTTGACTGCTAAGTGACTGAAGTTAATGTAATTGACCACGAAGTAAAGGAAATTCACCACGAAGTAAAAGAATTTGATCGCAAGTGAATGAAGTTAATGTAATTGACCGCGAAGTGAAGGAATTTGACTACGAAATGAATGAAGTTAATGTAATTGACCGTGAAGTAAAGGAAATTCACTGCGAAGTAGATGAATTAAATGACATTCGCCGCGAAATGAGTGAAATTCACCGCGAAGTGAAGGAAATTCACCACGAATTGAATGGAGTGAATGTAATTGACCACAAAGTGAATGAAATTGACTGCGAAGTGAATGAAATTCACAGCAAATTAAATGTAATTGACTGCGAAGTGAACGAAATTCACCGCGAAGTAAATGAAGTGAACAGAATTCACCGTGAAGTGAATAAAATTGACTGCGAAGTGAATGAAATTGACTGCGAAGTGAGTGAAATTGATCACGAAGTTTATTAGCCATCCAACATGTTGATAGGGTCACACTGTCACACCCCAAACCCGGAAATCGGATTCTCGGATCCTAGCGTTCATACGCCAGATTCCGAAGTACCCCATTCTCGGATCCTAGTGTTCATACGCCAGATTCCGATCCTGGGATCCTACAAGGAGGATTTATTTTTTTTTGCCAATGTACATTTATCTCGTAATAAGCATAACTACAAGTATACCCAAATCATAAAGGCAACATCATCATCACATATCCACTAATATAATCATTTGAATACAATGCGGAAAGGAAAATACATATATCAAAAATCAAGCTCCAGAAGACCGCTGCACGCTCCAAGCTCAACAATGCTGCAGCCTAACATCTCCTGCACGCATCTATCGTGCATAAGCTTATAGAAAGCTTAGAGGGTGGTGTAAGTGTGTGCACAAGATAAGTGCCAAGTATTCAACATAATGACATCATCATATAAGACCAGAAATACCGGTAATCCATAAATCATACAATATCAGAATAAGCAGAAATATTGATAAGATCAAGCGATAACAGAGTAAGCGAAAATACGGACAAGTCCATAAGTCAATCAATGTCAGAATACGCAATATAAAATAACTATGCAAATGAGGAATCATAGATAGCCAAATATCAAATGACGAGGATGCAATACAATATACATTTCTGATGAGCAACACAAATAGTGTCAGCCGTACCTACACCATATAAATGCAGAGACGCAATAGCTCAAAATGCCGTATGCCGCGAATGTTATGCAATATGCGATGCGAATGGAATGACCATACTGGAGTGTGAAGTCGGGATGATAGTACGTAGTATCGCAGACTATGGGGTCCATCACAAGGGACTTCTATCCAAACCAGTCCCATACCTAAATTTGGATAGTTAGACTCAATGTGGTAAACTCCTGATCTCAGGTTAGTCGCGCGCCCCAACCGAAATCCTAGCCATTGCGAAGGCACACGTAACAAATAGTTGCGCACCACCAACCCGAGTGGATAGTGAATGAATGAATACATGAATGAGTATGCAACTCCTGCTCACTAAATCCACATATCAGTACAGTTTATCTCTGGGATCATCACCGGGGTTTAGTACACTCCAAATGACACTGTCGCTCTCCTAGCCGCACAGTCCAGGTGAGCGTAAGAAACCTCACTATCCGCCTGGCCAATAGTCTGCCAATACCTATCCGGCACGTCGATAGCGGACCATTCACGAGCTGGTCAAACTCGGCCTAGTATTGCCCCCTACCCTCGGGCGGGTAAGGCCACACCCCCTCCCAACCGACCACGACACAGTGGGAGACGCGGCCTCCTGGTATTCGGCACTCGGGCGCTCATGTATCCACTCGGTCTCGACATTGGGGCGTCTCCTGGCCACGGAGGTTTAGGGATTTTCACCCAGGGACATCTATGGCGCCCGTATGCTAGAACCAAACATTTTCGGTGTCCCATTTGGCCATCCACGATATGCCTGTGGAGGCTACGGACCTGATGTCACTAGGGCGTACAGTAATCATAATGCGAGATGCATGAGTCATACAATCCAGTCATGCATCAATCCTGCGCATACCGTGTGCTCATGTGAGATAACCTCCGCCTATCAGGGAGTCTCATAACAACATGCTCAATGACATATGCAATGATCAACCACATCTTATAACAAACATGCAGATGATGCGCATGGGCATGTATCATGATGCTATGCTGTAACATACTCATAATCGGTAACAATAACCGACATCAGCAATCGACCTCGACAATGTGGTCATTTAACCAACATTGCCCCCAAGGAATGGCCCGCACATAGTCAAACATATAATGGGCCCACGGCCTCATGCAAAAGCCTAATATACAACACAATGGGCCTTGCTCAAGGGCCATATATACACAACAGGTGGACCCTACTCATGGCCTCAAATACATGACATGTGGGCCCTACACATGGGCCTGGAATACATCAAACGGGCCATGCATCATGGGCCTAATACACATCACAATGGGCCTTGCCCATAGGCCACGAATACATCACAATGGCCTCGCCTATGGGCCATGAATACATCACAATGAGCCTCAATTACGGATCGCATATACACATATGGGCCTCGATAGTCGTAACCGACACTCGGAATCGGGCTCGACAAATCGGAATCGGTCTCGATACGCGGCCTCGACAATCGGAATCAGCCTCGATACTTGGCCTAGAAAATCAGAATCTGCCTATACAATCGGCCTCGACAATCAGAATCGGCCTATACAATCGGCCCCGACAATCGAAATCGGCCTATACAATCAGCCTCAACAATCGGAATCGATGAAAATGGACCTAATAAGGCCTAAGGGAAAGTCACAATGTGGACATTCAACCATCATTGCCCATCAATGTGGACATTCAACCAACATTGCTCCCAAGGAGTGGTCCACATAGAGCCAAACGTATCGTGGGCCCATGACCTCATACAAGGACCTAATACACATCACTATAGGTCTCATTCATGGGCCAAATACTCATCACAGTGGGCCTTGGCACATAAGCCATGATTACATCACAACAGGCCTCGTCATATGGGCCTCACATACATCTCAATGGGCCGCAATACATGGATCTCATATACATTAAATGGGCCGCACTATACGGGCCGCATCACATAGTCCGCACCAATGGGTCAGTATACATTGAGTGGGTCGTGTCATATGGACCGCACTAATGGGCCAATGTACATTGCGTGGGCCGCATCATATGGGCCAGAAATACATCACTGCGGGCCTCACAAATGGACGGTATAGATATACAATACATACATCACGGTGGGCCGCATACACGGGCCTAAAATACATCACTGCGGGCCTCACAAATGGACGGTATAGATATACAATACATACATCACGGTGGGCCGCATACACGGGCCTAAAATACATCACCAAGGGCTGCGAATACACAACAGGTGGACCACGCCAAAAAGGGCCATGAATACACAACAGGTAGGTCCTGCACATGAGTCCAATATACATAACAGGTGGGCCCTGCACTTGGGCCTCCTACACGTCAAGTGGGCTACATCAATGGGTCGCACTAATGGGTCTCATAAGCATCACAATGGCCTACAATTACATCAAGGTGGGCCTCACGGATAGGCTATAAAATACATCAAGGCGGGCCTCATATAATAGGTGGGCCTCATATATCAAGTGGGCCTAATGGGGCAGCCCAAGGTCTAACAAAACAGATGGACCGTGTGGTTGAAATACATTCATCATGGTGCAGCCCACAACACACACACACAGGTGGGCCTCATCCCAAAGATATGGATGGATAGCGTGGTAGACTCAAGCATCAAGGTGGGCCACTGCATAGACGGTGCATACCCAACACTGCATCATGGTGGGGCAGTACACAACACTATTCAAACATTGCCCAAGAAATATCAGCATTATCAAATATCGTCCATGTAAATCAGCATCGCCCAGCTATTGTCCAGCACCATCCAACACCATCAGGACAGTGTGGATGAAACAAATACATCATGGCGGTGTCCACCGTGCCAGGGACAGCGGATATACAGCACACCATCAAGGTGGGTCCCATTGTCCCATGGACGGTATAAATGAAACACATACATTGTGTGGACCACAAAACTACACAGCAGGTGGGCTCCACCTTTTGGACGGTGTAGACGAAACACATATAGCATGTGGGACCCACAGAGCTGCTGATGTCAGACAGCTTGATGGACCCACATAATTGCTTTGTCCTAACAGATGGACGGTCCAGATGTAGCGTGCACATCACGCTGGCCCACATAGCTGGCTGACGTGCACAGCAGCTGCATAGCTGGTGTAATCGTACACCAGCCAGCCCATAACACAGAGGTGGGTCCCACGTGGGGCCTACCAGATATATATATAAACTATATTATTTATATTATATTTTATTATATTTATTATAAACATCAACGCCCAACCCTGGCCATAACTGATGGACGGCTTGGGTGATGCACATCATCATGGTGGTGCACGGAACTATTGATGCCAATATCACAGTGGCTTTGCAACTGCTGGGACCCACCGTATTCATCAATGGACGGTGTGGAAAGAAAAAAAAAAAGCTCATACATCGTGGTGAAATCCCATGTAGCAGCAAACGATGTGGATCTCACACATATATCATGTGGGCCACGTCAAAATGAATGGACAGTTTAGATATGGCACGTACTTCGTGACCAGGGCCCACCCTTGCTGACGTCTTGGAATTTCGTGGGCCCCATAGAAATTGCCGTCGTCAATACCAGATCAGCTATACAGTTGGTGTGTTGGCCCACCGTCCATCAAACGGTCGGTCTGGAGAATCAACAGATGGACGGTGTGGGTGAGACCCACACATCAGATGGGTCCCACATAGAGCCGCCATGATACTTTATATAAAATACTATTATATTATTTATTTATTCATTTATTATATTGCATTATTTTATTTTATTTTTTTGAAAGGTGAGGGTTGCTCCAGTGTCCAGCGTCCAGGCCTGGACGGACGGTTGGACGCAAACCACATGTATCATGGTCCCCACCGTCCAGACCACTGGACGATGTGGATTTCACACGGATGCCAAAGGTGGGCCACGTGCTGGATGTAGCACGCACGCACGGTGGGCCTTATATATGAGGGGCATGGATGAAATACAAAGGTCATGTGGACCACGTCCACAGCATTTGCTGTCCCAGTACAGCAGCTTTGCTGCTGGGACCATCGTCCCTCCAACGGACAGGGTAGGACGTAAACATCAACGTGGGCCCCACCTCCACACGTGCAGCACGTGTGGAGTGGGTCATACCCAAAAAAAAATAATAATAATAATAAAAATAATAAAATATCTAGCTGGCCCAACATGGATAGCAAGGTGGGCCCATCTGCTGGACACCCCAAAGAAAATCTGGACAGTCCAGATGATTGATCACATCGGGCGGGCCACACACACCTATCATATCCATCATAAACAATAAAATAAAATAAGAAGGGAGAAAGAGATAGAGAAAACGAGAGAGAAATCGATGAAGGGGAGGGACCCCGCCACTATGGGCCCTCCCCATACAATGCATATACATCAAGTGGGTCCTAAATCATGTGGAACCTACATCAAAATCAAATGAAATGAACACCCACCTCTCATTCTTCTTCCTCCGTAGCCTTCTAATGCTCCAAAAGTGCTCTTTCAATGGTGGAGATGATGATCTAAGGGTGGAGATGGGAGATGGGGTGATGGGAGTGGGCCACACATGGCCCTTCTCATGGAGAGCTTGGACGTTTCCTCTCCTTAGGAGTTGCTTGGGAGAGTGAGAGATAAGAGAGAGAGAGGAGTGGTGATGAAGTGGAAAGGGATGGGTTCTTTTGACTTTTGTAAGAAAAGAATGGGCTAAGCATGGGTTGGATTGACTTTGGGTAAGGAGAGGTAAGGGTGAGTGATGGCTTGTGATGGGATGTACTTGACTTATGATTGATGCGATTGATGGGACATATTGTAGAGATTCTATCAGAATTCGCAAAGTGCGGCGTTTTCCTCAAATTGAACGCGGGCCCACATCTCCTGGCCCGGGCATCGCCTCACTACATGAGATGCGGCATCAGAACCGCGGCGACGGTACGGTAGCACTAGTACAAGTCTCGGGTCGAGCCAACTCTGATATACAGGACATGACTCAGGATCGCGCGCAAATACCGATAACAGATCGCGAGGTCACCGGAATTTGACCGGGAGGACCGTAGAGACATACGGAATGGTACGGGCTAAGATATGGGTCTTACACACACGAACATGGATGAAGGCAAAACACAATTATCAGCTTGGCCCAAAACTTTTGTGGCCCATAAAAAGTTGTTAATAGCCATTGATCATTATTTCTTGTGGTGTGGTCCGCCTAGAAGTTCATTCACTTCACAATGAATTTCATTCACTTCGCGATGAAGTTCACTCACTTTGTGATGAATTTCATTCACTTTGCGATGAAGTTCACTCACTTCACGGTGAATTTCAATCGCTTCGTAGGAATGTTGATAGACCTCAATGAGTTACATGATTGACTAGGAGGAATGTTGATATTTCGTAGCCAGAATCATTCCCCTTAGCTTTGTGTAATCTATCCCACCCTGATAAGGCTGATGAAGGCCAATGATGGAAAGCACCACCCTGTAGCAGAACTCATTGCCAATTTCAACCTCGGGCATGCTTCCGAAGATTGGTTTGCTAATGTTCACACACTTGTTCGCTTCCTTGAGAAACTTACTAGCAGTTAGGTCGATTTGCCTAATGGCCTTCGCTTGTCCACTCTTTGCTTCCTTTGTCACTGCAAATTGAATGAAATTCACCATGAAGTTAGTGAAATTGACCGCGAAGTGAACGGAATTTACTGCGAAGTGAGTGAAATTGACCGCGAAGTAAATGAAATTGACCGCAAAAAGAGTAAAGTTCACCGCAAAGTGAATGAAATTGACCGCGAAGTGAATGAAGGGAATGAAATTTGCTGCGAATTGATTGAAATTGATCATGAAGTGAATGAAATTCATCGCAAACTGATTGAAATTGACCGCGAAGTAAATGAAATTAACCCCGAAGTGAATAAAATTGATCGTGAACTGATTGAAATTGACCGTGAAGTGAATGAAATTAACCGCAAAGTGAATGAAGTAAATAAAATTCACCGTGAACTGATTGAAATTGACCACAAAGTGAATGAAATTGACCACGAAGTGAATGAAATTCACCGCGAATTGATTGAAATTGACCGCAAAGTGAATGAAATGAATGAAATTAACCGCGAAGTGAATGAAATTGACCGTGAAGTGAGTAAAATTGATTGCAAAGTGAATGAAATTGACCGTGAACTGATTGAAATTGACCGCGAAGTGAATGAAATTGACCACGAAGTTAATGAAATTTACTGTGAACTGATTGAAATTGATCGCGAAATTAATGAAATTGATCACAAAGTTAATGAAATTCGCCACGAACTGATTGAAATTGACTGCGAAATTAATGAAATTGATCGCAAAGTTAATGAAATTCGCCACGAACTGATTGAAATTGACTACGAAGTGAATGAAATAGATTTTCGAGCATCGACTTGATGGAATCTTGGAAAATAATCAAGTTGGTTGGCTAAAGTAGCTTCTCCTACCCCAAAATCATATATGGTATAAATATGTATTAGAGAAAAATATAGGGTGAAAAAAGTTCTCCATGTCAAAAAAAAAAATTTGCATAGACTGCCGTGACAGACTGTGTAGTAAATTTTTTTTTTTTTTTTTTGCTGGTATAATCCTCTATTGCTTTTGTGGGTCCCATCATGAGGTATATGTTATATCCAAACCGTCCATCTATTTGGCGAGATCGTATTAAGGATTGAGACGAAAAAATAAGATAAATCTAACTATCAAGTGGACCACATTGTAAAAGGCAGTGGGGAATTGAACGTCTACCATTAAAACCCTTTTAGGGGTCACAGAAGTTTTGGATCAGTATGAAATTTGTTTTTCCTCTTCATCCAAGTCTTTGTGACCTTATGAATAGATTGGATGGAAAATAAATGTTAGGGTGGGCCCTACGAAATTTTTAACGGTGAAAATCAATTTTCCCGCTGCTATTTGTGGTGTGGTCCAATTGAACTTTGGATATGATTTTTTTTTTTTGATAATGCTATGAAATGATCTCGAAATATGGATGAGTGTTGTGGATATAATAAATACATAACTGTGGGGCCCATGTAACTTTGATTTCTTTTTTGAACTGTTCATACAACTCGGAGTTCAAGGAGCATTAGCGCTCGTCTTCGCACACCAACCGATCCGCTTTCGTAAGGAACGGTAGGGGTATTTTAGTCCGGTGAAAAGTTGCCCGTACACCAGGGGCGTAGTTTGGTATAGTAAGTTTGGACATGCGTGATAAGGTTGCTAGCTTAAAGGTGAGTCATACAGTAGGAAAAAGCCCATACATAAATCAAGGTGGACCTGCCACAAGGGCTTCACCGTCTTGTGTGAGGCCGGGCCACACCTAATCCGCTCCCCCCACAATCCGATAGTGGGATATAATGAAATAATTGTATGAGTCCATTACATTTAAAGTGGAAGCCATCCGTTGGACAATTTAATTTGAATTATGTACATTCCAAGCATGTAGTTTATAAGTGCCTACGAATCATCCTTCGCATATTGTTAGAGTATCAAAGTTTTTCTCGTTACGCAGGTGCACTTTCAGGTTAGAATATGCATACGAAAATACCCTTGACATCTAGCTACGGATTATAACCGTAGCAATAGGTAAACAGGAAATTCAACGAACCAAGCATGAATTCAACAAGCATTGAAATAGCTACGGTTATAATCCGTAGCTATAGGTTTCATGGTGCCGCCTAATGCAAGGGTATTTTCGTCTATAAATAATTTCTCCATACAGAATGGTATAGTTTGGAAAATTAAAGTTTGAGAGGGCTTAGAAAAGACGGTGGGTGAAAGGTGGGGTATACAGTTGTAAATTTCTCTTGAATAAATGCTGTTGGAAGTGCCATAAGAACAATGATCTCGTGCAAACTGCTGTGTACCTTGTTGTGGTGCAAATTTCTGTAGGGCCTAAGTAGATTCCACGAATGATCAATGTGAACCGTTGGAAAGGAGGGGTCCGCTATAGATTGCAAATTGACTTAAAATTAGAATGAATCGAGGAATACAGTACTCAGAATAAGCCTTTCAAAATGGACGGTCAGCCATTTCTATTAGTTATTATGGTCCATCTTGCAGGCCTTTTTCTTTTTAATGGTTTTGATAATTTTTGTTCCATGTACAATCTTCTGTGAGACCCTCATAATTGCATGGTGCATCAAGCCGCTCGTTCATATTTGCATGCTACATGTGAAGTCTATGACTCGGAAATGCAGGACTAAAGCAAGTGTTCATGTTCACGACAATGGTCAAAGCCTTGTTAATAGCCAAGAAAGAATTATCCGAAAAAAATGAACCTTTTGACTGTGAGCCATCTAAGATCGGACCTGTCGGATGGACGGTTTGGATCTGGGTGGAGATGACACAACGGATAATTTTCAATCCATCAATTCATATAGAAGGAAAGGAAAGAAAAAGATGAGCCAGTTAATAATTAAAATAACCCAAAATTATCTTGTAATATATGTATTAATATTAGAATTTTAAATTATATATTTTTAGTGATTTGGACGCTTTTCCAAAATAAAAATGCCTCTCCACCAGTTGCGGTGGTTTTTCATAGAAGTTGAGAGTATTTTGAGAGTAGAATGTGGGCCCTACTAAATCAATGATAGGTGTTACATCTCAGTTGATCTGATCCATTTACTTTAATTAGTCATAGTAAGGTTATTTAAAAATTTTTGAAGTTGTTGTAGCCTATAACTGTATTAACGTTGTAAGTTAATTCTAAACTATTTTATCCGATGTGATCCATGTTTGATAAGTTTTACCCTAAAATTTAGACAAATGATATGAAATTAAAACCCATTTCATATAGATGGTTTAAATCTAATTCAAGATGATCCAATGGGCCCCATATAAGACATATGATGGGTTTAATAGGTGGGCCCTACATAAGACATATGATGGGTTTAATAGGTGGCCCCCTTGCACAGGAAATGCCATTTGGGATTTTTCTTCTTTTAGGTGGGCCCCATTATACACTTCACGTGCATGGTGCATTAAGCCGCCCGTTCGTATTGCATGCTGCATGTGAAGTCCATGACCTGAAAATACAGGACTAAAGCAAGTGTTCGTGTTCACGACAATGGTCAAAGCTTTGTTAATAGCCAAGAAAGAATTATTCGGAAAAAAAACCAACCTTTTGACCGTGATCCATCTAAGATCGGACTTGCCGGATGGACGGTTTGGATCTGAGTGGAGATGACACAATAGATAGTTTTCAATCCATCAATCCATATAGAAGGAAATGAAAGAAAAAGATGAAAACTTAGCCGGTTAATAATTAAAATAACCATAAATTATCTTGTAATATATGTATTAATATTAGAATTTTAAATTATATATTTTTAGTGATTTGGACACTTTTTAGGTTTTTCCAAAATAAAAATGCCTCTCCATCAGTTGTTTTTCTAAACTGCGAGGGTTTTTCGTGGATATTGAGAGTAGAATGTGGGCCCTATTAAATCAATGATAGGTGCTACATCTCAGTTGATCTGATCCATTTACTTTAATTAGTCATAGTAGGGTTATTTTAAAAATTTTGAAGTTGTTGTGGCCTATAATTGTATTAATATTGTAAATTAATTTTAAACTATTTTATCCGATGTGATCCATGTTTAATAAGTTTTACCCTAAATTTTGGACAGATGACATGAAATTAAAACCCATTTCATATGGATGGTTTAAATCTACTCCGAGATGATTCAATGGGGCCCCATATAAGAATATGATGGGTTTAATAGGTGGGCCCCACATAAGACATATGATGGGTTTAATAGGTGGCCCCCTTCACAGGAAATGCCATTTGAGATTTTTCTTCTTTTCTTCTTCATTTTTTTATTTCAAAAGAAGGGGGGGACCAATTCCGGCAAGCTTTCGGTGTGCATCCGACATCATTTCCTCCATTCCAACGAGCTTCTGAGTGTTAATTTTTTTAGATTTCTAGCCACACTCTCCCACATAGAACTTATGACGGCCAAATGTAGGTTTATGTTAGGATAATAATGGCTTTTGTGTGTTGCTATTTTTTGTTGGTGGATATTAATGATGAAAGTTTGTGAAAGGAATGAGAACGTAGTGGTTCTCTTTATAATTATTTTTTTATGGACGTGAATGATAAGAGTTTGTGAAATAGGTGAATTTTGTAATAAAAGAATGTTATAATAAATGAATGTAACGAATGTTGTAGTGGAAGAATGTTAAAGCGAATGAACGATCATAACTGTCATAACTCCTTATGGGTCATATATTCATGAAAACGGTCATAACTTTATCGTTACATGTCCAATTTAAGTGATCTTATACTCATTGGAAAGATATTTAATGAAATTACTAATGACTTTAAAAATACTTCATTTAAACACCATTTGATTGCCCAACAGTAGGCCAAAGTTACCATAGTTCATCGATAATTATTATGGATCGCCAATACTCACTATAAATCATTGGTCTCACGAAAATGATCATAACTCCCTCGTTATATGTCCGATTTGGATGATCTCATACTCGTTGGAAAGATAGTTTAATGAACTTTTAAACGTATTTAGAATAACCTTATTTGGACACCATTTGATTGCTAAAAAATGTACTTAAAATTATTATGGGTTGCCAATACTCAATGTGGATCACAGATCCCGTGAAAACGGTCATAACTCCCTCGTTATATATCCAATTAGGTGATCTTATACTCTTTGAATTAGGATCGTTGCCACTTCCATAGGACCAATTCCAGCAAGCTTTCGGTGTGCATCTGACATCGTTTTCCTCTATTCCAACGAGCTTCTGAGTGCTTTTTTAGATTTCTAGCCACACTCTCCGGCGCAGAACTTATGACAGCCAAATGTAGGTTTATATTAGAATAATAATGGCTTTCGTGTGTTACTATTTTTTATTGGTGGATATCAATGATGAAAGTTTGTGAAAGGAATGAGAATATAGTGGTTCTCTTTATAATTATTTTTTTTATGGATATGAATGATAAGAGTTTGTGAAATGAGTGAATTTTGTAATAAAAGAATGTTATAATAAATGAATATAATGAATGTTATAGTGGACGAATGTTAAAGCGGATGAATGATCATAACTGTCGTAACTCCTTATGGGTCATATATTCATGAAAACGGTCATAACTTTATCGTTACATGTCCAATTTAGGTGATCTTATACTCGTTGGAAAGATATTTGATGAAATTACAAATGACTTTGGAAATACTTCATTTAAACACCATTTGATTGCCCAACAGTAGGCCAAAGTTACCATAGTTCATCGATAATTATTATGGATCGCCAGTACTTACTATAAATCATCGGTCCCACGAAAATGATCATAACTCCCTCGTTATATGTCCAATTTGGATGATCCTATACTCGTTGGAAAGATAGTTTAATGAACTTTTAAATGTATTTAGAATAACCTTATTTGAACACTATTTGATTGCTAAAAAATGTGCTCAAAATTACTATGGGTCGCCAATACTCAATCACAGATCTCGCGAAAACGGTCATAACTCCTTCGTTATATATCCAATTAGGTGATCTTCTACTTGTTGAAAAGATGATAAAAATTTAAATGAATTTAGAATTATCTCATTTTGACACCATTTGGTTGTCCAAAAGAATTAATAAAGTTCTCATGCATCATATCAATGTCCAAGCTAATAGTGTAAGACCCGTGTCCTAATCCTTACTGTTCCGTTGGCTTCCGCGGTCCTTCCGGTCAAATTCCGTCAACCTTCGTACCATATCCGGTGTTTGCACACGATCCTAGGCCAGGTTCCGCGCACCGATGACGGCTTGATCCGAAAGTTGTATCATAGCGACCGCTCCGTCGCTGCGGTTCCAACGCCGCGTCTTGTGCGTCAAACCGACGCTTAGATCATAAGTTGGGGACTATGCATTATAATGACCGTGGACCGCGTATTGCGGGGCCCACCTATTCCATGTGGCACTAATCTCTAGGAAATTATGAGAACAATGACATCACCCTACCCTAGCTATAGTCACCCTACCCTAGCTATAGCCACCCTACCCTAGCTATAGCCACCCTACCTACCCCTATCCCTTCTTACAAGCATTTAATGCTAGCCACCCTCTCTTACAAGCCATTATTACCTACCTAAGCTACTCTCCCTCTCTCTTATCTCTCTCTCTCTCCTTTATTTTTTTTCATTCCTTCTTTCTTTTTTTTTTTCAAAGCAACAAACCCATACGTGAGACCCTCTCCCATTTCTCCCAAACTACTTGTGTGGCCCACCTTTCCTACCCCTTCATCTCTCATCTCAACCATCCATTTTTCATCTTCCTCCATCAAAGAATAGCACAAGGAGCTAAGGAAGCCAAGGGAGCAAGAAGATCAAGTGGTGGGTGCCTTGATAGGGTAGATTTTCATATTTTAAAGATGGGCCAAGTGAGGCCAACCGATCAATGGTTTGGATCTCACTTTGGACCCTAAGATGTGGCCGATGGCCCACTTGGATCATCATGATCATTTCATGATGGGGCCATTCTCCATGGACCCCATCATGATGTTTATTTTCTTGTATGCTTAGGGTCATCTAGACCATCCATTTTAGTGGAGAAAGGATCTCCACCGTTGGATTTCAATTCCATGGACCCCACATGTAAGGAGACCCACTGGATGTATGATTTAGTGCAAGGGAGGGCCCATAGTACCGGGGTCCCTCCATCACACGGTCTCACTCTCTATACCTCTCCCTTTTTATTTTATTTTTATTTTATTTTATTTTTATTTTTATTTTGTTGTATGATGGTAAGGTTGTATGGCCACTTGAATGGACCCCACCATGTAGTAAGCATTTTATTTGAGTGGGGCCCACCTTATAAGTATAGTACCTACGTCATTCATCAGTGGTGGCCCACCTGAACAGGCCCACCTCAAATGGCCAGACCGTCCAGCGTCCCTGGACGCTGGACGTTTAAAGGGGAAAACACAAATGTCATCTTTTGTCCCAAGCCTTGGGGTGGTCCACTTGTGTAGGCCCCACCTTGATGTATGTATTAAATCCATGCCGTTCATCCTTTTCCCAAGATGGTTTTAGGCGTTGAGCCAGAAGATGAGACCAATCAGACTCCCAGGCAGGCCATGACACGGCAAACAGTGGGTATACCATTGAAACATCCTCTATCACTTCTATACACTGAAACAGGCCCAATATTGGGCTTGTTCTGACTGTCGTGAGGTATGGAGAGCCATTGGACGGAGCAGATCTGCAAGAGGTGGACCCCACCTGCAAAATCCTTATAAAAATCAAAAAAAAATAAATGAATAAAACTGCCACAGCGGACTGGCCGCCGTACAGCCACCCACGGCTGCAGCCGTGGGCCCCACGTTGATGTTTATATGTCATCTAATCCATTCATCAGATGGGCCACTCTCTGAAGTGGGCCCATCTCAAAAATCAGCTCGATCCAAAACTTAGATGGCCCACACCATAAGAAACAGTGGGACTGGACTTCTACCTTTGAGATCCTTTTGGGGCCCACAGAAGTTTTGGATCGGGATGAAATTTGTTTTCACCGTTCATCTTGGCCCATGTGACCTTATCAACGGGTTGGATGACATAGAAGCATTGCGGTGGGCCCCACATGGAGCCCACCCAGATGTGGGTATTTTATCTCCACCGTCCGCCTGGACGGTGGAGCCCTGTGTATGTGCGTGTGTGTGGGTGCGTGTGTGTGCTGGTGTGTATATGCGTGCGTGTGTGGCGCGTGCGTGCGTGGTGTGTGTATATTTTATATATATATATATATACACATATATATAATATTATATTATAGGTAATATTATATGTACTGAATATATATTATATTATATATCATATAAAAAGGCAATGGTGGTGAGTTGAGGCCCATTTGATGTGCACATGGGGCCCAATTGGTGAGGCCCATTTGATACATATAAGGCCCAGGTGGGTAGACCCATTTGATGTACATATGGAGCCCAACTGTCGAGGCCCATTTGACACGTGTAAGGCCCATAAGCTTAGGCCTATTTGATATGTTCTGAAGCCCCCGGGTTATAGCCCATTGCAATGTACATAAGGCCCATTGGTGCGGCCCGCTTAATGAATATAGGCCTATATGATACGGCTCATTTGATGTATTGAAGGCCCGATGGGATATACCAAAGGTCCATTGCAATGTGCAATCCCGACATGATTTATGACAGTCGTGCCTTGGGAGTAATGTTGGTTTGACGTCCACATTGCAAGTATAATGTTGGTTAAATGTCCGCACTATGCCTTTCCCTAGGGCCCATTGGCGGGCCCATGCGTGTTATGTGCAGGTCGTCTAGGCCCACTTTCGGTATGCACGTCATCCACCCCATATAACATGTTTAATTCCATGATTCATGATCATATGCATCATATGTATGCTTGATATGAGAGATGACTGATCATAGCATAGCCTCCGGGCAGATTGTTTAGGGGCTCCCGTACAGGGGGTGTTGCCCTACATGAGCGCATGATACGCGCAGGATTGCTGTATGACTGGATAGTGTGATTCATGCATTCGCATTGTGTGATATGGTTACTATACGCCCTAGCGACATCAGGGTCGTAGCCTCCACAGATGTATCGTGGTTGGCAGGATTGGATACCGGAAATGCTGTTCTACATGGGGTGCGATAGATATCCCTGGGTGAAAGTCCCTAAACCCTTATGGTACCAGGAGGTTGCTCCAACGTCTAGACCGAGTGGATGCATGAGCGCTGAGTGCCGATTACCAGACGGTTGCGCTTTCCACTGTGTCGTGGTCGGTTGGAAGGGGGTGCGGCCTTACCCGCCCGAGAGTAGGGGGCAATGCTGGGCTGAGTCTGACCAGCTCGAGGAATGGGTCCGCTATTGACGAGCCGAGCCCGATATTGGCAGGCGGATAGTGAGGTCTTTTCCACTCACCTTATTGCGCGCGATGGGGCGGCAATCTGGCTTGGAGTGTACTAGACCCCGGTGATATTCCAGATTTTTAGCTATATTGATATGTGGACTTAGATGAGGATTTGTATGCTTGAGTTGCATTTCGCATTGCATGGTCTTGGTATGGCCGACATCATTCTTGCACCGCATGGCCTTGGTACGGCTAATGGGATTCTTAGCATTCATCAGCATGTTCCGCATGACTCTGATATTGCATAACTACATTATCACCTTGAGCATACACTTTCACCACCCTCTAAGCTTTCTATAAGCTTATGCACGACCGTTGCGTGCAGGTGACGTTGGATCGCAGCAGCGCTGAGGCTTGGACGCGTGACTGATCTTTTGGAGCTCTTTCTTTGTCTATCATCATTGTATTTCCCTTATGCTCATTGTACTTGTAAAGTTTTTGATTATAGTGGAAATGTGATGGAGTTTTTGGTTGTTGTTTGTGGGTTATGCCTTTGGTTATGCTTATTACGAATCAAACTGATGTACAAAATCCTCCTTGTGGCATCCCAGGATCGGAACCTGGCGAATGGGCGCTGGGAGCCGAGAATGGGGTTCTACGGAGGCTGTCGGCGCCAGATTCGGCGATCGGGAATTTTGTGAGCCCGGTTTCCGAGTTTGGGGCGTGACAAATAGGCTCTTAGATTGGTGAATTGATCTTGATCCACTAATATAATTATCCAAAGTTATAAGCTGTTTTCATATTAGTGTCTTAGCATAGCGGAGAAAGTAAATATGTTATAAGTACCATATTTATTAGACGTAGAAAGTCTTGCATTTGTCATGATGTATGCCAGATCAAATATTGCACAAGCAATGGAAGTAGCTGATAAATACATGACAACTTTGAGAAGAGAATATTAGACTACTATAAAGTTGATTCTTCGTTACTTGAAAAATACTTTTGAGATGGCTATTTGTCATAGTAACCAATGAGATTACTAATAAATACATGACAAACATGAGGAAAGAACATTAAATTGCTATGAAGTAGTGTTAGTAGGATTGATAACATACTTACCATAAATAAATTGTACAATTATTTAGGAAACAGATCTGTAAATATCTTTACTATAATTAGGGGATATAGATGTTGTAATTAGATGATATTATGCTGTAATTAGGGGATATAGATGCTGCTATAATTAAGGGATATAAATGCTATAATTAGGTGATATTATCCTGTAATTAGGGGATATAGATGTTGCTGTAATCAGGGGATATAGATGCTGTAATTAGGAGATATAAATACTGCTGTAATTAGGAGATATTATGCTGTAATTAGGGGATACTGTAATTAAGGGATATAGATGCTGCTGTAATTAGGGGATATAGATGCTATAATTAGGATATATTATATTGTAATTAGAGGATATAGATGCCGCTGTAATTAGGAGATATTATGCTATAATTAGGGGATACCGTAATTATGGAATATATTGTAATTAAATAAAATGATTTCTATATAAGAAAAGGACCACTCGATTGAGGGTCATTGAGCAAATCTGATATTGTATCAAAGCCATTCTTTGCAACCTTATCTTTGGTCCAATTTTCATGGTTCTAGGCTTTGGTTTTTTGGTTTCTTGGGTACGGGTTTTGGTTTGTAATTTTTTGGTTCAATGTTGTTTTATCTCATTTGCTGAATTCTGGTCCGTTGGGAAAAAAAGAATCTTCTTTGCCTCATGATTTGTCTTTTGATTGTTTTACGTGTAAAATCAAAAAAAGTAAGATTCTTCCATTTTCTTCTTCCGGGAGTAGGGCAAAGAATTGCTTTGACCTTGTTCATAGTGATGTATGGGGCATTACTCCTGTCATTTCTCATACTCATTATAAATATTTTGTGACATTCATAGATGACCATAGTCGGCATACTTGGGTATATTTTCTGCGCTATAAGTCTGAAGTCTTTTCTGTTTTCAAATCGTTTCTAGCATATGTTGAGAATCAATTTACCACCAGCATTAAGACTTTACGATCTGATTCTAGTGGAGAATATATGTCTCATAAATTTCTTGAGTTTCTTCGTCACAAAGGAATTATTTCTCACCGCTCGTGTCCTTATATGCCTCAACAAAATGACGTGGTTGAGTGCAAAAATCGACATTTGTTAAATATTGCTAGGACCTTGTTACTTACATCTTCTGTTCCTTCTAAATTTTGGGTTGAAGCTTTAGCTACAACAGTATACTTGATTAATAAGTTGCCTTCTAAAGTGCTAAATTTCGACTCTCCATTCTATCGTCTGTATAAACAGCACCCTAGCTTTCTTGACTTACACACTTTTGGCTGTGTCTGTTTTATGTATCTACCTCCGCATCAACGTCACAAACTCTCTGCGCAATCTGTGAAATATGTCTTTATGAGATATAACTTATCTCAAAAAGGATTTGTGTGTTATGATGCTTCTTTCAATAAATTTTATATATCTCGTAATGTCGTTTTCTTTGAGCATCAATATTTCTTTCCTAGTTCTATTATATCATCTCCTGCAGTTTCTGTTCTCCCTCACTTTGATGATTTGATGTGCTCTCCTGAACGCTTTAAGCCTGATTTTGTGTATGAATGCCGTCGACCAACTTTACCCCTTCCTGAGTCTGATCTGCCACCTGATCCCATTTTGCACCCTCATCGACGATCTGGCCGTACTTCTCATCAACTGGATAGGTATGGTTTCCCTCATACCTCCTTCACGACTACCTTATCAACTGTGTCGATTCCTAATTCCTACTCACAAGCTAATAAACATGAGTGTTGGAGAAAGGCTATGCAGGAAAAACTTCAAGCTCTTCAAGAAAATTAGACTTGGGACCTCTTGTCCTTCTCATGTCAAGCTAATTAGGTGTAAGTGGGTTTTTATGAAACTTCAGCTCGATGTGTCTGTGGACTGTTATAAGGCTCGTTTGGTTGCCCTTGGTAACCGCCAAGAGTATGGGGTTGACTATGAGGAGACCTTTGCTCTTGTCGCTAAAATGACAACTGTGCGTACTATTATTGTCATTGCAGCCTCTCAGGGATGGTCCCTTTGCCAGATGGATGTGAAGAACGTATTTCTTCACGGTGATTTACAGGAAGATGTTTATATGACACCTCCTCCTGGCCTCTGCTCGTCGTCGACCTTGAATGTGTGTAAGCTGAAGCGCTCTCTATATGGTTTGAAACAGGCTCCCTGGGTCTGGTTTGATAAGTTCCGGACTACCTTACTTCGATTTTCTTTCATCCAGAGCCAATATGATTCTTCGTTGTTTCTTCGTACGACTTCTGTTGGTATTGTTCTTCTTCTGGTTTATGTCGACGGTATTGTCATCACTGGGACTGATTCTGCCCTCATTGATCAACTTAAGCAGTATCTTCATGATTCATTCCATATGAAGGATCTTGGTCCTCTTTGGTATTTTCTCGGTTTGGAAGTTCAGTTTGAATCCTCTGAGATTTTCCTGTATCAACATAAATACACGGAGGACTTGATTTCCTTGTTTGGTTTGCAGGACTCATCTTCCGTGGATACCCTTTTAGAAGTGAATGTCAAGTATCGACGTGAGGAGGGGGATCTCCTTCCTAATCCCATGGTGTTTCGACAGTTAGTTGGTAGTCTCAATTATCTCACTATTACACGGCCTGACATCTCCTTCGCTGTTCAGCAAGTTAGTCAATTTATTCAGTCTCATGTTACGGTTCGTCGAATTATTCGATATCTCCGAGGTTCCTCTCACCGTGGCTTGTTCTTCTCTACTGGTACTCCTCTTCGCCTTGTGGCTTTTAGTGATGCTGACTGGGCAGGATGTCCTGATACTCGCCGGTTTGTCACCGGGTGGTGCATATTTCTTGGTAATTCACTTATCTCTTAGAAGAGTAAGAAACAGGATTGTGTTTCTAAATTTTGACCGAGTCCGAGTACCGCGCCATGTCAGCAGCCTACTCGGAGATTATGTGGCTCCATGGCTTACTTGCTAAAATAGGTTTTCCTCAGTCTACTCCCACTCCTCTTCATGCTAATAATACGAGTGCTATTCGGATCGATACCAATCCCGTCTATCACGAGCGTACCAAACATATCGAGGTGGATTATCATTATATTCGGAAAGTTATTGATACTTGGGTTATCTCTCTTCCACATGTCTCAAGCAACCTTCAGATAGTAGACGTCTTCACCAAAACTATGATACGACTACGTCATCAGTTTCTTGTTGGCAAATTGATGCTTCTTGATCGACCAACATCAATTTGAGGGGGGATATTAGTAGGATTGATAACATACTTACCATAAATAAATTGTACAGTTATTTAGGAAACAGATCTGTAAATATCTTTGCTATAATTAGGGGATATAGATGCTGTAATTAGGGGATATAGATATTGCTGTAATTAGGGGATATAGATGCTGTAATTAGGTGATATTATGCTATAAATATGGGATATAAATGCTGCTGTAATTAGGAGATATTATATTGTAATTAGGGGATACTGTAATTAAAGGATATATTGTAGTTAGGGAAAATGATTTCTATATAAGAAAAAGACCACTTGATTGAAGGTCACTGAGCAAATCTGACAAGTAGATCGTTCATTACTTGAAGAATACTTCTAAGACGACTATTTGTTATAGCAATCAATGAGATTATGCAATAGATTATGATAAAAGAATATCGATATTTAATTGAAAATCTTGTTATAAGAATATAAATTCAAGCATGAAATAATAGTGATTTATCATGATAGTCATAATGCATTACACTTAACTAAGAATCTGCTATTTCATGCTCAAAACAAGCACATTAATGTTCAATATCAATTTATTCATGACAATGACAGATTTAATTGCAAAAAATTCGCATCGACAACAATGTAACAGATATGCCGACGAAGCCTATTGCAATGAAGAAGTTTGTTTGGTGCAAACTTCTCTTGTACTTGTTGTTACCTAGCGAATAGTGATGTTTGGACAGTTATTATTGGAAGTGTTTTTCTCACAATTAGATAAATTGGTCTTCAAGTGGGAGAATATTGAGGCAGTGACCTGCACTACACGTCTTCTCATGTAAAGAATTTTTTCTCTCTTATGTTGATCCTTACGTACTTACGGTTCTCTCCTTCCCTTTACAACTCACGTGTGAAGCCTAGTTTTGTTAGGCTTTTAGTTATGTGCTTTCTAAGTTGGAGAGAGGAAAGTCTTATACTTTTGATATTTTTTATTTTAATAAGGAAGAAAGATATGTATTGTTATTCCCATGGAGTAGACATGTAGCTAAACTACGTAAATCCTTATGACTCTTGTGTCTCATATCTTATTTTGCCATTTGACTTTTTATTTGACCATTTTCTTTTATAGCTTTAGATCAGTTTTTTTACAACACAAATAGCGTAGCTAGCTTGAATATTTTAACTGAATGTTTTTTTCATCCTCTTTGTCACGATGAGTTGGGCTTGATTAATGGATTTGATGAAACGGTGGCCCCATACATAAACCTAAGTCAAGATCACATTTACATTGTTCCATATGCTGTGGCTCATTTGAGCTATGGATCTAGCTTTTTTTTATAAAAAAAGATCCATGCCTATCATCAAGTATAAATTTTGATGAAGGGGATGTGGGTTTTACAATTAAAGCATGGTGAATCTTACGGACTTAGGTGTTGTAGAGGACTCCAATCTCTCTTCCTCTCTCCTCCAAATTTCTCCACTCCTTTTCTTTCTATCCCGTTTTCATTCCACGTGCGTTGCACATGCCATGTTCCCCTCGTGATAATAGCAAATGAAGATCTTCGTACCCCATCGGGTCCCTCTCGTTGCCAATTTCAAAAACCGAAATCTATCTATCTAATCCCGTAGGCATGGGCAACTACTGAGGGGCTCAAAACGGGCCAAGTGTCGTTTCGGGCCTGGACTTTAAGCTATCGGGTTCATCGGGTGGCCCTATTCAAAATATTGATTCTGCATCACTTGGACCGGGCCACCGCCATCGCTGGGCTCCTAATCCATGTCATTGATATGCTTTGACAAATGATAGAAAGACCGACGAGTCGGGGCCCACGTTTAGTGATCTGGACCATTGTCTAGATGGGCCCCGGTACAGATGGCCAAAATCTCCTACACAAGACGCTTCTCAACTTCCTATTTGTGGCTTGCAAATAGACGGTCAAAAGGAGAGAGACAACAACGGTAGGCCTTCAAATGACAAAAAGGCCCAAGGTTCGTTGCTAGAATCTTTTAATTGATCGAATTTCAGTACGTGTGTCCATCCGCAGTGGGACCCGACTGACCAACGGTATGGATTACCCAGCCGTGGGATGAGAATCCTATTATTCATCTGATCAAAATGCCGTTCACGTCTGTGCATTTCTCTACTCTCTCCAGAATGGTTAACGACTTGTCTGAGTCGGATGCGACCCGTCCGAGTCGACGGACTCAGTCGAGAGGGCGACTCAACTCAGGAACTCACAACTCGATCCGAGTCACTGAGTCAAAAGAAAAAAAAAAAAGAAGAAGAGAAAAGCAAACACTCCTGCCATGGTTATGTTCTTGAAGCTTCCTATAGTGATTTTTCTTAGTGGTACCAAACAGTTGAAAATGCCGTCTGATGCATTATGGGCAGAAATGTCACTCAAAGAACACATGGCGACTGACTCAGTACCCGAAATCTTCATTGGCGTATGGGAAACCATGATTGATTCTCACCCAACAATCAAAACCAAGCTTTGTCTCACTACTGGAATCGAGCATAGCAATGACCCAAATATGCCTGTCAATGCATAAGCAATGGCGCAGAACGGAAGAGCCTCGGGTTCCTTTGCTGATAATGCTGCTGTCCCCAGTCCATGAGCACTGTAACAAATGTCGAAAAGCCAACATTAGTCCATGAACACTGTAACCAATGTGGACGAGTTGGAATTGGAATACATGTACATCAACATCGTTGGAATTTGTATCCTCATCTCAAAGATGGTTTTTTCGCAATTCAATTCAGTTTTATATCCAAACTTGGCCTTAATGGACGGCAAATGAAACCCATCTCCAAAAAGAGGGAAGGGCCTTAGCAGAGCAAAGAGATAGCATTTCTGTAGAATTCGAACTCATACCTTGAAGCTGTTGCTATTCCTCGAGCAATGGGATCGAACAAGCGAAGCTTATCCAGCATTGTTTGCACAAAATTCGCCCCGATTAGGCCTGTTAGTACCACTACAGCTGCAGTGAGAGATGGATTGGCACCTACAAAACAAAAAGAATCTTGTTAGATAAATGACTCGACGGTTATTAGGACAATGAAAAATAGATATGAAAGATAAGAAAAATCTTGTATGTAAAATCAAATTGCAAACTGTCAGTTCAATCAAGCCTATGTTATCAAATTAGAGGAAGAGGGAAAAAAAATCCAAAGATTTTACATAAAGCTTTTGATAAAAAAAAAAAATCAATCTGATTTATTTCATATGCTTTGCTAGAACAGAAATGGAGTTAGATTGATCAAACCTATGAGACTTAGGGAATAATTAATGACATTTCCTAGTATTCATAATCATAGTTCAAAAACACGAGAACTCGACTTGACAGGACCCAACATTTTAATAACTGATTTTTTTTTTTAATTATTTTTTTTTGAAAATAAAATAAATTATCTAGAGCTGTTGAAAACTGATAAAATCATCAAAAACCCCAGCAATACACAACTGCAAATGGTTGTTTATTGGTAGCACCTTGTCTTTTTTACAGATGAGATTGCCCCTTTGCTTACAAAGCAATTTTTAGTTTTTAAAACAACATGCAACAGATGGGCTAGTGGCTTGGTCGAGTCATGAGTCATATCAAGTCAGCTGAGTTTTCGAGTGGACTCAGCGAGTCTTGTCAAAACCTTACCGAGTCAGGCCACTTAGTGAGTTTCTATTAGACTTGGCTCAAAATCCCACTGAATCAAGTTGACTCAGTCGAGTTTCAAGTCGACTCACCAAGTTTTAGAACTATGTTCATAACGAGGAACAATCACTTGAATTACATTTACATTCTCTCTGTCCAATTTAGAAGTAATGTAATTCATTTTCTCTTTCCACTTCACGGGCCTAATTGCAACTCAATGCAATAGTGCTTCTAAAATGCAGCCTTAGGGTGCGTTTGGATGCGCTTTCAAATTGACTTGCAATAATCAGTGTAATAAAGTGGAGAAAACAAATTGTAATCACCTTCACTTACCATGCATATGAAGGAACTGAGCTCCAAACTACAATTCCATTGTGGCAATTTTGGGAACTACTTTGTCATTATAATTGCAAGGGAACACAATTTATTTATGTTCCAAAACAGAATTGTATTCGCTTGTGCATCCAAACGCGGACTGAATGGTTAAGCAAGTGTAAAAGGAGATGTATGCTCATGACATAGAAGGAGAATTTTTGCATGTTGATGTCAAGAGGGAGTGTACCATCAAACAACGACACGATGCTGAGGGCTAATGCCACGGTTATGCATCTTGGTAGAATTGATATGGTCAAAGATGGCTCTAATCCGACTACTCGCCCTATAATCGCAGTTGAATACAAAGAGAAAATCGTTGAAATTATCACAGATGAAAATATCTCTGCTGCATGCCTCTTGACGAGCTACAACCAAACACAAACATGTCATTGAAATGATAAACCTTCTCCTTGAACCACAACAATTTTTGACATATGAGATGAAACAGTCTTCACATACCGCATTTAAATTCCATGCAATATTAGAAAATATGGTTTACCTTCCTCTGCTTAAACATGGAAAAGGCGAAAGAAATAATGACAGATCCCAAGAATCCCATCAGGATATCACCAGCTCCGGGATTCGATGACACTTTGGTGAGGTAGTCCCCTGCATGAAAACTCAGGTTATTACTTTTCAAAATGCAGTGGAAATGTAAAAGATCAATATATTTTTTTTGAACTCCAATGAATTTGGCTTTGAGATGATGACGATGTCAATGACCATTTTCAGTTTGTGATTGAATCATGGGTGGGTTCTCATATTCTCATCTAAGTTCAGGCATTATTTACATGGGTTATGGATTTCATGTTCTAGAGGGATATGCCTCGACATGGCGAGCCATTTGGATATTTACCCGATATCTTTAGGCATCCAAATCTAACAAGATATACCTTAAGCAATATCCATGCGATCGATCGGTTCCATCATTTTTCTATTAACTTCCTAGTATCGCTACATATCATTGCCTCTTTAATTAGTAGTAGGATGACTTGCAGAGGAAAAGGAAGAGGAAAAAGAACTTTCAACCTTCTAATTTGGGAGAAAAGTTTTTGAATTTAGGAGATGCATTTTGTGAATTTCTACCGCGATTAAAACAGCCCATGGTAAGAACAGTTTGGAGTACAGAGTCATTTGATGCAGCCTATAGATTGAAAACGTTTATGTGGCCATGAAAAACAATAGGCAATGATTCAATGTATGATCGAGCAAAAGGATGCAGGAATAGAAGTGAGGGCTATACCTAGAATAGCATCCATTCCAGATCGGGAGAAATACCCAAAAGCTAACGCTGCTATGTCTGCAGATAAAGCGCAGCAAATGATTGGATGGAAGACTGTCTTGACATTGGAAGGCAACCTGCCAAGCAAAATCCAAGAATGTAACTGGGTTTTGTCGAAATGGAAATTGTGGTGTTGTCTGCTCCTATTTGATAAATGGATGGAGTGCATTACCCAGAACCGACCATATATCCTAAGACGGTGGCAGCAAGTAAGAAAGGAAGCCGTGTCCTTGCAGTCGTCCCAAGTGCTGTTGGGGACAAGAATGCGAGAGCAAATGATAAAATGAAAATGGCTATCCAAGTCCACACCTCCACATGCGAAAATGGTGAAGGTTTTGTCATTGGCTCAGCAGCTACCATTTCTGTCTTTACAATCTTTCTTACAGTTAAGGCTGTGTAGCCAGCGACGGAAAGTGAGGCCAACCACCCAACAACTGCAGAAAAACAAGAAGAAAATGGAGTCCATTAACACACGAAAGAAAACCCAATTAAAATTATACTTGTGGGCTGCATTAGGATGCACTATCGAATTGAATTACGACCATTAATTCAGTTAAGTAGAAATTACCAACTTGAATTTCTGGAGTATCCAATTACAATTACATTATTTTCAATTGGACATTGAAGGCTTGTAGCTGCAATTGGAGGTGTGCTTCCTCGTCATGAATGCTGAGGAAGACTATGCTAATTGGATCATTTAATCTCTATTCAACTACTAATTGCAATTCAATTCAAAAATTCATATAAACACTGCCTAATAGTGTAACATCGCATTTCAATCAAAATCTGTCATTTGAACAGTCCTTGAATGAAATGAAACCATTGAAGAATCCAATACCTAGGATGCAACAGATCTTGAGTCCTGAAGCTGTAGGGATATCCCTTACTGCCAGAGGCAACACCACCAATGACGGAACATAAAAAAGAGGAAGCCACCTCTGAATAAACAGAGTCGCCGGCTCAAAGAAATTCATCAAACTCGTCGCAGCAGACGAGGCAACGGAATCCAAAACCAACAAAACGGAGAATACACAAAACATTCCGAAGAGAGCGCTTGGGAACTTGATTGCTGCGGCTACAAATGCTTGCTTGAGAAACTTATCCATGGCGAGAATGATCCCAAGTGAAACAGCCAAATGCAGTATCCCAACAACCTGGCAAATGTCTACCCATTAAATCCTAAGTCGGTCCTGTGGTAAAGTGATCCATACCATCGATCTCATGGGCCTAATTTGGATTAACCATAGTCCAAAAAACCTGTGACCCTTTTTCATTGAACGTGGGCCACTTGCTACATTTTTCCTCAATCATCTATTTGCTAGTCGCATTGGGAGATTTTTGGAGCATGGTCAAAGCAGAGTGGGGTCCATCAGATTAATGGATTGGGTCACTTATAGGTCCATGTGTCTACAATCAATCGCGTAATTCATTTCAATCTAAGCATTCAAACAATGTAATCTCATAAACCCAAACTTCACTGAATATAAAAAACCACCACTCACTGTTTGAAATCCAACGGAAGTGCCTCCCCTGTCTGCGCCCACAGAATTCACTCGAATCCGAAGAAAAGACCGATTTTCATCGCCACCCACATGCAGAAACCGATTCCCAGGCCTGAAAGCTCTCGCGGGCGCAGCAATTCCTCTTGGTTGGGGCTGTTCAGATGAGACCCAGAAGCCACGGGAAGATATGGGTATTGGTACGCGGGTTTTCCTGAATCCAGATGCCGAAATTCGATGTTTTCTGATGACTGCATTGGAGCGTTTGGGAGGTGGAAGGGGTGAAAAACATATAATTGCAGAAGCAAAAGGCATGGAGAAATGGGAGGAGAGATTTGTTCCTGATCTTGGAAGAGTCCTCCCATTTTGGTTTGAGATTGTACGGACACAAATAGGCGTTGAAATTCATGAGATTTTATTTCTATCTTCACCCCTGTTAACGGATAGTGACGGATATTTCCCGGGAATTTCAACAACTGTCTTTTGGGCGGCAAATACAACGAACGTATAGATTAGATTTGCTGACAGCTAACTCCTCACGTGTCTGGGGCCATGGTGATCCGCACGCAATTACACGTGCCACTGTGAAACACGTGCTCGAACCCTTAGCCTTCCATATGGTTGGAAGCTTCTTATATATGTTGCCTCAAAATCTGGCCGTTTCTCTCTTCATATTGTCCATATTAATTAAGAAAGTAATCTGATCGTTCAAGCAATATTTTCTGGCCGTCCGTTTATTTTGTACGCTGAAGCCTAAGTTAGGGGTGAAATGGCATGATTTTTAGACCGGATCATCTAAATAGTATACCCCACCTGATGGAAAGCTCAGATCACAGGTGCTCCACACTGGCAGGTGTGCCTACGTGTGGATGCACATGGCTCCCACACGTTTGGGATTAGTAAACTAAACAGATGACGACCACGAGGGATTTTGTGAGACGGGGCCCGTGTCTTCGCAATGAGAACTTTAATACTCTGGAAGAGTGATAGATGATACGCATGCACTTAGAAACTACTTAGAAATTGTATACGTGTGGCATACAGGTAAGTCAAATTGAACTGTACAAAATATGGTATCAGATTAGACGTATCAGAATAAAAAGATTATGCTATATTCCATAATCTGCCTATGGGATTGGTGGACATTTATTGGACGGTTAAAAATGAAAAATATCCAATGGTCCCATTTCAACAAGTGTCCGTGAATCAGAGGTTTGGATTATTCAATCAATCTGATTTTGGGACTTGGATTCAATTACCGTGGGTCCCACAGTTTAGCCTGTTTAACTTTAATGCATGCCACGTGTGTAATTTCTGAGTGCTTTCGATCAAGTGTCATGCACTGCCTGAGAAACTACCCCATTCGATCTTCACAAGTGGGCCTTTTTCTTTTAATCCACACCATTCGTCTCTTGTGTATCATCGAGGGTTGTGCATGCCCAAAAAAGTTTATTCATGGGAAGATCCAAGCGTCCATTATTAGGATTTCTTTTAGTTGAATGTGGACTGTAGTTGTATTTCTCTTCTTAACTGTCCATCTTAAAGCTGCAAATAGAAAGGTTCGAGGATAAACAGTCCATTGCCTATGGGGACATTAGATTAACGGTTAGGATTACCTAAAACACCGGCCCCAGTAGTCAGAACTGCAAACGTGTATAATGTTCGAGGATGGGGGCCACGTACGTATAATTCCTCGAGAGATAGATGCCATGTATGTCGGAGTGAGGAACCATACGGTCCTGCTCACCCCAGACGTACGGTTTGCTACGTCCAAAATTCCGTACATCTGGAGACGTGTTTAAATGATCCAGACCGTTCATATGATGGGTTCATCCTGTCCATAGAAAACCAAGAAGTCTCTCACGTTGGAAAATTTCAATCCTTTTGACGGTTGAACTATTTTCCTTGGAAAATGGATTCTCTCCCTGACCGTACGTCTTTGTTTGGGCCACTCATCTAAAGGTCAAAAACTTCCAATCTTGACGATTTAGAAGCAGCTCCGAACAGGCAGGGAGATTCTAACTTCCGAAAGGCTTGAGTTTCATGGGTCCCCTCAGAGTTGGTGGGTTCATCTGATGAATGAGTTGGATGACATAAACACCACGTGCTGGGCCCCACATTTCATGTGAAAGTTTCTACGGTGGATGTTCCCTCCTCAGTGTCCCACCACCGTTCTCAGTGAAGTGGACCACCAGAGCTATGAATCAGGCTGCATTTTGGTATCTAGGCCTACCATATGGGTAAGTATCCAATGGAGTGGGCCCCACACAGATCGAACATATGGCAGTGACCACACGTGCAAACACTTGTGATCTTTCTTTTTTCACAATCGCAGAATACATGGCAAGATAATAACACCAATGCTAAAGCCTTTGGTACTCTAGCCGAGTATGATGGTTTATACTCATGCACCCGGAAATTGTCCACCTATCATGGTCATTACCCAAATTAAACCGATGAAGTTGTGGGTCACACTTTAGATGGCTTATAAGCCAATGAAGTTGTAGGGCTATACATAGGTCGGACCCACTCTTAAGATCTGGGCCATTCATATGTGTACCAAGTGATTGCTGATCATTGATACTGCGACGGTACAGAGAGAGAGAGAGAGAGAGAGAGAGAGAGAGAGAGAGAGAGAGATGATACCTTGCAATAAAGTGTTTGAACATGGTGACTGTGAGAAGTAGATATGAGCCGTGGGATGGTAGTGCTGTGGTAGTCTGTCTTCACTTATCTTGCCCTTGAAACAATCCGGCGGCCTCGATGGGCTCCCGTTCCATCTCAGGCCTATGGAATTAGCCACACACGCCATGAGCCTGAGTCAACTGGAAAAACGGAAAGAAAAAAATTCGATCATAACCCCTCTAACAACCTCCTTTCAAACCCAATGCCTTATCTTTTTTTTTGCATGGGTGACACGTGTCAAATATTTGGAGGTAGGGGAAAATGGGCTGGGCTGAATTTGGGTTTAGACCCAGGTCCGTTGGTTGACTCTAGTCTGGGCGATGCCTAGTGGTGGTGTGAGTGCCTGTATGTATATATAAAAAAAAAGCTCTATGTGGCCACCACGTTGAATATGTAAAATCCACTCTCTCCATCAAGTTCTATCCTCGATTCAGGACCTAATCCAACAAAATCAGTGTTATCCATAATTTGAGTGGGCCACACCACAGGGAACAACGAGACGTAACGGCAACCATAGGTTTCTGTTTTTGGGGCCACCATGGTGTGTATATTTAATCAAACCTGTTAATCAGGTGCAACTCATCAAGAGAATAGAATATACAAAAGTGGCATCATCCAAAAACCCATTTGGGCCACACCACGTAAACTTAGAGGTTTTAGTATCAAGTTTGCATTTTTCCCATTGGCTCAGCCTATTAGAGGTTTCTGTCAGGATGATATTTTATATGTACGGCTCAAATAAGGGTCTTCACCTGATGGACGGAGTAGATTCACATATACAGCATGGTGGGCTCCACAGAGCTTCGGCGTTTCTCTCAAGACTTGAGAAGTGGGAATTTAGCGGCCACCTTGTATGGAGCAGATGCCCAAAAGCCGCCATGATTGGAGTATCTCTCGACCATCTGATACCGGCTATTAATGGAGACAACTAACCTTTTTTTCCTTTTAGCTTTTCATTTGATGGCCGGGGTCATCCAATAAATGAGATTTTCAGCATATGCTTGATCCACGATGGGGACCACAGTTTGAGCGGTCTAGATTTGTTTACATATATGCCATCTGTACTGGAAAGAGACCGCTCTCTCTCAAGCGCAACCATGCACATGGCATTGGGCAGTGGAATGAGGTCGTCTAATCTGGAAGCGGATTGCGTACTAAGTAAACTCTGTGGGGCCCACCGTGATTTATGTATTTTATCCGCTCTGTCCATCCATTTTAATTGATGATTTTAGTCTTGAACCGAAAAATAAAGCATATCCAAAGCTCAAATGGACCACACCACAGGAAAGAGTGTGAATTGAGCATCTACCGTTGAAAATTCTTGGGGGCTGCAGAAGTTTTTTATCAAGCTGACATTTCTGTTTGCCCTTCATGCATGTCCGTGTGATCTTATGAACAGGTTAGATGACAAATGAATATCACTGTGGGCCGTAGGAAGATTTCAACGGTGGAAATCATTATTTCCACTGTTTCCTGTGGCGTGGTCGTCTTGAGCTTTTGTTATGCTTCCATTTCGGCTTCAAACCATAAAATGATCTGGAAAAACGGATGGACGGCGTGGATAAACTACATACATTCTAGGTGGGCCTAAAAGAGTTTACTCAGTACGATAAAGGTTCTAGTGTGTCCCATCCATGATGGCCCGCTCCTGGATGATCATCTCGAAATTGCCAGTAAAGAGATTTTGAGAAATTAACATATGCAATGAGCCTCACTTGATGTGGCAACACAAAGATCCCGGTCGTCTATTTATCAGGTTGGTCACGCATCATCGAAGAAATGGACGGCTAGAAAATGATAATTGATAACCAACACTAGGCTCTCAACATCAACATGAATGTAGCACTTGTTTGATGTGTGGACCGGCTAGGATTGAGGACTAGACAAATGAACCTGGTGCCGCGGGATGATCGTATGCGATCCCTTACACGCGTGGCACGTGCTTGATCTTGTTTATAGTTAAGGTAGGAAGAATAGTCCCACATCGGTACGCAGATACGGAGTCCCATCTTCCCAGCTCCTCCAAAAATGCTGGGACGGGATGTGGGAAAATCACGCAGCCGCGCGGTGAGCACAGAGCGAACTATTCTTTCGCCTTTTACTAAAGAATACCGTGTGCTCGCCGCACATAGCGGCATACGCCTATTTTTGGAGGGCTCCTCTTATTTAATTTAGAGGACCCGCTACCAATCTTTAAAAAGAAGCAATTACTTCCGTCAGGTTTTCACAATCACCGTGTATCTGCTACCATTGGCCTCATCTAGAAATTGCGCCTTCAATTGTTACCATTGGCCAGTTCCTGAAGAGACAAAATCTGCTGCGAGAAGAAATTGCACCTTCAATTGGGCCCATCAATGAGGTGGCTCATCGTTCGGTCATGCTTTCGATTGATTTACAGATAAAGAGGGAGCGGATTACTTAAGACCCCGGATCCTCTAAGGTGGGTGGGACACCTGACTGTGGGGGCCCCACTGTGATGTTCGTGACTACATCCACGCACCCGGATCTACTGAGGTGGGTGGGACACCTGACTGGGTCACTGTGATGCACGTGACTACATCCACGCCATGATTCACAAATTAAAACAGATCCAAATCTGAGGTGTACCATAATAAAGGAAACAATGTTAATCTCATTTTAGGGACAGATCCAAATCTCAAGTGCTCCATGATACAAAAGTAGTGTTTTAATCAAAGCTCATTTTAGGGCATGAGCGAAAAAATGAAACAGCAGTGTTAATCGACCATTAAATACTTCTCATGGGCCACAAGTTTTGGATCAAGCTGATATTTCTGTGGTCTCTTCATCCCTATCTTTGTGACCTTATCAACAGGTTGGATAGCAAATAAACATTTTGGTGGCCCCCATGAAGTTTTTAATGGCGAGGATTCAATCACTGGGCCACATAAGATTTGGATATGGTTCATTTTTTGGATCACACTAAAAAATGAGCTTTCAAAATGGTTAGACGGTGCCAATTTAAGGTACATACATCGCTGTAAACCCATAGTCAGGGGTCCCACACACCTTGGTGGATCCGGGGTCTCACCTAATATGCTACCTTGAATAGATGCCATTGGCAGGGAAGGACCGGGTCCATATGGTGGATCCATCTTTCTCGGAAGCAGATTGCCTAATAAACCCAGCCACAAACTCATATATCAAGCAGACCTGAATCGGAGCCCATCCTTACTCTTGCTCCGGTGGTAGACTGTCAGGAGCTTCCACACCTGGTCAAGGGTTCGGGTATCCACAGGTGGTGAAATCCCACTATAACATGGATAATGAACCTTTATAGGGTCCACTATAATGTTTATTTGTCATCCAACCCGTTGATAAAGTCACTCGGACACGGATGAAGAGAACACAAATATCAGCCTTATCCAAAACTCTGGTGGCCCGTAAAAAGTTCTTAAAGGAGTCGATCTTCAGATATTGACACACCAGCACCGCGGATGGTGTTGGCAACACCACCCGATCCGGGAGCCCATCTTTGATAGCATACGGCCCCACCAATCACATCTCGCCACACCACCACTGAAGGTGGTGCAGGCCTGACTACCTATTCCACATTCCAAGCAACCGGAATAAGCTATCATTACTACGGCCGTCAATGGGTGCACAACCCGACCTGGACCTCAACGGGTTGGGGTGCAAAGAACTGCTAAGAAATCGCGTTGGGTTTAATTCTCACCTCTTGGACCTGGCTTAAATACAGGTATATACGGGTTTGGGTAGAGGTTCATGTTGGGTTCAATTAGTTTTGGTACTTTTATACAGTTTTTTTTTTTTTTTTGGGGGGGGGGGTGTTAGCATGTTAGTACACACACTCCATGTTAGCCACCCCCACTAGGGATCGATACCAAGACCTCAAGTGTTGAAACGAGGTGTCTCCACTCAGTCTGCCAGTTGAGCTATGGATCTGGGTGTTTTTTATACAATATATACTAATGATTTTAGCAACTAAATGGGGTCTTCTAAGCCACAAACTTGTAAGCAGTGTTCGAAATATCGATACTATCGGCCGATATTATCGTTATCGCACCCCTGCGAGACGATACACTCGCGATAACCCTCGGAAGATACCAAAAAACCCAAAATCTAGATATCGGCCGATATATCGTTAATATCGCACGATATTTTGACGATATCGGACATCATCATCCGAAAAAATTGGGAAAAAAAAATTAGAGGGTGGATTTCGGTACCTGTAGAAGAGATCGCCATGATCGGAAGCTTCCATTTGGCGGGCCATTCGAATTGAAGCATCATTCCTAGGTTTCCACAAATAAAACTCCGATTTTGGAGAGAAATCCCGAGACATCTTCGCCGATTTGGGAGAAATTTTAGGGTTCCGTCGATTTGGGAGAAATTTTAGGGTTCCGGAAGCCGAAACCCTCTCTGTTTAAAACGTAAAGGTCGTTCGAGCCTTTTTTTTGACGCGGATTAGCTCCTGACAGGTTGAGTCGCAAGATAGCTACTGAAGTAACGTCACCAAGTTACGTGGGTCCTACTATGATGAATGTGTTATATCCACACAGTCCATTCATTTGGTGATATCATTTTAGGACATGAGTCAAATAACGAGGCGGAAAAAATTCTGTAATGGACCCCACTACAGAAAACAGTGGAGAAAGTGACATCCACCGTTGAAACCTTCCTAAGGTCCACCGTGATGTTTGTTTGAGATCTAACCCGTTAATAAGTTAAAAAATATATTATAAAAGGGAAAAAATATATATCAGCTTAATCGAAAACTTTTGTGGCCCTAAGAAATTTTTAATGGTGGGCGTCACTATCTCTACCGCTTTCTGTGGTGGGGTCCATTGGAGCTTTGAATCTTAGTCATTCTTAGGTTCATGGCATAAAATGTTCTCTCCAAATGGATGGATGGTGTGGATACAAAACATACATCATGGTGGGGCCCACGGAACTTGGTAACGTAGATTCAGTAGCTACTCAACCCGTCAGTAGCCAATCCGCAACCCCACCCTTTTTTTTAAAAAAAAAAAAAATCAAAATCCACCACCGCGCACACCACCAAGCTGTGTGTTGACGTCACCAAGTTCTGTGGGTCCCATCATAAGCTATGTATTATATCCAGACCGTTCATCCATTTGGCGAGCTCTTCTTAAGGCTTGAGCCAAAAAATAAGACAGATCCAAAGATCAATTGGACCACAATGCAAACAGCAGTGGTAGATTGAACGTCTACGATTGAAACCCTTTTGGTGGTCACGGAAGTTTTGGATAATATGATATTTATTTTTCCTCTTCATCCAGGTTCGTGTCACCTAATTAACAGATTGGATGGAAAATAAACATTATAGTGGGCCCTTCGAATATATTAATGGTGAGAATCAGTCCCCCACTACTATTTGCGGTGTGGTCCACTTGAGCTTTGGATATGACTCATTTTTGGGTTCATGATCTAAAATGATCTCTCCAAATGCATGAACGGTGTAGATATAATAAATACATTATTGTGGGGCCATGTAACTTTGAAATATTTGTACAACTTGCGCCAGGGAGTGTCGACAGAGTACTAGGATTTCCTGCCAAAGCCTTCCTGCGCTTGAAACCTTAGTGGGGCCTGTCATTGATGTTTGTGAGGAATCCACTCCATCCATCCGTTTTGTGAGATCATTTTAGGACATTAAATAAAAAATGAGTAGGATCTAATACTCAAGTGTGCCAAAAATGTGAGGATTGAACATCCACACTTGAAATATTCGTGGGGGCACATAAGTTTTGAATCAGACTAATATTTGTATTTTCAATTCATCCATGTAGGAATAACGTTATGAACGGTATGGATGGCATGTTAACATCATTGTCCACCCAGGGAGGTTTCAACGGTAAGGAATTTTCCTACCCACCTTTTCCTTTAGTGTGGCCCACTGTAGTCTTGGATCCTGTTCAATTTTGCTCTCAAGTGCTAAAATGATCTCAAAAAATGAATGGATGAGGTGGATTTCTTATAAACATCACAGTGGGCCCCACCTAAGTTTTGAGCGAAGGAACATGGCAGGAAATTTGCATACGATCAACGCCCCACCCTAGTATGGTGGGAAGTGGATCCCCTAATGAGCAGTGTACTTTGTAAACTTTATGGGCGCACTATAATTCATGTATTTTATCCACTCCGTCCATCCATTTTACCAGATAAATTTATGGTTTGAATGAAGAGAAAAAACTACTATTAGCTTGATCCAAAACTTTTGTGGCCCATTAATGGTCAATCACCATTGTTTCCTATGGTATGGTCTACCTAATTATTGGATCTGTTTTATTTTTTGGATAATGTCTTGAAATGATATGGAAAAATGGATGGACGGGGTTGATACTGAATGTAGTTGTCTTAGTTCAATCGGACAAAGCATAGCTTAGAACCCTATACAAAGGAAATCTGCTATGTACACTTCTTTTTTGAAACTTTATGAATTAAAAGTGTGTATTAAGGGCCTTTTTAACAATCCCCAAAGTTTCATTAAAAAATTCAACCATTTTCCTAATGTTTCCCCATGTTTCCCAAAAAGTGCGATAAACTATGCGATACAAACGATATATCCCGTGCGATAACCGATACGTATCTGTATCCCAAGGGTGCGATACATTGTGCGATACCGATATTTCGAACACTGCTTGTAAGAGAGCCTATTTACACACTATGCATGTGTCAAAGTGGCACATGTGTGTGCAATCTAATCCACCCATTAGTGTGATGAGTACACTCATCACAAAGTTGACTGCATCACAGAGAGAGAGAGAGAGAGAGAGAGAGAGAGAGAGATCTAATCCACCATTTTAATAAGTAGAAGCACGTATCAAATAATGAATAAATTGGAGAAATGTGGCTTCTACAGCCATCCAAACCTTGGATATTGGAGATATTCGTCTGATTGTTTTTACTGTTTCTAATATAGTTTTACACTTCAAAAAAAATATAGATTTACACTACAAGAAAAAAATATTTAAGCAGCAAACTTACAGTTGTCACTGTACTGCTGTAGTAGAGTGTATGCCATTTTCGGTGGAAGCAACACCACCAATTCTAGTAGAAGATAAAAGAGAACAGTGAGAAAAGAATACCGACTGTCACTCGGTTATGGAAACAGGCAGCGTTCAACAAAACCAGTTGAGAATCTCATGATGACTCTGGTTCTTGCAGAAGGTTTGTCATTGAACAAAAGCGGTTGAGAATCTCAAGATGACTCTGGTTCTTGCAGAAGGTTCGTCATTGATTTGGCCTGTTGCCTCTTCAGGCTCTCTTGAATTCGATCTTTAATCGCAGTTTCCTTAAAAAGGAAAAAAAAAAAAAAGAAAAAAAAAAAGAACGAAGAAATTATTTAAACGGCAGACAAAAATAGCAGAGCACCCACCAAATCCATTCTCATCATGTGTTGAAAAACCATTTCCCTGATTGCCACTGAGGTCCTGGAATCAAGTCACATTGTGCCCAGCATTGCAGTTTCGACCAGCCCAATTGATCTTGGCCATCACGTTTCAAGAAAGGACAACAGAGCAAACCATGATGGCCGTCTGTACTGTTATAAGATTCAACTCCAACGACTCACCATTATATGGCACCCTTCTTCAAACTTCTCAAGAAAACCTGCGACCCAGCGATCTGCATTCTCTACCCACTCGCCATGATGCATACCAGCTGTCTTTGCCACTGTATGCAACTGCAAACAATTGAAAGGTGCGAATGGTTATTTGTGATGTCTCATACATTTTCGACACTGTTTATGTAGTGTTGAGCTTTTTGTTTGTATCGCCAACATATCCTAGGAGCATGGTTTGACGTATCGTCTAATACCAGTACATATCAACCGATACGAACGTCCATGGGCAATAGAGGTGCATCGCCCTGATACAGGCCCGAACCAGTGCAGTACGACCCCGTACAGGAAAACCTGGTTTAAAAAACATGCTTAGGAGGGAAGAAAAACTCCACTATAAATAAGAAAGCATGCATCTGAATGATTCCAGTCATGATAACTTATAGGGTCCTGAAGCATCAGGACATGGATTTGCCTAGCCACAAAAATGGGGCCCATGTTTCATTGTTCCAGATTGTTGACCCTATAGGCCTCGCCATGGATAGGGATGCCCCAAAAATCTCCCATGTCAGAAGATTCTAATCCTTGAATCAGTGGCCTACAAAGCATCTGTAAAATAGATAAGGCAGATAATTGGATGGCTAGAATCTTCCAATCCAGGGCATCCCCAGTCCGCAGTGGGCCCATCAGGTCACTGGTCTGGATATATGAAACATCGGCACCATTACTACAGACTGGGAACATCAGGATGCCGTTCTGAGTCCTATAATTTCTCTTACAGTATTAGATAAAAGCATATGGTTATGATTTTTTTTTTTTTTAAAAAAAAACAGAAATGGTGAGGAAAAAAGCAAATAGTTGGATGGCTAAGATCTTTCAGTACGGAAGACTTCTGGGGACTCCCCCGTTCAGTTGAGTCCATCAGGTCGACGGTCTAGATCAATCAAAGAGGGGTCCATTTGTACAGACTGGCACATCAGTAAACTAATTCTATAATCTCTTATGGCCATTAGATACCTTGTCCTTGTCTGATATTTGACCAATAAAACTGTATTTTAGATTGCTAATTTCCAAACAGCTTTACTTACCTTTTCCTGATGCTCCTTCACTTTCTCACGCAACTTGGTTATCCCCATGTTCACTATCAGCTGCTTCTCCTGTTAGCAAGAAAGCTGCAAGTCAGATCAGTGCTTTCAATGAGAAATCACAGGCAAAATCTGCACAGGGAGGGCCCAAGAGTTTGAAGGCAGAAATGGGCTATCAACAAGGTCCATGTGCATCTTACTGAAATGCATGCATCCCCTATTTACTAGAAGACAAGATAATAAAAAACGCATCTTTTCGTGCCTTCACATAGCTCACACCAAGGTCCTTCCTTGAATATCCACGGGCTAGATTTCGTGTTACATACTGATTGTAGTCCTTAAGTATCCTCATTATAATATCTGATGTAGAAACCCCATCCGTGCGTTGTGTTTCCTTGAATTTTCCTGCGGCTTTAACCTACAACCAAAGATCTTCGAGATCAAAACATGCTTAAATTGAAGTGATCAACCAAATTCTCAAGGTACGCATTCGTTAGAGTGAAAAAAAAATGAAAAAGAAACTAACGAATTCATAGACATCCATGCCAGCTCCACTTGCATCAGCATATCTACAGAAGATAGATGTAAATGAGAAAGTATCAGGTTTCCATCAGAACAGAAAGTTCTTGTACACAATCAAATTTTATTATTTATTTATTTATTTATTTATTTTTTATATTTTAAATCAAGAGTCCAGAACACAGATGACTAGACAGCTCATGCATCCACGCGAATGCAGAGTAAAAGCATAATTTAGGCTGTGTTTGGATGCACAATTGAATTGACTGAAATAGCTGGTTGAATAGAGAGGCAATGACCCAGATGAAGACATCTTCCTTGGCAGTCATAATGAGAAACTAGCCCTTGAATTGCAGTTAAGATCCCCCCTACTCCTACTCGAAAGAAACATGGTTGCAATTTGGAGCCTGGAACCTCAATATGAATTTTAAGAGAGAAGGTGAATAGGTACTACAATTTAGTCATTTTTTGTCTCTCTCTACCAAACAACTTATTGAAACTCGAATCCAGCAGAACCAAACATAGACTTAAAATATTAACATAAAGAAACTAACAGCTGATACTGAACCTTCACGATCACTATATGGACCATAAAGAAACTCATTGAGAAACAGCGCCTCGTTATGTTTTTCCTCTTTCAATTTGATTGGAGTCAATGAAACTCATTAAAAAACAGTGCCCTTTTATGTTTGCCCACTTCAAGAGGGAACACTTTGAAATTGGGATAGAGCAAATGTCCACTTTTTTCACATTTCAAATCCTTTCAGATAAAAAATCAGAGACAATTGAGACTGACACCCCCAAAGAGGACTTAACGATGCAAAAGATAAGCAGAAACAAGATTCTCTTGACTGTTATAATTTGTTAGAACTATCAATACAGATGAGTTTAATGCATTTATACAGATAAATCTTACGGAAGAGAGTCGTGCGCCACGTAATCTATTTTGTGCTTGTCGATGAATTCCTGTGTGATAACCCATGGTGCATCAGGAATAACCTCATCAACCCACCTAGAAGAAAAGACGCGGGTAGTTTAGCATAGAACAGCCATTGATTTCCATTTTATGCCAATTATGAAATAAAAATATTTTTTTCCATTAAAAATGTAAAATCATGAAAATTAGATCTTCCCACAATAAATGTTTTCAAAGCACAAAAGATGCATTTATGAGGATCTTTATAAATGGGGAGGGAACCAGGATGGAAAGAGTTCCTAATACAAAAAAGGTGCAACTAACAGTTGACACCTTCCATGGCAAGAACATCTGCAATACAGTTAACCTCTATTAAGACATACAACGGGAAAATGTGAAAATGGCTAAAGAATGGTTGATTTACTTCATAATCTAGATAATTAATTCCCACAGAATTAATTCTGTCGAATTCTGACGATGCCAGGAGGAATACTGCACGCACGTCTGGTAACTTTGTGAAGTTTCTTTTTAAAAAATGTCAATGAAGCTGAATACCTGCAGTGACGAAGAGATTCACAGCGCTCATCTCCGGTCATAACAGTTTTCCCTTTGTACATATGAGTTACTTCATCGTTGCAGCAGCCAACAAGTAGGTATGTGTTGGGGAACCTAAACAACAGGCACATATGTTCATCAAAAAAAAAAAAAAATTTGCAAATTTCACCAAACCCCTCAGAACAATCAAAGATACAGGCAAATGACAATACAACCAGAGATTATATGCACCATAGAGATACATTGTACCAAGTGCATAATGCATTTTAAAATGGTCAACAACACAATGCAAGCAATTAGAGGATGGAAGAAACCAAATACCAACAAGATGTTTCTATCAGTACATAGAAGCATTCAAAACCCGCCATTGATAGCCATTTTATTTTTATTTTTTAAAATGTAAAACTCAAATTTGATGAAAATTCAAGGTTACCACCACAATCACAAAAGGTCCACTGCATGAGCATAATTGCATTGAGTTTTCATACATAAGTCATCTAGGACAATGTTTGAATGCACTGTAGTTGCTAAAATGACTGTGGGAGCTTTCCGACACCAAGTTCATTTGTATAGACTCCAATCAACTCAGTACTTAATCTAGCTGTAGAGCAGATAGTGCATAAAATCAGAGAAACAAAAGCCCATGTACAGCAGATTCCTTTTCCTGCACGCCAAACGCACAATGAAACGGTGAGGATCCACTTCACCTTGACTTACCACTAGACCTGTGATTTGGGGTACATCCAAATGCCCATCACATTTCCAAATTTGTGAAATAAGGAATAAAATAAGCAGACATGTTCAAGTTCAGAATAATATATAACTTTGCAGCTAAGGAAGTGAAATATCATAGAGCTTGTTAATTCAAATTAATAAAAGAAAATATTGCGTTGTGCATTGGCATGAACGGTTCAAAATGTCGTATGTCCAACAGCATGGAATTTAATCCACGTAAATGATTCTTTGGTAGCATTCTGATACTGAAAACATATCTGTTTGAGCCTGATGCATTCAAAGTAAATATTGGTTTAAAATTTCTTTATGATCTGAATCCGAACACCATTTTTCTCAAAATGAGAAACACTATGCCAATTTGTACAATGAAAGATTGAATAGGTGATTTGGTGCACATGCGCGAGGCGATTCAAGGTTAAGGGTCACCATGAACCTGCCCTGAACCAAAATCAGGACAGTCTATTCATCATCTGGGCCATACATGTATGGGAAAAGAGATGACCAACGTCAATATTCAATGCGCGTGCGCCAATCACTCACCGGTTGAACCGGCCTGGATCTACGTATGCCCTGAACTGCCATTCAATCTCTCCAAGCCCGAATCACTCCAGCAACTCTTATCAAATAACACATAACCACCCATTATTGGGAAATCTCCACAATTCATTCAAATTCTTCGATGCATGGATTCACCATTTCATTAAGTTTTAATCGAAATTTACAGTTCCAGCATCTGAACTATCACAAGATCGAAATTCAACAACTATATCGAAATCATTCGGACTTAATGGAATCTACAAAACCAATAATCAGGTTTTTCAAATTGAAAACAACACGAAAGCTCTTCCAATTCATCATTTTTTTTTTTCGCGCATCCGGAATTCTCATAAATAAAAAAACAAAACAATAACGATAACTTAAGGGAATGCAATTGCAATTCTTACAATTTCTTCGCCTGTTCGAGCGACCGAGCGTGTCCGAAATGGAAGAGATCGTAGATTCCGTCAGCATACACGCGGATGGGCTTCTCCGGCGAAGCTTCTCCCCTCGCCGACTCTCCCGTTTCCCTGACCGGATGCGGATCGAGGTGGATAGAGGCTGCCTCCGCCCATCTGCAGGACTCCGGCGTCGGAGGATCGTCATCGTCCTTGGGAAAGTTCTGCCGCTGCCGGGGCAACCGCGCCATAGAATCTACACCGTCCGATCTGGTTTTCGGGATCGGAAAGGGAATCTGGTTTTGCGGGGGAGAAAGCAAAGAGAAAAAAAGGCCGTTTTTCGGAGGAGAGAAAGAGAGTGGACTACGTTTAATGGTTGAGAGAGAAACAGTTGCCGAAGACGTCTCGATGGACGCGAATTTCCGGACTCCGACTCGGTTGGGGAGGGGTTTTTAGGGCCAATAGCCCCACGTATGACGTGGTACTGGCTTTAGCCTTTTCTCTTGAAAACATGGTTTTTTTAACCCGTGGGGAACTATTAACTTTTTTGCATGACATAAATGTCCATGTGTCGACGCCTTACCGAGGCTTTTCCAAATGATGGATCATAGATTCCATTAAACCATTGGTGAGCCCACTCCATGGCTGATCTGATCTGTTCATTTTAATCAGATATCTGCGAACGATGAAAGCGTGTTTATTCAGTCTTTAAAAAGAAGCTTTCTTTAACCCACAATGGCATTAACGTTGTTCACTAATTCTGAACTGTTTCCTCTATTGTGGTCTCTCTGTGATAAATTTTATTCTCAAACTTGATTTGATGATACAAAATTTAAATCAATTTCATGTGGACGGATTTGATTTGCTTCATGACAAATCAGTGGGCCTCACATAAGATGTGGGATGGATTTAAAACCTAAGACCCTTCCATAGGAACCGGTCCGACGCCGATAAAACACATACATGACGGTGGCCCTAGAGTCGGCTCACCAGGTCTCAGGGTAATCCGCCTCCCTCCGGTCCAGAGATACGCGTATACCATGTCATTGATAGGGCCTTTCCATCCGACGCAGATTCCCCACCGTGATATGTGATTACGTGTTTCTGCAGCTCATTTAGGGCCTCTTTTGTTTCCTGGCTAAGTGGAATTACGTTGTAAATGAGTAATCATTATTTTCCAAGCTCTTCATCTACCTTCATCTGTTCCAATGCTGACTGGCCGGTTACTCTTTAAGCACTTAAATTGAAGAATTTATAAAATAAATATGGGGCCCACCATAATGTGTGTTGCTTATCTACACCGTGCATTCATTATGCCAAATGAATTTAAGACATGAGCTCAAAAATTAGGCAAATTCAAAGGTCAAGTGGACCACACCACATGAAATTATGAGAATTAAATGCCTACCATTAAAAACTTATCGAGGCCCTTAGAAATTTTAGATCAGGCTTTTGTTTATATTTTTCACTTATCCATGTCCATGTGACCCTATGAACAGGTTAGATGGTGAATAAACCTCAACATGGGCCCAGTAAAAGAATCAACTTTCAATGGTGGACAAATTAAGTCCATTGTTTCCTTTCATGTGGGCCAATTGAACATTAGATCTTTCTAATTTTTTCGGATAAAACCTCAAAATATTCTAATAAAATAGATGGACGACACGGATATATTATATACATTATGGTGGGGCCCATGAATTTAAGTCAATATTTTTGGATCGGTTTTTTAGGTGAAATTACTCGCTCATTTCTAAACACGTGAAAGAATGTAATAATTACTTTTTTTTTCTCATAATTTACAGCAATTTCCCTGTATTATGGAAAACCAAACAGGCACTTAAGGTATCAGTCCAAAAATATAAAGATTCAGAGCTCAAGTGGACCCCACCATAGGAAATAGGAATTTAAAATAATTTTAAAGGTCCGTATTTGTGTTTTTCTACCGCAACACGTGGCTGAAAACTTCCTGCCACATGAAGTTAGGTGAGGTCCACCGTGATGTCTGTGAGAAATCCAATCCTTCCATAAGCTTTGCCAGATCATGTAGGACATGGTTAAAAAATAAGGTAGATTCAAAATTCAAGTGGGCGGCACAAAAGCAAAAAGTGTGTAGGTAAATGCCTACCATTGAAACCTCCCTACGGTCTACCGTGATATTTATATGCCATTTATACAGTTTATAAGGTTCCTATGGAATGAACCGAAAATACAAAATTATTAGAGGCTATTCTAAAATTTCTGTGGCCCCACAAATATTTCAACAGTAGAAATTCAATCCTCATCTTTTCCTGTGATGTGGACGGTTTAGTATCTAAATCTGCCTCATTCTGAGGGCCATGTCCTAACATGACATGGCAAAATAGATAGAGAGTTTGGATATCTCAGACATCACAATGGGCCCACTTAAGTTCCTGTTGCAGGCAATCGGCTTTCTTCGGGCAGTTTAGATTTTTTCAATTATTTTTTTATTTTTTTAATAAACGAATGGGATGTCAAATAAATATTATGGTGGGCCCTAAGAAGGTTTAGAGGTGAGTGTCATTATCTCAACTATTTATTAAGTGATTCACTCCAGCTTCCCATCTACCTCATTTTGGGCTAAATGATATGAAGAAATGGATGGCGAATAAAACACATACCGAGGGGAAACAGATCGGCTCGACATCTGTGGTGTGTTGACGTCACCAAGTTCTGTTGCCCGTCTTGTTGTATGTGTTATTTCCAAACCGTCCGGCCATCTGGCACGAATGTTTCAATACTTATGCTAGAAAATGAGATAGATTCAAAGCTCAAGTGGAGCACGTCGCATAAAGCAGGGTGAATCTCTACCATTGAAACCTTCGTGGGGTCACATAAGTTTTGGATCAAGCTGTTATTTGCGATTTCCCTTCATTCAGATCCGTGTGACATTATGAACAGGTTAGATGTAAAATAAACATCAAGGTGGGCCCTAGGAATGTTTTAGAGGTGGGAATCATTGTCCCTACTGCCGTTTGTGGCGTGGTCCACTTGAACTTTGGATAGGACTCATTTTTGGGCTCATGATATAAAATGATCTTGCCAAATGGACGGACAGTGTGGATATAATACATGCATCATGGTGGGGCCTACAGAACTTGGTGATGTCAACACACCTCGGAGGTTGGTGGTGTGTGGCACACCACGCAATCCGTTTCCATTACAAAGAGACATGATCAAATAAAGCGGCCATTCTGTATTTTTTATTTTTTTCAAACAGCGATTAACTTCTGCCGGGGTGGCCCGTGTATACAATGATTCTTACGTGGAATGAAAATCACGCCCATCGTGTCATCAATGGGGACACAATATTAAAATCATTGAGGGGCGATGGTATGGCCCTGTTTACTGGCTTAGTCGACTCAATCAATTGGTCGGCCTGATTTTAAGGACCTATTACAAGTGGTTGGAGCAACTTTCTAACGGGTCAGATAGTGTACGTGTTGTTCTACTCTATTTCTGCCCGTTTCTACGCCAATTAGAAAGAGATACAAAAGGGATGCATATAATTTTACGAGAGTTGTGTACTGTAATTAAGATTCGCATAGATATCCGAAGAGTATTTTGTGGTAATACAATTGGCATCCATCGAGCGGTGCCATGACGTCAACAAAGTAAGAGTGGCCAGTGAAATGTGGTTAAATCGATAAGGAACCTTGGAGCGATTAGCAGGACATTTTATGAGAATTGTGTGGGGTGTATTTGAAATATGCAGAGATATCCGTAGAGTATTTTGTAGTATTACAATTGGTATCTATCAAGCGGTCATCGGCAAAGCAAGAGTCTTCGAGCGAAATGTGGTTAAATCAATAAGGAACCTTGGGGTGGTTATCAGGATATGCTAGCACTGGTTAAACAATTATAGTATCCATCATTGCATGAAAAAATCCAGATGATCAACCTAAGACTATAAATAGCAAAGGAATTCAGTATAAAAATAGGTCTCATACTAACCAAATAAAATCAAATTTATCTTTTAATTACTTTGTGCTCCTTAGCATTATTAGTTGTGTACATTCCTTAGTGTAATTGGTAGCAATAATTAAGTAGCTGGCAACTTTAGTTATAATTCAGTTCTATGCTCATATGTTGGACTTAGTTCAAATATCAAGCAAGTTCTTTGTTTAAAAAAGCACCTACAATTGTTCTTTGTGGTCAACTATGAGAATTTTTATTTTTTATTTTTTTTTTTGTATTGAAAAGTTCTTTCATACAGAAAACAAAGGTACAACCCATCTTTAGAGGATGAACCCCGCCGTTTAATAATCGCCTAATTATCTTAAATAACATTGTGCAGTGGCTAAATAGGCGACCACTAATCTCATTCGATCTCTGTCATATACGGTCAATTCCAATGTATCAATCTATCTTAGCGCTTGGGGTCTTAGTTGTTCAGTTTGAATTGAGCCATACATTCGATTCTGGCACACCGGCACAAACCACGTGACCGAATTTGAAACCCAGAGGCAACACTAGTGACTTGTCAATGGTAAAGCGAATGATGAATGTGAAAGGTTACATACAACCACGGTATGTGATAACATTTTTCTTGAGGATAAAAGCCGGCATCGCTGATTTTCCATCTCTTGGAAGAGACATGATCACATTCTGCATGCAATATCCAGCTCGTACATGGGAAAATACTAGGCGGGCCACACAATGTTAAGAACCTAACTAATACACCAGAAGCCCAAGCTACACTCTTTAAACCATTGAGATCATAGCATTCCACCTCACTCCACAACCAACGTCCACAGCGGCCTACTTTGGCCTCTATTTCAAGTAGACCTTTCTAGTGCGTGGTGGTTGCACTCTGATTATCCAGGTAGTCTTTTCCATACTAGCGACTTTTTCATATGACTCAAACATAGGATATGGTGTTAGCTCTAATACCAATTGTTGAGAACCTAATCAATACACGAAAAGCCCCGTGATTAAAGAAACATGTCAAGCTAGGCTCTTTAAACCATTGGGATCGTAACACAACTCGCATAGTATGTAAAGCTTAGGCGTCACTTAGCAAACACTTACTTGGGTGTATTAGAGTACACTTGTTTTTCAAAACTCGTTTGATTTGGGTTTATTAGAGAGTGCATTTGGTTTTCAAAAGTCATTTGGCAACGTTGGATTTCAGGATTAATGAAATTTGATCGAAATGCCTTTTCTTTCTCTTTCTAAAGGCAGAAGAGTAGCACGTGTAACAAAAATGTCATTTGGTTTTCAAAAGTCATTTGAAAACCAACTTAGAGAGTGCATTTGCATTTGGATTTCAAAAGTCATTTGGCAACATCGGATTTCAGGATTAATGAAATTTGATTGAAATGCCTTTTCTTTCTCCTTCTAAAGGCAGGAGAGTAGCATGTGTAACAAAAATGTGCTTAGGTTATTAATATAATTGTTACACATGGCATGAGAGTAGCATTTTCCTACTTTGAGAATTGATAGAGAAATACAGGGAGAGGAGGAATTCCATGTGGGTTTTATCGACTTAAAAAAAGCATACAATAGGATCTCTAGAGAGTGAGTTGTGTGGGTGTTGAAAAATGAAAGAATTTCAAGAGGACATTAACATGATTAAGGATATGTATTTGAGAACAATGACAAATGTAAGGACTACCAATGGAGAGAAGTGCGTTCCCAATTACCATAAGCTTGCATTAGGGGTTAGCATTGAGCTTGTACCTCCTCACATTGGTTATGGACGAGTTAATAAGGCATTTGCAAGAAAAGATCCCATTGTGAATGTTGTTCATAGATGACAAAGTTTTGATTAACAATATGAGGGGCAGAGTAAACACAAAGGTGGATTTATATAGGGGTGCTTTAGAATATAAAGGATTTTAAATTAACCGAACTAAAACAAAAGTATACGAAGTGTAATTTTAGTAACAATAAGAGTGAAAATTAGCCCATATTTTTGACCAAAAAGTTTCCCCAAATGACCACTTTCGATATCTTGGGTCAATAATTCATGAGATAGGAGAGATTGAGAAGGATGTTGCCCATAGAATTCGAGCTGGGTGGAAGAAATAGTAATGTGCTTGCGGAGTTTTCCGTGATCGTCGTATGCTGGAAACTGAAAGGGAAAATTTATAGGATAACCCAACCATGCTTTATGGGAAATAATGTTGGGCAATTAAGGGACAACATATTCATAGGATGAATGTAGTTGAAATGAAGATGTTGAGATGGATGAGTGGCAAGATGAGGAATGATAAAATTGGAATAAATGCATTAGGGGAAACTTAGGAGTAGCACCAATAGGTAATAAGATGGGAGAGTCGCACCAATAGTAGTAGAACCTCTTTGGAACATCCATATTGAGCATGAAACCTCGACATACCCCCAACATATGCCTACTTTTCTCTTTACAACACCATTTTGTTGTGAGGTATGCACATACGAAGTTTGGCAAGTGTCTGTGACAGATGATGCAAGTCTTCACGGCATCCAACAGTCACTAGGATATAGGTAGAAAACCAAAATATTGTAACCACAATTACTACAACAACAATATCTGAAAGAGAGAAACATGGAAAATAGCATCAACAAAATGGCAGAAACAATAGAGAAATTAGCAGCAAATCTAGTTAGCAGCTTGGATCCATCCATGCTGCTATTATAGAGAATGCTAGTGTATTGTATTTATTGTGTGTCCTTTTAGTGTAAGTGCATGTGCACACTTCCCTATTCCCCTGCAGTGTACTATATGCTTTTTCATAATAAAATATTATGTGTTAGGGCATGCAAGCCTAACACATCATCTCTCCCAAACTCTCCTCCTCCTTCTCTCTCAATATTCTCATCTCTTCTTCACATTATCCTCATCAAATCTTTTTCTACTTGATATCAGAGCGGAAGGTTCTATGTTCGAATCTCGAGAGCAGCAAATATGCCTCGCTAATATATTATTCTCCCACGGGGGGTCAGGAAAATTAGGACCGGCCCAGGGACCGGGAAATTAAGCCCGGCCTATTTATGGTGTGAGTATCCCTCCACCTTCATCAATATGTTCCCGTGCGGATTTCCCACCTCACACGTGCGAGGGAGTGTTGAAGTGATAAAGTCCCTTGATATACATTGATACACCACACTCTGACAGCTTAAGCTTTTGGAGTAAATGGTTGTTTGACATGGTATCAGAGAGGAAGGTCCTATGTTCGAATCTCGAGAGCAGCAAATATGCCTCGCTAATATATTATTCTCCCACGGGGGGTCAGGAAAATTAGGTCCGGCCCAGAGACCCGGAAATTAAGCCCGGCCTATTTATGGTGTGAGTATCCCTCCACCTTCGTCAATATGTTCCCGTGCGGAGTTCCCACCTCACACGTGCGGGGGAGTGTTGAAGTGATAAAGTCCCTTGATATACATTGATACACCACACTCTGACAGCTTAAGCTTTTGGAGTAAATGGTTGTTTGACAGCTATGATACCATATAATTAAATACATGGTAAAAAAAAGCATAAAGAAAAATAAAGTAAAGACAGAAACGAGGGATGTGAAGAGGTGTTGAATAACATTTTCTCCTATTCACATCTAAAATCTTGTAATGAATTCATGATTTATACCCTAACTACACAATGACAAAATTACCAATATTACAAATTTACAATACAAAAAAATTAAATAAAATGATGGCTAAATGAGCAAATTGGTAGGTTGAGCTCTAACAATAGGTTGCAAATTCAAAAGATCACTTGCTATTGTTGTGGACATTAAAATGACACATTGGACTACTGCTGGGGTTTTCTTTGGTGACGAGCTTTCACCTTCTAGAATCACTTATAGTGGAAACCAAAATCACACAATGAGTTGCTCAATACCATTTACTAAATGGCACTTGGGTGCTACCATGATCCTGAAACATTCAGTGAAATCGGAATTCTGGATGGTCCAGATTCATCACCAAGTGGGACCAATCCAAGGTTTGTTGGGTTGATAACTACTAGAACTTGAAGAACGGAACATGGATTTAAATATGAATGTCCATTGTTATTGAATTACCCAAAGAAGAAGAGGAGACAAGTCCTACCATGTACCATTTGAGAATGGCTAGTGTAGCGATTTACATTCTTGCATTTCCTTGGTTTCTTAGCTGTTTCCTAAGTATCTTTCCTGCAGCAGACCTTGGAATGGAATGTATAAACACCACCTTCCTCACCTTCTTGTGAGGAGAAACCTACAACCATACGAAAAAGTTACTGAGAGAAAAAGCAAGATAAAAAAGGAGAGAAAAATACAGAGACATCCACAAACACAATAAGATATTTTGCTAGGCAGCTTCATACACAAACGACATGGATATAATAATTTGAGCTATGTTAGAGTGCGTTTGGATGCACAATTGAATTGAATTGCAGTTATTCCAAGAAATAGTAAATGGCCAAAGTTGGTCAGGCCCCATTAACACCAAGGGCCGGCCTATCATTACCGGTCCAACTTGAAATGCATGGAATTGCAAATTGGGGTTTTGTTGTCATTAGGGAATAAAGTAGTGCCATCTGCACTTTGGTCATTTCCGATTTAATGAACTGAATAAATTACAATCCACTTCAATGAAGCATCCAAACATGTCCAAAATAAGTAATTGAAAGCAAACTACCAGTCGGGATACGTAGTCGATCACATCTGCTTGGGAAAGCACACTTCCAGGTTTCTTGACCACAAATGCCACGGGTATCTCACCAACTTCTTCAACTTTGGCACTAAACATAATATTTGCAAAAAAATTTAAAAATAATAATAATAAAAGGAAAACTACGTAAAATCAAGTGGCCTTCAACAAACCGTTTACTGAACAGTCCACCCTATGCCACATACTAACCCAAACCATGAATGAAAAAAGGCAATGAAGTGCTTTACTTACGCAATCACTGCAGCATCGAGAATCCCGGGATGAGAAATTAGTATAGCTTCTAAGTCAGCTGGGGCAACCTGAAAATTTATCAAATGATAAGACAAGATTAAAGTACACTTGAACATGTTAGGAATAAGTTCAGCTTTATATAGTAGTCATAATCATCTAAACATGTTTAAAATTTAAATCAGATCCGACTACAGTTTTCATCATCGTTATGTATGGGAAGTAGGTTTAGGCCTTAGGATTTTCAGTATGAGGAAATATATAGAGTTTGTTCAAGCTTTTGTTCGGCCCAACAAGCAGTAAATGTGGGGCCACCTTCTGGTGATCCAAATTGTTCAGGTGGTCTCCAAGATCTCACCAATCAGATGATATTAACCATATGATTAGCCTGCATCAAACAAGGAGCATTGGTGTTAATTGTTCATTTTCATTGGGTGGCTAGGATCATCTGATGGGGGAGATATTAAGGCATGCTGGTCCACCAGATCAATGGCTTAGGTTACTAAAACGTTTTGGTCCCACTTGAATCATTGCCTAGTCAAACAAGAAAATGATCTCTCAACTGAGTTCCATACATGGTTTTCAGACTCGTCCAAGTCAGGTGCGACTCGGAGTCAGAGGGACTCGATCCAGTTCGACACCATAAGCCACCCGCGAGTCAGGCGAGCTGCGACTCAAATTAGGGCCGAATGAGTTGATCCGAGTCACTGAGTCTTTTAACCGTGGTTCCACAAGATACAACAAAATATTCAAAAGAAATATAATCGTGAGGGCCATGTATTGAAGGCTAAACTGCACTTATATTGATAACCTTTGATATTCCTAGCGTGTTTACAGGAAAAGATTAAGAGATTACCTTCCATTCAGAGAAGCAACAAACTAAAAGTAGCACCTTGTAGGAAGAAAATCAAGATTGACTTTTTTGAAGAACCAAACATGTCATCAACTGATTTTTAATCATAAAAGGCAGTCATACATAAGAGAAGTTGCACGATGATTGGGTTTTGCATCTTACCAATTGTTATTTTATCATGATTCAACTGAAATTTTGAGGATCGACTGTAGTTTTACCTGAAATCCCTTGTATTTGATCATCTCCTTCAAGCGATCCAATACATACAAGAACCCATCTAGATCAAAATGTACAACATCGCCTGTATGTAACCAGCCATCTTCGTCGATTGTGGAAGATGTTGCCTTTGCATCATTTAAGTACCCTGCAAAGCTTCGGTATAAATTATTGATCCAAACAGAACTTGCGGAATCTAAAAGAGGATGAAAAATCATTGATACATGTGGCTTTCATATTATTAAATGAATTCTCCGTCATTCTCAATGACTGAGATAGCCTTCGCAATGAGGCAGTTCAAAGCTTCATAGACTACATATGCATGGAACATTGGTGAATTTCTAGAAGCATGATTGATTGATATGAGAAATTAAAAATGCTCCCCAAACATAAATATATAAAGGAATATAGGAGAAGTAATGTATAGTGTCGACAGTAGTATAACTCACGATAGTATCAACTAGAGGGAACAGCATACATCATGCCTGAAACCTCTAAATCCACTTGGTGTAGCCCACTGGAGTTTTGTAATGGGCTGATTTTTTGTCCCTTCGTCCTAGTGGTGCGCACCTGGTGAATCGATTGGATGGCATATACACATCATGGTGGGCCCTACAAACAAGCAGAGGGTTTTATTGGTTGGGAGTCCCATCCCAACCATTCCCTGTCATACGACCCACCTGTGTTTCCTATTGGGCTGATTTTTTTACCATGGCCTAACAATAACATCGAGGGCATACTTGATGGATGGAACGGGTGTCATGCATTGTATGCATGTTTGTATACATGTGTGTGTTTGCGTGGGTACACATGCATGCATGCGCATGTGTCTCTCTGTGCATGTTGCTTTGAAACATATGCATGCTGATGGGGTTTTCCTCCTTAGTTCAGAGGAGAGGTTGTGCAGCGCTGATGTCCTAAATCTTGCTGGATCGTGCTGCTCGATCGGTCGAGGGTCGCTCGACTCAAAGTCCAGCAAGCCATGATTTTTGGCCTTGACTGGCTCGACTAGTCGAGGGTTACGCAGATTCAGTCCGGATTTGGTGCGGACTGCGTAAATTTGAGGCGGTTTTCGCAGAGGTGCGGAAAGGAGTTTCTTAAACTATAAATAGGGGTCCCTAGGGCTTTTCTAGGGTATTGAGAAGGCTTTCTAAAGTGATTGTGCTAAGGTGTTTTTACGGCCAACGTGAGAGAGAGAGAGAGCTTGTGGAAGGGAAGATTCTGCTCGTAGAGGTGATCTACTGTGCAGTCGACGTCTCAACGCTTCTACGTTATCGTGATCGGTGAGATCTCTCCATTTTCATTATTCTCTTATTGTTCATCCACTCTTGCGTGAGCGAAGAAGGTTTGATCCAAGCGGCGTGTGCTTATGATCACTTGTAACGTTCTACTTCATAGTGGATTGTTGCTCTGGACTAGGTCCCATGGTTTTTACCTCTTCGAGGGTTTTCCACGTAAAATCTCGCGTCGTGTGGTTTATGCTTTGATTTATTTTATTGTTTTATTATATGCCATAATTCTGGTGCTTTGGGAGGCAAGATCCTAAGGTTTTTTGTTCAACGCCCCCAACACGTGCATGTGCGTGTTGCTTTGAAACATATGCATGTGAATGTGTGTGTGTGTGTGTGTGTGTGTGTGTGTTGCTTTAAAACATATGCATGTGTGTGTGTGTTTTGCTTTGAAAATTTCTAATGAAGGTTGACACTTATGTGGAAACAAAAAAGAAAAAGAAGACTACAATGCAATTTGGGCATCTTTGTTCCTTGAGTAGTACAAAGGTCAATTAGTATCCATGAAGAAGATTGAAACAGTTTTTGAAATGAAAGGAAAAAAGGAAATATTATGGCTTTCAAAACTCTAACAAAATGACCACCAGACTAGCATATACGTGTGAGAGTGTGATTGTAGGATATGGTGGATGATGAAAATGCATCAGTTTCAAAGAGAATTCAAATGAAAGCGGATGACATTTGAGGCAAAAAAAAGAGTCATAGAGGATATTCTAGCTTACGTTGGCAATGTAAAGACTCCAAAACAGGAATAGAACACATTTTTGGCAAGGTTGTGTTGGCAAAATCCATTCAGTTGCTTGAGAATGATATTAGATCAGCTATACTCTTGGTTGTGACCCTTAGGGGCATTGCAGACATTTCAGGAAGGTTAAGGGTCATCTTAGACACATCTTGTAAATAGAAAATAGAGGTTTTACCTTTCATGATACCAGGTCCCCGTAGCCATAACTCGCCAGTCTTGCCAGGAGGCAAGCAGGCTCTAGTATTCAAATCTACCACTTTAGCTTCCATGTTCGGAGCTAACAGTCCTACAGAAGTATACTTCCTAATCATTTTAGTATTGAAGCCCCGAGTTCCTACTGCAGTTGATTCCGTCATGCCATAGCCCTGGAACATAAACGATGCTTGCAATGAAACATGTCAGAGTCGAGGACATCATGAAAACACATGGTTGTAGATTTTAGGTTGTGTTTGGATGCACAATTGAATTGAAAATTGTGATAATTAGTATAACAAAGTGGAAATAATGGATTGCAGTTACCTTCCTCACTACTCATGTTGAGAAAGTAAGCTCCAAATTTCAATTATGCCACATGTTCAAGCTGAAGTTGAGAGGAATGCAACTGCAATTCATTATTATTAATACCAACAAAGGTAATTGCAATTTGGTCATTTTCTCTCTCTGTTGAACTAATTACTGTGATTCAGTTAAATAGAGAATCCAAACACAGTGCATTGCGTGAATGAGTGTCGACAAAGTTGAGTAATTCAGTATTTTGTGAAAGCGGCGAGCTTTCTTTGCCTTGGCCCTGTCGAACTCAATAATCAGAAGATAAAACGGACATGGATTTGAAGGTTATATAAATGGGATTTAGGAGATCAACATACTCCAATGATCTGTCATGGGACTCGAGGTTTTGTCAGGAATGCTAAGCTGAGCTGCCGACTAGGAAAACCTCTCCTAGATGCACGATGATTGCTTGACTGCCCATATGTAAGGGAACTTACGAGATATGAAATGTCATGAATGGGTCCCATGTGGGTTCTTGATCAATCATCGCGTGGCCAGGAAAGCCTCCTAATTGAACGATTCAACTTGGCATTCCTCTTCTGTGAGGTTTCATTAGTGTTAAGACAACCAATTTCAACGTGCAAGCAAGCATCAATCACAAGAGATACATTGAATAAAAAATGGAAAATGCTCATCTTCTATCTGTTGAAGGCATACACATCCTTTCATTGCATTTTGTATTGGGTTTTGAAAAAAATCTCTTTTTCTTCATATATTCTTCTCTTAATCTTACACATCATCTAAGTTCATCAAAACATATCAATGAGACATTACAGCTGCATTTGGATGCATCATTGAATTGAATTGCAGTAATCAGTTCAACAGAGGAACAGATCGAGCTTAGCTTGCCTGCTAGTGTATACTTGAGGGGAAGCATAGCTCAAGATAGCTGTTTGAAACCTTTCAATTCCAACTTGAAAGTAACATGCATTTTGAAGCCTAGTCCCTAGACATTGTATACTACGAAAGGAAATCACACTTTGGTAATATTCCACCTTATCAAACAAATTATTGCAATTCTATTCAACAGCGCATCCAAACGCAGCCTAAGGACATGTTCCTTTACCTGAATGAAGTCTACGTGAGGGAAGCTCTGCAAAAACTCTTCAATGGTCTTCTTGCTCAAAGGGGCTGCTCCACAAGACACCTGCTTCAGAGACCCAAAGACATGGCTGCATCTGCCCTTCGCTTCCATGAGGGCGGTCACGATTGGTGGGACAACCGGAATGTGTGTAACTCTATATCTATCTATCGATCTAACCATCTCATCAGCATTGAATCTCCTCATCACCACAACCGTGGCCCCCACCGATAACAACCCCATTGCGAAAAGCGAAAGGCCATACACATGGAACATCGGCAGGGCAGCCAAATACACATTCTCCCAACCTGGGTTCTCATACAGAGAAACTTCGAACCGAACGAACAGCTCGACCGCGGCAATCAAATTCGCGTGTGTTATAATGACACCTTTGCTAACGCCCGAAGTGCCTGAAGAATAGAGCAAGGCCGCTGTATCCTTCTGTCTAATGATGGGCGTCGGGGCAAATTCGGGATTACTGGAAAGAAGCCCATTAAAACAGCTGAACTCAGACGAGTTTGAATCGGATTCTACACTCTCTGGAATGACAACCACTCGAACACCCGTTCTCTTCAATTTTTCAAGACACCCAGAAACAGTAAAAGCGAGAACTACATTACAATCAGCCATCTGTTTCTGGATTTCGGTGAAACTGCTCAGAGGATTCATGGTAGTGACGATGGCACCCACGGACAGGACGCCCAAGTAAATAACAGGAAAGTAGATAGTGTTTGGCAATTGGATTGAAACTACATGCCCTTGTGAGATTCCAATGCTGTGGAGGCCAGAGGCCATCGATTTCACAAGTTCTTGTAGTTGGGTGTATGAGATTGAATGCCCAGATGGGGAATCTACGAGAGCCGAAAGGCCGTGGTGTTTGTGGGAGAAGATGAAGGAGACAATGTCTAGAAATGGGTCTGAAGGGATTTTGATGGGATTGTGTTTGCTGGTGTAGATTCCTGTTTCTGAGGAGAACCAAGTGCTGGTTTTTGGTTTGCAAGGGGCGAGATTTTCATAAGGAAATGAGAGGTCTTGCATTTGGGAGGCTTCAGATTCCATGGAATGGTATTCATGGCGGCTGATGAAGGTGTCTGACATTGAAATTGCAGGCCTTTGGAGAGAGAGAGAGAGAGAGAGAGAGAGATTTTTGAGTGGGAGATATAGAGTTCCGTTTTGCTTCTGTCGGGACCCACGATCCAGCGTGTGTCGCGACTCACTGGGTCCACTTGCTGAGATTGTTCAATTGATTTTAACCGTCCATATTCTCTTTCCCACCAGACGTAATCTAGCATGCAATAATAACGCTTCATTTATGATACTAACCTTTCATTTTCGGAGTTTAATGCAAGCTATTGAAAATTTTCTTTTTAATGTTCTAAATTGATCCACAGCGATAATTCACAAGCACCTTTTCAGAATAATTGGACCTTATAGAAAATATTATACAAAATGGACGGTTCCGATTATAGCAATAGTCGGCATTAGGGCCCCGAGGCGGCAACAGACCCCAGATGACGCGACGGAGGCAGAACGAACTCGAAATGTGTTTGAACCTATTGAAACTGACGTTAGTTTGATCTGTCGCGATACTTGGGGATCCGTAACGTCTCCCTCCCGGCGCGAATTAGTCGAGGCAGGGGTAACAGGATGGTGGATGAGGCCCTGACCGTGGGGACCACCTCGATGTATGTATTATATATCTACGCCGTCCATCCGTTTTTCCGTAGCATTTTAGGCATGGTCACAAAAAAATGAGGCAGATCCCAATCTCAGGTGGACTATATAGTAGGAATTGAAGTCCCAACATTAAAACCTATCAGGGCCACCAAAGTTTTGAATCAAGCTGCTATTTGTGTTTTCTGTGTGACCATATCAGCAGGTTGGATGTCCAATAAACATTTGTCGGCCCTAGGAAGTTTTTAATGGTGGGCTTTCAATCACCACTGTTTTTCGGGTGGTGTGGTCCACTTGAGACTTGGATCTGTGTCATTTTTGGGGCCGTTTGCTAAAATGATCCGGAAAAACGGATGGACGGCGTGGATAAAAAACATATACATCTAGTTGAGCTCGACGGCGAGGGCCTGCCAACTAAACTGTTACTCCGTCTCACATAGGGCGCGCCGCTGTTTCGCTCGTAGGACCCGACGCGGATTTACTCCGAAAGCCTTTCACATAAAGATACTCCGTTCGTATGAGAGGTGGGGCCCACCATTACGTTTGTTAAAAATCCACTTTGTTAATCCGTTTTGAGAGGTCATTAATGACATGTGATATAAAATAAGGTGGGCCCCAAAATGGATTAACAAAGTAGATTTTTAACAAACATAATGGTGGGCCCACCATTAAAGTTACTCTGCTCGAATGACAGGAGGGGCCCACCGGGTAGATTTCTTGGAAACGGATTGGCTACTCCCCCTGCCACCAGCCAATGGCTGATGGTCGGTGGTCTCTGGGCTCAGAATGATGTATGTGTTTCATCCATGCTGTTCATATATTTTTTTCAAATCATTTCATGGTATGAGATAAAAAATGAGCTATATCCAAATCTCAAGTGAACCACATTATAGGAAACAATATTCAATGAGCGTTGACCACTAGAAACCTTTCGGGTGCTATAAAAGTTTTGGATCAAGTTGATTTTTTTTTTTTTTTTTTACTCCCCTCATCTAGGCCTGTATGACCTAATCAACAGATTAGATGTCAAATAAACAATACAGTGGGCCTTAGGAGGATTTTAATTGTGGATATCCAATCGATATTATTTTCCTGTGGTGTGGTCCACCTGAGATTTATATCCCTCTTATTTTTTGCAAGAAGCCATAAAATGATCTGCCAAAATGGATGAACGGAATGTATGAAATACATACATCATGGTAGGGTCCACAGAGCACTGACCACCAGCCACAGGGCTGGTGGCAGGGGGAGCAGCCAATCCGTTTCCAGATTTCTTACAAATATTATATTGGCCCCCCCAGCTTCCTAGCGCAATAATTTCATACTAAAGGAGAAATCCGTAGCTAATTAGGATGCAGATTTCAAAATCCTGCGGTGCGATGTCAAGTGGGAAACCATCCTGTTCATATGTTTTGAGAGGTTATTTGAGAATATGCAACCGAAAATAAGGTGAATCCAAAACTCAAGTTGGCCATTTGATAGTAAAAACTGAAGAAAAAGTTTCATGGTTTTAAGACCTACATGGGATTCCCACTGATATGTAATTTTTATGGCCGTATAAATATTTTAATAATGGTTAGTGGATCCTCATTGTTTCCTCCCCTGCAGCCCCCTTACTTTTAGATCCACTTCATCTTCAGTAGCATATTTTAAAATAATTCTGTAAAATGAACGGACAAGATGAATTTCTTGTAAACATCACGGTGGGCACCAACTAACATCGTTGTGCCGTGACTTCATGTGGAAGTCTTTAGCAATAAAGCTGCGTCTATGCGCCTCTCTTTCACTCGCACGAGCGTTGCCACGTCCACCTGGAAGACTGACATCGTGGTGGGCCCCTCGGCCAGCCCTGGCACCCTGAGCTGGAAACGGACTGCTACTCCCCTTGCACCAGCCAATGGATGGTGGTTGGTGCTTTGTGGACCCCACCATGATGTATGTATTTCATCCATGCCTGTCATATATTTTTCTAGATCATTTTATGGCATGAGACAAAAAGTGAGTTATATCCCAATCTCAAGGGGATCACATTATAGGAAGCAGTGTTGAATGAACATCGACCATTAAAAACTCTTTGGAGGCTATAAAAGTTTTGAATCAAGCTGATATTTGGTTTTTCCTTTCATCAGGGTCTTTATGAACTAATCAACAGATTGGATGTCAAATAAACACTACAGTGGACCTTACGAGGATTTAAATGGTGGATATCCAATCATTATTGTTTCCCTATGGTGTGGTCCACCTGATATGTATATCCCTCTCATTTTTGGAATAAAGCCTAAAATGATCTATAAAAATGGATGAACGGAGTGGATGAAATACATACATCATGATGGGCCACACAGAGCACCGACCACCAGCCACGGGCATGGTGGTTGGGGGAGTAGCCAATCCGTTTCCCCCTTGAGCTGTTAACCTGCTTAACCTATGAGCAGGCGCAGCAGAGGGTGGATTACGTGAGACCCCGGACTCATTTAAGACGGTGCAGCCATTGATGTGGAACCCACCTTGACGTATGTATCCTGTATCCACGCCGTCCATCATGTTTTTCAGATTATTTTAGGGTATTTTTACAAAAACGAAGCAGATCCAGATATCAGGCGAAACATACCATAAGAAGCAGTGATGATTAATTGTCCTACCATTAAAAACTTCTTAATGTTTCCGTAATGTTTATTTGCCATCAATTATATTGATAAGGTCACCTAAAGCTGGATGAAGAAAAAAAACAAATATCAGCTGATAAAAATTTATTGCAACTCATTAATTGTCAATCACCACCACTTCCTATGGTCCACCTGATAATTGAATATCTTCAGTTTTTAAAATAATGCCCTAAAATAATATGAAAAAACGGATGAACGGTGTAGATACAAAACACATACATCAATATGGCCCCCCGTGAGGGCCCAATGTCTTTGGTGAGTCCAGGGCCTCGCATTATCTGCTCCCGTCCGAGCAGAGAACGGATTGGCTACTACCCCGCAACCAGCCCTGTGGCTGGTGGTCAGTGCGCAGTGGGCTCCCCCGTAATGTATGTGTTTCATCCATTTTTAAAGATCACTTTAGAGCTTGGTATAAAAAATTAGAGGAATATAAATCTCAGGTGGACCACACCACAGGAAAACAATAGTGAATGGATATCCACCATTGAAATCCTCCTAAGGCCCAATGTACTGTTTATTTGACATCCAATCTGTTGATTAGGTCATACAGACCCAGATGAAGGGAAAAAACAAAGATCAGCTTAATCCAAAACTTTTATAGCCCCTAAAAAAGTTTTTAAAAGTTTTTAATGGCCGACGTTCATTCAACACTGTTTCCTATAATGTAGTCCACTTGAGATTGGTATATAACTAATTTTTTTTTCTAATACCACAAAATGATCTAGAAAAATAGATGGACGGCATGGATGAAACAAATACATCATGGTAGGGCCCACAGAGCACCGACCATCAGCCACTCGCAGGTGGCAGGAATAGTATAGCCAATCCGTTTCCGTCTGAGCAAGGCCACGTCAGTCTTAAGGCTTTGATATTTCATACGTATGAACGCAGAAATCGCAAGCGCGGAATATACGCACCCCCAAATCATATATCGCACCGTTGAAATCGTTAGAACAAATTGGATTTGGTTCACAATCACAAAAGCTGCCCTGAATATAAGATGTTAACTGGGTGACTGGTAGATATCTCACAGATCATCAAAATGAACAATTCAACCGTCCCAATTCAACAAAGATATGTTAATTAATCTGATAACGTTATGGTCTAACGAATCTGTTCTTTTGCTTATATGCCCATCTACAGTGGGTCCATTATTTGGACGGTTTGGGAGGTGCGTGTATTACATGCGTCGATGCGCATGGAGCATCAAACTCCGGTAGAGTACCTTGCAACTCTCCATGAATTTACTTCATGACACGTGGAACGTCGCACTGAGGGATCGTCGGACGCGGATTTCCTGCCAAAGGCTCGGGCAGGAAGTTCCTGCGCTGGAAACATAGGTGGGGCCCATTGTGACGTTTTTGAGAAATAAACCTGGCTCATCCGTTTCATGAGATCATTTCAGGATATGAGGCTAAAAGTTAGCATGACGCGATACTCAACTGGGCCGCATTAAAGGAAAAAGCGTGCAGGGAAATTTTTACCGTTGAAACCTCCTTAGTCGACCATGATGTTTGCGTGTCATTCATACCATCCATGACGTTATTCCTACTGATATGAACTAAAAATATATATTAGCCTGATTACAAACTTCTATAACCCAATTAATATTTCAACTGTGGACGTTCAATCCTCACATTTATGGCAGACTTAGTATTTGATTCCGCTTAGTTCAGTCCCACGTCCTATAATAATCTCACAAAACATACGAACGGGATGGATTTCTAACAAACATTACGATGGCCCCACTCAGGTTCAGTGCAGGAACGGCTTTCACAGGAAATCCGTGTGTCCGGTATCGCCCCTGAAGTGGTGCGACCCCACCTCGGACGCGGATTCGGAGCCCACCGTGATTATTTTTTTTAATCCAATGCTGTCCACCGATTTTGAAAGATAGTTTTAGGTCATGAGACCAAAAACAAGGTATATCGACTACTCATGTGAACCACATCTTAGAAAGAATCAGATATTGAACACGTGCCATTGGAAACTTTTTCTTAGCTACATAAGTTTTGGATTAAGATAGTATTTATCTTTTCTATTTATCTAAGTCTATGTGACCTTATGAACAAGTTTAATTGCAAATAAATATCACGGTGAGCCCTAGGAAGGTTCCAACGGTGGGAGTTCAATCTCCACTTCTTTTTATGGTGTGGTCCACTTTATCCTTTAATGTTCTTACTTTTTGGGATCATACCCCAAAATGATCAGTAGAAAATGGATTGATGGTCTGGATAAAACATGTACATTGAAGTGGGCTCCGCAGATCCCCTCACATGACCCTCCATCTCTAGTTAGGTACCAGTGGGGGCAGTACCCAATCCGCTACCTGGCCTCACCCAACATGGTTCTGCCCAAACTGTGGGGTCTGCGTTACCTTGACGCATGTATTATATATCCACACCGTCCAAGGACTAAAAGAGGACGAACCCCTACCCTATGTACACTTTGTGGCCCACTTGATAGTGGTTCAATCAAACCGAAGGCTACACGTTTTAGCAAGGGGCTTTTATTTTTATTTTTTTTCTTCTTCTTCTTCTTCTTTCTTTTTAAACACACGCACCCATAACCCCGACACACCCACGCTGTTGTGGGATTTCAGCACCTATGGATACCCCAAGCCTTGAAAGTCTACCACCGGAGCAATAGTAAGGATCCTATTGGCAAGGGTTTGTATTGAATTAAGAAAGTGCCAACGCACCAAAGATACAATGGATTCAATGTTTGATTGGAAGTTGATGCCATTAATTAAGATCAAATTTTATACGGTTGGTTGTAACAAGGAATATGTGATTTATATTAGGTAGGGTTACTCATCCCTATAGATTCTTATTTTTACTTGTGTTTTAATGACTTATTCTTCACCAATAATTATGATCAATGTATTTCTCTAATGAATAAATATGAACAAATTAAATTAGAATGATTAAAATAATGTAAATTTTTATTGATGTTAATAATGCTAAGTATATTTGACATAGTAACAAATAAACTAGATAATAAAAGTAAAAGAGAGATAAATACCTAAATTATCTATATGGACGAACGAGCCAGCCGGATTGTCAGCAGGATTTGACAAGGGTATTTGATCTTCCAAGTAGGGATTTAATTAATCAAAATTCAACAATAAAATATTGCATATATTTATAGTACTCCTAAGCGGACTACAATAATAGCGTTGAAAGGTAGCAATCTATACTAATCTAAACTTCAAATGTTTTGCAACATAGCTAGATATAAGTAAGGGGACTAAAACTAAACTTTAATAATAATAATAATAACAATAATAATAATAAATAAAAATAACATTGTGATGTAAAGATAAGTTATGTTTAGCGTGGGCTAGACTCTTTGCCACGTTTTTCTTTTATAACTTTGGGAGGTGGTAAAATCCATTACGGATTTCCTTTCCAATTCAAAATTCTCCGTGGCTACCATAGTCAATTGTTCTCTTATTATTCTTACCTAAACAAGAGATCTTTGTAAATCAAAAATCGTTTCAGATATCTAGCCAGTGTAATTATAGAGATCTATGGATCTTTAGGGCTCTATCTCATTCAATTGAGTCATGGTCCAACTGTTTTTAGATATCCCCGTATTGTGACCATAAAAATTTATATACATGATGGGACTAGTCCTGTTGGAATCGAATCGAGACCTAATCCACTAGTTCCTATCTACTCTGATATTGGTCGGATTCTTGAATATTTGTAATCACTACAAGAGCTCCTAACGCCTGTAAAAAGATTTTCCATTTTGGAAATTTTATGAGAGATGATCTTATCATGCATATTTGGATTTGTGATAAGGTCTTTGTCTCGACGGGTCTTTTATTGTGGCCGTGTCTATAATTCAAGCTCTTGATTTGACGAATCACAACGTTGGGCGACCTAAAAAATCTTCAAGATTGGGAAATCTTAAGACTTTTGAATCAATGGCCCATAAAGCAACAGAGAAGGTTGTGGTCCATACTCATGTGTGTGTGTGTGAGAGAGAGAGAGAGAGAGAGAGAGAGAGACAAAGTTAAATGACCCAAATCATGACGTGTCTAGCTGTACTGGGTTGGGATGTAGTCGAACAAACCTCTTTGATGGCTCAGCCAATAGAATGGTCCACAAATGGAAAGGCTCAGATTCATCTCCACATGCACCAATCTGTTGTACGGATGGTAACATTTACAAAACAGCAACCAACGTGCAGCAGAGTCCTTTAAATAGAATGGCCCACTGCATCTAAGATTCATTTGTCCAGACATTAATAATTAATGTCTATCGTCGAGTTGAGACGTACTCATGTAAATGCTTTTACTGCATCCTATCTGTTTTTGTCTATCCTGTAGTCTGTAGAATGCTAAAATCCCATCATCCATCTCTAATAACTTCCCATCATTAGGTCTCCCACACAATCAGTTGGATGATGGTGTTACCCTCCAACTAGCACATAAATGCTTATGTGTGAAGTGTGTCCAACCGCCCAAAACGTTACCGTTAGAAACACTTAATGGAGATAATAATAAAAAAACCAGATGGGTCCACTTACCAAGTGGGCCACATCAAAGGAAACAGTGGACAACCGCAGATCTAATACACAAAATAATGTAATACCATGATCTGCCACAGTAAACAAAAAAGGGTCCCCATCCTCTTTTAGAAAAGAGTATCGGAGCCCCTTTTGAATGTGTGGTAGGGATTGCACAATAACTTGTGGGCCATTTGATAGACCCGACAAACATTCTCTCTCTCTCTCACTCTCCCTCTTGTCTCTCTCTTTGTGGGGCTATCAAATGGAAAACGGACTGGCTACTCCCCCTGCCACCAGCCAATGGCTGGTGGTCGGTGCTCTGTGGGCCACACCATGATGTATGTGTTTCATCGTGGCGGTCATATATTTTTCTAGATCATTTTATGGTATGAGACCAAAAACGAGGTATATATCAATCTCAAGTGGACCACATTACAGGAAACAGGGTTGAATGAACGTAGACCATTAAAAACTTTTTGGGGGCCATAAGGGCCCTTTTGGCCGGGTGGATTGGAAGGGATTGAATGGTATCGGGTGGATGGCATGGATTTCAAGGTAATGATGGTGTTGTCAGTGGATTGTCTTAAGATCCATGAGATTGCTATATCCTAGGATTGGTATATCGAGTCTGTTTGGCACGCTGGGCCAATCCCAGGAGTAAACCTTTCCATCCCTTCCAATCCCTCAAACCAAAGACGTCCCAGGCAAATTTGAACAGATTAGGGTGGATTGGATGGGATTTAAAAGTAATGATGGTGTTGTCAGTAAGATCCACGGGATTGCTATATCCCGGGATCAGGTCACCCAATCTGTTTGGCACGCTGGGCCAATCCCAGGATTTAACTTCCAATCCCTTCCAATCCGCCCCAGCCAAACGGGCCCTAAAAGTTTTGGATCAAGATGATCTTTGTTTTTTCCCTTCATCTGGGTCGGTATGACCTAATCAACAGATTGGATGTCAAATAAACAATACAATGGGCCTTAGGAGGATTTTAATGGTGGATATCCAATCACTATTCTTTTCCTATGGTGTGGTCCACCCGAGATTTATATCCCTCTCATTTTTGGTACGATGCCCTAAAATGATCTATAAAAATGGATGAAGAGAGTGGATGAAACACATACATCATGGTGGGGCCCACAAAGCACCGACCACCAGCCCCGGGGCTGGTGGCAGGGGTAGTAGCCAATCCATTTCCTATCAAATGTAGTGGTGGGGTTGCTGCCCTTATCTCTCTACCTGCTTTGGGATGAGATATGGCCCACCAAAGTAATGGTGTCTAACTGCCTATAACTCCTATCAAATAAGAAAAAGCAAGTGGACCATAGTTTGTGATCAATTTCACATGGTCAATTTCATGCATTGCTAAGTAAATTTTACTTGGTTATCCAATAAACTTCAAAAAGTTTGCAGCTAATTTCGCAAAGTTCTCGGTCAATTTATTGAATTTATTGATCAATTTCATGCACTACTTGGTTAATTTCACACATTTTACCGTCAACTTCAAGAAGTGAACGGTCAATTTGATGATGTTTCGCGGTAAATGTAATGAATTTCTCGGTTAATTTCATACACTTCTTAGTAAATTTCACACATTTATCCATCATTTTCACGCAATTATGACTGACTCATCGATCGTTTCACTCAATTTGCGATCAATTTCACTAACTTCGTGGTCATTTTCAATCAGTTTGCACTCAATTTTACTCACTTTGCGGTCAATTTCAATCACTTTAGGACCGAGAAGTGAGTAAAATCCATTGTGAAATGAGTGAACCTATCCTATAAGTGAGAGAAAATGAACTCAAAGTGAGTGAAAACCATCACGAACTGAGTGGAATACATCCCTGCAATTGAGAACTTTGAAATTTTGACCGATAAGTCGGTCATATTTGAGCTAGTACAATGGTGGATTTCCTACTACTTGGTCAAATCCACCTTATACATGTGAATATTAAACGAGTTATATCATTGTGTTTGTTTTCAGAAAATGGCTTCGATAATCATCATATAATCATATGGTGAGGAGTTAGTAATCGAAAACAATCGATACACGTACAAAGATAGAGACTCGAAAACTACTGCTGTGGGCATCGACACTATATATGATGAGCTTCTATTGAAAATGTACAGGATTGCAAAAAGTATACCTGAGGATTATGATATTAGCTTGAAAGCATTGTATCCTTGCATAAACGAATTAGTCCCTTCGACTATAATTGAAAACAACGAAGATGTGAGAATGTTCTTGCCAGTGCAGTTGAAGCATCTGGATCACTACATCCCTTTATTTATCGAGACAATGCAGCGTGTTAATAAGGCAATACTCGAAGACCCGATGGCTTACAGTGGTTTCGAACATGACGCCCCAGCAGTAAGAAGTTTAAGTGAGGAACATGTCTCGAAATATAAATATATAGTATCACCTTCACAGGTTTCTCTAAGCAACACTTCAGTACCCGAGCTAGCTCAGACATCAAACTTCATTACAAGTCAAGTGAGGGCGTCGGCTGACTTGAAGCTTAGAAGTGAATATACGACATCACTTTCATGTAAAAGAGTATATTTGCCCTCAACATCCATCGCCAGAAATGTAAGTGGAAGCGATATTCCATTGCCCGAGCAGGCTCGAACATCAAACTTCACCATTGGCCATGCCATTGTGCCTTTAGAGGATGTTGGTTTCACCAATGCAGACCTGTCACTGTATTCATATCCACTTGATGACCTAATTGATATAATCGTTGGCCAAATGTTTAAGGATAAGAGTCGGTGTAAGTATGTTTTGAGCCAATTTGTAATTTGCAATAACATTCAATACAAGGTCCTATATTTCACATCCAAGAAATTTACCATGGTATGTATGGAAGATAAGTGTGAATAGAGGGTGCACACATCTAGGGTGAATGATGCGGGGATATTTAAGATTAAGACTTACACGTCCATACATACATGTGGAATGTCATGGATGAAGAGTGATCATCGGCAAGCAAGCAGTAAGCTAGCCAGTGAACTGGTTGTCAATCGCATTGAGGAACGCATGAGATTAAGGCTGAAAGACATTATATTCGTAATGCAAGAGAAGTATAATATTCTTATTAGCTATAAGAAGGCATGACGCGCTAAAGAAATTGTAATCAATCGCGTAACGGGGTCTTATGAAGACTCTTATAAAGAACTCCCGATGTACTTGCATAAGTTAAGGATGGTGAAGCCGAGGACAGTGACTACCCTGCTTGTGGATCCACAAACGATGAGTTTCGATAGATATTTTATTGTGCTTAGACAATCCTTCAGAAGTTTCCAAACATCTCTGCGAAGGGTCTTGGCCGTTGATAGGACGCATCCAAAAGGTAAGTACAATGGTGTTCTGTTCGTTACTACGACTTTGGATGACGACAATTATATTTTTCTAGTCGCTTTTGGTATCGGAGAATAAGAGAACAACAATAGTTGGAACTGGTTCCTTACCTACCTTAGCTGTTCGTTAATTAATTTACCTAGTCTTGTGATCATATCAAACCAGCAAAAAAGTTTAATAAAAGAAGTTCCCTCGGTCTTCCAAGCAGCAATTCATGGCTACTGCACCTACCATATATACCAAAACTTGGTGGACACGTTCAAAGACAAGTCGTTAGAAATCTACCACTGGCAAGCTGTAAAGACTTGTAGGAGGGTTGAATTCGAAAAGTTAATGCATGATATCGAACTTGCCAACCCCCCGGTATATGCATGGCTGAGGAAATTGGGGTATGAAAAATAAGCATCTTTGCACTTCTCAGGAAAAAAGATTCAATTTGGTCACTATAAACATATCTAAGTGTCTTAATGCTATATTCAAAGAAGCACGAGAATATCCCGTGACTATACTGATAGAGACGGTCAGAATGAAAATTCAAGAGATGTTTTATAAAAGAAGAGAATCAACATCATCATTCGTTGAACCGTTAACACCACGGACCAAGAAACAATTAACAGATCTCATACCGAAGGCACAAGATGTTCGTTGCCATACAATTTCTCAAAATGAATACTATGTTGTGGGAGACTACAATGATACTGTCAAGCTCAGTGAGCTTTCATGTACATGTCGCGAGTTTGAAGTAAAAGGATTTCCTTATTTTCATATTATTTAAGCATGTATAAACTATAATCTTCTTCATTATTTATACTGCTCCCCATTTTACATGGCGAGGAATTACCAGATCACATATGAAGATTCCGTGTACCCAGTATGGGACAAGAGCCAATGAGAAATTTCTACTGGATTCAGGGAGTATTGTGTGAGTATCAAGCCCCCGCAACAGATAAGGTCAGTTGGAAGACCGAAAAAAGCACATATCCTTTCCCTTGGAGAATAATAAAAAATAATAAAGTGCGGACATTACAAACATACAGGGCATAATCGCCAAAGTTACAAATTTCCAATACCTCCATAATAATGTAATTTGTAATGCAGTTTTTGTAATACGACTGTGAATGTTATATATTGAATACATTTGTTGTTTTATTTGAAATTGTAAATATCTTACTACTACGATTCAAACTTTGTATAAATAGTAATGATTGGCCAGATATTTTCTGAAAATTCATGTCCTAAAGGAATTTCAGTAACCTACTACTTGAGGGCTCACCTTCCGTGCTTCCCTACAGTGGTATCAAAGCATATTTAACGGCGGATCTCCGATTATATTCATCTAAAAAGGTAAGTAACCCATCCTTTTTTTTTGGATTGGAATCCATGTGTATGGTGGATTAGATTTGAATTTTGTATACACGTATGCCATGTTCAAGTGAACCCGACAATGATGGACCAAGGTGATCATGTAGACCTTTATGATTCCATACACCATGTGTACACGTGTTCACACATCAGTCCCATGATTACACAAATTGGCTGCTGGGTACATGCACACGAATTGTACATGCACACGAATTGGCTGCTGGATATATGCACACGAGTTGGCAGCTGTATACATGTGTTGGCAGCTGTACATGCACACGAATTGTACATGCACACATATATGGCTATACACGTGTTATATATGGCTGATGTACAAGTGGGCCCATGTGTCATATATGACTGTCGTATAGGCTGATGTGCTTATCCATGTTGTATTGAACTACACCACTGCTGTTGCATTGAACTACACCACTGCTGTATACATGTGTTGGCAGTATCCATTTGTATTGAACTACACCACTGCTGTTGTGCTTATCCATGTTGCATTGAACTACACCACTGCTGTATACATGTGTTGGCAGTATCCATTTGTATTGAACTACACCACTGCTGTTGTGCTTATCCATGTTGTATTGAACTACACCACTGCATGATGTGCATTATACCAACATTAGTTGTTGTATTAAAATACAACACTACCAGCAATAGAGGCGGATGAGGTATGAACAAGAGTAGTTGTATTGAAATACCAACAATGCTATGCTATATTGCTGTGCTGTACAATGACATAAGTTGTATCCAAACCGTCCATCATGACCAATGGATAAAATGGTATAAGTTGTATCAAAACGGTCAAAAGATACACATGTTATTCTATATACGTGTTGTTTTGTACACACGGTACACATGTTGGCTGTACATGCAATAGCTAATCTGTACACACGGTACACATGTTGGCTGTACATGCAATAGTACATGCAATAGCTAATCTGTACACACGGTACACATGTTGGCTGTACATGCAATAGCTAATCTGTACACACGGTACACATGTTGGCTGTACATGCATTAGCTACTGTACACGTGTTAGCTACTGTAAACGTATGTGCACGTGTTGGCTAATCTGCAAGTACATGTGTTAGCTACTGTACACGTTTGTACACGTGTTGGCTAATCTGCAAGTACATGTGTTAGCTACTGTACACGTGTTAGCTACTGTAAACGTGTGTGCACGTGTTGGCTAATCTGCAAGTGTACACATATTATACTGGGTCAAAGCTTCTGCTATACACATGCGTACACGTGTTGTACACGTGTTGTACACATGTTGGCTGATGTACACGTACAGTACACGTATTGGCTGATATGCAACATACAAGCTTTTGGTGGGCCGAACAAACTGTACATGAGAGATCCACCATCTAAACCATACAAGCTTTGATATTGTTGGCTATACACATGTTGTTTTGTGCAAAACATCAGCCGCACATGTGGGCATAGCTGACGTATTGTATTATAACACATGTGGGTATGTACATCAGCTGCACATGTGGATCTGATCCGTGTATAACACAGATCTCATCACAAGATATGTGTTGAATCCGAACCGTCCATCCATCTGATGAGCTTGGATTTATGCTGGAGAAGAAAAATAAGCACTTGGTCATTGTGCAAGTGTAAGCGTGTGTTCACATGTCGACTGATGTACACGTATATATCACATATGTTAGTAGTGCCTCTCAAATTCAAATACATAGCTGCTGTGTGAAACAAATGGGTTGATGTATATCACACGTGTTTAGCAGAAGTTACCATGGCTTTAGTACACATGTTGTTTTGAACTCATTTTTGGCTTCTGTTCACATGGCTTTAGTACACATGTTGTTTTGAACTCATTTTTGGCTTCTGTACACATGGCTTTAGTACACATGTTGTTTTGAACTCATTTTTGGCTTCTGTACACATGGCTTTAGTACACATGTTGTTTTGAACTCATTTTTGGCTTCTGTACACATGGCTTTAGTACACATGTTGTTTTGAACTCATTTTTGGCTTCTGTACACATGGCTTTAGTACACATGTTGTTTTGAACTCATTTTTGGCTTCTGTACACATGGCTTTTGTACACATGTTAGCACGTATACATATGTGTAGATCTGTTGAAGGATGATGGACTCATATCAAAAATATAGTTTCCTTTATAATATCTTCTTCACTGTTGATCTATTGCTCATTAGTGAACGAAACGATCATCAACCATGATGATCAATGTTGATGAAAGGATCCATCATCAACGATGATCATTATCGGTAATGATCGGATCCATCACTAATAGTCATGATCACAGGTGAAGATTGTACTCTCTTAATATCCAAGCACTTAATTTTTCCTTTCTGATGATGATGTTAATATGCATGAAAATATTCGGCTTGATGTGTTTAGATCTAAGCCCCCTTATTTTTCATTAGAAAATATAGAAAAACTTAGTACTTAGATACTCCCTATACACAAATAAAGGTTGTGCATAACCTGAGTGGGAGTTTATTCTCCTCCACCAAATGATGCGTGCAACTAAGTAATGGTAGGTTGCACGTTTTATAAATTTATTCTTATAAAAGTATTAAACCCATCTTAATTAGAGAACTTGATTGTTCTACACCGCCCATTCGGGTATGTGGACTTTCAGATCTCATTAAGATGTGTTAACTGCTTTTATACTTTGAAATTTTATATAACACGTAGAAATGCTGATGATTAGTGTCAATACCTTAGATCATAGCTAAGTAGTGATACTCATGCAATGTAGAGATGGCCACCAAAGCGTTAATCGCTGAACAGCTAAAAGGACAACATTTCGACGGCAACAACTACGAAGACTGGTCCCGCGCAGTGCGATGCCTTCTGGACGAGGACGATATATCTCACACACTCGATGTAGTTCAAGAGGAACCCATCCTGGCTGAAAACGAAAATTTACAAGAACATAGGGTTGCGATGATTCGCTATAATAAGTGGCGAAAACAAAATCGTTCAGCCCGTAATGTCCTTCTTAGCACTATGCACAAAGAACTCATACCTACGTATGAAGTGCATGAAACCGCTAAGGGAATCTGGAAAGCACTGACAGATGCCTATGCGCAGAAGTCGGATGCGAAAGTTAGGGCAATGGAATTGGAATTCTAGGAGTACAGGATGCCTATCGGCTGTCCCATCAAAGATCATATTCGTAAGATGGAGCAAATGATGAGTGCCCTTAGGAATGTTGGGTGTAAATTGACTGAAAATCAGAAGATTATAGCCATGCACCGTTCCTTGCCTGAATCTTGGGCCCAAATCAAAAGAATTCTGAACCATATTGATTCTATCACTACGTTTAGAGACTTTTGTGGCCACTTGATACGTGAGGTTGAAATGAATGCAATTTAGCCAAGTTCGGCCAAGACTTTTGTAGCAGAGACCCATAAGTGAAAAGCTAACAAAAAACGGTTCAAAGCTCAAAAGAAGGCGAAGAAGAATAATTAAGAACAGAAGACCACAGCACCTCCTCCAAATCTCAAGAAGGGGAATGGAAAGAAGAAGCAGAAAAAGACAAAAATAATCTGCTTTGTCTGTGAAAATTCCGGCCATTATGCTCGGCAGTGTGCCCACAAAAAGACGGTAATTTCTCTGTCACAAGAGACTTTGTATGTAGACATTTGTTTTGAAATCCTTTCCGTTGATACTATATCTAACGAGTGGATTTTGGATTCAGGCGCAACAAAGCACGTGACACAGAGTCGTCGAGGACTCAAGGAATTCCAGCCTGTAGCTAAAGGAAGTTACAAGCTGTACATGGGCAATAACGCTGTTGAAGACGTACTAGGGATTGGCGTTCTCTATCTCCGTATGCGCATAGGGCAAACAATAATCCTTCGTGATACTCTTTTTGCACCGGGGATGCATCGGAATTTAATTTCTATTTCTAGGTTATTATTTGATGGTTTTAATATTCAATTTTTCGGGACTAGAGTTTCTTTGAAACAGAATAACCTCATCTTTGCATGGGAAAATTTAATTTCAGATTTATTTATTCTAGACGTAGACTGTGATAATGACCATCTTGCTTTATCTGCTATGTCGAATAAAAATGTAGTATCTGAATCTCAAAAATGGCACGCGAGGTTAGGTCACATCGGAAAGGATCGTATGACAAGACTAGTACGTTCTGGTCTGTTAGACCCCTTATCTAAAGTTGATTTGCCATTTTGTAAACATTGTGTGTCCGGGAAGACATTAAAGAAACCATTTCCCAAAGCGGCTAGGTCTAAAGGCACACTAGAGATAATCCATTCAGATATCTGTGGACCCTTTAATGTACATGCCAGAAACGGATGTCAATACTTTGTCACTTACATTGACGATTACTCGCGCTATGGATATGTGTATCTCATCTCACACAAATCTGAGGCTTTTGATTGTTTTCTTAAATATAAAGCTGATGTGGAAAATCAGCTTGAGAAAAAGATTAAAATCCTTCGATCTGATAGAGGCGGCGAGTATACATCTGAAACGTTTAAATCATATTGTGAAAACGTTGGAATTGTTCGGCAATACACAATGGCTTACACTCCACAACAAAACGGTGTTGCAGAGAGAAGGAATATGACACTATTGGACATGGTTAGATCGATGATGGTACAAGCCAATCTCTCTACCATATTCTGGGGAGACGCACTGTTAACAGTCGTCTACGTCCTTAATAGAGTCTCATCCAAATCCATTCCTAAGACTCCATATAAGATATGGTCTGGGAGGCCTCCTTCTTTAGCCAACCTACGCCCTTGGGGATCTTTGGGATATGTTTTGCTACCTACTCAACATAGAAGTAAACTTGATAGTAAAACCATTGAATGCGTGTTCATTAGGTACCCTATGCATTCAAAGGGATACGTTCTAGTTTATGAGGACCATGGACGATGAATTGAGATAGAATCCCGAGACGTGACCTTCGTTGAAGATAGATACCCAAGCCGAATGAAGCAAAAGGTTCCAATAGAACTTTTTGAAATACCCGATGTATCTCAGGAGCGTGGGAGTTCTGTTCCTCAAGATGAAGATGCTCCTATAGTTCACCAGGACAGTGGGAGGACATCTCAACAGGCTCCTGAGTTACGTCGAAGCGAAAGAGGATTGATTCTCCGAAGATACTTCGATATTGAGGGACAAACATTCTTTTGCGTTGCAGTTGATGATGATGAACCTGATTCATATCAGGATGCATTATTATCTTCTAACTCGGCCGATTGGGTAAATGTTATGGACAAAGAGATCGCTTCCATGGAGAAGAATAAAGTCTGGGAACTTGTTGATCTGCCTTCCAATCGCAAAGCGATATGTAATAAATGGGTACTTAAGATCAAAAGAAAGGCAGATGGTACAGTGGAAAAGTATAAAGCACGATTAGTTGCTAAAGGTTTTACACAACAAGAAGGCATAGATTACGAGGAGACCTTTTCACCTGTTGCAAAGTTCTCCTCAATCCGCATGATCTTGTCCATTGTCGCAAGTTTAAACTTAGAGTTATATCAGATGGATGTAAAGACCGCATTCTTAAATGGTGACTTGGATGAAGAGATATACATGCAACAGTCCATGGGTTATGTGGACAAAAAGCATCCAAAGAAAGTCTGCAAGTTGTTAAAATCTATCTATGGTTTGAAGCAATCTTCAAGACAGTGGTACATGAGGTTTCACTTGGCCATCACCACTTTTGGATTCACGATGAGTGAAGAAGATCATTGTGTATACATGAAACGGTCTGGAAGATCTTTTCTGATACTATCTCTATATGTAGACGATATCCTGTTAACTGGTAATGACATGCAATTGTTAATATTGACTAAAGATTGGCTATTCTTGAACTTTGAGATTAAAGACCTCGGTGAAGCCAACTTTATTCTTGGGGTAAAAATCATCAGGGATCGCCATAAGAAATTTTTAGGCTTGTCTCAAGCAACCTATATACAAAAGATCTTAAAGCGGTTCAGGATGAAAAATTCAAAAGCTGTTGAAACCCCTATGGATAAAGCTACCAAGCTAGACAGAAAATCGTGTCCCCAGACTGAAGCCGAGAAATTGGCTATGTCTGCAGTACCTTATGCAAGTGCAGTAGGGAGCTTAATGTATGCTATGCTTTGCACCAGACCGGATATTAGCTATGCATTTGGCATAGTCAGCCGTTATCAGAGTAACCCGGGACAGTCTTATTGGCAAGCCGTCAAACGTATATTCCGCTATCTTAGAGGAACAAAAGACCTAATGTTGTATTATGAAGGCACAAGCCTCGAGCTCAAAGGATATTCAGATGCTGCTTGGGGTAATGACGCCGACGAGGGAAAGTCTACTTCAGGATATGTATTCTTACTCGGAGGAGGAGTTATCTCATGGTCGAGTAAGAAACAGACATCCACAACTCTTTCATCTATGGAGGCCGAGTACATTGCATGTTGTGCTGCAGTTCAGGAGTGTGTATGGGTTCGCAGATTTCTATTGAGTCTGGGTGTTGTACCGAGTGTTCATCAGCCTATATCGCTGAAGATAGACAATACTTCTGTCATTGACTTGGCAAAGGACCCTAAACACCACCAGAAATCTAAGCACATTGAGATCAAGTATCATTACGTCCGTGATCAAGTGAGAGATAAGAAGGTCGCCCTCAGCTACATTCCTACTAAGGAGATGATGGCTGATCCCATGACGAAACCTATAGCTAGAGATCTATTTCAGGTTCACGTCAGGCAGATGGGATTGAGGAAAGCTTGACTGATGTACTTGTTTTGTAGTACCTTTGATCTTTCATTAATGAATATTATATTCCTTTTTATTCAGTATTGAACACTAATATAACTAGGTATGAAGATCATCAGCATTCACCTTAAAATCATGTAGGATTTCTATTTTTTGTCGGCAGGCCAGTCACCCACTTGTACGGGTTGACCAACCTTGAATGTACAAGAGAGGTACATTTAGGGCTATATTTATACATTGAGGTATGAACTTCTCTTTATTATGAATAATAAATGATGAGGATATGAGTGAGTCGTATCCGCCTACAATCTTATAAAGATTGAAGATGAGACTGATAAAGTCGAATAACATAATCGCACCATTCCGTTACATGCGATCAATGTTATGACCTGAAATTAAAGCCAGGTTATGAGGTTATGAGATGAGTCGTACCTTATGTAGAATGACCTGCGTATTGTAGACCCGACATTCACCTAGTATTGTCTACTTTACGACGTGAATTGTAGCCACGTGCAGGGACCTATTACCTACAGATTGCTTTGATTCGATCTAATCATTGCAACGTGCGAGTAGCCAGTCCCGTAGGTGACTCTTTGTGTCCTTAGCTACCCTCCTCTTGTGTATATGAGGATGAGATTGAGTGTTGCTACTTTAGTATACTATGACGAAAGGTCCTTGATTGGCCAGACTCAGTTACGCTAGGAAAGCAGCTTGATTAATTCCAAATTACACATCTGCGTGGGGAAGATCCCGTGACAGCTACACCAAGTTTCTAGAACTATAAATACGCACTTGAAGACTTATCCGCCGGCAGTATCGAGTTGTTTTTATTAGACTTTTGCAAACAGTATTTTTCTTAAAAAGCATATATATATAAGTATTGCTTTGAATTGGTTTTAGTCGAAGTTTGTGAAAAATCAAGTTTTCAGAATAACTCGATAAGTTGGATAAGTGCGTATGTTGGCCGAGTACTCCAGGTCGGGAGTTAACTCCATCCGGTGTGGTCATGCGGACTAGGACAGGCATTGCAAAGCTTGGGTTATTGAGTACTAGTCAGGTGGTCACTTAGTACTTAAGCACCTGTGAGAAGATTATGGTGATCCAGCTGGTCCCACGCCTCTGATTCTTTTGATCGCGATGTTTGATCTTTGATTGTTATTAGGCGAGTTAAATGGACAAATTTTTTGTGCCTATCCCACAGTGTGATTGAGTGGGAGATGTTGGACGTAGGCCAGTGGGGCCCACTGGTGAGCAATCACTAGTGGGTGGGTCCCACATGTTTAGGCTTTCTCCGGCCTTTTCCATTCGGTTGAGATTTCAAATTCAACTTTGAATTTGAAATATGATAAGAGATAGAGATTTGACCGGATAATATGGTTTCATCCTATCTCATCCGATCTCTCCCTCCTTTCCTATAAAAAGGGATGCGCTCTCTCTCACAAAAAAATGAAATATACAAAATACTGAGAGTATACGGAGAGAGAAATATTGTGCAAGAGAGTCTGTCCATTCTGGCTTGTCCTTGGGATGATCTAATTCATAGATCGCAATCCGGGGCCACTATATACCGTAGGATCAGAGGTGTGAATAGTTCCATCTGCTCCAGTAGTAGATAGGCGGGCCGTTGGAGCGTCAATCTTCTGCTTTGTAAAGGTTCCAAACATCGTGTAGACCGTCAGATCTTGAGGGCTCACCTTCCGCCATTCCCTACAGCTTTCTCCGGTTGTAATTCCAAATTTCTCTCCGTGAGTAGAGGAGAGAGTCTTTTCTTTTAAGACTCTCTCTCTCTCTCTCAACGAAGTGGAATCCCAGCCACTCTCCTCATCCTATAGCGTACATGAAGGCTCGCATATAAATTATGTGCAGTACAGTTTGTAGGAGACCGGCTCTCTCTCTCTCTCTCTCTCTCTCTCTCTCTCTCTCTCTCTCTCTCTCTATATATATATATATATATATATATATATATATATATATATGCATCATCCATCGGTTTGAGGCATGAGCCAAAACATGAACCTAATCCAACACTTAAGTGACCCACGCTAAAGGAAACAGTGGCATCAATATGTTTTTTTAATGTTAAATGTTCGATTCTATAAATCTTGTGGTGTGGTCCACTTGAGCTTTGTATCAACTTCATTTTTTTAGTCAAGCTCTAAATTCAACTGGCATAACAAATGGACGGTGTGGATAAGACACGGCCCCATGTACATTTAGCAGTGTCCTCGTAGCTCCAAAAGTAAGTGTCAAATCAAACATAGATACCAATGTTGTAATAACCCGAAAAAAATATTACCCCTTTGGAGTGTATTTACCAAAGGTTCGAAAAATCAAGCACCCTCTAGATGATATTTGACAGCCTGAATTTGACAGAGGGTGGGGTACATACCTTTTACTTCTTAATGGGTAGTAATTGAAAACCATATAAAATGAAATCACATTATTGTACTGTGATTTTATAAAAATGATTTCGAAGGTATTTTCAATTCACATTAAATACGCTCCTCCCAAACATTTTAATTACCACAGATTCAGGCTCCCCGCAGGCATCCTCCTCCAAGCCCATGCAAAATGGGACCATTGTTTCTTAACTACCGCTGAATTGATGATGAGAATCTTTCTTTAGTTTTCCATGCTGAGCTAGCCTGGCCTGTTGTGCACAAGGCAGATCATGCACGCGCCATGACCGGTGAGAGGGTGGACGACAGGTGCAATATCCAAGCCCTCCATGAAGTAAGTCTTGGATGGTATATGTTCTCAATCAAATAAATCTGGTCCTCTCAGCAGGTGGGCCAGGGCTACCATCTAAATGGTTCAATGGTTAAACAACTCCCACTAAGTTTTCTTCAGCCAGACGTTTATTTTGTAAATTGTAGCTCACCTGACGAGTGGACCAACCTGATCGTAGGACTGGAGTATAAAAATAGGGGCATCCCAATGATGAAGGGACTGGATCTGTTAAAAAGATGACATGCTGGAGCATTGGAGCTTTAAATCCGAGCAAGTGCGGGACATGGTTCAGTAATCCAGACTGTTGCTAAGTTGCGGCCACTGTGGATGGACTATACTGGAAAATATTCTCGGAGGGAAATCCTAACCTTTCAATCCGTGGCCCATGAAGTGACCTTTAGAAGAGAAATGATGCACAGCTATCCAGACCATCTAAACCGTGGCTCCCACTGTGGGTGGAGCGTACTTCTAAAATCTTACTGAGATGCCACCACATATTGGCACTACGCGCTAAGGGATGAAATTGTACTCATGACCTCTTCATTGTTTACACGGCATGGTAAGATTAAATGATTCAGAAAACACCACGTAACCACCGTGCGAGGTGTAGTGTAGATAAATTTTGAAAGAGTATTAAAAATAAGTATATATGAGAGCATTAAATGTTAGAATTTTATTAAAAATTATCTTCTCTTTGAAAAAACATTGGTCTCTTTCATTAAAGCAACTTTCTCTCTTAGATTGAATGATGAATTTGGTTGAGGCATAACTTTATTTGGCATTAAATGCTAGATTTATGCTAAAAAACACTTTATACATATTCCAAAGTCAAGTGAGGAAATTATTTTAACAACTTTCCCATGCGGAGTCAAGTGATAGGGGACTCCAACCAATGCACAATCCAAAGAACCGAGAGTACCTATCTTGCATATGTGGTCATATGTAATAGGCTATGCTAATGTAGAAGAATCAATAAGATTACCATAATTAATCGTTTATATCCATTATAATGTTGAAGATTGTAAAGCCACCGCCTCCAAGAAGCTTACAAAAAGAGCACACAAAGATTATCTTGTGTCCCATGCCAACACAAATATCTATTTTACATTTATTTTAACTTAGTCTAGGCAAGTTTTAGCATAGATAATTACTACATGGTGGCTCTTAGGACTGCATAGCGGCTCTCGCTATAGTACTTTATGAATTGAATAAATATTCTCAACAAGTTATAGGATCATGATTAATTAACTTCCAATTTAGTTAATCATATTAATCCGATCATATTTTGTTGACCACTCAATTTGATTTTCTATTCCAATAAATGTATTAAATATTTATCTTTACTTTTCATTTATTTATTTGGTTGATAGTTACTCTATCGATTGCAATGAATCATATATTTAAATATTAATAAAATTAGCATTATTTAGTTTTATTTTACTTATTTATACATTATTGTTTATTAAAAAAATATACACACTTAAAAGTTAATAAAAAAATATTTAAATTTATAGACTCACGATCTACTATCCTAGAGTAAAAAGAACTCATTATGAAGGGTTAACCCCTGCCCTTTTACAAATCACCTAAACGAAGCATGAATCAATGGTTGAAAAGATGATTAGATCTGTGTCCAGTCTTTAATCTACTCATCTCCACAAGGGAAACACTAGCGATTCAATCAAATCTTGAGTATAGTAAACTCCATGCCCACACATCTCACTAACACATGAAAAACAATTGGACCATCTTTCACCGTTGTGACCTTGTTTGATTGAATTGGCAGCATCACTCTGTGCAATCCTTTAAAATAGTGGTCTTAACTAAAAAGCAAAACTACAGCATGAGCACAGGGGATATCCAGCCACTTAGCAAATGGGGCTCAGTGTGAAATGCCCGGACTCAAAATCAGGCTGGTGCACCCGTCAAATGGGGGAACAAATAGTCTAAACGAGTAATCAAATAGCTAGAAAATAAAGATGGCCAATGGGTTATGATCAATGTACATGTGTGGCACACCTGATGAATCAACAGAAATAGCCGAAGAGAAAAACTTAGATGCGCTGGCAGGGTGCGACTGATGATACGCAGGAAGTTACAAGGGACTTGACGAAAGTGGGTTTTCCACAACTTAGCTAGGAAACGGATTGGCTACTCCCCCTGACACCAGCCAATGGCTGGTATCGGTGCTCCATGGGCCCCAACATGATGTATTTGTTTCATCCATGCCGTCCATCTATTTTTACAGTTCATTTTAAGGTACGAGACCAAAAATGAGGTATATCCCATCTTAATTGGACCACATTACAGGAAACAGTGTTGAATGAGCGTCCACCATTAAAAAACATTTTGGGGCCATAAAAGTTTTGGATCAAGCTGATTTTATTTTTTTTCAATTCATTTGAGCCTTTATGACCTAATCAACATATTTGATGTCAAATAAACAGTACAATGGCCTCAGGAGGATTTCAATGATGGATATCCAATCACAATTGCTTTCATGTGCTGTGATGCACCTGAGATTTATATACCTCTTATTTTTGGGATCAAGTTATGAAATGATCTTTAAAAATCGATAAAGGAATGCATGAAACATATACATCATGGTGGGGCCCACAGAGCACCGACCATCAGCCACGGGGCTGGGCCAGGGGGAGTAGCCAATCCGTTTCCACTTGAATCTGAGTAAATGTGTGTCATGTATGTCATTCTCAGTGCCTGCGTATCTTGCACCACATGCAACGAGTGTCAACTAATTCTTTAATTGCTTGTGTGCCGTTAATTGCTTCTCGATCCCATCTTTCTCGTCCATCCGTTTTATCCGGCTTAGAGCATGAGCTCAAACTTAAAGCATATCCAAAGCTCCAGTGGACTACACTATAGAAAACGGTGAGAATTGAACGCTTTAAGGTAAAAAACTCTTTAAGGGTGACAGATATTTTGGATAAAGAAAATATTTATGTTTTACATTTACCATGTCTATCTGACCTTCCGAACATGTTAGATAATAAATAAACATCACTGTGAGCCTAGGAAGGTTTCAGCGGTGAACCTCACTATCTCTACTGTTTCCTGTGGTGTGATCCACTTAAGCTTTGAATATGCTTCAATTTTTAGATCATATCATAAAATGAGCTGATAAAACGGATGGACGGAATGGATAATACACATACATCATGGTGGGCCCCACAGAGTTTACTCGCGCACTGAGTAAACTTCTATGCTCATCTCAGCTACATTTAATTCCCAAATTAATCCCAGGATGTCGTTCTTTTACCCGCCGAACGCTCCATTTAACATAGATTGATATATGGTAGATTCGAATTACGTATATTTACTAACAAATTCCTCGTGGATCTTACGTATTTTAAGTTAATACCGTGATATTTTCTCGGCGATATTAGTTAAACTGCTCCCCTCCCGCGAGAAATCGCCTTCGCTGGAAATCCAGCGCGGACAGACAGCAGTGCATCGCCATTCATGGCGGCAGCTACATCATCGTCGTCGTCGTCATCATCATCTGCGGCCGCCGCCGGATCAGGACCACCACCACCTCCTCCTCCGAAGATCCTCCTAGCAAAGCCCGGATCCGGCCCCGTGGGGTCCACCGTCGCCAAATTCTCTCGAAGCGGCGGCGGCGAAGACGAATCGGTAGTTCTTCGGTCCCGTCTCCCGCCCGTCGGATCCCTCAATCTCCTCTCCGATTCTTGGGATTTCCACACCGATCGGATCCTCCCTGTAAGCTTCCTTCCGCCAAACCCTAGAACCCCCCAAAACCCTAAAAAAACTAAAATCTCCTATTTCCCTCTCTTCCATTTCAATTTTGCAGTTCCTGACCGAAAATACCGATTTCACGGTCATCAGCATCATTGGTCCGACCAGTGTTGGCAAATCGACGATACTAAACGAGCTTTATGGATTCAATGAGAGCTCTCCCGGTAAATCCTCTGAAAACTTCCCTGTTTTCTACTCAAATGCAGTTCCTTTTTTTTGGACTAATTGATGGTTAGGGCTATGCTGATGTTATTTTAAACTAGTGATTAGAGATTTGAGTTCTTAGGTTTGATTAGAGATAAGTTTGAGCTATTCTGGCTTGCAGGAATGCTCCCACCTTTTACAATGCAGTCGGAAGAAACACGAGCATTGGCTAGGCATTGTACAACGGGAATTGAACTTAGGATTTCTGCTGAAAGGCTGATTCTTCTTGATACCCAGGTTCCTCTTACTAACCTTTTTGTTATTGCATTTCCCCCGCTTTTGATTGATTAAATCTAGACTTAGATTCTTCTTCATGTATTTTGAAGTATTTTAACTTGAATAATATTTTTCTTTCTACCTCAGAATCTCTCTTCAAAAGTTTGCACCATTACATTTTCTTTTAATTCCATGTTTCTAGAAGTGTTTTGCTTCTGCTCATCTAGTCCTTACTTTCCAGGCTGTTATTTTACTAATGTTTTTCATTTTCATATGACAAGAAAATTCTTCATGACATGCAGCCTTTATTCAGCCCTTCTATTCTAGCTGAGATGATTAGACCTGATGGCTCTTCTTCAGTTTCTGTATTAAATGGTGAATCCCTGTCAGCTGACCTGGCTCATGAATTGATGGGTATTCAGGTAATTGTAAAGAAAAAAGAATCGCATTACAATTCTGTTTTTAAAGATTCGCACACTGCTTACACGATGACAGTTTTTAAAATTGTTTGAGCACCTCTGATCTGGCGCTATCCTTTTTGTGGTGGTGCAAGGAACCGTTCTAGCTTGGTGTTTTCCTGGTATCCATTAGTCATGTTTTACTGGTGGTATCAGAGGGAGTTCATGATATTAATATGTGGCATCTGATGCTGACGGTATGCCTTCCATCTTGGGATTCTATTGTTAAATGTCATTTGTCCATTTGTCAGTAACATGCTTTTTGATGAAGCAAACTAGTATTTGTGCATGAGCACACAGAAAATTTATGATGCCCATTAATCTGGAGACCACTGTACTGAAGCTTTTAGAAACCACAATTTGCAAGCTGTGATAATCTATCTTTCCATAAAATATCAGCCAGTAGTGTGGTGGCCATGAGATGTTTTTTCTGAACCATATTTTCATCGTGACTGGTTTGTCACTCTTAGCAGTCATTATTCATACCAGATCTGGATTTAGTTGCTGAGTCAACTCAGTTTGGATGGTAGCTCAGTATCAGTTCTGAACAAGTTTTCCTTTTTAAATAAAATTAGGAAGTTGACTTGGCAAGAGCCAAAGCTGGAAAACATATTGTAGTTTGAGATTGACTTCAAGTTTTGAGCATTTCTGAATCCTTGTTTTGGTAAGACCATTCTAACATCATGAAACCACCACAGCCAATAACCATGTGAAACCACCCAGGGGTGTGCTTAAGTCACCTGATTGGATGACTCCCATCCCTATAAAAGCCTGTGATAGCCTATAATGCAAATGGACTGTTGGAGCCATACAATAATTATGGCAGGTATATGGAACACCTATACAATCAGCCGTAACAAAAACTTGATCATGGTTTTAAGTCATTGCATGGAGTTCATGCAGTAGAATGTGCTAAATGTTACCCCCACAAAAATCATGGGTAGATTAGCTGAAACTAGGTTTATCCCTGGCTGATGAGAAACCTGAAAATGTGTCTTCTTCTTTTGATCCCTATTTCGAGTGTATGGTGCAATGTTGCAACACTTGTTTGTTTTTTCTAAGATAGCTCTGTGTGATAGTTTTTCTTTTCTTTTGAAGAGAAATCCAGTTAAGTTAGCTGGTCAAGCACGTATCTGACCAAGAAGCTTTCCTTTGTGCCCGTCTATTTCTTCTGCTAAAACATGCATCCTTTACATGCATTTGTCCCTCTCTGTGATCTAGGCTGGCTGCTCTCTTGGGCTACTTCGCAGGCCAGTGCCTTACTAATTTAGGATGGTGAATTACTGATACATCAGTATGGTTGAGTACAGTTGATGTGCTATTATGTCTCTGCAGGTTGACTTATTGAAGCATGGCATACCAGATCCTTCTCTGTTAACAGCGTCCCATTCTCATGGTTCCAATCCAGGGCAGGACAAGGAAAATAAAGATATCTTGCAGGAGCCTGCTGAAGAGTTTTTAGCTTCCCCTCTCTTCATACATACAAAGTGAGTATCATGTGTCTGTGTTATGATTTGAGCTACCATGCCTGCCTTTAGAATTTGTGATATGAAGAGAATACTCTGTACATATGATCTTCTTTTGGAAGAACGTGATCATTTGAAGGATGAGGTTTTATTTCATTTGCACTTCTTACAAGATGTTTCACTTGGTGACCCACTAGCAACAAGGCATTTTGATTTGTCAAAGAATACTAATACTGATGAACAAGGATCTTTTGGGGGTATGTATGGATTGGGGGTAAACTAGGGAAGGAAAGGGAAAGTAAAAGTGTGATGTAAGTGGATGGTAAACTGACATCAGCGCAAGGGGAAGGAAACTATTTGTACTAGTTCATTTTGTCACAGAAAAATCTTGGAAAATGCTTTTCCTTTGCATTTTCTAGTGTTTAGGTTGCAGTTTTGAAAGGATAACCCCTTGCCCCTCCAATTTTGCTATTTAAAATGTCACATAAGGGGGAAACCTCTTTTCTCACCAATTGACTTTTTGGAAGAAAAAAAAAGTTTCTTACTCTTTTTGCTCAAGTAAAAGGAAATAGTTTTCCTTCTCCTTTTATGTTTCTCAAACAGAGGAAATGTCACATCTAAGGAAAAATGTTTGCTTTCCTGTGTTTTTCTTTGTTTAACCCTCAATCCAAAACATGCACTTGAGTAGAAAGCAACACCATATTGAAAACTAATTAACACTTTGTTATGTTACTCTAATATTTTGTTGTGACAGTACAAGTATGGTGCTAAATTTATTTTCATTTTTCAACTTACTACCACAGCAGTTTGATTAATAAACACAATATACAAGGTGTTTGGCGGAACAGGATTCATGTCTGCCAACCCCAGTTAAGTGGGATGTGGCTTAGATGATGATGATGGCGACTCAGGGTGAGTCTGGAAGTTGGACACGGTTTAACAGAAACACATGATCATTGATGAGTCAGCATGTAAAATTAGCTGGGTGCAATGCTCTGAGAAAACTTGATTTTATGACTTTGAACAAATCCTTTTTAACTCTGTACACAAGTTCAAGGTAACTATCTACTTATTTTATCGACTTGATAGGACCTGCACTATCAACCTGCCAACACAACCCAACTTCCATGATGCATGGGCTGCTTTATTTGAACCCTTTAGTCCGAGCTCTAGTGGCATTAACGTTCCAATTTTCCAATAATAGCTTTGTTGAACTAAGAAAAGAGGGAAGAGAGCTTAAGAGGTCAGATTGTTCATATTTTCTCATATTATGTGCTTTTATGTACAGATTGCGAGATCAATACCTCTCCCCTCGCAGTATTACTCAGTTGAGACAGGCACTGTCACAGTATTTCAGCTCTTCTTCATTTGGAGTAAAATTTCAAAACACGATGAGAAAACATAGTGATTCTTCTGGTTCTGATACAAGGACTGATGATTTGGGTTCAGAGGGACCGAAATTGTTTGTGCTCCCAAATAAAAGCGAAGACGACTCTCAGAGAGCTCAGTATGGTAGCTATATTTCCATGTTGGAACAACTCCGTAATCAGGTATTTGTTTCAGCCCTTCTTAACTGATTGGTTTCTTGAATAGAATTTTAATTCATCCAAGAAGGAAAGAAAAAAAGGATGATTTCTTTTTATAGATGTCGAAGTCCTCCAGTTATGGAATTGGTAAATTACCTGTGATTTTCTGGTTGTTTTTGCATCGTTGCGAGATTCTTTTTATTGCTTATTAGAAAAACTAATCAAACTGGAATAATGTGATCTTGGCTTGAGGATGTGCACATTATACGTTAGTTTTCATTTTTAACAATTGGAGCCCATGGTTCAGCAGCCCAGTTTATGGGTCTGTTATGTCACGCCATGGATGGACCACACACCTAGAGTTTCCTTGACAGGACAATCCTAATGTTAGAAATTGTTGCCTGCAAATAGATTTGTAAGAAAAAATATTCAATAAGGGTTGACATTCAATTGATCAAAAAACCCAATATTGCTGCAAAGGGTTTTCCAAACTGGGAGATTTTCGGGCAAGATCCATCCATGGATCCTGACAGACCAATGGTTTGGATCACTGAACCATCGGACATGACTCCTACAAACTGAAAACCCAAGTATATAGTGCATATCCTATGGTTGCATATTGTACATATCCCCAGGTGAGGATCATGTAACTCATTGGAGTTTTAGGATTAGAATTCTGTGAATGTTGGATAAAGCGATATGAAAAGATCTAACTGTTGCATATCTTGAGCATTTCTCAATAAACAGCACACTGTAACTGTCCTGACTTTGCATCAATGCAGTTATTAGGATAGTAATTGTATCTTTTGCTTCTGCTTTTGGTTATTCTTTTAGCACATGTTTAGCTGCATCAACAAAGAATAGCTGCTTTTTTTAATTGACGAAATTCTTTTTTGTCAATTTTAGATATTGTCAATGAATTGCCAGCCATTTGCAAAGACAGTGTCAGAACGTGACTGGTTACGGAACTCGGCTCGGATTTGGGAGCTGGTAAAGAGATCTCCAGTCATTGCTGAATATAGTAGAACACTTCAAAGTTCAGGACTATTTAGGAGGTAGCATTATCTTTTTTTTTTAAACCCTAACTCACCACTCTCTTGGGCCAAATATGCCAACAATCACATAGTTGAAATGTGGAGTATTTAAATTCTGTTTCATCTACCATCAAGCATTTTTCCTTGAGAGTAAGCAGGTGAGGGTCGCTACATTGACGTCGGGTTCTAGCGCAGCGCATTCACCATTTGTCACTGTGTGGACTGGATGGGAGATACCCACAAAGTCTCTGCCCAACAAATGATTGTAGCTGCCCGATTTTGCCCCATGTGATGTGGACATTTAGGGGGCATTTGGATTGCAAGTTACTTTAGAAAAGCTACTGTAGTTTATCTTGGTTTCTACTAAGTATTTTTGGTAACCAACATACTTGGTAGAAAGATACCTCATTTCAACACTGAGGTCTTGGTATCGATTCCCTAGTGGGGGTGGCTAACAGTGATGTGTGAACTGACAGTGGGTGTACTAACAAGCTAACAAAAAATTAAAAAAAACCATACTTATCAACCAAAAAGTAAAAAAAGCAGGTTTGGTTTCCAACATCACAAGTAATTATCCCTCCAAATTCGTTTGGTACCCCTCACATCCAGCATCCATCATGTGGGGCCAACCTTTGATTGTCCATTTTCATCTGTCTGTGTCTAGGATATCGCACGCGAGAAGACACTAGAGTATAGCCCGTCCCATGGCAGGTCCCAACAAGATCAATATGGTGTGTTACAGAAAGATGAGTTTCGCATGTAATCATTGGTGAGTCCCACAAAAAACAGAAAAAGGAAAAAGAACAGTTATTTTCTGTCAATTGAGCATTGTGTAATAGATGGTTCAAATGTGCATTGCCGTGTGGCCACGCATAATGGATTGTTTGATACAACAATGCTGGCTCTAGTGCATGCATACCCCCACCAACTTATGTAAACTAGTATAGGGTGGTCGTTTTGAAATTGGAATCATAGGATGAGTGTTTTTGGTAAACAGATTTCTCTCTTTAGTGTTTGGGTACTTGCCACTAGAAACCCATTCTAAGGAATTTAGAAAGTGTGCTTGGGTACTGGAAAGAGAAGAATTTAGGACAGGGCTTGCCTTTATTAAAAAAACAAATGGCTATTTATGTCAAAGGAATCCCTACAGGAATGCATTTGCAGCGATTTCGTAGCACCTAGACATGAGAAGGCCCTTGCTGATGGATTCCATTGTCGAGAGGGTTACTTGTGAGGCCACCAGACAGCCCCTCAAATTACTGAGGATATTTTGACCAAAATGACCTTGTGGTATAGCCAAATGCACCAAAAAAACATCTCTTCTAAAATAAAAATAAAAAAAATTCTTTCTTAAGCTTTAAGAGAGCCTTTTGAAATTTTTGAAGAGAAACTGCATTTGTTGTTGAGCCCAGCACTCGTCAGGGCATGACGGCGGGAGGAATTGGGATGGGGTAAACATTGTGGGGCCCACTATGGTGTTTGTGAGTTGTGAGAACATGTTTTGCCGAATCATCTTATGACAAAAGCCCAAAATAAGGTAGATCCAATGCTCAAGTGGGCCACACCAGAAAATAGTGGAGATCATATGCCGACGGTTGAAACATTCCTGGGGTTGTAAAAGCTCTGGATCAGGCTAATATTTTTATTCTTTCAGTTCATCCCCATGGTGAGGACCTTATTAGTACTTGGTTCACATTATGAACAGTTTGGATTGCATACAATCATCATGGTGGAGCTCAAAAAGGTTTGAATCCCATCCCACAGTTTCTTATCATGTGGCTCACTTGAGTTTCAATCCATCTAATTTTGGTCTTATGTCTTAACATAATCTTCCAAAAAGGATGGATGGAGTGGATTTTTCCACAAACATCATGGTGGGCCTAACATAGCTTCCGATGACACTAACTTCGTGCAAAAGGCTTTTGCTGGAAATTCACGTCAACATTGCAGATTGGATAATAGGACCTAGCTAGACGCAAATGGTCCTGTGGGGCCCATTGTAATGTATGTATTTTATTCACGCCATTCATCTATTTTTAAAGATTATTTTAGGGCATGAGCCCAAAAATGAGGCATATCAAAGGCTCAGGTGGACCACACCATAGAAAGCAATGAGATTGAAAACTTGCTATTAAAAACTTCTCGGGGCTATAGAATTTTTTGATGTAACTCATTCTTTGGCCCATTGCATTAAATTAAATTCTGAATCCAATTGACAGAGTGAATTCAACACATCCCATGGTGGGCACCACATCCCTTAACACTTGACAACCTGAATCCAAATATGATAACCTCGACCCTTAACACATGACAACCACAATTTAAACCCTTAACACATGACAACCACGACCTAGATCTTTAACGCATGGGAACCTCGACCCTTAACACATGACAACCACAACCTCAACCCTTGATTCATGATAACCGTGACCCTAGACTCTCCATACATGACAATCTCAACCCTTAATATGTTCATTGTCTTCTAAGGCAATACATTATAAAATTCATAATCTATTTCTTTTATGGTCTTTCTTATGATAATCACAACCATTCCTCTCCATCTCAAATCCCTCTTGACAATCACTTCTCTCCGTGACCAAAACCACAATCATCCCTCTCTAGCAACAACTAAAAGTGACTTCTATCTTTACAGTAATGTTATTCTACAAAAAAAATAAAACAAAAAAATTCTTTCAAAGTGAAAGTGTCTTCCACCTATCAAAGTGAAAGTATCTTCCACCTATCTTCTTTAAGAAATGTGGTCATTGGAGTATAAAAAACACTCTTTTTAAGGGCTGTAGAAATTGTTAGTGGTGTCCATATGTTGGAGAAGTTAATGGCGGTGACCATATGCCGGAAAATGCAGTCGGAGGGGATGGTGGTGAGTCTCCGGAAGACATGTTTGAAAAGGAAATAAGAAAAGTCCAAGCGGGTATCCGGAAGACATGTTTGAAAAGGAAAAAAGAAGAGTCCAATAAAAATAATAGAGGAAGAAGGTTGTCTATATGAGCACTAAGCTCCAAGGGAATTTCGCCCCATTAATTTTTTTTATTAAAAAAAAAAAAAGACGAAGACCCATCTAACGCATCTTTTGTAAAAGCTTGCTTTTGGGGGCATTTGGCATGACCATGAAGCTACTTTGGTTAAAATCCCAATTGCTGGAGTAGAGCTCCAAATGCTTTGGGTTTTACAATTGAAAGATGGTTGCTTCATTGCATTACGAGGGTCCAGTAAATTGGTGGGCCCCATGCCTTGCACCTCAGATTCAGGTGCATTTTTCCCTGCTTGATCAGAAAATTTGTCCTACCTTTCGGTTTATTTATTTATTTTTCTCTTTTTAATCTTTTCCATTTTAGCTTCCCATAAATATGATTGAACAGGGAACCACAGCACAATGGTGTGGTAATGGCCCGGATTCGGTCCGTGCCAGGCTAGGCCCTGCCCAGTTCAATGCCTAAGATCTGTCCACAGGTGTGCGGGTGCAAGGCAGAACCCAAAACATTGGTTGGGCCAGGGCCTGCCCCGACTTAGCCCACCTGAAAATTGATAAAATCCTTATTTCCCGCTAAATGTTCCTAATCTATCCATTGATGAAGTGGGCCACACATGCACAGAGGAATGAAACCAGAAGAGGATTGGAATGTCATATTTATAGGATATAACACGCACATAAAGTCAGGCAGGCCGGCCTCAAGTCCGAGACGAAGCCCAACCTGAAAATTGATCAGGCCATGCATGCGCTGCTGCCGATCCCAGATCACGAGTTGACCCACTCATCAGGCACCTCAACCGTCTCCGAGAGATTATAACATGCAGCCAGCCAGCTGCATGACAAGCACCTCAACCGTCTCTGAGAGATTATAACATGCAGCCAGCCAGCTGCATGCCACTTGTCATGCAGCACCATTACTTGCAGAATACTGACCATGCAAAATGAATGCTGACGTGCAAGATTCCATTACGTGGAGAAATATTTCTGTGATCCAAACCCTTAAATATGGTGGGCCCATCACCGCCACAGGTTGGTTCATTTAAACCCTTCTATCACCGAACTATTCCTTCCAATAGAGGACGGCTCCTCAACTGTTTGTTTTATTTTTATTTTATTTTTTTCATTTTTACAACTGATTGAAGGCTCAGATCTTCCAGTCTTAATTCAGGCCCTTATAGGTCATAGATCAACGGTCTGGATTACTAAGCCATGGTCCCACATATAGACCTGATGCCACAAGTAGATGCAATCAGGACCATTTATTAGACCGTTGGAAATTGCCTACTTGTGCTTGACCTGATGCCACAAGTAGATGCAAGCCCTTACTAGTATAAATGTGAGATGCAACTCAAATCCTAACTGCCCAAATAACGGGACCCACATGAGATTGGTCATATCTCTAAAATCGGATTGATTAGCGGACACCTTGTTTTGATTAATGAACATTTGTATTTCTTAGGTCTGGACCATTTACTACGTTGAGCTTGTTTACCGTCCATTTGGCATCAACCAAACGGCCAATTATATGATATAGTTTCACAAATTTTGGGTTACGATCCATCTCGCAATGGGTCCCACTATTTGGACGGTTCTGATTTGAGGTCCAGGCTGCGTGTACAGTGAGTCAACCTCGGTATCGCAATGCAATAGAGTGATTCCCTGCACCCTATCATCATCATGCCCCTCTAATGACCATCTTTCAGTTCCTCTCACGTTACACGTGGCAATGATAATGCTGATATGGTGGGCAACACCCTCAAAAGCAAGGGGGTGGACTGTAGTAGCTATCTGATCAGTGACCTGTAAAAGGAGTGGCTAGATTAAAATAGAAATGGTCCACATTCAACCAGAAAAACCACCAAAGATGGTTTGAGTTGTCCAACGCATGTAGTGGACCACTGTATCAACGGTCCCGATCAGCACCCCACATTTGCCGCCTGTACCAGAAGGGAGCTATACCATTTCTAAGTGTGAGATGCATGATAATGACACTTCTCCATTGTTAGAAAGGAAATGTGACTTTTGGGGGGTGTTTTGGGCATGGTCATCCACGAGAGGGCCCAACAGACCAATGGTCAGGATCACTCCACCTTGGGTCCCACTTGTAAAAATTTATGTATTTTCATTTTAATATAGAGAAGACCCCTATGCTTATAAAAATGCAAGCACAATCTCCCATCTTCTATTCTCATTAGACACCATAAGATTTCAGACTCGGTTACAAAATAATCACAAGCTTACAAGACACGGACAGAGTCCCATGCAACTCGTCCGAGTTGACTCGGACTTGACTGGACCCGATTCTGCTCGATATCACCAATCCGAATCAACGTATCGTATTGTTCACCACAGATACAACCTGTTTTGGGCTGATACAGCCGTATTGGTAATGGTTTCGGACGATACTTTGAAACCTTGGTACGAATTGAAAATAAAGGGTGACTCGTCCCCACCAACTCAGTGATGAGTCAAGTCCCAATCGTCGAGTTCTGAAACCCTGATGTCGTAGTATCAGAAAACATTGTCATTTCAATTGGTAAAGCTACCAATGGGCTGGACTGTCACACCGAGTTTCTTGCTCCAGCCTGATAAGAGAGTGGGTCAGCCCCAAACCTGACCCATTTACTAGAAAGGCTAGTAATTCTAGCTCAGACCAGACCCATGACCCACACACCTAAGCATGACCCATTTATTAAACGAGTCAAGATTTCTAGCCCGCCCAAACCTAACCCACAACCAATTACCTTCGGGCCCCACCTGACCCACTTAAAATTCATCAAGCCTGACCCAACCCAACCAACCAACCTAACCCACCACGACCTAACTTAGGTTTATGAATGGGATATGAAGCTAAGGCTATATACAACCTACCAAGTGGATGCATATGCAGAGGTGTACATGAGGTGAACCAAGTCAGGGCTAATCCCAGCTCGAGTTCAGCTCAGCTAAATTCTCAAACCAGACTGGCCAACTCGGCTTGATTCGATCAATAGCTCAGGTCAGCACGAGCCAAGTTCAAGCTTGAGCGCTCGAGCTTTCTAGCCGAGTTTGAGTTCAAGCTTTCGAGTCAAGCTTTTTCTTTTTAGTTTTTATACAAGCGAGCACTTTTTTATATAATATTATATAATTAAGTTATAACTCGAGCTAAGCTGAAATGAGTCAAGTTCAAGCTAAGCTTCGAGCCGAGTCAAGTTGAACTTGGGCTAGGTCAAGCCCAGCTCAAAATTCTTTCAAGACCAAAAAATCAGCTTAGCTCAGCCATAACCTAACTTCCGGCTCAAGCTTAGCCAAGCCTAGCCAAACAAGTAAACCGAGATACTATCTCGGTTCATGTCCAGCTCTATCATACGTATATATAATATATAAAAATTAAAAATTAAAAATTAAAAAATCATCTATAATTTTCTCCTTTATTTTGTTTCGGGTTTCCCCTATGGTCAAAGTCAGGACATCTGGTCCAACCCTTTGGCAACCCATATGGGTGGGCCTGCGAGGTAGGGTTCAACTCAAGCTCTTCCCACCCTTTTACTTTAATGGGTAGCATATCTGGCCCAACCCACTTCTCATTTAGCTTGGCCAGAACCTGCCCAAAATGTGGTTCAGGCCAGTTGACCCATGGGTCGACCCAACCCATTGCCACCCCGTCCAAAACTGCTTGTACAGGCCTACTACGATCTACCACAATATCGGGGTACATCCAAACACAAGACCCAAATTGCTATTTCAAATTTACCATTCTACTCGGAATAGAAACTAGCAAATAGCATTTTGAGAGCCGTATCGGCTCATTTGGACACAATTCTGACAAAGGCTTTTCATGCAGCTTACACAAATTGGTTTTCAGTAAGCTTTTTAATCCCTATTTCAAGGGTTGGATAATCAGATAAGGATTGCAAAAGTGCATCAAAATGCACTACACAAACGGGAGTTTGGCTAAAAATAGCTTAGGCATCAAACGCCCTTTTGGAAGGCATGTCCAAACAGCCTCCTAAATGGTATTATGCCATCCAAAAACATGTTACTTTTCAAATACCATTTAGGGCAAACAGTATTTAGATGAATTGCAATTCAGGGGCTGTCCAAACCCACCATGCACTGTTATTGTCAATATTCATTCAGCAACCACATTCCACTTAAAATTTCACCATACATTTCTCTAAATACGCATGACATTGATCTGCATCACATAAGAACAAAGAGGAATTACTGTGGCAAGACAAACAGAATTACATTCCAGGTAGACATAATCTAGTCCTTGGGGTGTTTGCAAAAATGATGGGCATTGGCTACTTTTCAAATACCATTTAGGGCAAACAGTATTTAGATGAATTGCAATTCAGGGGCTGTCCAAACGCACCATGCACTGTTATTGTCAATATTCATTCAGCAACCACATTCCACTAAAAATTTCACCATACATTTCTCTAAATACGCATGACATTGATCTGCATCACATAAGAACAAAAGGGGAATTACTGTGGCAAGACAAACAGAATTACATTCCAGGTAGACATAATCTAGTCCTTGGGGTGTTTGCAAAAATGATGGGCATTGGCTACTGCTACCACTACTACAATGTGACTAGGCGCAATGTGGACAACCACTTGATGGGGACATGCGCCGAGCAGGCCACCTACTCGCACTTGATCGAACGGTATATGTGGCGCACGAACAGCAAGGAGGCACGGAAACCGACAGTCCCGAGCATGAGGAAGAATCCATAGCAGATGCAAGCCATGTAACCAAAGAAGAATGATGTTTGCATGAAGCCCGACATGTCCGACCTTGCATAATAGTAGTATAGACAGTATCCAAAGATGAATACGCCAGTGGAGCCTCCGCAGAGAACAGACCTGTGTAGAATGTAAAGGGCTTTTAGGGTACAGAAAGTAATGGCTATATCTTTCATTTACCATATCTTCAAGGATGAGGCACAAACCATGGGTAGCCATGACATGCAAGAAAGGAATTTTTAAATGGGGAGTAACATGATACTTGATATGCAGGCACCTAGAAATTGTACTGCACACATGGGATCCAATTAACTCAAACTGGCAAAATTGTGGAACCCACCATCGCTAAGTCAGTCCTAAAATCGGATTGTTTGAAGAATCATGATCTCCGGTTCCTGGACATTTCTTTGTTGAAATAAGACCATTAGATATTTTCATTCTTAACTGTCCAATAAATCTCCACCAAACCTATAGACAGATTATGATATAAGCTTAATTTTTTTGTTCATGCTACTTTTTTTTTTCTTGGGAAAGTGTTTCATGATGCGTCTAAACTAGAAACCATAATTTGGCCAGTTTAATTTGGCTTACTTGCATGCCACATGCAATTTTTAAGTAATTTCAATGAGCCTGCTTATCATCCATCACATTCTGCCATAGTATCAAAGTTTTCCTCTTTTGAATGAGCAATCTTGTTTCCATTGTAATTTCCACTTCTTCCTCATATCCTCATGTTAAAAGAAGAATAAGAAGAAGAGAACATTATTCAGACTGTGTTTGGATGCACAAGTGAATTGAGTAGCAAAAATTCATTGTAAGTAGAGCTGGGCAGAATCCAACCCAATCCGGTGGATCCGACCTGAAGGCCTGGGTCGGTGCGGATCAAGTAGGACCACTCAGATCCGATCGTACATCGGATCGAGTTCTCGTGGTCAATCCGGACCGATCCGATCCAAAATCCGAACAAACCCTAACCCCTCTTTCTCTACCCGAAGGAGGCGCTGCACCCACCCATCTCTCCTCCTTTCTCTCCCTCTCCCTCCCGATTTCCCCTCCTCTCCTTCTCTCATCTTTCCTCTCCTTCTTTCTCTCCTGGTTTCCCACATCTCCTTCTTTCTCTCCTCCTTTCTCTCCCTCTCTCTCCCTAGACTCAACTCGATCTGACTCGATTTGGTTTCCCAGACCGAGTCGGACTCGGTTCGGGTCAGGCCAGCAAGGATTCGGATCAGATTGAGTCAGCCTTGCTGGACTCAGTCCCAGATCGGATCGAGTTCGGGTCAGGTTCTTGAAAAATCAGATCGAGTCGAGTTGGACCCAATCCGGTCCGACTCGACTCAATGCCCACCTCTACTTGTAAGTATGGAAGAAATGATAAAATCAGCTATGTTTAGTATTGTAATGGGCAAGTAGCTCTCAAATTGGAACTTATGTTCCTTTAGACTCCAGCTCGAAATAATGCAATTGCAATTCGGAGGCCTGATACTCCATATGAATGCTAAGGAAATTACAATTTGGCTATTTCCACTTTATTAGACCTGTGTTTCATAGTGCATCCAGACAAACGCCCAAAAAGTCGTCATGCTCAGCAGTTGGACATGAACATTGGAGACATGCTGACTTGAGTATCCAAAAAGAAATTCTTAATCCCCCCTACAGTTTTAATGCATATCTGTGCATCACGATATTTTAATTTTTTTCTATATCCAATGCTTTTCTAAGGGCACGTTTGATTGCACCAATATCAAGAATTTTCACGATTAATCAGTCTAAGTTGGTGCAAACTATTATGAAATTTCATGATATTTTGTGCAACCAAACGCACCCTAAACTAAAAATCATAATATTTTAACCTTATGCGGACATGTCAGGGTATTGCGTTCCAAGCCATCATGTCCAAAGAACATGGCCACCAATAACTTATTCACAAAAAGGTTTAAAAATCCATGAAATGATGAATACCGTGATTCTGAAAGTCATTGTGCTGTGTGTAAGGGATGGTCAGCCTAATTCCCTCCAGGTAAGATCCGCTTGGGTAAAGTGGCACATTTTTCTGCTTGCTCACAATTTTGGAAGTTTCAGAAAAAATAAACTTACTGAAAATTGTGATTAGGCTGAAGAAGTGTCACTTTAGCTATGCAAATCTAAAATGGAAGATTTGGGGGCCATCGAAATTGGAATTAGGCTTGATCCTATTTTGCGGGATCCCTGACCCAAACGGAGGTTGATCTTCATTACATAAAGATTGAAAATTTTCTTTTCTTTTTTAAGAGAAAGAGGCATTGCTTACCTCCACCACCACTCATGGTCCTCGACCGCCAGCTGAAAGTATGTCAGCGCCACCGTGATGAATGCCGTGACAATGATGAGAATGATGAAAACAATGAACAGGATGCTATAGATGGTGTAAATTTTGTGACCCCACACACTCGCGAATATGTAGTACAGCTCTATGTAGATGGCACTGAAGGGCAGAAACCCAGCCATTGCCATCTGAGGGATCGTTCCTCTATACCATGGCAAAGGAGGGATTTCTCTGGGATACTTTGTCGTGCGAACAGGTGCTTGGAATTCAGCTTTGCTGTTCTTACCTGCAATACCACCCAAGACAAGTAATGGGGAAGTTACCAGCGTCCATATGAGAAGAATCACCAAGATAGTGCCGAATGGTAAGGCTGCTGTGGCACTGTATGCGATAGCAACAGTGTTCAGGAAGCAGAATGTCAAGAACAAAGGCCCGCAAAACAAGCATCCCGTTAGCAACAGATTCCTCACCTGCAAAGAAAGAAATTTGAAACAAAACCGGTATGGGTAGTTGAGTGACAGTGGAGAAAGAGGCTGGCTAATTCCATACCTGTGTGGATGACAAGCCAATTCACTTATGGCCACATGTGCCAAGGTGGCACGTCTGTTGTACAGAACAGTCCAGGAGGTTGCCACCAGTAATATGCCCGGGCCAAAATTAGGCCGATCCATTCATCAGATGGGTCACAGTGTACGAAATGAATGGATGGTTAAAAAAATCGGGCAGGTGAAATTTAACAGTCTGTTTCTTTCACAAACCATGGTGCATCGGATGATTGGACCAGGCTGATTTTTCAGCTAAGGCATCTAGAAGGTGAGGCTCACCCAATGACTGCTCAGATATCAGACATTTGTTACATATCAGGGCGTATAGCCTTGTGTTAATGAGCTGGGCCATGGTTTTAAGACTTAGACATATTCACCTCCAACCCGAACAACAAGCCAATTCACCCCCAACTTGGGCAAGTCTCGACTATACTTGAAACCAAATGAGTCGGTCCGAATTGCCAAGTCTTTGAGTCCTTTAACCGTGGGCTGGGCTCCACATGTGTTCAGGATTAGCAGACATCATACAGAAAAACCATCGTAACAAAGTAACCTCTCATACCCAGTTAGTTCCTTCTAGCTGCAAATAGAAGGAGGTTGCAGTGTAGCCTGCAATGCCGGATGTAAGAGCATATATGACAACCAGAGCTGTGAAAAGGGCTCCCCTATTGTACGGATAGAACACACCAACTAGTGCAAGAAGGAAGATGAATATTGCACTGGTAAGCACACGGACAACAAATATTAGGCAATCTATAGCATGTTGAAGTAGCTAAAAATCATACTGCAATACTTACAGAGCCAAAAGCTGAGTTCCTGATCCAAGAACAGCTGAAAACAAGGACTTGTGCTTTGGGAATCGGAAGACATCCCCATGAATGTACTTCCACCCCGTCTCCTCTTGGTCATCAACGGCCTCCTCATCATGTGAATATCTTTTAGCATAACCCAAAAAAAAAAGTCGGTCAGGAAATCTATGGAAGCACCTTATATTAAAAAGTTCGATGGTTAAAACCTAAAAAAACTGAGTCAACTCAATGTCAACCTGGGTTGGGCTGACTCAGAGACTCCACCTGGTCCATTCAGCTGGGTATTTGAAAATTTGTTTAAAATTTAATATACAGAGGTTGGTTAATCCCTCAACTCGTGTCCAGCTGGGTCAGGCCGACTTGAAGACTTGATCCAGTGGACATGCGGTGAACATCTAAGCCATCCTTCCAGTGGGGATCCTTGGAGTTGCGCACTCACTCTCTGTGTGTTTGTGTGTTTTGTGAATTAACATATGGCTATAGCAAAACCATGGGGAAAAAATACATAGGATGCCATTATTCTTACTTAATGAAGTCATTCTTAAGCACACGCATAAGAATCGTAGCAAGAAACCCTGTTAGAAGAAGGACCGTCACACATGAATTTATTATCGAGAACCAATGGATCTCCAAGTGCTGGGGCATCGAGGAAGACTTCGAGTATTTCTCCATCCGCTTCTCAAAAGGGATATCAGTTTTTTTCCACTTCACCGAATATGAGAATTCCACATCAACTTCCTTGTCCTCTGTAATATCGACTGCTAAATTTGGATCCGTCTGAACATTGATTTCTATGACGCGATCATCGTTGTAAAGAATATCAAAGTGAATATGCTTAAAGAGAAGATACTTGTACTCGCTCGGGTCCATCTTGTTTTCCTTTTCAACCTTCCCCAAGAATCCCCAAAAGGGCAAGTCGTCATAGTACATTTGGAAGTAGTAGTCTTTCACGACAGCATCTCTAAGCTTTGCAACCTCTTCTTTTGACAGTTTTCTCTTACAAAGGGTCTCAGAATGTTTGTCAATTTGAAAGTTCAATTGGTATGGTGCATCAACAAGTCGATCGCCATTCAGAACTTCCCCAAGAGCTTCCCTTTTCTCATTCACATGGTCTGTGGCAGATAAACATTCAGAGAGCACCCACATAGTGAGATGGATATTGGAGATGAGAACCAATCAACAATATAGGAATTTTATTATATACATAAAAAGTACGCTAGTGGAATCAAACCTGGTGAACAGAATGGGAGATCATAATATCGGTACGTCTCACTGCAAATTCATGGAACACCCTATTATCAAAAAGACCCAGAGAAAGAAAGAAAATTCGCGGAGAAACAGATAAACATTATATTCCATAATGTAATGCCATTGCATTTAAGAAACATCATGTGCAAATCATGGCCGTTCATTATATAATAGACATTATTTAAATGGTGTTCTTGTTATAATGGATGTTTAAAACAACGTGGAGTGACTGTTCTTGTTATAATGGATGTTTAAAACAATGCATTTACATACAAAGACGGAAAAGGGATCCTTTTACATTTAATTTCACAAGCATCCCTAAGATGAACAGATTACATCCAAAGTCTAATCTTGATAACAATCAAATATATGAGTCCAAGAATGGAGTCAGAACTGTTAGAGGAAATATTGTCCACATGAGTAATGGACAGGCTCACATGTGCCAATATGCTTAACATGCAATCCAAGCTGCTCATCGGAATATCCCTACTGCTAAGATGCAACGATGGTTGAAGAATCAGCACAGTCCATTTATTGGGTGGGCTACACATGAACATTGAATGTGGAACACTGGTCAATTTTTTTAACCATCCATATCCTTTTTTACCCGTGTCATCCACACTCGTAGCTCACATGTACCAATGTCCTTAAAATGTGGTCCCAGACCCAGAAGCTCATCAGGTGGCATCTATGGTGTACATGGTATGATCCAAAAATCAGCCTAGTCTGAATCTTGCACACCCTTGCCACATTGACACAAGCAAGCCATGAGTGTGGGAGAAGTGCACCCGCAGAGTGCGGTTAGCAGGGTTCCGCTGAAAATACCAATTACACATAACCAATACTATACTAATTCACCTCAAGAAAGAAGAGCGGCAATAGACGATGAAAAAACTTCCAAAAAGAAGAAGAAGAAGAATCAAACCCTTTTTTCACCACCAGAAAGCATACAACAACAAGGAAAATACTCATCTCATCAGCAAAAAATCAAACAGATCTGCCCCATCTAAACAACACAATCCAGATTCATGAAAAATCAAGTCTTGTGAAAAGAGAACAAAACAAGTACAGATCCACATGAATTTCAGAAAACCCAAAAGGGGAAAAACAAAAATCAATTACCTTGGATTGTGAAAAGGACCCACTTTGTTTGCATACAAAGGGACAGGATCTCTCTCCTTATACTTGTGATCTGACCCATCTGCTTCAACCTTCGAACCAGAAAAGATGAACAGGACCACCAAAACAGCTCCCACCAATTTCACCATCATAAAGGGCTAAAACCTTTCCAACAGAGATTCAATCTTTCAAGATTTCCCTACAATTTCCAAAAGACCCCAAGTTCAGAAATCCCCAAAAGATGGGATTTTGAAAGACAAAAACTTGAATTTCTAGCAACCTAAGAAATGGGTTTTTAGTAGATCTGAGTTATGAAAGAAATAGCTGAGATATTTTCAACAAAGAACAAACCTTTTCTCGTTTTCCTACGACATCCAACAGACCCACTTCAAAAAATCCCCAAAATATGGAATCTTGACATAGAAATACTTAAATAAGCAGCACTCTGAGAAACGAGTTTTCGCAGATCTGAGTACTGAAGAAGAAGCTGAGATCTATTTGACAAAGAACATATATTTTCTGGTCTTCCTACAAGAGACCCTTGTATGAAAACAGTCCCAAAAGAAGGGATTTTTGAAAGAGGAGATTAAGAACTTGAAGAAAAGCAGATGAACGAGGTTCCAGATCTATGAAGCTGTAATCTTTTCTGTTTTTTCCGGTGATTTTGAAGAAGACCCAGACGAAATAAACCAAGAAGATGGGATTCTGAGAAAGGAGATTTGGGTTTTGAGGGGAGTAAGGTTAGCAGACCTGACGAGAAAGGAAGAGGCTCTTCGAAGGAAAGAAGAAAATCCCAGCCATGAAGATGTACTTCAAAAAAACAATTTGATACTCTGAAGAGTATCAGGTTCATGCGCAAGTACCCATCCATATTTTAATGCGAAAGACATGAAACAAAAATCCAACCATCCAAATAGCCATGGAGAATTGAGATGTATATAAGAGAAATTTAATATTAATTAAATAAAATAAATTCTGATTAACTTTTATTAATTTTAACGTCCATTAAATATCAACCATTCAGAGATTTTGAGAATTAGTTCTGTGTAAGCATTATCTGAAAAAGTGGGGTCCACCGTTTGATCTGTTCGATTTTGGTTATGTGTGGTCTCCGGAACGGAATTTTTTAGTTAATGTGTATGAAGTGTCATGCTCCGTCAGATTATCCAAGTTTTCTCTCTTTAAAATATGTTAGTTTCACGCGTGTGTTCCTGTTTTCTCGTGGTTGACACGCTAGAGGCATCTTCCACCGTACCCGTGGCAAAGATATAGTCAATCGAAACCGTTCATTTAGTTGGATCTACCTTGGATTGTACATGTTTTGAGAATTAGACAAATAGGAAAACTATATATTGTCCATCTATTTCTTTCACTTTTTCTCATTGATTTCAACCGTTAAATAATTCTTACTATTACCGTCCATTTAAAATCCACCATTTCAGATTAATTTGATCTGAGGAATACCTACCATTTTTAAGTGACACGTGTAAGGTGGATGGAGAGTTCCATCGTATGTGATAGGAACGTTTGTACCATATAATTCTCCTTTTCGGTAAATTAATGCACTTCCACTACATTATCTAGCTCGAGGAATCAGAAAGAGAAAATGACCGCTATAGACGAAACCTTTTATCTAGCGGATTTTATGAAGGAATACAAACTTCAGTTACCAACTTAGACTAGCACGTGCGGACAGCGAATTTGAGGACGAAACTACCCCTCCTTTCACTGCTGTTGCGTTTCCTCTCCCTCCCTTCCGTCGCTCCATTTTCGAAAAACGAGACGAAAAACCCGGCACTGCGATGGCACCACTGTTTCCTGTGGTATGATCCACTTGATATTTCGATATGCCACCGTTTTGGGCTGAAACCCTTACTGTAAATGGAAAAACGGATGAACGTCGTGGATAGTCCACATACATTCAAGGCGGGCCCAATTCAGTTTTTTTTTTGGGTTAGCTTGTTAGTACACAACCATGTCAGTACACACACCCCATGTTAGCCACCCCCACTAGGGATCGATACCAAGACCTCAAGTGTTGACACGAAGGTATCTCCACTCAGTCTACCAATTGATCTGTGGATCTGGGTGTTCATGAGCATTAATTCGAGTGCAGGTTTTTCCATTTTGTAGGAGTGGGGTGCCACATATGCGTCTACCAGATTAGAAGATCTTAGCCGTCCAATATTTGGCTTTTTAGGTTCAATCATCATTGATGTATTTTTTTTCCCCTTTAAGTCTAGCCACCGAGTGAAGGGTTGGGATAAAGCCTAGGTTGCCTCACTCAATTGATAGGTTGTCTCGCTCAATTGATACATTCCCTCGCACAATTTGTAGTTTTCCTCACTCAATTCCTAGGTTCCCTCGGTTGTCTTGCTCAAATCCTAGGTTGTCTCGCCCAATTCCTAGGTTCCCTCACTCAATTGCTAGATTGCCTCGCTCAATTCCTACCTTGCCTCGCTCAATTTCTAGGTTGCCTCACTCAATTTCTAGCTTCCATCGCTCAAATCCTAAGTTGCCTCGTTGAATTTTTAAGTTCCCTCGCTTAATTTCTAGCTTCCCTCGCTCAATTCCTAGGATTCCTCGCTCAATTCCTAGGTTGCCTCGCTTAAATCCTAGGTTGCCTCACTCAATTTCTAGGTTCCCTCGCACAATTTGTAGCTTCCCTTGGTCAATTCCTAGGTTGCCTTGCTGAATTTCTAGGTTCCTTAGCTCAATTTCTAGCTTCCCTTGCTCAATTCTTAGGGTTCCTCGCTGAATTTCTACATTGCCTCGCTCAATTCCTAAGTTCCCTCGCTCAATCCCTACATTGCCTTGCTCAAATCCTAGGTTTTCTCACTCAATTTGTAGCTTCCCTCGCTCAAAATCCTAAGTTGCCTCGCTTAATTCCTAGGTTGTCTCGCTCAATTTCTAGCTTCCCTCGCTCAATTCCTAGGTTGTCTCGCTCAATTCCTGCGTTGCCTCGCTCAATTTCTAGCTTCTGCCGTTTAATTTCTAGCTTCTCTCGCTCAATTCCTAGGTTGTCTCACTCAATTTCTAGGTTCCCTTGCTCAATTTCTAGCTTTCCTTGCTCGATTCCTAGGTTGCCTCGCTGAATTTCTAGGTTCCCTCACTCATTGTCTCGCTCAAATTTTAAGGTTGGTTGGGATCAGTTGTAAAGAACTTTGATATGTTGTATTAAAATAGATGAAATACTACTAGAACATGGCTTAATACTTATACTCCATTTTATTAGCATTTGTATAGCTTAAACATTAGTTAAATTTCAAGAGGACGGATCACTTACAATCACTTGCATGCTGCAATCAAGATTTTTATCCCAAAACTTCAGTTTCTAGTTTTGCCTAAGAAAATAATATCATATATTTTCAAAAGCGAAGTGCTTAGAAAAATGTGGTTGATGCTTGTAGGGCAGCTAATTGTAGACCCTTATTTGCCAATCTACCATTTAAAGCCAACCACAATTTGCTGGAAGAGAGGTGAAGATGATATATTTGTGAGCCTTTGCATGTCCGTGTTTTAGATTCTCTTTATTCAATGTGGAGAACAATATATGTATACAAAGCTATGCATCAGTTCTACCTATCCAGGATATACGATCTCTCATTTTGGATTTTATACTACCTCAAATAGTAATATGGGTAGAAATACTTCTGAAAATGTTTAGCGATGTTTATAGGGAACATCGCCACCAGTAGTTCCCTATTCATGGCAACAAAGGGGAGCTTAATCGAAGATCTCAATTTTCCGATGGCTCAAAGGTACATGCATGGTTTTTTTTTTTTAATACATGGTTTTAGAGTAAAATTTTTAATCGAAATTACTGTTATGTTGTAGAGATGCCGCATACTTGGTGGAAATTTCAGATATAGGTCGAATCTCCAATCTCCGATCTCCCTATCGACAACCTCTCTACAATTTTATCCCTTCCAACAAATACCAACATATGAACGTATTTGGGCAAACTTCCATCCAATACAACAGCTTGGATTAGAGAGGCCAGACCTGGTGCCTCTCATCCAATACAATATCTTAGAAGAGGTATTGTCCTATTTTCAACTGAGAGGCCTTTTTCTAACCCTAACTCATAGAAAATCTGACATTTTGTTTTTAGTATTTCATTTGTCAGCTTAATTCCTTAAGATAGAAATATTAATTTAGTTATAGGCATATTTCAGGACCTCCACATTGCAAAGTCTTCATTCGAGCAAGCTCGCTTCAATCTGGTATTTACAACTTTATGCACGCAGACTATTCTATCCATGTTCAACACTAATACTTGCAGCAGAGATGCATTGATATGAGATCCTGGATACAGATATCTAATGATAGCCAGTGGCCAGTGCCATTAATTGTCATATTCTCTCTTTCCAGGTCACAGTTCTTTCTAATGTTGATGCTAAGAAGAGGTTTGAGTTTTTGGAAGCTATTAGTGATTTAATAATGTCAAACATTACATACATAACTAATTAAATATATTAAAATTGATTTAATAATTAAATTCAAAGCCCCATAAATATACTATGCATAGATACTCCGTTCTTACCTAGGACTATTTCTATTTCATTCTTACCCTATTTCTACTCATTTTTATCATTTTCACTCTCAAATCATCACCCCATTATCTTCCCAAGCTTTCAAAACTCAATCCCTAAGTCTCAATCTTACCTTTCACCACTTTATTCTTTAAATTTTCTCGTACTTTTCATGTTGAACACAACTCCTAAAGCTCAAGGGATGAAGAGCTATAATTAAACTAAAACTTATAATAAAAAGTAAAAGTATAAATAAAATGGATTTTAGACCATTAACCTGATGGAATCTTGTGAAATAACTAGGATATTTGGATAGAGTAGATTCTCCTACCCCAAATTCATATATGGCACATCGAGTAACTCATTCTGGAGTGCATGTATGAACATAGGCGTGTACTAACAAGCTAACCCAGAAAAAAAAAGCCACATCCAACTACCCGGTCGACCCCAAGTCACTGTCCCACTGACCCAATCGACCCCGATTCAATGACATGTCCCACCGTCAGGGCTGGCTGCCAGATCGGATACGGTATCTATGGCTACGGTTATAATCCATAGCCATAGAGGGCTGACAAATCTGTCCCATAGACCAGCTTACTTAAAAAGCAAGGGCATTTTCATCCTCAAATTCGATGTCCGCACGTGCTAGTCTAAGTTGGTAACTTAAGTTTGTATTCCTTCATAAAAATAGCTAGATAAAAGGTATTGTCTACAGTGGTAAATTTCTCGTTTAGTAGAAATTAGAAAAGTGATTACGTAGAGATGATGTACCAGAACTTGCGGTGCCGATGTGCCATACCATCTTTCCTGCCATAACATCACATCCCACCTGTTTAGGACAGGACCACAAAAACGGTAGGCCTTCCATGAAGATCACCTGTGACTAAAACCATGCCGTTCTTCTCATCATGTGGGCCATATCATTGGAATCAATGGATGACCGAATGTCCGACTCAAAATAGGGCCGTGATTTATTAGAATGATGATCTTCATGATGGATCCTACTATTTTGATGGTACCGATGTCCTATACAAGTTGTTTATTGGAAGAAAATAAGGTACGTTACTACAAGTTATGGTACGGTTGCCTATTATGTACCAGTTTCATTATCAGATGAGAAATTTACTACTATAGACCCATATATGGCCCACGAACCTTTTGGAGTACACTTTGTTTTAGCACCCTAGAATAAGCCCCATCTGTACGGACGACTTTTTCTCAGGTCGAAAATGCCCCTGCTTTCCCTTCCGGGAGCGGATCAGCTGGTGCTCGAAGACGAGCGCAGACGCTCCTCAAGCTCCGAGTTGTACGAACGGTTCAAAAGAGATCAAAGTTGCATGGCCCCCACAACTATGTATTTATTATATCCACAACTTTCATCCATATTTTGAGATAATTTTGGAGCATTATCAAAAAAAAAAAAATCATATCCAAAGATCAACTGAACCACACCACAAAGAGCAGCGTGAAAATTTTCACCGTTAAAAATTTTGTAGCGCCCACCATAACATTTATTTTCCATCTAATCTATTCATAAGGTCACAAAGACCTGGATGAAGAGGAAAAACAAATTTCATGATGATCCAAAACTTCTGTGACCCCTAAAAGGGTTTCAATGGTAGACGTTCAATTCGCCACTGCCTTTTGTAGTGTGGTCCACTTGATAGCTAGATCTATCTTATTTTTCGTCTCAACCCTTAATACGAGTTCGTCAAATAGATGAACGGTTTGGATATAACACATATCTCATAATAGGACCCACAAAAAGTGGTGGGGATTACAATAGGAAAAAATAAATAAAATCCAGCGGATCAGTGGGATAGTGAATTAGGTGTCGGGATCCTATAGCTATGGATTATAATAGTAACCATAACCATTGTACCGATCCCATCTATGCACATCTTCTCTTCTTCTTCTTCTTTTTTACATGGAGAACTTTATTCTGCCTACATTTTTCTCTAATACATACATACATACATACATACATACATACATATATATGTATATATATATAGATATATATAGATATATATATATATATATATATATATATATATATATATATATATATATATATAAGGATATAAAAGAAAAAATTCTCTCTTTTTTCATTTACTTTTTTATTCATTTAATAAGAATATCTTCTAAACCAAAATCAGTTACTTGATGTACAATATGTGATTTTGGGGTAGGAGAAGCTACTTTAGCCAACCAACCTGGTTATTTTTCAAGATTCCATCAGGTTGATGGTCAAAAATCCATTTCATTCACTTCGCGATCAATTTCATTTATTTCAATCACTTCGTGGTCAATTTCATTCACTTCATGGTCAATTTCAATCAGTTCACGATCAATTTCATTCACTTCGCGGTCAATTTCAATCACTTCACTGTCAATTTCCTTCATTTCATAGTTAATTCCGGCGATTCCCTTTCACTTCACAGTCAATTCAATTCATTTCACGGTCAATTCTCTTAACTTCATGGTCAATTTCATATATTTCATGGTCAACTCCAGTGATTCGCCTTCACTTCATGGTCAATTTAATTCACTTCACGGTCAATTCCCTTCACTTCACGGTCAATTCCGTGCATATCACGGTCAATTCCCTTCACTTTACGGTCAATTCCATGCATTTCACGGTCAATTCCCTTCACTTCACGGTCATTTCCATTCATTTCACGGTCAATTCTGGCGATTCCCCTTCACTTCACAGTCGATTCCATGCATTTCACGGTCAATTCCCTTCACTTCACGATCATTTCCATTCATTTCACTGTCAATTCTAGCGATTCCCCTTCACTTCATGGTCAATTCAATTCATTTCACAGTCAATTCCCTTCACTTCATGGTCAATTCAATTCATTTCATTGTCAGTTCCCTTCACTTCACGATCAATTCCATTCATTTCACGGTCAATTCCGACGATTCCCTTCACTTCATGGTCAATTCAATTCATTTCACAGTCAATTCCCTTCACTTCAGGTCAATTCAATTCATTTCACGATCAATTCCCTTCACTTCACGGTCAATTCCAGTAATTCCCCTTCACTTCACGGTCAATTCAATTCATTTCACGGTCATTTTCCTTCACTTCACCGTCAATTCATTTCATGGTTAATTCCCTTCACTTCATGGTTAATTCCATGCATTTCATGATCAATTCCGGCAATTCCCCTTCACTTCACGGTCAATTTAATTCATTTCATGGTCAATTCCCTTCATTTCACGGTCAATTCGATGCATGTCACGGTCAATTCCCTTCATTTCACAGTCAATTCCCTTCGCTTCACAGTTAATCCCGGCGATTCCCCTTCACTTCACAGTCATTTCCATGCATTTCACGGTCAATCCCCTTTACTTCACAGTCAATTCCCTTCACTACAAGCCAATCACATGAATTGATTGGATGAATTGAAAATTGGCCACATCATATGAATGTTTAGAGTTATCAACATATAGGACAGACAAGGTACCATCAAATATCATTATTCATTCACTGTGCTATAAATACACACATTTCTTCGATATATTGAAGGTCACTAGATATATCGAAGGGAGTCCAACGGTCGGGACAAAATGTTTGATAGTTTTTCAAAGTATTTGTAATCGAGCAAACTTCGAGTGATATCGAACTGTCCTTTGATATATCGACGATCACTCGATATCATCGAAAATTCGTTTTAAATGAATACAAGGTCTCTGGACAGTTTTAGGTATTTTTCGATATATCGAATGACATTCGATATATTAAAGAATATTATATCGAAGAGGCTTCGATATATCATGAAATACAGTGAGTGGTTTAGTTATGATAACATCGAATAGACTTCGATGTTATCGATATCATTGGGTAGTCTTCGATAACATCGAAGAGCACTTGATAATTTTACCTTTGACAACATCAATAAATTCAAGGTATTTGTAATCGAGTAAACTTCGAGTGATATTGAAATGTCCTTCGATATATCGAATGTTACTCGATATTATCGAAATTTCATTTTAAATTAACACCAAGTCGCTGGACAGTTGTGGGTCTTTTTCAATATTATCGAATTACCTTCGATATATGAAAGAATATCATCGAAAATACTTCGATGTTATCGATAACTTAACGTCGATAACATTGAGATAGACTTCGATGTTATCGAAGAAACATTGAAAATTTTATCTTTTGTTTTGAATAAATTCAAGGTCCATGTAATCGAGTACACCACGTGAATGAAGTCTTTGGACTTTTTTATCTTTTGTTTTGAAGAAATTCAAGGTCCATGGAATCGATTGACATTCGATGATATTGAATTGTAATCAAGAATTCATTTGTAATGAATACAAGGTCTCTGGACAATTTTTTCACTTATTCGATCATATCAAATTATGTTCGATGTAGTGAAGAATCGTATATCAAAGTTTTTCACATCTATTGAATGGGCCCTGCACTCAATGTTCATGGTTTTAGTGGGCCCCACATCCATTTATTGAATGGTTCTATTTCATTCATATATCGTAGCAAGACCTGGTTAAAATATTTACTTATATAGAATGTCACTGCAAATCATGAGTTGGACGGTCTAACGACGATCTGTAGATATTTATATAATTAGTGTACGTCTGGACTTGTAGATATTGCTTAATATCAGTGTACTAAGGGTAGCTCTTCAATGGAAATGACCGTAAAGTGAAGCAGAATGTAACACCCTGAAAATCGGGGGTCAAGCAAAGCTCAACTCCCGAGTTCCAACGCATCACTTAGGGCGTGTTTGGACAGGCCCATCCCACGGGATTAGATTGTAGTAGGGTGGATTGCATTCAATGATGGCCGTGTTAGTGGATTGCAGGCAATCCCATGGGATTGCTAAATCCAGGGAATCTACCACCAAATATGTTTGGCCCGCCTGGTCAATCCCGGGATTACGCCCAGCCAATCCCTTCCAATTTGTTCATCCAAACATGTCCCAGGCAAAAATCATGGGATTAGGTGGGATTAGGAGGGATTGGGTGGATTCCAAGGTGATGATGGTGATGTCAGTGGATTGCTGGCAATCCCATGGGATTGCTCCAATCCAGGCAGAATTTCATCGTGCTTGTTTGGCACGCCCGGCCAATCCCGGGATTACTCCTTCCAATCCCTTCTAATACAATCTAATCCAATCCAGCCTGCCCGGCCAAACAGGCCCTTATGCAACATATATAATGATGTTTAAATGTTGTCCATATTAGCGCATTAAACATGAGTGGGATTACACTAAAATAACATATCATACTCCAAAGATAATCAAATTAATCGAGCGGAAGACTGAGATAGGTATATACAGTATGTAAGTGTTTCTCAATTCTTAGAGTATAAATATGATTCCGGGCTGAATATATACATGTATTGTTCCAAAATTTACAAATATCAAGGTGTAACTGTCCAACTAATCCATACAACCCTATAATCCCGTCGAATCAGAATAAGGTCTACGAAGACCCGCCTGATAGTTGAACATAGGAGAATTTCTCCTCCTCGTCCATGAAGTCCATTTCAGTTGCATAGACTCCACCATTATCTGCATCTACAATAGAGTCTGGTTGATGTTTTAAAACACCATCCCAGGTGAGAATGAGTAGCTAATTCAGTGGAACTATAAAGCGAATGTTAATATGTTATCAATGCAGTCAAGCAGTAATGATAAAGCAATACAACAATCATTTCCTAAGTACTCTTATTAATGCAGGAATGGTATGCTGTGATGATTCATGCCCTCACACAAAACTCCCTCAAGCGACTCCGACAACCAAGTTCGCACATGACAACACTTCCTCACAAAGTGCAACTTCAACACCAAAACACATCCTAAATAACCTCACCAAGCGCCCTACCAACTGGAGCGTTATTTTTGAAAGGGGTCCAAATCAGACGGCTCACCCCAACCCACGCTGGGACCACAGCCAGGCTACAACTGGGTGTTAAATGCAATGCGATGCATGGTTGTGTTAGCCGAGTATTTAATTAAGTTTATTTATACAGCAGATTCGGGAAGCTAAGGTACCTCTCTTTATATCACTTACCCAAACAATAATCCATCTAGGGTTGTCAATCCTAGTTAATCGCATACGATAGGCAAGTTATGGGGTTATCACTCCCGGTTAAAAGCAGTAGATTGGCAAGTTCATAAATTTATATTCGAGGTCACTCCACCAACACCCTACCAACTGGAGCGCTATTTTCGAAGGGGGTCCGGATCAAACGGCACACACTAACCCATGCTGGGACCGCAGCCAGGCTGCGCCGTGTAGGCCGACAGCTCAAATTCAGTGTCTCATACCACTGTATTCGGCTCACGAGTTTGAGTTGCTTACAGGTCACTACGGGGAGGCTCATCACTCCAGCGTAGGCCGGCAACTTGACCACGGTGTCCCATACTACCGTGCCCGACTCATGAGTCTTAGCGGATCGTGGTACCATGGTTGAACAGGTTTTACATTGGTAAGTGATACCTTAGATTCAAGCAGTAGTGTCCATACATGGTAAACACGCAATAGGCCAATCAGTTTATTAGACAAGTTCGGCTGGTACGAGCGTATGCTGAATTAATCGACATGGAACGCATAAGCACTCTACGTGGCCTAACCACTGTCGACAATTATCGTACGACTCTGATTCACCGAACGCATCAAATGTAGTGAAACTAATTCGGCCACTCAAACAGGAATTGTTACCGATTGCCTGGACTACGTAGTAGTCCCAATCATACTCAAATGCAGCATGTGGAGACGTGATAATCATATAGACATTTAACAAACAATCTAAGTACAACACTCATTTAAGCATTTTATCAACATATTGAATATGCTACCGAACATTTCAATTCATCCATAAATTGCATAGTTGAAATTAAGATTACAAGAAAGAAATTATACATATAGATAAGGTAATTGAGAATTTTATCTCAACACCCTTATTAAATATAATTCATCAAATAATATCTCATTCAGACATTTTATCAAATACATAAAACATGTTATTATACATATACATTTTATACATAAATCACATAGTTGAAATTAAGACTACATGAAAGAAATTATACATCTAGATAAGGTAGTTGAGAATCCTATCTCAACGCCCTTAATAAGTACAATTCATCAGACAATTTCTCATTCAGACATTTTATCAAATACTTAGACTACACATTACCACATATATGAACTAAATTAGTTATAGTATATATTATGACAAATCCTTTCACAAAGGAGTTGTCATACATACGACAATCATGCATTCTAGGTTAATAGTCATGGCAAGTACAAATCATGATTTCAAATTCATTCGAACATTTCAACAAACACATGGCATGCATCATATATTCACATAGTTCAAACACATGTATTATTTATCGAATACATCGTAACTAAAATCATATAGTGGCAAACAAGTCAGACATAAATTATTAGCTAACATTGAAAGCCTTGAAAACCATAACCTAAATGTTTATAATCCGCACATTTCGTCGATTTGCACTACACTTCCGTCTATAGCGCAACGGCTACCTAAATCATGAAATAATTATTTCGTCATTTCCTCTATTTGGATTTCTAAAACAAGATTAGGGTTAGGATTTCTTACCCAAATCGAAGTTAGAATCGACGATGGGGTGGCGATTCAACGTGTGGAGTCGTGGGAAAGGATTCCAGCAACGATCTCTCTATCTCACTGTCTTCTCCTCACTCTTTCCTCCTCTTTTCTCTCTTCTCTCTCCTAAGGTTAGAGAAAATCGTATGGAATGAGAGAGGGGTGGTTTAAGGTCCTTATATAGGCCCAGAAGTGATGGTAATGGCCCCAAGGCCATGGTATACTTAGGTTATAGCCAAAAGGTGAAAGTTCTCTAACAATGGATTTATGTCGGGTTAAGATTTTGATTTGATCGGATTAGTGAATCGATCGAGGGAGACCCGTTTCAGTTCAGCGGTCATCGTTACTCAATCAGGGCCACAAGTATACCAATGGGTGCAGAAAAATTTTCCTGATCCATGTATGTATTTGGGTTAGAATCTGATGGTCCGAAGTCTTCAATTTCACCCGCAAGCAAATGGCCCAAATTACTTAAGTTTGAGTTCATTTTCTAAAGATATTCGCGTTTCTCACACACTTTGCTCAAGGCTCAAGTTGTGCGTTTTTAGGTACTATTTGGGTTCGATTCTCGCGATGGTTGTCAAGCCCAATAAGGTGGTCATAACCTTATAGTTCACGGTTATCAGACTTTCGACACATGGTCTAGGCCCGATACGGAGTTTCAATGTGCTCCCGAGAGCAACTGGGTTTGAAGATTGCTCTTAAGTTTTTAAGTAATATTAAGTTAGTGATTTTAATTATTTTGGGTCTTGTAATTTGTATAGAAAGTAGTTTAAGCCAAATCCTTCAATCGTTTAGTTTAATACTTAACTAAATTTCACCCTAATTATGACCGAATAAGGTCCTAGGGTAGTTCTATACCCCCTTTTGGTACTTTTAGTTATTATATTATTTTAATTATTTTTTTAATAATTTATCATCAAGTATAATTCATCTCTACCTAATTTCATTAGGTTTCGTGTTGTAGAAAAATTCTAAAAATCCTAAAAGTAGCAGCTGTTCGAACCAATAATTTTTAGATAGTTGTTACATCAACCTAGATTTAATTATATTAAAATTTTTATTATATTTTTACCTATTTTTATATGAAACTAGACTTATCAAGCTTCAATCTGGCTTTTGAATCACCTAAATTGGAGTTATAACGTGGGAGATGTTACTTTTTGAAGTCGGTCGAAAAGTGTAGAAATTCGCTACAAGGATCCACCGAATTTTCGATGCACCCGCAATGCATAGCGGTCCACTGGACCGTAGGCGGCGATGCATTGTGGTCGGTGCGATGCCATCGTGCTTACCTGGTGGTGGTTTTGCTGCGTGGATTTTAAAACGGGCATATCTTTCAATTCGGAATGAGTTACACGACATGCCATATATGAATTTGAGACGAGAAAAGCTGATCTATCTAAATAACTTATTTATTTTGTGAGATTCCATAAGGTTAATGGTCAAAAAACTATTTCATTTATATATTTACTATTTTTAGTAAATTTTAGTTTAAGTATTGTTCTTCATTATTTAAACTTTAGGATTTGTATTTAATATGAAAATACTTAGAAAAATTTGAAGAATAAGGTAGTGAAATGTGAGATTTTGAAGGAAATGTGTTGAAAGGGGATTTGAGACTTTGGGATTGAGTTCTGAGAAGTCAATAAGGTGTTATGATCGACTCATTGCTTAAGGACGTCTAACTCCAGGTTGGCAAAAATCCGAAACGTTACACGGAATCACCGGAATTGACCGTGAAATGCATGAAAATGACCGTGTAGTGAAGGGAAATGACTGTGAAATGCATGAAATTAACCATGAAGTGAAGGGAATTGACCGTGAAATGCATGGAATTGACCGTGAAGTGAAGCGGAATCGCCAGAATTGACCGTGAAATGCATGGAAATGACCGTGAAGGGAATTGAACGTGAAATGCATGGAAATGACAGTGAAGTGAAGGGAATTGACTGTGAAATGCTTGGAAATGACTGTGAAGTAAAAGGAATTAACCGTGAAATGCATGGAACTGACCGTGAAGTGAAGGAAATTGACTGTGAAATGCATGGAATTGACCGTGAAGTGAAGGGAATTGACCGTGAAATGCATGGAAATGACCGTGAAGTGAAGGGAATTGAACGTGAAATGCATGGAAATGACCGTGAAGTGAAGCGAATTGAATGTGAAATGCATGGACATGACCATGAAGTGAAGGGAATTGATCATGAAATGCATGAAATTGACCGTGAAGTGAAGGGAATTGACTGTAAAATGCATGGAAATGACTGTGAAGTGAAGTGGAATCACCAGAATTGACCGTGAAATGCATGGAATTGACCGTGAAGTGAAGCAAAATTGCTAGAATTGACCGTGAAGTAAAGGGAATTGAACATGAAATGCATGGAAATGACCGTGAAGTGAAGGGAATTGACTGTGAAATGCATGGAAATGGCCGTGAAATGCTTGGTAATGATCATGAAGGGAATTGACCACGAAATGCATACAAATGACCGTGAAGTAAAGGGAATTAACCGTGAAATGCATGGAATTAACTGTGAAGTGAAGAGAATTGATCGTGAAATGCATGGAAATGACCGTGAAGTGAAGGGAATTGACCACGAAATGCATGGAAATGACTGCGAAGTGAAGGGAATTGACCGTGAAATGCATGGAAATGACCGTGAAGTGAAGCGGAATTGCTAGAATTGACTGTGAGATGCATGAAAATGACCGTGAAGTGAAGGGAATTTACCGTGAAATGCATGGAATTGACCGTGAAGTGAAGGGGGGATTGACCGTGAAATGCATGGAATTGACCATGAAGTGAAGGGGATTGACCGTGAAATGAATTGAATTGACCGTGAAGTGAAGGGGGAATTGACCGTGAAATGTATGAAATTAACTGTAAAGTGAAGGGGATTGACCGTGAAATGAATTGAATTGACCGTGAAGTGAAGGGGGAATTGACCGTGAAATGTATGAAATTAACTGTAAAGTGAAGGGGATTGACCGTGAAATGAAGGGAATTGATCATGAAGTGATTGAAATTAACTGTGAAGTTAATGAAATTCATCGCGAAATGATTAAAATTGATTGTGAAGTGTTGAGGATTAAATATTGCATATTGTACCTCATTTATTACTTGATTTTATGAATATGAAAATGCTTAATATCCTATTTTAATTATGTTTATGTCGCAAAATGAATTTAAGAGTTTGGATTGGAAAAGGTGTTAAAAATATAGATTTGATGCTTAAAGATAACCAAGATGAGGGATGAATCTTAGGAGCCCAAGATTGAAGAATTCATGTGCCAAATATCTAAGGAAACCAAGTGATGAAGAAAGAAAATCGAAAACTTGAAAAGAAGATAAGGAGTCCTCAGATTTGTGTAGAAAACATATTTCGAGACTAAAAAGTCTAATTTTGTAAAACGGTTAAAATCACCTTCGACACGTATTGAATACCATTTAATACGTATCGAAAACAGAAAACCAGATATGTGAAAAGCGGGGGCATTTTCGACCCGGAAAAAGCTGTCCGTACAGCTGGGGCTTATTCGTGGGAGCGGGCTTAAAAAGGTCCCTCGCCCATAAATGGGTCGTACAGTAGGAAATTTCTCTTATCAGATGCAGCGACTGCATCGATACAGGTATACAGCCATTTATTCCCCTGTACCCTTTTCTCTCCCTCTGTTGCATATTCGGGCCATGGAAACATGATGATCGCCCATCATGAAAGTCAAGCTGATCCGTTCATTGGATGGATGGGCCACAAAAGATCTGTGGACAACTGAAGAAATAGCTCAGCGTGGCCCAACCAAGTGGACCTGCTGATTTTCATAACAGGCGATCACCATGGAGTGGCCCACCCTTTTCCACGGACCCCATGTTCTACAAAATGTTATTCAGCTGCTTTATCTGATCATGATTCCTGATCATGATTCATGATCCTCCACCTGAGGTTTTCACGTTGTACTCGAGTTTTCAATCCTGACGAGTTGACACCACAAGCTTTGTTTTGGGTCAACTGGTGAGGATTATTTAAGAGAATATATATATCCGTGGTAAGACGGTCTGGATCACCCAACCATTGATCCAATCGCAAGAACGGAGAATTCAAGTATTATTTAAGAGAAACAACTCCAACTAGCTGGACCATAACTTACCATCTACCCATCAAATAACTTCCGAGCTTTCAAGTGCGTTGAAATCCAATCCGTCCAATAGGCTGGCCCCATCATGCGGGTCACCTTGTGCAAAAATCAGTCACATCCACATCCAGGCCCATGAATTGGATGGTTTGGCTTGAGAAACTTTAAAAATGGGTGTTGGGAAGAGAGTATGCTCAACCCGAGGACACGTATAGCATACTCAGGTTTTCACTTTTGTAGTTGGCACAGGTGGGCCTCTCGTGATCCAGACCATTGGTCTATTGGTGCCAACCTCAGATTAATCACGCCCTCAATAATTCCTACTTTGGACTTAACCTTTTAATTAGGGTCCTGCAAACGAGCGATTATGAGAAAAGGGCAACACCAGCAACAGCAAGATTAGAGGCTAGGATCTACCGATCTGGGAGATTTTTGGCGAATTGTCCTCCTTCAACAGTCTCGATCACTGAAAACAATGGGGCCCAGTTGCTCAAACTGAACAGCAGCATTTTGTTTGTTTGTGGTTCATGTTTTCCTCATGTGAGATGGCAAGTACATAAAAACAGTAAACGCATCAAAACCATAACAGTCTAATCACGCGTTAGGGTACAAATGGTCCCATGGTTTGGCAATCGAGACCGTTGATCTCGTTGGGCCTACGATGGACAGGGGATCTCCAAAAATCTCCCGGGTTAGAGGTTCCTAACCCTTCTGTTAGTGGTCTACTAATATATGATTTAGAGAAAAGGAAAGCAACAGTCCCGAAAAGGTCCAAATAATCAGACGGCTGGAGTTTCTGTAGACTCGTAGAGATTTCTTGAATTTTTCTAGAAAAGAAATAATAAAATAAAAATAAATTCTAAAAAATTCGTAATTTGATTGATGATCCAAATAAACGAGTTTACAACTCTTCAAATAGAAATATTAAGCATGGGAGAAGTTTCTGAATCAAGCTACAACTAAAACTCTTAGAATTTGTGACTTACTATTTTATAAACGGTTGTGTTCTCTAATGTTTTTGGTTTTCGGACGAAAATAGTAAGTGTCCTATTTGGCCGAATCACGTTGTTCCCCTAATTATTATAAGCACTTTTCAAATTTAAGGCAACTCCAAGAAGAGTTATACCCAAACTAAAACTTACCATAAATAATAAAAATGGAAATAAAAGAAGAATTCGACTGTCATTGTGGCGGAGTCTTGCAAATTTGACTTGCACAACCCGGTGTAGCGGGGTTGGGTGGCAAAAGTAGCTTGTCCTACCCCAAAATCATATATGGTACCTCGAATAACTCCTCCTGATTTGCATGATACCGGATTTAGGGTCCTGAGGTCTGGATCACTTCGGTTGGGATCAGGCCTCTTCTGGTCCATCTTGGCCATGAAATTATCCACGACCCGCTCTACATAAAAAATGAGTGGGGCCATGGTTTGGTTATACATGCCACTTTGATACAGCCCTGAACAGCCAGGGTCTTTGGCTTGGATGTGGTCCTAAAAGAAAAGTTTTCTAACATGGTTTTGGTCTGATCTTCTGGTGGCTTCTATTACTGATTTACTGCTATGGGCAGAGGGCCATCTCTTCCGCTACTGACACTTTTGGGATGGCCGTGGTAGTTCTAAAGCTGATTGATGAGTGCCTGAATATCATTCGTCACTCTTTTGAGAAAGAGCCCATCAGGCATCATGGGCAGGATTTCGACATGATAGCCTTGAATTACTTTAGGGAAAAATGTAACGAATGATACACAGGCACTTAGAAATTACTTAGAAATTGCATACGTGGTATACGGGTAATCAAAATTAAACTGCCCAAATTATGGGTCCCTGTCTGGTTTGTATCATTAACCAAAAATTGCTATTATTTGATTATCAAACTATTGAATTGGTGGACATTTATCAGACGGTTGAAAGTATAAACGATCCAAACGGTTCTTTTAAAAAACAAAAACAAAATGATGTGTTCTCATCCAATCTGATTTTGGTAGTGCCTTAGGGACAGTGGGTTCAACAGTTTTAGCATGCATATCACACTCTGCCAGTATTACATGAAACTCAAACTAAATAATCTGCCAGTGTATTGTGATGTGGTACAGACATTGTATCTACAGCGTAGATTCCCCACCCCAATGGGAAGGTTGGCATTGCTCCAATTTCCACTATCACTTGCTTTCATACTTCCAGCAAGATATGGTCCAAAAATCACACTGATCTGATCAATCCTGAACGGGCCCAGTCATCACCATTTTCTTGTGTTAGGTATTGGACCAGCAACAAGTTCTGCGCAGGGTGCAGCCCCAGCCTTCCCTCTAGAGACCCTCTTAACCAAATCACTCCCAAGGCGAAGGTGGTCCAATCTGCTTGAAGTTAACCATATCCAAAATGTTGGGATCATCAAATCAGTGTGACTTTGGGACCATGATCTGCTAGTAGTGTGGAACAAACGGTCAGCCGGGTTTGATGATTGGCTGTCCAATGAAGGTTTCTTCTGATTTCCTGAATAAGTTGAACAAGGAAAAGAAAACAGGAACCCATGTTTGAAATTCAATTTGTGCATCCAAATCCAACCTAATTAGGGAATCAGATTACAGCCAAAGGGCTTTGAATCTGTTGATGGGTTTTCTTGACAAGCCTGAATTTCTTGCCAATTCTGCTTGTGAGACTGTATCCTTGGCTCTATCCACTCCTGAGTTGTTAGCCATCCATCAATTGATGGAAACCATAAAACACTTCATCACTGTGACAAGCAGTTTTGCAAGAAATGCTGATATACCAAAATATTCTTTCTGTCCCAAAAAATAAAATATAAAGAAAATGTCAAAGGGGGAAAAAACATCAGTACAGCATTGTGTGTTAACTGGGAAAGATGCAGGAGAGGTTTTCCTTGCTGTTCACTCTACCATGGCATCTGCAGCATCTGCCGGAGTATCTGTGGTTGCTTTGGAGGCTTTTCTACTGCTCTTACCTATAGATAGTGATGAAAAGGACCCAAATATGAATTGGATTGATAAACTGAAAGAAAAAGGGGGGGAAAAAATACATAAAAACTGCCAAGTCCTATCCGGTTTGGATGAGGAACACTTGCCTTTGCGCTTTAGCTTTTTAATTTTAATCTTTCCACCCTTCTTCATGGGAAATTTCATAGGTGTCTTGTTGTTTGTACCTTCAGAAGAAGTCCCTGGTTGCCAGTGGTTGCATGCATCAGCTTTGCATTTAAGATGACAATCGATACTGAAAATACATCCAGTGTAGTTCATGCAAGTTGTATAACACACATTTTCCACACTAACAACATTCCTAAGTATAGATATTTATTTGTTTAGACCAGTTCTAGTGTAGAACCAATACAAAAATCAGCCCCCTTTTACCAATTTCAATGATAGAGAAAAGGTTTTAAATACTTCATGTTGGTCTCATAAAACCAGGTTTAGAAACATATTACAGCCAATTACGCACCCAAATCCAAAGAAACACAGACATATCTACCAAATTGTAGAAAAGACAATATAAACTGCATAAACTCAAAAGGAGGTTAGTCATATATGGGTTGAGAGAAATTTTAGCAATTTTCTACAGCTAAATAAGCAGATTTTACAAATGCCCTTACTGCCAACCAATTCAAGTGTACATCCAAATTCCCCAAAACCCCAAAATACAAATACCATAATAACTGATTGGTGAGTCAGACAGTCATTCAAATGAAATATATCAGAAGGATTTGGGATTAGGGCAGGCAACAAAAATACTATTAGCAACCTCAACAGGAAAAAAGATGTACTACAGATCCAGTACTAATTATGATGATAGTAAACCCTACTTTTCTTGAGAATATAATAAATAAACCCCAAAACTGGCTAGCAAGTCCAACAGTCCTTCAAGTGGAAAATCTAAGACAGGGCAAGCACAAAGAAACTACAGGTGCGTTAATAACCTCAAGAGGAACAAGAATCAACTTCAAATCTGTACTCCACATACTTAAAGTAAAACAAAACAAACAAACACCAAATAAGCAGCTAGCAACACAGGTTTTTCAAACAAACCTTTAAGAAAGACACAATCCAAAGAGAGAAGATACTACTAAAAACTCTGATAAGAACAAGAACCCAATTTAAAACCTGATTCTCCATAATGGATATCTACAAGAAAGAAACAAAGATCATGATTAGAGCAGTCACATATTCTCTTAAATACCCAATGGAAATATAACCAACTTCAAATCTGGTACTACCAAAAAAAGAAAAAAGAAAAAAACTAACAAAAAACAATTGGAAGCCCTTATACCAGGCTGGCAATCTGATAACCATTCAAATGAAATCTAATAAACACTCATAGCAGATAAACTATTGAGTAGCTACGGTATTAAAATCCTTATAAGAGCAAGAACCACATAAAATCTAATCATCATAGTCATCATCATCCAAGCCTTATCCAAACTAATTCAGGTCAGCTACATGAATCCTTTTCCGCCATTCTACTCTATCAAGGGCTCTAATTTAGTTATGGCCATAGGTCAAGTCTTTTCTCACTACCGCCACCCATGTCCTTTTGGGCCTTCACCTTCCCCTTTTAGAGCCTTCAACTTGTACCCACTCACTCCTAACCAGTGCAGTTCTTGTTCTCCATTGCACATGACCAAACCATCGAAGTCTACTTTCCCTCATCTTACTACCTATTAGTGCTACTACGAAATTCCATCAAATGCATTCATTTCTAATTCTGTCCTTCCTTGTCTTGCCACTCATTCATCTCAACATCCTCATTTCAGCTACACTCATCCTATAAAATCTAATACTCAACTACATAAAAATCCAAGAAAAACATGAACCCAAAGAGCCAGCTAGGAAATCTCCAAAAGAACTGATTCAAACTGAAAATCTAGAAGCAACTCAGTTCACAGAATTTTATATATATATATATATATATATATATATATATATATATATAGGAACAAGAAACTACTTCAAAACCAACATCCATAACACAAAAATCTAATAAAATTCAACCTAAATTTCTGATAACCAATACACAATCTAACAGTTAGTCAAATGAGAATCTAAAAAGAGCTTGTTCAGAGAGCCTAGAAATAGAACTACAACCCACTAATGACAAGAACCAACTTCAAATCCAATACACCATGACTTAAAATAAAATAAAAAAATAAATTAAAAGAAGGAGAAGGAGAAGAAGAAGAAAGAAGAAGAAAAGAAACAATAGGAAATCAAGTATCAACGCATGCATGTATGTATGCACGTACATATGTACAAATATAGATAGATAATCCAACAGTTCCACAAACAAAAATCTTAAGAAGCCCACATCAGAGATGCTATAAATACTACCAAAATCACAGTGAAAAAAAAAGAAGAAGAAGAAGAAGAAGAAGAAGAAAAGAACCAACTTCAAATCCAATACACCATTAGTCCCATTACAAAAGAGATCCAACAAAAATAACCAAAATAGAGAGCAACAATAGAGCCTAGTAACCAGCTGGTAAATCCAACAAACTCATTCAAATCAGCAACTAAAAAAGACCTAGTTGAGAAACACTCCAAATCATGGTATGCCGTTATGGGGCCATAAAGGTAACAGTGGCAACCATTACATATTATGGGGTCGTAACAGGCATAACGGCCATTATGGGGAAAAAAAAAAGAAAAGAAAGACCCATAATGGCCCGTTATGCCCCCTGGAAAGGCTGTAATGGTCCATTATGGGCAAATACAAGTTTTTCGGGGTTTTTTTTCAATTTTTAAGAGAGAGAGAGAGAGAGAGAGAGAGAGAGAGAGAGAGAGAGACTATAATGGCCGTTAAGGCCTGTATCGTAAAGGTAACAGTGGTGGCTGTTATAGCCACCGTTACTGTTATGGAATACCTTGCTCCAAATAGATATTAAACAACCCAATAAGAACCAAAAAAAAAAAAACTCAAACCCAAAATGATAAGACAAACCCTGAAGGTTCCTTTATATGTGTGGAAACTTAAAAGCTGGAAAGAAAGTCAATCCAGGAAAAGGGATCTCCAGGAAAGATCTACTTATCATGTTTGGGTGGTAAAATACTTTTTCTATGTATTGCAAAAAATAAGTTTTTTATGTAAAGAGATTCCATTTATCATGTTTGGGTGGTAGGATTGCCTTTTTCTGTATTGCAGAAACTGTGTTTTGGTACTAAGAAACAGACACAAGGAATCTAACCTTTTTGTTTTTTGTTAGTTTCTGTACTTCGAAACAGACACAAAGAATATAAGCTTTCTTCCTTTTTTTAATGATATCTAAGTGTGAGGTAGTAAGAAAAGATGTGAGTGGACAGAGGTAGTAAGAAAAGACTTGAACTATGGTTTAATTGAGGATATTGTCCTTGGTAGAGTGGACTGAAGACAGTTTTTGTGTAGCCGGCCTGAATTACTTGTAATAAGGCTTAGATGCGATGGTGGTTGTGGGGGTGGTGGTGGTGATCTAAGAGTGAATATTCAAATGATAAGAGGCAAATCACGTCACCCGCGACAACATCACACACATGTGAGATCCTACACATTCATTATGTTGGACCCATCATAGTATAGCCTGGTAAAAAACATAGAGTATATCAGTCATCCCAAAAGGAACAAGAACCGACTTCCAATACAATGCCCAATCACATAAACATCTAACAAAAGAACACCAAAATTCCCATGAAATTGAGTCCTCTTATGTGTAATTTCAACCCCAGCAATCATATCCAGCTTCAATTCCAATTCCCCTTATCATAAAGAAATAAGACCAGAAACCCAATTAATCTAATCCAACAATCAATCAAATATAAATCTAGAAAAGGACCCAATTCAGAGGGACTACAAATATTATAGTAAAAAAAAAATAAAATCCTAAAAACAACAAGAATTGACTTCAAGTCCATGCTCAATCATGTAAACATCTAACAAAAAGAACACCAACATTCCCATGAAATCATTTCCTCTCGCTGTAACTTCAACCCCACCAATCACAGCCAGCTTCAATTCCAATTGCCCTTAACATAAAGAACTAAACCCAGAAACTCAATTGATCCAATCCAATCAAACACAAATCCATTAAAGACCCAATTCAGAGAGACTACTGATATTATAAATATAAAAAAATATCCCGAAAACAACAATAATCGACTTTGAATCCAATGCTCAATAACATAAAATCTAACACAAGAAGAACACCAAAATTCCCATGAAATCAAGTCATCCCAGTGTAATTTCAATCCCATTCCGATCTTCCTTTACAATTAGAATCGAAAAAGAAAACTTAATCAAGTAATTACAAAAAATCTTACCATCCGCAACTGCCATCTCGACGTCTTGCATGGTGACCAGACCCTTTTGCAAAGCCTCCTTCTGCTCCTGAAAAAGGGAAAAAGAAAAGAAACAGCAACATGCATGAGACTTCACTGCTTATCGTGAGCCGACCAGAGATAGAAAATGGAGGAGGATGCGCAGGTTATTACCCTGCGCCATTTCTTGAAGAGCTTCCTCTTCCGTTTGCCAGAGATGGAGAGAGGCTGGGACTTGTTCTTGAGCTTTCCAGTGGTGGGGTCGCCATGAATCACTCGCTTCCGCTCAGCGACCTGAGTTCGCTTATGTTTGTGTGTCACGTTGAATTTCGCCATGAAAATCCCCAACGCTGCTCTGAAAACCCTAGTGCTCTCTCTGCTCTAAAACCCTAGCTCTCTTTCCCGTTCTCTACAAGCAGCACGAGAAATGGGTAATGGGCCTGATCGCTCTAAAACCTAGTTCTCTCTCCCATTCACTTCTCCGCGACCGGCATCAGAAATGGCGAGTGGACTTGATTTCTTGGGCCCACCTTATTTAAGGACTGGACATGGGCCCAGTGATTGGACCTCTTTATGCGAAGAACCGCGCTAGGGTTGTAAGGGACGCCAATAGGACAGATGACGAAGATCCAAAGGTCAGGTGGACCACTTGACAGGAAACAGTGGCATTGAATGGTGAACGTTTCCATTATCATTGTTTCATGTCGTGTGGCCGACCTGAGTTTTGGATATGCCTAATTTTTAGATTACTGTCATGTTTTGGGCTTGCAAAACTTATGGACGGAGTAGATTTATCACTGACATCACGGTGAGCCCCAGGTAACATTAGAAACTTACAGTTGGCGAGCCAGGGAATTTGCGAACGTTGGTAATTCGCGCTAGTAGATACCCGGATTACTTTCGTAAACCTAGAGCCACGTGGATGAAATTTTCGTTAGATCCACCCCGTCCATCAGGTAGACCGCTTCGTTTTAACCGTTAAATCCAAAATTAATTATCATTCAAACCCAGGTAGGCCATACATTAAGAAACAGTTAGAATGTAAAGCTCATCATTAGTTTTGTGTAGGGCCCACCGTGATTCTTGCAGTATCCCATCAGCATGGTCCGAATGCAAGTGAAAAATCCAATGGTGTGAACGAGCCTGAATACCTTAAAAGAAGGGAGAAGAGGGTTGTTGTTAGCGATGGCAATGGGCTACCTTTAGTCCTGGCCCAGTACTGACCTGATACTTAAATACAAGGCCCCAGCCTGGCCCAGCCCAAACCCGGCATGACATAACATAGTAGGCCCAAGCCTGCTTGGAATTTTTAGCAGGGCCAAAGCCTGACAAACCAACCCAAAAGTTAATAAAATTCCTATTTCTCTCTTGAATTTCCCTAATCCATTTGTTTATCAACTAGGCTAAGCATGCACTCAAAAGAAAAAAAAAAAAACACATCTTAGAAGAAAATGAAACTAACCGTCCACATTTAAGATAGATGGTTGCTTAAGGATTAGAATGGAATATATTTACATGATATAACACATGTATATAAAAAGTAAGGGGTCAGGTTGGATTGGGTCGTGTCAGGTCAGGCTACAATGACTTGAGCCCAAGCCTAACTGGAAAATTAATCGAGCCATTTAGTGAGGCCTAGGCGCGGCCCAAATCCAGGATGGGCTTGTCGGGTCAAGCAGACTTTCTGGGCCATTGCCACTCATACTAGTTACCAACCAAGACAAGAGTTGAAAGGTTTGAAAATTCATGATTTTGCAAGCTAGGGTTGGGTGGGGCTGCCTAAGGCTTCAAGACAACCCCAGATCCCACTGATACAACAAGAGATCGAGACCATTGATTTCTCCTTGCATGGGCTTGGTAACTTGACACTGGTGGGTCCCATTGTTTCCACCAATAGGATCAGTATGGAGTATATAAGTCAGGTAGAATGAGAAAGTATCAAACTTTACAACCTTGAATATTTCAGGACTCTGGTGGATGGAACATAGGCCAAAAACACCACCGATCACATTACTTTAACCGATCTCCCCCACTGAATCTGAATCGTGGATCATTTTCATTCTAATCATAGGATGATGGGCCCCACTACTTGGTGATATAAACCCCTCCCTAAAGGCAGCAAACCGCTGTGTGAACAGGGACCATCAATCTAGTGGGCGCACTGTAGTGGATGAAACAAGGTTCAAGAACCACCCAGCTGGGGCCACCAACTACTAAAAAAATGGCTAGGATCATGCCACTGATCTGGTCTTCAAACCTAGGCCCTGGACGGTCCTGATATAGATTATCCCTGCCAACGACCATGGACATATATCAGTGGCGTATGGAAACATGTTTTCCAACGCTGAGGCTTGGCTTTGAATATCTGCCCTCAGCACTGAAATATAAGAATGGACCCAAATGTATATACACCTTAGGTCAAAGTATCACAGAGCCACATTTCACAACCATGGTTCAAAAAACTTAGAAAACTCGCTCCACTGGGTCTATGGCCAGGTCAGGTCAACTTGGAAGTTTTCAGGCGTACTTGACCAAGTCATTCTCGTCAGCTAATTTCAAAAAGATTCAGTTACGAATCTCGTCGAATCAAGTCGATTCACTGACTTTCAATTGAACCACTTTGAGTTTTAGAACTATGCTCATGGAGAAGGAAGCCATCCATCGTATGAGCCTTGTAGTATGATGCCCTTCCTCAATATTTTGGCCCGTCTACTAATAAGGTGAGCTACATAATGAAACAAAGCATGGCTTTGGTTTCTAACGTAGGCCGATTTGATAAGCAGACCAGATCGATCTTTTTGACGAGGTGGGATGCAAATGATGGACGGCTTAGATCTCACACGTGTGAGACGGCAGCACATTGTCTTGCCTGGAAACGGGTTTTCCTAATACGTTGGGTTTAACAAGCCACTTCGAGAACTGTATACTGACCTCTTATACAGTCCCATCGTTTCCAACAACATGCTGTTGTCTAAGAAATTACCATGATAATCACTCATGTAAAAAAATGGGACTGATCCAATCATCAAGTGGAACAAACAGGTTATCCATTGAGTCCAAACATGTTGCCCTCCTGATGAAATTACCATCCTGATTTCGATGACAGTTTATTGTTAAGAACCTAACCAATATGTGAAAACTCCCACCACTGAAGGAACGCATCAAGCTAGGCTCTTTAAACTGTTGGGATTGTAATTCGTAACATTCCGCCATGCTCTACAGTTAATGTTTGTGGCCAGCTGCACTCTAGTTGTCCACGTAGCCCTCTCCACCTATAAAGACTGCATACGGTGGCTGCACTCAGGTTGTCTAGGTAGCCCTCTCCACATCATAATGGCTTTCACTCCAGTCCAAGTTGCCCTTTCGCGATTTAAACACGAAGATGTGCTATTGGCCCTAATTTCAATTGTTAAGAACTTGACCAGTACACCAAAAGTCCTACGGCTGATTTAAATGCATCAAGCTAGACTCTTTAAATTGTAACCATTGATCATAGCAATAATCTTCTCAGTGAGGACTAACATTTGCATGGTACGGAGTCTTACACAGTTGGATGTTGGGACAGAAAAAGGGTTTGCATGTGAAGTTATGATACAGCCAACTGTCAGTTACAAGCTCTTCAAAAGAAGACCTGTGCACACATCGCAATAAGAGGTCGAATCGCCTCCATTGCCATATCATTTCTCAAAAGAGGAAGAGGAGAGAGAAGCCAGCAAAACCGCATTTCTGATATTCCAATTAGGAGTAGAGCTGGGCATGGGTCCAAGTCGGATCGGATTGGGCCCGACTCGATCCAATCCGAAATAGGAATGGCCTGACCCGAACTCGATCTGATCCGGGACTGAGTCCGGGTCACCTGACTCGGTCCGATCCGAAATTTGCATTCCCTGACCCGATCTGAGTCCGACTTGGTCAGGAAAACCAAGTCGGATCGGATTGGCCACAGTTCGGATCGGGCTTTCTGTTTGAGTGATGAAAATCCGGTTCCACCTCAGGTGGCACCAACAGCTGGGATTGATGTAAATGTGGGTGTTTTCGGGATGGGAGGAGCAATGCCGAGGCTATCCCAGGAAATGTGGCTTGGTCCTGATCATCATATGTCGGGAATGCCGCCGATGTTTCCGGGATCTCCAACACTGATGGGCCCGAGAGGCGGGCAGAGGGTTACAGGCTTGATGGGAATTCCAAGATTGATTGCTCCCCTCCATAGACCACCTTTGGGACCTACAACAATGGTCGGTCCAAACTCGATGGCTTTGAAGGCAAGCACTGAAGAGGATAACATGAAGGTTGTTGAGGCATTGCCGAATAAGAAGACATTCAGGGAAACGCAGCAGTCAAAGACAGGAGAGGAGCTCCATGATCTCATCCACCGCCCCATACCACCGAAAATGCCCCTGCTACGTGAGGAAAGTGCCCCTGCTGGGCTTCCTCACAAAGTAAGAAAGCATCTATTACAGTCTACAGACTAGTTAATACAACCGGTCTGTTCCGAATCTGATCAGATCGGATCCAAATGGATCGGATTTTGGATTGGTCCGGTCCGACCCGAACCCGATCCAATTAACGGTCGGATCTGCCTGACCCTACCCGAACCTGCCCGATCTAGACTGTCGGTTCGGCTTGAATCAGGTTGGATCCGCCGGATCGGGTCCAAGATGCCCAGCTCTAATTTGGAGTGATACAACAATATCCCACCTAGATGGAGCAACAATCCAGCATGCATACATCACAAATACAGCTTTTGCATTTAGTATCACAGTACCAAAGACAGATATATCTTGGAAACAGTAGCTGCTTTTGTGTCTACGGTAGACGTTGCATGTGTTCAGTGTACAAACAAGGTAGCAGTCCGCATCACCCTGTCTGAATTAGTTGTGGCCGCAGAAAGAGTTTCAGTCCAAATAACCTTTGACAGAGAAGAAGGCTTCTAAAGGATCTTCGCCTCGATTTCCTCAAGACTAAGCCCCTTTGTTTCTGGTATGCAGAAGAATATGAAAATGAGAGACACTATCGCGATGACCCCAAAAACTGCAAATAGGAGTCCAGTACCCAGCAGTGTCTGCAATCATAACCAAAAACAAATGAGATTTCTCTACAGCATGTTGAAAACAAATGTGAACAGAAAAGATACGAAGTTGAAAATAAGAAGAAAAGCAGAAGTTTGTGTGTCCCTGCCACCACTCATTTATCAGCAATGTGCGAAGTTGATCCATAGTACAAGAGATGCAATTTGGTAGCACACGGATTACCAGTGGTCCCCTCTAACCAGATCCACACAAAACGAGTCATGGGGACCTGGTCATTCCTATGGGTCATCAATCCGTGCCTCGTATTTTAAACAACTTCAGAAGTGGCACTCTGTTTAAATTTTCTTTTCTTTTCTTTTCTGTGTCCAAATGCTATCCTTGAAAAGCTGGAATATCTGAAAATGATTTTAATTTCACAAGCTCATAAAAAGGCCATTTGAGGGGGGGGGCATCCTCTTGTTGAAAAGTCCCCACTAATTAGAGCATGCTGCCATCTTTTCTGTTCATGGGAGGATGCTCCGCCAGAAATTTTGGAGACATTTTAATCTTTCAATCTTCAATCGGTACCAATCATGGTATGTTTGGAATTAATAAGAAATCGAAACAAATACAAGGGCAAAGGTGAAAACAGAAGTTCATCATAATCATCTAAAAGCCTCATCCCAATTAATTGGGGTTGGTTACATGAATCCTGCCCCCCATTCCACTCTATCAAGGTGAAAGCAGGAATTGTTAAGACAAGAAAAGAAAGAGAGAAATACAGCTTCATAAATTCTAGAAAATGATTTAGAGGCCTCTGACATTTCCAAACAAGCACCATTAAAACCATGCTACCACCAAACTCCTTTCATAGTGCAGTATTAAGCCCATAAAAGGTGTTGAAACATAGTTAACTTACCAAATCAGGATTCAATCTTCATCAGTACATATAATTCCTTTTCTTTTTCTTTTTAATATTTTCCTTTTTTTTTTTTTGTGGATGTCAGTATATTTTATTCACCAAAGCTTCTCTGACCATGATGACTGTAATCTAAGTGGATTGTTCATACGACAGTTAATCAGGTATTGTATGAAAAGTAGCAAGGAGAAGAAAATATGCTGTCGAGATAGATACCTGTAGTGGGGAGAAGGCAAAGGTCACCAGTGCATTTGAGGCAAAATTGACAAGCACTGCTATACTTAGTCCACGCCCTCTAAGTCGAAGGGGGAAAATCTCCGAAATCATTAGCCAACCAATGGGGCCAAAGGATAACTGCAAAGTCAGTCATAAGGATGAGTTGGAATGCAAAAGCCATGACAGAAGAACATTATATATAGCACACAAAAACCTCTGAGCCAAAGGAACAACATTGCTCAGAAGAAAAGAACTGAAACTGGCTAACAGAATAGTTCTAAAGGAACTGCCATTTCATGCTTTACCAGCATCTTAGTAAATTGACAAAGAAATATTCGCGTTTTATCCATGTCTGCTGTGTATGACAGCAAACTTTTTAAACCTTTTGGACCAACTGGAATCAGTCACTGTTTGATTATTTGTCCTTCGTAGTTTTACAACATTCAGGTGTCAGTTAACATCAGCTTTGGCAGAAATGGTGAAGATGTGAAGGCTGTGCATTTGGATGCACAAGTGAATCGAAAACCCAAATCAACAAGAGGAAATGACAAAACATATTGATGTTTCCTAGCATTGACAATGAGAAAGTAGCAACAGATTGTAGACATTTATTTTATGTCCAACATAAAAGTAACATAATTGTGATTTTCTGCTCATGCCCTCAATAAGAATGCTAGGGAACAATTCACGGTATCCGTATTTCCCACTTTTCATGATAAAAAATTGCAATTCAACTCAATAGTGCATCCAAACTGAGGATATGGTCTATCATAGAGTGGAATGGTGTAAGAGGATCTGTGTAGCTGACCCCAATTAGTTGGGGATAAGGCTTCAATGATGATGATGAGTGAGTTCATCCAAACACACTCAAAGTTAGAGTTCTACCATAACTTGAACATCTCCAAATGATGAAACCAAGCAGATGAAGATAAGTTCATCACCGACATGCTATGAAACTAATTAACCAGAGTTATCAAAAAAGATAAATGCATAGGCAATGTACAGATGGACAGGCATATATGAAAGGAAGGGTCAAAATAATTGCTGAAAACTCCTAGAGAAAGTGAGGCACTCACTCCCACATACCTTGGGTCTCCAATTAATAATACTAATAGCTAAAGCTTATTCATATAAAAAAAGCCTAGTGGTCTAGAAGTAATAACACATCAGAGAGAACCCAAACTTAAATAAAGCAAGCATTAAACATAGCCATCCAACAAGTGGTTGTAACATAAATAGGACCAAATTCAAACCCACATAAATAGTGCATAGTTCTATTCTACCATCTACAGGGAATACAGTCAAAACTTTTCTTTCTTTTACTTTGGTCAATTTGTCTGTATAGCTACATGTTCACATCATTGTAAGTGCAGGACTTCAATATGTAAGTATTGTGTGGGCAAAACTCGAAAATGACATCTTTTTATGGGTTAATATGATCAATGTGAGGAGTTAACCAATGTTGGAGGATTCAATATCTTAAGAGTAAATGAGATTCATTTTATAAAACAATCTTGTGCTTAGAACTATCACATCTAAAAAAACAAAAGTATTAAAAAAACAGGAAATATTCTCTCGTACCTGATAACATCCAACGTACAACAACAGCGCAACTACGGCCACGAGTGGAGCATCATTTAAAAATGTATAGTATGATGCTAGTAGGAACAGAGAAATTACCTGTCACAACGAAATAATTACATCATCATGTAGTGAGATGGCAATTCAATAAATTTCTAAAACCCTGGCAACCCTTCCTGTATTATATCTTTGAATATGAAAACAAATACTATCTAACACATTCAGCCATTTTTTCAGTCAGAAGATAAGTCAAGACTGTAGCCAGATGCCTCTAAGTCTTGAACACAAGACCATGGTCTAACAATTGAACTCACCAGCTGACTGCAGGATTAGCAGTTCACAATGTTTCGTGTATTCTAAAGTACAATTCTAGATTCCCGAAAAAGGAAATGAGGAACTTACAATGCCGCTCACACCTCCTATCAGTAAAGGTCTTCTGCCAAGCCTGTCGACTACAACAACAGCTACTCCAGTCATAAGCAACTACAATAAAACAATTTATCAGACATTTGGAAAACTAAGCATCAATTTTGATTTAGCCCTTATCTAGCCTGACTATATAGGGCTTACTAGATAGTCTGCTGGCTGGCTTCACGAAGCTCCACCCCATACTAGTGACGGGCTTTCTTTACCGTCACTAGATGGGGCAGCGACGCGAACTGCTCTGCTCTAGTACAAAGTAACCAAACAAAGTTACTTAGCACTTATCCCACAAGAATGCTGGTTTAAAGGTTTTTAGGCAATGGGCCATCTCAAACAATTTTTATACTCAAATCATCGACAAGATGATATTCATAAAATCAAAGGCAGGAGCCAAATGCCTACTTCAAAGCATTTCCCATATTGTAGTTTGTTTTTCTTTGGTCAGGGATGTGGGTGCATAAGTGATTTTTCCCCCTTTTCTTTGGTAGGATCAGGGTGTAGTCTAGTCCTAAACAAACTTTGGAGATACCCCCCATCCCATCAGAACCCAACATCATCTAAAATACCACAAAATGACTTTTCTCTTTCCTCCTTGGTTCTCCCTAAACAAAACCCTAATCACCTAATAGACGTTAAATTCAAGCAAATATTAATCCTCAGAAAGTTGTTTTATTTCCCTTGTTTTTAGAGATATTTCTTTTCCATTCACTGAATTATGAAAAAATGTCAGAGCCAAAGAAGTTGAAATAAGTTTTCATTCTTGTTAGTTGTTAATTAAGTTTTGTTACAAACCCAACAATAAGGATACATACACATACATACGCCATACGTACATGTGCAGACAAGCATAAATATACATATGCATGCATATGCACGGATGTGCGCACCCAGCCATCCCCAAGCACACGCCCTCGGGCATGCACACACATACATATATATATATTCACATATGGTCAACCCTACAGGACCTTCCATAGGGTCAAGCAGAATTGGGCCCACCGTGATGAAATCTAATCCGTCCACAAGGTCCATCAGGTGCAAGACCACCTTTCAGACCCAGAACCCAAAAACCAACCTGATCATGATTTAGCTGGGCCACATACCACAGGAAATAGTTTGCAGTGGAACCCCACCATAAGTATGCATGTGGAGCCCAATGTTGTCAGAATCATTATCGTAATGCAAATTGTAATAGGGGTTGAATTGTATCAAATTGCAGATCATATCATAAACCATAAGATATTTTATAATTTTTCTTTAAAATGAAAAATATAAATAAATCAGAAAAATAAATTAATTAAAACTCGTCAATCATCCCTTCGCGATCAATATGCACCAAGTAATACCATGTCATGATAGCATTAAAGGATTCTTATCTTTCCTTTATTTGCTTGCATTCAAGAAAATTCTCTTAAGGAACATACAAGGATCCTTTAATTATTTATGTTCTCATTACCTTTCTTGAATGTAGAATCATGTTGGGAAAGTGGCATTTGATACTATAGACCGATGAAAGAAGATATTTTGATTTATAAACATCATTCTATAATACATATAAGTCAACATGATCATAACCATCTGGTAAGTCAACATGATTATAACCATCTATAAAAAAAAATTTCAAATAAGTCATACATCAATTTGGTGTTTCGATCAATTAAAGAGTAAGAAATCATTTAAAAAAAAAAAAAAAAAAAGAAGCTCCGTGATTTAACGTTGAAGAGAATATATATTTTTTAATTTATTATAAAGAACAAATAAAATAATTTACTTACTCTAAACGATTCTTAAAGCCCTCACCAATTTAAAAACATAAAATGAAAGCCAAGTGAAACTTAAAATAGATGAGAACGGGTATAATTTGAATCATAAATAGGGATATGAATTATAAATCATACGATTCATATAAAAAGGAATTTGAGGTGGGATTCAAATCATTTTGCTTAAGATTTGACTCAAATCGTATATCGTAAATCGTAGGATTTTGACAACACTGGTGGGGCCCACCATGATGTTGAATGAGGGGCCTAACCAATTTTCAGGCCATTTCAAAACTCAAGTGATCCCTGCCAGGTGATTTTAGAGGTTTTAAGCATGAATTTTCTCTGTTCCAGATGGTGTGGCCCACCTGAGTTTTGGATACAGCTATTTTTTGGGGCATCCCATTATTTAAGAGGGGACTCACCAAATGCATGATTCAGATGCCACGTACACATCATGGTGGGGTTAACAGAAACTCAAGTGGACATTGGGTCAACCCTATGTACACGCATACATAAATACATACATGCACACAGGGGAGACAGAATATTACAAGTCAAACATACCAAGACAAACCAAACCTGGTTTGAACTTAAAATAATTTTTTTCTCTTTTAAACGAACGTTTCATTTATTTTGAAAAGGTGGAAACCAAAACATTATTTTCAAAAAAAATTAATAATAATAACTGTTTGGTAAGTTCATAGCAGGAAAAGAAACATGTCACAAGGTCAAGCGTGAGCCTCTCTCCAAATGCCTCTTCTGGTGCCACAAGAAACATGCTTAAAACATAACAGAATCCATGCATGTTATCAACTTTAAAACTATTTCATTGTCTTTGCAATTAATCTAAATGCTCAAGATAGCACCAAAAAGCTTCATACATGTCCGCTGTTCATATTTAAGATAGGCAATTGTACAGTTTTTTAATTCCTGCTTTTATTGCATCTGAAGAAAGATAATCTACCTTTAGGAAGCCAAGAAGAATTGAGACCCGAGTAGCATCAGATGCTGCAGAAAATCCTGCACTCTGTCAACAAAATTGGATGAGGACAAAGGTGTATATTGTCTACCATTGACATGACTTTTAATTTTGCCAAAACCTAGAATCCATGGTATCATCAATGAGGTGTACCTTAAGAATTGTAGCAGCATAATACAACACACTCGGTTGTCCTGTAACCTGTCACGGGAGCAAGTGATACATTAGGCAGAAAATGGTCCCAGTTAGTGTAATTCATTAAATGGTGAAAACGAAAATCCAGCACTGGTAGCCATGAACCGGTAATTCGTCGTCATCATCATCTAGCCATGAACCAGTAACTACCTCTGATTATTTAAAACATCAAGAAAACAATCATACCTGCTGAAAGAAAACCAATCCTGCACCAATTATAAGTGCTTTCTTGCATTTTCCTTGGAAGACCTCCCAAATTGAAGTTCCCTTCTCTTGATCAGCATAAGAAAGTTCAACCAAAATTTCATCTACTTGTTCTGAAATTGAATCATCAATAGCTCTACCTCTCAACCGGCTGAGACAATATATCGCTTTTTGTCGCACCTCTGGCACATTGCCTCTTCCCTGTAACGAGCATAGAAGCAGCCATCGAGGTGATGGTGGCAACCACCACATTCCGATCCCCATAACCAATGATATGGGTAAACTAGTTCCATACATATAGCGCCATCCTGAAACCATACTGATGTAGAGACTGCCTGTAGTATAACCTAACTGCATGATAGCCCTGAGCTCTCAATATTTACAACTTCAACAACTTGTGAATAAACCCAAAGCCATCAGTACAACACTCAAAAATACTTACAAGCATTCCAAGAACTATAAAGAACTCCTTAAGAGAGATCAGCCTGCCTCTTATTTGACACGCTGCAGTCTCGGCAATGTACATTGGAGCAGCATGCATGGCCTGAAAGGCAAGAAAATAGCAAGTGTATCTCAACTCAGAGTACAACTTCTAAGCATGAAAGGCTAGCTAGATAGACTTAAGAGTCTTTCCACCATATGTTTATTCTTTTATCTTTTTTTCTTCTGGTCTCTTGTGTAAGTCACTATATTTGAATGGCCATATGGCCAAAAGCAAACAAACACTCCTCAACTGGAAATTTAATAGAATCTAGTACCGTTTTCAGTGGAAATTCACTTATGGGACTTCAACAGTTTCTAGGCTATATTACAATACGGCACTGACTAGAACCAGCCAAATTTAAATGTTTTCAAAAAATATATGACTGACTTATGTGAGACACACGTAGACGGGTTAATAACTTCTTAAAGCCTATATAAAGCTCAAATTTTTTGTAGAAAACCTAAAATCAGCTTTCATATCACTGTAGTTTAATGCATTTGCAAATACTGCATATAATGTGAACAACTATCAGCTATCACATCCGAATAAATACAAAAATAGCAGAAGTGTCTCTTTCTAATTGAGTTCCATGCACTACACCTTGTAAATGAGTATCCACTTTTTTATAGATGGTATAATAAGTATCCACTTGAAAAAGCACTCTCTCTTTTTTCCCCCTTGAAAATCGTAAGAAATTATTCAATCTTCCCTTGTTATAAGGTTGGGACAACTCAATAAATGGTCTATGGTACTACATGGTTTCAAGATAAGCATAAACGTCTCCATAGGAAACCCAATTATCATTAGATGAGTTAAGGCAACCACATATGTAATTAGAATCAACCCGTCCTTAGAAATGGTTATCAGATAAGATACAAGTAGGTTCATTTACTGAATGTGTACTTAAGATAATTGAGAAGAAACTAAAAATGACATAAATTTGATAACCAAGTAAGGGTGAAGTAAATTACCAATCCAATTCCAATGCCAAACACAAAGCGTCCAATCACCATAAGAGGAAAGTTGGGAGCTAGTGCTGTTACTAAAGCTCCAACAAAATAGAGCACAGAGGAAAGCATCAACTCCCTCCGTCTTCCTTCAATTGAAAATATCGCCTTTTAGATTCTATCAGAAAAGGCCAATATTATCATGAATCTTAAAACAAAAGGAACATAAAATGGAGAGTGAACTAACCTAAAAAGTCGGCAATACTAAATGCGAGAATAGAACCAATTAAGGCTCCATATAGTGAACCACTGACCTGCAAACCATTTCAGAAACCAGAAATCAAAGAGACGTATATAATTGGAGAGGTAAAAACATGGCACAGCTAGGGCTGCCATCACAGCAAGAATATGAAGAAATTAGAAACACAGCGATTAGATTATCGACTCACCACAAGCCCAACTTCCACAGAAGATAAGTTGTACCATGTTGTTCCACTTAGAGTGGATGACTGCAAAGGATTAAAATTCTTAGAATATGAATGAAGTAGAAAGGATGCATTGCAAGAATTTCAGATCCAAAACTAGGCTAGTAACCAATTATTCCATTAGAAAATCTCTTAGCATGCCAAAACAGAAAATTCCACAATGCAATAAATCATGAGTATACTTTCAACCTTTAGATTTTCATTTGAAAGAGTTCTTTGGATCCTTCTTAGCATACTATAATGAAAGTATATAATTTCCATGTCAACAATCATATAAATACCTTCATATGCACAGTTCGAATCACACTATACCTCTATAGATATGGTAGCACCTGATGTAGCACCAATGTCATAGCCATAAAGCAGCCCTCCTAAAGCTGGGAACAAAAACCTAAAGCTCATCCAGTTACACATAATGTTGTCAGCAGAATGCTAAATAAAGGATAATGAATTGTTTCATTTTGCGAAGTATAACAAGGACCATAAAAAGAAATATATTCACTAGCAATGTTTATGTATATAGGCAATGTTTTTGGGAATTAGATAATCAAAAAAGTACTTATGATATGTGAATAACGTGGGGCAAGAATAGGAATTATATAGCCCCCCACTCAAGGAATATCTATTAAAATGTTCTGAGATCTTATTGTAAAAAATCTCAAGGGTACATTTGAGTACCCCTTCCACTGCAGGCTGGCAGATCTTTTCTGCCTACTCAATTCCAATGCTGATTTAGGGTGGAATTAGGCCTGGCAATGGAATGGGCACAGGCCTGAATTTTGAACTGGTCAGCAGATGCCATCAGGCCAGTCCTATTCAAAATTTTGATTTTGGTCGGCCCAAGGCTGGCCTGTTGCCAGCCTTAGGTGTAAATAGGTGGAAAAAGGAACCCTGTTCTGGAGTTTCATCCCACCCCATGCACATAGTGGAACAAGTAACCATCCATCATCATCATCTAAAGCTTATCCCAACTAACTGGAGTCCACTACACAAATCTTGTTCCGCCAATCCAGTCTATCGAGGACCATACCGGCAGTTAAACCATTTGGTCACCAAATCTTTTCTTACCACCTCCACCCATGTCCTTTTGGGCCTTCCTCTTGCCATTTTATAGCCTTCAACTTGAACCAACTCACTTCTAACCACTGCAGCTCCTAGTCCAAAACACATGGCCAAACCATCTAAGTATACATTCCCTCATCTTATTACCTGTTGGGTTTACTCCCAAGTTCCCTCAAACATGTTCTTTCGTAATTGCATCCATCCTTATCTTGTCACTCATCTACGTCAACATCCTTATTTCAGCTATACTCAACTCTACGATTGTGTTCCTTGACTGCCCAACATTCTATCCCATCAAGTTCGGCTGGTCTTTTAGCTGTCCTATAAAATCTCCTATTCAGTTTGTTTAGAATGTCGCAATCAAATAAAACTCTAGATCAAATCTCCACTTCATGCACCTAACTCTCATTCTATAAGCAACATCCTTCTGAATCTTTTCATTCATGGATTATTGACCAAGATAATTGGAACCCATATTTTGGGGTAATTCTAATCCATCAATCTTAACTAATTCTTTGTTTCCGCTCCGAAATTCTTCAAAGATTTTTTTTTTTTTTTTAATTCTAATTCATTGCCAAGCTTGTAACATGATCATTTCTCGCCAACAACTTTTTGGACTTATCATTCCACCACCAAGTTTCCTTATAAGAGCGGTTTTTACCTCTACATAACTTCATCAACGTTCAACTTTCCTTCTTTTATACACAACTTCATCAACATTCAACTTTCCTTCTTTGATACATCTATTCATAAACAACAGCACTGTCTTTTGAAACCTCACCACCTTGTTCTTCACTCCTAGTAATTTCACTCCCTCTCTTTCATCGGAACATTCATAACCATTAGCCTATGTTGAGTGGAATAGGTACCCATCCATTTCACTTGCAATTTGAAGTACATTCAAACACCCAAAAATTATTTATTAGATAATTTTTAGGACACCTAAAATCAGAGACTGTGCAACTAAAAAGGGAATCAAAGACTGGCAATAGATAGCACACTAACATAAATTTACAAATGTCACCCATGGCCGTGGCTTGTTGCTGCATTTCGTTTTAAGTATGTTTGGATGCCACCCGTTTGAAGAAGAAGAAGACAGAGAGGTTAGCGAAGCGAGATTGATTGTCTCTTAAACACGTGTTCATCTGTGCCATGTGTTTGAAAATCCAAACTGTTCGCCGTGCGTTTGAAAATCCAAACCATTCATCAAACTCGGCATGACAGAAAACCCAGTCTGCTAAACTTTCAGGCCTACTGGACGCCTGAGTGGGTCTTATGTACCATGTGTTTGAAAATCCAAACCGTCATCAAACTCAGCATGACAGAAAACCCAGAATATCAGGCCTACTGGACATCTGAGTGGGCAACAATATTAAGCTCAGATCCAGCCATTGGTATGGTTCCTATAGGCACTGACGCCATTGTCAGCACTTGGTGTCAGCTCCCAAACAGGCCCTCAGTCCATAGCATAAAATATTTTCATGTTCAACCACCACTTCTATATCAAATTCCTTTCCAAGTGCCGTTGAGTTGCCTCCAAACTGTGAAATTTATTGACATGATCCAGCTCAAGTGGTAGACTGAGTGAAAGATACCTCGTTTCAACACTGAGGTCTTGGTATCGATCCCTAGTGGGGGTGGCTAACAGTGAAGTGTCAACTGACAGTGGGGTGTACTAACAAGCTAACCAAAAAAAAAAAAAAAAACTGTGAAATTTATTGAAATCATCGTGAACAGAGAAACATGTACAATCAAATCTCACCATTTTTTATAGTCCTAAAAGGTTGAGCTTTCATGCTTTCATTTAAAAGATAAAACACCTCAAAAACCCATGGTATCTTTTAATTGCCCAAGTGCATTAAGATCCCCCTCCCCCCAAAAAAAAAAAAAAAGAATTCCTATCAACCCAATCGAAACTCCGAATTCCACCCATGTTCGTGGAACGAATGCTAAGATGTGATGTATTGATTGCACGATACACTCATTGACCTTCACCAAGCTGAATCAAAAATTCAAAATCTCAATATTACAACACAAAAACGGATAAAATACCCATTGAAAGGACTACTCACGGGAGAATCGCAGCGCGAACGGAGTATTCCTCACAAGAAGGATCAATAAGAGGCTCTCTTGCCGAATCAATTTCACCTGAAGAATTCTTCACCCCCTAATCCATATTATAAATAAATAAATAAAACCACTTTTGGAAACAAAAACGGATCGAATCAATCCAAAAACAATACGCTAATCAACGTAATGAACCGACAGAAACACAAAACGGATCGAACCGCAAACGAACTCACATCATTCCCAAGACCCCTCCCGAAGAACGACAGCTTGGGCTGTTCAGGATCGACCACCTCCGACGCCATTCCTCGGTCTGAAAACAGAGCATTGAAGCTGTCAGGAACGATTCAAGAATCTCAAATCTCAGCAACAAAAGGGGGGAATTTTAGAATTCTACTTACAGAGTAGAAATCTAGGGTTTTTTTTTAAAAAAAAACTTTCTTTGGATGTAAGGGTTTTTTCAGGGTTTTGGGGTTTATATAAGGCTATTCTTCTTCCTCAGAAAGACTCGTTGGTGAGGAAAACGGAGGTTGGCGCAAGTTAGTTAATAGTTATAGAAATGAAATTCATCTGAAATGAAAGCGAAATGAAAAGCTGGAATTTTCGTGAAATTTAATTTCGGGAAAGAGCGGACGTTGAGACGGCACGTTGTTGTCAAGGACACGGAAGTCTCTCTACCATAAATAAAAAGTAAAAAATAAAAAAGAGAAGGATAATGAAAGTTCTGCTACAGCAGCGATTGACATGTAAGCCGGGAAACTAACAAACGCCGGGTGCGCGATACGCACCGGGTTTTTCTGCGCCCTCCTAGCTCCGTTCGTTCGATCTTGCGGCAGCGGGTGGGTGTGGAAGCAAAACGGGGGGAGTGGTGGGTATTGCGCACCAGGGCGTATTGAAGAAGCAGCAGCTAATGTTGTTCGAGATCGAGAGAGTAGAGTCATCCGGATTCGGACCGAAACGTGCGCACGTGGGTTCATTGCTGATCGATCGGGTAGGAAACACGAGGGCCGGAATCCGCTGATATCGTTTTGCCTCCCCCGCGACTCAGGATTCCACGTGTGTCGCCACTCACTGGGGCCCGCGTGCTTATATAGTCCGGTGATTTGAACTGTCCAGATTCCGTTGAGGACCACATATCAGCTATTATTTCATAATCAAGATTTACTAGTAATCATAACCTTTAATTTTTGGAGATGAATGAGAGCCGTTGATTTTATTTTATTTTTTTCATTTTCATGTTCCAAATTCATCTATTGATATTGATGGTCATAATAAATTTCCAAAACAGTCCAATATAGCACACATTCTACAACATGAACGGTTCCGATCGTTGGAATACGAGGTTTGTGGCCCTCATTGAGCGGTGTGACAAACGTTTGATTGAATGGCGCGTCGCGCTAGCTTTAAAACATCTCGAGTCGAACATGGAAGCATGAGAGCCGCCAGTAGGAGGAATCTGCAGCAGTCTCGTGCATCAGGACGTGTATGGTGTGTACTGATGCACTGGTTTCGTACATGTCTGATCCGTGCAATCTTCACCGTTTAATCGATGTTCCCTTCCGTGAATGGAGGCGGATTACGTCCTGCCCACGAATGGACGATAATACGTACTGGCAGGACTGTGGGGCCCACCGTGATGTATGGATTTTATCCATCCTGTTGATCCATTTTTCTATATCATTTTAGGCTAGCTAAAAATAAGGCTGATCTAATTTTCAAGTGAATCACAAAGTTGATATATGTTTTTTCCCCTTCATCTAAGGTTTATACCACCTTTATCAACTGTTTGGTTGGCAAATAAATATTACTGTAACATTATCAAAACATTACAGTAAGCTTTAGGAAGTTTTTAATGATTGTGCATTCAATTATCATTGTTTCCTATCTTATGAGATTTGGTGCTTTATTTTTGAGTTCATGCCCTAAAAGTCTAAAATAAACTGTCAAAACGGATGGACACTATGGGTGTAGATTATAGAATGCATACATCAAAGTGGGCCCCATGATAGGGACCTCACCTCATGGGTGAGGCCAAGGCCGCACCTAATCGGAATCAGATTGGTAACTTAGTACACTAAGTGTAATGAGTAAACTTTTACTGAACCCACCCTGATTATGTATTTTATCCCATCATCCCTTCATTTTATGAATAATTTTAGGCCCAAAATATAAGCCTATTCAGAGCACAAGTAGGCCACGCTATAGGAAACAGTGTGAATTGAACATATATGGTTGAAAATTCTTAGGGGCCGTTAAAGTTTTAGATGAAGCTGATATTTGTGTTTTCCCTTTACTGATGTGTGATTTATGAATATGAAGTTGATATTTGTGTTTTTCCTTTATTGACATCTGTGTGATCTTATGAATTGATTGGATGGCAAATAAACATTACTATTGGCCACCGTGTCCAGTGGTGTGGTCAACTTGAGCTTTGGATATGCTTTGATTTTGGGCTAAACCCTTAAATGAACTAGAAAAACATGGATGACACGGATAAATCACATACATTCATGGTGGGCCTAATTGAGGGTGTATATGATAATGGCCATAAGGTAAAGCGGAATCAAGGTTTTTCATCCTTTCTAAACTTTAAGCGTTTTTTTTCCTAAGGTTATTACATCAATTGCTTCTCGTACAGCAGTAGCTTACCTTGGAAAATAAAATGACTTTTCAAATAAGAGGTTGTAGGTCTCATTAAAACATAAATTAGCCTACTCTTTGTTTAATTTGATTCATTCATTTTAACCGAACAACTGTAATTTATAATATGTTATTTTTTTAATTTTTAAAGAGAATCTCTCTTTTAGTTTTTAAAGAGCTCTTTGTGAGCTGGAATGACATTAATATTGTTCATTAATTTTAGACTATTATTTCCGGTGTGGTCCATTTATGATTTTTTTTTTCCCTTCAAACCTAAACTAATGACATGAAATTAAAACTTATTTCATGTGAACGGCTCTTGTTATACACATGCAATGGGTTGGTACGCTTGGCAATAATGTAACCTAAACTAATGACATGAAATTAAAACTTATTTCATGTGAACGGCTCTTGTTATACACATGCAATGGGTTGGTACGCTTGGCAATAATGTAACAAACCTAATGTCAGCATTTCACGTGGAGAAAGACCATCCGAGTCCTGCTCCGATAGTGTGGCATCTGAACAGATTGCGTTATGCTCTTTCACGTGCAAAAAGAGCATCTAAGTCCCACTAGTTAGTGCTATATTGGCCGCACCATGATGGATGTGTTTTCTGCATGCTGTCGGTCTATCCTGCGGGCTCATGATTTGAAGGCATGAGCTTAAAAAAAATGAGATATTCAAATCTCAAGTAGACCACACCAAAGGCAACAGTGGTAATTGAACGCCCATGAGTGAAAACTTCTTAAGGTCCACTCCAATGCTTGCCATCCAACCAGTTGATTAGGTTGCACAAACCTAGATGAAGAAAAACATCATATATCAACTTGATTCAATACTTTTTGTGGTGCTAATGCCGGGATTGCTTACCAACCCTTCTAGTACTGACATGGCTACTGTAGTGCTCAGTGGCCTCACCATGATGTATGTGTTTTATTCATACCATTCATTCATTTATCACCTTGCTTTAGAACATGGACCAAAAAATAAAGTATATTGAAATCTCAGGTGGATCACACAACAAAAGATGATGGTGATTGAAAGGTCTTTATTAAAAACTTCTTAAGGCTACAAAAGTCCTTTACAATTCTATGTTTGAGTGTGTGTGATAAAAAGGACATGAGTCCAAAAATGATGTAGATGTTAAATTGACCAAAACATAAAAAATTATAAGTAGTGATTAAACGCCCACCATTAAAAGTTACCATCCAACCTCCGAATCAAGCTAATTTGTACTTTTCCTTCACCTCAGTCTATTTGACCTAATCAAGAGGTTGGATGGTAACTTGTAATAGTGGGCATTTAATCACTACTTATGGTTTTTTAGTGGTTTGGTCAATTTAGCACTTAGGTCTGCATTATTTTTGAACTCATGCCCTTTTTTCACACACACTCAAACATAGAATTGTACATGAACCGAATTGGCTCAGTTAACTCGCTCAACTCGACTCAGTTTGAAATTGAGTTTGAGCTGAGTCGAGTTGATTTTTTGAGTTTAAAAAAAAATTGAGCTGAGTTAGATCTTGTCCAAGCTTGAATCGACTTGGATCAAACCTCAACTTGAATCGAACTCAGATCGAACCAATTTAGTAACTCAATTATTTTGATATTGATGTTGCTCACCAAGTGTTTGATGAAATGACTCAACGAAGTTGTTTCAGGTGCATACATTCTTCGCAAAATCAATTGGCGGCGAGGAAGGTATGGATATGAAACAAATCATTAAAAAAACATTACATGATAAAATTGATGCTACTTATTGAGTGTTTGATGAAATACTTGTAAATTGTTATTGTTGTTTTGCATACTGTGAGAAATTGAAGGTGCACTCCATGTGTTTGAGAAAATGCCGCATAAGTTCAAACTCGGCTCAAATTAGCCTGAGTTGCAGATCAAACCGAGCCGAGCTGGCCAATCAGGCTTTGGGACGGAGCCAAGTCGAGTTCAAGTTGGGGTCAATCAGTAGTCAAGCCGAGTCAAGCTGTGCCAAGCACGACTCATGTACAATTCTACTCAAACATCCCCTACACATGGGGGACTCACCCCCACAATAGCTGCTCAAACCCCTGACCTCGTGTTGAAACTCTTATGAGTTTACCACTCAAGCCCTAAGCTGGTAAAACAAATGACTTAAGTGTGAATAAAACCCATAAATGGCCACGCAGCACGAAGCAGTGGCGATGTGCGTGCTGGCAGGGTCAACATGCAATCCTAGTCATTGGCATTCTCACTTGTGTGCATGCGTGACCGGGCCATTAATCAAGTGGCCCACACGCCTGTTTCTTTAGTTAGAAATCAGGTCACTGTGGTCATCAAGTGGGGCACATTTATGTTAATCATGGACCACATTGAGAAACATTTTACAGCCGTTCATCTTTTTCATACATGTGAAGTCCCCCTGATGATTGAACCAACCTGATTTTTCAATCAGAGACATGTGGCAGAAGCGCCAAATGAACGGCCTAGAGATTGCACACGCGTTCGTGGAGTGTCGGATTCAGATATATTTTTGTTCACGGTCCACCAACTACCGATTACAGCCCGCAAAATAGACGGCCGCACTGAAACCAAATTTGATAGCAGGGGCCCACCATGGACTGCAGATGTCCCCAAATCAGATGGCTATGATGATCATCATAGCCATCTGATGAATGGAAGAACCGGACCATGGTGGAGCCACCTTGTGCTGGGATGCTAAGTGGGGCCCACCATGATGTTTCTGAAAAATTCACCCCGTCCATCCGTTTTTTCTGATCTTTTTAAGTCATGAGACAGAAAATGAAGTGGATCGAAAACTCAAGCGCCCATACGAGAATGAAAACTGAAGAAAGAGTTTTCCACCATTAAAAACTTCCTAGGCTCCATCTCGATGTTTATATACCGTCTAAACTCTTTAGAAGTTCATTCCCAGTGGATGAAGTGAAAACACAAAACTATTAACCTTATAATAAAAATTAGTGGCCATACATATGTTTAAACGGTGGTCACTGAATCTCCACTCTTTCCTCTCATGCGGTCCACTTGAATTTTGGATCCATCTAAATTTTAATCTAGTATCCCTAAATGATCTGAAAAAACGCATGGACGGGTTGGATTTTACAAAAACTTTGTGGTGGACCCCAGGAAGCACAGGAACTTTCTGTAAAAGGCTTTGGCAGGAAATCCACGTCCCTTGTTTTACAGGCTTTGCAGGGCCCACCACGTTGTACATGTAACAGCTGTGGGGCAAAAACTCACCAGGCCCACAACTCAGATGGACCACACCACAGCTAACGATAGGATGGAATGCCAATCACAGGTTTGTGTATGTGGCTAACATGGCGTTATCTTTCTTCACGACGTCCACCATGTGTAACTCACGGGAATGGAAGATCCAGAGATCAAACTGACAGGATAGTTACACCACGTGAACTTCTAAGGTTTTTCGAGAAATTTTATATTGCTTCTATGCAAACAAAGAGTATCATCTGATGGATGGAGAATACAAAAATCAAACTAACGGGAAAGCCGCACCACGTGAACTTTGAAGTTTGTTTTTAGAAATTTTATAATGCTCCCATCAATATAAAAGGGATCATTTGATTTTTCAATTGGCTGTGTGTAAATATTTAAAATAAATAATAATTATTTACTTCTTGTAATTTCGATAACCAATCCCAACGTTGCATTGACAGAACCTACTCTCTCTCGAAACTAGGGGTGGGACAAAAAAAAAACTTGTAGAGCCCATCTAAATGCATGTGGCTAATCAACACGGTCTATCCCTCCACATAGGGGAGTACATGAACTGAGCTGGCTCGGCTAGACTCAAAAAAGTTTGATTTGACTCAGAAGTTGAGTTCAAGCCGAGTTGAGTTGATTTTTTGAGCTCAAAAATGAGTTTGAGTAGGCCCAGCTCGACTTGAATCCAGCTCGAATCGAAATGACTCGACGAAGTGTGGCCAGTGGCGACGAAGGTATGTACATGAAAAAAATATCCTTTTTTTTCTTAGTTTTTCTTAGTCTTTAGGTTGCTTAGAATGTGTTTGATAAAATACTTGTAGAATCATTGCTTTTGTTTTACATATAGAGGGATTTTGAAAGTGTAGTCCAGTTCAAGTGTTTGTGGAAAAGACTCAATGGTGCCCTCAACTTAAGCTGGCCCGAGATGCTGACTGAACCGAGCCAAGTTGGCTAATTAGGCTTGAGGACTGAGCCAAGCCGAGTTAAGCTAAGGGCAGTTCAACTCGGCTCGGCTCAACGTGCACCCCTACTTTCATAGGCTCATTTTAGGACACAAGTAGAAAAATAAGGTAAATCCAGAGCTCATGTAAATCATGTGGGAGGAAATAGTAAGATTTGAAGACCAGTGGTTGAAAACTTTTAGGGGATGTGGGAGTCTTTTTTTTATTTATTAAGCTAATATTTGTATTTTTCCTTTATTTATATATAATAATCCAACATGCATATGAGCCTTGACTCAACAAGGAAATAACTTTTAATGGTGGATGTCTTTTGGATCATTGTTTTTTAAAGCGGCGTACTTAAGTTTTAGAGTACTCATAGTTTTTAGTTCGTGTCTTAAAATGTTCTAATAAAATGGATGAACTGCGGTGATAAATCATATGCATTATTTTCTTGTGTCCATGGGATGGAGTAGCCTTACATGTCCAACATGGTGGGCCCACATAGCATGGGTGTTTCACACCATGTGTGAAACAGGCGTTGTAGGCGATTTGGGTCTTCAAATGCAAAGCAGGAGTAGGGAAGAGAATGCCCACCTTTGTGATCCTTAGGACAAGATCAAAGCGTTGCCACTGTACAGACGTAAAGGTGGAATTATCGTAGAAATCCACGTCAGGACGATTTCTTGCAGGATCTTAGTCACATGAATGAATATCCCTCGGCAATAAATAAATGGACGGCTAAAGCAAGACTCTTTTTTTATGTCCCTTTTCTATCGAGAACTGATCACCTACGGTGTACCATTGCTTGCGGTACTGTACTATCTTTCCTGCCATCATACCACTCATGAAGGAAATCATTACCATGCAAATGGTGGGCCCCACCATGATGATTCTCTTTATTGAAAATCAAGCTGATCTGCTAACTAGGTGGCTCATACCAGTATCTTAATTCAGACCGTTGGTTATCCATTGGCTCCAATGAAGTGGCCTACCTGATGATCGGACCGGTCTGTTTTTTCTATCAGGTGATTTTCATGTTAAGTCTATTGTTTTCTCGGTGCTGATTTACTACAGAAACGGCAAGTTTGGCCGGAGTGATTGTACGGTACCACAAGCTGCGGTACACTGCCTGTATGTGGCGAGTCACCTTTCTTTTTAGCTGATAACAATGAGATGGCTTGGGTCATCCAGCACGCGTGATTCGTTGGCTAGTGGTACGGTCCACATGATAAACAGTTGAAATCTCATCCACGTGTGTCACGTGTGCAGATTTCTTTTTAGTGAGGACACAAAGTGCGTTGAATATGGTCCGCTTCTCAATACTCGAGCTTTGCTCCCACACGCGTGTAAACGACAAACATCTGCCAGCCTGGCACATTTGTCCGAGATTCACTCCAGCGGAAACGGATTGGCTACTCCCCCTGACACCAGCCCCGGAGCTGGTGGTCGGTGTTCTGTGGGCCCATCATGATGTATGTGTTTCATCCATTCTGTCTATCTATTTTTATAGATCAATTTATGATAATACAAGAAAAATGAGGAATATCTCAATCTCAAGTGGACTACATTACAGGAAACAGTGTTGAATGAACTTCGACCGTTAAAAGCTTTTTGGGGGCCATAAAAGTATTGGATCAAGTTGATATTTGTTTTATCCCTTCATCTGGGTCTTTATGGCCTAATAAACGGATTGGATTTCAAATAAACAGTACATCAGGCCTTAGGAGGATTTAAATGATGGATATCCAATCACTATTTTTTTCCTGTGGTGTGATACATTTGAGATTTATATCCCTCTTATTTTTCGGATAAAAACATAAAATGACATTTTAAAATGGATGAAACACATACATCATGGTGAGGCCCACAGAGCACCAACCACCAGCTCCGGGGCTGGTGTCAGGGGGAGTAGCCAATCCGTTTCCTCCATCCATCAGAAGAGTACCGTACGCCGATTGCGTCCTAACCCCCAACCCTCTCCAGCTGGGAACGGCCAGCAGCTTTGAATAGCCACCGTTATGGATGGGTCTTATCCACACCGATCCATCCATTTTTTCGTATCATTTTAGGGCTTGTTTGGCCAGACGAATCGCACCGGATTAAGAGGGATGGGATGGATTTTAAGGTAATGATGGTGGTTTTAATGGATTGGTTTAAGATCCATGAGATTGCTATATCCCATGATAAGTTCATTGGGTTTGCTTGGCATGCCCGGCATATCCTTGGATTTTACCTTCCAATCAGTCCAACCAAGCGATGAGATTAATTTTAAGGTAATAATGGTGATGTTAGTGGATTGTCTTAAGATCCATGGAATTGTATTTGATCCACCACACCCATCCATTTTAATAGTTAATTTCAATTCTCAATTCTAAAAATAAAGTATATCCAAAAATCAAGTGGACCACACCACAGGAAATAGTGAGAATTGAGTGTCTACCATTGAAAATTTCTAGGGGCCACAGAAGTTTTGGATCAATCTGATATTATTTTTTTCACTTCATCCAGATCTTTGTGATCTTATGAACATGTTGGATGACAAATAAAGATCACTTTGGGCATTAGAAAGGTTTCAACGGTCAAAATCATTATTCTCACTGCTTCCCGTGGTATGGTCGACTTGAGCTTTGAATATACTTCAATTTTTGGGTCAACGTCTAAGATTAGATGAAATAACGGATGGATGGATTGGATAAATGGAATACATTCATAGTACGCCCAACTGAGTTTACTCAGTATGATAAAAGCGTACTTAGTAACTCAGTACGCAATCTGATTTCAATGATGGTGATGTCAGTGGATTGTTTTAAGATCTATGGGATTACTTATATCCTGGGACAAGCTAACCGGGTCTGTTTGGCTCGTCATGCATATCCCAGGATATTGCAATCCCATCCCTCCTGATACCGTGGGATCGGTCTAGCCAAACAGGTCTATACAATGGGGATTAAACTCTTACCGTTGAAAACTCCCTGGGGCCATGGAAATTTTGGATGGAAATGATATTTGTGTTTTCTCTTCATCCAAGTCCATGTAACTCCATGAATAGGTTGGATGGGAAATAAACATCACGGTGAGCCTTAGAAAAGTTTCAACGATGAGAATCATTATCATTGCCGCTTCCTGTGGTGCGGTCCACTTGAGCCATGGATCTTTGAGCCTTGGATCTGCCTATTTTTTGTATTATGCCTCAAAATGATATGAAAAAATTTATAAACAGTGTGGATAAGACCCATACATAAAGGTAGCCACTCAAAGCTTCTGCCCGTTCCCAGATAGAGACGGGTGGTGATAGGATGCAATCGGCGTCCAAGAGTACCACTGCTCAGATGTCCTGGCCCAAGAAAAACGATTGGTCTTCTTATTAGGTGGACCACAGTTTTCGAAACAAATGCATAGCTGAGAAAAACTTTGGATGAAGTTTTCTAAACCGTTCACCTGTTTCAAGCATCGTGACTCACCTGCTGAGTGAGCTAAATTTATTTTGACTCAGAACATTTATAAATTGTTGGACCCACCGGGTGGACGGCCTGGACACTGCACCTTGTTGACACGTTAGCACATTCTGCTTCTACATATCTTGTACACCGGATGAACCAAAAATCAAACATCAGAAGCCCACTTAATGTTCTAACCCAATGAATCTTGGCTTTTACAGTGAATAAGAGGGCCTTACCAGGATGCAAGAAGTAGATTGAATGGCAACATTAAGTGGGCCCCACAGTAGCCAGGTACCAGAGGTGTTCATGAACCGAGCTTGGTTAGCTTGCCCGACTCAACTCGAAAAAGCTCGATTTGGCTTGGTTTGAAGCTGAGATTGAGTTGAGTCCAGCCGATTTTTTGAGCTTGAAAATGAGTTTGAGTTGAGTTTAAGCTGCTCCAACTTGACTTGACTTAGATCGAACCCAGCTCGAATCGAACTCGGATCGAACGAGTTTGATGACTTAGTTACCTTGATATTGATGTTGCTCACCAAGTGTTCGATGAAATGACTTGAAGAAGTGTGGCTGATGGCAAGGAATGTATATATTTGAAACTAAAACCTTTTTTTTCTTAATTTTTATGTTGCTTAGAAGGTGTTTAATAACATACCTGTAAAATTATTGCTACTATCTCAAATACAGTGAGATTTTTAAGGTGTAATTCAGTGTTTGTGAAAATACCGTAATGGCGAACTCAGCTCAATCTCAGTTTGAACTCATCTCAAGTTGACCTAAGCTGCTAATCAAATTGAGCCAAGCTAGCTAGACAGGCTCGAGGACCGAGTTGAGCTTAGATCGAGCTGAGGCCAGCTCAACTCGGTTCGGCTCAATGTACACCCGTGGGTACCACCACATCTACAGATTGTAGTGGTACCCCGCATAACATGACTTGTGGCCTACGGATGGCCACATCATAAGCCGGTAAAATCTCTGTTATTTTTGGGCTGCAGCACATCAGATCAAAGGTTCTGATGAGATGCATGCATCGGACGGTGGATATCACCCAATGACATCATTTCTATTTCCATCACTCAACCAAAATACAAGCCAGTTTTCTCAAAACAAAATTTAATGCGAGAAATAATTAAATGATAATACCCCAACGATGCACGAGAGCTCCACACCGCACATCTTGGCGGGCATCCCTCCGCACATTTCCCCCACTTAACGATACTCGAATGTGCGCAGGAATTCCGACCGACCACCAGTGCAAGGTTGGAGAGACGTTAGACATACATCACGCAAGCCTCTACAGACTACACGTGCTGTGCTCTTTCTCTTTCCTCCAACGTGTGAACAACGTCCTTCCACTCGCCGCTCTTATCCAGCCCATGCACGGGCGACGCCACCTCACTCACCTGCTCCTTCACGTGACCGGCGGCCACAGCCCCACCGAAATTACTAATATTCCCAAAAATCAAAATAACAACGCCGACGATGACAGCACAGAAAGCGACACCGAATGACGTCGCCACATCGCCGGGAAGGGCCGAAGCCACGGCGAACCCTGCACACGTGCCCGCGGCCTTCACCCACACGTACCAGACCGAGAAGGATCCCTCCCGACCAGGTGGTGCGCAGTCCAGCAGCAGCACGCGCCCGAACGCATGCACCACGCCCGCGGCCATGCTCTGCAGGATCACGAGGATTAGGATTTGGTGCTGTTGCCAATTGCTGTTTCGGAAGAAGAAGCCCGTGCCGGACGTAAAGGCCGATATAAACAACCCGAATAGCTGCATCCGTAACGCGTCGGCACGTATGGTCAGCTGTAACAGGTGGAGTATCGGGAGCGAAAACAGAGGGAAAATGAAATAGATTATCCATAGGGAGAGAAAAAAGACGGGTTTGACGCAAATCCCGCCGACGACGTAGAGCATGCCGGCCGTGAAAATGCACATCGTTGCGAAGGACGAGAACAAGACTCCGACGACGCTCCCGGCCGCGTGCGGATACTTGAATATCTGGAACGTGTGGGCCCAATTGGAAGAATTGGGCGCGTCCTCGTCCGGGAGTGGGCCCGAGCGGGACCCGCCGAAGGCGTGGGCGGCTCCCACGAGCCACTTGAGGCCGCAGAAGATCGAGACGATCCAGAGGCTGAGGAGCTTGTCGGAGCGCCGGAGCATGCGGTATGTGAATGCTACGATGATGGTGGACCCCAACGCGCCGGCTGCGGTGCCGTAGAGGGACAGCCAGCTGATGATGGCCCGGCGTGCCGGGAAGTCGAGCTTCCCGAGTCGGGTGCCGGTGAAGCCGCGGACCATGAGCCCCAGGTGGCGGGTGTGGCCCGCGGCGGCGACGTTGCTGGCTGCGACGATCACGGCGGTGTATGGCGCGAAGAGCCACGCGGATTTGAAGAATCCGGCGGGGAGGCAGAAGAGTGCGCCGATTACGGTGGCTCCGCCGGAGATGAGGCTTTGGCTGTGGCCGTGGTCGAGGTGGAAGGCGGTGCTGGCGAGGATTGGGGCGGAGAGGAATACCCCAGCGGCCCATGAAACGGAGGCCCAAATGAGGGGAGAGAATTTTGAATTTTTCACACCTATGGAGCGATGAGTTACAGCTTCATACCTGCAATAATGCCCATTTATCTAATGTTAATTACTCAGATTACCTGAAGGATTTGTTTGTGAATTTTTAAAAGCTCCTGTCAATGTAGTGAAATCTCTTGGGTTGGGCCACGGTTCTCCATTCCTGGGGATTCACGCCTTTGTTTTTCAACGTGTCACTCAGCAAAGTTCTCGGAATTAGTGGATGGCTAGGGTCTTGTTTGGCGTTGCTCTCTCTATAAATAATTCTTTGGAATTGTCTGTTTTTTGTTGCTCATGTGAAAAGTTCACATCACGGAAAAAGACAATTTTTCTTTGAAGGTTTCGATGGTGATCTTTAAATCCCCGCTATTTTGTGCGGTGTGGCCCACTCCATTATAGAATCTACCTAGTTTTTTGGACTTACACTCTAATGGACAGTGGATATCACACAGTTATTGCATTAGTCTTAGAGTGCTGTGGGCCACACATTTGCCATCGCCGCGCATAGGTCTCAAATCCAATCCATCAGGCATGTATGGCTCTAAAACGCTTGACTGAAGTTTTTTTAATCCATTTATATAACTAATTGTTAAATGAATTTGATCTGGAATTTATGTGTAGTGATAGCACATGTGTGAGAGTGTATGGCTCTGCACTGGCATATAATTAACATTCTTTCGATTTTCCATTTTATATGTGATCTTGACGGGCTTTTATAAGTGAAATGTGGGATTAGGGGCAGCGGAAAAAAAATGTAAAAATTGAAATTATTCTTTTTTAAAAATAATTACTTGCCCAGGGATGTTTGGATTGCCTTAAGTAGCTTATCTTAATTTCTATGTATTAGGTAAATAAGCTTATTTGATAATTAAAATATTTGACGGTTAAAAAGTAGAAAAGCATGTTTTATTTTCAACCTTATCTATCCTTCAAGTTTACTTGGTCCACTCTCATATTCCATCAATCATGTGGGCCCAATCTTTGATATGAATTGTTCATTGTGTGGGCTGCATGTTCGATATGGGCTGCTCACCTTGGATGTGAACCATTCATTATTAGAGGCTGACTTTTAATGTGCATCATCCCTTATGTAGGGCTTACATTTAATGTTGGTCATCTATGACCTGGAGCCTAACATCAATATTATTGTCCATCACGTGAGGTTTATTTCAATATCCATTATCCATTTCGTGGATCATCCATCATGTGAGCTCCATCTTCAATATGGGTCGTCCATCAAGTCAGGCTTACCTTGGATGTAGGCCATTCATTATTAAGGCACAACCCTTAATGTAGACTGTCCATCATTTGGGGCCCATCTCACTATAGGCCATCCATCATTTTTTTTTGCCCCACTTCAATGTCCACTAGCCATCATGCACAACCTACCATCGGTGTGAACTATTTATGGGAGTTAGACCTTGAACATGGACCATCTATCATGTGAGCCCATGCGGGATCATCCAAAGGTGGGGACACTCTGTCATGTGCTCTGTTAGAAAGAGTCTCCTTTGACCTATTTAATTGAGAAAAAAATAATAGAACTCGAGTGAAATAACTAGTTTTTAGTAAGAAGTTACTCTTATAACTATGCTTATGGCTTACCAAATAAATTAAGTGTAAAAAAGTAACTAATGAATTAAAATAAATTAAAAAGTAACTTATTTGGTGGTATTCCCTGCCTCACCGTCTAAAACAAATTATTTTAAAAACTTGGGAAAACCGACCAAACAATTAAAATAGTTAATATTTAACTTTCAGTACATCTATGGCTACGTTGGAGGCCGAGAGTTGGACTGATTGGAGGATCCGAGTCATGGTTCGTTGGTCACGGACATGTGTGTGTCTTTTTTTATTTTTTTCCCGACACCAAACGGTTAGGATAATCTTTTACAAATGGGACAACGGTTTGGATTGAGATGAATATGGACCACATGTAACATGGTTATGCATATGCGCATGGATCTGATCTCGGGATATAGCAATCCCCGGGATCTTAAGACAATCCACTAGCAATACCATCATTACCTTTAAATCCCATTCAATCCACCCTAATCCGTTTGAATATGCCTGGGACATGTTTAGTTTAAAGCATTGGAAGGGATGGGAAGGTTTAATCCAGGAATGGGCGGGCGCGCCAAACAGACTCGTTGGAGGCCGAGAGTTGGACTGATTGGAGGATCCGAGTCATGGTTCGTTGGTCACGGACATGTGTGTGTCTTTTTTTATGTTTTTTCCCGACACCAAACGGTTAGGATAATCTTTTACAAATGGGACAACGGTTTGGATTGAGATGAATATGGACCACATGTAACATGGTTATGCATATGCGCATGGATTGTTATACTCTCTCGGGGTGAATGATACGGCATTGAGGATACGTGTGGTGGACCATCCTCACTTGCGCATCTGCCATGCACGTGGCATGCAATAATCAAATCAAGACCACCCAAATATGCAAGCTTACTGTCCGATACATGGTGACATGAATAGCATCCCCTTGCAGCAAACATACAAGTGGGGCCCACGGTGACCCACCGTGGATGGACACCACAATCCAATGGCTCACAAATACAGAGAAAAGGTCAAAGATGAACGGCTACGATATCTTTTTTCTTTAATCTTGGACATTTTTGGGTCGATCCCATCCATTCCGGGGCCAGTCTAGATCAATGACCAGAGCCCCATTTGTAACAAATGCGCACATCAGGACCCTAGTTCACCATCTGATGCATCTTAATTTCAACGGCCATTGTCCAACGAAGGGGGGAGGAGAAAAAAAAAAACTCACAATTTCATTTCCTGTGGTCTACAAGATAAACCTCTGAAGGATAGGTCCCACCCTTGATGAGGCTGCGGTGGAGCATCCACCATCTGGCTGATGATGAGTGGGAAAATGATGGGAAGAAGGACGGCGTGGATGAATTGGGAACATAGGCTGTAGATGTACCACAGCACGATCTCTAAGTGGGTGGGCCGATCTTCGAGCCTCGCGAATACCTTGTAAGCAGCCTTGGTCTGTTTGATCCGTTCCCCGACGTCGTGCACGTCGGGCGTTTCCAACTCCTTCAAGTCCTCCGCTTCCCCTTGTGGTTTTTCCAAGATCTCTTGAATATTGGTCGTTGATACGGCCATGGCCCACCCCAAGAAGTGAGAAAGGAAGACAATTGCTTAGAAGAGGATTAGGGATGATAATCAATGATTAGAGCTTTTATAGAGAAGATGAGACGGTGTTTATGGGGTTTGTAGAGCTTGTTTGAAAGTGGAGAGATGGGGACTGCATTCCATGATTGGGAGGGGAGGGATTGAACGGTTGTGATGTGATGAACTGGCGTGACATTTTCGAGGGCATTCCGAAGCCTCGATTTTCCCATTCGGGGTATATATGTTCGCATCAGTTCAGTTTCTTGTCGAGGTCATTTTGTGGTGCGTATTTTTATTTCCGGTCGTTATTTGACGAGGGCCCCACATATGACGTGGAACACGTGGGACGCGGATTGGCTAGTGATCACAACACGAGGGCCCCACATATGACGTGGAACACGTGGCCCCACATATGATGTCAAAGTTATGTGGGTCCCACTATGATGTATCTATTTCATCCATACTGTCCATCCATTTTTTCAACTCATTTTAGGGCACGAGTCCAAAAATGAGGTAAATCTAATTTTTAGGTGGATCACATTACTGAAAAACAGTGTTGACTGAATTTCCACCATTAAAAACCTCCCAGGGCCCACTGTAATGGTCACACAAACCTTGATGAAGGGAAAATACAAATATCAGCTTTATCCAGAACTTCCGTGGCCCCCAAAATGTTTTCAACGATAAGCGTTCAATCTCCACTTTTTCTTGTGGTATGGTACACCTGAGATTTAGATCTAACTCATTTTCGGGCTCAAGCCCTAAAATGAGCTGGAGAAATGGATGGACGGCGTGGATAAAACAGATACATCGTAGTGGGGCCCACACAGCTTTGACAACCGCTAGCTGGCTGGTGTTGGGGGTACTAGTTAAACCGCGTCCAGAACACATGACGGAGTTCAGGGCGGACTGCACACGTGTCACGGATCAAATTATCCACACATGCACGTTGAATTTGGAGCATTGGTTCCCTGCGTGATGAGTGGCTCTGATCTCTGAAATGTGTGTCGTCAGCCCAGATATCTGACACGTGTTCCGGGAAGAGCCCGTCAATGAATCTCAACCATTTATTTGTTTTAAGAAGACATATTACCACAGGACGTTTGATAATCCCACTGGCAGAGGTATAAGGCATCTCCTACTCCACACACCGCCGAGTGTGCAAATTTCGCATGCGTATGCGAGATCCAAACCGTCCATCATGTGAATACCACCGTTTAATAGTTCTTCACTGAAGATTAGGTTCATCTGTTGACCATATTGGCTATAGATTAAGAAATAAATGAACAATAGAAGAACTGGGCGATGTTTTCCCAAGACGTTCATTTGTTTCCAGCCCCATGGCCCATATAACAAGTCGAACAGCCCTTTTTCTTGTTCATAAAATCTATATGGTAGGACGCAACTGATGGACGGACTGGATCTTTCATATGATTAATATAGTTACACAGTAGATGGCATGTGCATGAGTTGCCTTATGCCCCCTTTTGGGGCTGGTGTACCTCCCCCAACGGGATTGATTGGATACTGACCTTGTCAGTAGCCAAATCGCTACTGAAGTGACGTCTCTGTGGACCCCACCATAATGCATGTGTTGTATCCATACCGTCCAACCATTTTTAGAGATCGTTTTATTGCACGAGAAAAACAACTAGATAGATCTAAAGTTCAAGTTGACCCATCACAGAAAACCGTGGGATCAGTCACACACAACGTTGAAACATTTATAGGGCCCACCATGATGTATTTTTTTAGATCCAACCTATTCATAAGTTAACATAGAGATAGATGAAGTGAAAAAAAAAAATTATCAACTTAATCGGAAACTTCTATGTCCCCTGAGAAGTTTTGAACAGTGGATGTCACTGTCCCCACTGTTTTCTATGGTGGGGTCTGCTTGAACTTTAGATCTATCTCTTTTTTTTTTTTGCTTATACCATAAAAATATATCTCCAAATGGATTAACGGTGTGGATACAACACATGCATCGTGGTGGGGTTCACAGAGTTTGGTGACGTCACTTAGTAGCGATTTGGCTACTGACCTTGTCATTATCTAATCGGCGCCCGGATTGAAGTGCCCAGCAGCGGGCGATAAAACCATAGAAATCAGCACAAGTCGCACGTAAAAGATTTTTGGGATATTAGATGCGTGCGGGAGCTCTGCTCGTCTATGCTCAGTCACTCGTAGCGGTTAGGTGTAACCCGGGTAGCCCTCACTGTGGGGCCCACCTTGATGATGTGTTATATATCCACGCCGTCCATTCGTTTCTCCAGCCCATTTTAGTTATTGATCCTAAAATTTAAGCAGATCTACGTCTCAGGTTGAACACACCACAGGAAACAGTAGTTATTAAGTGCCTCACCATTAAAAATTCCAAAGGGCCCATTGTAAGTTTTTCGTAATGTTTACTTGCGATCCAACCTGTTGATAATGTCAAGAAGACATGGGTGAAGGGAAAAATACAAATTTCAGCTTGACCCAAAACTTTTGTGGGCCTAAGAAAGTTTTTAATGGTAATTCATCACTGTTTCAAGTTTCGGGATACTATCCTAAAATGAGAAGGAAAAACAGATGGACAGCACCGATGTAAGAAAAAAACATCAACGTGGCCCCCACACGGTTAGGATAACACCCACCGAGTGTGACTCGGGTAACAGCCAATCCGCTCCCCCTCAAGTCGGCCACAGCACACTAGACAAGTGGACGAATAGAAATTTTTTTTTTTCCTTAACTGTCAGTTTAAGTGGCCCACCTGAGCCGTTGAAACCGCCTTTTTTTTTAAAAAAAAAGGCACGAGATCACCCCTTTTTACAGCCAGTTGAAAAGCTCAGATCTCGGCCACATGTTCTATGTTATCATGTCATGTGTGTTGGCAATGGGATGAGAAGGCTCTGCATCCACCTAGAATCACGAAACCATTTACTGTAGAAAATGGTTTTTTTACCAATAAAATTCGAGCAGGTTTTTGATTTTACAATGCAATGAAGCAGCCAATTGAAATTAAAGATTTTGGTTCCTCTGATATAACTTACTTTCACTTTCAGCACTTGTATGAATCATACAGTCTGGAAATTTTAAATTATGAACAGCTTAAATTAACGTTTGCTAAAAATATAGGTCTTTTTTCAGCTCCTCTCACTTCACTTAGGTGACGTTTAATAAATTGAAAATTCTTAATTTAGACTATAATGAGAGAGAGAGAGAGAGAGAGAGAGGCTCTCTTATTGCCATGGGCTTAAAAAGACATTAGCTTTTATGCTGATATTGCAATGATTTTAAAAATTCAACTCCAATCATTAAATGTCATGTCAAATTTTAGGCTTGTAACCTAAAATTCAGTCTCATTCATGATTCAAGTGGGTCATACCAAGAGAAATAATATGGAGGGTGATTATTGCCCTCTATATTATTTCTAATCATGGCCTCGCTCTCAATTCAATTATATTATGCTACATGTGTGAGCAAGGACCTAGATTAGATGCATGTGTGTGAGTAAGATGTACGAGGCATGCTAGAGTGTGTCTAACTTAAGGGTGGATTGAATTGTTGGTATCCCCTTCACCCAGACGGACATACTGAAGACTGGATACAGGATCCAGAGTACTATCGGCCAACCACCAATATTGTGCTTTGTTTAGGTGATTTGTGAAAGGAAATGAGGCTAATTATTTCAAATAAGTTATTTTTGTCTTGTATCAATTAACTTAAATCTATGAACTTGAAGCCTTATTTTTTTCAGCGTGATTCACTGTCATAGTTCAACGAAAACAATAAAGGAAGAAGATGTAAGATGAAAGTATTTTTCTATTAACGATTTTTACAATAATGACACTTACGATCGGCTTGAGGGATGATCCGTTTGTTGCCCAATCAAGACTAAGTTTCGTATTGGGACGATTGTGATGTGTGCGATGATCGTCTGTTTGTTGCTCTGTAAGAGTCGAGCCTCACAGTGAGACAACCGATGGAAGACAGATCTTCAGGAATCTATTCATTGCTCGATCGAAATCGAGCTTCATGGCGAGATGGTTGGTGAGGTGATAGCATGTTCGCGGTCTTGGTTGGAACCAAGCATGTTGCAAGATGGTCGTGAATCGACTATCAGTTCGTCATCTGGTGTGGACCAAACTTCATAATGAGATGGTCAATAGAAGTACCTAATACACATTAGGAAAGCCTTGCCGCCTTCCGTTTCAAAACTAAGCAATATTCCTTACGATCCAACATGATGCCATGGAGAAGTATAAATGGATAAAATACTAATTAAAACTAAAGGGGCCCGTGCTATGAGCAATGATGGGGGCTACAATTAAATTAACATAAACTAAAATAATAAATATATACGGTAGACGGATAGATAAAGAGTTGATTGGTTGTATTAGCATAGGGCTTGAAGCTCTTCGTGGAGTGTTCTTTATATAGGCATCTAGAAGGCGATGATCTTACATAGTCTTGAGCATCGTTGATGATTCAGATGATCGGTTGTGGAAATCTCTTTGATTCTTCCACATTAGTGTGGCTTATTGCGTCAACCATATATACAAGAAATATATCTCACACGTATCAGCTAAAGTACTCATGGACTCCCATATTGAAAAGTTGTGTGATCCTTGAGTAACTTAGTATTAGCATCCATAGAGAGTCATTTTTGGTAAGGCACTAACATTTGATGCTAGATACATATATCCTTTGATAGAATTATATCATTTAATTTTGAGAGAGAGAGAGAGAGTATTGCTTTAATGAGATTATTCTTATTGCAAATATTAATTTTGATAGAAATATAGTATTTAATACTATTTCTCATGTACATATCTCAAACTTTTGTTCTTGAAGTTAATTTACACCACACATGACATGATTGTAACATGGCACCCCTAGGCTCGTTTGATCTAGTTGTGCTAGATTGCGTGCAAATAATAATAGAGGGCGCAAGTAGGATTTCGCTCATTATTTAGCGTGTAATGTGACACGTGGAAGCGTCTCATTGGCCTACATAAGTGTGCAGAAAAAAGGGAATAAACTTACGGATGGAGACTTTTTGGTGTCATTGCCTTAATATGAAATGATGCACTTAATAGTCATGGTAGATTTTGCATAAACATTAGGGCGAGGCTCACCCAAGCTACTACCCATTTGCTCACATGCCTACTTAACTGGCCATTAAATAAATATAAGGGAAGGTAGATGAATAATAATTATATAGATTAATAAGTCAATTTTTTTAAAATCTTTTTAAAAATGTGCTATAATGTAATTTTCATATTAATTAGGTAATTTTTGTAGAAAAATCTTATCTTCATTTTGCAGCTCACTTCCTGAATGGATCTACAGGAATTTAATTTGTCTCATCTTAGTGACAAAATTCATTTATTAAGCAGATTAGATGTCATACACTAATAACTTAACCCACAATCCTCCATTTATCACTTTTTAAAAAATGAAAAGTAAATGAAGAGAATAGAAAATAACACCTCTATGGTGTTTGTTTAATTTTTTAGGCATTATTTTGTAAATTTTGTATTCCAAATGAATTGTGTGGTAAAAATTTTTAAAATCTCATAATAGTTGTATTTTTTCAAACACATAAAATAACACCTATACATGATTTAGATTGAAAATCTTAAAAGGCAACATATGTTCGTAATGTTTTTAATCGATTATAAAATTTTAAACCAAAGATAATTGCTATTAAGTACATGATCAAACTAAAAAGCAAATCACGTCATTATGTGCATATAGCCAACTAGATTCAGGCATAAGAAGTATATTTATACCAAACTATATATGGCAAGTTCAAAATAACACTCGTATGTACATCCATGTCATTTTAAATCGTTCGTCTAAATACATCTTAGCTAGTTTGTAACTTATTTTTATTACTTATTGAAAATCTTTTCATTATATTCTAGTCATACAAAAAATATCAATAATTAATGTTACATTTTTTAATTCAAAATTAGTGATGTTAAACCCCGAAATTCGGGTACAAAGTGTGCACCTTCGGACCCGAGTTTCAGTTCGTAACTCGTATACAAAGTGTACTAATTTAATTCCTTAATTAGTTTAATCAGAAATGATAATTATATTTAGTATAAGTTTTACCATAATCTCAATCACACATATATAATACTTAGTACCAATTAACCATGCATATATAAATCTTGACAACCCTTAAAATAAAATAAACCTTAAAAATCATTCATTTATTATATAATCGTACTATAATTATGTTTATTCCACACTAACATTGTTTCAATAAAACAAATCTAAATAATTTCTTAAAATCTCAAAATCAATACCGATATGCATTTTACGTTAATCAAACTATTCTAGCAAGCAATCAGAAATGGTCTAATGTCGTCACTTCATCTTCAGATAAGTATGACCACGATTCACAAGCATCGTGTTCAGGTACGGTGCATCCTTTCGGTTCTTGCGCCACATTATCTGCTAATGGCTTCTCTGTATAATTTTTCCATCAATAAAAAGGTAAGTTGACCAAATTTAGTGAAATAACCCAACATGGTTCATAATCATAGTAATTAAAATAATATAAAATGGATGTATAATGATATAGATGCAAATGATATATGAATGCATCAAATGAGATGATCGTCCATCTGCTTGGGTTGGAAGTCGTCAATCCGCATTCACCCATTGGGTAGACTTCCACCTTTCGACAGGCTTGAGCACAGTCCGCATCTGGTAACACTTTATTATGATCAACATTTCTTCCAGGGAGGGCCCATAGGATCGACCATGTATTATGTAAATGTAATGAATGATGGATAATATGTAAGTGCATATTTTTCATATTTAGCACAATTGTCTTGATCAGAATATTCACATATGAATTTAACATACAATTATCATAACAAAATACTCAAATCAATATATCAATCAATCAAACAATCACAAACGATTTATTTTGATTTTAATGAATCAATAAACAAGTTGAGTTACTCACTTGAGTCTGGTAGTATAGAATCCACAAGGTAATTAAGTTGATTTGAATTCAGAGATCCTATCAGTTATATCAACAACACTATTATTTATCTAGTTATTTTATATTGTGGGGCCCACCTTGATATACATCTTAAGTGGCGAAACCCTGAATAATCAAATAATTAAAATTATATGTTTATTTAAATTTAATTATTAAGATTTAGATTTTCTTTTAAAAATCCTGAAATTGAATATCAAATAATTAATTGGGGTAGCCCACTGGATGATTGGATCATCTAGATTCTTAAGGTATTACTATGTTTTACCTCTACACATTAGATGGATGGTGTGGATCAAACCACACATACACCGATGACCCATCTCAACCTTATTCACCAAGTGATACCAACACTTGCGCAAAAATCTAAGATTCCTTTGTTAAACACTTCTAAATCTGACTAATGCGGCCCATCCGATAGTCAGATTAATATGAAAATTAGGGGCCCTTATATATTTTGGCCTTAGAGATCATATGATCCGTACAAATCTAACTTAACACAATTAGATTTCATCCATTTTATTTATTCCTAAAATATTATTAACCAGATCTGAAATCATAAAAACATCACTTTATTAAAATTGACTCAACATACCTATACAATGATCATGTGGATGATCCACACCATCCATTGTATAGATCAAGAAGAAATTAACAGCATAATAAAAAATTAAAAAGATCTAACGATTAGAACTTACCTGATCGAGTCTTCTTAGAATCTCCTCTCCCTTATTTCACCAGAGTTTCCTATTTTTTTTTCTATTAAGCAGAAACCTCTCTCCCGTATTTTTTTTAAAAAGAAACTTCTCTTGATAAGATAGGATGAGCACATCCTCCCTTATCTTGAATTTGATTTTTTTATGGCATTTGATAAAAAATTTATTATTATTATTCCAAAAATTGATCCCTAAGCCTCTCTCAACTAAAAATGTCTCTACCAACTCAATTATTGACTTATTTTTATTTTTTATTTAAAAATAAAATCTTTAAATATTTATTTTAATTTTTTAATGCACCAAAATTTAGGGTTGTTACAAGTAAAAACTCAACATATTCCGAATATCCAATTATATTGTTCTTTCAGAAATCTCTTTGTGATAAGATTAGGTTTTAATGATAAAAAACTAAAGATGAAAGGTTGAGATCTTATCTTATGCAATTGAATTGTGAAATAATTTTCTAATTTAATTTTATCAGTGTTGATCTTTTATATTAGGAGGCATTGGGGTTTATGTGTACATGAGTATGGTACACTACCACCCTACGAAATTGTTTAATATCATATTGTGAGGGAAGTCAATTAAACTACTTTATTCATGAATATACTAATGATCCAATTCTTTGATTGTTTAGGCCATTAACTATATATCTAGATTTAATGATGATAAAATAGTTGATTACTAGATTTAATCCATTTAAGTTACTATCAAGTATGATCAAAATAATTTTAATAGTAAAAAAAAAATGAAAATGTTTATAAAGCAAGTTAAAACCTCTCAAATACTCGGTCCTATGGAAAAATCACTTATTGAGTTATTGATCTAATTGAATTTATCTATAGACAAGTTTCCAGGTAAACTCAATAGATTCTTTATTAGCTTAAGCAATAATCAATAAATTTTAATGGATGTACCTAGTATCACTAACTTTTAATAACCTTTAGATAACTTAATAAAGTGAGGAAAAGCTGTCCAGTCAAGATCAAGGCTCTTGTCCATTCTCAGATTTAAATGTTAATCATATTTGATTAAATATTAAGTTCCTGATCACAATGATCACAATACACACTAATTAAAAGCTTGTTTGTTTTGCCCATTTCATTAGTATATAAAGTAATTATGTCATCATTATTATTTTATGATTACTAAACCAAACATAAGAACGGTTGGTTAAATGCATATGTATTCAACTGACAAGTAAAGTAATTTATAATTATTGCACTTTTTATATAATTACTGTAATAATCTTCATCTATACAACAATTTTAAAATATTTTAATAGTGATTTGATAGTGAAGTAATGTAAAATTACCATCATTATTTTTTACTATTGATAAATTAAATAATAAAAAATTAATACAATAGTAAGATGCATATGTTGTGTTATCAATAGATAGGTAAAAGTAATTTATAATCACTACTCATTTCATTTACATTACTCTGATAGTCGGCAAAACAAACAAGCCTTAAAGAGCTTTCAATCAGGCTGAAGCACACATTGGATATGCTATCTTTAAATAGTTATTTGCCCTATCTCATCTAAGATCATTGACGGGCTACGTAACAAATTTATTCCAATATATGACAAGCCTAATAAGTTTTGCATGCAACAATCACAAATAATTTCTTGTAGGAACTCGTTTAATGCAGCCTTTTTTGATAGATTTTAATTTGTGGTCATAACTTGCTGAGAAATGGTAGGAAAAAAGTTTTCACTAAGTTTATAAACTCACCAAGTCAGGGTTCTGATTTTACTCACTGAGTTGGATGCTGAGTTAAGTCATCGAGTCATATGTTGAGTTGATTCATTAAGTCGTGAGTTGAACCACCTAGTGAAATGTGTTTAGAGCTAGATAAAAGAAAAGACATATTTACTTCTGTTGTTGATGAAATGATTCCAGCAAGCCTTACTTATATAAGCAATTGCGTGCTGGGGTTTATGGATTAGGTCATAAATAATAATAATAAACACCCAAATCCATAGGTCAACGAGCAGACTGAGTGGAGATACCTCGTTTCAACAGTTGAGGTCTTGGTATCGATCCCTAGTGGGAGTGGCTAACATGGAGTGTGTGTACTAATAAGCTAATCGTTAAATTAAAATTAAAAAAAGAAGTCATAAATAATATGACTGTTTTTGTTTTTTTACTGTAAGAAAATTAATTGTTTATGATCATTTTATGACAGTTGGAAAACTAAATGTTTATTGCTGCATGGTTATAACCGTTGTATATTTGTTGTTTAATACAATAGTTTTCGCATAGTTTTTACTGTTACGAGACCATTTTATGCACAACAGCTATCTCTGCAACAATAAAAAAATCCAGCGTTACCATTCTTGCGACATAATGCACACATGTGAAGTGTATAGTGCACCACTATAGTCACACTACCCATGCTCTCACGTGCCCATGCACTGAAGCATGTAAGCCTCCATACTCCCTCAAATCTACCCAACTAGTAATATACACTACACCCCATTTATATTCTCTTTTCTTTTACGATAGTTAAGTTGTGTAGGGACAAAAAAAAAAAAAAAACTTTAAAAACTTTATTTTTTAAAAAAATTTATCTTTTTATATTTTATTAAAACCAAGTACAACACTTCCACGTGAAAGTTGATTGGACACGACAAAGATCGGGTAGATCCAACCATAGCGTGGGCTATCACATGAAGTTGGAGGTCCACCTCCACATGAAAGTTGGTTGGACATGACAAAGATCTGGTGGATCCAACCGTTACTTTGGCTATCACATGAAGTTGGAAGGTTTTTACGGTAACCCGTTGTTTTCATACGGTGGACCACTGTGTTGTATACATGCCATCTAACCCGATCCTTACAAAATCCTCCAATGCCCAAAATATCCAACATGGATTATGTATTGATACTGCCAGTAGTAAGGTGGCTATTGGATGGTGCTTTATGGGGCCACTATGATTTATTTATTTTATCCACACCATTAATCTATTTTTTTAGATCATTTTATGTTATGATATTAAAAATGAGATAGATCCAAATCTGAAGTGAACCACATCACAAGAAAACAGTGGTGATTGTATGCCGACCATTAAAACCTTCTTAAGGCCCACTATAATGTTTATTTGCCATTCAACCTGTTGATAATGTATGAAGGGAAAACATAAATATCAGCTTCTTCCAAGACTTTTGTGCCACTAAGAAGTTTTTAATGGTGGGTGTTCAATCGCCACTATTTCATATAGTGTGGTTCACATCAGATTTGGATACGCTTCATTTTAGTTCAGCCTCATGCCCTAAAATGATATGGAAAAATGGCTGGACCGTGTGGACAAAACACATACATCATGGTGAGGCCACATAGCACCGTGCAGTAGCTACTGGCTGCTGACAATGCTAGCTACTAGGTTATAGAAATGATAATTTTTTACTATAGACGTGACCGACCATCCACCTTTTTTTACTCGACCCGAACAAAACCTACTTACCAATGTAGACTTCTACCTGTACGGAGGAACCCATAAAGATGAAAATACCCCTACTTTTTTCGGCTGCTCTACCTTAAAACCAGGGGTATTTTTATCCAAATCCCTCTTTCCGTACCTTAAAAAACTACTTTCGTAACATAAGTTTTCGGCCTTTCATAAAAAGAAAGGCATAAAAGATAAGCGTCTACGGTGCTAATTTTTTCTTATAGAAAATAGCGGACAACCATCCGGACGCGGACTGCGTCCTACCCTGCCCATCTCCAGTTAGGAATGGGCGGGAGCTTTGAGTCGCTACCATGATGTATGGGTCTTATCCACACCATCCATCCATTTTTTTCTGCATCATTTTAGTATTTAAATCCAAAACTGAGGCAGATACAAGGGTCAAGTGGACCACACCACAGGAAGCAACGGTGAAATGATTCTTACCGTTGAAACTTTTATAGGGTCCACCTTGATATTTATTTGTCATCCAACTTATTCATAAAGTTACATATACCCAGATGAAGCTCAGAGTTGTATGAACGGTTTAAAGGAGATCAAAGTTACATGGCCCCACATTGATGTATTTATTATATCTACACCGTTTATCTATTTTTAGAGATCATTTTAGAGCATTATCCAAAAAATGAATTATATCAAAAGATCATCTGGACCACACCACAAATAGCAGTAAAGATAATGATTTTCACCGTTAAACAATTCATAGGGCCCAGCAGAGACAACGATTTTCACCGTTAAACAATTCGTAGGGCCCACCATCACGTTTATTTTCCATCCAAACTGATCATAAGGTCACAAAGACCTAAATGAAGAGGAAAAACAAATTTCATATTGATCCAAAACTTCTATGACCCCAAAAAGGGTTTCAATGGTACATGTTCAATCTTCCATTGGTTTTGCAGTGTGGTCCACTTGATGGTTAGAAATGTATTATTATTCATCTCAAGCCTTAAGACGAGCTCGCCAAATGGATGGACGGTTTGAATATAACACATACCTCATGATCAGACCTACAGAACTTGCTGACATCAATACAACAGCTATATAACTAGTGTGGGGTATAGTGGCCAATCCGCTTCCTCCCGATAGCTTGAAGCGGATTGGCTAATGTACCTCACACCAGCTATACTGGTGTTGTATTGATGTTAACAAGTTCTGTGGGTCTGATCATGAGATATGTCTTATATCCAAACCGTCATCCATTTGGCAAGCTCGTCTTAAGGCTTGAGATGAAAAATAAGATAGATCTAACTATCAAGTGGACCACACTCCAAAAACAAGTGGAAGATTGAATGTCTACCATTGAAACCCTTTTTGGGGTCACAGAAGTTTTGGATCAATATGAAATTTATTTTTCCTCTTCATTCAGGTCTTTGTGACCTTATGAACAAATTAGATGTAAAATAAACATTATGTTGGGCTCTAAAAAATTTTCAACGGTGAAAATCATTATCTCTGCTGCTATTTATGGTGTGGTCCAAATGATCTTTGGATATGATTCATTTTTTGGATAATGCTCTAAAATGATCTTTGGATATGATTCATTTTTTGGATAATGCTCTAAAATGATCTTTGGATATGATTCATTTTTTGGATAATGCTCTAAAGTACATGAACAGTGTAGATATAATAAATACATTACCGTAGGGCTCCCGTAACTTTGATCTCCGTTGAGCAGTTCATACAACTCAGAGCTCGAAGAGCATTAGTGCTCGTCTTCGCACGACATGTACCTGCAGCAGCTATATAGCTGGTGTGTCGTACACCAGCCAAATGGATTGGCTACTCCCCGCCACCTGCCAATGGCTGATGGTCGGTGCTCTATGGGCCCCACCATGATGTATGTGTTTCATCCATGCCGTCCATCTATTTTTTCAGATCATTTTATGGTATAAGACAAAAAATTAGATATATAAGAATCTCAAGTGGACCACATTATAGGAAATAGTGTTGAATGAGCGTTGACCATTAAAAACCTTTTTGGGGCCATAAAAGTTTTGGATCAATCTGATCTTTTTTTTTTCCCTTGATCTGGACTTATATGACCTAATAAAGAGATTGGATGTCAAATAAAAAGTACAGTGGGCTTTAGGAGGATTTTAATGGTGGATATCCAATCACTATTGTTTTCCTTTGGTGTGGTCTACAAGGTTTTTAATGGTCAACGCTCATTCAACACTATTTCCTATAATGTGGTCCACTTGAGATTCTTATATATCTAATTTTTTGTCTTATACCATAAAATGATCTGAAAAAATAGATGGACGGCATGGATGAAACACATACATCATGGTGGGGCCCATAGAGCACCGACCATCAGCCATTGGCAGGTGGCGGGGAGTAGCCAATCCATTTGGCTGGTGTACGACACACCAGCTATATAGCTGCTGCAGGTACATGTCGTGCGAAGACGAGCACTAACGCTCTTCGAGCTCTGAGTTATATGAACTGCTCAACGGATATCAAAGTTACGGGAGCCCTACAGTAATGTATTTATTATATCTACACTGTTCATGTACTTTAGAGCATTATCCAAAAAATGAATCATATCCAAAGATCATTTTAGAGCAGTATCCTAAAAATAAATCATATCCAAAGATCATTTTAGAGCATTATCCAAAAAATGAATCATATCCAAAGATCATTTGGACCACACCATAAATAGCAGCAGAGATAATGATTTTCACCGTTGAAAATTTTTTAGAGCCCACCATAATGTTTATTTTACATCTAATTTGTTCATAAGGTCACAAAGACCTGAATGAAGAGGAAAAATAAATTTCATATTGATCCAAAACTTCTGTGACCCCAAAAAGGGTTTCAATGGTAGACGTTCAATCTTTCACTTGTTTTTGGAGTGTGGTCCACTTGATAGCTAGATCTATCTTATTTTTCATCTCAAGCCATAAGACGAGCTTGCCAAATGGATGACGGTTTGGATATAAGACATATCTCATTATTAGACCCACAGAACTTGTTAACATCAATACAACACCAGTATAGCTGGTGTGAGGTACATTAGCCAATCCGCTTCAAGCTTTCGGGAGGAAGCGGATTGGCCACTATACCCGGAATCGGATTGTGTACTGAGTTACTCGGTACCTTAAGGGGTACTGAGTTGACGTGGAAAGAGGCTATTGGCTGTAAGATGTGGGGCCAGATCTCTCCTCCAAACGGCGACAGAAACGCCGTTATCCTCTCTCTCTCTCTCTCTGTTTTTCTTTCTCTTCCGTGAAAGGAAACAGAGACGTAAATGCTCATCTCTCTCCAGTGGAAACAGAGACGCTTTCCCTGGACCTTCAGGTCATGGCCCACTCGGACGCAGTTTGGTTGGTGACCCCAACGCCAGCTAGCTGATGCCAAACTCTATGGCCCACCGTGATGCATATGTTTCATCCATGCCGTCCATCCATTTTCTCATGTCATTTTAGGGCATAAGCCCAAAAAAGAGATAGATCTAAATCTAAAGTAGACCGCATCATAGGAAAAAGTGGCGATTGAAATCCTATCATTAAAAACTTTCTAGGGCCCACTTTAATGTTTATTTTCTATCCAACCTGTTCATTAGGTCACATACCCTTGGATGAATGTAAAACAAAAATATCACCTTGATCTAAAACTTATGTGGCCTCAAGAAGTTTTCAATTGGTAATCGTTCAATCCCCACTGTTTCATGTGGTGTGGTCCACTTGACCTTTGGATCTGCCCATTTTTTTGTCTCATGCCCTAAAATAAGCTCGAAAAATGAATGGACCGTGGATAAAACACATACATTATGGTGGGCCCCACGGAGCTTTGACACCAGCTAGGTGGCTGGTGTCGGGGTCACCAACTAGGTACGCGGTTTGGCTAGTGACCCGGAGCTCCCACGCGCAGCACATGTAGCTGTGGAATATGTCCTTATTCGCCGACTCCCCAAAGACGAACCGGGCGATGTTTTGAAGGCAAATCTCTCTCTCTCTCTCTCTCTCTCTCTCTCTGAGGAAGCGTGGAACCCTCGACAGGTACGAAAATCACTACGTCCTTTCATGATAATCTGAAATTCCTCTTGAAACCGTTTCGAACCTTTCGATTTCTATGGCATCTAATCCGTCTCTTCTCGTTGCTTCCAAAAAATCGCACGATTTTCCATCGTATATTCCCATCCATTTCATCTCTCTCTCATCGTATATTCCAATCATGTATATATAATACGAAATTCGATTTATCGTATTTTGATTCTGTATCGGATAAATGCAACTAGATCAAGGAAGAAACTAATTACAATGAAGTTGAGCATACCAGATTGAAAGTTCTAATCACACAAGAGAAAAGATGTAATGAAGTTCAACAAGCTTAACAGTCCTCTAGTCTTATACTAGAGATCACCAATTCCCTCCCTTAACACACTACCGTAGAGAAACAATAGAATTTTGGTCAGAGAAAATATCATTCAACCCTGTCTTATTCCAAATGGCCTATGCCTTATTTATAATGAGTGTTTACAAGGTTTCCTCGTTGAGAAAATCTCTAACATAATGTGAGGAACTAAAAATAAAATTACTTGCCAGCTAAGATCTCGAAAATAAGAAAATCCCTTAAATATGAAAAATCTAATAGTAGTTACTTCCTAGCGTAGAGATATATTCCTAACATAAAAATATGAAACAAGCTAGGAAAAGGAAACTGGGCCCTTTCTTGTGTACATGTGTGGAGCAGGCTCATGTGGGATGTGGAGGGACTGCGTCAAGGATTTTGTAATTGGGGAGATATTTGATACTCTGGCTGCATATGCCACTTGATATGCAGGCACTTAGAAATGGTCCACATGGTATGTGTTAAATCAATTTAAACCGACTAAATTGTGGAATTCTAGGTTTCCTTCCAAAAATCGGACTGGTTTAACAATCCTAACCTCTAATTCGTGGACACTTGTTTGTTGAAATGAGATCATTGGGTATTTCTCATTTTTAACCGCTTAATAAATGTCCACTAATCCGATGGCCAGATTATCGAATAATCGTAACTTTTGGTTCATGAGGTTCCAATAATTTGGATGAGTTCCTTTAAATTACTCGTATGCCATATATGTAAATTTTAGGTAATTTGGAAGTGCCTGCTTATCATCCACCACGCTCTGCCACAGGATCAAAGTTTATTCTCTTTGTAATTAGAAACAATCGGTGGAACAGGTGCAGTTCTGACCCAAATCACGAGTGGCACGGTTCGGTTTTAGAACCAAAAGCACCATTGCTTGTGATTTGGTGTGTAATTTTTTTCCTCTTTATATACATATTTTTTTAAATTCCAAATTGGGAAACATGTGCTTGCCAAACAGTTCTTTTTTCCTTTCATCTGTTTTCAAATCTAGTATGAAAAAGTTGGTGACCCACTCAAATTAGGATTTGGGCAGATGTGCAAATGTCTCCTAATATAATTTTAAGGGGGCCAGGGAAGTGGCGGTGACTCTTCAAACATACAAATGGCATAGTTACATGGCGATCCAGACTGTCAATCGCTGACCCAACTGTGGATGAAGCATAATTGAAAATTGCACTGAGAAGATGATATCGGCCATCTGATTTTTACCTATAAATTTGGACTGCTCACTATTTTACTTTTAACCATCCATTTGATAGTTATTGATTGGATGGTTAAGTTTGCTTGATCAATGTGGTTTTAGATGTATGATTCCACAATGGGACCCAATATTTGGATTGTTTGGACAGCTTTACATCAGTGTCACATGTGAGGAGAATGAATCAGCACTGTCTTTTAAACAGAGCAAAACCAACACAGAAGTCTTACCCTAATTTAAGGCTTTGTTTATGAATGAATCTGCAATTTGGTTGTTAAAATAGAAAACGGAAAAGAAAGAGGAATACCCAATTTTAAAATTGGGTTCACTTCTGCTTAGGTTAGAAGGGGAGTGTCTTTTTCACATGTGAAAAGATTTTGTGCTCTCAGGGCAAACCGAGAGTTGGTGTGCCTTCTACAATATCTCCAAACATCCAATAATTGTGGCTGGGAACTAAACACGAAAATTTCAAAATGGACTTCTCGAAATTCAAATTTTAAATTGTTAAAAAGAAGAAGTGTTTATAGATTCCCACTAAGTGCCGTTAAATGGTGGGAGTTAATGTGTCAATGCGTGCACCAACTCTCTCTGCTTCCTGGGTGCATTGAAGTTGTGCTCTTTTTACAGAAATGGAGATTTTACCTTTTACCTTGCCATCTGATTGATCCTTTCTTGTGGGTTTTATTTTATTTTATTTATTCATGTTGCTCTCTTTCATTTACTAGTGAATGATTTCACAATGTATTTCAATTTGAGTTGAATATACTCTATTTCTTCTATTTGTTTTACAAACTTATGTCTTGCAAAAGATTTAGTTGGTAATAGATTTTGCTTGTATTCAGATGTGATTTTGGCATTGTCATGTTATTCAACTTGAGTATGTGTTTCCACAGCTTTGAAGGCAATGATGAAGTTCCGAACATACGCGGGGTTTAGCTTGGTGGGTGCAATCACCATTATTTACCATGCATTCAGCAGTCGGGGCCAGTTCTACCCAGCCACAGTCTATCTATCAGCCTCCAAGATTAGTTTGGTGGTGCTTATGAACATGTGTTTGGTCATCATGTGCGCTCTTTGGCAGTTAACCAAATTCTTGTTTCTTGGGTCTCTCCGAGAAGTCGAAGTTGAGAGGTTGAATGAACAGTCATGGCGGGAGGTTATGGAAATTATCTTCACGCTCACAATATTCAGACAAGATTTTTCAGTCACATTTCTTGCGATGGTCACAGCCCTTCTGTTGATTAAGGCCTGGCACTGGATGGTTCAGAAGAGGGTTGAGTACATTGAGACGACTCCTTCAGTTCCAACATTGTCCCATGTTCGGATTGTTTCATTTATTGTGTTCCTTCTTGCCCTGGATTGTCTCATCTTCTATGGTTCTTTTAAGTATCTGATACAGACGTGGCGGCCATCTGTTGCACTCTTCTTTGCCTTCGAGTAAGCTTCTTTTGCTTTTCTACATTTAAAATACCAATTTCTTGTAGTGTAGTGGACTACTGTTATCACCACTTGTTCTGGAAATAAATTTGAACATCCATTTTACTGTTGGACTGTGGTTGTTTATGACATTTAGTAAGCCTGTTTATGCTGTTAAAAAAAAATTAAGCCTGTCTATGAAATTACAATCTGTCATCATTTCTTCTTCCCCAGCACTTCTATTCACTACTGTAGGCTTTGGATGCATGTTATATGAATTGCATGGGTTATATATTGGGATTGAACTATGTAACCTGGTACAAACTCCAGCAATGGAAACTTACGCTTGGAAGACATGAGGTGATAAAAGACCCCTAAGGAGTAAGAATAATCTGAGTGTAGGCAAACCATCCCACATCCAATGGCCTACTATTAAAAGTCCATGATAGCCAAATAACCAGTCTATCCTAGGATGAAATATGAATTATCTAAATCTTTGGACGAGGTATAATCATCAAGAACATATATATTTAATCAACCAATATGGAGCTTGGCAATTCCAAGCCCAACCAACCCTGCACAAGAATTACGTAAACTGCCTGTTCAAGTTTTTAAATAACAGTCTCGATCAGCATATCGACTGGGCACAAAAAGATACAATACGGGGTGTATTGGATCGTAGCGGACGTTCCAGGCCCATACTGGCCAGTATTTTTCTTTCCTAAAACAATTTTGAAAATTTATCAAGAAATTGGAAGAAAATGTATCTGTCAGCTGGATCTGCTGAAAGTCAGCCAAATAGGCACAAGGTGAAAACGCGTTGTGTGTTTTTATATATTAGGGCCCATTATATTAAAATATAACAGAAAGAAGGAAAAATGATAGTTTTCCCCTTCTATTTTGCCCCGAAAGGGTACATTCTGTTTCAATTCATTGAATATCACTTAAATTTGTGTTTTGATCTCCAAAATAAGCCTAGATCTAGTACAAAATGAGTTTTTAAGAAACAAGTGAAAAAACTAGAGAAAAGTTTAAACGAGTGCCCCTGCGCGTCCCTGCATCACTTAACGAGGTGCCCGATAAAGTTAGGATGTGGCTGTTATGGCTGCATCATTACTGATTTTCAAAACCATGTGCCCATTGAACTGATCTACAATATCCGGGAAATCATAATTATTGTGATCTGTGTGCATCGGCCTTTTATTGCTCTCATGTAAACGGAAATAAATGGATACATGAACAAGATCGCAAGAACTTTAGCCTCTCCTCCTTTCACACGCACCACAAGCATCACTTCAGTCTCAATTTATTTGCTTCACATCTTGATTCTGCTCCCAAGGTCTCTATCCCACTTTTTAAGACAGCGGGAGTAGATTGAAGGTTGGATGCTGCTGCACAACCATCATATGTCTTACCTTCCTGATTAAGTTCCACATCAGCAAGCATATTTGGCTATTAGTTCCCTGGCCTCAGCTGTGATTTATAACGAAAATAAATAAATCATAATCCACAGGTGATTAGGATGTAAAACAGATGCTTCATGTGTGGTTTTATTTTATTTATATAGAGAAATGCTCTAGTAATCTTCAAAAAAAGAAAAAGAAGAAGAAGAGAAATACTCTAGTGTTCTCAGTGCACTATAACCAATAGTGCTCTCAGTAGAATCAGTCATTTGAACAGTTCAATCGATCAATCTGAACTGTCTATTTAGTCCAGAATGCATTTCATGGATTACTACGGAAAAATTTCACTGATCAAGTTATCTATATCCTTGATGTGGCCCTATTTTCTGTGGCCATCCTTTCTCCAAGCTATGGATGGAATGGCTATGCTCACCTAACAAAAATGATTCTTCAGAATTATAAGCAATCCATGATGGGTCCTAAGGTCCCCTGACAAATATATGGATCAGTTTGTTGATGGGACTTATTTGTGTAAAAAACCTTGACCTTCCATATTAAAGGCCATTGATCAATGGTTAGTATTTGTTGGATCGGTGCAATGTTTGCATGGCAGCCCATGAGACATGGGTTGGAACTAATGGACAATATGGATCGATGACGACCTTACTTGAATAGGATCTGTTCTATATGCTCGTACTGTTGTATCCTCAAATCCTAAATAGATAGGCAACCAAGTTTGGTGGATGAATGAGGACCGTATGATCAGAGCGTGATTAACAGCTGCGATCTCTTGAAGATCAAGGCAGTAGAGGACTGTTCTGGGTTGGTTGTGTGGTTGTCTGACAGACTTTCCTAAAAAAAGGGAAAAAAATGTGTGGATGAATTGGATTGGATTAGACTGTCCAAGTAGACCAACGTAACTAGGAGCACTATAAATTATAGTGATCCGAGAGCATTGGAGCATTTCTCATTTATATAATTCTTAGTATCTTAATTTGATTTAGTAATTCTGTTAGAAAAGGGATGATTTCTTCTAAATTGCATTACATTTCAAGGCTCGTGTTTGCTGTTGTAATGATATTTACGAGTTTGGTTTTTCAGGTACATGATACTAGCAACAACAACGTTGTCAACATTTGCAAAATATGTTTTCTATGTCTGTGATATGCTGATGGAAGGGCAGTGGGAGAGAAAGGCAGTGTACACCTTTTACTTGGAACTTGTTCGCGATCTGCTTCACTTATCTATGTATCTTTGTTTCTTCCTATTGATCTTCGTGTAAGTTATCCATCCATTCAACTTCTTTTCTTCATTTGTGTGGAGTTAGGTAGACCAGTAGATGTGACTTTTACGTCGTACCCATGTCCTTTGGTGGATAAATGATGCATATTTATAACTGCCAAAACAGGGATGTATGGATAGGCAAGTGGCCAATTTCTTTTTAAATCTATCAAATTGTGGAAGGTCATTCTGAATGGGGTAGTTATTAATGGTAGCTAAAATGGAAACATATGCTTTTGATAAAAAGCACGAATGTCCTTTTATAATAAATCTATTTTTCGTTCATCTCATCTTTACGTGATCACTTTATATATAGTTCACCTTTTTCTTTCTCTCTGTCTCCTTTTGGGTTCTCACTGTCTTAGCTGTAAACAACAAATATCAGGCTGTATGCTTGTCCATCTGCTTTGGTTCAACATAGTATACGGTGCACTTCAGCCCATGATGATATGCTGTGAGCATGTAATCCAATGCTCCAAAGTCCAAATATGTTGTTACTATTATAAACACTTAAGTGAAATAAGGAGATTTTGGTTCGTGCCTGCGTGCATTTTTATAGTTCAGTAGCATGGTTGAGCACGATATGTATTTGTGCTTTGATTGTAATTTTTTTGAGAGAGAAGAAAATTTATTAAGAGATGGAAGAAACCCTTCAAGAAACCTTGCTGGGAAGCAGATTCACTCACTTGAAAGGTTAGCTGGCCCTAGATGGGCTAGCAGACGTCAGTGGTGAGAAGGTTAGCCCTTCTGATGGACTGGCTGGTCCTAATTGGTACTTCTGATAGGCTAACTTGCCCTATTAGTTCAGTTAGAGTGTCCAAGGTTAAGGAGGAAAAGAAAGGAACAAGGAAAGAGAGAGGGAATAAAAGAGAGGAAAGGGAGGGAGGAAAGGAAAAAGGGGATCTAATTCCGCTCTGATATCATGTAGAATGCAGGAGAATTACATGGTAAAAAAGAGGAAAAGTGGAGACAAAGATAGAGAGGTTGAAGAAAGCAAGAGAGAAAAATAGAGCTAGGGTTAGACACCCACCCCTCTCATCCTTATTAAGACGAAATCAAATAAATACATATAGTGCTCCACCATATTATTGAAAATGTTAAAGAACACACACACACCCCAAAATCGCCTTATATCACTTATTTCTCTTCACAATGTTCAAGAATGTTCAGTTTGTTCTAACATTCCTTGGACTACAATGCCCCTGTTCAATAGTTAGGGAGTACAATTATGGATGAGAGTGTAATTAGTTTATCTGGAAGCTAGAAGATATTTTGATACTTTTCTTATGAAACCTTCTTGATATATGGTAATTCCTTATTTTACAAGAAGCACGAATTACCTGAGCGAACTAGTCATCTTTAATATATTGATTACTGCTATCCATCAGACTATCGTGCTTTATATTATCAAAACAACTAACGATTTCTGCTGAAATCAATTGATCAACCTCGCTCCACCCTTTGACTTCAGCAAAGAAGGTTTGAGTTAAAAATCTTTTCCTAAATGAGAACAATGGTGTCTTATTTTGCTCCTGCTGCTGTAATGATGATGATGATGATGATGATGATAGTAGTAGTAATGATAATAATAGTAATAATAATAATGATAATGATAGTGTTTTTCCTACCCACGTGTATGTATCAATTGACTTTTGACTTTTGGCTTTTCTTTTCAGGTACTATGGTCTGCCACTGAACTTAATTCGAGAGATCTATGAGACATTCCGTAACTTTAAAGTTCGTGTTGCTGATTATATTCGGTATCGGAAAATCACCTCAAATATGAATGAGCGTTTCCCAGATGCAACATCTGAAGAACTCGACGCGTGAGTTATCTACCTGTGCTACATGTCTCCTTTGATTTGCTTCTTTCTTTTTGGTTTCCCTCCTATATTAAATCTCATAAAGTGAATTTGTTGCAAATGCAGAGGTGATGCAACATGCATTATTTGTCGTGAGGAGATGATCAAAGCAAAAAAGCTGCTTTGCGGACACCTTTTCCATGTGCATTGTCTGCGGTCATGGTTGGAGCGGCAACATACGTGCCCAACTTGCAGAGCTTTAGTTGTTCCCCCTGAAAATGGGCTAGCTCCCACTGGTGGGCAACACGGAGTGCAACCTGAGATTCGTCCTCACGGTAAAGCTTCTGAATGCTTGAACAGATTCTGATGGCCCTTTCATGTTTCTTGGCTTTGCCATGCACTATGTTGTTCTTGACTGCTGTGGTCTTGTTGTAGCTGAAATTTGAGGATGCTTCTTTGAACAATTATTGCTGTGGTAAATCGAGAAGATTACACCTTGACATGTTTTCTCTAATGATTTTGCTGTGAGTAGGATCAGGTGTTACTGGAACATCTGCGCAGAGTTCTGAAGGTAATGCCGTGGATAATGATATGAGCCAGCACCAAGCCCGGCTGCAAGCTGCCGCCGCTGCTGCTTCAGTATATGAGAAGTCATTTATTTATCCGCCTGCAAATACATTTTTATGGTACGTGGCTTCTGTCTTGTACATATGAGAATATTACCAAGTTGATAGCATTCTTCCTGTGAGTTCTCTTGAGAGTCGAGATATCCTATCGCAAGAAAGAAGAAGTTTTTAGGATGTAGACAGCTTGATTGCTAGTAGTTGTGGCATGGGTAGCGACATGACTGAGATGGAGAGTCATTTCTCGTGATTTGATGCTTGCTTGGCATCAAGTTGGGAATCCTGTGATGGTTTTGCTGCAATCTTTGTATAGTCGTATTGCAGGGAATCTTGCAGTGTTGCTATCTGTCGAAAGTGTAGAGATTCAATATTTCCAATAGCTTCTGGGAGAGGACAGGGTATCGACATGGAAGATGTGTCATATTTTTCCATTTTCGTTGCATCTTATACTCAATAAAGAAATTCTGCAGTATTTTCATCTTGGCATTTTGGGCAGCTATAGCTTGATTTATTTGGGATGTCAGAGGCTCTGACTTTGAGTGCCTGCTTGGATGTTTTTTTATTCCACAAAAGGGGTTCTCCTGCAACTTTGTTGGTCGACTCACCGAAAACCAATCCGATTGGCTTTGAGCAGGATTTTTAGCGCCTATTTCGATGAGTGGGGGATCAATGGGGTTTAGTAAAGTGCATTCAAAGGCACAACATGAACTGGGGTTTGGCTCAAAACCTCATTTAGGTTTCAAATGCCCCTTTTGAGGGTGCATCCAAATGGGACCCAAGTGATGGCTACCCATTGCAGACACCTTTTTTTTCTTCTGCCATGTGATGTTTGTGCTTCTTGTTTTCTCAATTGCTTTTGTGGGAAAATTTTCCACAGCTAAATGGTTATATTTTCTCTCTACCCACCCATGCAGGACCCCAGCATATGCTTTGCTACCTCAGACTGGTATGTTGGCCTTCCATGGAGAGAACACAGATCCAACCATTGAAACAACTACTTCTGGACAATTGCAAGAACATGGAGATAAAAGTGATCCAAAGATTTTAAACATGTTGGGTTCTCAATTGCAAGCTCAGGAAAGATTTCTCTGGCACCAGATTGAGGTAAAAGTGAATCTCTGTCGACCATCATGATTAAATCACAGCCTTTTGATGCTTGCCTTGTTATGTTTTTCATATATGATTCCCCAGATGCTTCTACCAAGCCAAAGTACCTACCTGTACGGAAGTGATACTATATATATATATATATATATATATATATATATATATATATATATATATATATATATATATATCTTTCATCATCACACCATTGTTCTTTCATCACCATACTGGAAGACATGATCCTGGTCTTCCCTCTATTAACCAAGTCGACTCTCTAGCTGAGGCCAGTATCTTTCTACTTTGACAGCCACAAAATTGCAGTACCCAGATCCTCTCATCACCTCTTGCATGGGTTCCTTAATGAATGATACTTTCAGCTGCATCTGTAGTTGCTGAACTCAAACAGTTTCTTTCATGTTATAGCTGGAGTGTCCGAACTCCTTACAGTGTTTCCTTAATGCGCCATGCCAATGTGGGACACATGGGATCTGGGCCATTCATCAGTTGGAGCCTGCCATTAACGTGCCCAAGCCCAAAGGTCAGGGTGGTCCACTTGGGGATGGTAAAAAAGAGTAATTGGTCCACGTGTAGTGCACCAGATGAGCAGACTGGCCAGATTTTTGGCAAGGGAACACTAATGAAGGGCCTGCATGATGAATGGCATGGTTCTAGTACACTGTACCTTTGTTGGCATGTGCAAGGTGTCTGCAGATGCATGACAGCAAGTAGCATCTCACTTCGACCATCCATCTTTGGCATCTCCATGTCAAAATCTGTACCTGATTTATGTTGATTTTGATTAAGGTAAGCTAGAGCTTGACCTGATTCCAAAGTCCCTGCCAGTTGTAATGGAGTGTGCACTTACTAATGTGAACGGTGCTGTCTTGGCGATTTTTCTTGATTTGCAATGACCATTTACATTTTTGCCGCTTTTAATTCAACTCTGCTTTACAAACAAAACTATTCTCTCTCTTTCCAGTTTCACCAAAGCCAGCTGCAACTTCTGCAGCAACAGACGGTGGAGGAATCGAAGGTTGCTGTCGCTGGGGTGGTGTCCCCTGCCATGCCAGATGGCAAGGGAAAGACTGCAGCAGCTGGTGCTGCTTCTGCATCTGTTTCTGACTGTGGTCGTCACGGGGAGATTGAAGAAGCTAACACAAACTAAGAAATGTAACAAGATTAGGAGATTGAGAAATAGGTAGGGTATACTTCAAATGTTTTAGATTTAGGGTTTGTTTGGTTTCCAGTAGGGTATTGATATGCTGGTCTACCTTTACCACCTTCCGACAGTGGGACTCTTGTGTGACAGGTCACCATTGCCATGTCATGTAGCAGCTCCCCATTGAAATTCTTGATGGAAGGAAGCTGCTACACGAGGGTGGCTTCCCACTGGGAGAAGGTGGAACAAAACCAAGCAATCAGCACCCGTTTGGAAACTAAAACCCACCCTTGTTGAGGATATGGTGTTTTGGTTAGTTTCCACTGAATATACAACTGCACATATGCCACTCCAGATTTGAATGTGGTAGAGAGTCACTGGATGTTTTGGAGGGGTTTCCGCCCCTATAACACCCAAACAGGTACCCTTGAAGGTATCAATGCAATCCATTTTGATTTTTATTGTAATGCATGCATGTTGATGTAATGGGGCAAGTGATTGCGTGCATCCGTAGGGGATAGTCCCACCTCAGAAATCGGGCGGGGACACCGTGTTGTAAAAAAGAAGAAGAAGAAAATAGTATGCATGTTGATGATAATCCATGCATTTAGTTGTCCTTCTACCTCCTCATTTCAGATTGGTCATTTTCAGAATTTTGGTGGATGTGGGATTTTCTCCATAAGAGTGATTTGATTTTCTGGCACCGGTCTTGATATGTATCTACTTAGAAATTGTACATGTGGCATACATTAGCTCAAATTAGATTGACTAAACTGTGGGACCTACAGTAGCTAAGTCCCAGAATCAGATTGGTTGAACATGTTATCTGATGTCTTCAATTGGTATATGAAATAGGTGTCTCAATTGATTGACTAGCTTGGTCGATTAATCGAGTGAGCCTCGATATTATACAAATTGGTCTCTGAACAGTTTTGGATAGGTTTGGTCGATTGACATGGAGGTTCGGGCGATCATTGATATTTGAAAATACTTGTAAACTCTTCGAACACTTTTGAGCATGTTCAAGCGATCGAACATGTGAAGCTTGATCGGTCGAGGATTGCTTGATCGATGCTTGGATCGACGACGCGCGCAATTTTACATAATTGCATGATTAATTTCCTATTCCGGGTGTTATGCTATATATATGGGCGTAATTGCGGGATTATGGTAAAACAATCGGAATAAAACGTTTATAAGGTTTAGATAGGGGAAAATGAGGGTTTTCTAAATTATAACTTTATCCATCTCTTGTGCTTTTAGTTTTCATAGTGTTTGTTATTGCTTTGTGCCGTAGTTTCTTCCTATGAGGGGTTTTCTGCGTAAAATTCATGCTTCCTTTGCGTATGCTTTGTTGCGTTTATTTTTCAATTGTTTGATTTGAATTCGGGGTTTGCTTCCGCGGATTCCCGACAAGTGGCTATTCATTGTGATTCGAGTTTAGATTTGAGACATGATGAGTAAGGGATCTAACGTGTAGTATCAAACATAGCAGTTCACCGAGAAAAACAATTTTAAACTATGAAATGTGAAGATGAGAGATTTTCTAGTTTAACAAGGGCTGCAACATGCACTCCTTGGTGTAGCGAAGCATCCTGTGTTTATGAGTAATGAATAGTGGAAAGAATTTGATGAAAGAACGAAAACCTTAGTTCAAATATATTTAGTAGATGGCGTCCTTTATAATATCCTTAATCAAAAGGCCATTGAAGGATTTTGGACGAACATGACGAAATTAATCTCAAATTGTATGTCTAACCTGAAGATGGCGAAAGGATTCGATCTTAATGATCACATCATCGCATTTAACCAATTATTTAGCAAATTGACTAGTGTGGAAGTGAAGATTGATGAAGAAGACTAACATCTAATTTTGTCTCTCTTTTAGAGTCGTACAATAGTTTTGCAGATACAGTGTGCCATGGTAGGGAAACCATTGATGTCTAAACTGTCATTTCAGCCCTTCAGTCGAAGATGTTGAGAAAAAAGGACAACGGTGTGGTCGAGAAGGGTAAGTCGAGATTTAGATCCAAGTTGAAAGGTAAGGGAAAGTACTGGAATTACAGAAAGTCAGGGCATATGAAGAAGGATTGTCGAAATCCTAAAGCCCAGAAAGGAGAAAAGTTAGATGAAACGTTGAAGAAGGCTAACACAGCGGAATTGAGTGAGTAGGTGGGTAGTAGTGATATTTTAACTGCATCCAAATCCGGTTATCTCAGCAATAAGTGAATTTTGGATTTAGTTGCATCATACCACATGACCTCATATCGGAATTGATTCACATATTACAACGACTGCGATGGTGACTAGGTGTTTATATGCAATGGCGTTGCCTGTAAGGTGGTTGGTGTTGGATTGGTGCGCATTAAAATGTTTTTGATGGGATGAAATATATTCTGATTGTTGTTAGACCTTCCTAAGGAAGAATCTGATATCACTAGGAGCTCTTAAAGCACTTGGGTGTAAATTCACTGGGTTTGATCGTGTATTAAAAGTTTCAAAGGAGACACTCGTTGTAATGAAAGTATAATGGAGTGATAACCTTTACAAGCTGATCGGGAATACTCTATCGAGTGGAGCTACAACATCTATAACGAAGTCCACATTAGCACGTTTGTGGCATGCTCATTTAGGCTACACGAACGGGCACAGTATAAAGGTTCTTTTTTTTTTTTTTTTAATTGTTGCTTGATTTATGCATTTAAAAGAATTGATTTCAATATATGCGAGCATTGTATATATGGTAAATAATCACAATTATCTTTTAATTCGAGAAAATATGTTAGTAAATCGGTGCTTGATTATGTGCTTTCGGATGTATAGGGGCTGTCGCCTGTGGTTTCTGGAGGGGTCGTTGTTTTTTATAACGTTTATAAATAACTATTCTAGAAAAGTTTGGATTTATTTCATGAAGCATAAAATTGATTTTTTCGCCACCTTCAGTATGTGGAAGGCGATTGTACAAAAACGGACATGATGAGAATTAAAAATGTTGAGGACAAACAACGGTAGAGAATTTACTTTTAAAGAATTCAACTAGATTTGTAAAGATGAGGGGATCATATGACCTAACATAATTAGGCACACACTAGAGTAGAATGGTGTAGTGGAACAAATGAATCAAACTTTATTAGAGAGAACCCGAAGTATCTTAAACAATTTTGGGTTAGGCAATGAGTCGTGGATTGAGATTGTTAACATAACTTGTTATTTAGTGAATTGGTACCAGTTTAGGCCAATAAATTGTAAAATTTCAGAAGAAGTGTAGAATGGTCATAATATTGACTACTTAGGGCTGCGACTATTTAGTTATGATGCTTATTCTCATGTACCGTCAGTTGAGAGAGATAAGCTGGACCAAAGAGCGTAAAAGTATACTTTTGTAGGATATGATGATGGTATAAAAGGGATATAAACTGTATGACTGAGTCATATGGAAAATCACAATAAGCCATAACGCTACTTTTGATGAGGATTCCTTACTACATAAGGACGAACACAAAGAAACGTAAAAATCAGCAATTATTGACGTTGAAATCGGAAAAAAAAAAAAGGTGAGGCACAAGAAGAAACCAAGCTACAGGAAAAGGTATAAGAGTAAGTGGAGCTGTCACATGTGAAGAGAAATCCACTGAGTGATCGTAGATTATTAGTAAAATACATATATAACTCGAATATTGCATTCACCCTAATTATGGATGATGGAGATCTGTCTATCTTTCAGGAAGTACTGGATGACTCGAATATTGTATACACCCTCATTACGGATAAGGGAGATTCGTCTACCTTCTAGGAAGCACTAGATGACCCAGATGTTGAGAAGTGGATGTCAGCTATGCGAGACAAGATTGACTCTTTATACAAGAATGGGACGTGAGAGCTTCACTTTGGGTGTAAAACGATCAGGTCTAAATGGATTTACAAGAAGAAACATGATAGATACAATGCTAGATTGGTAGTGAGGGAATATATTTAAGAAGGTGTCGACTTCAGTGAGATATTTGCGTTGGTTTTCAAGCAGGTTTCTATCAAGTTTGTGTTGGTGTTGGTTGTCCAATAAAACCTGGAACTGGAACAAATGGATGTATAAATTGTTTTCCTACATGGGGAATTGTAAGAGTAGATGTATATGAAGTAATCAGAGGGGTTTAAAATTCAAGGGGCAAAGAATAAGGTTTGCAGGTTTATAAGGTCATTGTACGGCCTAAAACAGTATAAGAAATTTGATACTTTCATGGTAAGTCATCGATTTACTAAGAGTGAATATGATCACTATATCTACTTCAATACACTAAGTGATCGTGGATTTATTCTATTGATATTATATGTTAATGATATGCTTATCGCTAGTCAAAGCATGTCTGACATCAACTTATTGAAGACTCAATTATTAGGGACATTCAAAATGATAGACCTGGGGTTTATAAAGAAGATTATCGGCATAAATGTACACAGATATCAGGAGAGGAGTAGATTACAGTTATCTTAGGTAGAATACCTTAAGAATGTATTGGTGGAGTTTGGGATGGACAAATCTAAGCTAATTAGCATACCTCATGTTGTTCACTTTAGACTTTCTTCATAACAATGTTCCATTATAGATGAAGAAAAGTACGTTATGTCTCATATATCATATTTGAGCGCAGTTGATAGCTTGATATATGTCATGATTTATACAGGATTGAATATTTCACATGTAGTCAGTGTTGTGAGCAAATACATGTCAAACCCTAGTAACCAACATTGTGAGGCAGTGAAATGCCTACTTTTTTTTACCCATGAGGTATAATAGACTAAGTTTTGATATTTCAAAAATCACAGAGGAAGCTTGTAGGCTATGTGATTTCATATTACGCAGGGAATGTTGATAGCAGAATGTCGACTTCCGGTTATTCATTTATGCTAATGAGTGGAGCGATCAGTTGGATGTTCAAGTTTAAATCTGAGGTTGCTCTTTCTATAAATGAAGTTGAGTATATGGCAGTGACAGATGCATTCAAGGAATGTATTTGGTTGAAAGGAATGATGAACGAGCTTAGGCTTTAGCAGGAGGCTGTGCCGATTAATTGCAACAATGAAAGCGCGATAAATTTGGCAAATAGTTTAGTTTACCATTATAGAACTATACATATTGATATTCGTCATCATTTTACTCAACAATTGCTTAGGGAAGATAGAGTCACTCTCGAGAAGATCCACACGAGCGTGAATCTGACGAATATGCTTACAAAGGTGGTTCCTGCAGAGAAGTTCAGATTCTATTCTCTCTCTAGGTCTAGTGAAAGTTTGATGAAAATAGAGTATACATGAGATTACAACGATGGTGAAGCTGTGATGAAGGCGAATAGAGTTAGAGCTTAGAGTTATGGTCCATGCTAATTGAAGTCATTCTGGAGATTGTTGTTTGAAGTCTTCAATCTGTACATGAAATATGGGTCTTGATCGACTGACCAGTCTGGTTGATTGATCAGGTGAGCCCCAAAATTATACAAATTAGTCTTTGGACAGTTTTGAACAGGTTCGGTTGATTCATCTGGAGGCTTGAGCAATCAACGATATTTGAAAATACTTATACACTCTTTGGACACTTTTAAGCATGTTCCAGTGATCAAACATATGAGGCTCGATCAATCGAGGACTACTTGATTGATGTCAATCAATACTAAGATGGACGATGCGTGCAGTTTTGCTTAATTGTGCGATCAGTTTTCTATTCCAGGTGTTATGCTATATGCATGGGTGTAATTGTAGGATTATGGTAGAATGATCGAGGATAAAACGTTTTTAGGATTTGAAGAGGAGAAAATAAAGATTTTTCTGAATTGTAAGTTCATCAATTTCTTGTACTTTTTCATTTTCATAGTATTTGTTGTCGCTGTGTCGTGGTTTTTTCCATGTAAAATTTATGTGTCCTTTGTGCATGCTTTGTCATTGTTTATCATTCAACTATTTGATTCAAATTTAGGATTTGCTACCACAAATTCCCAACCGAACAATCCCTAACATTTCTAAGATTATTTGTTGAAATAAGACTAACTATTGGATATTTTCATTTTTAGGCGTCGAATAAATGTCTTAAGAATCCCATTGCTAGATGATCAAACAATCTTTTTGGGTCACAATTCATCTAAACTGGGACCCATAATGTGGACATTCTAATTTAAATTTCTGGCATACCACATGCAATTTCAAATAATTTCCAAGTGCATGTGTATCATCCATCGCCATTCTGCCAGTCTTTTCTCGAAAATGATATATCAGATGCAGGGATCATCTGGGCGGTGGGCTCACTGTTTCCAATTTGGGCCGATGAGATCTTGAGTAACTGGCTGATCTTGTGGCCGGTTGGACCATAAGCTATTTTCCCGACGTAAGGATTGGGTTTCATTGTCCACCTGAAACAAAGGGGCCCACCCATTTTCATTTGAGCCCCATGACACTATTTTCACGGTTCTAGCTCCATGGCTCAGTGATAAATAAACTCTGTTTCAACACTGAGATGATGGGATGAGTGTCCATACGACGTGGGTGCGTAAATTTAAAAAAAATGAAAAAAAAAAAGTAGAGCCATTTTCATGAATGAGGTCACACCAATGGCGATACATGAACCTGGACCCACATTGGGCTGATCAGGTGGGCCACACTTGCAAGTTTAAAGTAGACCACTGACATGCTCCTGATCAGTAGTTCCATGAATATTTCTTCTCCGTTTGCAAATAAACAAGACGAATCTTATGGCATGTGGTGAACGGTCGGATCGTCACACGAGCATGATTTGGGATGGCCAGCAGTTCTAGTGCGGGTTTTGGTCTGGATGACTCTGGCAGTCCAGTCTGCGAGAAACGTCTCGTTGAGTCCTACTGGTTGATCCTTCTGCTTGAGAAAACATCTGGACCGTTGTTGCTCTGGACCAGGGCAATCTAGACCGTCAGTATCCCTCCACGCACCTTCGTAGTTCATTTCGGACCAGCTGGCGAACCATTGATAGATGTATTGCCCGATCCCTGCACCTTCCAACCATCCTTTGGGGAACATTTCCATGACACTGCTTCCTTTGGGCATGAACATCATGTTCGTTAGCTGGGCCCCATGTGCGGTTGCGAGAACGTCGGTATTCCTCATTATCTGTACCTGCAAGCCAAAATCATTATGTATTTTTTAAATGAGGTGTGCTTATATGATCTGTGGGTCCATGGCAACTGTACATTCGATCCAACCCGTCCATCGTGTTCTAACCCTCATGTTCACTGTAGAAACAAAAAATCAGGCTGATCCAAAAATTAGATGGATCAGAACGCAGGGAACAATGTAAAATCATGCCTAAGATCTTCAGATTCACGTGGTGTGGCCCGCCTGGATTTCATAGCGTCCTGGTTTTGTGTCCCTTCGTACTAGTGGGGCTCATATGATGAATGGATTAGATGGCATATACACAATAGGTGTGTCTGACAACGTGGGGAAGGTTTTACTTTTTAGTGGTTGTTCATTCCCCCCAAACAGTTCCTTGTGGTGTGGCCCACATGAATTTATTTTTGTACTTATTTTTGGTCTCATGTCCTAAAAAATAAGATCATATCTAATGTATGGGTCGGATCGGATTCGAAGTTTACGTGGACCAAGTAGAAGGGTGGAGTCCGTACAGAGTAGTATGATTTCTTTAAAAGAAAGAGCATCAAAAGCCATGTGAAGCACCAGTGGTCTAGTGGTAGAATAGTACCCTGCCACGGTACAGACCCGGGTTCGATTCCCGGCTGGTGCATTTCATCTTTTTGGAAGTTGATATTTTGTGGGGCCCAAAAATCACACATCACATTGATAAAGAAATCTCACCGTTCATCACAAAGGGAAACCGTCTACACGTTACCCATGTGCCAAAGGAACAAAGGCGTGCTACAACCAAGCCGCCAGACGGATGGGTCCCAACATCCAGATGCCCTGGACAAAAGATTGCCCCCGCCCTTGATCAATTGAGCCATCCTTTTGTTTATAGCATTGTGGCCAGTTTGTAACGTGGACCCCCCTGATTTCCGGGAAGAGCCATCTACATGGTGGGACCCACCTGATGGACAGCTTTGATCATACCCAAGTGACAAATTTTATTTTTTATAAATTTTAATTTTTAAATCATGGTGTGAAAAACCCCATTGACGGCTTGGATCACACCCAAATGGGGGCAAAAAAAAAAAAGTTTAAAAAATATAATCTTGGTGGGAACCATCAGATGGACGGCTTAGATCATACCTGATCACAGAAGCTCATATTCTTCAGATGCACCAGCTTTAAGGTGCATCCAGCAACCTTGTTACACTCCCTCTCCATCACTAGCTTCACTCCACTCTCATTCCTGAAAGCTCTCTTCCCATCCCTCCCAATCAAAGTAATCCTCACCCCTTTGTTATCTCCTTCACTTGTATCCTTTTGTATTGTAGCATTGCAGAAATCCCAGCATTTGCATCTGATCATCTCAAACAGCCCATGCCTCCTCTCACTAGACATCTTCCCAAGTCCCCTCCTGAAAATCACAGCCTTCTCAAAGCAAGCACTTTCATGTCTCTCCAAGCTATCAAAAACCACATTGCTACTGCCCAAACAGGCCTTCATGAGTTCTGATATCCACCCCCCTACATTTTTAACAACACCCCCACTTTTGAAAACCACAAACCGGGCTGGCCGGGTGCAACCATTCTCCATCATCCATGAGAAGAAGACGGAGAGGGCGTTGAGGCTGTGCCATGGGTTCTCGTAGTCGTAGAAGCTGTCGGCCACGAACGTGAGGCCCGGGAGGACTGTGGAATCCGGTGGGAATGAGTGGCCCGCCGCGATGAGCGTGTAGGATCTTTGGTAGGTGTTCATGCAGAGGGTCATGTTGTGAGGGGGATGGGAGGGGAAGGTGAAGTGCTCTGGCATGCCATGCAGGCTGTGGCCTGTGAGGGTGCTCATGAACCATGTCTTGTTTGGGTGGGTGTAGGGTGGGACCCTTGGGTCCTTTAGTGGGTGGAATGTGGGGCCCACTTGGGGATGTGGGTTTGGAGATTGGTGGTGGTGGGCTGTTTGGGCTGTTGGGGAGCTGGATTTGAGGAGGGCAAGGGATTGGAAGGTGATGATTAGGAGGATGGAGGTGGTGTAGAGGAAGGGGTGGGTGAATTTGGTTTTCTTGTGGAGTTTTGGTGGTGCGGTCTTGTGACTGTGGGGTGGTGGACAGGATGATGAAGGGTCCATGGTATTTGGTATTTGGCCTTTGGCTACGGAGGAGCTGCCGATACAACGTGGTGGCTTTTCATTTAGGCTCTCTCTCTCTCTCTCTCTCTCTCTCTCTCTCACGTTTTTTGGGCATGCTTAGACAGGGTTAGTTAGTGTTTTTGGGTGTTTGGAAGCGTGAGATTTGTGTGTTTTTATTCTGAGATCTACGTTGGTAGTAGACACTTTCTTACGAAAAAGGTGCCATGAGATTCTTGAAGGTTGGAAACATGCGTGAATCTCAATTTTCTGTTACATTCATTTTCCTTAAGTGGGCCCGTCGATGTTCTCATCCACGGGCCCTACACAAGTACGTGGACTGCCAAATGTGGTTCACACAGCATTTTGACTGTGTCCACCTCTTCTTTTGTCCGCATGTGTCCCACCAGATGAATAGATTGATCTAAATTTCCAGCCACGCGATCTTCCTGGTGTGGGCGACTTAATGGGTGGATTGGATCAAGTAGCAGACTGCCCAGAATTGTGGCCAAAACAAATCTCTACAGACATATGGCCCATCTTCAATACAAATGAATTGTTCACTTAGTGGGCCCTACCGTGGATGCTAAATAACATAAATTTGCCTTGAGCTGTTCACTTAGCCATCTTTATCTTTTGACCCATCAGATTTCTGCGGTGGGAAACCCTCATCGGCCCTACTGGATAAATAAATCTCGTATATGACGGTGGATTCGTGTATGGTGAAGATTGAAGCCGTACTGAAATGAGGGTGCCTCCGATGGCTATCTGTTTAAAGGAAGGATTCTAGGCCCGATAACGGACCCATGGTTGGCCAGGGTCGAAAGGCTGGCCAGACCTACTGACACAACCAGATGGAGGACTACGGTCCAATTAGATGGTTAGGATTTGTCCAACTTGTACTCATGGTCCATTCAGGTGGGGCCCACAACTTTGCAACTTACCAATTAGCCCAGTGCTGTCGATTGGCTGGGCCCAACCCACCTGACCAAAGGTTCAAATCCAGGCCTGGCGCTTGACAGCCCTACCCGTAAATAGCCTTTGTTCTCTGGTTAAATGTGGTCCAGTGGGACCATGAAATCTGACCAACCCCACCCGTCGGATCTACTTAGAACGGTCCCGATCATCAACATGTGCTGATGCGACCTTGTCCCTATCACAAAAAAGGGGGCCCATTTGACAAAATTGAAAACTCATGCAAACCGTGCAAAAAGAGAAGAAAGATAAGGAAGCTTTGCAAAGAGGAAAGAGTGAGAAGAAAGCAATCTTCCAGAAGAAAAGGAATCCTTCTCATTTGTACAATCTCCCAGGAGAAGGGATGCCACACAGATAATGTGGGGTCCTCCACTTAGGATCTCACAAATAGGCCACATAATGGGCCAAAATGTGCTCAAGCAAGTGATAATAGATTAAGTTTCAATATATGGACTAATCAGCATAGTGAAAAGGTCAAGTCCAATGCCACAATTGGGTTGTTTCAATTTGAAGGAAGGAGCAATCAATCTAGACATGACGGCAAGAGTGGTTCGGTTATCAGAGTCTTGAACCTGGCTATGTTGTTCATCAGGAATTGGGTTTCCTAACAATTTTTGTGCTTCTTTGGGGTGGGTAGCCTTGGGGCTGGCTTGTATATTGTATTTTCTTTTTTTCTTTTTTCTTTTTTGTTGCCTTTGGCATTAATAAATTGCATCATCTTTTCAAAAAAATATCAAAGATCGTCAATACTTAATGTTTAAATAATCTATGTCAATCACTCTCTCATATTTAGAGAGTCCTCAAATCTCCTTCAAATGGAATACGAAGGATTCTTATGAGGTTGGCAACAAGATATTATTCTTGGAAGTCCAACAATGGATAATTATATTAATACAACAAAGAAACTACACCATGTATTTAAAATGAAGAGCTAAAATGACTAAAAGTAAATATTACGTCCTAAGACCATCAATCGTTTGTTGAGAAGAACTCCATAGTATAAGGAAAGGTATCATCATCCAACAACCTAACTTGATGGATCGAAAGTAAGTGTCAAATTGGAAGAGAACGAGCCTACATGATTAAAAATAATTTTTTTAAAAAAAATGTGCTACCACTTGGAAAGAGAGAAGTTCACATACAAGTGTGGAACTGATAGAAACAATAGACAGAACAAGGGCCGATAGAGCATGCTTATAGGAGATTGTGGAATAGAACAAAAGCTAAAGGATTCAAGATGGCTACAGTTGGTTGTATGCAGGAATGGGCAACACTGAGGAGGAGGAAAGGAAAGGATAGTTGTAGATAAAGGCTTGAATGATAGAATAGAAGAGCTCAAGAGAAAAAATTTGGTTGAGGATATAATTAATATTGTTAGTGCGTGCACCTTAAGTATCAAAAGGCAATTTTGAAAAGCATTGTATGAGATTATTCAATCACCAAACAAGTAAAATGTATCTACAGATGAAAAGATAAGCGAGCACGCAGCGAATGATATTAATGGTATGACAGGGTACATGAGGGGCATGATTTCTGACGAAATAAATGATTCAAAAGTGGCAATCCTTGTGCTTGCAATAACATGTAACTTAGCAATAAGAAAGAAAGAAAGAAAGAAAGAATGAAGAAGGTATGAGAGTAGAAGTTGCCTAAGAATAAGATGGTAGAACTTAAAAGGAGAAAGATTAATATCATTTAGAGAAGAAGTGATAAAAGAAGGCAGGTAAATCTTAAAAGATTAAGACAGGAAGATCTGGATAGAGATGTTGATCACATAAAGATTTAGTCAAGAAGATGTCGATGGAGACGTTGAATGCATAGGAGTGGAGAAAGAATTGTCTAGAGAACCCAAAAGTGAGAAGGCGGACATTAAAACATGGTAGTCAAGGATAAGATCTATAAGGTAAGTAGCAAAGAGATGAGAAATTATAAAGAGTTGTAGATGATAGAAATTTGAAGCACCTCAAAATCTATCAAATTGATAAGGAAGATTAGAAAGTAGCAAGGTCAAGTATAAATCTTATAACAAATTGTATGATAGATTAAGACTTTGATAGAGAAAGATATCTACAAACAACTAAAAAAAAGGAGAGGAAGGAGAGGAAAAGGAGAAATATAAACCACTTTGAATGCGTACGAGGTGAGAATCAATTAGTCTCGGTGAAGCCAGAGAGCTCTGTCTATTGCTGCCCTACTTTGCCATTTGTTTTGGTGTGTCGGGAGAGCTCTTGATGTCTCCTAGATGATATTTTTTTATCTTTTGCTTTGTGCTATTAATTGAGGCTATATGATAGGTGAGGGCCAGTTATTTTGTGTCACCCACCTGAATTTTGTACAGCTAGCTTCTTTTTTTTTCTTTTTTCTAGTTCCTGTAATGAAGAGAGTGGCCCTTTTTTTTTTTCCTCAAATTTTCATTGACAAGGAGAATTGAGCTTACAAAAAAAACCACTGAGCGGGGGCTGAGGCGAAAAATAGCCTAAGACCCCCTGCTGTACATGAATTCACATGTGCTCCCACCTTTGAGAAAAAATAAAAATAATAAAATAAGGTAGAGATGAGGAGGTTGATGTATAATGATGCTGGCACAGGGATAAAACCAGAAGCATCGGACCCTATGGGTTAGGAGCATGTGTTTATTATCATAGCATTCAGGCAAACTAATCTTAACAAGGACAAGGAAAGTAAAGGCTATGGGGAGAGAAGATATACATATAGAAGTGCAAAAATCATAATCATTGAAACCTTATCCCCATTAATTGGGTTCAGCTATATGAATCATGTTGCACCATTCCACTCTTTTAAGGGCAACACCTTGAGTTAGACCATAGATCATCAAGTCTTTTCTTAATAGTTACTACCCCTTCCACATCCTTAGGCCTTCCCCTTGCCCTTTTAGAGCCTTTAACTTGTACCAACTCAGTCCTTCTAACCAGCATGGTTCTCATTCACTGTCACACCAAACTAAACCATCTAAGTCTAATTTCCCTCATGTTATTACCTATTAGTGCTATTCCTAAACTCGCTCGAATACATTAATTTCTCGTTCTATCCTTCCTCATCTTCCCACGCATCCTTCTCAACATCCTTGTTTCAGCTACATTCATCTTATGAATATTTCCTTGACTACCTAAAATTTTGTCCCATAAAGCAAGGTTAACCGGGTGAATGATATTAGGCATTATATATATATATATATATATATAGAGAGAGAGAGAGAGAGAGAGAGAGAGAGAGAGAGAGAGAGAGAGGTGGGAACACACCACCTATAACTTTTTTAATACTGTGTGGAATTGAATTATGTTGGTTACTTGGGCTTTTTTTAAAAAAATTACAAGCCAAGAAATGCCACACGAGTGGAGTAGCACCATAATAGCTTTCTACAAGAATAAAGGGAATGCACTAAGTTACACCAACTATTGCAGGATCAAACTTATAGAGCCATATAATGAAGCATTCAAATAGAGTATTGGAATAAAGATTGAGATAAGCAGGGAAAAAAAAAATAGAAAATCACTTTGGCTTTATGCAAGAGAGATCAATATTTGAAACTAACTTTCTGCTTAAGCAATTGATGGAAAATTACCCAGACAAGGGAAAGAAGTTTTACACGGTTTCCAAAACTCTAGAAAAAGCATAAAAATAGAGTTTTGGGAAGGCTATATGGTGCTAGATGAGGAGGAAAGGGGTCCCAAGAGGTTATATCATCATTAAAAACATAATCAGGATGCACCCACAAAATTTTAAAAAGGCCTATGGTGAGACTGGTGAGTTTCAGTAGTAGAGGGTCTTTATTAAGGGTCATATTAAGCTCTTAACCTTTTTGTACTTGTTATGGATAAATAAGTTGTTAGTATCCAAGATGAGGTGATTAGCACATCTTATTTTTGGCTGATGTAGCATTAGTTGAAGAGACTAGAGAGGGCATAAATGCTAAATTGAAGGCTTGCAGGATGGCTCCACAATCTAAAGGCTTATTAATTAGCAGAACCAAAACGGAGTATTTATAATGATATCTTAGTAAGATAGTTACAGAGGAAAGACTTTATTTAAAATCAATGATCGAGATTTTCCTCAAAGATAGGTGTTTTGGTACCATGACTTTATTCAAAAGGATGGAAGGTCAACAAGAATATTTCCAATATTATTAGAACTAAGTGGATGAAGTGGAGATGGACTTCTAGAGTGTTTTGTAATCATTGAATGCCTATGAAACTTGAGAAATATAAAACAACTATTTGCTAGCTAAATATTTGGAGGATGTTGTTGTGTGATGAAAAGGATGTTGAGCAGAGATTGAATGTTTACAAAGATGAGGATATTAAAATCAAAGTTTGAGAATGTGAGGAAGGATAGAACTAAGACTAAGATCATCCAAAGCAAACTAGGAGTTGTCCCAATAAAAGATGAAGTTAACCAATCACAGAGTTCCTCCTTTGGAATGGGAAAGAATCAAGTGGCTCATGAAAATCCCACCTGATACCTATACTGCTACGTTGAAAGGAATAGTCCATCTGTCAGGTGAACTCCACGGTAGATGGGCACGGATTGGACAACCGCAACCGTCCAATCGATGTGTACTTTTGCAAGCCACCGATCACATGGCTGGGATTGTCCAGCCAGTTAGTAAGCCGGTAGAACATTTCTGTGCACTGTAGACGGCCAGGTGTATGGTGGGACCATCCAAATGAATGTTCAAGATCATCATACAGGTTACCAGGCTACGTGCGATGCTCGATACGCAGAAATTGTACACATGGCATATATTAACTGGATAAACTGACTAGATTGTGCAGTCCTCTGTCTCCAGGTCACATTTCCAAGATCAGATAGGTTGAACAATCCCGACCTCTGATTGGTGGACCTTGTTTGCAGAAAAATTGGACCGTTGGATATATTTCATTCTTAACCGTCCAATAAATGCCCACCAATACCATAGTGAGATAATAAAACAATCTTAATTTTTGGTTCGTGATACATCTATACGGGGGCGCGTAAATTTGGACAGTTTTTTTGACTGCTTGTATTCCACGATCGCAAATTCTAAGTAATTCCTAAGCGCCTGCGTATCATGTATCACGCTCTACCAAAGTAGCTAAGTTTTTCATAAAACCAGACGCTCCAAAATATTTTGAGGGCAATTTTGTCATATCATCTACTAAAAAAACGGACAGTATAATGCTTAAAACTACAGAAATACCCTTGGAAAAGGGCACTCTCTCCCATCCGCTCAGCAACCCGCAGGAAGATAACCGTGGGGCATCAAGTTTCAAACTACATTCCAAGACCACTTCTGTAAGGGCCTGTTTGGATGCCTGTAACTTTTCTAAAATGTAAGTAAGTTACGGGTGACTTTGTTACAGTTGACGTTTGGGGGAGGAAAGTCATAGGTGACTTTCTCTCAACCTGCAACTAAGTTACAGGAGAAAGAGCCGAAAATCTTACAAGCGCTACAGTCGTTTTTCAAGTTACCTGTAACTAACGGTTGAAAATTTTGAAATGAAAATCGTTGAGAAGAATCGCACCTGCATTGAAGAAGCGTACCTACCTTCTCAGATGGAGTGAAGGCCTCCGTTTCCCTCTCTCAGTCTCATTCTCCCTCTCCCTCTCTGATCCAACTTCAGCGGGGTTAGAAAACCCCTTTCTTTCTTTCCTTTTTTTTTTTTTTTGGTTTTCCTTTCCTTTTTTTTTTTTTTTCATCGGGGTTGACAAAGGCAGTTTGGCTAGAGGCGTGGGTAACGTCCGATGGTCTGTGGGGTCCAACATCCTGTATTTGTTTTATCCATGCCGTCCATTCATTATTTTGGATTGTTTTAGGGCTAGATTCCAAAAATGAGGCATATCTAAATCTCAGATGGACCACACCACACAAAATAGTAATGATTGAAAGTCCACCGTTAAAACTCCTTAGGCCACTGTAATGTTTGTTTCACATCCAACCTGTTGATTAGGTCAGAAAGACCTGGATGAAGGGAACAAAACAAATATCAGTTTGATCCAAAACATCAATGGCCTACCAAAAGTATTTAATGGTGGGCATTCAATCAACATTGTTTCTAGTGATTTGGTCCACCTAGGATTTTGATGTACCTTATTTTTGGGTTGATTTCTTGAAATGATCTAGAATAATGGATAGATGGCGTGGATAAAACAAATACATCATGGTGGGGCCCACATTCCATTATTCATTTTGTATAAGTGAGGCATGTTGGTCAGTGCAACTTGTCCCCGTGCAGGTCCCAAATCTGTTTTAACATATGATGAGCCCACTTTTATGGCCTACCTATTGATTTGTTTAGCCTAAGAATCAACCAAACTATTCATTTACATGGGCTTGATAAAATGGAATAATTTTATCCAATCTTTTTAACGTGTAAATCTGATTTTTCAATGATTCACTATTTCAAGCTCTACTTAATGTGAATATGCAACTTATTACCTATAATAAAGTTTCAAGTTATCCAAACACAAAGGGCCTGTTTGATTTTCCAATCCCAAGGGAAATGCCCCATGAATGGTAATAAATATTTCCCTCCTTAGTTGCCACACTCTTCCCTATAATTGATTTGACGACTTACTTTTTGGGGTAAAAACGGCAAATATTGTGAAATATTTATGGGTCCCACTGTGATGCATATCATATATCTATACCGTTCATCCATGATGAATTTATAATATAAGCCAAAAAAATGAGGCATATCCAAAGCTCAAGTGGACCACGCCATAGAAAAATGTGAATCAAATACTTACCGTTAAAAACTTCCTGAGGCCATTGTTTCTTTTGGTATGGGCCAGTTGAGTGTTGGATCAACCTCATTTTTCTTCGAATATCTCAAAATGTTGTGATAAAATGGATGGACGGAACAGATATGTCATATACATCAAGATGGAATCCTAAAATGGCCGCTACTACTTTTGAACCAGTTTCCAAGAATGAAATTCCCATGAATATCCAAACAGGTGAAACGGTAATAATAAGCCATTTCCAGGGTATTTACCGTTTCCCGGTGAAACGATAAAAATTAAACAGGCCCAAAAAGTAAGTTAACTGTAAGTACGTTACAGCTTATATCCAAACAGAATACCTGCATGTGACATTCTTACAACTTAAAAAAGTTACAGGCATCCAAACAGGCCCTAAATTTACAAAATTTAGAGGGTAAAACCATACCACCGAAAAAGAAAAAAAGAAAAAAAAAACCTTAGAAACAAGATATCTTCACTGACCTAAGATGGACACCACATCACCTTCGAGATCTAGGGCCAACCACGTGAATCAATCGTCGCCGTAGGCAAGGAACCGATAGAGCTCCTCGTACGGACCGTCGAAGTAGAGGTCCGCCTCGAACCATTTGGGGTAGCGGACGACGTCGCCGGCCTCGAACCGCATCGACCGCTTGCCGCCCTCGGGCACGACCCTCACTTCCCCTCTCACAATATAGACCAGCTGGTCCACGTGCCAGTCCCAAGGCAACCGGCACTTGCCGGTTTTCCACATCGACCACCGAGAGACGCCCAGCTCCTCCAGCCGCTTCTTCGGTACCCCTCTCTCCACCCGCACGTGGTAGAGCTCCTCCAGCGGTTTCTCGAACCTTGCCGTGACTGTTCGAGCCCTGGGCCCGATCTTGTTCGGGCTTGTACGGATCGGTACTCGGCCCGAGGACGGTAGGAGGGAGGTGCTGAAGCTGAGGGCTCCGCTCGCCATCTGCTGCTGCTAGTTCGTTCAAAAGCCGAGGGCTTTTTTTTTTTCTTAACGAAATAGAGTTTTATCCGAAATAGAGTCTTACCCCTTTACCCTTCACCCGGTGGGAAGAGAAAAAATGCCCTTTTTTGGGCTAAAACTTTGATACTCTGGCGGAGTATGATGGATGATACTCGGGCACTTGTAGAGAATACTTCGAACATGTACACGTGGCATACATCGTCATCGTCGTCATCTAAGCCTTATCCCGACTAATTGGGGAGCGGATTAGGTGCGGCCCTTGCCCCGGCCTAACCCAAGACCAGGGACGCGGGTTGCACGCCGAAAGCTTTCGGAAGTTCTTCCTGCATGTGGAAGTTAGGTGGGACCCGCCGTGCAGTTTTTCATAAATCCACCCCGTCCATCCTTTTATCCAGCTTATTTAAGGATAAGAGGACAAAATTGAGATGGATCTATGACTCAACGAAGCCACGCAAGAGGAAACAGTGAGTATTGAATGACAACCGTTGAAACATTCGTATGGCCACAGAAGTTTTGCATCTGGCTAATCTTTTCGGTGCTTTCAGTTCATCCCAATGGAAATGACCTTATCAACGGTTTGGATGGCATATAAACATCAAGATGGACTCAAAAAGGTTTCAATTGTAAGAATTTCATTCCCCACATATCAATCCGTACAGATTGAATTCCCACCACTCAGGCCTTTGTAAGCCTCCACAGTTTTGCCGATATTTGTACATGCCCTTCGTCCTGATGGGAGCCACTCTATGAACGGATTGATTGGCATATAAAAGACTACGGTGCGCAGGGAAGGTTTCAACGGTGGGCCTGAGTTTTGAATGTGCATCACTTTGGACAGAGTGGATGCAACAGGGTCATGGCAGTGGGCCAACCAGCATTGATTGACAGGCACCCTTTGATTTAGAGGATCTGGGAGGGACGCCACTTGCCTTAACCCCAGGCAGGCTCTGCTGGGATACTGGTGTTTTTGTTATATCCACTCCGGTCATTGGTTTAGTCAGTTGTTTTAGCGCATAAGCCTAAACATGAATGTTTACATGAGTCGAGTTAGCTCTCCGGATCGGCTTGGGAAAGCTCGACTCGACTCGGATCGAAACTGTGTTTGAGCTGAGTCAAGCCAGTTTTAATAAGCTCGAAACATTTTGAGTTAAGTCTGAGCTAGACCTACCTTGACTCAACTCGGTATTGAGCTCGACTCGACTCAGTTTGGCTCAGATTGACTCGGATCGATTTTTCAGACCAACTCTAATCCTAGCGGACAGCTCCCAAATCATAACCCATTTGTCCAACCCTAACCCCCAAATTCTCTCAGCTGTCTGTTTACCTAAATCTAAACCAATTGTTTAATGAAATGACTCAACCAAGTGTCGGCTGGTGGCAAGGAAGGTATGTATGTGAAACAAATATCTATTCTTCTTGATTTTCATGTTGCCTACGAGGTGTTTGATGAAATACCTGTAAAAATCGTTGCTGCTATTTTACGAACAGTGAGAATTTGAGATGCAGTCGATGCGTTTGTGAAAATGCCACGGAGGTGAACTCGGATCGATCTTGCCTCGAACTGGCCCGAGCTACTAACCGAGCTGAGCTAGCCAGTCAGGCTCAAGGACCAAGCCGAGTCGAGTTCGAGCTTGGGTTGGCAAGTGGCTGAGCCGAGTCGAGCTATGCCAAGCTCAACTTGGATCGACTCGTGTACACTTCTACCTAAACAAAGGAGACATCCCAAATTCAAGTGGGCAACACTAAGCAAGGGCCCGCATGAGTTTTTGATCGGGCTTATATTTTTGTTTTCCTGAGTATTCCGTGAGAATTGCCAAGAATTGCCTTATAAACTGATTAGGTGATATATATACATCACATGGAGAAATGGGATCTTTTGTTTGCCACAAATAAGAATTATATGTTTTCATATATCACGATAGGCATATCATCATTGTCTTTATCAGCACTACCACATTAAATACAGCATGTGATAATGTAACTTGTTGATGCAATTATCTGGTTCGTCCTCCTGGACCCTTGTATGCCTGCACAGAAAGAAAACAAAGGAGACCCTGGCTCGAGCAGGGGACCCTCCGATGCCAAAGTCAGGCCTGGACTCGGGGTCTCAAAATATTGAAAGATTTTTAGGAGGAATTTGTTTCGTACCTCTCAAGGTGAGGGCCCCCCCTTCTTTTATAGCTGCTGGGGCATTTAATCGTACGAGGATTCTCTTCCTGGTATTGTGCGCGGGATCTTCTCCTGGGATCACGGAAACAGGATCGTGTCCGTCTCGTGCCTTCATCAGATCCCGTGAGCTTCGGGATCGGGAATCTTATCCCAAGACATCCGGAGTGCGGCTTCATCTTGTGACGGTCGATCCGATAAAGAGGTCCGCCCGAAGCATGCCCGAGACACTGACGACTCGTCAGGGCCGACTCAACCTTTGCCTCGGTCTAGCGAATAATTCCTCGGATTTGACACATCCTTTGGTGACCCGAGGCATTAAGTCCGAGTCTGCGGACTTGTATGTTTTGTCCCCAACAAGACTCACTACTCAAAAGTAGTAGTCATATGACACTGAGGAGTAGCGAGTGCTGAGTCGGTTCATAACTTAGTCCGAGACGAGAAGTAGTCGTTAAGCGCATTCATTGAGACCTTTGATGGGGGACGGTTCAGCTTCTGACATCGTATGCGCCGTTAGCCATCAAATCGCAGGTCCCGCCAATGAGGATTGGACACGTAGTAAAGCTATTATTGTTGCTAGTCGGCGTGCGCCACGTGTCGAGTGGGGGAACCGATGCAGGCGTCGAATCATTTCCCCATTAATGTCTCCGCCGTAGGGCGACCTTATAAAACGTCAGGGGTCCCGCACTTTGAACTTTTACTGCTCTTGCCATTCTCGCTCTGCGTTTTCCCTGGGATTTGCGTAGCCTTTCATCTCCTTCCTTTCTTCTCTCTTTACCGTCGGTGCTTCTTTCCGCCATTGTTCCTTTCTCTCCGGTGAGTTTCTCCTTCCTCTTTATTAGATAATAATAATGGCGGATAGGAGTTCTCAAAGCCCCCAGGTGGGAGTTTCCGGAGACGAAGGCGAAGCGCAACGTTTTTGGAACGTTGCGGAATCGCCCTCTTTACTAACGGAGATAGCAGTGGATGCCAACGCTGCTTGTATGCCTGAGAGAGTCACCGACGATCAGGCGGAGCGCCCTGCTTCCGTCGTTCCTTCCCGTGGCGGGTCATCCTTATTAACCCGCCCGGGGGGCCCAACTTACCAAGGGACATGGAGGAAGATGAAGAGGAAGAAGATGAAATTTTAATCGCCGGAGGAACCCCTGACCCAGTTCCTGCTGATGAATCGGCGCAGGCCGAGTCTGAAGGGGAAGAATCGGGGGAAGATTTAAGCGGTCCGGTTCCTTCAGTCTTGACTGAAGCGGACTTGGACAGAATCCGAGTCGGGTATCATATCCCCGAGTCGGTCATCACGTATCTTCCTCGCCCGAATGACCTGACGGATCACCCTCCCGCTGGGGCAGTCGCAATTTACCAAGTATCGATGCAGTGCGGCTTGCATCTGCCCCTTCAGGCCATCGTCCGGGGAGTTTTATCTCGCATACAGATTGCCCCGAGGCAGATAGTCCCGAATGGGTGGAGGAACTTACTCGGATGTGCGGTGTTGTGGGCTGAGATGGAACAGCCACCGCTCACAGTCGACGAGTTTCTCCACCTGTACCAAGTGCGGGTAAATCCGAACTACCCTGGCTTCTACGTCTTTGCTGCTTGGCGAGGCGGAGGCGGTTCCCTGATAACCGACCCTCCCACTTCCAACAAACATTGGAAAGAGCGTTGGTTCTGGGCATGTGGTCGATGGGAGACGGACGAGTCCGGGTCTTGCGAGGCTCGTGTCCCTCGGACATTTCAGAGAGCAGGTGACTTGGGTCTTCTCTCCCTCGCCCTTTTTCATTTTTTTTATTTTTTTTATTTTTTATTTTTTTTTTTGTCTGACGGACTTGTGTTTGGCAGATATTCCGAAGAAGCGGCCGAAGCTTGGCTCCAGTGCCTCGGCTCGGATTAAGGAGTTGAGGGCATTGAATCCGAGAGATAGGTCTTGGAAGGTGCTTCTACAACCGGAGCGCCTTCATCTTGCAGGTCTGGACTCGGAAGTTACAGGTAATTGAGAATGAGTTTTCTGGGTCTTCCGAATTTCCCCCGACCTGATTCGCCATAACTTATTCTTTTTTTTTTATATTTTTTTTTAACAGACCTGCCCGAAGCTCGTCCCAACCTCAGGATTATCCTCGAACCGGAGATGACTGGAGCTCGTCCTGCCCTCAGGCCAGTCACGAAGTTGAAGGCTCCTCCGCGGTCAGTTCTTCTTTCGGAGCCTCGGCCGCCGAAGAGGCAAAGGGTGCTGCGGAAGGAGAAAGAGCCAGCGAGCTCTTCTGCCCCTTCCGTCGTGGTGATTCCCGACCCGGACGAAAGGGCGGAGGAGACGGCGATTGCTGCTTCGGACCCTCAGACGGCACCTGACTCGGCACGCGTTGAGACGGATATTCCGAGTCGGGAGGAGGAGGCCGGGGCCGCGTCCTCCAGGGGGGAAGGAGAGGCCAGGACCGCGCCCTCCCGAGGGGAGGAGACGAACCAGGAGGGGCCGTCGGTCCTGCAGCAAGTGGTGTCGGGGATGGTTCCTTGGGCCCTAGCCCACGGGTGTGAGAGAGAGTTCGTGAAACTCTACAACGCCCCGTCGTCGCAGACCGTCAGCCACGCTGCTCGGATGCTTTTTGAACTTGCTCCTTGCTTAATCAAGGCCAGCAAGGAGCTATCCTCAACTCATCGGCTGCAGGCTCTTCTATCTGAGGCCGAAGGTCGTCGCGAAGAGGCCGAGATCCGAGTCGGCATCCTGACAGGCGAGGCGGCCCTTGCCCGGAAGGCTGCTGAAGACGCGAGGGCAGAGGCGGCTTCCTCCAGAAGAGCCCTGGACGAGGCGAAGGCTGAGGTCGCTCAAGCACTGGCCTTACTCTCCAAAGCTGAAGAAGAGAATCAGCAAGTTCTGGCAGCCCATGCTTCGTGCGCGGATGACTTAGCTCGGGCTAAGCTTGAGGCGGCGGAACACATTCAGCGGGCCGACGAGGCAGAGAAGTCCAGGGACCAAGCTGTCCAAGCTTTCCTTGAGTCGGCCGAGTTTGAGGACGAGAGGGATCGCCTGTTCCAGAGCGGATATCTGGAATGCGTCAAGGATATAAAGAAATCTTTTCCTGACCTTGACCTTTCAGAAATCGAAGGCGGGGCAGCCTCAGAGTCCGAGAATCCGGACGCCGCCGCTGAAGACACAACTGCCGGGGACGGGACCGACGCATGAAGACTTTGGTTTTTTATATGTATATATGATTTTTGCTCCGATGTATTCGGTTGCTTTTGTACTTACACATATTCGGACGAATGAAAAAGAAAAGCATGTCTTTATTCATTTGACTCGGCTTTACTCTTCCTCAGGGTCTTTAAACATCAAATAGCAAGCTAAGGATAGTAGACCTTGAGGTGTTCAGCGTTCCATGGATGAGGCAATGACTGTCCGTTTAGGTCTTCTAGCCGATATGTTCCTGGTCTAATGGTGCCCGAGACGATATAGGGTCCTTCCCAATTGGGTCCCAGTGTACCCGACCCAAACTCTTTGGTGTTGGAAAACACTTTCCGAAGAACCATATCTCCCCTTCGGAATCTTCTAATCTTAACTCGGGTATTGTAGAACCGAGTCACTTGTCGTTGTCGAGCCTCCGTGCGCAGCCTCGCCCTTTCCCTTTGTTCGTCCAGAAGGTCGAGTCCGAGTGCAAGGAGTTCTTCATTCTCTTCTGCATTGAATAAGGTGATTCGAGCCGAAGGTAATCCGATTTCGACGGGAGTGACTGCTTCCGAGCCGTAAGCGAGTGAAAACGGAGTTTCTCCTGTGGTCGTTCGGGTTGTAGTTCGGTAAGCCCAAAGAATTTTCGGGAGCTCTTCGGCCCATGCTCCTTTGGCCCGGCCAAGCTTGGTCCGAAGATGTTGCTTGATAATCTTGTTAACTGCCTCGACTTGTCCGTTGGTTTGAGGGTGATGCGGTGATGAATAAATATTCCTGATCCCGAGGTTCTTGCACATCTCACGAAAGCTCTTATTATCAAATTGTCTTCCATTGTCTGTGACAATGGTACGGGGTACTCCGAATCGGCAGATAATGTTTTTCCATACAAACTCGGTGATCTTCTGCTCGGTTATTTTGGCTAATGGTTCTGCCTCGGCCCACTTCGTAAAATAGTCCACTGCTACCACAGCAAACTTGGTCTGCCCTTTTCCCATAGGGAGCGGTCCTATGAGGTCGATGCCCCATTGTGCGAAAGGCCAGGGACCAGTCATCGGCGTCAGTGCCTCGGGTGCTTGCCTCGGAATTGCCGCAAACCGTTGGCATCTGTCGCATTTTTGAACGAGCTCACGAGCGTCGTGTTGGATAGTGGGCCAGTAGTATCCCTGTCGTAAGACCTTGTAGGCGAGGGATCGCCCTCCAGAGTGGTTTCCGCAGATTCCTTCATGAATTTTCCGTAACACATAGTTTGCCTCGCTGGGTTTGAGGCACCGCAGCAACGGGGCGTAGTATCCTTTCTTATAAAGGGTCCCGTTGAGTATGGTGTAACGGGAAGCTCGGATCTTAATTCGTCGGGCCTCGGTGCGATCCTCTGGCAACTTTCCTTCGTCAAGGAATTGGCGGATTGGATCAATCCAGGATGGTTCCGAGTCGATTGTATTGACGGCCTCGCTAATTGGCTCGTCTATACTTGGTTTATCGACGTATTCGACAGGGACGGACCTGGGTATATCGTCTTCTTCGGCCGAGGCGAGCTTTGCTAGCAAATCGGCTTTGCTGTTTTCCGTACGAGGTATCCGAGTTACACGACAGAATTGAAATCTGTTGATAAGTTCTTTCGCTTTCTCCATGTAAGCCCTTAGCCGGTCTTTCCGTGTCTGGTATACACCGGTAACTTGGTTAACAACCAACTGAGAGTCGCTGAAAACGCTTAGGTGCGTGACCTCCATGCTAGCGGCGAGTCGGAGGCCGAGTAGCAACGCTTCATATTCCGCCGTATTGTTCGACGCTTGAAATCCAAGTCGTAAGGCATACTGTATATAGGTGTGATCGGGGGTTTCCAGCACCACCCCAGCCCCACTGGCCTTCGAGTTGGAAGAACCGTCGACATACAGATTCCATGGAATAGGGCAAGGGGAAGCGGTTGAGGTGGGCACTGCATCGACCTTCGGCGTATCGTTCACTGAGAGTTCGGTTGAAGGTGTTCCTTCGGCGATAAAATCAGCTACGGCTTGCCCTTTGATTGCTGCCTTTGGTCGGTATTGAATATCAAACTCACTCAGCTCGATAGCCCATTTGGTGAGTCGGCCGGAAGCTTCTGGTTTTTGCAGTACCTGGCGAAGCGGAAGGTCGGTCATTACAATGATGGTGTGGGCATGGAAATACGGCCTAAGCCGCCGAGAGGAAGTTATTAAAGCCAAGGCCACTTTTTCCAAGCTTGGGTATCTCGTTTCTGCTGGCTTTGCTGACGTTATAAACCGGCAGTTGCTTTCCTTCTGATTCTCGTATCAAAGCCGAGCTAACCGCCTCGGACACGGCTAGGTAGAGGAGCAACGACTCCCTGGTTCGGGTTTTGATAAGAGAGGTGCGAACCGAGATATGATTTTAATTGTTTGGAACTCTGCTTCACACTCTTCCGTCCAACCCATCGCTTGTCTTCCTTTCAATTGTTTGAAGAAAGGGAGACATTTATCCGTAGCTCTGGACAGGAATCGATTAAGTGCTGCGACTCGTCCGGTCAATCTTTGGACGTCCTTAATGGTTTTGGGGGATTCCATATCAATCAGAGCCTTTATCTTCTCAGGGTTTGCCTCTATTCCTCGCTGACTGACTAAGAAACCGAGGAATTTTCCGGAGCCTACTCCAAAAGCACATTTACTTGGATTTAGCTTCATCCGGAACTTCCGCAGGATTAGAAACATTTCTTCCAAATCATTCACATGATCCGCCGCGTGTATGCTCTTGACAAGCATGTCGTCGATGTATACTTCCATGGTTCGGCCTATAAGTCGAGCAAAGATTTTGTTAACTAACCTTTGATAAGTTGCACCGGCATTCTTCAGACCAAATGGCATCACTCGGTAACAATAAAGGCCTTTGTCGGTGACAAAGGTAGTTTTTGATTTATCTGTTTGATGCATTACAATTTGATTATATCCCGAATAAGCATCCATGAAGCTAAGGAGCTCATGTCCGGCTGTACTATCTACTAGCTGGTCTATCCTCGGAAGCGGAAAGCTATCTTTGGGGCAGGCTTTATTCAAGTCGGTATAATCAATACAGACTCGCCACTTCCCGTTGGACTTCTTTACAAGCACGACATTCGCGACCCACTCTGGATAGTGTATTTCTTCTATGAAACTAGCTTGGAGTAGTTTGTTGACTTCTTTCTCGATGATGGCGTATCGTTCAGGGCCGAGCGGTCGTCGCTTCTGTCGGATCGGTCGATATGACGGATCGACGTTAAGTCGGTGAGTCACCACGGAGGGGTCGATCCCTTGCATATCTTCATGATTCCAAGCGAATACGTCGGCGTACTTTCGGAGCAGGGCGATCAGCTTTTCTCTCAAAGGGGACTGCAGAGATGAGCCAATTCGCACTGTCTTGGATCCATCTGTTTCGACTAAGGCGATTGAGACAAGATCTTCGACCGGCTGTCCTCGTTCATAATTCTCGCCCCGAGGGTCCAACGATTCGATTGTTAATATATTGGTCGGATTCTTGTCGGCGGCTCCTTTTACAGCTATCATGTAACATCGCCTCGCGTCTTGCTGGTCTCCTTTAACAATTCTGACTCCTGACTCGGTCGGGAATTTCATTGTAAGATGGTATGTGGATACCACGGCCTGGAGGAGACTCAATGAAGGTCGGCCGAGTATCGCGTTGTATACCGAGGGTTGATCGACGACCAGGAAGTCAACCATCATCGTCGTCTGATGTGGGGCAGTGCCAGCAGTGAGTGGTAATGAGACAGTCCCCTCGGGCAATACTTGTCCTCCGGAAAAACCGATCAATGGGGTCCGAACCGGGCGTAACGCGGATCGTTCGATCCCCATTTTGTCGAACGCTTGAGTAAATAACACGTCTGCAGATGACCCCGTATCGACGAGTATCCGAAACACTTTTCGGTTAGCGATCGCCAAGGAGACGATCAGCGCATCATCGTGGGGGTGATGGATACCTCGGGCGTCTTCTTCAGTGAACGATATGCAATACCTTTCTCTTTTCTTTTCCTTTGATGGCCGATCTATAATCATGAGCTCGGACCGAGGCTGACTGAGTTTTCGTGCGTGATTCCTTCGCGCGTTGTTTGAGTCGCCCCCACATTGTGGACCGCCGATAATCGTCCGGATTTCTTCCATAGGCTGACTCTCGGTTGGGCGCGCCTCGGATGCCCCAGTTTTGACCATATGATCTCTGAGTCGGCCGTCTTTTATGAGTCGTTCGATTTCTTCTTTTAAGTGACGGCAATCACTTGTGTTATGCCCGTGATCGCGGTGATAATGGCAGTACTTATCCTTATCCCGCCGATTAGGATTACTCCTGAGCTTACTGGGCCAGCTAACAAAGCCTTCGTTTTTTATTTCCATCAGTACCTCTTCCCGAGTCTTATTCAGGGGAGTGTATATGGAAAATTTTCGATCCGGCCGTTTCCCTGACCTTCGCTCGTCACGTGCTTGATCCTCTTTGCGTTTCCTTCCCCCGGCCGAGTCGGCTTCTTTTTTGGCCGAGGTTTTAGTTTCACGCAGGATTCGTGCTTCCTCGGCGTTGGCATATTTATCGGACCGCGCCATAAACTCTGCCAGAGTATCGGGCGGAGTTTTGTCTAGAGATGCCAGGAATGGCTTATCCCTAACTCCTTGCATGAGTGCATTGAGGGCCGTTTCTTCCGAATGTTTCCGAACTTGAAGGGATTCGAAATTAAAACGCTTGATGTAATCTTTCAATAGCTCTCCCTGCTTCTGGACTAGGTTATTCAGATGTGCAGGGGGCTTTAATTTTTTCTTTCCGCCGATGAAGTTAGTGAGGAAGGCGTCGCTCAGCTCAACGAATGAACTGATGGACTTTGGCTTCAGCTGTTTGAACCACAGTCGAGCTACATCAGTCAATGTAAGAGAAAAGGCCCAACACATTACTGCATCCGAGGCATCATGGAGTTCCATATAGGTTCTGAAGCACTCAATATGCTCGGTCGGGTCAGTCTTGCCGGTGAAAGGAGCGATTTGAGGTAATCGAAACCTCTCGGGCAATCGGGCTTTCAATACCGAGTCCACAAAGGGGGATGCTTTCGCTTCGGACCCGGTTGAATATACGTTCCGGCCGTGCTTTATGTCCGCCATCTCTTTTGCCATCTCTTCCCGCACTTCTTTTTTGAAATTTTGAATGTCGGCTTTCCAAGGTTCGCTGCTTTCTGCCGTGCCTTCCATGGAAGGGCGATTGCGCCTTCTTCGCTCTATTTCGTGCCGAAGATCAGTCGGGGGCAGGGAAGCGTTGGCTGACTGCGCCGGAGATGGTTCTGATCCGCCTTGGGGTTGGCTTGGGCGGACAGACTGCGGCGCGGGAGGTTGAGGATCAACCGCCGTAGCCGTAGCTGGAGCGCGTGCGTCTCCCCTTGAAGATGCGGAAGTGGCTGCATTTGCTGCTGATACATTCGTTCCAGCATCTGCTTCATCGTATTCATATCGGAACGGATTTCTTGAACCTCCTTGTCCAACCGCCCATCGTCGCGACCCCGCTGATTGTTGCTTGTTCCGGTCGCCCCTCGTCGGCGGTTGTTAGGTGCGTTCTGGGCTGGGGGAACGGCGATTGGACCGGGTGGCCCTGTAATCGCGTTCTCATTCAAATCTTCTTCTGGGACCGTCCTTCTAGTCATCACCATTGGACTCAGTATAGAGGTACGGGATGGCTTTTTGCACGTTCCCACAGACGGCGCCAAACTGTTGATGCAATTATCTGGTTCGTCCTCCTGGACCCTTGTATGCCTGCACAGAAAGAAAACAAAGGAGACCCTGGCTCGAGCAGGGGACCCTCCGATGCCAAAGTCAGGCCTGGACTCGGGGTCTCAAAATATTGAAAGATTTTTAGGAGGAATTTGTTTCGTACCTCTCAAGGTGAGGGCCCCCCCTTCTTTTATAGCTGCTGGGGCATTTAATCGTACGAGGATTCTCTTCCTGGTATTGTGCGCGAGATCTTCTCCTGGGATCACGGAAACAGGATCGTGTCCGTCTCGTGCCTTCATCCGATCCCGTGAGCTTCGGGATCGGGAATCTTATCCCAAGACATCCGGAGTGCGGCTTCATCTTGTGACGGTCGATCCGATAAAGAGGTCCGCCCGAAGCATGCCCGAGACACTGACGACTCGTCAGGGCCGACTCAACCTTTGCCTCGGTCTAGCGAATAATTCCTCGGATTTGACACATCCTTTGGTGACTCGAGGCATTAAGTCCGAGTCTGCGGACTTGTATGTTTTGTCCCCAACATAACTCAATCATATTGTGATAAATAAAATATTTTTGTTCATGGCAAGTGAAAAACTCTAAGGTGGCGTTACGATGGTTAAATGTTTTCTATGGGGTGGCCCACTCCAGTTTTGGATCTCTTTTGTATTTCGATTAATGTAATTCAAATAAGAAGGTGAAATAGATGAACGAAGTGATATAACACAACAAAGAAAACGGTGGCCCCACGTAGCTTGAGGTGAAAGGATACGGTTACAGGCAACTCGCGTCAATTTTGAAGTTGAGGGTGCGTGCCACGTGTTCATCGGGAGAGCCTTCCAGAACCGTAGTTGTGGCGCATCGCCTATCACTACCCCTTTAAAAAAATCTCGCATGCGCGTAGGTGAGTGAACGGATCATCTTTCTGGTCTTAAGCCTCAAGGAACATTGAGGATGGACGGTTATTGTTGGACAGGGATCATCCAATGATGGACAAAATCATCGAAGAGTGGGGTTTTTGTGCCATGTCTCATCTTCAAATGGGCCTTTTCCAATTCAGCACAAAATAGGGACTCAGATTGGCTGGGGACTCCAACACCGGCTGACTAATTGGTGGACATACCATGAAGTATATGTTTTATCCATATCGTCTATTCATTTTCTAATTGAGTCAAAAAATGAAGTAGATTAAAAGCAATGTCAACCCCACCACAAAACATACTGGGGAATTGAACACTTTGAAAGCTTTTAGGAAGACTTTACGTTTTTTTACATCAAGCTTTATATTTATGTTTCCTCTTAGTCCATGGTTACATAGCTTTATGAAATGGTTGGATGGAAAATTAACATTGTGATAGACTCTTAAAATATTTTAAATAGTAAGTGTAGCTTTATGAATTGGTTGGATGGAAAATAAACATTGTGATGGACCCCTACAATATTTTAAATGGTAAGCGTAGCTTTATGAACTGGTTGGATGAAAATTAAACATTGTAATGGACCCCTAAAATATTTTAAATGGCAAGTGTTCAATCTGTATAATGTGTACTACACACTGCAAGAAAAATTGGAGAATTGAACACTTTGATAACTTCTTATAGACTTATAGGGCGTGTTTGGCCGGGCGCTGGATGTGGGATTAGGAGGGATGGGATCGGCAATATCCTGGGATCGGCATGACGAGCCAAACGGATCCGGTGAACTTTGTCCCGGGATATGAGCAATCCCATGGATCTTAAGACAATCCACTGACATCACCATCATTACCTTAAAATTGATCCGATCCCTTGGTTGGATGGATTGGAAGGTAAAATCCCGGGATATGTAGGGCGTGCCAAACAGACCCAGCGAACTTGTCCGGGATATAAGCAATCCCATGGATCTTAAGACAATCCACTGATACCACCATCATTACCTTAAAATTGATCCCATCCCACCAAATCCCATGAGATCAGTCAGGCCAAACACGCCCATAAGTTCTTTATTAGGCTCAACATTTATGTTTTCCCTTTGTTGGGAGTTTCATGGTCCTATAAACTAGTTGAATGGAAAATAAACATTGCATTGTGCCCTAAAAAGTTTTAATTGATAAGTATTCAACTTTTATTATTTGTTATACAGGGGCTAACTTGAGCTTTGAATCCAACTATTTTTTAACTGATGCACTGAAATAAACTCTTGCAATGCAAATGAAATGCTTGAATAAAACACATAAATCATAGTAGAGCTTATAGAGCTTTTCCACAGCCAGCTGCGGTGTTGGGTTACGAACCAATGGAGGTCCACAAAATAGGTAGCGAATCCTCCAGCTGTGTAAAACACCCGATCTATGTGGGGCCATGTTACATATGCGAATCTACCCATCCATTAGGTTGGGAACTTTATTTTTAATCGCACGTACAAAGATTAGCACAATTGAAAACAGCCGTGGGCCATACCAACGGGAACAATGTAAAATTTCTCCAAAAAACCTTTTCAATCGCTATGCCTTGCCCGAGATTTGGACCAGGATGATTTTTATCTTCACTTAATCCAGCTAAGTTACACATGATTAACGGTTCAATGAAAGTTATAGGCCATGATGGCCCCACACAAAAACCTACGGTTGGCATTCTACCCCCATTGTTCCCTCTCGTGTAGTGCACCTGAGTTGTGGATTTGGCTGATTTTTCTTTGCAGATCCTAGGATCAAGGATTTGACCTGATGGACCGGGTAGATTTTACAAATAAAATTGGTGGACCCCACAGAGTATGGTTGTTTCAGGTGTCGCAGTACTCCGGTCTCAAACGCAAGGGAAAGAAACCAATCAGAAGAGAACCAAATCATTATTGCTGGTCTACTGGATGCTATGGCTACTTGCGAGAGAATCCACAGTAATCCCTTTCTCCCCGCACGTGCTCTTGTGGTGCCTATGTGCGAGATCTCATCCGTTCAGAATGTAAATCGCACACAGCGTTTTTCAGTTGCCTGGGTTTTACGCCAGGTTGGACGTCAGGTGCACGGTGGACAAAGAGCACCTCCGATATGGACGGTTCGTCGGTTTTTGGCAACCATCCTTCCAAACATGTATAGCCCACATGATTAACATACCAGGTCGAGTTCTGGCGCATTGGGCCATATATGGTCTGCTCCGTATACGAACGACCGGATAACTCACACGTGCCCCAACGGTACGTGCGGGGAAGGAGTAAAATTCACCTGGCTACTCTCGCACTTGTTACCAAACAAACCGTTCTCTCCGGGTAAAATCCGCGCGATTTCGTTTTCCTATGTCGCGACTCACATTCTAGCGCGTGAATCACAGCCCACCGGGGCCATAGGCTGAGATGGTCCGATGGTTTTAACCGTTCGTATTTTCGTTACTACCATAAATAAGATATTACCTAATAACCAAATATCAATAAAAGTCCTAACTTATGATTTTTAGAAACAAATGTGAGCCATTGAAGGTAACCTGTAATGGATGGTTCCGATGAGCGGACGACTCAGCAAGTGGGCCAAATGAGCATCGGCAGACGCGGTATCCTGTGTCGCAACAGAGGCAAAACGAACTCATCCAGGCCAACGGCACCCACATGCCCGTCCTACCTAATCCGAACCACACATTTCCCGCCGTGTAACGGCAAATATTCCCTCCCTCCAACTAACTTCCCATCTCCTCCTGTAAATACCTCTGCCTTTTTTCTTTTTCTTTTTTGTTGCACTGGAGCCGGTCTGATGTAATCCATAACTGCTAGAAAAAGGAAGAAAGAAAAATCAGAAGAACATGTCTTCTTCCTGCTCCGGATTAGGGCATCGAAGCTCCAAAATCCTCTGCAGAATTCACCATGGATCTGGCCTCCTCAACACTCCATCCTTTCTGTTATCCACAAATCCCGCTCGAATTCTGCGGAGCTCGGTCCGATTCCGGTGCGTCCTCGATCAACTTGCTCCGAGATTGACAACAGTCTCCTCGTCATTGAATTCCGTGATCACCACTGGGAACGTGATTGCGGCGGCGGCAGCTGCCGCGAGCAGCGCCGGTACTGCTCACTCGGCAGTGACATCAGCACTCGCTCATGTTGCGGTCACAGCGGTCGCGATTGCGTCGGGGGCATGCCTTTCAACCAAGGTGGATTTCCTGTGGCCACGAGGGGAGGAGCAGCCTGGTATGAGTTCATCCTTGTCTCTGTTAGAATTGGGAGGTTTTGTGATGTTTAGATTGGAGATTGGATTTCAATTTTCATTTTCTGTGTCTTTTCGGCGTAGTTTGGGTTTTTGGCGAATGGAATGGTCTGGTTCTGATCCATTTGGTGTTGGAATATGTTGCTGACCATGATTAGATTGTTGAGTTGTGGTCAGAAGATGGGCTGTTGTGCCTAAATTTGAAATTTTCATTACAAAATTTGCATCAGATCAGCTGCCAACATATTTTCTTCAGGGTTTTCAATGTAGCGCAGCCAGATGTTATGTAGCAACCATGCAGACTCCCCTACTGTAAACGTGGCATGTGCCTGAAATCCAAACTGCCTAAATGGTAGGACCCGCCATAGATGGATTATAACCCAAAAATTACACTGACATTGTGATCCTAGCTGGTTAATTGGTGTACATTTGATCGAATCAGGCAAATGGAAATCCATTAATCAGAGGTCAAGGTTGTTTAGTGCCCGTTCAAAAAAGAAAAAAGAAAAAAAGTTTGTTTAGGAGAGGAGGAAAGATCTCCACATGGTCTTTATTGACTTAGAGAAAACAAATGATTGGGTCCCTTGAGAGTTAATCTGGTGGGTGTTGGGAAATAAATGAGTCTCATATTTATATTGTCAAGGTTATGTATGAGGAAGCGGTAACAAATGTGAGGACCACTAAAGAGATAAGTGAGTTTCGTATTACTATAGGCATTTGTCAGAAGAGATTCTATGGCTTATGTTATTTGCAGATGACATAGTTTTGATTGACAAGATGGGGGAAGGCTTAAACAAAAAGCTAGATTTATGGAGTGTTGCTTTAGAATCTAAATGATTCAAAATTAGTCGGACTAAAACAGAGTACATGGAGTGCAATTTTAGTGATAATAGGAGTGAAAATGAGGAATTAGTTCAGATTGCTGACCAACAAGTTTCCCAAAATGACACTTTTAATACCTTGGGCAATAATTCATGAAAGTGGAGAGATTAAAAAGGTGGTTTCGCATAGAATTCAAGCTAGGTGGAAGAAATGGATATGTGCGTCTGGAGTTTTATGTGATACTCGTGGTTTATGGGACGGAATTTTGTGCAGTTAAAAAACAGTTTGTTCGTAGGATGAATGTATCTGAAATGGGGATGTTAGGATGGATGAGCAGAAATATGAGGAAGGGTATAATTGGAAATGAATGCTTTTGAGGGAACTTAGGAGTAGTGCCAATAGGTAAATAAGATGAGGGAAAGTAGAATTAGATGGTTTTATCATGTGCAATGGATACCAAGAACCACACTGGTTAGGAGTGAGTTGGTCAAGTTGAAGGGTCTAAAAGGGCATGGGGAAGGCCCAAAGGATGTGGATGGAGGTTGTAAGAAAAAGACGTGATGATCCATGGTCCAACTGAAGGTCTAGCCCTTGACAGAGTGTAATGGCATAACAAGTTTCATGTAGCTGACTCCAATTAATTGGGATAAGGCTTAGATGATGATGATGATTGTTTAGTCAATATTATTTGGACTACATGACCAATATTCAGTGGGCCTTACCATTCGGGCAGTTCGGACTTGAGTTACAGGCCATGTGTACGCTAAGGGAGCCTCACCCATATCCTAGCTATAGTGCATATGGCTTTTCTGTGCCAAAACCCTTTCCTCAAATATGTAACAAACACAATCAAAATCTCAACCTTGGTGCAAAAATAGCATTTGTTCTCCCTGAGATTGTCAGTACAAAAGTTCTGAATCCTCTTCTATCGTACAATGCATTTTCAAATGTTGGTTTCAATGAAATTGATGTGGTAACATTGGAAAGAACTTAAACTTATGAATGAAGGACAAATATGGACTAGTTGTGACGTTCAAATCCTTCACTAATGTGCCAGGAATTAGCGTCAATAAACTCAGGATCAACAATAATGATAAACAATGGAAATTAGAAGGATATATACATAGAATTGCTTCATGCAATCCCAAACCAAAGAGGCACACACCAGTAGAATATTGAACCATCCCAGGAAACAGTAACAAAAACTAGAAAACATGTTCAATTCAATTAAAAAACTCATGAACTATTCATAAATGATTCTTTTCATATTTACATAGTTCTCCACAAAGAAAAAAAATCCTAATATTATCTAATCTTCCATTGGTTCTAATCCTAACCATCAATTTCAATAAAATATTAAAATTATTAAAATGTCCTTGAATCTCATCACAGCCATGTAGATTTTCTGTAAGTTACCAAGTAGCCCCTAACTGACTCAAATTGTAATGGGTTTGCATGATCTTAGGCTCATTTAGTCATTCGAAAACTTGCTCAATATGGTTTTAAAAAGGAGGCATTTCATGTTGGGCATCATTTGATACCCAAAAAAGGCCACAGAATAAGTGGCAGAAATACTAAAGGGAAAGACTATAGCTCTAAAAACTAATTAAATGACTGTTGACCTGGTTCAGAATGCTCATTAGGACTGTTGATCTTCCATCAGATAAATATGGGCCCTCAATGTGGTCCACAAATTCAGTCCGGATGGTTGGATGATCTAATACTTAAAGTTGGATGGTTGGATCTGTTAGATTTTTTATCGGGCAGCTTGTGGAGCCTACGTGCATCCTTTGATTGATCATGCATGATCCTGGATTCATTAGAAGTTATGTTAGACATCGTTCCCATCTTCATTTTCTTCAAATATATAATGCTGCTCATAACCTAAAGAAGCGACCGCATCTCACGATAGGGTGCAGAGGTTGAATTAAGAATTTCTGCTCAACACTTGGAGAGTTGAAATGCGTTAGTTTGTTGGAGGATTTAAGTCTCTGATTGAGCACCTCAGTTGGTAACATTTGTTAGATGAATTGATATTCATATGATGGCTGGCATTTTAGTTTTAACTGTTACCTGTAAAGGCCACAGTTATACTATTAATACTTACGTTAAGGGAATTGAGCTCTGGAATCATGCCATTCACAGTACTACCTTTCTATCCTTATCACTTTATACACCTCTTCTGACGGTTGATGTGTATCCGGCAGATTCCCTTATATTAGATGGAGTGGACGTAACAGGGTATCCAGTCTTTAACGATCCAAAGGTTTAGTAATTTTCCCCTGCATCCTTGACTAGCAAGCATCCCTAATTTGTTTCCACTAAGATATTACACTCCATGAAAGCAGGTTCAGAAGGCTATTGCATTTGCAAGGAAAGCTCATTATGGCCAGTTAAGGAAAACAGGAGATCCTTATCTTACTCACTGTATCCATACGGGAAAGATATTGGCAGCTCTGGTTCCATCAAGTGGAAAACGAGTATATTCTCTCTCTTTGAAAAATAATTCAAGAATATCACAATATTTTCTTCATGCATGTTGATTCATGCATTAAGCCCATAGATGCTGCTATTTCTTGAGAAGGTGTGCTTTATTCAGCTAAGACTTCATTTATTTTCTTTTCTTGCTAATAACATATAGTCTGCTACAGGCGATAGATACAGTTGTTGCTGGAATTCTCCATGACGTGATTGATGATACGTGCGAAAATCTGCGCAGCATAGAAGAAGAATTTGGCGATGATGTTGCGAAGCTAGTTGCTGGGGTTTCGAGATTAAGCTACATAAATCAGGTGTGCCTTGAAAATGATGTTGGTAGACGCATTACTTTGATGAGAGAGTTGCATCAATGCACATATCTGGATATGGAAAATCATAATCTCAACAGTTCCTAGATCTTACTCATCATCATCTTAACCTTTCTGCCTGCTTTCTTGGGTTTGGCTGGCAAAAGTTTTACAATTGGCTATCCACCAGACATCAACCTTTCTCTTTGACCCGGGCTCTTGGAACAAGTCATGGCAGAGGCTCACAGTGACACCACTTAACATTGTGCCACCCAGTATTGACTCCCAACCAACTATCACATGCACACCCTAAAGCAAGCAGTGTAGGGACATGGAAGGGTGGTTTCCAGCAAACAGTTAAGCAGGAAGCACTGATGTGTTGAGTCAAGAAACAACGGAAAGAAGTAATCCATCGTCATCTAGACATTCCAGTTGCAGATCATCCACTCTAAATGGGCCATTGTGGGCCATAAAAAATTGGGAAATGGAGTATGCTTGTAAAAGTTAAGGAAGCAAATCTGACCCACTTCTGATTCAACCAATCTATGAGGGCAAAGTTGTCTTTACAGAGTTCGGAGGGCTTACATCTACAGTTCTTAAACTCTTGAGGAAAATGAAGCTTCCCAGAACTTTTTAGTTGATTTTACTTAGGATTGCATCTAACCCAACTTGTTATAAGAGGAAAATTGTTATCAAGTCAAGCTTAGTTGTTGAAGTCATTTTTTCTTCATGCTAAATGACTTTATTGTTGAAATCCTCACTTTTCTATTAGTTATATAACACGCACACACATGCGCACAACACACACACACACACACACATGTGTGTGTGTGTGTGTGTCTCTCTCTCTCTCTCTCTCTCTCTCTCTATATATATATATATATATATATATAAATGTTGCTTTCTTAATCTTCAAAAAAGAAAAAAAAAAAAAAAACTCTGTGGCCATTATTTTGACGGTATGCATGTCGCACAGCTGTTACGTAGACATCGCAGGACAAATCTAAATCAGGGAACTCTGGGCCATGACGAGGTATGTTTCTTCAGTTATACATCAAGTTGATAGACGTGCATACGTTGGTTTTGCCCCTGCTCTTTTTCCTCAAAGGTTTATTATTATTATTATTATTATTTAATTTCCCTCTCTGAAATAAAAGTGTCTGCATCAATTTGCATTAATTCTATGTCTCTCATAAGTTCTATCTATTGGTATTTTAGGCAAATAATCTGCGGGTGATGCTCTTGGGCATGGTCGATGATCCTCGCGTGGTTCTTATCAAGCTTGCGGATCGTCTGCATAACATGAGAACCATGTACTACTTCCTAGACCTATGTTTAGTAGTCCCCATTGGTTGTATGCTGCTTACAATTGGTGTTATGAATTCTGCTAATGAATTCAACCTTTTCCCATTAAATGTTTACATGGAACCAGGGTAAGATCATGCTGCATCCAATCCATTTTAGAGTTGGATGCATGCCATTCACTTTGTGTTCTCATTGTGGCATGAGCTATGTATAATAGCGTCTGCGTCCTCATGGGAAACTTATTGTATGGTTCAGTAGACATCATAGTAATATTCTTTGAACTATTGGTTACTCGGAGCAATCAACTTTAGAAACCTTCTTGTGTGTAATAGCATCTTTTTATGCCTTTTCCCTAAACAATATTGCATACATATTGTTCATGTACAATGCATTTTAATTTTTGGACATTATCTTTCTTCTTAAGAATTTTATTAGAGGAAAGGAATTGTATTGGTAGTAACGGGATGCACCGAATTCATTCTTAATATCCATTTTTAAGTTAGAACATCTACACTATATGAGCTCACCTTTGCATTGTTTAGGCTTTTACTTTGACAAAATCCTCCACATGAAGGATCTATGTCCTTTGCTCCCATGCTTTTGGCGGATATGAGTTCTAGTCATACCATTTGAAGTGTCTCTTTGTGTGGCAAGAAAGGGAACTGGATGTGACGTAGACCTCCAGGCCAAGGGTGTAATGCTGGTTTCTAGGTGCCTTTGCTGTAGCGTAGACCCGCTCTGCAGGCCTGATGTTGAGACGCCGTCCCACCTATTTTTGCACAGCACTCTTGCGGTTCGCATCTGGGCCCGTTTCGGCAGAATTTTTGGGGTATCCGCGCTCCAGGCCACGTCGATTGAAGCTAAAATGCACCAGTGGTGGATGTCAAATGCAGCGGGTGGGGGTCTCTCGGCCTTCCGCAATATTATTCCTTGCTTAGTATTGTGGGAAATCTGGAAGGCAGAAACAACACCAGATTTGAGGGCCGCATCATTTCAATAGTGGCAGTGGTGGGCCGGATTCGAGGGTGGCTGCTTCAGATTGGTGACACGCTCTCCATTCCCACGCCTACAAAGCACGCTGACATGCTGACCCTCCAATCGTTGAGGATGGTAATCCCAGCCCCTCCAAGACGCCAGGCCCAGTTAATCACATGGAAGCGGCCTCCTTTTGGTTGGGCCAAACGTAATGTGGATGGGTCCTCGAGAGGCAATCCGGGCCCATTTAGTGCTGGGGGTATTTGTAGATCTGAGAGCGGGAATGTGATATTTGCTTTCGCAATGGGTTACAGGTCAGGTTCTAACAACCTTGCCGAACTTAGAGCGGTTTGAGATGGACTCGTCCTCTGCTTTGCCAAGGGTCTCCTCAACATTATTGTCGAATTGGATTCCAAACTAGTGGTGGACCTTCTGAACAGCTCCCCTTCCCACGCTTGGTCCTGGCGAAATTAGAAATTAAGGATAGGTAAATTGGGGAATTTGTGGCGTGTTATTGTTCAACACGTGCTTAGGGAAGGAAATGCTCCGGCGGATGGCTTAGCGAAACTTGGTAGCGCATCCCAAACCTCCCATCAGTTTTCCTGCCTTTCGTCATTGCCCCACGAGATTAGAGGGTTAACATTCCTTGACAAGGTGGGGCTAGGGTCGGTCAGACCCCCCTAACATACGTTCGTCCGCTTTTTTTGTTTTGGGGTTTTCTTTGTCTTTTCTTAGTTTTTGCGCATATGATAGGTGAGACCCGGTTTTTGTGGGCCCTCGCCCGAATGGCTGTATAGTTCCCCTTGTTCTGAAATGAATAGAGAATCTTTCCCTTTAAAAAAAAAGGAAAAAAAAGAAAGAAAGAAAGGGAACTGGATGCTTTGGAAGCATGCTATTTTTTTCATGGAAGATCAGGAGTCCTTTGCAATTTCAAATCATCAGGAGTCGTTTGCAATTTCAAATCAGGAGTCCTTTTTTTTTTTGTCTTTATTTAGTAAATGTAATGTAAGAGAATTATGATTTTTGAACGTTTTCTCCGAATAGAAATCAGTTGGCTACCCCTAGGAGAGACCATCCTTCTTAACGATGTCTTCCTTTTTCTATTAGTTGACCTCTTTTCTTAAGAGTTACTCTCTTTTCTTTTGAGCAATTTGTAGTTAGTATTTTGTGCCTGAAAAGCTAATGTTTTATGTATGACCTCAGTTATTCATTAATGGAATGTTTTTCTTTCTCGTCAATTATTTGTGTGTGAAACTAATGAAACATGTGAATATTTTATGGGTTAAAGGAGAAGGTTTCCTTTGGTGACCTAGGGGAAGACGAGTCTGGACAAAACGGCTACTCCCAAGGAAGAGTTTTGTTTCCTCGATCTCAGTACCCTAAATTCCATGACCATAACTACGGGAGTGGGCAGCCTTCCATTCTAAATGAGTTAGAATGGAAGGTCTCCACCATCGGGTTAACTCTACCTTGGCCCTATCCCACATGGGAGCATGAGTGTTCACAAAATGCATGTTCTTGTGCTAGGCTTGGTTGAGCACTTGTACTGGAGGATTACATCAAGTCTTTGGTTTGGAAACCCATCATGCCTAGATCGGATTGACCTAATCATGTACTAGCTTTGACTAATCCTTAGACCTAATGTCGTGTTGGGACTTCATTTTCCTGGTGTTTTGGGCTTTGACTCACCATATGAGGTCACATTAGTGGCTAACATATGGATGTGGTTTGGTACATGCATTAGGATGCGGTAGTAGGGAATTACCAAAGTTTGTAGTGGTGAGGGGCACCATATTGGCGTTTTCCTCTCAAACCTTGATTTCTCCTTAGAAATAGTCCTATCCTGCAGTAGATTGAGCCAAGAGAGAGGCTCGAACATCCCCACATCTGCATTATATATATATATACAGAGAGAGAGTGAGAGTCTCTCTCTCTCTCTCTCTCTCTCTCTCTCTCTCTCCCTCCCTCCATTATACATACTTGCGCATGCTTGGGTCCACCTATGGGCTGCTCTCAAGCTGCGGATGGCCCAGCCCAATCTCTGCAATATGCGGGCCTCTCGGCTCTTTGCTTTCTAGGATAGATTGGGGAGAGACCTCATACGTTGGTGGATTAGCACTGGACTTTTGCAAACAATCATACACACAAATCAGAGGTAAAAATCTGACCACTGGTTTGTGGTTTTATGGTATCTAATTGTGTCTAGACGGGGGGAACCTCTTCTTTATTTTAAAATCTAGAAATTTTGCAAAAATTATGCTTCTTGGGCCCTTCACGTGTCCATATTTTGGCCAAGTTCCCTATACCATAGGTCCCTATATGACGTGGCCGTAATATTTTGTTACGTTCCAACACTGTTACACTAGAAATCCAAGGTTCCACACGAGCTCCCATTATGTGGGTTGGTGGCAGGACCCCTTCGCCCAGTCCAGTGAGGTCTGAAGAGATCAGATCTCGTGAACAAAGTGAAGTGATAGGAAGATAAGACTGCTGGCAGGAGATGTCTTTCTAAAATTCGCTAACAGTTGTGTGGGCTTCTAGTGCTACACAAAAAAGTTGGCACTTCTAAACTGTGGAATGCTAAATTTCTTTGAAGGTCTTGGTTGTGTTGACTGATGTTTTAGTTAACAATATGATCATATGAATCACAGTTTGGCTTTTTCTTACAGTTATGCTCTGCCATCACAAAAGGCTCAAGCTGTTGCACAAGAGACATTAGCGGTTTGGTGCTCCCTTGCTTCTAGATTGGGCGTGTGGGCTTTAAAAGCTGAACTGGAAGATCTATGCTTTGCTGTTCTTCAGGTATCACTAATTCGTTTACAAGCCATCTGACTATTTTTCATGCATAGAGGAAGATAAATCATGAAAACATTATAACATTCTCAAATTTTGTTGCTGGTAGTCGGCATAGGCACATAGCTGAGTATCTTCCAGGAAAATAGACCACTCATTTCCCTTTTAAAGCTACTAGTAAACATTACTTTTCACCCTATTTTCCTTATTTAGTGCATATTTTGCTTTGCTTTGTTTTGTTTGTTTTTTTTTGTTTTTAACTTTTAAAAGTAGGCACTTCTTTTAGCTTGGCAAAGGATAAGCCATGATGCTTCTATCCTTTTTTTTCAGCATGAGATGATCCTGTTTGAGATATGCAATATTCATTACTAAAATGGCTGTTGTTTTGCACTTCCACTGATTCTTATTTTGTGAATTGAATTTCCTTTAGGAGCCAGGGCAAGAAATTTAGATTATTCTGTTGACCCTGTTCACATAATTACGAAAGTATGTGTCTAGTGATCCCAAGACCCCAATTTGTTGGGATAAGGTTTAGACGATGATGATGATGTCTAGTGGCCTCAAGATTTTGAAACTGTTCAGAGTGTGACTACCTGCGACTGAAATTGTTAGGACTCATTCGAACTTGCGAAAAATCATTGCTACTCTTCTGAATTGGCAAGAAAATATATATGTTTGGTGCAGACCCAGTTTCTGAGAGTTCTAATGCATGCCAACCCAGCTAAAGAAATTAAAATTTTCCATGGTATTCGGGTTGCTTACTGCATAGAGATTGGCAGATTGTAGCTTAATTGGGTACAGCTAGTTCCAGACACAATGGTAGATGGAAAAGCTTCCTGCAGCCAGTGTTCGAAATATTGGTATCGCGTTACGTATCGCATCCTTGGGATACAGATATGTATCGGTTATCGTAGGAGATATATCGTTTGTAACGGGTAATTTATCGCACTTTTTGGGAAACATGGGAAAACATTGGGGAAATGGTTGAATTTTTCAATGAAACTTCAGGGTTTGTTAAAAAAGACCTCAATACACACTTTTACGTCATAACATCTTAAAAAAGAAGTGCACATAATGGGTTTTCTTTGTATAGGGTCTTAAGCTATGTGTTGTTTGACTGAACTAATGTAAATATATTCAAATCGAATGCATAACATTTAGAGTTTATGTGATGATCATTTTATCAAATACTCATAAATACTTCGAAATTAGTTTCAATTGACAACTGGTTGAAGGGAAATTTTGAAAAAATATATATTTTATTAATTTTTAATTAAAAATGATTTTTATTTTCTGAAAATTGACAAGGACTTGACAAATCAGTAGATCATCCCTCATGCATGCTTGATTTCATGTTTGGAGTGCAACAATGCAAGCAATTTGGGAGATTGGGGAAATTTTGAATTTTTTCCAAATCGGACCGCCTACACTCAAAATTCCAAATTAGAGAGTATGTGAGAATCATTCCATCAATTACTCTAAATACTGCAGAATTAGTCTCAATTGATAGCTAGCTGAAGGAAAATTTTGAAAAAAACATGAAGAACTAATGGATATCAAAATCAAAGCTCCAACTCCATGATTTTTCATGCAAAACATGAAAGAACCAATGGATTTAAAACCATTTGACACTGATTTAACATAATTTCAAAAAAAAAAATAAAGGAATTGGAAATTGAAAATTTTCACCGGATCGAACATGTGGGATATATCAGCACTACTTATGCGTTTCGTATCGCACATGTGGGATACAACATATATCGTGGGATATATCGGTTGATATCGTCGACATTTAAAACATTGCCTGCAGAAGCTCGTAAGTTGTACTTCTGTAGGTGTTCTCTTGTAAAGGAGATCTTTTGTGGGTTGAGCCAAGTGGAGTGGCCTATTAGAGCTCTTATCCTGATGAGGTGAAATCAAAAGCCTTCCTGGAAACCGCAGGATCCTCAGATAATTGAAGTGCTCTACATCTGATTCATTCAAGGTTGAAGGTTACTAACTGCTATTTGGTGTGGACCTGTAACTGTGTGACTTCATTGACATTGATACATATTGAGGTTTTTAGCTCTTCGTGAGCCATTATACATTTCTGTCCATCATGTATGTTCTTCGGGAGGCTGTTGAGATTGTAGACTTGGCAAAAGAAGATGTGATGCAACCTGGTTATAATGTGATCTTAGGATCTTTATCTTTTGCCTTTTTGTTTCTGTGTATGACTGTATTCTGACTAACTAGCTACTTCAGCTGGCATTAACAATCTATTTAGATGGAACCTTGTTTTCTATTGTACTGTTTCAGTTACATTTGGGGCTGTTTGGATTTGTGGAATCCTGTTTTCAACCATGGACAAGAAATCGATTTCCTCCAATGTGAAGTTTCCCTTGTTTCTTAAAACAGTTTGATTGTAGAAATTGATTTCCATTTCCATGGTTTTCCTTGAAAAGGGTGATTTCCATGTCCTTAAGATAACCTGTTACATGGCAATTTCCACTATTATGAGAGACAGCTTTTGCTTTTTGACCATGGACTTTTTAACATTTCCTTGGAAATCACGTACTAGAAAAACAAGTTAACGCAGATTCTTTTCCACACATTTCCCTTTCCTCTTATGTGACGTTTGGTTTTCCATATCCACATTTTGGTTTCCACCAATCCAAACTGGCCCAATAGGACAGTTATTCTAACATATTTCTCAAACTTCCAATTTGGAAATTGACTTGAAATATAGCCAGGGTAATGATTTAAGAAAGTATTCCTTTATTGCTTTAGTGCCAGAACTTGCCCTTTTGAAGTAGAACACTACTTAGATTGTTATTTGTTTCATGGTTTCGATTCATGTTGTGCACAGATTCAATTCCTTTGGAACCTGGAAATACCAATCCATGGATGTTACTTTCTCCATATGTTTGTCATGTAAAAAAGTTTGTATCATCATGGCACTTAATTGGAAAGGAGTGTTACACTTCACCAAGTAATGGCAGTGCCCTTTCTCCTGTTTTTTTTTTTTTTTTTCTCTTTTTCTAGTTTTAGCATCGGCATTAAGATCTAATATCTGGTGTGCTCATCTGTATGCATTTTATGCCATTTTATTGATGCTTGTCAAAGATTCAATTATAGAACTTGTTGCTCCCCAAAAAATTATCTATAGAATTTAATCATTCGCTTGCCTTGGACAGCCTCATACTTTTCGCCAAATGCGAGCTGAGCTTGCATCCATGTGGAATGCTAGCAATAGGACAAGAAATCTGAGGAGAGTATCTGCAAAAGCTGGCTTGCTTGTACCTTTGCATGAGAATAATGTTATTCCCAACCATGAAGATTCTTTAACAACTGATGACGATAAAACAACCATGAAGGTGAGGACTTCACCAAACTAATTCCTTTATGTCTGCTGGTGCTTCTTAAGTCTACCGAGAGTGAGTCCTCTTAATGATTAAAACATTTTGTATATTCTATACTTAGAAACTGAAACAAATAAATCATGCTCTTACAAAATGATATTAATGAAAGGCATTATCATTTATTTATACAACTCATTGCTTTTTTACTATTTGTTTTGGAACGTAAACATTTTTTAAACTTCTTAGTGAACATTGGTCTTTTAATATTTGTAGTTTTGTTCATTTTGGAATCTAGACATTTTTAAACTCTGCACAAATGCAACACTTAATTAGTTATTTTTTTAATGTTATTTAAATAGATACATTGTAGCTTTGGTTGTTTTGGAATCTAGATAGTTTTGGAACTCCATAATAAACAGTCATTAAATAAGTTATTTTCAGCCACAGCAAATAAGATTCTGACTCTGGAAAATCTGCAGAAAAGTCAATTTTGTTTCCCAAACATTTTGTACATGCATTGGGAGGATGAGGAGTCCATCAACCATTACATTGTCCTTTGGTGAAGGTGCAGTACCATTTTTTATATGTCTGGGATTGAGAGGGTTTTTAGCAGATCATTAAAGGACACTTTGTGGATGGGCTTTCATGTGGTTTGTGTCGAAAGAAATGGGAGGATCATTAGAAGAAGGATTTTGACTGCGATTATGGATTGGGTGATGGTGAGAATGGAATTTCCTGGTGCTTCAAGAGAGGAGTTTTTCTGTGATTGGAGAAGAGCAATGGGGATATGAAAGCGGATTATCCTTTTGGGCTCTCTCTTGGGTGTTAACTTGTGTTTGTGCTCAGCTTGTCTTTGTTTTGGGCTCTCATGATACTGCTATTGTTCTTTTTGGTTTTTGTTACGGAATTGCTATTGAGGTATATTGCTATGGAGTGATGATAATATTACTCATTGTGCAGGCTCTTTGGCATTTTTGTCCCTTTGCCTGGTGGTTTTTTTAGCTCTCTGTTGTTCTTATCTTTTAATAAATTCATGGTTATCATTCAAAAAATAATGTTTGGGATATATATCTGCTAAGGAATCTACACATTTATATGTTGTTTTCTTAATATATATGCAAACTTCCTAGGCTATCCTGTTTTCTTCCTATTTTGGGAATGATCACTTCCTTGATCCTTTGTTGATGCCCCCATTGTTCCCACTTCATGTGATTCTGATTCAGCCAGTAATAAGTTATCCTTGTATACTCTCCTCAATAATTTATTTATAATGAATACCATTTTCAGATGAAGGCACAGGGAAGAGAGATCATTTAAACTAGATTATACCATCCTTTTGTCAATATAGCTATCAACTTACATCCATCAATTTTTTATTTTTTATTTATTGTTCAAAGCTTTTTAGTAAGCCTCTAATGGCTCCTTTCTTTCAATCACTCTCTGCAGGATCTCTTGCAAGCAGTACTGCCATTCAATATATTACAGGATAGAAGGAAGCGGACTAATTTTCTTAATAATCTTAGGGAATGCTCAGAGGTTCCCAACCCAAAACCTAAGGTCCTTAGTGATGCTGGGATTGCTTTGGCATCTCTAGCAATCTGTGAGGAAACACTTGAGCGGGAGTTATTTATATCGACATCGTATGCACCATGGAATCCTTTTTCATTTAGTTGCGGATCATAATTGCTAATTTGATTTGTTTTACTTGTGCTCAAATAGCTGTGAGAATGGTTGATGATTGTGATGGTGGTTTGTTTTAGCAGTCTTTTATATGGAGATACCATGACTAGTCTAGCACATTCTATGCGCATTGATTTAGTTTTTGAACTTTGTTTTGCAGTTATATTCCCGGTATGGAAGTAACTTTATCTAGCCGCCTGAAAAGCTTGTATAGTATCTATTGCAAGGTATGGCTAAGCTGTGGTAAATTCTTGCTGTATTATCTTAGGAGGTGTTTCTTAGTTATCTTGTTTCAATTTGTTTGAGTTATATGTAGGCATGGTGTCTTTCTCAACATCACCATGTTCTACTCTTGCCAGCATGGAAACATGCCCTTGGAAAGAAGGTTATGATTAATGCCAATACACAGAAAATCATGTTAAACAATCTGAGTCATGAAATTTTATTTCTGTTAATTGTGGAAAATGGGGGATAGAAATATTTGAAATGTAGATACAAATTCCATATGGCTCAAATTGTTTATGGAAACTATCAATGTTAGAGATACCCTATGAAATTCAAAGGGTTGGTCAAATTGCAGATCTAGGAAAATCACATCATTTTCGTTTAAGCTTCATCCCAACTAATTGGGGTCAGCTTTGTGAATCCTGTTCCACCATTCCACTCTATAAAGGACCATACTCTGTTAAATCATAGGTCATCAAGTCCTTTCTTACTATCTCCTCCCACGTCCTTCTCGGCCTCCCCCTTCCCCTTTTAGAGCCTTCAACTTGAACTAACTCACTCCTAACTAGCACAGTTCTTGGTCTTCGTTGCACCTGGTCAAACCATCTAAATCTACTTCCCCTGATCTTATGACTTATTGGTGCTACTCCTAAGTTCCCTCAAATGAATTCATTTATCATTCTACCCTTAAATTGCCACTCATCCACGTCAACTACATTCATCCTATGAACATGTTACATTGTCACATAAAGCATGTCTGGTCATATAGCTATTCTATAAAGCTTTTCCCTCCAGTAGATTTATGAAAATATGTGGGGAAAAAAAACTACGCACAGACCCACACAAGTGTGCATCCATCTTTGACACATGCAGGGATGCATGCTATGCATATGCATATGCATACATATATATTGAGTTGTGACTGGATAGTTTGAATGCCGGAATTTTATTGATCCTATGTAAATAATGAATAGATGAAACGGAAAGGTGTTGGCATCAGGCAAGTATATGATGCCCGTGCATTGCGGGTGGTTGTTGGGGATAGGAATGGAACACTGCATGGAGCTGCAGTTAAGTGTTGCTACAGCCTTCTTGACATTATGCACAGGTGAATAAATATATTACATGTTTATTTTATGTAATTTTTGGATTTATCAGATGAAATGATAGTTTCTTAATGTGACACATGGATGGATGCAATTCTGATACACTACAAAGTCCTTCAGTTTGCATGGCTTAAATGATATTGAGGGGAAAAAAATGCTATTTGTAGGTTTACCTTCAGGATCTAACCCTATTCACTTTCTTCACTTTTTTGAGAAATTTGTGATGAATTCTTGTACCATGCATTTCAATATTACAAAGAACTGTATGTTGTACTCTTTTAATTCCTAGGAATGTGGTGCAGAACAGCCCAACCCTAGGGCTTGGTCATCCATTCCATCAATGCAATCAACTAAGAGTAAGCTGTTTCTATCTGCTTCACCTTTGTTGTGCAGGCTCTGGACCCCTATTGATGGTGAGTTTGATGATTACATCGTAAATCCGAAGCCTAGTGGCTATCAGGTGAATATCCTCTGATTGAAAATTTTGATTGCCCAACTGTATTGTGTTCTATAGAAAGGCTGAACGGCATGCTCTAGGCTGTGTACTGTTGGTACTGCTGGAGTTGATAGTAACCGGATGAGAGATCTATCTGTGCTGCAAAATTAAGTGTAGAAAACTACACAATATTACAATCTTAAATGTCAAATTGTTGCAATAACATTTGTTATCAGTTCTATTTTCACACAACTGACCTAGTAGATCAGTAGGGCAAATTGTAACTCGTAATTTCTTAAGAGCCACGTCACTTTTACAATTCATGCATATTTGATTTGAGTGGCCATCTAATTCTTAACGAGGGATCTTAAACATTTTATGAGAGAGATTTGGTACCTATAAGGGGTTCAAGTTTGTAGCTCAATGAGAGGTGCTCTTTTCTTCAAGATCAAGGTCTCTGGCTCTAGCCCAGCTCATACCAATAGTTGAGAATTGAGGAATTTTCAGATCTTCCATGTACGATATGTTTGATGTCCTCCTTTCCAGTTATCTGTCATTCATGGTTTAAAAATTATTTGGAGGCATCTGTACCTGTTAAGGAATTTACATGTCTACTGCCAAAGATGCCCTTAGAAATTGGAGGTTTGTAATATTTGGGTAGCCATTCCTTAATAATCATTTGGTTAGCTAATTGAGCGGCTGCTTTCTTTTCATTGGTTCATGACTTTGGGAGATCTAAACATGCTATATAACAAATATACTTCGATATATTAATGCGGTCATATAAAGTTCCATTTGTTCCTGCTTCAGCTATTCAGATTGAACTACTAAGATTCTTGGATTTCAATCTGCTCAGAATAATTAGCACACTGAGAAGAATGAATCCAGTCCCATCCTAATCTTAAGAGGAAGTATATGCTTTTTAGCTTGAGGAACTCAGGTTTTCCCTATTAGTATTGGTGTCGTATGTGCTGCTGTGTTGGAAATCTGTATATCCTTGCAAGTTCATTTCCTATTATTTTATTTATTTGTTATGTAGGTTGCTTAATCCATGGATCTTAGATCCTCCATGCCTCCATGGGATGTCGAGGCAACAATCTGACTGTCGGTAATGGTGACCTTATGGTAGCATGCCAACATAAATTATCTGTGTTCCTGTCAGTCTTCCAGCTTAAAACAAGAAGAAGAAACCTCCCAACACAAGGAGCCAAGGGGCTTACCCTCCCCAGTAAGAATCCACATCAACTTCTCCAACTACATGGACAAGATGAAATGTTTATCCTAGAAGCCGTGTCTTGGATTTCATTCAAAACAAAAGAAATCTTTCAATTCTCTGAATGCTCATTGGAAGCCATCCAATAACATTTAAAGAATGTCATTCCACAATCAAAGGGCCAAAGAAATCCTTGACGATAATCCGTGTATCCTCTCTCAGGGAAAGTGCCTCCACTTCATTTAACTTGTCCTCACCACTATGATGCTGCACAGCTTGAAATAATTGAATTAGGATAGGTTAGTTATCATTTCGAAGATCAAAACCTCCAAGATGACGCCCCAAAATTGATTACCTCTTTACTTGCAGGCGCAGCAGAAAACAGAATAACCAATAGGAAAAGGGATAAATATGTGGAATCATACCACACAAAAACCCCAAGGAGCCTCATTCTGGGGATCTGGAAGAGTCTCACCTCTAGGTGAAATTTTGCATCTCAGGATAAACAAAAGAAACCAGTTTCATTTAATTGAATAATCAAAATCCATTCGTTATGGTGCCATATGTAGGCTATGCATGTATAGCCTTCATTACAATTTGTTACTGAATGCAAAAAGCCAAGGCTTGAAACCTATTGGTCGCAACAATGAGGCATATCTAATATCGAAATACCTTAAATTCCTTTCTCAAGATAACCCACTTGATCAAATTACTTTTGATATTTTCAATAATTTACCCACTGGCTACATGTGTTTGTTTTTTTCACTGACAAGTTATGTTGGGATCCAACATACGTCCCTGAGCTCTGAATATTTATGTTCGGTCCCAGCTCTACTTATCCTGCTCCTCAAAATTGGGAGTTCTTAATGGTTCAGAACAGACTGTTTGAATTGTGTTTATGATTTTTTTGGCTTGGTACAAGTAGCAGAAACAATTCAAATGGGTATTTGCCTTCTCTTTTTCACATTTCTTGCTAGCATGCGTCAATTTTCTCTTCTTCTTGCAGTCTCTTCATACTGCTGTTCAAGGTCCTGATAGCTCACCCTTGGAGGTGCAAATAAGAACTCAGGTAGTACAACCTTTACTAGTACGAAATATCAGTAGTAATTTTCCTGGTGATACAATCTTGTAGTTTAGCAAATAGTGACAAGTGACTCTTCAACTGTGTAGAGGATGCATGAGCATGCAGAATTTGGACTTGCTGCACATTGGCTTTATAAGGAAACTGAGAACAACGTTACATTCCCAAGCATTACACATAATTCCAGGATAAATACATCCCAATACCAATCCAAAGGGTTGATGGATGAAACTCCTATTCAAGATGATGAATTTCAGAAGTATAGTTCCCTGAAAGTAGGACATCCAGTCCTTAGAGTGGAGGGGAGTCACTTACTTGCAGCTGTCATTGTCAGGTTAAACGGTCCTCGTGCCCAAAGTTATTTTACAAAGAATACTAGTTATTTTCACTAACTAAAGCTTGAGATTCTGATTTTGCAGTATGGATAAGGGGGGAAGAGAGCTACTCGTGGCTGTGAGCTTTGGACTTGGAGCTTCTGAAGCAGTAGTTGACAGAAGATCTTTTTTCCAGATAAAACGTTGGGAAGCTTATGCAAAGCTCTACAAAAAGGTTGGCTTGATTAATTATTTCCTGATTGCTCATACCCAAATAAAAGATTATTCAGCTCCAATGTCAACCTTGCAGAGATCTATGACATGAGGTTTTTGGTTATGAGGATCCTCCAAACTCTTGCTTGAGTTTTGCTGATTCAGAATTTGTTTAGCCCATTTAGAAATGCTTAAAGTTTTGGACTAGTTAGCATCTCCAGATTAAACTAAATAGACGTTTTAAAATGAAATTTGGTATTGAAAGGTCCTTGGTCCTTTCCATTTGTATGAGAGAGGTACAGCCAGTAATGCAAAAAGGAATCCCAAAAACATGTGAATGAGGGGAGTCTGATGAAATTGGCAATAAACTGAACAACACTTGCAGAGAACTCGTCATATTCTCCCTTTCATTCATGGAAATGTTGCCAACTTATTGCAAATGTTATCCATCCATTTCATGATTCATGAACTAAGATAACCAACAAACCATATAAATGGGTTGTTTCTAGTGAGGCATCGGAAATGCGGTCCTTATTCCGGCATTCCAAAGCTTTACTAAAATATTTCAGCAAATCAAGTTTCTTGTGGCAATAGTTTTATAGTAATTTTTTTTGTTTGTTTGTGGTCTGGTACTATCTTACCTGAGTTCCACTATGGCATCGGGTTCAGCAGATCCCTAAAATAAATAAAAAATCATAATCATAAAAATAAAAAATTCTCAGGGTTAGGGGTGCATCAAGGATTGGCCACTGCCCATATAGGTGTAATCGTGTTTACATACTTCCCTAACAGTATCGTAAGTTGAATTTGTTGCCCAATTGCAACGATTCAAAAAAAACTCTTAATAGCCGATAACTCTAGAGCTCAAAATCCCTGTATATGTGGATTTTTTAAGTTGTGGGAAAGGGGGATCCCTTATCCAAGGGCCTGAATATCTGACTTACTACAATTTTTTGAAGTATCTAGGTGTCATAGGTCTGTTATGGACAATGTCCACTCATTCTCAATGAGCTAATATGTAATCTCTTGGAAAAACAAACAGAAGAATCTTAATTTGTTCCATTCTTCTATTTACATTTCAACAATTGTTGTTGCCAAATTCATTTTCCTGGTTTATTTCAATAGACCTCTTAGTGTGACTTCTCTTTTTTTTTGTTCTTATACATTGGTCGAGAATTCCCCGATTAGTTGGGATAAGGCAATGATGCTGATGATACATTGGATGAGAATCCCAAGGCAATTAAAAATACTAATGTGACTTCTCCCTCCATCCATACCATGAAATAGTTTGGAAGTTAATGGTATAAATTATCTGGCCTGTTTTCCTGATTGTTCAAATTTGCTTTTCAGGTTTCTGATCAATGGTGGTTCGCACCAGGACATGGAGATTGGTGTACTTGCCTGGAGAAATACACACTTTGTCGAGATGGGATATACCACAAGGTGTGAATTACACAAAGTAAAAGGAAGAATAATCTTTATAAAAAAAAAAAAAAGAAAAAAAAAGAAAAAGAAAGTCCAATGAAGAAAGCATGAATGCATCCAAACATAACTGTAAGAAGAATCACCCAGTTTGCTTCAAAAGCTACCTAGGAGTCTCAGGATTTTTATGCCTTATCACTTTATGAATGAATAGAGAAGATGAAAGCATCTAGGTAAATGCAAAATCTGTACATGTAGAAGGGTCCAAAATAGGATAAGCATTAGCTGAAGATTAGTAAAAATATTCATATTCTGTCCAAGGATCGAAGACGGTTTCAGTGTACCATATCAATCATCGCCAAAACCGATATTTATTGGCCATCAGCCAATATGGACCAATATGAGCCAATAACCAAAGGGCTTTCAATTCCAACAAGTGGGACCCATGACTGGGTGATCCCAAAGAATGTTCTGTTGCGTCCGTCACGGATTGTCTATTCCCCAAAAAACCCATCAGTGCAAAAATCTTAACCTTCCAATTTGTGGGCAACAGATGGAGAAATAAGAAGAGAACTACAACTGCCGATATTCAAATGATATGGGATCCCCAATCTGAGATTTTTGGGAATGCCCCATCCCTAGTGTGGTAGATCAGAACAACAGTCTGGATTGCCGTATCCACCCCTTCATATGAGTTGTACCATTTGATTTTTAAAAAAATGATCACCCAGGACTTAAACCAGTACGTATCTTCTGATACGTACAGGTTTTGATCAAAACTTTAAATGATGACCTTGTGGAAGTATCTCTCTTAGTTAAATCAGAGTTGTATCAATTTTCTTATAATGAAGGTGCAACTCCCATGCCTTAAAAATGTGTGCTTATTCATACTTCTCTCAGTAGGAAAGATAGTTGGAATGCTTTTAATGTTACACAGAAGGTTAGTCTACCCAATCTTAGCAGTGAATTGAATGAATTCATCAGAACCCATTTCTTGGCTTCTGAAAGAAATCTGATAGAAGTCTTTCATGTGAATGATTTCTAGGGAGAAGAGGGTTCTGGAGTTGTAATGAAACAAAAATTGTTTTCAAAGTTTTTCTTCTGTTGATTTAAAAAATGCATTTCAATCGGTGCGGTCTGCGATCATAAATAAGAGTGTCAACAGGTCAGGCCAGCCTGTCATGGGCTGGGTTGGGGCCTTGATAACTAGGCCCATCGATTGGATCCCATTAGTAATCGGGCAGCAAGATCATTTGTTGGGGAGGTTGGGTTGGGCTGGGCTGGGTAAGGCATGGTTCATAACAATAACAGTGTATATTAGTCGTATGAATGTGCTTGTATCACTGACATACATGTAGAGATTTCATAACAAACCAGGCTCGGGCTTGACAAACTTTTATTCGGTTCAGACTTAAGCCTAAAAAACTTGGTCTGTTTTGGTTTTGGTCATGCTTGAGCACAGGCTGATCCTGACCTAGCCAGCCAGCCCAGCCTGTTGACATCCACATTCATTAATCATGGAATGTAGGTTAATGAACCTAACTGTTTATATAAGTAAAAAATGACTTAATATACAGAAATAATTTGAACGACTGATTTATAACATTTGCCAATGATGTTTTCCATTTCTTGTGGTTTTTGGTTCCTATGCAGCAAGACCAATTTCAGCGCTTGTTACCCACCTTCATCCAAGTAATAGATCTGACAGAGCAAGAGGAAGCTGAATATAGGATGGTTGTGTCTGCCATTTTCGAAGGGAAGCAGATTGCTTCTATTCCATCAGATTCCAACTTAGCTGAGAAACCCAGCTTTGACTCTTCTGGTGCTACTCCAGTGGAAGCTAGCATCAATAACAAGGTTAGTATACAAGAACCTTTACCCCCTTCAAATGCAATTTTTGATAGTACCACGTGTTCTACTTTTACAAGCCCCTGCTACATGCACCCTGTGGAGACTCATTCTCTCCATACTCATGTTAGATTGAAGTCAAGAGTGTTTCTAATTTTTTGATGAGAGATGATGAGAATTTCTTAAGTTCGGAGCCTTTGCAAATATACAATTAATGCTTTCAGTCCCGTATCCAAACCATGTATCTAGTGGGCCCCACTGTGAATGGGTGCTCCATAAATCCCCTAGTTTGGATATACCGACTTATTGATCTTTAGCCTTCATTTGAAGATGCAAATTCTATATAAGTAGGCACTGATGGTCCCTAATGGGTGGGCCAACTAGATCTGACGGTATCTACACAATCTTAAGGACCTTCGCACGAAGATGGATCACCCATGTTCAGGGATTTGCCTAACTCCTACGAAGTGGAAAGGAGCTAATCACCCCTTTAACCCTAAGGTTAGGATGGCCACCAAACACTTTTACTGGTTTAGATCATCTAGAGACAACCTAATGGACAATCAATATTCTCTTATCATTCATCTCAATTTTCTTTTAAGGAATTACTTGAATGTGTGCCTTTACCGAGAGAATGCCTCCCAAAGGGAGGAACCAAGAGAATTAGGAGTTTGGATACGATAGGGCTTATCCCAATTACTTTCGAACTCCCTGCCTTTATCATGATCCTCTCTCATTTGAATTTCGAAATAATGGTATTGGAAAGAAGGATATCCAGCTAGAAATGTTCCAATGGATAACTGTTTGGGACCTACCCACTAGTGGTTGCCCACAAATGTGGGAGGGGCACAATGTAGATTATCCATCTATCTCGTCTCATAATATCATAGTCTTCTCACATGTGTTTGAGTACTAAGTGACTACTTGATTAGCACTCAGTAACCCAAGCTTTATTATGCCCATCCTAGTTCGCATGATCACACCAGATAGAGTTGACTCCAATCTAGAGTATTCGACTAGTATACGCACTCATCCAACTTATTGAGTTTGTTTATAAAATTCAATTTTTCGCAAACATCAATTTAAATCGCTTCTCTTAAAGTGATAGCTTGCTACATTTACTTTTTGGAATATTGGTTGCAAACCTTATCAAAACTCGATATTACTATGTGGATAAGTCTTCAAGTGCATATTAATACTTTTAAAAACTTCGTATAGTTGTTACAAGATATTCTCCATGCAGATGTGAAATTCAGAATTAACTAAGCCACTTTCCTAGTGCTACCAACTCTAGCCCAATCTAAGGGCCTTGGTCATTGTACACTAACGTGACGACATTCAATCTCATTCTCCTTTACACAAGAGAATAGTAGCCGATGATACAAAGAGTCATCTGTGGGACTAACTACACGCACGATGAAATGATTAAATCAAGTGAAAGCATTTTGTAGGTAAATTGGGTCTATATTACGTAGATCATCATATGTGAGGTATGATTCATCTCATTCCCTCACGACATGGCTTTTTAATCAGGCCATGCTGTTAATCACGTAGAAGAGTAATAGAGCAATTACATTATTTCGACTTTGATTAGTCACATATTCAATTTTTTTAATGACCAAGGCAGATATGACTTCTCACCATTCGTATCCTCATCCTTTATTCTTTATAACAAAGGGAAATTCATGTCTTGATATATGAATATCTCCCAATTATTCTTTTCCTATACATTTAGAGTTGATCTACCTATGCAAGTGGGTGACTGGCTTGTTAAAATAGATAGAGATCTCTTAAGATCTCAAGACAAATGTTGATGATCTGCATACCTTGTAAAAAAAAGTAATGCGCAATACAAGACAAAAGAAGTGATCATTTATTAATAAGAAATCAAAGGTACATCACAAAAGATAGAGGCACACAACTACATCGCTCAAGCTCTTCTCAATCCCATCTACTTGACGGGAACCTAAAATAGATCTCTTAACTACAGGTTCATATGAAATTCGCCAATATTTCTTTGGTGAGAATGTAGCTGAGGAGAACATTTTTTATCTCTCACTTGATTATAAACGAAATGATACTTAATCTCCATGTGCTTGGACTTTTGGTGGTCTTTAGAATCCTTCACGAAGTCACGATAGAGGTGGTTTATCCTCAATGACATGGGCTCATGAATGCCCAATACATCACATATACTCTGTAAGAATCTTTAAATCCATACACGCTCCTGAATAGCAACACAACATGTAATGTACTCTACTTCTATGGATGAAAGGGTTGTGGATGTCTGTTTTTTGCTTGACCATGAGATAGCGCCTCCGAGCAAGAATCATAGCCTGAAGTTGAATTTCATTCATTGGAGTCATCATCCCAAGGAGCATCTGAAAATTCTCGAAGATTGAGAATAGTGCATCCATAACACAACATTAGGTCCTTGGTTTTTTCTGAGATAGTGGAATATACATTCAGCGACTTGCCAATGAGACTGTACTGGGTTACTCTTGTAATGACTAACTACACCAATTGCATAACTGATATTTGGTGTAATGCAGAGCATGACATACATTAAAATACCTACTGCACTCGAAATTGGATACTGAGAATGACTGATTTCTCAGCATTAATCTGCATATGCAACTTCCTATCTAACTTAGTAATCTTCTCCACAAGGGTTTTAACAAGTTTCAAGTTTTCCATCTTGAACCACTCTAAGATTTTGTATGTGGATGGCTTGAGACAAGCCCAAGAACCTCTTAGGACAGTCGTTGACGATCTTTATACTGAGGATAAAGTTGACTTCACCAAGATCTTTCATCTTAAAATTTGAAAAAAAAAAAAAAAAAACCTCAATCTTTAATTGTCATCAACAATCATATATTATTACCAACAAGTAAGATGTCATCCACATAAAGAAATAGAATTTAAAAAAAGATATTTTAGACTACTTCATGTATATGCAATGATCTTTTTCACTCCTTATGAACCCAAAGGTGGTGATGGTTGAGTAGAACCTCATATGCCATTCCCTCGAAGATTTCTTCAAACCATGGATAGATTTTAACAATTTATGGATTTTCGATTATTTAATCCATATATCCCATGAGCTATTGCATATGTATTTCTTCATCTATATTACCATTTAAGAATACAGTCTTTACATCTATCTTATACAAATATATGTATAAGCGTACGGTAATGGACAAAATCATGTAGATGGAGGAGGATTTTGCAACAGATAAAAAAGTGTTCTTATAATCAACGCCTTCAATTTGTGTGAAACATTTAGCAACTAATTGTGCTTTGTACTTATCCACCATACCATCTGTCTCTTTATTTTTTATTTTTTATTTTTTTTAGTATCCATTTATTCCCTATTGCTTTGCAATTGAGCGACAAATCTACAAATTCCTAGATGATTTTTCTTCATGGAGGCGATCTCCTTATCAATGGCAACTATCCAATTAGCTGAAGTTGGAGACAGTAATGTATCTTGATAAAAATTAAGTTCATCATCGTCAATCTTAATGTAAGAGTATACTTCACCATCAATTTGGAAGTATCTTCTGGGAATAATTCCCCTTCACTTTGACACAATTTAGGAGCATGTTAAGGTGTAATCCCCACTATTCTAATGAACTATGGAAATATTTCCATTGTGAGAAGCAAAGCTCTAACTCTCTTAAAATATATTGGAGATTTTAAAAAGTTTTATTTCCACTTTTTACTTCTTTCGACTGGGGTTTCCATCTTCGAAAAAAGTCACGTCCTAAGACTCTCAATCTATCTTTTATGGTCCCTCATAAATGATAACGTATCCCTTTAAGTGTTATTAAGTTTATTTCTATAAGGAGTAGGCAACAGCTAGAGAATGAATCCTCCAAACCACATCTCATATGGAGCCTTGGGAACATATTTAGATGGGATTTTGTTAAGAACATAGATGGTTGTGAGTGGCGCATCTGCCTAAAATGTGGTGGAGAGATTAGCCTATGTCATATTTTTTTTCTCTTTGTTACTCTATTTTGTTATGGAGTTTAAGTCATGGTATACTATCGGATGATGCCAAAACTTTCATAGTATAATTTGAACATTTTCAATGTATAATCGCCACCTCTATTATATCTAAGGATTTTGATATTTTTCTCTACTCAATTTTCAACTTTAGTGTTGTATTTGAGAAAACAATCAAATGTCTTAGATTTGTGTTAGATGAGATACACATTCATGACATGAGTAATTGTTAATGCAAATGACAAAGTATTGGCATTCATTTTTAGCACATACATTTAAGAGTCCATAGATGTCAAAATGGACTATATCTAATAGAACCTTAGGCCTAGTTGCTTTAGGAAAAAAGGTTTTTTACAAGTTTTTCCGAATACACAATATTCACAAAATAACAAATCAATTCTAGATAAGGAGCCTAATAGACTAAAATGAATTATTCTTGTCATACAATCCTTTTTAATGTGATCTAACCTTGTGTGCCATTTTAGGATTCACATACAATTTATTCATTCAACATGGTAGATAAAATAAGAGGAAATACATCATCACCATTTACATTTATAATAAGTAAATTTGAAATTAAACTTTCTCATGATAGATGAGGTTATTAAATCTCAAATATACTCTAGTTTTAGGAAAAAAAAATACAAATATCAAAATTGTCTCTTAACAAGTTAGAAATAGAAATCAAACTTCGACGCATGCCTGGTACATAAAGAGTATCATGGAGGATTATTGTTTTCCTAACACGTGTACAGAGACGATAAATGTCAATGTCCTCAACAGTGTTGTTCCCCGTGGCTACAAGCAAAATTCCTTGAGTCCTCTGTAATCTCATGTCACATGCTTTGTTGCACATGAATTTGAAATCTGCTTGTTAAATTGAATATCACCGGCAGTGTTGTCAAAATCCTACGATTTACGATATGCGATTTTGGTCAAATCTTAAGCAAAACGATTTGAATCCCAAACATGAGTCCCTTTTTATATAAATCCTATGATTCTATGATTTGAATCCTACGATTTACGATTCAAATTATACTTGTTCTCTTCTATTTTAAGCTTCGCTTGGCCTTCATTTTATGTTTTTAAATTAGTAGGGGCTTTAAGAATCATTTGAAAAAGGTAAATTATCTTACTTGTTCTTTATGAGAGATTAAATGCTATATATTCTCTTCAATGTTAAATCAAGTAGCTTTTTTTTTTTTCTTTTTTCTTTTTTTATTGTTTTTGTTTTTGTGATCTCTTACTTCTTAATTGGTCGAAACACCAAATTGATGTATGACTTACTTGTAATGTTTTTATGGATGGTTACGATCATGTTGACTTATATGGATTATGGAATGATGTTTGGAAATCAAAATATCTTTTTTCATCTGTGTACAATATCAAATGTCACTTTTTCACTGTGATTCTATATTCAAGAAAGATAGCAAGAACATAAATTACTAAAGGATCCTTGTATGTTTTTTTAAAAGAAAATTTCTTGAAAGACTCATGATTTGCGATGCGATAAAAGAATCCTTTAACACTCATGATTTGCGATGCGATAATGATTTTGAAAACATTGATCAACATAAAAGACTTCAAAACAAATGCCTGCAAACAAAATAACGGGTGAAAAAGAAGTCTAGTTTTTCTATTGGCGCACTGATGGCATTATGGCTTGTATGATTGTAGACAAAGTAGATGACACATGACATCTTTTGCCTTTTCTTTTCCTTTCCCTTCTTTGGATTAGGAGGACACATCGCACGCTTTTGCTCCTAATTGTCATTCTTCGCTTTCTTGTGACCTTCAAACTGTCTCTTGGGAGGCAAAACTTGCAAGCCTTTGTTGTGATGGTCTTGGCTTTCCCTGGTTGAATGACATTCATTTTGACTTCGAGTACTAACCATAAAAGTGTCTAAACATTGTGATAGAATCAATGTGGTTTGGAATCCTTTTGATGGGGGACCATGACTCAACAAGGAATGGTGCATTGTGATGATCTTTTGATTTTTCAATTATATGTACAGAGTGTTTATAAGGTCGCCCATCATTTGCTCCATCTTTCAAATATGTGACTGACATCTTATACTCTAGAACTCCAGTACCATCACCTTAACATGTGCATTTAATTTATTTACTTACACATTAGCCAATATTTCTTTAGCGGTCCTATACACATCATACATAGGTATGAGCTCCTTGTGCATAGTGCTCAATAGGATGTTATTGGCCGAGCGATTTTCCTTACACCACTTATTGTGATGGTTCATCGAAGAGCTATAGTTGGCTAAGTTACCATTTAAAGTAGGTTCTACTTCAGCTACATCTATAGCATGTGAGAATCCTCATCTAGGAGGATTCTCACTGCATGATACCAGTTGTTACCAACTTCCCATTGAACTTTTGACACTTAAGTTGTTCAATCTAAATCTTTGGTGGTCATCTATACATCACAAAAGCATCACTACCCACTTGTGATCAAATGTTTTGACACTAATTATCAACATTTCTATATGTTATGCAAATTTTGTTGTTATGATCAACGGTTTAGATCATCTAGAGGCAGCCTAATGGACAATGGATATTCCGCTCAATTCTCTCCATGAAATTACTTGAATTGTACCTTTACTAATGCCTTCATTTTTATAAAGGAACCAAGAGGATTATGTGTTTAGATATGAAAGGGCTTGTCCATATTATATCCAAACTCTCTACCTTATTACAATCCTCCCTCGTTTAAATTTGAATTTGAATTTCGAGAGAAGGAGATTAGAAAAAGGGATATCCAACCAAAAATGTTATGAGGGATGACTGTGGGATCCACCTACTAGTGGTTGCTCACAAGTGGGCCTCACAGGCCCATGTCCAACTGGCACTAACCAAGGATTAGCGCCTTACGATCTTGGAGATTTCTAGGCCATTCCCATCCATGGTGGGCCCTGTCAGATCAATGGTATTAATGAATGAACCATGGTTCCACACACATATACATTTGCCACTGTCCGGCCCTGTGATTCCTCAAAAGATGAGATACTTATCTAGCTGGTGAAGAATATATCAATCAAGATTAAAAGAATTGTCAGAAACTGGTATGAATAGGCCAACACCAACTAGGTTTTTTCCGTAGGTGATATGGCTGTGTCATCCTGATATGGATACTACAAACAGGTTTTGATGGTGACTGATACAGTACCTGAACCGATTTGAAACTTTGTCTGTCAAATAGCCCTCCCTTCTCAGAACCTGCTGATTTGAGCTTTCCAATGACCCCAGGTGCATCTACTGAGGACAATGCTTCAGTGGGAGGAGCAGGTGCGCTACAAAGCCATTTTTGGAGAAACAAAGCACAGGGCCTCTTCATCACATGTTGGCCGCCCCACTTCTGTGGATCTTGGTGAAGTGGCAATCATATGCTGGCCCCACGCTGAGATAATGAGGCTGAGATCTGGAAGCACTGCCGCTGACGCTGCAAGAAGGGTAGGACTGGAAGGAAAGCTGGTTTTAGTGAATGGCCAGCCGGTGTTGCCACATACGGAACTCAAGGATGGTGATATAGTGGAAGGCTTAACGTAGTCCTAGAGCTCAGTAACTTCTCAACTGTTTTACACACACAACAGAAGGCGGTTTGAGAGTGCATATCAGCATATTCAAACATAGATGCAAAGTCGAGCCATGTACAGTGTAAGATATTCAAAGGTGATTCTATTGCAATTCAATGTATATAAGACTTATGGTCAATAAGAGTACTCTCCCATTGCGATAACCAGTCTCTCTCTCTCTCTCTCTCTCTCTCTCTCTCTCTCTGGTTTCAATACTCACATGCTAGCTCATGCATATGCATGTGCATGGATGCTCCACTCAGACGTGGATGCCTATTAGTATGCAGTCCATATCAAAATTGCTGTTACAAGTACAATGCTTCAGATTCTCTTCCAGGTTGTAATTTATGCAGAATCATGTAGTTTTTCAGCAACAATCAAAAATATGCCATTGCATACAACTGCATTAGGTGGTCTTCTAGAGGAAAATATGTACACGCAGCGAATACCAACCTGGCAAGTTTGCAAGACACCTGAGTAAGTGCAAGAAGTGGCGCTGAGCAGATGATCATACACAAAAATCAGGCTGATCCACTCATCAGGTGTGCCTGTGCGTGGGAAGATGGAACTTTGACAAGAACAAGGGGCACAAATATACTTTGCCAGAAAGCCAAAACTTTTATGAAATTCCAAACTATGCAACGGTTGATTATAATGGTCATCATTTTTTGAAAAACCAAAGGTCTTCTCCTTAAAAACCAAATGCCATATCTGTTAGCAGAATACTTACACACTTATTCAAGGTGACCTTCGAAGTTTATAAAAGGAGTTCTCTGGTTTCGATTTTTATATTCATTCGGCTCTCTCTGATTTTGTACAAACTGTTTTATCTATGGTTTGTCTTCGGCTTGTCTTTGGATTAAACACACAGTAGTGTTTTGGGCTTCGTACATTAAGTGCACCGGTATGACAAGATAACATCCAAGGGTATAATAGAGGTTGATTGTCCGGTGTTCACAACGTCCAAAGGAACAAATCAACTTCAAGCTGAATGACTTTTGTCATAACTAGAATCCAATTAGTTTTCCAAATTCTTCTTGTTCTAATTTTCATGTTCCAATTCCAATTTCTTTTACAATTTAATTATTCCGAATTTCTATAATTGCATATTTACATGTCCAAAATTCCAACAAGGCATTGATCAAATTTCCCACACATGCGAGGCTGGCACTTGTGCGGCAATATAACTGTTGCCTGTTAATGACAGATTTATTTGGTGAAGTGGTATGATTTTTTAGGTTGTGATATGGATACATGGCTCCTGGAATGCATGTGGCCCAGTTTCTCAGTATCTTAGACGTACCATCACTTCCATCTGGCACTTGGAGTGTCCTCTCTCGATGGTCCACCTAATCCAACATCTGTCTTTAGCAATTAGGGCTAGGCCTCTTGGGGGCGAGGGCGGCCAGTTGGGGTTTTGGGTCTCACTTTTTGGCCTTGCAGGATGTATTTGGGCCTTTCTTTTTAGGATGGCAAATAAACATACAGGCCCAGGCACATCCCAATAACGCATCTTAAGCCTTTTATGTCTTTCATGAGACAGACTCGAGCTTCATTTTCGGGCTTGAAGGCAAGCCCAGACCTACAACTGTAGGACAGAAATATAAAGTATGGTGATCTTGGCACTGGGCGGATTCGGCCCATCCCGCCCTAGAGACGCAGACAGCCCTGCAGTCAGCATCATCATCAACCCAATGTCACGGCAGGAACAGTGCGTGCTCGTCATATTTAAGCCCATGACATCAAGAGCAGGAATCCCATGTTAGTTTTGCAACATTGCCGTTGACTCTTGAACCATGCGCATTGGTTTAGTTCCACGGCAATCCAGACCGTCCAAATCGCTCCCAACCGTAGATGGGGCATGACTGAAAATTACAATGAGAGGATAATATTAACAATCCAACCGTTCCCCTTCCAAGTTGGACAATCACCATGTTACTTCCAACCGTCCATTAATTGGACGGTAAGGATTGCTGGATCAGTGCGACTTTAGCTATTTGATCCATCTACATCAGTGCCACATGTGAAGACTATGACTCACCACCATCTACAAAATGGTGCTAAACAAATAGAAGAGTATGGTCGAAAGTCCCCGAAAAAGAGGCTCGAGCCGAAAAAGAGGCACGAGTATACTCGAGCCCTTTCACGTTTGTCGCGATTACATGCCAAAAACGTCAAAATCACAGGCTTTGCTTTTATATCGAGGGACTAAAAACTAATCTTCGAATAATCTTTTGACCAAAACTCCTGCTTGTGCTGACTTCAAGGGATTCCACATTATAGAAGGAACTGAAAGTCCGCAGGACCACTCATCTTCTGCTGCTTGCTTGTCTATACATGGGCCCCACCAACCATCCAGTACACACTATCTGGCCCATGGTTTAAAAAAAAAAAAATAATAATAATCTACTGATCGGATGATCCAGTGCCCCACCAATGGAACGATTAATAAAGGTCTTCGGTGAATTTTTACATACAGAAGTTTCAAAAGGATCAATCCTACGGTTGGAGATTTTTCTCACAAGGGGCCAGGCACCACAGGACTCAGCAAGATGGCTACGATCACAAGTTAGGGACCTAAGGGCTATAATTCAGGGTAGTCCCTCGGACTAGTAAAACGGTCCACTAGTTCATTTTCCATGTCATGTCAAAGAGACAATGACATGGCCTGGAGTTCTACAATATATAGAGTATGATTGTGTGCGTTTATGAAAAAGGAGACAAGAAGCTGGACGCAGAAAAAAATAAAAAATTCTTTACTTTGACGGAGTGTGTGAAGGATGATACGCAGGCACTTAGAAAGTGCAGACGTGGCAAATTAATTTAAATTAAGAGTTCCAAATTATGAATTCGGTTTAGATGTGTCTCATGCGAATTTGGTTATTGCATACGATTGAGATTTAAGATCCAACGGTTCCATTTCAACCAACAAGTGTCCATATAAAATCAGAGGTTAGGATTGTTCAAGCAACCTGATTTTAGAAATGGGACTTGGGACAGTGGGTTGCCACAATTTAGCCTGTTTAATTTAAATTAATCTATGGCACGTGGAGAATTTACTAGTGCCTGCGTACCAAGTTTCGTAGTCTGCCAGAGTTTCAAATAAGTCCGCGCGAACAGATACCTTGAACCTTGAAAAAAGTGGATGTACTGAAACGTGGCCACGAGCATCTATGACTCACGTGTCTTTCTCACGATGGAGTAACGATGACGTGGCGAGTGGAAAAGCATTTCTTTCTGGGGGAATGATAATCTCTATAAATACTCTGACGCTTGCGGAGCATGATTATTCCGTGCACATGCGCACTATAATTGTACACGTGATATATATTTACCATCAATCAGACCACGCAAATCATGAGGCCCACTATGGTTGGTTGACAGGATGGTACGGATACAATCAACCAAGGCCGATTGATATGTATCTATGGACGGTTTGGATGGAGGAATTCGATGGTTTGAATCCAATATAAACACGTCCATTAATCTTACGTTATAAATATATAATCAACATAATTTTAAGCATACATGTAATCTACGTTGGCTCCAACTATTTGGCCTGTTTAATATTAGGTCCACCTGTGCGAAGTGTATGATTTCTTGACGCATGCATATGTAGAACTACACTTTCCCAGAGTGTATATATATATATATATATATATATATATATAGAAGATTGATAGGAAATCTTTAGAAAGGAAAGAATATCAAGGCCCTTGAACGCCACATCAATGGTGTGATTGCAAAATTAAGTATTCGGGAAGTGGGGCCCACCATAAGATAGGAGACGGTATTTGATGCGTTCTAATTTTCAAGTATCACGTTTTTTTGTAAGTAGACCATCATGAAAACATACCAATCCAGACCGTCAAACTTGTGGGACCCAATGTGGATGAAGGACATCCCAAATCACAAAGATTGATGATCTTAGTCATATCTGATTTAAGCCACTTGAATTTGCATCTTTTAGTTGCTTTCCCCCACGTGGCAATAAAGCACACATGGGAGGGATCGGAGCAGCTCATCTGCTGATCCCTGCCCTGTAGATTCCTTAACGTACTTTCTATTTGGGCCACTTGAACTAATAAAGGATGTGTTGAGCAGTGGCTTTTTACAAGACCAAGGGTCATGATTTGTCTAATCCAATTATGGTCATATATATCTCCAAAGTCTTTTACCTGTTGTCTTAAAACTAGTAATAGACATAAAAGTAGTTTAGAATATATGAAGAGATTAAAATAATTGATCATTATAATGCATGGTCAGATATATATGCATGCTTGAAAGCCATTAGTGACATATACAACACGTGTAGAGTGTAAACATTATATCGAGCTATGTGGGTCCCACTGTGATGTGTGTAGAACAACTACCCTATCAGTTGGATGCATCATTCCTTGGTGGGCCATGGGCTATCCATGACTTGGGAGGACCACACCATATACAACAATTGAAAGGGGTTGCCTTTTCATTTAAATGTTCATATTCATTTATTCGGCCTACCAAGATGTGGTTTACAAATTCAACCTATCCATTGTGTGTGTTCTACTTGGATGAGAGATTTAAAACTCAGTAGGCCTCATGAAGTGCTTTTATATATTTTAAGCAATCTTCACAAGCCTTTATAAACTATACTCTTGCACTCTTACAACTATAGACATTTATTAGCGCTTGACATGTTGCTTTTCTAATTACCAAAAGGAGGGTCACAAGACGAATGAATTGGACCACAAGTTTCGGCCCTTTCAGGAATTACTTCCAACCTATCAAATGAATGCAACATTCAGCCCTTCCAATGAGTTGTCCCCACCAAGAGGACCACTTAGTGCAAAATCAATTCTTTATACTCAACAAGTTGGCCATACATGGAAACCATTTTCTAGCAATTGATAAATAGCAAAATACAATTATAATGAGGAAATAAAGTTGATTTTGACAGGGCATGGTCCTGTATCAGACCAGTTGATCGTCGCATACACATAAAAGGTTAGAAGTTATTAGCTCGGTGGATTTTTCTAAGTATAATCCTATCAAATTGTCTTAAAGACTTCATTATTAAATAATAATTTAATTTGAGTACGCGTCTTCAAATCAACCCGGTGCGGTGTGAGTGCATGGGTGTGTGGGATGTGAGTGCTGGTAAAAAAAAAAAAACAAATATCAGCGCCCATGAAAGGTTTTTAATGGCCAATTGATATTTGGATCTTCTTCATTTTTCGTCTCATATGTTAAAATGATCTGAAAAAACGGATGGACAGTGTGGATGTATACATCAAGTTAGGCCCCACGGTTAGGGCGTCAGGGCCGCACCTAATCCACTCCCCTGCGGACTAACTAATTTGGAACTCCGTCGGACCGCCAAATTATATTTGGGAGAGATTAGCATCAATGCGATTGACGGTTTCGATGTGACATGACCCGTTCTTCGCGTCAGGACGCAACCACCACTTATCATATGCTGCTTTTATTGACTTTATTGGAAGCGGATTGGCTGGTGTACCTCACACCAGCTATATAGCTGCTGTATTGACGTCAGCAAGTTCTGTGAGTCTGATAGTGAGGTACGTGTTATATCCAAACCGTCCATCCATCTGGCGAGTTCTTTTTAAGCTTGAGAAGAAAAAATAGGACAAGTATAACTATCAAGTAGACCACACTGAACGTCTGTGGTACTGAACGTCTACCAATGAAACCATTTTTTGGGTCACAGAAGTTTTGGATCCGTATGAAATTTGTTTTTCCTCTTCATTCATATCTTTGTGACCTTATGAACAGATTGGATTAAAAATAAACGTCATAGTGGGCCCTACGAATTGTTTAACAGTGAAAATCATTATCTCTGCTACTATTTGTGGTGTGGTCCACATGATCATTGGATATGATTCATTTTTTTGGATAATGCTCTAAAATGATCTCTAAAAATAAATGAACGGTGTAGATATTATAAATAAATCAATGTGGACCCATATAACTTTGATCTCCTTTCAACCGTTCGTACAACTCGGAGCTCGAGGAGCGTCGGTGCTCGGCTCGTCATTGCACGACACGTACCTACCGCAGCTATACACACCAGCCAAGCCGCTTCCAACTTTATTACCGAAATGCCACTGAAAAGTACTAGTGAAATTGGATAAACGCCCAGGTTTGCCGGCCCCACACGCTCGCTTCTATTCGCGTGCAAACGTGCCAATGTGGCAGGTGTGAAACGTCTATCAGGTGGTCCATGTGACTGTTAAACGGCCTATACGGTGCATCGGATCATTCTACATTTATTGCCCACGTAACTGTTAAACAGCCTAAATATCTGCAAGAATAATGGATCAGTCTACATCTGATATCTCCTGTACATGATCCATGTGGGGCCATCAAACGTACCAAAACACCATGGTCCATGTAAGTATCACTATCACCCATTTGTATCACCTTACTTTTCTTCACCTACTCTGCTATATATATATATATATATATATATATATATATATATATATATATATATATATATATATCTGTGGGTGGGTGGGACTATGCGCTCGACCTCACTAGTCCGTCCCATGAGGGAGCTGTGTGGGCCCCACCGTGATGCGTTTCGAACATCTACCCTATCAGTCAGATGCATCATTCCATCGTGGGCCTAGGTCTCAAAAATCAAGTCAATCGGTGACTTGTGTGGGTCACACCACATAGAGAAGTGGGGAGAGGTCGTGCACCATTAAAACATTTATAATCATTTTTTGGGCCCACCGAGATGTGGTTTGCAAATCCAGCCCATCCATTATGTGTGTCCCACTTGGATGAGGTTTCAGACCATGTTTCAGCAGCATTCAAAACTCGGGTGGGCCCCACCAAGTGCTTTTATATCTTTTAACGGTGTATTCACATGATTTTAGATAGTATGACCCACCTGAGTTCCGTATACGGTTGATTTTTGGGACATCCCATAATTTAGATAGTACCCATCAAATGCACGGTGTTGATGGTCGACATTCGTCACGGGGGCCCACACAGCTTGACCTCAGGGGAGCTTATCGTGAGGTCAAGAGCATAGCACCTTTTCCTATATATATATATATATATATAGTACGGTCCTAAACATATTTTAATGGACCTCTCGTATACAAAACTGGCTGGATTTTGAGGTACAAGACATAAGCATCATTTCCAACTAGATTGGTGGCTCTGATCTTGCACAGGTGTTCTACATTTGCACGCGTGCTGCAGGCCTATGGGTAAGGATCCGCACGCGCGTGGAATTAGTAAATCTCCTGTCGTGAGAAGCCGCCCAAAACTCGTTTGTAGAAAGAGTATATATTATCTTCTTAATAAGTGGGCTAAAAACTCTACGATAAGCTCTATAATAACGATATATAAATGATATTTTGGCGGAGAAAGCGTAATATCCACTTATTAGGTGAGCCCTTCCATCGATTTGACAGTGTTGTCGGCTTGATGAACGGACCATTCTTATTTTCGCTCCCGGTGATATTTATGACGTGTCCCACCATTTGCACGGCTCAGATGTTACAACCAAGGTTACTTTTTGACGGCAAAGAAAGCAGAAATGAGGCCATGACCATGGGGGCCCACATTGATAAATGTGTTGTATATCTAGTCTGTTTATCTGTTTTTTCAGCTCATTTTAGGCATGATCTCAAAGCAGATCCAAATATCAGGCGGACACCGCTACAGGAAATAGTGTGGATTGAAGGCACTCCGTTGAAAACTTCTTGTGGGCCACTAAAGTTTTTGATTAAACTGATATTTGTGTTTTCCCTTCATCCAGGTCTTTGTACCATTATCAACAGGTTGGATAGAAAATAAACATTAAGGCGGGCCCTAAAAATCTTTCAATGACAAATGTTCAATCATCACTGTTTCCTGTGTCGTGGCCCATATAAGATTTGAATCTGATTCATTTTCCCGTCCACGTAACAAAATGAGATAGAGAAGCGGATGGACGGCGTGGATAAAAACCATAAATACATCAAGATGGGCCTCACGTCCGCGGCCTCACCGAATCCGCCCTCGGTTGAGAGTGGAAGTGGTTCGATCGAGTACCTACTCGAGCGACGTAACACGTAAGCCTATCGAATCAAATATCGCCACGTTAGGGCCGCACCAAACTCGAGATTTCTGATGAAAGAACAAGGGCATATCTGTAATTATCAACTGTAAAGGATAGTATTGGGAATCGAAGGCACTGCCATTCCGTCCGCCAGAAAGCGACGTCTGTTCGGGATAAAAGAAGAAAAGTGATCTGATTCTGCCGAAGTGTACTCACACGCGTGAGATAGGCCGGCGTGCATCTCAAAACACTTGCCAAGATAGATACGTGTGATGTTATCCACACATTAGGTACGTAAAGCATTACTTGTTCTCTGATATACAAAAATCAGGCCTCTCAATTCATAATACAGGCCAAACATGGACGTTGAATATGGACCGTTGGTTTTTGCTTCTATAGTTATATGTGGTGTGATCCCCAACAAAGATGGCGGAGTCTAATCCTACGGTAAATTTAAAGTGAACCAAGCTGAATAAATATGAGTGGCACAGATCCAAAGCAACGTGTACACCCAGTGTACACGTGTGTCACGCGACGCGCGAGCGAGTACATTTAATTATTTCGTTCTGGAATCTGGAAAAGGAAAGGAAGCCTACAGGTTAGTGGGTGTTTCGCTGAACGTGGGGCCCACCTTGATTTGTTTTCTATATATCGACGCCGTCCATAAGATTTTGCGGATAATTTTAGATAATTTTCAAAAAATGAAGCGGATCGAAATCTCAACTGGACTACAAAGTAAGGATTGAATATTCACCATTAAAAAAATTCTTGGGGGCACTAAAGGTTGTGGATGAAGATGATATTTTTGTTTTCCCTTTATCCAAACGTCTGTGACCTTATCAAAAGGTTAGATGGAAAATAAATATTACGGTGGGCCCTAAGAAATTTTTAATAGTAAAAGTTCGGTTACCCATGTTTCATATGTTGTAGTCCAACTGAGAAGTGGATCTTATTCATTTTTGGGACTATTTCTAATATAAGCTTTAAAAGCTGATGGACGGCGGGGATGGATAACACATGCATTAATCCGCTCCCCATTCAGAATCTCACGCCATGTGGCTGCGAAGATGAAAATAATACGGTAGAGGAGGGAGAACTGTGATATAGTAGAGCCATCTCTCATCAGACCACGTGTCATGGTGATGTATCAATCGGACCCGTCCATCTACCGGAACCACGGTGATGTTTTAGATTTTATTTATAAAAAAAAAAAAAAAAAACTCATGAGAAAATACTACGTACACATTACTTTCTTGGCGGTCTGTTTGAAAATATATTTCACCGTTATAGCATTTATCTTTTATAGCTCACAGGGATATGCTTGTTCAACAGTAGTAACATTTTCTATTTTTCTACATACGAATGGACCTGATTTTAACATCATTCTGACACGTGTACTGTAGAGAGATTGCCCTCCTCTTAAGGTTCTTCGGGCTTCACGTACCATCTGTCTTGAAAAATAATCGACAGACAGCTACTTTGACAATAGAAATTTACACACACAACGCTCGTTTATAAACTTTTACATACAACACCTTCTTTCGCTTCTAACGTGTCATTTATGGAGAATATCCCAGTCGTGAAATATTTGGGATCTGTTTAGTTAGATCATCTGGGAAGAAAACAAAGTCAATCTACTCATTAGATGGGCCATTTCCGGAATTTTATTTTACACCGTTGAAATCAGAAACAATCCGATGGCCCGGTTAATTGTATGAATATGGCTATCCTGCTGTTTTGATGCTAAAAGTTCGTACTCAGTTAATCATCAAGGTATGATCTACCCTTTCCACGGATCAGATTTTTTCCGGAGGTGATGCGTCATACGAAAATAAAAATGCTGTATATGATTATTTCCCGCTGGAAACAACCGACGCATTCCCGTGATTTGACATGAGAAACGTCAAATCGTCACTGACCGTTGAGGACAGTCGGCAGCGAACTGACTTGTCGCAGCATCTGGCAAAAATACGCCCCGATTTCGCGGAACGAGATATTAAATATCGGTTTATCATCTCGCGATATATCGATGTTCGTGTCCACGTCAACATCCGTGATTGTGTGAAAATGCTATAGTCGCAGGCGCGCAAAGTCACGCGCAACAAACAAGCTCACCGCACGTACCGAACTGGCAGAGTTAACGCATACGTGTTGGCTAGTTGGCCACACTTTTACAACAGGACATATTCACATAGTCGCCCCTCTGATGAACGTCTCAGATATTTCACTCGTGTGAAGAATTTTACACAATCTATTCAACGTCTGATGAACATTCCCGATCTTTCCCACGTGCGCAAAATCATCACCAGTGGAGCGCTTGTCTACGGCTGTGAATAATGGAATAACACGAACGACAGAGTCGCAAATACGAATGATATTCGCAAGAGGGCCGCGGCTTCGGTGGATCCTCGGATACACCGAGGTGGGTGGGATCCCTGACAGTGGGGCCCACCTTGATGTTTGTTTCATATATCCACGCTGTCCAGTCGTTTTGGAAACTCATTTTAGGGCAATATCCGAAAAATGAAGCAAATCTAAATGTAAGGAGGACCATAATACAGGAAGCCGTGGTAATCGACCATTAAAAATTACTCAATTTTTTTGGATCAAGCTGATATTTGTGTAGCCTCCTCATTTATTTCATTTTTGGGACTATTTCTAATATAAGCTTTAAAAACTGATGGACGGCGTGGATGGATAACACATGCATTAATCCTCTTTTAATGGTAGGGATTCAATCACAATAGTTTTCCTATGGTATGCTCTATCTTAGTTTTGGATCTGCTTCATTTTTTGGATCATACACTAAAATAAGCTGTGAAAGTGGATGGACGGTGTAGATTTCAGTAACATACATTACAGTGGACCCCATACTTAGGGATCCACCGACTTCGGTGTATCCGGGGATCCACCCAAACCACGCCCGCCGAAGAGCGGGCAACGTATCACGTGATTCCCCCGCGAGGTTTGCTAGAATGCATCCTACGCACTGCAATAACATACGTTGGGACATCGTCCTTTGAATCTGTGCCATCTTCCAATGATCGAAACCGTTTATACGATGAGGCCCGGCGGGCGGACGACACATAAATACTAATCGGAGTATAACAACAGCTTAATTAGTTAGTTGGCCCGTTTCCACGAATATCAACCGTCAATATAACCTTTCTTAATATCAAAGGTTTAGATTTATAATTATAGGATTTTTCTAGCGTGAGGATTATCCCTACCACAGAAATGGTCTGGATCATTTCTACATACCCAAATCCAACGGCTAGAGTCCGAACGTATCCTATTTTAATAGGTCGAGATGTTTTCTATCAATCAGATATTTGATATATGTAAATGTCACATCAGTAAACAAACGTCAGTTATGACGAGAGAGAGGACATCGCCATGTTCCCTTCAGCAGTGTGAGAAATATCACCGAGATGTTTAAAATCTCGAAATGATTCCTGCGAAAAAGAGTGAAAATATTATCGTGATATTTTAAATATTGGTTTTTTTTTATCTCCAGAATTAAAACCCTTAAAAATCATTATATAAATATTTTAATAATCTTATAAATGATATTTTTAAATGTTTTATTTTATCACGAGAAAAGCTTAAAATCTCCCGAAAATTGCAAGAACGAGATTTGTCACAATCCACTCGAGTCTGTTTGCAGCACTTCTACTCACACGTGGTACTGATGTACAACTGTCAGATCATCCAAATTGTGGGTCCCATTCTCAACGGAACATTGCTCTGTATCATATCGATCAATCAATCCTATGCATCTATCTAATGACTATCGAATGAATGGTTAGAATTTATAATAGTAAATGGTCCAATATCAAACAAAAATCAGATGATTGATATTATCTTGTCAGTTCAAATTTTTGGCTACTAGGAATCCACCGCGCTTTAAGAGATACGGACGGTCTGAATTTCAGTACAACTACGATTTGTTCGTTTGAAGAGTCACCACTAATTAACATTTTTAAATAGTGTTAAACTAACGTATGAGTCGATCGTTCCTAGACCCGCTTTAGTTTATCATACCAATCTAATTAATTAAAAAGCGTGCTTCCTTAACAGGAGCTTTGCTAAGTCCAAACTCGTGTGCAATAAAGCTTATGTATATATCACACGTGTGCCATCATGGCAGGATAGGTCCGACATCCAATCCGTCCATCCGAACGGAACCACTGTATTGATAGTCTTTCCCAAGAACTAGGTTGATCCACTGATCAGGTGCTTCCCAGTTTGCAAAGAAAATGAACGGCTTAGAAAAGCTTGGTCGAAGTTTTTCGAACCATCTACCTGTTCCCAACCACCTGATGGATGGACTAGATCTCGCATATACATGCCATGCTGGCACGTGTGGCAGGTACACGAGCTTTATTGAACACTCGTGCGCGTTTACCAAAGCTCACAATAATACTATCTGTATTAATTAAGAGCTTAGCAAATCCAACACGGGTGTGAATCCTGCCATCCACATGCAGGCACGTGTCATACGTGCAAGACCTGAGCTTTTCCTTCTGCAAAGACTTCGTGAAACAAACAGTTAGCTGTGTTGAAAGAGTAGATGGGGGATGAACAAACAAATCCATGGTTTCTGGCCGTACCTGAATCCTCTGCAACACAGTTGTACGCAACGTGTACAACGCCTGGGCTCTGTGGGCCCTACGTGTTGTATGTGTGAGATCTACTCCGTCCATCAGTAAATACCATACATATTAGCTCCTCTAGAAAAACATCAGTCCGACCCACAGCTATGCTGGGCCACACTATTGGGAACAATTGGGAGGAGTTGCCTACCATAGATTTTATGTACGATGCCTTTCGAGGTGTTTATATTCCATTCAACCCTTTCACAACACACTTTTAGGTGGGGCCCACAGACCTGCGTTCAACGGGCGGGCAGGCATCTCCGGTCTTTAGTCGCCCTACGGAAGCGAGGTCCCCTCATTTGAGGAAGTGGAATACGTGTCACATATCTAGATGTATGGTACACGTGTCAAAGACGGTCCACTCATGCGATAGGGGATGCCTTGAATATGCCACGTACAAGAATGATGTGTTCTTCCTAATAAAGAATCCTGACATAAAAGCAAATAGCCAGCTCAATGATAGTGTTGTCGACTACGAGGGCTGGACGGTTGCATCAACGGCTGTGATTTGGTGTTTGAGTAGACTTGCCACAAAAGATATTTTCAACGGTGGTTCGATGGCGGAACATTTTGCTTATGTGGTTTCGCTCGCTCGAGTATGCTTTATAAATGTAATTGCATTAGAAGTGGAAAGAATGCACACGTGCGAGATCTTATCCGTTCATCAAGCGTACCGCAACATTTAGATGCCACATCTAAAACATCTGGCTGATCCGGCCATCCTTTGGGCCGCACATTCTCAAATGGCTAGGAAGGATTGTAGATTGCTCTTAGATGTACCTTTGCTTTATGAACATGTGACAACCTGATGATCAGATTGACTTGATATTTGAGACATTGCACCTACCCAGTGGGGGATCTGCCTGATCAGTGGCTCTGATCTAATACATGCACGCCTTATTTCCACGTGTGGGGCCAGCACACTTACAAACTCCCCACAAATCCTCCTACACTCAATCCACCGAATAGATCACCGATACGTGCTTTTGTTTTTTTGTGGTGGGCTATGTCTATGTTTGAAAGTTAAAATCCAGGAGTGCACCTTTTGACAATAGCCCACTTACTGATGCACGTATTAATAAGGCGCTATTCAAGTAATGCGGGGCCCCCAAAACGTTAGAAAGGACACAGCACTTCAACCCTGTCAGGGAATTTGGGTAGGTAAAAAGGAAGTCATTTGATACTCTGGTAGATATAATGATTCATATGCATGCACTAAAAGACCTTACACGTGGCATTAATCATCATCAGAGCCTTTCTCCCACTGGTTAAGTTTTGGTTTGGAACAGTGAAATTGCTACGGTTTGAGGATGGATGCCCACCACACATCAACTTTTCTCTTTTACTCTCTAATCAGCAATGAGAAAACCTCTTAGGGCTAGGGCTGCATTTGGCACCATGTAGCATGAAATTAAGAAATTTCATAATATTAATCTGGTTAATTTGATGCAGAATATTATGAATTTATGTTAATTTTTATTATTTAATTATACACACACATACACGCATATACTTCAACAGTACGTAACAAATATTTATTTATTTATTTTATTTTCAAGGAGACTTTCTCATATAATATTTGGAGAAAATCTCAAAAATCTCACCATAATGCCGAGTCTCTTAAATTGCCTGAATTTTCAATGTGCTTCTAACGTAGTATGTATAGAAAGATGTTTGCTCAAGCATATCCCTACATTAGGACTTTAGTCTTTGAATTTGAGTCATTTTCAATGATCTAAATAATTCATATAAGTCTTACTTTGTATAGTAAAAAGACAACAAATAAAAGTTTTGAATTGGACCATTCAAATCTTTTATAATCTAACTCTTATTTTGGAAATATGAACAGTTCCATGCCCACCCTATAATCAATGAGTTAAAATACTCCACCTCGTAACGTTTGGACCACCTCCATCCAAGTGGATGCCTACCAAATAAATAGTTTATGTAATTGGAAAACGCTTAAGTTCCTAACATATCATATTTTGATACATCCATGGTGTATTGAAGGAAAACTATATAAGAATTCAACTTAAAAGATAACTAAATGTTAATATAATCATTGCATTATGTAATTAGATTATCCTAATTCAATATTAAATGTGTAATTAAATGACATTTACCTAATAATTTAAGGATATTTATGTTATAAGTAAGATAGTCAACTCCTTTTCATTTTAAAATCCATCAACCAGATAGAGCATTGGTCCAGTGTATTTATGAGTTACGGTGGCACCAGCCACTTTGGGTCGCAAAAGTTACAAATACTCGAGCCATCAGAAGCCTTTGTGAGCAGAAATAGTTAACGGCTGCGATTGACGAAGCAGCATGAGATAGCTCTGTCAGCCGTTTTCCGCCTGCCACGTGTCCAGGCGCACACCGCACGAAGGATCACAGCGGAACTGCATCGTGTGGCGAGCGGGCACCACAGGTGCCGAAAGGAAAACTTGCAGCTCTGTCGGACAGGCAACGCCATTTCGAACTCGGAGCTCTCGCACGACAAGTACCTAGGTAGGAGGTGTATGGTACACCAACCAATCCGCTTCCTTACTCGATGGCATGAGACGAAGATACGGCTTCGCGGCACGTGTGCCAACGACGCCAACATGTAGGATATCCATCCCCATAATCAGCTTCATCCCACCATTTGGCATCTCTAGCTTGAAGGACGATACAACCGAATTGCACATATATGTCAAAGTTTTCTATGAATGTGGACCATTCCTAAGTATCTATAGTCCTGATGTATATGTCGTCATTATTCTTAATCATCCGACTTGATATTTTATCTAGGATATTCTCAATTTGTGATCTATCTGATGAATGGAATTGATCTCAAGCATGTCCTCTTGGGCGCGTTACAATACTTTTTCACGTTCTCCATGCGACAGATACGATAATGCTATTGACGTCTAATATTGATTCCGGATGCAACACTTTCAAGCGCTAAAGATAAACGCAATACAGATAACAAATTAGTCATAATTTCAAAGATCTGGAATGTTAATATGGTGGTTCTTATGATAAAGGTTCCTCAATACAAAAGTTGGGACGATCCATTAATGTTTTAGTCCACAATTATAACAAATGATAACGAACGTTTCACATTAAATGTGTACATGTCACTCAGGTGATGACCGAGACATCATCACTTTCAAGATAGCACACATACACCCACTTGAGCTTGTGGAGAGCGTCATGGAACGCACACGCATGTGCCATCAGCACCTGTTATCGTGTTTGGCGCTTGAAGACGGGGAACCTAAAAATTTCTCTCTCGTCGCAGCCGTCTCTGCACGTGAGCTGAACCGTAAAGGCACAACCCCGATGCGCGGGGTGCGCAACGCGCGACACGAGTTCTCATTGCCCGGCCATCGCGATTCGCGAAGGATGAAAGGCGCTTTTCAAGTTCCGAAAAAGGAAGCGTGGATGGGGAGAATTATTTCATACTCTGGTTGAGTGCAATAGGTCATGCACATGCACTAAAGAATTGTAGAGGTGGCATGTAAGTATAATAAGACGAACAAGTAATTGGACACACAATAGACTGGGAACAAACTAAAAACCTGTCATAGGTAAAATTGAACTGGTCAAACAATTAGATGGAAGTGATACAAAGCCGGTAGTTCATATGAGAAGTTGTGATGGAGCTTGGCCACTGATGCAGAGTACAACCTCCGTGATCAATTCAAGTATCAACCACAAGTAATAACCTTGGCTGCCTAGCTGGCATCCCACTGTGTCAATCAAAGAGCAACTATAAGGGCATGTTTGGATGTCGGGCCTATATTGTATAGCATCGTATATTTTAAAAAAATATATGTTTCCCTGCTCGTGTATCCAAACATCAACACGTGGTCCGCTGGCTGACTGAGTACGTCACTGGACCATTTTTTTTACTTCACACGTCTCATATGTGAATATACAATGCAGGCGAAAGTGCAATGCTTTCATTGCATTGCACCGCCATACCAGAGAGAAGTTTTTTTTTTTTTTTTTTTTTAACACCTTTTCAGCAGCATGGTTCAGCGGACCATCTCATAGCTAGATACGATCACCCTCTCTCATTCACTCTCTATAATTGCTGCAACTCCAACGACTCATTGGCGAGATGGAATTTCTTTGATTCCTTCTCATCAAAAACATGAGCAGCAGTAGCAATTGCAGCTGCGTCTTCTTATAGCAGGAAAGATGTATGGACGTGGGTCAGATCTCGTCTGAGTTAAGGGAAGCAACGGATGGGAGAGGGTTCCTTGTAGGGTGGGGCCCACAAGAGGACGTGCTAGCCCACTCGGCTGTTGGTGGGTTCTTAACTTATAATGGATGGAATTTTACATTGGAGAGTGTATGTGTGGGAGTATTGATGATCTGTTGGCCCTTCTTTATGGATCAACAGATAAATAGTAGGTAGGTTGGGGAGGTATGGAAGGTTGGTTTGAACATGAAAGATATGTGTGATAGAAGGACAATTGAGATGATGATCAAAGAGTTGATGGAAGGGAAGAGGGAAAAGCTAGTCAGATCTACGACTAGGATCACTAATCTGGCCAAGAGAAGTGTAAGCCAAGGTGGGTCATCTTATATGAATTTTGAGAAATTGGTTGAGGACATTAAATCGATGAGTCAACAATCCATATGTTGATATAGGGAAGTGAGACCCACCGTGATGTATTTGTTTTATCCAAGCCATCTATCTGTTTTCCCCTGATCATTTTATGACACAATCCAAAAAATGAAGAGGCTCAAGCCCCACTTGTCAAAACGTGAGTGTATGTCGGTCTCACTTCAGCCAGTGCAGCACGAAGAAGACTCCACTCCCAAACATTGATTTTGGAAACCCACAATGTTTACGTATATAAGTGTACTCTAATCCAAACAGTGTGAGTAGTTTTCACAATACAGATGCTATCGCGCTACAATACCACGAATACCTTGACGGGATAGTTTTACTTTGCAGTATAATACTATACGTGAATCCAAACAGGCCCTAAAGAGCCAATCTCGAGAGACAATTACCAAGAGTCTTGACCTTAAGATTCAGACATCGGTCATCAACTTCGATTATTGATCTTGATCAGAAAGACCTTGACGGGTGACTTAAAAGTTAACCTCAACAGTCAACCTCAACCTTCTCAGATATCGAACATTAAGAGATCCCTTCTGTGATATGTATCTATCTAGTAGAGGCATCACCATATACATATGAGGTACTGAGAGATTATAAATAAAAACTTAATATACGGAAACACGCATGCGCTATTACCCTTATTCGACTAAACGTAGAATGTGCTTATTCCGACTTAAGCATCGGAAGTTCCTTGGCTACAACCAAGGCTCCCATCGTCACTTGATTTTTGCAAATACGCGACGGCCTAGTAAGGACGTGATCCACCCGTTGATTAACGATAATTCATTTTGGTAATTGTGGTGGCCCCCACCATAATGTATCTGTTTTAGCATGCTTACATCCATTTTTCTAGCTTATTTTAGAGTACGAGCGTAAAAATCTCAAAATGATTGAACGCTCACCATTAAAAGCTTCCTAAGTCCCATCCTAATGTTTAATTACCATCCACCTTGTTGATTAGGTCACACACACTTAGATACAGTATTAGCTTGATTTAAAACTTTTGTATCTTCAAAGAAGTTTTTAATGGTGAGCATTCAATTGCCACTTCTAGTGTTGTGGTCCACATGAGATTTGGATCGGCCTCATATTTAGGCTAATGGCCATTTTGATAGAAGTACATTATAGTAAATGAAGGAAATTTGGAGTAAATAAAGGTAAATAATATTTTAAGTGTATTTGAATATAAGTAAATACATGCAAATGAAAAAAAATGGAAGTAAGTGAATGAGTTTGCATATGAAATCTTTCCCAAGGATTTGAAAGTACACGGAATAAAATACATTTTTGAGCTCCTTTGGAGAACAGTATAACTAAACAAAGGTGGTACTATGCACATGTCTAGTATAACTAAACAAAGGTGGTACTATGCACATGTCTAGTATACATGACATGCTAGTGATACTCCTAAACAATTCAAATGTTGGCTATATATCTAATTTTACATCAATAAAATGATCCAAAATATATAAAGGTTGGCCATCCAAATGGAGGGTTGAAAAGCATTGACACATTGCTTGCTCGTGTCTCAACTGAGATTTAAAATATTTTCTTTTTATTTTTGATCAAATTATATATTTCAATATGCTTATTACAATTAATCTTTTAAATATCACATCCATACTATGTTGAGATAGTAAAGCTGATATGTGATATCACATATATTACTTTGAATATATTAAAAATTTTCAATGCATTCTAAGCTTTCATTGATTTTTATCTAAATAAAATATTTAAAGTTTAAATGCAGTTCCTTTACTCACATCCAAATATATATAAATTTTTTGCTCCCACTTCATTTACCTCCTTAAAAAAAAAAACTAATAATAGCCATTGATAAAACACATACATCATGTTGGGTCAAAACGACAAGATTGGTACTGGCCTCAGTACGGATGGAGGTGGATTGGCCAATGTACGACACACCAGCTATTTAGCTGTTGCAGGTACGTGTCGTGCGAAGACGAGCACTGATGCTCCTCCATCTCCGAGTTGTACGAAGGGTTCAAAGGAGATCAAAGTCACATGGGCCTCACAGTGATGTATTTATTATATCCACACCGTACATTTATTTTTAGAGATCATTTTAGATCAATATCCAAAAAATGAATCATATCCAAAGATCATCTGGACCATAGTACAAATAGCAGCGGAGATAATGATTTTCACTGTTAAAAAATTTATAGAGGCCACCATAAGGTTTATTTTACATCCAATCTTTTCATAAGGTAAAAAAGACATGAATGAAATGATCCAAAACTTCTGTGACCCCAAAAAGGGTTTCAATGGTAGACGTTCAATCTCACACTACTTTTTGCAGTGTGGTCCAATTGATAGTTAGATCTGTCTTATTTTTCGTCCAAAGCCTTAAGATGAGCTAGCCAAATGGATGGACGGTTTGGATATAACACATACCTCATGATTAGATTCCCAGAAGCTACTGCCGTCAGTACCGCAGTTATATAGCCGGTGTGAGGTGCACCAGCCAATCCGCTTCCGTACGGATGTGTCACTGACTACCATGTTGTCCGTACAACATTGACCCACTTATCAGTACCGCAGCATTCGATGCGTTGCCAGAAAATAAAGCAGATCCACAACTTAGGTGAGCCGTATTAAAGAAAAGGTGAAATTACAACGAATGGACCAACAGAATTTTGATGGATCGAGCTTATATTTGTGTTTTCCATTCATTCTTGTGGAAATCACCTTTTGAACTGCTCGGATGGCTAATAAACATCAGTGTAGTCTCCGACAATGCTTCAATGGCGGACATTCAATTCCCACTGTTTCTCTTGGTGGAGTTTCGAATCAGCCTTATTTTGGTATCCCATCTATAAATGATCTGGAGAAACTGATGAACGGATTGGATTTCACATAGACAACGTAGTAGGCCCCACAGATTTTTGTGCTACACGGGGTTCCATGTAGCAGGTTGTTACACGCAACTCTCATCCGACGGATCAAAACGAGCTCGATGCCATCTTCGACAGCGTCCTCGCTGGCAAATTCCGTGTGAAAACGCTGGCGTAAATCGCGTGGGTACACGAACGTCCTACATTTCTCTTACGTGTGTGAAATCCACCCCGTCCATCAGGTTCGTCGCCTTGTGCATCTTGATCCCATATGGTAGGCTATTCGAAATTAACGTAGGACACCCACAAGGATATATTATACCTAAAACCTCTCATTCACGTGTTACGGCTCAAATGAGTTTCGGAACAGTGTTATTTCTCGAAAGTTCTTTCATCCTGATAATTCACATCAGATGAATGGATTGGATGGTAAATAAATCAGGTGGGTCCTACACAAAACAATGGTAGACATTCCTATCCCAACTGATTCACTGTGGCGTGGCCCAAATGAGTATTCGATCATGATAGTTCTAAGGCTCCGGTGGAAAGTTGGGAAGATTAACCGATATAGTGGATTGGATCTCATGAAAGTTACATCCACGTGGCGTTCAGTTAGCGAAAGTTTCACTGTGTACCTACGCGATGTACGCAATCGCGGTTGGAATTGCGAGAGGTTGATGGCTTCGCTCGCGGTTCAAGAATATGAGAGACGATGCTATCTAGAGAAAGAGAAATAGCCGAGAATATAAGAATATCATATCGTCGTATTCGTTTTGTCGTTTTTCTTTTATACAATTTCTAGTCTAACTCGTGTGACGGCAGTGTCTGATATCCGAATTGACAAAAGCTTTCCCGACTCCTCATCATATTCCCCTGAATTTCGAGGACTTTGCGGTCATATCGTGAGAAAATGGAAGCCGTTTAATTCACTTTTTTAGCTGTCAATCATTTTGAGTTCGTACCAGCGATCGGAATTCGGAAGCGGATTGGTTGGTGTACCACACACCACCAACCTATCTGGTGTGAGTACGTGTCGTTCCAGGACGAGTGGTGACGCTCCTCGAGCTCCGAGTTATACAAACAGTTCAAAGAGTATCAAATTTAATGGGACCTACAATGATTTATTTATTATATCCGCACCATCCATGCATTTGGAGAGATCATTTATATCTTGAAACCGAAAATGAATCAGACCTAAAGGTAAGGTGGACTACACCACGAATGACAAGGAGATAATGATTCTCACGGTTAAAATATTCCTAGACCCACATAAATTTAATGTTCCATCCAATCCGTTCACAAGGTTACATAGAGCTGGATGAAAAGGAAAAACAAATATCTTATTGGTCCAAAATTTCCAAGACCCTTAAAAGAGTTTCAATGTTAGAGGTTCAATCCTCCGTTGCTTTTTGCCCAGTGGTCCAATTGATCTTTATGTCTTATTTTTAGTTGAAGCTTTACTAAAATTAAAATATGGACGACGGTTTGAACATAACACATACCTCATAATAGGACCCACGGAGCTAATCTGCTTCTTGAATTTTAAATGCAAGAGCAACAATTTAGAAACGAAAAATGAGATGGGACTTTGTGGGTCCCATCATGATTTGTGTGTTTTATCCACACTTACTATTCATTCAGAAAGACTATTCTAAGATATTCTCTAAAAAATGAAGCAAATTTGAAGGGCTTTTCTGAAGCAGGTATTGAGGTAGAGGGCCGTCCGGGGATTCCCAAGGGGTGGGGGTGAGTGTGTATTTAAAAATCATCAGGAGTGAAAATTGTTGTTCAATTTAAGCATGTGGCCACACATATTATAATGAATGGTCTGATTTTGACCAATAGTATGTGATTAGATTAGGTGTTTGGCATGTCAAGTCATGTTCAATTTGAATCAAAGTAAATGATTGTAACTAAATGTACTAAATTCGTTGGATTGGAATCAGATCCATGAATAATGACTTAACTATTCAATCATTGATTATTATATTGATCATCCAATTTAAGAAGATGATGATTGGTTCTTTTAAATGAGATTTTTTGCTTTGAAGGTAATAATTTTTCTTTCAATGTGATAATTTAGATCATATGTTTTAGATAAAGTAATAAAAAGACAACGAATTTAAAATAAACGTTGGCTTGTCAATTTTATTAATTACAATATCATGAAATTACAACCAAAAAATGAAAAATAAAATAAGTAGAAGATATTACTTATGTTGATCTATACTAGTGAAAATGGTTGTGATTTTGACAATGCCTTGAACTTATACGATCATGAAAATATCATATGGTTGTGAGATAATCATGGTGTAAAGTCAATAGGAAGTGACTAAGGATATACCAAGTAAGAATTTAATAATTTGAAAATCTAATAACTAGATTATGAATATTTAAACCAAACTACTAGCATACTACAATATTTTATCGGACAGTAAAAAAAACTAAGCTAAGAAATAAATGTTCCAAACTTACTATACCATGGTTAGGAAGAGAGTTGAGGAAACTAAGTTAAAAAACTAAACTAATATGTGTCAATAGAAGATTAATAAAATGAGTAGCGTGGAGCTAAAAGAACATGTGTATGTGTTGTCATGTGGCTTCGAACTTATCTCCAAGTGCTGCTTTTATAAGCTTCTAAGAGATCGTAGCTAAGTTTATTACTTGCACATGAGTCTTCTAATTACGCAACAACTCTATCCTCCTTACCATATTATGTCATCATAAATGATTGATAGCTTTTTGTTATTCACTCCAACTTTTTATTTTATTTTTGCCGCTTCTAAAAAATCTTGAATGCTCCTTAAGAGAGTTGTAATTTTTAGTAAAAATTTAGGATGACCTACCATGCATATGTTAGCTGCAGATAATCCAACAACGGTAGATCTTTGGGCAAAACTTTCTCCACACTAAGGCTTACATCCATTAGTCATGTGTCATGCAAGAGATGATTGACTTTTGGTTCTAATTATACATTCGACTTTGAATAACTCCTCTTTTAGTAGGACATGTGTCTTCAAGAATATAAAGGTGCAGTTCTCTCTCATTATTTTGTACAAGTGTACCAACATGACAGCGGTTTCTCATTCGTTGATATAGAAGTAGGCCTAAAAAATAATATAATGTGGTCACTTTAATTTGATTTGCTTTCACTGAAAGTATGCAATTTCTATACAAGTGCCTGTGTACGATCCATCATAGTCTGCCAAAGTATTACATTTTCTCTCTTAATTTAACTTTTCGTGTTTGGGTAATTATATTTCTCAATAGTGATAAAGAGTTGGGGGTAGTTTCGTCAAAATATATACGGCTGGGTGTGCGCAACCTGACAAGAGGCTGCAGAATGAGAACGACCTTAATGGAGCCGAATGATTCGTACAGCTTTACTTTTTACAGAAAATGACATGCATGTCCTTGTCTTTCGTGAAATACAAGCAAAGTCCATTTGGACTGGACCACAGAGAGAGTTGCTGCTGTGCAGTGACATGGATATTGCGTGCAGCTCCCTCCTCACCGTACACGTGCTAAACTTGTATGATGATCTGGACTGTTGATTTCTGGTAAAACTCTTGTACAGGACAAATTACCAGACGGATTGAGTGTTTTGGCCTTCCGATCGTTGGTTTGCAACAGCTGATGCTTGATCGAACGCTTCATTTTCAACGAGAAAAACTCACAGCAACTGGATGGTTATTGTTGTCCAATGACTGTGATTTATGAACTATAGCTCATTAACGCGGTGGCCCGCCAGATCAACGGTCGCGATCACCACATAACTTTACCAAACAACATTTTCGTCACGCAATACTTCATTACTTTCGGAAGCGAGGAGAGGAATCAATATAATCCTAAGCCTAAGGATAGATATATTGCAGTATCCTGGGGTCCTTAGTTTGTGGAAATGAGGACTTGATAAGTTGCTGGCCGTCGATCCTTCGTTTGATTGTCCACAGCCGTACAATGTCATCAACAGGACTATCTTAACGCGTCCATAGGTTCGATGTAAATAGATTGCTAGGAAAAGAACAAATCACACAGGTCATGGATAGATACCATCTTCTAGTCTAGAAGTTTTGTTGGCTTTGGACCATCTAGAGTGGGTCCCACGAGATCAACCGTCTAGTTCTCTAAGGGTCTGTTTGGGCAGTGGGATTAGAAGGGATTAGGTGGGATGGGATTTAAAAAACATAATTATTACCCATGGCAGGGATTGTCCCCTAATACCATGGGATAAAATTAATGCCATGCTTTGTTGATAATACGGTAGTACATTGAATGAATATACCCACCATCAACTGAAATTATTGAAAATAACACACATGTGTTATATCTAAACCGTTCATTTGTTTTGTAACCTCATTTTATGGCATGGGCCTAAAAATGAGGTAGATCTAAAACTTATGCGGCCCCAAAGAAGTTTTCAACGGTAAGTATTCAATCCCTATTGCTTTCTATGGTGGGGTCCACTTGAACTTTAGATTTACCTGATTTTTTGGCCCATGCTTTAAAATAATCTCGATAAATGGGTGGACGGTGTGGATATAGCTCATATATCATGGTGGGACCTACATAACTTGTTAAACATTGAGTGAAATTGGCACGGGACAGGATGAGATGAATCCCATCCCACTTAATCCCTTCTAATCCCACTGCCCAAACAGACCCTAAAACAGGGGCCCACCTGTACAAACATAAAACCCGAGGGCACTACTCATACAAAATGCCTCGATTCAGATATCACCACACCACACGTTATTCTTCTGGTTATACACAGCGATACAGAGTTTTGCCCTGTTGCAACGAACGTGGATTAGGTGCGACCCTGGGTATAGCCGGATGGGTGCGGCCCTGACTGTGGGGCCCACCTCGATGTATGCGTTGTATATCGACGCCGTCCATCCGTTTTTTCAGATCATTTAAAATTTTTTTTGAAAATGAACAATATAAAAATCTCTTAGAGACCACACCAAAGGAAACATTGGTCATTGGATACCTACCGTTAAAGGCTTCCTAAGATCGACCGTATTGTTTATTTGACATCCAACCTGTTGATAAGGTTACAAAATCCTGGATGAAGTGAAAATACAAATAGCAGCTTGATCCAAAAATTTCGTGGGCCCCAAGAAGTTACTAACGGTAGTAATTCTATCCCTACCGTGTGATCCACCTGAGATCTGTATTTACTTCATTTTTGGGACCATGCACTAGAATGATCTCGAATAACTGATGGACGGGGTGGATATAACACATATATCTAGGTGGACCCCATGGTCAGGGCCGCACCCACCTACCTGGATATGGGGTCGCACCTAATCAGGGTTCCTGTTACTGCATGTGCATAAGGCCTGTGTATTTGGAGCCGAAGATGGGTGTGAACAGCGGTCAGGATTTGGTGCCGATCTGCTGAGATGGCACTGAAAAGATGTGGAAGTGGCTAGGACAATGGTGGGGCCCACCCATCTGACATAGACTGTTTTGATTTGATTTGATTTGATTTGATTTATTATTATTATTTTTTTGTGCTGGGTGGGTCCCACTACATTAGACCGGTAGGTGGAGGTTTTGCAAGGTCCACGGGTCCTTACTCGAGTTTGAACACCTGGTGGAGGGTTCGAGTACCCATAGGTGGTGAAATTCCACTACGGCGGCGTGAGCGTGTGGTTGTGTGTATTAGAAGAACAATTAAAAATAAAATTATAAAAAAAAATGTCCACATTCACCTCCTCGAGCAGCCACAAGTGGGAACGGATTGGCTACTCCAACTGACACCAGCCCGGTGGCTGGTGGTCGGTGCTCTGTGGGCCCCACCATGATGTATGTGTTTCATCCATTCCATTAATCCATTTTTACAGATCATTTTAGGGCTTAGTACAAAAAATGATAGGGATATAATCTTAGGTGGGCCACATCACAGGATAAAAATAATGAATGGATATTCACAATTAAAATCCTCCTAAGGCCCAATGTACTGTTTATTTGACATCCAATTTGTTGATTTGGTCATAAAGACCCAGATGAAGGGAAAAAATAAATATCAGCTTGATCCAAAACTTTTATGGCCTGCAAAATGTTTTTAATGGTCAAAATTCATTCAACACTGTTTCCTGTAATGTGGTCCACTTGAGATTGAGATATACTTCATTTTTTAATTATATTATAAAATGATATATAAAAATAGATGGATGGCATGGATGACACACATACATCATGGTGGGCCTCACATAGCACCGACCACATACATCATTGTTGTAAAATCATTGTTGTTGTGTCAAATATAGTGAGATTTTAAAGGTGTAGTTTAGGTGTTTGTGAAAATGCTGCAATGGCAAACTCGGCTCGATCTTGGATCAAACTAGCCGAGTTACTAACCGTACCGAGCCGAGTTCGAGCTGAGGTCAGCTAGTGGCTGAGCCGAGTCGAGCTGAGGCTAGCTCGACTCGATGTACACCCCTATTCAGGGTCCTATCGAAGGGAGGTGGATTTCCTCAAGAGGGGACTGAAAAAGGGAAACGGCTTTGGTGGATCCGTCGGTGGACCCTTGATCGTGGGGCCCACCATGATGTATGTTCCTTACATCAACGCTGTCCATCTACTCTGATGGTCAAGTTTGTGCATGATCCCCAAAATAAAGCAGATTCAAATCTTAGGTGAACCACACAACATGAAGCAATGGTGATCGAATAACTATCGTTAAAAACATTTTGAGGCGACATAATGTTTATTTGCAATCCAACCTGTTGATAATGCAAAGAACTTGATAAAGGGATCACACAATTATCAGCTTAATCCAAAACTTTTGTACCTCACTGAAAGTTTTTGAATGCCAATCGCCACTATTTCTTAAGGTATGGTTAACTTAGGATTTAGATATGCTTCATTTTCAGATTCATGCCCTAAATTAATGATCTGTCAAAGTAGATAAACAGCATAGATGTAAGGCACATATATCAAAGTGGCCTACAGTCAGGTATATGCCACGACAGGTTACTTTGGAAAACACCATTTGCAAGTGTACAGGCATGAAACTACACTGCAAATGCCAAAATCATTATTTCAGAGTTTTTTATTTTTATTTTTCATTGTATTTCATAGCTTTTCATGATCAATGTACTCCATAAACTAGTCTACCTTGTAAAGTAGGCAGTAGGAAATTGGTGCCAGTTCAGTGAACCATTATGAGAGATATATTATATGACATTTATGGACAATAGTTTAGGTATACTTGAGTGCATTTGGATGCCAAAAGTCAGTTCGTGGTGTGGATTTAAAAATATAATATAGCAGTGAAATGTGGTTTTTAACGTGTCTTTAATTGGAGGGTCTCATTGGTGACAAAGGTGTTGCTAGGCTACTAAACCATTGACAATCTACTTACAGCTACATTACCAAAATCATATAAATAAAACTATCGGAACCATCTAAACGCTAGGCATGTAACTGGCCTGTTAAAAAATGTTGGTGTGATGCTCGTACGGTCATTTTTATGCTTGTTGTTTACCTGAGGCTTAAAATTCAAATTTATTTTTCAACTAATTTTTTTTTTTTTTTTTGTATCAAGTTTCACGTACATACACTAATTTAGAATATTAAAGTTGATATAGTAATTAAAATCAAATTTCTTATAACAAGTTATAGAATTCCAATGTATTCTTAATTTTTTATTTTTAATACATTTTTATTACAAGCTGCCAAATGTAATTGAAAGCACAGTATTACCTTAATTTGTGATTTTGATTATAATGCATTCCAAATACAAGTTTGCCGGTGAAGGGCCTGTTTGATTTTCCATGATACAGATAAATCATAGTAAATAAATAATGAGAGTAATTCCACCTTGAAAATCCATACAAAAGTGTTGGCTTAAATTTGTGAACCCCACCTAAATGCATATGATATATCTTCACCGTCCATCTATTTTATTAAAACATTTTGGGGTATGAGCTGAAAAAATGAACAGATCCAATATTCTAATGGCTCACATGAAAGAAAAGAGTGGCCTTAATTTGTCCACCATTGAAAGTTATTTCTTTCACTGGGCCCACATTGAGGTTTTTTCATCATCTAACCCATTCATAGGGTCACACAGACATGAATAATGGGAAAACACAAATATCAGCATGATTCTAAACTTTTAAGGGCCTCAAGAAGTTTTTAATGGTAGGCATTTGATTCTTATTATTTAATGTGGTGTGGTACACTTAAGCTTTGAATCTGCCTCAATTTTTTGGTCATGCCCTAAATTCAGCTGTCATAACAAATGAACAGTGTAGATAAGTCACGTACATCACGATGGGCCCCATGTTGATTTTGTAAAATTTTCTATTTAAGTGTCTAAAAAGTAAGTTGTGATATCTGCATTGGGAAAAATGCGATATTTACCTAGGTAAATAATTATTACCCATTTACATGTAATTACAGCTGAGCTGAAAAATCAAACAGGCCTAGAAAATCACGTGAACTGAAAATCAAAAACAAAAACACTCGAGCATTTTCAGCTGGACAGTCGGTTCCGTCCGTACATATGTCGCGTACCTAACAGTTGAAGAGCCTAAGCACATGTGTTGGTCGGAACTCTATCAGAACCGACAGTGTACGCCACACACGTGAGAGATCAAGGCCATTCATCAGCAAGTGCCCACTATGTTCACAATATCATGTCAAAAATAAGGGTGGAATGCTCCTCAAGTGAGATGCACGTGGAAGCTGAATGTAGACCGTTGGATTTCCAATCTTTTAATTTTTACCTTCTCACTTTTCTTATGTAAGTGTGGCTTCTTCTTTTTTTTTTTTCCCCTAACTAGTGGACGAACATTATTTTTTTCACGATAGCAAGTTAAAAGAGTACCTTGTACAATGAGTGGATAGATCCATGTACCATATGCTATTTTATATATATATATATATATATATATATATATATATATATATATATATATATATATATATATATATTCATTCTCTGCCATTGCTCGTGAATGCCTTCCATTCATTTTGGCAAATGTTCTAGCAGTCGTTCATCCCTACAAAGTTGGATGAAGTATACACGTAGGCAATGTTGGGTGGGTCCCATGCAAATTTATGGTTGGTATCTCCTTTTCATTGTTTCCCTATGGTGTGGCCCACGTGAGCTGTGGGTGTGACTGAGTTTTCCTCGGGCCCAAAAAATGGAGTGCACGCTTGAAATGAACGACTTAGATGTAACACTCGTGACATGGTGGGCCCACGTTGTATCCACTGGGCACAACAGATGTTGTAGAGGATTCCTGTGCAAAGATAGAGGCAGTTGATTGGTTGTTTTAGCTCAGCTTTGGTTTAGGTGGGAATATCTATGTTTTCAATTAGGATTAGCAATTTATCATCATAGTATGTACAAGGCGAGTGGTTTTTAGACATTTTTGCCCCCTGCAATTAGTGGGGAGGTACCTTAGGTAAGGTAATTTTTAAGTACATCTAGGCCTTTGACCCAGGGGCATTTTTGTCTTTTTTGTAGAGAGATGAAAGTAGATTAGGTGAAACCCAGGACACCCAAAACTGTGGGTCCATTAACGTGGGGCCTACTTTGATGTATGTATTCTGCAACCATGGTGTCTATCTATTTTTACTTATCGTTTTAGGGCATTATACACAAAATGAAGCAGAACCAATTATCAGGTAAACCATACTATAGGAAAGAGTGGTGATTGACCTTTAATGGGCCACAAAAGCTTTGGATCAAGCTGATATTTGTTCTTACCCTTTCCTATGGTACAATCCACTTGTTGGATCTGCTTCATTTTTTGGATAATGCCCTAAAATGAATTGGAAAATGGAATGACGAAGTGGATAGATAATACATACATCAAGGTGGGCCCCACACCATCTTGGCTGAGGCCGACGTCTCACCTAATTCGCTTCCACCGTAGCGGCATGAGTCAATTAAGCTGTGTGCTGGGGACGCAACAAGCTCGTACACAACTTGTCCGGCACGGAAACAACTTTAAACGAAATCATATAGTGTAATAGAGAAATAAAAAATTAAGTAACTACAAAAACCACACAAATTTTACATGAAAAATATCCTTATACGAAAAACTATGATACCAAGTAACAAACAATTCACTGTGAACAGAAAGTTATAAGAAATAGAACAACTTACAAATGAGAAACCTTAACTTCTCTCTAAAAATTCTTTGAAAATGTACTAACCCTATTTCGTTCTTTCAGAGTAACCCTAATCTCATAGTAACACGGTTTATATAATTCTCATACAGAATTAGAAACAAAACTGCACACTTACATGTTCCGCTTGGTTGCACGTTCAGTCAACCAAGACATTAACAAAGTCTTTCGATTAACCGAAACTAATTTCAATAGACTAGGAACACCATATCGTACTTCGGTCGACCAAGAATTTCTTGGTCGACCCAACAACACTGCACCAGCTTAACAGTGACAAATCAACAATGTGAGGCCAGCATTAAGCTTATGTATCATCTTTATTATACATACTATATATAGGCCAGCATTAAGCCTATGTATCATCTATATTATATATATTATACATTTGTTCCACTGGCTCATATTATGACATTAATAAAAAATTTTTAAAAATGTAGATCTAAATCTTAAGTTGGCTATGGTACTGGAAACAGTATACATGATTCATACAGTGTCGAAATCCCCTCTTATCTTGTAGTTTGAAGTGGGTGAAGTTGCATCATTTCCCTTAATGTCTCTCCATTTTTCACTCTCTACCACTCTCTCCACATGCATTGCTCTCCACTACTCTCGCCATGTGCATTGCACCAAGCAGAACCTCTTGTACACGTTAATATCATTAGTGATCATTTCCTGTAAATATACCGTTTAGTGAACCATGCAATATTAACATATATCTTCTCCACAAATTTTGTGTGTTTACATGTCGGGTGAATGTCTCCACTTTTGTTCAGGATTTGGATTCAAATTTTGGGCACAACATATACATTACACACACACACACACACACACACACACACACACACTCTTACAGTTTTATACTTTATTTAATTAAATTTATTATTTGAAAGCCATAAAAATGTGGATTTCTGTTTTCAACCCAAAATCAAGATCTTGACCTGAACCTTCACTCTGAAACTAATTCATGTTCCAAACCTATTTTACATAAGATTTAATGTTCAAAATTAGACCCGATGATGTACCCGGCCAAACCCAACCAACATACCCATATTGATACCTGGTGGGATACGGATCCTCTTAATGGGTCCAGATATGGGTATCAGTATAAGGACTGCGGATGCATTGTGTGACAATTTTCAAGCTAGGAAGGTCCTGATCATGTCGTGTATCAGATGAAAGTTAACCATTATAGTATTTCTTTTCTCAAGTGTCTGGTTTTGCCTACATAAAAAGTTGGGATCATCTTATTGAGGAGACACATGGCGCATGGTTCATCAATGGCATTAACGGTCAAGATTGCCAATTGAACCGAGCGTTTAAAAGTTTGTTCAACTTGAAACTTGGCCAAGTCAACTTAGATTCTAGGCCAGATTGTGAGCTAGATTAACTTTTGGATTCTTAATTTAAAATAAAATTATTTTTCTCTGTTATGAACTGAATTTGGTATTCTGAAAGTTTGTGAACTCGTTCACCAAGTTTGATTAGTGTCAAAGAAGCTATCACGACTCGACTTCAGGATTTGAAAATTATTAAGGCCAGGTTCCAAATTTGGGGCATAATAGACTGCTGAGAGACTCGATCGGCTCTGAATGTGACTCAATCTTGATTTGAGACTAATTGTTGTGTTGACGGGAAACCACTCACGGAGACTTAGACTTTTACAACATGAAACATGAACTTAACCATTGCACATTAAATGGTTTGATGACAATAATGGTATTTTATACTAATACATATCTTAGCTATGTTAAATATATCTTCTTATCTCTAATTCTATTTTGAAAAAATAAAAATAAAAAAATTCCAAAGTTGAGACATGCGACCAAGTCAACCTAACCTAGTCGAACATCAATTCAAGTTGAGTTTTTCGAACCATGATTGGACCATCAATGTGTCATGTGCACCTAGGGCACATTAAAAACTCCTTGGGGTGGCCATGTGCAAAAGTTTTATGGCTCACAGTGATGCATGAATGTGAACGGTTAGAAACTTGAGTCCGTTTGGATTGCAAATTATATTATTTGTAAAAATGCAATTATTACAAATTATAATAGTTATCTTTGTCTTTTGTAATTCGACTAATAATTTCTATGTTTAGATAGACATGACAAAATTATAATAACGAAAATTTTCCACTATTGAAATGTTTAGTCAACAATATACACACTAGTGGGAATTGTTAGAAAGGAAAATTTCATTGTAATGCTATGTAAAATTATAATGAATGCAAATTTCTTTATCAGACTTATGTTACATCTACATTTGACTATTATCTGTTAAAAATACATGCTTAAACAAAAGTTATAAAGTTGTAATGATGATGCTTTCACATTATAATATTAATACTAATGTAATTTACAATCCAAATAGGTTTTAAAGATCACAGGCAATGATTACAAATTTCTTTATATGCTTCCATATGAGCATTTGACTGAAGACGCATGGTTGTGTTTGCTTGATTAACAACAAAATTATAATTATGGTACATTTTCATCACTTTAATATTAAATCGTTAAATACTCTAATGTGTCTTTTTAAATTAAAAGCTTTTGTGATAATGTAATTGAAAAGCATGGTAATTATATATATTTTTTAAATTACCTGATTTTTGAAAACATGTGTAATTAATCGAAAACTTAATTTACAAGCATAAAATTGATTCTTTTTTAAAGATACACAGATAAAATGGTAGTAGTGATTCCCAAGATATGTCTATTCATATGACTTTTCTTTCACAGTGGGGACCATGCGATGAACAGTACTGAATATGGAACAAGGCAGGCACTCATGCTCCGTGGATGACGCTGGAGGATGCCAATTGTGTAGAGAGGCGCTCACCACCTTTCAATGTGGTCGGAAGACTTTAGGGGGGTTTGAAGACTCTAGGGCATGAATCCAAAATTCAAGTATATCCTATCTAGAGTAAATTACATCACAAGAAACAGTGGGACTTGAAAGTTTTGAATCACGCTAATATCTGTGTTTTCAGTTAATGCTAGTAGGAATGAGGTAATGAACGGTATAGATGGCATGTAAATATGACTGTCGAACTTAGCGAGGTTTCAACTGTAGAAATTTAAAAAATCGCCTTTTCCTTTTAGTACAGCCCACTTGAGTCCTGGAACTGTCTTACTATTGGTTTTACAACCGAAAATGGGACGCGGATTTCCTGGGAAAGCCTTTCCCCTAAAGTTCCTGTGCAAAGATTCTGGATGGGGCCCACTGTGATGTTTGTTAGAAATCCAACCCGTCCATCTGTTTTTCGAGCTCATTTTATTACATGAGACCGAAAATGATTAGGATCCAAAACTCAAGTGGGCCATACTAGATGAAACAGTGGGGAAAGGAATTCCTACTGTTGATCCACCTTGATATTTATATTCCATCCAAACCGTTTATAAGGTCATTTTCACTGAGATAGTGAAAAAGCCAAGAAATTAGACCAATACAAAACTTTTGTGGCCATATAAATGTTTCAACGATGGTCGCTAAATCCCCACTGTTTCCTTTCGTGTGGCCCACTTGAGTTTTTGATCCTCTTCATTTTTGGTCGCATGTCCTAAAATGAACTCAAAAAATAGATGGACGGAGTGGCTTTCTCACAAACATCGTAGTGGGCCCCACACAGAATCTTGCGCAAGAACTTCTTGCGAAAGCCTTTTCGCAGTAAATCCGCAACTCAAAAAACGGATGAACAGAGTGGATTCCTCACAAACATCACGGTGGGCCCCAACTCGGTTCCATGGCAACAACTTACTGCGAAAACTTTCCAGGAAATCCGTGTCCGACAAAGGACATATATGTCATTTTCGATTATAAACAATCCTGCTCTTCCTTCCCAGAGCTCCTCAGGATGCAAAAGAATGGAAAAAGAAAACAAAGTCCGCAGTACGTCCAAACTGACCGCATTTGTACAAGAACGGTCCAGATCATCAGATGATCTATGTTGAGGTCAAAATCTGGTCGGCGCTCCCCTCAGTCTTCCAAACCGTAGACCACTGCAACATCTTGATCCTACACAATGAGAACAGACAAAGGTGACCCTGGCTAAGCCGGGGGACCTTCTGATGCCTAAGTCAGGTCAAGGGAATTTGGGTCTAAGTGGGGAGTAATGGAAGATGTCAGATCTTGCATACCTGTAGTGGTGGGGTCTCAATATATTTATACCTGATTGTTGGACAGTCCGGGCCCGCTATTGTCAGCAGGATTTACCCAATCAGCGGGATTCTGGGATCATGGGGATATCATACGCAATCCGTGGATCATGTAGCACATCGTGCGGATAATGCGTATCTGAGAGCGAAGTATTCGACCATGTTCGCTTATGGTAGTTTCCGAATTTGGCAGACGGAGTACCTGCCTCAACATATTGCCTCGGCTCGGCTCGTCTTGACAAGACATCACTCAACCTTGGTCATTTAGCTTGCTGAAGCAAACTTTCTTGGTCCGAGTCAAATTAGTGGACTCAGCCTCTTAATTGTCAAGCGCTTTGGAATCTTTCTTTGGAAACCTTCTACTTGAAGTCCGGGGCAATATGTTGGATTTATCTTATCGAGTCGGACCTCTTACAATCGACGTCAGTGATCGGATCGTTCGTCTTCCGTCAGATGTTAGGAAAACAGCTTATCACTTCCGATCGGAGTATTGAAGTCACTCCGATCTGCAGTCTCAAAGTAAGAACATCTTTATGGTGTACGACCTCTTCAGGGACGCTCACACCGGGTTGGACGAGCATCACCTACGTCGTTCACGCACTTGGTTTGCGGATAATGCGTATTGGGAGCGAAGTATTCGACCACGTTCGCTTATGGTAGTTTCCGAATTTGGCAGACAGAGTACCTGCCTCAGCATATTGCCTTGGCTCGGCTCGTCTTGACAAGACGTCACTTAGCCTTGGTCATTTAGCTTGTTGAAGCAAACTTTCTTGGTCCTAGTCAAATTAGTGGACCCAGCCTCTTAATTGTCAAGCGCTTTCGAAGCTTTCTTTGGAAACCTTCTACTTGAAGTTCGAGGCAAGATGTTGGATTTATCTTATCGGGTCGGACCTCTTATAATCGACGTCAGTGATCGGATTGTTCGTCTTCCGTCAGATGTTAGGAAAACAACTTATCACTTTCGATTGGAGTGTTGAAGTCACTCCGATCTGCAGTCTCAAAGTAAGAGCACCTTTATGGTGAATGACCTCTTCAGGGACGCTCACACCGGGTCGGACGAGCATCGTACGTCGTTCACGCACTTAGTTGAATCAGTTTGGTGCTTACCCTTGGATTTATTAAAGACTCAGATCTTCCCATAACAGAAGCCCCCTACTTTTCGAGTTCAAATATGGACTCGGAGAGTAATTACATAAAAGATCGCCCACCCAAACTAATGTAATCAGGATCTTCGAATTCGAAACGTCATATTCTCAGGATTCTGCACCTGTGGCTTGCTTTTTAGTGGACGTGTGGCAACGGTTGCGATCCAGACAGTTGCACAACCTATGACGAGTCACCACGTAAGCCCGAGGAAGAATCACTGTGATAGCTTCACCTACTCGGGCGCTGCTTCGTGTATCGGAGCACACCGCTCAATGTCAGAACCATGCTACTTGGCAGGGGCTCGGCCAACAACAGACAGCCACGTGTGCTCGGGAATCAGTTCGCGACGATTCGTCTACGGCCATCACTTCTCGCCATTAATGTAGGGATTCTGTATGGCTTATATAAGCTCCTTTCGAATCTGCCCTCCTCACTTGGATCCAGAATTCAAACGTGTACCAGAGGAGGCGATTTCAATCGACTTGAAGTTTCCGGTGGGCGATTGTGACCGACCAAGCTTTTTTGGCAAAGTCGATTTCCGGTGGTCGTACGGTGAGTTTCTTTCGTTGTTCCTTTTACTTCTCTCCCTAATGTCGTCTAAGCTTGAAACCGTCCGGGAATATGATGATGACTCCGAGCCGGAGAGCTCAGATGACGGAAGAGGGGCCTCAGAAGGTTCCCTGGAAGCTGTACCCTTACACCCTCTGCCTCGGAGACAGAAAGAGGCAGGGGCTCGAACTCAACGGGCCGGCAAAAGGAAAGCTACTCGGGCCTCACAAGCCACTACCGCCGAGGCTGCTGAAATGCCCACAAGCGGGCGAGCTTCGAAGGCAGTCCCCGGAGGCTCTATTCTATCGGGGTCTCAAATGTCTTGGATCCGTTTGGAGTTTTAGATCCCAAACTCCGTTCGGATAAGGGCCCCAGAGCCCATGGACACCGCTGGCGCCCCTGCTGAGGGAAAAGTTGCAATCATCCTCTGCGCGCTGCAATGCCGGCTTCGGCTCCCCCTACATCCTTTCGTCCAAGTCATAACAGCTTACCTCGGACTTGCCCCGGGGCAATTTACCCCCAACGCTTGGAGGGTGTTGATCTTTTCCTTCATCATTTGTTGCCAAGTTGGGAATCTGGAGCTGACCCTGGAGGAGCTGATAAGCTTGTACCTGGTTAAGCACGACAACCAAGAACCATGGTACTACTTCACAACCCGAGGCAGTAAAGGGTCGGGGCTGGTGATGAACCTTCCGTCTTCCAATAAGGATTAGAAGAATAAGTGATTCTGGATTGCGGGCGAGTGGGAGGTGCCAACGGCGGAGCTTGGGACTCTGTCGACTCGGGTTTCCACTTGATTCACGAAACCAGGTCGGCCTTTGATTCTTTTTCCTTCCTTTCTTTTTTTAAAATCTCCTTCTGCTTTAGTCAGAATAGAGCCTTCTTTATCCTTGTAGATTTCCCGAGAGGCACGCCACTCCTTGACTCGGCCCAGAAGAACTGCATTGCCAAGGCTAGGGCGCGATCGGGGGAGCTTCACTCTTGGACGGACCTGATTACCGCGGCTAATCTTCACTGGTCCAGGCTTTACAAATCCCAGCCTCTCCCCACATCCTTTAGTGAGTTGCCATCTTATTACATTTGGTGAGGTTAACTTCATTCACTTGGTTGTTGATCCTTTATTCCTCACGCAGGGTGGCCGAGGCGTCAGGTTCTCGAAAGAGGAAAGTCGCTCCAACGGTAGAGGAGATGTTGAGGACCAAGTCGAGGACGAAGACTACTGTTTAGAGGAGACAGGCCGCCCCTCACGGGGAGGGCCCTTCTGCTACAGTTTCGATTGTCGCGGCTCCTTCTACGGTGCTTGCCGATACGCAGGTTCCTGCTGCGGTGCTTGCCGATACGCAGGTTCCTACAGCCATTGTTCCCTCCTCAGTAGCAACCATTACTCATTCCCTTCCTCCCACCGTTGTTCGTCCTATCGCGGAGGCCCCACCTGCAGCCCCCGAGCCCTGCATTGCCTTGCCCTCTTCCTCTAAACGGGAGGAAGCCATCAGGATGGCTGACGATATGCTCTCTCCCCCCGACGCTGGAAATGAGTTCGGGGCCGAGGCCCAAACTTCAGCAGGCAGTCGGACAGGGGCTGAGGAGGCAGTGGGCTCGGCCTAGGTGGGGACAAGCGGCGGGAGGTTTTAATTGGGCTACTACTTATCTTGTTTGACACCTTGGGCTGCCAAACACGCCCTCAAAGAGGAGATAGCCAAACTCTTCACCAAGTCGGATAGCTCCTTCCTGAACGACATGGCTTCCGTTTTCTATATGGTATTACTCGTTGATTTTCTGCTCCTTTTTATTTCTGTTTCATCCACATGCTCATTTTTATATCCCTGTTCAAACTGTCCCGAAGCTCCTTTCGGTTCGGGAGAGAATACGGGAGCTCGAGAGGAGGGATGCCGAAGTGGAGGCTCTCCGGAATGAGGTGGGGATTCGCAGGGATGAGGCTACCCTGTTTCAGCTTGAGCTGGGCCAGCTGCGTCGGCAGCTTGAAGATGGAAAGACTAAAGAGCTCCAGCTGCGAAAGGTTATAGGTGGCCTCAAGGTCCGATGCGGGGCGGCGGAAGCTGAGCTGACACGGGCTAGGGCTCGTGCGGATTCTTTGGCTAAGGAGATTACCCGACTGAGAGAAGTCTTGGAACGGACTAAGGCCGAGGCGGTAGAAGAGCAGAGCCGAGCTGTCTACCAAGCGGTGGAGGCTTAACGAGCCGAAGATGCGGCTTCCCTGGCAGGAGCAGTGGTGGCCGCAATTGATGCCTTTAAGGCTTTAAAGGAAAGGGATGCTGAAACCAACAAGTTTTACAACTGTGGCTAGGATGCTCGTCTTGAAGTGGTCCAGGATTTATATCCGGACCTTGACCTTGAGCCCTTGTTGCCTAACGACGCTGGAGAAGAGCCTGTCGAAGACGCCCGCCCAAACCAAGCCCCCCATTCCCAAGTGCCCCTGACTGCATAATTCTTTAAGTAGATTGTATGTGTGTGTGTGTGTGTGTGTATATTTTTTTGACCCTTTAGAAAAGGCTCTCAGATGATGATCTGTTAATTTTCGGAGGTTTAATACTAACTGTTGATTGTCGAACTAAATCATTGTCCTGTCGGTTTATCTTTAGACATGGCCGAGCCAAGCCAGTCCTTGGACGAATCGGCTCTCTCCAACGCATTTTCAGTAGACCCTTTTTTTTAAAAGCTTTCCTGGCTTGATTATCATTAAGTTCAAACCCCTGAGGGTTTGGCTCTTCCCACAATTGACGAGAAACTTCTGCTCTGAGGGTTAGTCGGATGATAAGCCGATTACCCCATAGGGGAGTCGGCTCATCTTTTAGCTTTTCCCGTCTTGGAGGGGATGTCATGTCGAGTTTTCATGGGATTACGTTCTGACCCCTTCTTTAAGGGATCAGTCCAATCAGTTCGCCTCTGATTATGAGAGGCGACTTTTACTTGGTAGATAATTTTGTTTGTGTAGAGGATGAATCATGAACTTTATTGAAAGCCTTAAGGCTGGTCGCTCAGAAGTGCGCACTTATTAGGGGCCTTAGAGGCTAGTACACTAAGGATAGTAGATCTTTAGATGCTCGGCGTTCCAAGGATGGGGCAGCTGGTGGCCCTCAAGGTCTTCCAAGTGGTAGGAGCCTGGCTTTGTTGATCAGGCCACTCAATATGGACCTTCCCAGTTCGGCCCGAGTGCTCCAGCCCCCGACTCGGTTGTATTTTGGAAGACCCGGCGAAGGACTAAGTCCCCTGGGCGGAATCGCCTGACCTTGACTTTAGAATTGTAGAAGCGCGCCACCTGTTGATGCCGAACGGCGACTCGGAGCCTCGAGATGTCTCGGATTTCCTCAATAAGATCTAGGTTAGTCGCGATCTGTTCGGAGCTCTGGTCCTCTTGGTAATTTCTCACCCGAGCAGTAGGGAGACTGATTTCTACCAGAACCATTGCTTCCGAGCCGTAAGAGAGTGAGAATGGGGTTTCCTCAATAGGGTACCGAGTTATGGTCTCCTCGGCCTAATTACCATTTACTTTTTCCAATTTTGTCTTAAGATGGTGTTTAATAACCTTATTAACCGCTTTCACCTGTTCGTTGGACTGTGGGTACCAAGGCGAAGAATATGCATTTGTGATGCCGAGGCCTTGGCACATGCCTCGGAACTTGTCGTTATCGAACTGTCAACCATTGTCGGATACGATGGTGCGCGGAATTCCGAATCGGCAGATGATATTTTTCCAAACAAAGTCAATCACTTTCTATTTGGTGATTTTCACGACGGGCTCGGCCTCAGCCCATTTGGTGAAGTAGTTGATTGCGGTGATGACGAACTTGACCTGTCCTTTCCCGGTAGGCAGAGGGCCTATGATGTCGATCCCCCACTGGGCGAATGGCCACGGTCCACTCATGGGGGTCATTTCTTCCGCTGGTTGCCTTGGCACAGCCGCATGACGTTTGGCATTTGTCACATTTTTGAACATAGTCTTTCGAGTCCTGCTTGAGGGTTGGTCAGAAGTATCCTTGACGAAGTATCTTCTGGGCCAAGGCTCGACTACCGGAATAGTTTCTGCAGATTCCTTCGTGAATCTCTCGGATCACGTAATCGGTTTCGTTAGGTCGGAGGCATTTGAGGTAAGGCTAGGAATACCCTTTCTTATACAACATGTCATCCAGGATGACGTATCGAACCGCTCTGACTCTTTAGTCGTCTCGCTTCCAATTTATCAAGGGGATTTCACCGGACGTGAGGTAGTTGAAGATCGGGTCCATCCAGCTCGGAGTAGTGTGTACTGGATTGACTCTCTCTGCCTGGCCAATACTCGGATGTTCTATGAATTCAACGGGGATGAATCGTGGGATCTTTCCCTCCGCGGCTGAGGCGAGCCTCACAAGGGCGTCGGCCCATGAGTTCTCTGCCCTTGGGATTTGCTGGATGGTGCAGCTTCAGAATTTTTCGATCAACTTCCTCACCTCATCGAGATAAGCGATCATCATTGTCTCTTTGGCTTCATACTCGGTGGAAATGTGGTTTACCACTAGCTGCGAATCGCATCGAACCTGGAGAGACTGAACGCCCAAGCTTGCCGCCAATATAAGTCCGGCCAGTAAGGCTTCATACTCTGCCTCATTGTTAGAGGCTTTGAACCCGAGTCTGATCTCATATTGGATAATCGTAGAATCAGGAGCAGACAGGACGATTCCAGCTCCAGCTCCTTTAGCATTGGACGATCCATCAACATGGAGGACACATCCCGGGTCCAACACTGCCTTTCGGTCACCCAGGGAGACAAGGGGAGTCATCTCAACTTCGGTGCCGATCTTATCTGCATTCGGAGTTGTGAACTCAGCAATAAAGTCCGCTACAACTTGGCCCTTAATTGTTGTCCTTCAGCAAAATTGGATGTCGAACTCTCCGAGCTCAATGACCCACTTGGTCATCCGTCTTGAAACCTGGAGAACTCGTCTTAGTGGGGAGTCGGTCAATACAATGATGGAATGAGCCTATAACTACGGAAGCAACCTCTGGGCTGAAACAACAAGGCTGAGTGCTAATTTCTCCAGGGATGGATATCTTGTTTCCACAGGTACCATTGCCTTGCTCACGTAATATACCGGGTATTGTTTGTTTTCGACTTCTCAAATCAAGGCCAAGCTGACAGCTGAGGCTGAAACCGCGAGGTACAAGAACAGGGGCTCACCTTCTTTAGGCTTGGATAGGAGGGGGGGTGAGCCCAGGTACTGTTTTAGCTGTTGGAAGGCTTGCTCGCATTCTGACGTCCACTCTGCCTTCTTATGACCCTTTAATTATTGAAAGAAGGGAAGGCATTTGTCTGTCGCTCTGGATATGAAGCGTCCGAGTGCGGCAACTCTTCCCGTGAGGCATTACATTTCCTTAATGGTCCGAGGTGACCTCATGTCAAGGAGCGCCTTGATCTTGTCGGGGTTTGCCTCAATGCCCCGCTGACTGACTTGGAACTTAAGACACTTTCCCGATTTAACCCCGAAAACACACTTTGCGGGGTTCAGCTTCACCTGGTATTCTTAGAGGACACTGAATGTCTCCACAAGATTTGTCAAGTGATCAACGCCTTAATACTTTTCACAAGCATGTCATCGATGAACACTTCCATGGTGCGTCCGATCTGTCTATCGAACATTTGATTTACTAACCTCTGATACGTCGCCCCAGCGTTCTTCAGGCCAAATGGCATGACCCGGTAACAGTAGAGTCCCTTGTCCGTGACGGAGGTAGTCTTTTGCCTGTCTGGGGAGTGCATCACAATTTGGTTGTACCCGGAATAGGCGTCCAGGAAGGAGAGTAACTCATGACCGGCTATACTGTCCACCAGTTGATCAATCCGAGGAATGGGAAGCTATTCTTGGGACATGCCTTGTTCAGTCTGAGTAGTCTACACAGACCCACCACTTCTCACTGGATTTTCTGACAAGCACCACATTTACAATCCAGTCAGGGTAATACACTTCCTCTATGAAACTGGCATCGAGTAGGATGGAGACCTCCTCGGCAATGGCTTCATAGCATTCGGCATCGAATGGTCTTCTCTTTTGTTTCACTGGTTTATGATCCGGTCCACGTTCAGCCTATGGACCAAAACATCAGGGGAGATCCTTGGCATATCTGCGTGCGACCATGCGAAGACGAACGTCCTTGTGTCATCACAAGAACGTTAACATTTCAAACCGTTGCTCGAAACTTAATGATGTACCGAGTTGAATAGTCTTACTCGAGTCTGCTTCATCGAGGGGCACTTTCTCCAGATCTTTTACAGACGAGTTCCCAGCTGATCCTCGGGGGTCTAGAATGTTGATAGTAATTGCTTGTTTGACGGATCCCTTTCTTACCGCCATCGCGTAACATCTTCGAGCATCGCGTTGATCGCCTCGGATGTAGCTTATTCCGCCCTTAGCTGGGAATTTCATCGTTAGGTGATAAGTAGAGATGACTGCCCTCATTGCATTGAGGGAGGGTCGGCCCAGGATGATATTGTGCATCGATGGTACATTGACAACAAGAAAGTCCACCATAAGGGTGACTTGGTGTTGTCCTTATTCAGCAGTTATTGAGAGGGAAATGGCTCCTTCAGAGATCACTCTTTCTCCGGCAAAGTCGTGCAGGGGGTCTTCACAGGTCGAAGGCGCGACCGGGGAACCCCCATTCTTTCGAAAGCTTTAGAATAGATCACATTGGCCGAACTTCCTGTGTCGATCAGGATGCGGTATACCTTGTGATTTACTATAGTCATCGTGACCACCAGGGCATCGTCGTGCAGATGCTGGATTTCGCGCGCATCATCTTCCGTAAAGGTTAGGCTGCACGGATTGATCTGGAGCTCCTTGCCAGGCCGCTCGGTCAAATGAACACAGTGTTCGGGATCAGACTTCCAAGAGTAGATTTTTCGAGCTCTGTTTGAATCCCCTCCACCGGCTGAGCCCCTGAAAATGGTGCGGATTTCAGCGGGTTCTTCCGTTGGGTTATTCAGTCATTCTTGGTCTCGTTCTTCCTACCGAGCGGATCTCTCTTTTTTAGTATATCGACGCAGATGTCCTTTGCGGATAAGAGACTCGATTTCATCCTTGCCGTAGTCCCGGTGAAAGCGACAGAACTTCCTCTTGTCTCGATGCTCCGGGTCAGCCTTCATGTAGACAGGCTAATTTAAAAGTTTCTCTCCCTTGATATCTAAAAGGATTTGTTCGGCAAATGTATTGAGAAGGGTGTAGGAACGGAATTTCCCTTCCGGTCTCCGGCTCGGTTGGCGATTACGAGAGGTGCGGTCATCTGCCCATTTGTCGGTCGACTGAGATTCTTCATTCATAGGTCTCTTCCCTTTGCTAGCTGCGTAAGTTACTTGCACACTCTTACGGGCGTTAGTAAACTCCTTTACATTAACGTACTTTTGAGCTCTTGCCATGAAGTCTGTTAATGTCTTCGGCGGGTTCTTCCCAATAGAGAAAGTGAACCTTCCTTCTCTCAGACCATTGAACACTGCCACGAGCGCCATTTTGTCATTGTAGTCTTCCACCTGCAAGGCTTCCTCGTTGAAGCGAGCAATGTAGTCCTTCAAAGACTCTTTTGGTCATTGCTTGATGGTGAGTAGGTGAGTGTTGGATTTTCGACTTCTCTTACCACTAATGAATTGAGTAAGGAATAGTTGACTTAACTCTGCGAAGGAACTGATGGAATTGGGTTTGAACTAATGGTACCAACTCCGAGCGGATCCTATAAGGGTGATAGAAAATCCCCTGCACATCATCGCATCCGTTGTTGTCTGGATCTATATCCACGAACGGTAGGCTTCTAGATGCTCAGATGGGTCACTGGCCCAGAATATTAGATGACAGGAGGTATTCGTAATCTCTGCAGCATCACTTCATCCATGATGGTGGAGGTGAAGGGAGGTTCGGTCTCTTCCATCATCACCTGAACCATGGTGAGAACTGTCGACAATTGCTGCTTCCTTTCCAGGGTTAAGAACTTATCATTGAGTTCTGCAAACCGCGCTTCCCAGGGATCTTTATTCTCAGTGACAATCTCTGGAGAATCTTCTATTTCTGAAGTCCTCCTTTCCTTCCTCCGCTCTAACTGATGACGGAGGTCCGTAGGTGTCAGGGCCGAGGTGATCGAGTTATTAGTGGGAGCCCGAGTGGCAGTATTCTATGCCGAGACTCTAACTTGTACCAGAGAAGGATTCTGACCCGAAAGCGTCGCCCGAGAGTGTTGGGGTGCCCCGGGCCTCATACTCCTCGGCACAGAGTGAGCCTCTACGAACAGTCCGACCGTCTCGGGAATGGGATCCTCGCGAATTGAGTGTGGCTGTGGTTCCTGTCGTTGCTTCATTCTGTTTACTTCATCGCGTAGGGTGTGAATCTCGTTTTGCATGGTTCGATACTTGCTTGCCCGGTTGCGAGAACGCTGAGAAGGCCCCGGTGATGACTCGACATGAAGGGGTGACGAAGATCGAGTTCACTCGTTTGGCTTTGGTTCCGCAGCTACTGCTTTCTTCTTTTCTCTCGCCATTATATTTGAGGGTAGGAGCCTGACCTTTCGTATCAGATTCTCACAGACGGCACCAAAAAATGTTAAGGTCAAAATCTGGTCGGCGCTCCCCTCAGTCTCCCGAACTGTAGACCACTGCAACGTCTTGATCCTACACAATGAGAACATGCAAAGGTGACCCTGGCTAAGTCGGGGGACCCTCCGATGCCTAAGTCAGGTCAAGGGAATCTGGGTCTAAGTGGGGAGTAATAGAGGATGTCAGATTTTGCGTACCTGTAGTGGTGGGGTCTCAATGTATCTATACCTGACTGTTGGATAGTCTGGGCCCGCTATTGTCGGCACGATTTACCCAATCAGCGGGATTCTAAGATCATGGGGATATCATACGCAATCCGTAGATCGTGTAGCACATCGTGCGGATAATGCGTATCTGGGAGCAAAGTATTCGACCACGTTCGCTTATGGTAGTTTCCGAATTTGGCAGATAGAGTACATGCCTCAACATATTGCCTCAGCTCAGCTCGTCTTGACAAGACGTCACTCAGCCTTGGTCATTTAGCTTGCTGAAGCAAACTTTCTTGGTCCGAGTCAAATTAGTGGACCCAGCCTCTTAATTGTCAAGCGCTTTGGAATCTTTCTTTAGAAACCTTCTACTTGAAGTCTGGGGCAAAATGTCGGATTTATCTTATCGGGTCGGACTTCTTACAATCGACGTCAGTGATCGGATCGTTCATCTTCCGTCAGATGTTAGGAAAACAGCTTCTCACTTCTGATCGAAGCGTTGAAGTTACTTCGATCTGCAGTCTCAAAGTAAGAGCATCTTTATGGTGTACGACCTCTTCAGAGACGCTCACACCGGGTCGAACGAGCATCACATACGTCATTCACGCACTTAGTTAAATCAGTTTGGTACTTACCCTTAGATTTATTAGAGACTCGGATCTTCCCATAACAATCTACATGATACAAATTCATTCCATACGTGTAAAATGAAATGAATAAAACCATCATATGACCACGCGCATGTGAAAATTTTGAACCATTGGTCAACTATGTTATCCCTTCATTTATTCTAGATAGTTTTTCTACATATGAGGATTATACAAGAATCCTATATGAATTTTGCATTTAAACTTCTTTTTTATCCATGTGAACGGCTCCGAGTGTTCACATATATCAATTATTTCCACTTACGAGGTTAGGAACTTTAGATTTCCACGCGAGCGAGTGGAATTAGAACAGAAATCGTTCCATTTCCTCACAGCACTTGGCTAGATTTTCAATTAAAATACCGGGACGGGTTGCACGTACGCCCCTACATTTTCATTCCGAGATCGACACGTCGCCATCTTAAAGGACAAACGACTGAGATATCGGAAGCGAATTGGTCAGTGTACCTCAGACCAGCTATGTGCTGTATTGACGTCAACAAGTTACGTGGGTCCGATCACGAGGTATGTATTATATCCGAACCGTCCATCCATTTGGCGAGCTAGTCTTAACAGTAAGGCTAAAACTAAGACAGATCTAACTATCAAGTGGACCACACTGCAAAAAGCAGTGGGGGATTGAACGTCTACCATTGAAACCCTTTTTGAGATTATAGAAGTTTTGGATCAATATTAAATTTGTTTTTTCATCTTCATTAAGATCTTTGTGACGTTACGAACAGATTGGATGGAAAGTAAACGTTATGGTGGGCCCTACGAATTTTTTAACGGTGAAAATCATTATCTATTTGTGGTGTGGCTCAGATGATATAGCAGTCTGGTTCAGATGATCTTTAGATATGATTCATTTTCTGCGTAATGTTCTAAACTGATCTCTAAAAATAGATGAACAATATAAATATAATAAATACATCACTGTCGTGCCCATGTAACTTTGGTACCCTTTGAACCGTTCGTACAACTCGGAGCTCGTGGAGCGTCAGTGCTCGTCCTCGCACGACACGTACCTACAGCAGCTATATAGCTGGTGTGTGGTACACCAGCTAATCCGCTTCCGAGATATCTGCTAGCCAGGCAATGCGAGCACGAACGGCGCCAGTGTACCTGGCGCATAATGATACTTCGGCTAACAGATCTCTTCACGGGTGAAACTTTCATAAGATCCGACCCGTCCATCAGGTACGCCACCTAATGTCCATATTTAAAACGAAAAATCACACTGATCGACGGCTTACATAGGTCACACCATAAGAAATAGTCAGTACGAAAGATTTAACCAAAGTCATAGTACTCGCAGCCCAGAGCCATAGCACCATGCCACAGGTTTCCTATCTAATTTTATAGGGTCCTCACCTGATGAATTTAAGTTGACTTAAGCAGCTGTTTTACAAAGTGAGAAAATAAATTTAAAATATTAGTTTAGACTTAGATTACAATGAAAATTTACAGTTAAGAATTATTGTTACGTTCACTATTTTGAAAATAAATTAAAATAAAATTTAAATTTAATTTGATTTGATTGTGTATTAGATTATGATGATATACCCTATTATTTATAGAGTTGTTTTGTAACTTAACTTTTTATATGTTTCTTTTGATTACCTTTCTATTTTGAATTACTTGATTGCATCTTTTCTCACCCGTTAAATTTTAGATAACTAGACTACATTATTTTGACAACTATCATATGACATTGGATTTATATTTGTTATAATTCTAAAAAAAAAACATTTAGATTATCTTAAAGATATTTTCATACTAATCCTATCTCTTGCAATGCCATGTATCACATTGGTGTTGACTTTTAATAAAATGACCAAAAACAGAGTACATCAAAATGTATCACCCACCATTATAATAATCCCAAATTCAGATGGGTGAACAGTCATAACATCTGATCCATGGACACTCATGTGCCGAAAATAGGATCATTACAAATTTTCATTATAAATGTCCAAATAGTGCCCACTATTCGGGTATTCAAATAATTCAATAAGAGTGGATTTTTGGGTTCGCATAATATCTAAATTTGGACCCATAATTTGAACCGTTTAATTGAATTATTTGTGGGCCATATGTGAAATTTATAAGAGCCTGCAGTATCATCCATCACACTGTGAGAAAGCATCAAAGATTTTTCTTAAAGGGAAAGGATATATATGCCGATAAGAAAATTAACTTTGATAAGATCACATAGAATGTAGATGAATTCCATGCATTGGAGATGTGGGATCCACCGTTTTGTGTGTGCGCGCCATCCAGCCCGTCCATCATATGCTTCCCACCTGAGATTGGGAAGCCACATAGGAACAAACGGAGGCAAGGGCAATAAGGAGGGCTAGGTGTATCTGATCCAATCCATTAATCAGTCGGAAACAAGAACGAGCAATATACATCCTAAAAATAAGTCCATCAGGGTGGGCCACGCCAGGTGGATTTAAAACTTTTAAGCGTGATTTTACACTTTTCCCTGTGGTGTGGCCTGCATGAGTTTTTTTTAATCATCTTGATTTTTACTTCTAAGTGAATATGACGTGTTTCACCTGATGCACGGTTTGGATTATATACAAATCCCACAGTGGGCCGCACAGAAGCTCGACCGTATGGAGTCCGGACTATGGAAGATTCTCTCTCGCGGACTTCGTTCTGACTGAACAGCGACCGTCCACCGTCCACCGCACGAGAATGACGTGTCGATTGATTGATAAGATCTACAGTGTAAATAATACTTAAAGAGGAAAACTTTGATACTCTGGCAGAGCGTGATGGATGATACTCATGCACTCAGAAATTGTATACTTGTCGTATAAAAAAGTCAAAATAAACGTCCGAATTACGTGTCCCAGTTTAAGTGAACAATATGTAAAAATAAAAATAAAAATCACTTAAATAACAATATGACTATCGGATCTCATTCATTGGACGGTTAGAAATGAAAAATATCCGGTTGTACTATTTCTGTGTGAAAGAGTATCAAGCTCCGTCCGCTGCTGAGTATCAAAGAGATAGAAGTTAAAAAGAAAGGAATGGTAATCGCAGCCGGGCATATTCACGGCCCAAACACAATCGCCCCATATATTCTGAAGTTTCTGTCAAATCCAGCCGTCCATTTGATGGATGCCACGGTTATTGTTACTAAATTTAGAATTTTTCTAGTCAATGCATCCGGTGAGCATAGATGGATATATAAATGAGCGGCTGTTAAACGGTGGAAGATATTCAACAATCAAAACGGAATTTTATTTTACCTGATGAGTGGACTGGGATGATTGATAAATCCAAGGACGGCCCATCTGAAGGATTGGGCACGAGTGGCATATTTCGGCACGCGTGAGGTGTTTGTTCTTCCAGTGTGTTTGTCTGCGGCTATGGAATCAGTCCTCACAGAATAAGGATAGAGTGAGTGAATGAGTGGAGGAAGGGGAAACGGATTGGCTACTCCCCCTGCCACCAGCCCCGTGGCTGGTGGTCGGTGCTCTGTGGGCCCTACCATGATGATTGTGTTTCATCCGTTCCGTTCATCCATTTTTAAATATTATTTTAAGGCTTGAATCCAAAAATTTAGAGTACATAATTCTCAGGTGGTCCACACCACATGAAAACAATAGTGATTGGATATCCACATTAAAATCCTCCTAAGGCCCAATGTAATGTTTATTTGATATTCAATCTGTTGATTAGGTCATACAGTCCAAGATGAAAGGAAAAAACAAAAATCAGCTTGATCCAAAGCTTCTATGGCCCCTAAAATGTTTTTAATGGTTGACGCTCATTCAGCACTGTTTCCTGCAACGGGGTCCACTTGAGATTGGGATATACCTTATTTTTGGTCTCATACCGTAAAATGACCCGTAAAAATAGATGGACAGCATGGATGAAACTCATACATCATGGTGGGGCCCACAGGGCACCGACCATCAGCCATTGGCTGGCAGAGTGCCAATCCTCCCGGAGGAGGGTGACATGTCACGTGGAATCAAATCATTGAATACGAATAAAACCCTGTTGGAACCGGACGGATTTCCTCAAACCTTTGCAGGAGTTCCTGGCTGGAGTCTAGCGTGGGGCCCTACCGATGATGTATTATGTATATCTACACCGTCCATCCTTTTTTGAGATCATTTTAGAGCTTGATACCAAAAATTAGAGATCCAAGACTCAAGTGGGCCTCACCAAAGAAAAGGAAAAAGTGAAAAGATTTCCTAAGGGGCACAGTGATGTTTATTTATCCATCCATACCGTTCATAACGTCATTCCTGCTGGGATGAAAGGAAAACATAAATATTAGACGGATTCAAAACTTCCGTGGCTCCATGAATATGTTTCAATGGTGACGTTTAATCCTCACGTTTTTCGGCCCACGTGAGTATTGGATCCGGATATTTTTGGCTCAAGCCTTAAAATAGTTCAAAACTGATGACGGTGCTCACTCGCGATAAGGCCCACCCCTCCACAGAACCTCCTGGAACGTTTGCGCAGGAAATCCGCGTCCGTTGGAAACGCGGGAGCGGCGCGACAACATTTACCCCTACAACCACTGCCTCACTGGAAGCAGATTGGCTGAGTTACGTAGCCCTACGATGATGTACTTATTATATCCACACGGTTCATCCTTTTTTGAGATCATTTTAGAGCATTAGATAAAAAATAAATCATATCCAAAGCTCAGATGGACCATATTAAAAATATGAGAGATGATAATGATTTTCACCGTTAAAAAATTCATAGGGCCCACTGTACTGTTTATTTTCCATCCAATCTTTTAATAAGGTCACATACATGGATGAAGAGGATAAACAAATTTCATATTGGTCCGAAACTTCTTTGACCCCCAAAAGGGCTTCAATGGTAGACGTTCAATCCTCCACTGCTTTTTGCAGTGTGGTCTACTTGATCTGTATATATCTATTATCTTCGGCTCAAGCCTTAAAATGAGCTTGTCAAACTCAGCCTAACTTATAGCCCCCTCACTCGGGAAGATAAGGCCACACCTCCTCCCAACCGACCACGACACAGTGGGAGACGCAGCCTACTGGTATTCGGCACTCGGGCGTTCATGTTCCACTTGGTCTAGACGTTAGGGCGTCTCCTGGTCTCTGAGGTTTAGGGACTTTTATCCACGAACATCTAAAGTGCCTAGATGCTTGAACCAAACATTTTCGGTGTCCCATCTGGCCATCCATGACATGCCTGTGGAGGCCACAGCCCTGATGTCGCTAGGGCGTACAACGATCATGTCACATATATGCGAGATGCTTGAGTTACACCGTCCAGTCATGCAGCAATCCTGCGCATACCGCGCGCTCATGTGGGTAACTCCTATTAGTGAATCCCATAAATAATTTGCCCAATGGCATATGCTATGATCAGTCACTACTCATATTAAGCATACATATGATGCGTATGGCATGAGTCATGGAATTATACTAAGCATGTTATATGGTAGTGAACTATCCTCACAACGAAGATGGGCCTAGACGGCCTACACACAACAAGTATAGGCCTATCAATAGGCCCTAGGGAGAGTCATAATGCGGACATTTAACCAACATTATTCATACAATGTGGACGACAAACCATCATTGCTCCCAAGGCATGGCCCGCCATAAACATCATTACGTAAATCATGGTGAAATCACACATTATAAAGGACCTTTTATACATTTCATTGGGTCTCAACCTATGGGCCTCAAATACACCAAATGGGCCATATCACATAGGCTTCATATATATCAAGGTGGGTCTCAACAACGGGCCTCGTATACATTAGGGTGAGCCACAACGGGCCTCATATATATCAAGGTGGGCCTCAACAACAGGCCTCATACACATCAAGATGGGCCTCAACAATGAGCCTCATATATATCAAGGTGGGCCTCAACGGATGGGCCACAAGTACATCAAGATGGGCCTCAACAACGGGCCTCATATATATCAAGGTGGGCCTCAACGGATGGGCCACAAATATATCAAGATGGGCCTCATCACATTCCAAAAAGAATCATATTGAAGGATCATTTGGATCATACTTCAAATAGTAGTGGGGATAATAATTCTCACAGTTAAACAAATCACAGGGCCCACCATAAAGTTTATTTTCCACCCAATCTATCATAAGGTCTTAAGGACCTGGATTAAGAGGGAAAATAAATCTCATATTGATCCAAAACTTTCATGGCCCCAAAGGGTTTCAATGGTAGACATTCAAATCCCACTATTTCTTTACGGTGTGGTCCACTTGATCAAAGGGCTGGACACATCACGGTGTAGCCCGCCGTGATGTATTTGAGATCCAACCTATTCATAAGTTAATATAGTGATAGATGAAGTGAAGACAAATATCAACTTAATTGGGAACTACTGTGGCCCTTAGAAGTTTTGAACGGTGGATGTCACTATCCACTACTTTAAATGGTGGGGGTCCGCTTGAACTTTAGATCTGACCCATTCTTTTACTCTTGCCATAAAATGATATCTCACATGGTTGGATGCTTTGTATACAACACATGCATCATGGTGGACCTCATAGACGACGTGGATGAAGCAGGTGGGTCTCACAGAACTTAGTGACGCCACTACAACAGCTATGTAGCTGGAGTGAGGTGCACCAGCCGTCCCACTCAGTGAGGACGGTGTGGGTTTGACACAATGTCAGTGGGTCCCATGGGGGGCCCACTGTAATGTTTATTTACCATCCAAGCTGTTGGTAAGGTCACACAGACCCAGATCGAAGAGGAAAAACAAATTTCATAATGATCCAAAACTTCTATGACCCCAAACAGGGTTGACGTTCAATCCCACTATTTCCTATGATGTAGGCCACCTGAGTTCCACATACGGCTGATTTGTGGGGTGACCCATGGCTAGAAGGGGGGCCATCAAATGCACAGCATTGATGTTCTACACACATCACAATGGGGCCCACGGTTGGGACCCCTGCCCGTCCGTCCATAGCGCAATAGCGCAGGACGCTTCTGCAGCGTCCTCTGGACGAGTAGCAGCGTCTGCTGCTATTTCATATATATATATATACATATATATTTGAAAAAATGGTTTTTCCATGGTTGTTCCTAGGTGGGGCCTGCTTCCGAAAAATCCAACCCACTGGTTGGGTTCTATGGCTTATGACGGACCAAACGAGCCCAATATGTAGTATGTTTTAGCATGTAGAAATATCAAGGTGGGTCCTAAAAAATTTGAACAGTAGAAATCACAGTTTTCTATAGTATGGCCCACTTGATTGTTAGATTGGCTTCATTTTTCAGCTCAAAGCCTTAAATGGGCTAAGAAATAGGATGGATGGTGTGGATTAAAGTCATACATCAATGTGAGGCCTGTATGAGCGGCCCTCTCTAAAGCTTGTTAAATCAAGCTAATATTTTTGTTTTCAATTCACGTCTAGCGTCCCTGGACGCTGGACCCAAGACACTAGACGGTTTGGGTACAACACATAGATATAAGGTGGGCCCTACTCAGGTGGGCCACCAAATGGCTGGATGGTGTGGATAAGACATACATCAAGTGGGGCACATCCGGGTGGGCCACACGGCCACATCATCACATACAACAAAAGTAAAAGAGAGAGAGAGAGACCGAATGATGGAGGGACCTCGGCACTATGGGCTCTCCCTTCCGTACATCACAACATACATCAAGTGGGTCCCATTACATGTGGACCCACCGATCAAAAATCAACGGTGGAGATCCTTTCTCCACCAAAATGCAAGGTCTAGATGACCCTATTTATGCAAGGAAAGTAAACATCATGATGGGATCCATGGAGAATGGCCCCATCATGGAATGATCATGAGAATCAAGGTGCGTCGTCGGCTACATCTAAGATCCAAAGTGAGATCCATACCATCAATCGGTAGGCCTCACTTGGCCCATCATCAAAGCATTAAATCTAAGCCTATAAAGCACCCACCGTTTGATCTTCTTGGTCTGATGGAACGCCGATCTCCTTGTGTCTCACTTTGATGGAAGATTTGATGGAAGATGCTGAGAGATGAAGGGTTAAGATGATAAATCTAGTGATAAGAAGTGGGCCACATACAACACTTTTCTCTCTTGGATTATTGGATGTGCGCCTCTTTTGGTTTCCTTGTTGCTTGGAAAATGTGAAGAGAAAGAGAGAGAGAAAGGGTGGTTGTAAGAGAGGTGATGGATGTGAGGTGATAGTTGTACTTGACATGTATGGGTGTGTAAGAAAGAGAGAGGGAGAGAGTTGACTTTGGGGTTGCTCTTGTACTTGGCATGAGGTAATTGATTGATTGATGAGACATATTGTAGAGATTTTCTTGGATTTGCAAACGCGCGATGTTTTTCTCAAATTGAACGCGGGCCCACATCTCTTGGCCAGGGTATCGGATCGGTATGCAAGACGCGACGTCGGAACCGCGGCGATGGTACAGTCGCAATCGTACAAGTCTCGAATTGAGCCGACTTAGATCTACGAGATACAACTTAGGATCATGCGCAACTGCCGTTTACACGTCTCAGGTTACCGAAATTCGACCGGGAGGACCGTAGAAACCTACGGAACAGTACGGGATAGGATACGGGCCTTACATATTTGACCCTTGATCCATGTACATTTAATATTTATTTAAATAAAAATTAAAAAATAATAATGATAACCCACTTATATTATTTAACCATAGAATTTAGAAAAGCAAACAAGCCTTAAGAGTTCATTTGGATCCCTATTAGTTGTATGAGTAGAAAGTGACCTACCGGTGAGTTACTTTCAGAATGTTCGAGATAGAAAATTTACTTGTAAGTTAGCTACAATCTATATGTCACTTACAGGTAAAATTGCATGAAATCTTTGGGGGTGAGTGAGTAGTATTTCCTTGTAAGTGATTTACAACTGAAAGTTATTATCAAGTGATCAAAGTCATTAACAACTTTAAAACTCATTGCCATCTAAACAACTATTAAAAAAGTAATATTTTATTAGGTTGTATTTGGTTGCACCAAATATTATGAAACATCATTGATTATTGGTTTAGGTTGGTGCAAAATTCATAAATTTTTATAAAATAATGTGCAACCATACACATCCTAACCTAAATTAGGTCATTGTTAGTGTTACAACTGATGTTTGGATAAATGCGCCCCTCTTTACTTTTGATAAGTAAAACCTTTTATTAAAAAAATTAAATATAAAGGGTAGGGTACAAGGTTGGCATCTTCTATACTTTTTTGAAAAGAAAAAGCTTAATATTTACAACTTTGCTTGTGGGACCTACTGTGATTTGTGTAGAAGGGTCTCCATTAAGAAAATGGGACATTCCAAAAATACAGCGGATCCAATCAACAATCCCCCACTTATATTAGGAAGTTTTTGGTGGATGTCCATTTTAAGCCCTAGGATAACCCACCTAATGCTTGTATAGGCTTGATTTTTTGGGTCAGCTCATCGTCATGGTGGGTCTAATTTGACGTGGATGGCATACACACAACATGGTGGACCGCACATATGCAGTTAAAGGATTTACATAGTTGAATATTTTTTCCGTGTACGATGATAACTTTTACAAGCGTGTTATAACCTTCTACACGTAATATTAGAAAAAAAAGAAAGAAAAAAAAGAGAAGCTTCATCATTCCACTTTTGAAATGTATGATTTTATTATTATTTTTTTGTTTTCCCATAAATCTCACCACTTCATCTTGATTTTGGGGAAACCCACATGGCTCAGCCCAACCTTGGTTGTTAAATGGGTATGGTTCGATATCTATTGAGCCAAGCAGACCTTAATCTAACCTGGTTTAGTATTCATCTTGGACTAGCCTAAAATGGACAGTCCCAATGAAAACCATCCTAAAATTCTAAATATGCTTAGGCCTCTTATGGTTGGCACTTAAAAATGATTTCATCTTTACATTATTTATGAGAGGCTGATTCCCTACGCAAGCGTTCATTTTTCTACAACTCTCATTCACATGCGTGAGATTTATTCACATGTGTAGATGTGGGTGGACTGTCCATAGGAGGTCTATTGTGTCGTGTGTATTCCATCCAGCTGAAGCATCAAGTCTCGTCATGATGATGGGATGCCTCAAAAATAAGTCAGCTAAATCATTGAAACAATGGACATCTACCTAAAAGCTTACAAATTCATGTGATGGTTTAGTTGGATTTCTACATATTGGCACCATCATCGATCTTCAATCGCCCCAATATGACACATGTGCCAATGGTGCCATCATCCATCTTCAATTACCCCAAATATGACACGTGTCCCAATGGTGCCAATGTATACAAGTTACACCATTTTAGCTTTAGGTGCTCGCATGCATCAAATGTCCAAGTGTGACATGTGCCACTGTATAGCTTCAAGCACCTCCTGTATGAATTTAGAAAAATTTACCAAAAAATTTTTGTTTTATCAATACAAAAAATTTAAAAATAAATATATTTTTTTTAAAAAAATATTGCTGCAAAACAAACAAGGAATAATGTTTTCTTTTCCATAATTTTCTTGGAAATAAGTTTTTTTTAAGAAATATTATTTCCTTTTCCATGGTTCAACAAATTCAAACTGACCCTTAATGAAGATCTCAATTAGCTTGTTTCAAATTGGCACAACCTTTCTATTGGTTGAGGTTGCTTTCTTTAGATCTTTTAGCATAAAATAGGTCCTTTCACACCTAAGGTGGGCCACAAAACAAGCAAATGAATGACTAGAAAAAACTTTTAATTGTCAATTTACTTTATACTTTGTGGCCTACTTGAAGAGTGAAATTGTCTAATATTTGATATTTTAAACAAAAGATAGAAGCATGGGTCTCATACATGTTTGGTATGTGCACCGATCTCATACGCGGGTTTCATATTTACATGTGTGCCCTCTATAAAATATTTGTGGCTCTAAACGTGTGGAATTAGCAAACCTATTGAGAAAAACAATAATTATAAATTGCAAATAAGTGGATGATCTTATGGGATGTTTGGCAGCATATTTGACTACAATCAGAATCCAAAAATCATTTAAAAGCCTGAATTGGAAGGTATTTGAAATCAAAAGTGTTTGAAAATATACAATTTTGTTATATTTAAAATTCCTTTTTTTTTTTTTCTTTTTTTTTTTTAAAGACACGAGAGTCACGTGTATAATAAATGTGTCACTAAGCTACTAATACATTGTATATATAGCATGTTGATGATACCTTAGAAGGATCAAATTATCAATTGCATCAAAAAAAATTGACATTAATATAAGGATCCAAACAAACGAAACATTTGCCATGTAAATCAACCATTAGAAAATATTAATGAGTGGCACGTTGGTGATCTTATGCTTGTGGCCCGCTCAAGGCGTAGGCTTTTGTCATTGGTGCCAAAGTTTATATTTTAATGGGCCCGTGAAATATCACATATGTATACTAATTAAAAATATTAAAGTTAACTTAGTAAATAAATTTAAACTCTTCTAAATATACTATAAAATTTTAATATATTTGTATCTTTGAATTAGTGTATTATGCTTATAAGCTGCAAAACACAATTAATGATTTGGAGCCACCTTAGGCGCTGATAAGAAATCTCATACATTCCTAGTCTTAAAACCTATGTCAACCATCTCAATTAGCTTATTCAATTTTGACAGCTGAACTTACTTTCTAACCATCCATCTGTCCACTAATGTGATGGTCAGGAAAACTTACCCAGCCTAATTTATGGGCTTACTCCATCCACAGTGGCCCCATGATTTGGATGTTCTGGACCTTGTACATGTACGAAAAGTGTATTTATCTTTTTCTTACTTTTTACTTTCTCAGGCAAGCTGGGGTGGGACCCAAAAACCTTAATGTTCTACGGAAGGCTGGCAACCGTTGAGTTTCGGTCCCGAACCCATGCGTGACTATCAGATACTTTTATAAAAGTGTGGTAAACCTGTCTTAATCTTCAACCCGTTCGCTTTCTTAAAATGGTAAAGCAATCTGCGCAAGAAGAGATGGGAGTGGTAAATGGTAGCATATGTGCAAACGAAACCCACTTGTGTTAGATCTGAGCCATTCATTGGGTGGATCTCAACCTGAAAATATCCCATTTCGAAATTAAGTTTGATCCGTTCATAAGATGGACCACACTCGTGTAAGTTTAACATAGTTCATTGGTGATATCAGTTCTAACTGTCATTTTTCCTCATACTAGGGTTGCCTATTCGATGACTGAATTTGCCTGATTTATGGGCACGGTGGGCCCCACCAAATATTGGCGCTGATATCCATACGTTTGTCGCGATTCACCTTTCCAGTCTTCCTACTGCGAATATCCGTAGGCAGGCTGCAAAAGAGAGAGAAACGATGAGAAACGACAAAGAAGAGGACAAAATTGTCATTTCGTCATGTTCAGGGATAAAATGGGGATCGTACAAGATTAGTGGCAGTTGGGTAAATTTGGGGCGAAATTAACTCGAGGGCTGGGTTAAAGCACAATGTGACAAACGCTCGGATATTTTAAAATATCGCGATATTTTTAATGAATATACTAAACGGTATTTTGACAATATCATACCGATATATTAAAATTTCGGTCGATTTAAAATATCGCGTTTTATCGCGAAATAACAGCGACTAAAGCGAAAGCTACCGAAAATAAAATAATGAAACACTCCATTTTTAAAGGGTGCGTTTGGTTTCATCAGGTCCATGAAATATCATGGAAATTTGGACCATATTAATCTAATTAAACTATTATGAAATTTTATAATATTTGGTGCAGCCAAACGCACCCTTAATTAAAGTAAAGAAAGGCTCCCTAGCTCTCAAGCATTAGAGGTTAATATGTTCCTTGGCTCATTGGAATGCTTGCACAACCCAATGCAGTTATTTAGGCAATTCATTGGGTTCAATGTACGTTTCATGGGCTACTATGAAAATGTTACACCAATCTTATAAATATGGACCATTTGATCAATATTTATTAATATGGGCGATCAAGATCATTAGCACAAAGTTGGTCCACTCATAAATTTTATTCATCCATTTGTTAGGTATGGCTTTAGAAAATGAAACCATGTTAAAAGATGGATTAGGTCATCCAATTGATAAAATTATTGCATGATGTCATATGAAATGTGTTTTCAATTTACTGGACAATTAAACCTAAGTCATGCTAAAGTATAGATTAGGTCATTTTATCTATAGAATATTTATACAATTGAGTGAAATATGTTTTTGAGTTACTTTGCAATTAAGTTAAACAAATAAACTATCCAAACGAACCATTGCAAGATATAGATAACACATCTTAGGCTGACAAGCTGATCAAGTTGTATAGAATCCACCATCAATTCAAATCATAACCCCTAAACTCTAATCCAAACCATAATCCAAACCCCAATTGAAACCTTAATCCAAACCCTAGTCCAAACCTTAACCCCAACCTTAAACTATAATCCAAACTTAACTCAAACCTTAGAAACTTAAACCATAGGAGCCTAAACCCTAATGGCCCGAATCTTAGAAATCCCAGTACCAGACTCATCGGGACAACTTGCTAAGTCACCTGATTAGTTCATCCGAATCAACTCATTTAGCCAAGCCCAAATTCCAAGGCCTATAGGAATCCGGGTAGGCAACAATAAGATACCTAGAGAGCATAAAGCTTCCACACGATTGGGGGAGCTCCCTTACCGCAATAGGGGGCTATGTATGGCTATGGTGGTGCCCAGGGCATCACCATTCGCAATCTTCAATCATGTGCCAATGAGAGAAGACTCTAATGTCCCTTCCTGAAACAAAAAATTACACTTTATGCCATCTAATATAACCCTTGAGATCTTGCCATGTGGCAATCTCAGATCCAGACCATCTAAACCCTTTTAGACCATGAACTTAACAAGAATTGTAAGAAAACCCAGGCAAGGGGCAATAAATAACCCCATTTCCTTTCACATTTCAAGCATTGAAAAAAACTAGAAAGCCTCAAGAAAACCCCTAAGGCATTTTAAGCCTCAACTATCCCATTTTCTTCCACTAAGAAGAGGATATAGTAGTAGGAAAGAATCCAACCCTGGTCAACCCAATCTAGCAAAAAATCCTGGCCACCTTAGTAGCCAAAGCTTCAATTCACATCACTCGATCCAATTTTTACGACACCTTCGATTGACTTCATCCAAAGTGTATAATCATCGTGCAATACTTATTCCCTTCTTCACCCTCTACTCCCCTCATCCATGGGCATTGCATCACGCACATAATCTATTCAAACGTATACTTTGTAGCTTGTCAATATAGTCGAATCCTACCCATTAAAAAATTATATAGATTGGTTTATTGCTTCAGCGAGTGGGCAGTGAACGCAAATTTATCTGGCTAAAACTACAACTTATTATATGCATTGCACTCAACATGACATCACACATAGAACATCCATCAAGTTTCCTAAACATTGTATTGCATTATGCACTTGGTTTATTCAAATGTACGTTTGCAAATTGTCAATATAGTCGGATCTCGCCCATCAAAAAATTAGATTGATCAATTTATCGCTTTGGGAAGTGGGCAGTCAAAGCAGATTTATCTAGTTAAAACTATAGCTTGTTGTAGACATTGTATTTCACACAACATTACTCACTTACCATTGCATCATTAGATCATAAAACTAAGCATGTTCATTAACAATTTGATTGGTCCTGTAAAATAAAGACCATACATATATACGGGCAAAGTGGGTGCCTAACACCTTTTCCCTCTGTAAATATAGTCTCTTACTCAGAATTTTTAATTATAAATTAAGGAGTCATTTTAGGACGGAGAATCCTTAAATTCTCTACCCTAATATTTTTACATGGTCTAGCCAACTGTGAAATTAGATTAATTGACTAGTGATGGCTTTGATCAAATATAATCATTACATTGCATACTATAAACGAAACAAAAGCCAATGTGAGCATGATCTTCGATCTGATCTACTCGAGATCTAGCATCTGCACAAGACTAGTTGGGTAAACCACACGGTCCACCAAGTTGATAACCTCTAACCTGTTAAGCATGTGTGATATCTAATCTCTGTAATAGGTTAGTTTGCACCATGAGGATCATTTAATGCAAAAATCAGCCCTATCTACTCATAAGATGGCATGGAATTTTTATTTTATAACATGACATAAATACCAAATACAAGTATAGGATACTTGATGAGTGGAAGGGCTGATTTTTACACATCTTTGTTCTAGTGGTATAGGAGACCCATTAGATGGATTGGATATTACCTAACATGAAGGGCCAGTTTGATTTTCCACTGCACGGGTAAATACCAGGAAAAATAGTAATAATTATTTCCCCATATATTTACAACATACTTGATTTGACCACTTACTTTTTTGACACAAAAATTGAAAACATTACAAAATATATATGGGTCCCACTGTGATACATTTCACTTATCTATACCGTTCATCCATTATGCCATTTGAGTTTATAGTATAAGCAAAAAAAATGAGGTATATCCAAAACTCAAGTGGACCACACCATACGAAAAAGGAAATCGAATACTTATTGTTAAAAACTTTGTGGGGCCACTGTTTTTTTTGGTGTGGGCCACCTGAGTGTTGTATCTACATCATTTTTTGTCTTATGCTTCAAAATATTATAGTAAAATAGATGGACGGAATGGATATATCATATACATTATTGTACCATTCAAAAATTAAAATTATCTCTTTTGAACTAGTTTCAATGGCATAAAACCTTATAAATTTTCAAATACGGTAAACCATAATAGTTATCTATTTCCAGTGTATTTACAATAGCTTTGAAAAAACAAATAGGCCTGAAAGGATGAGAATTATTTTCTGGGCGGACTAAATATAACCTAACCTGATATCGATGGGAGTTATTTTCTCGGCAGACCGGATGCTGTAGTCCATTAAATAACACAAAAGGGTCTTGGACTTGTACGTTCTCTGCTTATAAGCCCAATGCAAACGGAAGTGGATCACCTACCGAGTAACTCGTCACGCATTTAACTCCTTGGGGCTCACTGTAATATATATATATATATATATATATATATATATATATATATATATATATATATATATATATATATATATATAATCTTCTCCATTCATTTATTTTATTAGATAATTTTAGGAATTAAGGCCAAAAATAAAGTATATCTAAATCACAAGTGGACCACACTATAGAAAATAGTGTGAATTGAACATTTGCCATTGAAAAAAATATTGAGGGCATAGATGCTTTGTATCAAGTTGATATTTGTGTTTTCCTTTCATGCATGTCTGTGTGATCTTATGATCTTATGAAGAGGCTGGATGACAATTAAACACCACTGTGGGCCTTAGCAAGGTTTCAACGGTGAAAATCATTATTACATTGTTTTCTGCGGTGTGGTCCATTCGAGTTTTAGATATACTTTAATTTTGACTTAACCCACTAAAATGATCTTTAAAAAAGTATGGACGGCGTGGATAAGCCATATGCATTCACGGTGGGCCCAGCAGAGTTTACTTAGGGCCAATCTGCATCCAAAGCCAACCCAAAATCCTCTGTCGGGAAATTTCCGATGCGAGAAATTGCCGAGAACGAGATTTGTAAAGAGAAAAAGGCCGAGTACTGAGAAGCGACGGGATCTTTCCTCCTATAAAAGTCGAGTGATAGGGAAGGCATCAAACAAGAGAGAGAAGTGTTGCAGCGGAGACTGAGAGCGAGTTGCAGAGAAGGAGAAGCCAGCGAAACCCTAGAAATAGTCTATCTCTCCCTTTCCTCCTATAAATAGCGAGTAAGGCTGTTTTTACTCTTTTCAATCCTCTTTCGTTTTTTTTTTTTTTCAAACCTTTTTCGCTTTTTTTTTTTTTCTCGAATCAGTTCAGTTTCTGATCTAGAATCCCTCGAAAAAAGCGCATTTCTGCAGTCTAGATCGGTTATCATCGCTCGAATTAGAACTCTCTATCTCTCTTTGAAGTTCTCTCCCGATTTATCGCGTTTTCAAACCTTTTTCGCTTTTTTTTTTCCTCGAATCAGTTCAGTTTCTGATCTAGAATCCCTCGAAAAAAGCGCATTTCTGCAGTCTAGATCGGTTATCATCGCTCGAACTAGAACTCTCTCTCTCTCTTTGAAGTTCTCTCCCGATTTATCGCGTTTTCGATCGGATCGCCATTAATTGGGTTTTTGTGGAGGGGATTGGTGGAAGGGAGGAGGTTTGAGAGGGGTTTTGGGTGGTTTTACGTCGGATCTTGGTATTCTGTTGTGAAAAGGAGGTCTCTCGCCCATCCCCCATCCCCCCCTTCCGCAGGGCGAGTGGTGGGACGAGGTGTTTTGTCCTTATATTGTCAGGAACTTAGGGTTTGATTTATCGGTGTAGATCTTTGATGTGGGAGCTTAGAGACTGAATCCAGTCTCTGTTTTGATATTATGAGTTTCCGGGAAGATATTCTTTTCTTCTGACTGTTATTTTAATTTTTGTTGCAAGAGGATTTTAGATGAAGATGGAGATTTTTGGGCTGTTTTGAGGTGGTAAGAAGCGGAATCTTGAAGGAGGAGATAAAGGAGAAAAAGAACCGTTTTCTCCTTTTGTCTATTGTTTGATATTCAAATCTTTGCGCTGGAGCGGTTAGGGATACCGGGAACTATGTCTTCCTTGAGTAGGGAACTGGTTTTCCTGATTTTACAGTTCTTGGATGAGGAGAAGTTCAAGGAAACTGTCCATAAGTAAGCCACTTTTCTTTTCAGCTGTTTTATTAGTTCCAAAAAAAAAAAGAAAAAAAAAAAAGAAAAAGAAAAAAGAGAGATGCTAGTTTGGTATTCCTCTGTTTTCCTTATACAGTGGGTCTCTTGGAAATTTAGGTTGGAACAAGAATCGGGCTTTTTCTTCAACATGAAACATTTCGAGGATCAAGTTCAGGCAGGCGAATGGGATGAAGTGGAACGGTATCTATGCGGATTCACAAAGGTTGAAGACAACCGTTACTCGATGAAAATATTTTTTGAGATAAGGAAGCAGAAATATCTCGAAGCCCTTGATAGGTGGGTTTTTGTTTTTATCATTTATAAAATGTTTCTTGTAACTAATGGGGTATTGATCTATGGTTTTGATTTCTTTTAGGCATGACAGGGCCAAGGCTGTTGAAATTCTTGTTAAGGATCTTAAGGTGTTTGCATCTTTCAACGAAGAACTCTTCAAGGAGATCACCCAATTACTTACTCTCGAGAACTTCAGGTATTCATAACGTAGCCCTTTTGGTGAAGGTTTCGTGTTATTTGAGATTAATGCGCTTTCTGCTTGTGCATGTAGGCAAAACGAGCAACTTTCCAAGTATGGAGACACGAAATCTGCTCGGAATATCATGCTTTTGGAACTTAAAAAGCTCATTGAAGCAAACCCATTATTCCGTGATAAGCTTACATTTCCGGCTTTCAAAGCTTCACGGCTGCGGACTTTGATCAACCAGAGGTCATTTATTTTTACCTTAACTGTCTCCAATACTTTTTTTTTTCCGTCCTGTGAATTCAATAAATAAACCTGATATTATGGCTTAGAAAGAGAATGGAATCCATGGGGTTATCTATACTAAGACAACCTGGAACACATGTACCCTACCCACACGCAGACTCGTGCATGTACGAACTTGACCCGCCCACCCGTATTCTGTGAGTTATGGCTATAATACATGCATGGCCGTATGTTCCTCGATCCCATGTTCTATTCGAGGCAGAAAAAAATGTTGGCAGTCTCGCTAAATAATGTCACACTTGCATCCGCATACGCAGACTTGTGAGTATACAAACCTGACCCACCGGTGTTCTGTAAGTTATGGCTATAATACATTCATGGCTTAATGTTGGCAGTCTCGCCAAATAATGTCACACTTGCATCTTGAGTGTACAAATCTGACCCACCCGTGTTCTATAAGTTATGGCTATAATACATTCATGGCTTAATGTCCCTCAATCCCATGTTCTAACCGAGGAGGAAAATTTCTGACACTTTGCCTCTCAGTTTTTGCATTTTCCTTATCTTTTTCTGGTCTTAGTCAAGTTACTAAATTTTAGAAAGAAAAGAAACAAACCATGCGTGCATGGGCTATGTTGCGAGACTTGCATTGCCACTGAGTGTTTAAACTAATATCAGAATTATAAGTTCTCTGACTACTTAATTATTTAGATTTTTTTTTTTCCTGAAATCTGATTATGTTGCTCAGTTATTTCTGTTGTCATTTTCAGTCTCAATTGGCAGCATCAGCTTTGCAAGAATCCTCGGCCCAACCCTGATATCAAAACACTTTTTACAGATCACACATGCAACCCTACCAATGGAGCCCGTGCTCCACCTCCCAACAACAGCCCCCTTGTGGGAACCATTCCCAAAGCTGGGGCATTTCCTGCCATTGGTATTCATAGTGTAAGAGAATTGGATTCATGCATTAACATAGCTCTCATTTCCTTAGAACATTGATTTACATCAATCTTTTACCATGCAGCCATTTCAACCAGTTGTTTCTCCATCAGCTAGTGCTATTGCGGGATGGATGTCTAGCCCTAACCCTCCTTTACCCCATGCTGCTGTGGCAGCAGGACCCCCTGGTCTTGTGCCGCCTCCTAATGCAGGTGAGCCTCTTCTAAATAGTCTTATTGCAGATGTATTGGGAAGATTTTTTTTCTCCTGTGTCTTGAGAAACAGCTTTAGAAGTCTGTTTAGACTTTAGATTAAAACTGCAGTCTTTGCAATGCCTACAGCTGCATTTTTGAAACACCCGAGGACTCCTACAAGTGCTCCTGGGATGGATTATCAGTCAGTTGATTCTGAGCACTTGATGAGGAGGGTGCGTACAGGACAATCTGATGAGGTATGAAAGAATTAAAAACCATTTTCAGAATTTAGAAATCAATTCTCTGTATTGTTGGATTTTATTCTTTTTGTGGGTGCTAAATGTTTGTTTATTAATCTTCACTTATTCATCGTGCTAAAACATGGCTTGTGTAGGTGTTGTTCTCTGGGGCAACACATCCCCCCAATATCTATTCACAAGATGATCTTCCCAAAACTGTTGTGCGGGCTCTTAACCAGGGCTCAAATGTCATGAGCATGGACTTCCATCCACAGCAGCAGACAATTCTCCTAGGTGATTGCTTGCATGAATTCTTTAGTGATTATGTTCCAAAATGTTAAGTATCATTTCATTTTTGTCACAATGCTTATTGTTTTAAATTGGTGAACCTAATCTTCTTTGTAATATTATCTTGTAGTCGGAACAAATGTTGGTGACATTGGGATATGGGAAGTTGGTTCTCGAGAGAGGCTTGCACATAAAACGTTTAAGGTTTGGGACATCTCATCTTGTTCAATGCCGTTACAGGTACTGTTTTGTTAATTGCATGGCATAACCCCTAGTGATTCCATAATCATGTCATAATGGCTGAATTAAGCCTTCTAGATGACTGCCATGATATCCTTATTAATAGTGGTTCCTGATTAAATTTCCAGACAGCATTGATGAAAGATGTCACAATTTCCGTCAATCGATGTATATGGGGCCCAAATGGATCAATACTTGGTATAGCTGAAATTTTGTCCACTTCTATATGGGTTTTTCATTGTTGAGTCTGCACCTTCTTACTGTCAACCAATTGCATGTTTCACCTAATGAGGTTTGCCTTTCTCATGGTCACATTCTGCTACATTGTTTCTTCTAGGTGTTGCATTTTCCAAGCATATTGTTCAGATATATACTTATGGTCCGACGGGCGAGTTGAGACAACATTTGGAGGTAATTCCCATATATGAGTATGTCATCCTTCAAGTAGAAGAGTAAGATATGGTTTGCTGACTCTTCAATATGGTGTTATAGATTGATGCTCATATTGGTGGAGTTAATGATATTGCTTTCTCTCATCCCAACAAGCAACTCTGCATAATCACATGCGGTGATGACAAGACAATTAAGGTGATGATCTTGAGGCCCAAAATTTGGTTAAGAAAAGGTTTGAGCATTTGTTGACATGGTTCACTATATAAATGCCAGGTTTGGGATGCAGTAGCTGGATGCAAGCAGTATGTATTTGAAGGTCACGAAGCACCTGTATATTCCGTTTGTCCTCATCACAAAGAGGCTATTCAGGTACCTTTTTAGCTGTTGTCTTCTATGTAGGGATGCTGTCCCTTCTTAAAGATTCTATTTTAGTGCAACAATACCAGAATACTAAATTGATGGATATTTAGTGGAAGATTGGACAGAGCTCATTTATCGATTATTGTGGAGTTTGTGGATTCATCTGACTTTAGCTTCATCTGCAGTTTATTTTCTCTACTGCTATTGATGGGAAAATTAAAGCATGGCTCTATGATTTCTTGGGATCAAGAGTTGATTATGATGCTCCTGGACTCTGGTGCACCACTATGGCATATAGTGCAGATGGATCTAGGTGAACCTTATTATACTTAAAATCTGCTTGTTAATATTTCAAATAAGTGGATACTGCAACTGTTGTTTTCATTATCCTTGACTGGTGCATCGATTATTGGAATGAGTCTTATGATCTAGTACAAATTTATAGTTGCCAAAATTTTCCTTGAATTCATGAGTACAATGGACTATACCTTCTTTTTGTATTCTATCTTATAATAATTTTTCTCTCATCTTTTTGTAGGCTCTTCTCTTGTGGAACAAGTAAGGAAGGGGACTCCCACTTAGTTGAGTGGAATGAGAGTGAAGGAGCTATCAAACGGACATACTCTGGTTTTAGGAAGCGCTCCTTAGGCGTTGTCCAGTTTGACACAACAAGGAACCGCTTCTTAGCTGCTGGTGATGAATTTCAGATTAAGTTTTGGGACATGGATAATACCAATATATTAACCACTACAGATGCAGATGGTGGATTGCCGGTTAGTATAAACCACTCAAGTCAAATTGTTTGATGGATCAAAGGTTATTTATTTCTGCTATTGTTATTCTTTGCAGGCAAGTCCTAGGCTGAGATTCAACAAAGAGGGCTCATTGCTAGCAGTAACAACAAGTGACAATGGAATCAAGATCTTGGCAAACACTGATGGGCAACGCCTAATTAGGATACTGGAGAGCAGGACATTTGAGGGGTCTCGAGGCCCTTCTGAGCAAATCAACACAAAAGTTTGTTTTCTCCCTTCTCGTTGAACTTTCTTTCCTTCTTTATTTTATTTTATATGATGATGGTAAAAATGTTGATGATATTCTGGAAGACCCAATAGCAGTTAGGACTATTCTATTTGAACTTGGGTTTTTACAAAGAGATGCATAATGCTGATGACAGCATGGCAAGGTTATCTGGGTTTATTGGAAGGAAATTCCTGGTTAGGATTCCTCCATTTGATTTTGGTTGGATTTTCTATATTGTTAAAGAGCATTCGTTTAGTAATGGGTACATTAAGTTGTTTGGGACCTCCCATTTTATCTTTTGTTTTTGTTTTTGGCAATGCTGAGTAGGATTTTCCAAAATATCAGTAAGAAAAGATTTGTTTAATGGTTGCGCTCCTCTTCCTCAATTTCATTTTTGGGTACAATTGGGTTTCTGTTTGCACAGTGCACTTGCACCCTCTAATTTCAATGTGCATTTGCTACCTGGTTATGCAGCTTCCAATTGTTAATGCACTGGGTTCTGTGACCAATGTTTCTTCCCCGCTTGTTGCCAACCTCGACCGAATCCCTCCACCGGTGTCTATGAGTAGCCTAGTAAGTGTTATCATGCTTTTTGCCTCACTAATATAAGTAAAACTATTCTGCCTTTCTTCTATATTCATGCCTACATAAAATATAAATTGACTTTGCAAGTCTGAGATACGAGGTTGAATGAAATAGCAGGTTACCATGGATAGCAACCGGACAGTGGATGTTAAACCCAGAATTGTGGATGATGTTGATAAGATAAAAAGCTGGAAACTGGCTGATATCGTTGACTCAGCTCAGCTCAAAGCTCTACGGTTGCCTGACCCCTTGACAACTGCAAAGGTATGTAATAGAATTGAACTTTCTCTTAGGAATAATGCTTTCAATTAAATAACGCCAAAAATAAGGATGAATGAAGACAATGGAATGAGATTCCCCTAGAAGCAGATGGTGAAAAGCCTTCCTTTTACTTAGATATCAGTCGTCTCTTCTGACATGGGCTTACAAAATGTTTAGCCTAGATTGAAAACGAGGATTTTTATCAAACACATAGGACAGTTTCAATGGCTAAGTCCTACTCTGTTCTCCAAAACCAATCCTTGCCTCAAGCTAAGGATCCTATATGTCACATTTGGAGTCTGGGGCCTTCTTGGGTGGTGGCCTTGAGGAAAAGGCAAATTATCCTCCCTAATGGATGTATCCTATGCTCGCATGATGAGGAAACGGTAGACCATCTATTCATTCACTGGGAGCTCACTCGGGTAAATTTTGGAGATTCTTTACTCTGGAAAAAATACTGGGTGATGCCCCAAAAGGTTGGGGATCTATTATCCCTGTGGCACTTTGCCCGGTCTGGAATGCCAGGGTTGCATGAATCCTCATGCTTACTGTTGTTTTATGGGTAACCTCACCGGAATTCAACAACAAAACTTCTTATGACAACGGCCGCATCCATATCAGGTCTTCCATCCACTCCAAGCTACTAATGTATTTATGGGGACTCAGATGGAAATCTTTGAAGGTAGCTTGGGGAATCTTTCTTCATTGTATTAGCTGAATGATTCCTCTTCATCCTTTCTGCCTGTATTTTCCCATGTTTTGTATTTAGGCCTGTTTCCATGTTTTTTACTGATCTTTCCAGCACCAAGAAATAACCTGTGTAATCCCTTTTGGCCATGATTGGGTCTGAGAGCTTTGGAGCAAATAACCGTAGCCTCTCTTAAGTCGCAAGGTCAATGCCTCAGCTGTAGTCATGTCTCCCTTTCACCCACGGGCCCAGAGGACGAGAAAGCAATTGAACCATTTTCATCTGTCCACTCCATGACGCTTGCTTGATCCCATGTTGCTAAGAGAAGATCAACCGAAGTTAACTTTTCAGCACCTGAAAGTGGGATGGAGACGTTTTTCAGTTTGGTGGGTTAAATTGTCCACTAGAGCTAAATTGGAAATAAGGTCCAAGGTAGTTAATACCCGAAACCTGCATGCATTTTATAAGATTAATTGTGATTTATTTCTGCCACTTCGATTAAGCATTCTTATTGTCAGAAATCTGACTATTTCTATCACTTCCATACTACTCAACACGAAGCCATCGGAAGCATCTTCAATAGGATCCTATCCTGCTTCATCGAACCACTGCCCTGACTCATAATAGTCTCACCATGCTTGCAATGGAACACACAGGAGATGCCAAACAAACTCAAGAAATAGCCACAAAAGCTTCAGATCTGCTAATGAATGTACGAGTGGGGCACCAGTTCCACTCCCTTGCATCAAATACAAATGGAATTTTTTATTTGGGTGGGGATGAATAGTGAATATTCATCTGCCACCCTCTCCAAAAGAAAGCCTCCAATTTGGGAGGGGTCAAAGTAGACAGCCAAATCACGAGGAGAGCCACCATCTATAGAAATGGCAAGGAGCTTTGAGCACCATGTCAATTTGCAAATAGGCTCATCCTTCTCATGGCTGCAATGAAGACACTTTCAAGCAGCAACAAGAAAATGAAATGTCCACTTCGTCATCCTTGAGATTTCTGCTAAAAGTAATAGCATATGTAATATCTTTTCAATAATGACCATTCTAAGTCAACCCATCATAGAGCCTCAGGGTTCTGGAAAGTGACGTTTGGATTGGAACATTATTTGGGAGGGAGACATACTTTTAATCCAGGGAATGGTTCTCGGAGGATTAGTGGAGCAGTGATAGGCCCATCTCTAGTCTTTACCCCCAACTGTATAGGGGGTCTTGGAAAGGAGGAAGAATTTCTCATTGTTTCTCCCAGGTGGCTAACCAAGTAGGTCTGTACTCCTTATTTCTGCAGATTTTTTTTTTTTTTTGTCAGTGACTATTTTTTGGTCAATGAGATGAAAGAGTTTTTAGTCTTCTGGTCTTGATGGAAGGACGAGGGCCATTGTTTGTGGAGAGGGACGTGGAGCTGAAAGTTGGTGAGATCAGAGTGCTTTTCCCTCAAATCATTTTATTTTGTTATCACTGCTGGCTCTAAACCTAGGGAGTTGGATCTGATCGGACACATTTGAAAATATTTGGGCCTGTCTCGTGTGAGCAATCTTGAATAGCTTGTTGGGAAGAACAAGGTAATAGCGATGGATTTGTTAAGTAAAAGAGAAGGTAATGATGATAGACCACCACCGAAGGAGCAGACAGATGATTATTCCAAATGTGTGCATTCTATGCCTACAAGATATAGAATTGGTGGGCCATTTATTCTTGCAATGCAGTTTCTCATCATCCATTTGTTGGAAATTCCTCGGTCTCTTCAAAATCATTTCGGTGATGCCTCGTTTGCTTGCTGACTTTTTCAAGCTATAGCATGAAAGCTTTAGAGGCCAAGAGAGTTCTGTGGACATCACCTTTGCTTGTTGGGCTTTTGATTTGGCTTGAATGTAATAATAAGATGACTCTTAACATGTTGGGCTCCTCAATTTTTTTTTGAAGGCATATTGAAAAGTGACTGAATGAGTTGTTGGTGTCTTTCAATGTTCTTGCAAGAGCTCCGTCACCCCAAGAATCTCACTTGATCACCTGTTTTCACTTTGAATCTCATTCCCCCCTCCTGAAGGGTCTTTTTCACCTTTTACATCTTTCCTAACTTTTGAACGTTCTTCTACAATTCTATCTCTTCCTTGAAGTTCCATTATGTTCCTAGGTCCACCCCATACTCTTCCCTGACTCTCCACCGCCATTAACCAAGAAGATTCCAATTCCTTTCCATAATTCCCCCTCCCCTCCCACATACATGCACAATACCATCTTCTCTCTCTCCCTCTCTCTCTCCCTCTCTCACGGTAAAGACGTATATTATATTAAAAACTAATAATGCAGAAGCTTACAAGGATGAACTGTACAAAGATCCCCGGATCTGGTTAAAACTCTTATCCTATTGGGAAAAAGCCTCTGTCTCTTCTCCTTTACTCTTTTGCACCTCACTCCACTTAATGAGATGATGGTCATGCTACTTTTTTCCCTCCCAAAGGGAGTTTCTCTGCCACGCCTTGTCTCTTAGCCATGCCTACCAGATTTCATAGTAGAATTGGACATTAGGATTCTGATTGAGCTATGAAATCAGCTAATTACATTGAACTGTTTGGAGCAGAAAATAGCTAGAGATCTTCTTGGTCTTTAAGGCTTGTTTGTTGCAAGGATTAAAATTGGCTTCCCCTATATCACATCATCTGAACCCCAAATATAGATTTTTTCTGATATGAGTTTGCATCAGATGATGATTAGTTCTTTTTGTTTGCATTATCAAACATTTTATCGTACAGATATGAATTCAACATCTTAGCTAGAATGTTGATTCTGAAAAGCCTGAATCCAATTTTGGAAATAAATTCCCCTTTCCGGAGATTTGTTGGTTGCTTAAGAGTGTTTTTTTTCTGATAGCCAATGACCATCTTTTTTGTACTTAATAAATACTTTTCTGCCTTTTGTTATCATCTAGCTCAGCTGGTTCAGCGTAGAGATACTTATGTCATGAGTTGCAGGTTATGCGACTGATATACACAAACTCTGGGCTGGCAGTATTAGCACTTGCTTCCAATGCCGTCCATAGGCTGTGGAAATGGCAGCGAACTGATAGGAATCCATCTGGGAAGGTTAGCTTTCACCATATTTACATTTCTAGAGAGATTTTTTTTCTAGAATATATGATTTATGATTGCTTTTTCCCCTGTTCTTTTCAGTCCACTGCATCCATCATTCCTCAGTTGTGGCAACCTCCCAGTGGAACTCCTATGACTAATGACACAAGTGAAACCAACTCTGGCGAAGATTCAGCTGCATGTATTGCTTTATCTAAGAATGATTCGTATGTCATGTCTGCTTCTGGTGGAAAGGTTTCTTTGTTCAACATGATGACATTTAAGGTACATAATGGTTCCAACCCACTTCTTAGCAATGTGATTATTTTTAATTGAGATTTTGAAACTCATGGAATGAAACATGTAACTTTCAGGTCATGACGACTTTCATGTCACCATCTCCTGCAGCAACCTTTCTGGCATTCCATCCACAAGATAATAATATCATTGCCATAGGGATGGAAGATTCTACCATTCAAATTTACAATGTCCGGATTGATGAGGTATCAACTTTGGTTTTCATATCTTGAATGCCATAATTTTATAAGGAACCCCTTCAAGGAAAAAAAAAATAAAATGTATAAAGCGAGGATATGGTACCTAAAATTTTCTGGTATTTGATGCATGTGCAATTTTTTTCAAGATCTCTTGTGCTTTCCCAAATTGTTCGACCAACATTAAGCAAGAACATTTCTCGCATTTACCAAACAGAAGCCACAAATCGTTTTCCTTTTTATTAGGTTCTGGGATATTTGATTTTCTATATTTTTTTTTTGATCAGTTCAAAGAACTGTATATGAACCGTAGAAAATAAAGGAAAAGAAAAAAGAAAAAAAAAAAAAGGAGGAGGAAAGAAGTTGCTAGTAGTGGCTAACATGAGCTGGTCTTTCCAGATAGCTCTGGAAGATGCATAATACTAATCACTAAAATTCGATAAATCATGACCTGTGGAATTGTAAGGGTGAGGGTCATGGATAGTTGGCCATGGAAAACCAAGGGTAGAAGAGTTGGAACTTAAAACTATTCTTTATGTTTTCTGCATGTGAAGATTTCACATTTATGATTTCCTCTGTTTGTCTCCTTTTTTTTGAAAGATATCTGGTTGTCTATTTGGATTGTCCACCTTAATGTTCGACTTCTTGTTATTCAATGTCGAAAGGTTAAGATCAAGCTTAAGGGTCACCAGAAGAGAATCACAGGCCTTGCATTCTCCCAGTCCTTGAATGTGCTGGTTTCTTCAGGCGCTGATGCACATGTAAGTAAAATGCGATGAATATGTTTTGATTATTTTTACTTGAAGGGAGTCACTATTTACTCACTCTGACTAATAAATGCGCACATCCTTCCTGCTTTTGGATTATACTCATACTCTTGTTTCTGACTTGGACTAAATTTCAGCTATGCGTGTGGAGCATCGATGGGTGGGAGAAGAAGAAATCAAGGTTTATACAAGCACCGGCAGGTCGCTCGTCTCCTCTAGTTGGGGAAACAAAAGTTCAGTTCCATAATGATCTAGTGCACCTGTTAGTGGTCCATGAAAGCCAACTTGCTGTCTACGATAGCAAACTCGAGTGCTTGCGTTTGGTGGGTTTTTACCTTTACAATTTTGAATGAAGTGGCAGTATTTCTTTCATATGGAATCAATTTACTTTTGTGGAAACACTTTCCCTTTCTTATGGATCCCTCTCACACTCTCTCTCTCCCCCTCTGTTTTATTCAGTGGTCTCCGAGAGACGCTCTCTCGGCACCCATCACAAGCGCTATCTATTCATGTGATGGTCTGCTGGTATACACTGGGTTCTGTGATGGTGCAGTTGGAGTCTTTGATGCAGACAGCTTGAGGCTTCGATGTCGGATAGCACCCTCTGCTTATATACCATCTTCTGTTGCTAGGTATGCAAACTGAAATGTTTTCCTTGTTTTATCAGTTAGACAAATGAAATGATGGTTAATGCTCACTGTTCTTTTAGATTTGCCAAAATGCAAAATTTACACTATTTGCTGAAACTTCATTTAAAAAAAAAGTTCAATATTTTGCTGATTGTTTGCATAGGTATTGATTTCTGTATGTTATTATTATTTGGTAATTCATTTGTCAGTTGCCTCTGCTTATATACCATCTTCAGTTGCTAGATATGCAAACTGAAATGTTTTCCTCGTTTTATCAGTTAGACAAATGAAATGATGGTTAATGCTCACTGTTCTTTTAGATTTGCCACAATGCAAAATTTACACTATTTGCTGAAACTTCATTTTTTTAAAAAAAAGTTCAATATTTTGCTGATTGTTTGCATAGGTTTTGATTTCTGTATGTTATTGTTATTTGTTAATTCATTTGTCGGTTGCCTCTGCTTATATACCCTCTGCTTATATACCATCTTCTGTTGCTAGGTATGCAAACTGAAATGTTTTCCTTGTTTTATCAGTTAGACAAATGAAATGATGGTTAATGCTCACTGTTCTTTTAGATTTGCCACAATGCAAAATTTACACTATTTGCTGAAACTTCATTTAAAAAAAAAAGTTCAATATTTTGCTGATTGTTTGCATAGGTATTGATTTCTGTATGTTATTATTATTTGGTAATTCATTTGTGAGTTGCCTAATGGTGCGTGCTTCTCTTGCTGTGAACATACGCTTTTTTCCCCTTACCGTGCCAATTAATTTTTGCATTCTGCTAATTGGAGTCCCATTTCCTTTTTCTTTCTTTCTTTTTCTTTTTGAACAAGCCTTTTCTTCTTCGGGCCTTGTCCTTCATTTATAGAATTTGAATAGTCAGGACAAGGCTGTGATGATGATGAATTCATCAAATCTTTTGGAATGTTGGATTTTGCAGCAACAGCAATGCCCACCCGTTGGTGATTGCAGCTCACCCATCTGAGCCCAACCAGATTGCCCTGGGCATGAGCGATGGTTCAGTATATGTCATCGAACCATCAGACGGAGAACTAAAGTGGGGGGGCCCTCCCCCTCCAGAGATTGGGACACCTCCTTCAAATCCCGCATTGAGTAACCAAGCATCAGAACCCCATCCGAGGTGATTTTGAAGGAACCATGACCTGGAAAGAAGTCAAGTGACCGGCCCTCTCAAGCCTTGCAGAGGCGGTTGCTTTTTTCATCTGACGCCATGCAGTGGAGGGCCATCATATATAATAACAATAATAATGATAATATATGATACATATTCCTGTTGTAAAGTTTTTCTTTTTTTCTCCTTACAGGGCAGGCTGAGATCAAATTTTCTTGTGTATGACATCACCTTCAGATATATAAAATGTTTTGCGTAGAGGGGTAAGAGGCGGTCCTCCCCCTCTTTTCCTTTAATCTCCCCCCTCGTAGGAGTTTCTCTCTCTCTCTCTCTCTCTCTCTCTCTCTACATATATATGTTGTTGGGCTTTGTGCAAGTTCGTTTTCTTATTATTACTTTGTCAGCTGAATGCTTATATTAACATTATGGTGTTTTCATGGCCAGGCATGCAGTTTTTCCCCCCCCACTTTTTCAAATTTTGGAGGGCAAAAATCATCACCATCTAAAGCCTTTTCGCTTTTCCTAATGAAAATCATCATTGTCTTTGTCATCATCATTATCATCATCTAAGCCTTTTTGCCTTTTCCTAACGAAAATCGTCATTGTTATCGTCATCATTATGATCATCATCTAAAGCCTTATACCAACTAATTGGGATTGGCTGCATGAGTCATATTCCACCATTCCACTCTATCAAGGACCATATCCTCGGCTAAACCATAGGTTGTCAAGGTTTTTTCTTACTATCTTTGCCCATGTTGCCTTCACTTTTGTCTGTTTAAAGGCTTTGACTTGAACCCACACACTCCTAACGATTGTGATTCTTGGTCTTAATCTTCCACATGGTCAAACCATCTAAAGCCCCGCTTTTGCTCGGGGTGTTACCTATTGGCACACCTATTGGCACTACCAAATTCATCGAATGAGTTTATTTCAAATTCTACCCTTTCTAATCTTGCAACTGAATCCATTTTAACATGTTCATCTTATAAACATTTTTTTTCCTGGACCTTGTGACATTTTACCTCAAAAGTATTGCTCATCTTATAATTGTTCTATGCTGTCTCTTTCAGTTTGATCAGTAATGCAAAGAAAAACAAAATAGTTTGAATACTAATTCAGCAGTTAGATCAAACTCTAATTCTATGATCAACCACCTTCTCAGTTGCTCTTATGAATTATCAACCTAAGATATTGAAAATGGTTGATGGTCGATTTGAAGGGACAAAATCAGGACATCAGATAATGCTGATATATTGCGTCTGCTTTATCATTATAAACGATGTACGACATGAACCCCACCTAGGTGGAATATTGTCCCAAGCATTGTAGTAACCCTTGCATTAGTGTCATTCCTGTACAAGCTTTGCTCGACTTGAAAGAAAATTGACGGTTGCTCAATGCTTATTGTTAACTAACGCATGGTAGGCCTGTTAACCTAGTGGAATTTTGACAGTCTCCGGTCAGATATTATCAAGTTTTTAAGAAAACTCTAATCTAAAACTAGAATTATCTCTAAATGATGTCACTAAAAACCATCAATGTCGATGTTGATCCCTCAAACCTAAAGGTCTCTCCGTAATTTATCCTAGATGAAGGAGATGAAGGAGAGGCTCGAGAGCTGAGAGCCTCGACACATTCTTCAAAACAGGATTGAGGAGAACACAGAGCCACCCATACAAGGGGATTCCACATGCTCCACATGCTCCACATGCCCACTGAATAACGAGGGGAAGAGAGGGACTCTCTCTCCCTCTCTCTCTCTCTCTCTCTCTCACAGACACTTTTCTTTCTGCAGGTGAAACCCAAGGATGGGGATTTTAAAGGCTAATAGAAACATCAGTTATGATACTCTATACCATAAAATCTTCTATATGCCGTGTTACATTATAGTCTAAGATCTTGCATTATGTTTTCTGTATTTGATCCAATCCTTCTATTGTTATGGCCATTTACCATTGACCTAATGCTTATGCAGATCAAGTGGTGGACCCTACATTTAAACCATCAAATCATCATCATGCACGATCAAAATCTTTTAAGTAGTTAAAAAAAAATAAATTAACGATTAAAAGCATTTGTAAAACTTTTTTAGTAATGGTCCAGTAAAAAAAAATTACTTGATGAATATCTAATTCCAAGATCCAATCTATAAGTTCCTAACAAGCTAGTGGATTCCTTATTAGATATGTGAGCCTCAACTAGACTTTGATGGATGTGCCCAACTATTCCTGCTTTTGTTGGCCACACAAGGATATAATAAATTGAGCCAAAGCACATGTAATCAAGTTCTTGAACTCCCACATATCTTCAATTGAATGATTAATTAAATATGTACATCCTTAACTCATTCATAAATCAAGAATGACGGGCCTTTTGCTCTATTTACTAGAACTCAATTTACTAATGCAAGTGTATAAAAGGTCCAAAACAATGAGCCTACTCCGATGGCTTTATGTGGGGTGGGGCAAAGATGGGGCAAAGACACACCAACTCATTGTTGTGCCTAATCGTGAAGACTTTCCATCATCATTAGTTTCCTAAAAGGATGGCCACATAACGGTAACCACAAGTCTATTTTAAACCTACGAAGTGGTCTTGGCACAATTGGATATTGAGATCTATGATCTACAACTCTTCCTTTAGTCAATGGAAATGTTGTCTATTCTCAGATTTTTAATGACAAGCAGAGAAAACCTTTTAGTCAATGGACATGATGTCTATTCTCAAGTTTTTAAGGACAATAAGAGAAAAACTCTTGCTGGGTAGTTGAACTAATTGCCTTTTTAATGTTTCCTTATCCATCTTTCAAGTGACATTTAGAGGACTAAAATCTGTTGCGTAGACTCAAAACTTAGCCACTGAGCAATGTGCCCCGATTGATACCTGACGTGACTTATTGAGTTTGCTTGAAAACTTGGCCAATTTGACACGATTCAGACTCGACTTGACTGAGTCATGGGCCCCCAGTCAGAAGGTTTGAAAATGCATTTGACCATAATCACATAACAAAAGGCATGACTCGACCTGTCCTTAAATTGTTTGGGTCCAAGTTGAGTCGTGAGTCGCTCAAGTGGGGTGGGGTTGTCAATTCCAGGCCTGTTTATTTGTCAGTACCGTGTCCAACAAGTAGCGGCTTCGGTGGGTCCCCGGATCCACCAAGGTTGGTGGAACCCATGACTGCGGAGCTCACAGTGATGCATGTACCTTAAATCCACACCATCCAACCATTTTGACAACTCATTTTAGGGCATGATCCAGAAAGCAAAGCTGACTCAAATCTTAGGTGGACCACACCCCACAGGAAACAGTCATGAATGAATCCCCACCATTAAAACTTCATAGATTCCACTGGGATGTTTATTTGCCATCCAACCTGTTGATAAGGTCACAAACACAGAGATGAAGAGACCACACAAATATCATCTTGATCCAAAGCTTTTGTGGCCCACAAGAAGTTTTTAATGGTCAATTACCACCTTTTCCTATACGATGGTCCATTTGAGATCATGCCCTAAAATGAGCTTTCAATACAGATGGATGGCATGGATATAATCACATACATCACAAGGGCCCCAAAGTTATGGGTCCCACCTACGAAGCTGTGTCCCCAACTCTAGGGGTGCAACTTCCGTGTGTCAGGTAGGGTTGGGTTGAGGGTCAACCTGAGCACAAACCAACGCCAAGAGGACCCAACAACCTGTAGCCTTACCAGACCTAAATTCCACTAGGCCCCCAACCCAAAATTACTCTATAGTTGACAAAAACCGCCCACAACACAATGCCACCAGAATCAAATAAATGTTTTTTTTTTATTTTTTTGGGTTAGCTTAGTAGTACACACTCCACTGTTAGCCACCCTCACTAGGGAATAGATACCATGACCTCATGTGTTGAAACCTGGTATCTTCTCTTAGTCTACCCCTTGAGATCAGATATGAATCAGGGTGTGAATCAAATAAATGTGATTACTCTCAACCTAACCTAACCTGACTTGAGTTTAATCCAAACCCAACCGTAGTTCAATTGGAAATTTTTAACCCGAATGCAACCCAAAGACATCGACAACCCCAACCCAACTTATAGCACTAGGTGCAAAGGTTAAAACTGAAACCGTAGGTGGGTTCTTATCCCTGCCTCGGTGGTAGACTCCCATGAGTTTAAACGCTAGCATTTTTTTGGGGTTCGAGACCCATAGGTGGTGAAATCCGGACGCGGATTTCCTGCGAAAGCCTTTCGCAGGAAGTTACTGCGCAAGAATGCTGTGTGGGGCCCACCATCATGTTTTTGGGAAATGTACTCCGTTCATCCGTTTGGTGACCTCATTTTAGGACAAGCTACAAAAAACGAGGTGGATCCAAGACTCAAGTGGGCCACACAAGAGGCAACAGTAGGGATTCAGTTAGAACCGTTGAAACATTCTTATGACCATAAAAGCTTTGTTTCAGGCTAATTTTTTTGTATTTTCACTTCATCCTTGTGTTAATAACCTTATAAACGGTTTGGATGGCATATAAACATCAAGGTGGAGCCCAGGAAGCTTTCAACGGTAGGTATTTCTTTCCCTCTCGTGTGGCCCACTTGAGTCTTGGATCCACCTAGTTTTTTTGTAGATTGTCCTAAAATGAGGTCACCAAACGGATGAACGGAGTACATTTCCCAAAAACATGATGGTGGGCCCCACACAGCATTCTTGCGCAGGAACTTCCTGCGAAAGGCTTTCGCAGGAAATCCGCGTCCGTGAAATCCTACCACGGCGTGAGTGCATGGGTGGGTGTGGGGTGGTGAAATCCCAGTTTTAAGAGGAATGATTCCTCAATGGTCTTGTGGTCCTTTTTGTAAGGGCAGAAATAAGTGGCAATCAATTATTCAGGCCGTTGATCTATAGGAGGTCACCACGTGTAAGTGTTGGATTTGCGATTGAATGGTCCTGATCGGGCCAGTAGGGACCAATGGAGGGGTTTAGTTCGATAGTTTGGTGATCCACTTGTAAAATAAGGTGCACCGAATCACTTCACGTCTCCTTCGGAAAGCCTTGTCATTCAAGCATCATGCGGTGGATTTGTGTGTGTGCGTGCTGCTGTCTTTCTTGTCTACTTTATGCAGGAATCGGATTGCGTACTGCGTCTTATCGTACTGAGTAAACTTTGTTGGGCCCATCGTGACTGCATGTAGTTTATCCACGCCCTCCATCCATTTTTTCAGATCATTTTAGTGGTTGATACCAAAATTTAAATATATCAAAAGCTCAAGTGGACCATACCATAGGAAACAGTGGAAGTATTGATTTCCACCATTGAAACATTCCTAAGGCCCACAGTGGTGTTTATTTGTTATCCAACCAGTTCATAAGATCATACAGACATGGATGAAGAGAAAAAGCAAATATAAAATTGATTTAAAACTTCTGTAGCCCCTAAGAACTTTTCAACGGTAGATATTCAATTCGCACTTTTTCATGGGATGTGTTCCACTTGAGTTTTTGATATACTTCATTTTTGGGCTGAACCCCTAAAATTATTTGCTTAAATGGATGGACGGAATAGATAAAATGTATGAATGACATAAGGCCCCACAGGGTTTACTCTATACGCTAAGGGTATTGAGTTACCCGGTACACTCAATCCGCTATCCTTGATGCACATGAAGATCTCTAAAATTACTCCGATCCTTCTTCTTTGAGTTAAAATTACATATTATGTCTACATAAGATCTTAATTTTAAATTTCAATCATCTAAACCCTTTTTAACCTCAAGCTTAGCAGAAATTATCAGAAAATCGGACTAGGAGGTATGAATACCTCCCTTCACTTCACATTTTAAGCATTAAGGAAATATCCACTCTCATTTCAAGCATCCACAATCAAGCCTCCTAACTCCCTTCGCTACCCCACAAGGAGAGTGAGAGTCTAACACTAACACTAGCCTTTTGATATAAGTTCAATCAAGGTCACTCAGTACATTCCTTGTGGCATTACCGTCCAGCCACATATTTTCAATTAAGTTACATTTAGCTATGGCATTTTGTATAGCACAATATTCATCTTATCACGCAACACATTTTGCCCAACACATTTTGCCCATCATGAAGGGTATAGATGGTATATAAACATCACGGCTGTAAAACCAAGGGAGGTTTAAATAGTAGCATTCCCACTTTTTTCATCCTGCGGCCCACATAACTTTTGATCTGCCTCATTGTTTTGTCCATTTCCTAGCCTGATCGGCAAAAACATGCTGCATGTATTTGCCGTAAACATTACCGTGGTCCCTCTTAGCTTGCTGTCTCGGAAAGTTCCAGCCAAAGGCGATGATCGGCATTCTGCATCCACTGGATACAGATGGAATTTTAGCCCAAATGGGGAGTCAGGTTCCACAATGACTCCTCTGCTACCGGCGTAGGTGTTGTTTAATGTACAAGTGTTTTATCCACGCCGTTCATTAATTTTGATATCTCATTGTATATCTTGTGCCCAAAATCGAGATAGATCAAAATCCAAGTGGACTACACCACAAGAAATAATGGTTATTGAATGCTTACAATTGAGAACTTCTTATGGCCTTTTGTAATGTTTAATTTCCATCTAACCTGCTCATTAGGTCACACAGACCTGAATGAAAGGAAAACACCAATACCGTGTCAGAACTTATTTTCTATTTATCACTGTTTGATTGCTATTTTAAAGGGTGAGGGGCATCTAATGTGTAGATATTAATGATCATTAAAAATACGCGATGTCTATATATATAAACATCATACTTTATAAGTAATCATATGATGGGCGTAACGTTTAGTCCAACCAGTTGAACTTAATAGTTTACTGGGAATGTAGCCACACATGTGACTTGTTACGCAATCTGAGTAGGAAATGGATTAGCGTGTAACCCGTGTAACACAGAACTTGGTGCTCCTAGGCCGTGGGGTCCACCCTACCTGTAAAGATATTTGAGTTTTCCCTTGACACAGATCTGTGTTACCTTATCAATAGGTTAGATGACAAATAAACATAACAGTGGGCCTTAGGAACTTTTAATGGTAGGCATTTAACGTCCACTGTTTCCTATAATGTGGTTCACTTGATATTTGGATCTGCTTCATTTTTAGAATCATGCACTAAAATGATATGTGAAAAAATAATGGACGGTATGGATATTCAATATATGCTTTAAGGTGGGTCCCATGGTCAAGGAATCACCCCTGTTAGGAATAACACCAAATACAGTCTCCACCGTTCTTTGTAAGGTAATTAAGAGGCATTAGCATATGGAAGCATTAACTTTCATTAATTAATAGGGATTGCTTTCATTAAATGCATGGCTAGTTGGATGAAAATAAAATGTCCAACCAGTTGTGTGTGAGCATTACTCATATATATATATATATATATATATATATATATATATATATATATATATATATATATATATATATATATATATATATATGCATGGAATTTGGCTCTTAATAGGTTAACACTCGGGTGTGAGCATTACTCATATATATATATATATATAATATATATATATATATATATATATATATATATATATATATATATATATAGTCAGAGTGTGTGCTTAACAGCTTTCTTTTCCATAACTTTGCTCCTTAATCAAAATTTTTGATTTTAGAATAAAAGAATCATCTTAGGATGGAAAATCTTCATATTTACGTCCTAAGTTTTATATAAGGTTTAGTTGGCTGTAGAAACGAAAAAATTAGCTAACGATGACTTTAGTAAAATAAAATCAACCAAATCGCAGTATAAAACACTCCAAAAAGGTAATAAGTAGAGAAAGCGGTTCTCAAGATTATTACAGCCCAAAATCCATCCGTCCACACCCAACAAATTAAAACACGCGGCAGGTACGGGTGCGTATTAGGTAAGGCTGGGTTAACAGCTTAGTGGGTCAGTCCCTAACCATAGGAACTACCTTGATGTATGAGTCGTATACCCATGCCGTTTATCCTTTTTGCCTGCTCATTTTTCGGCATGGCCCAAAAATTAAGCAGATTTATATCTTAAGTGGACCACACCACATGCAACAGTGTTCATTAACCATTAAAAACCTTTTTGTGTGCCACGAAAGTTTTGGATGAAGATGATATTTATTTATTTCCCTTCACACAGGTCTGTATGACCTTATCAACAAGTTGGATGGCCCTAGGAATTTTTTAATGGTGAGCATTCAATGACCACTGTTTCCCATGGTGTGGTCCACCTAAGATTTTTATTTCATCTTTGGGCTAGTGTCCTAAAATGAGCTGGCAAAATGAATGGACGGCATGGATATACGACACATACATCAACTCACCCGCTAAGCTGTTACCCCGGACTGACCTAATCCAAGCCCGCGTCCGCGGGAGCAACGAGAAAGTCGCCGTCTACTGTGCCTGCCGTTTGGACCGTTTTGACGCCATTTAAACGTATGTAATTGATAATCCTCAATTACTATTGCGAGAAACTCTACACCTGCATACGGATACTATATACCTGGATACATTTATCTCAAATTAAACCGTCCAAATCATTGGCCAGATTTTGGATGCAATATTGATCCAAAATTATATAGATGGGATGATCTTATCCTCAGATTAGTGGACATATATTCATTGAATTTTGACCGTTAAATATTTCAACTCTAATCCAAACGGCAATGAAACATACATTTTAAAATCATCTTCTATTGTAAGTTTTGGACCATGCCACATCTATCTTGTGGCTCACTATTCGAATGGTTTAGATTGAAATATGTCTATTTCACGTGTGCAGAACAGGTGGCACATGTGTGGTTCTCTGAACTTCCACCCTATCAGATGATTCTCAAACGGTGGACAATTTGTTTTTTGAAAACCTTTGGTAAATACACTGCAAAATGGTAATAATTATTTTACCGGGTAAGTATAGCATTGTTGTACTTTACGTTCACTTGCTTTAAAACCGAGGATACTGCCATATATCAAATATATATGGGGCTCACCATGATGTTGGTGTCTTATCCAAACTGTTCATCTACTATGTCAGCTCCACGAAAAAATGAGGCTAATAACGAGCTCAAGCAGACCATACCATAAGATTTAGGGAACTGAACATTTACTAATGTACTGGTTCTGCCGTATCCTTTAGTGTGGTCATTTGAGTATTGGATCGAGCTCCATTTTTTTGTCTTATGTCTCAAAATATTAAGCTAAAACTGGACAGAAGTGGAGAGGGGCCATGCACCATTAAAACATTCATAATCATTTTTTGGGCCCACCATGATGTGGATTGCAAATCCAGCCCATCCATTATGTGTGTCCCACTCGGATGAGGGTTCAGACCAAGTTTCAGCAGCATTCAAAACTCAGGTGAGCCCCACCAAGTGCTTTTACATATTTTTGGCATGTTTTCACATGATTTTAGATGGTATGGCCCACCTGAGTTCCTTATACGGTTGATTTTTGGGATATCCCATAATTTAAAGGGGACCCATCAAATGCACGGTATTGATGGTCGACATGCATCATGGTGGGGCCCACACAGCTCGACCTCACAGGAGCTCATGGTGAGGTCGAGCGCATAGTACCTTTTCCCATATATATATATATATATATATATATATATATATATATATATATATATATATATATATATATATATATATATATATATATATATCACGGTGGGGCAAGAAATTTAAACCAATATTTTTTTGCGCGGTTTTCAAAACAGAAATGCACTGCATTTTCAAACAGGCGGAGTAGTAATTGTTTACATGCGATTTGGAAAATCAAACACTGGGATACGGAAGAAACAGAAGAAGAATACGACGGTAGATCCATCCGTCCATGTTACACGATGCAGATTGCCGTATCAATCAGGACCATCCAAATAGTGGGGCACACTATGAATTGAAAGTAATTAAAGATACGTGTAGATTTAATGATCCTGTCCATCTGATCAGTTGCCTTCAAAGCAAACAACTGAAACAAAGATGGATGGCCCAGATGGTCAACATTAGCAACTACGTTTTCTGATTGGTTTTATATTCAAAACATGGGCCATTTATAATCGGGCCCATAACTTTGAAGGTCCCGATTAAGACACTACCCTGCTACTTATGCTGTAGAGAGATGTTTCCACTTTATCTGAAACGGATTGGCTACTCCCCCTGACACCAGCTCCGTGGCTAGTGGTCGGTGCTATGTGGGCCCCACCATGATGCATGTGTTTCATCCATTACGTTCATCCATTTTTAAAGATCATTGTATTGCTTGATACCAAAAATGAGAGGGATATAAATCTCAGGTTGAACACACCACATGAAAACAATAGTGATTGGATATCAACCATTAAAATCCTCCTAAGCCCACTATACTGTTTATGTGACATCCAATCTGTTGATTAGGTCATAAAGGCCCAGATGAATAGAAAAAACAAATATCAGCTTAATCCAAAACTTTTATGGCCCCCAAAATGTTTTTAATGGTTAACCCTCATTCAACACTGTTTCCTGTAATGTGGTACACTTGAGATTTTTATTTACCTCATTTTTAGATTTTATACTTTAAAATGATCTGTAAAAACAGATGGATGGCATGGATGAAACACATACATCATGGCGGGGCCCACATAGCACCGACCACCAGCCATTGGCTGGTGTCAGGGGGAGTAGCCAATCCCCTCAATCCGCTTCTTTGCCGATCATTTTGAATTTAGCACCAGCAATCAAAATTCAAATCCCTCAACGGTCATATTTTTCAACTTACGGCAACGTCTCTTTTTTCTCCATGTATATATATACACGCGTGGGCATTGCTTCTCTCTCCGTGCCACACCGAAAAATCTCCCTGCTCTACAGCACCAAAATCTCTCTCTCCCTCTCTCTAAGAAACAACGATTTTCCAACTCTCCAGCACCATGGATTTCAACAGCCTTCCAAGGAAAGATCTCCAGATCCTCTGCAAGAAGAACAACATCCGGGCAAACATGACCAATGCCGCCATGGCTGACGCGCTCCAAGCTCTCGACACGGTAAGCAATTTTTTTTTCTTTTAATTTTTTGGATCTCTTTTAATCCCATATCCGTTGTTTGGATTTCTTCTTCTTGTTTCTTTAATCTCGTCTTCTTTATTTTCAATTTATCAGATCGAAGGAATTGAAGATATTCAACAGCCGACCATGCCCGAAACTGCGCCTGTTCTTCCCGAATCTCCCAAAAGAACAGCTGTAAGATCGACGGATCCTCCGCGTACCTGTGGCAGAACATCAAATCGGAGAAAACCCATTAAAGATTTGGCCAATCCAATTGAAGATGGACTGAAATATCCGGCAGAGAGCCCGATGCCGTCTGCTCCACGGACTCTCCGAGGAGCGGCTGCGAAGGCTTCGACAGCACGGAGAAGAACAGGGAAAGAAGATCAAGAAAAAGAGGAGCATGTCGATTTGCCGGAGATACTGGCGGAAAATAACAGATCGGAAATGCCCAAAACGCCCACGACAGGCAACGGCCGGAAAAGGGCAACGGCTGCCACTTCGGTTCGGTGGGACAACGAAACCCACATCAAGGAAGAAAAGGAGAATGAAAATCGGACAGCTGTTGGTTTACGAACTTACAGCACGAGACGGTCTTCAAGGTTGTCTGAGAAGAAGATGCAAGAAGAAGCCCCATCGACTCGGAAGAGCAGAGGAAGGAAAGCAGCCGTCAAGATCGCATCGTTATCGGTAGAATCTGATGATTCTGAGAAGGAATCGAAAGAGGGTTTTGAGAAATCTGATGTTCAAGAGGATGAGCAAGGTATGTTATTCATCATTTCTTGTGAATTTCCCTTACCTGACATATCAAACAATGATTTCCTATTGAAAACCTGGTGATGTGCCAGATCTGGACCATTCATCAGGTGGGTCATCCCAGTGCATTTGCAGTGGCCCAAAAACCAGGCCTCCAGTCATCAGTTGTACTAATCCCAGTCTATTTTCAGCAGTCCGAAAAATCATGCCTCTATTAATCTTGACCGTTCATCAGGTGGGCCATCCGACTGTATTTGCCAGTAGCCTGAAAAAATCAGGCCTGTCTGGTCATCTGATGGTGCACACGTGCACATGGATTTGAACGCATGCACATGCGCCACCTGATTTTGGCCATCAATGGTGAGGTCTATCTGATGAACCATTCGTATATCGCGCACATTTTCCATATTGGCTCAACAAAAACCTTTACATATCTCTTCTGATAATGATCATCCAAAGGAGCATTGAAATCTTGACCATTCATCAGGTGGGCCATCCGATTGTATTTGCAGTAGCCCAAGAATCAGGCCTGTCTAGTCACCTGGTAGCGCACACGTGCACATGAATTTTAATGAATATGTGACACCTGATTTTGGCCATTTATGGTGAAGCCCACCTGATGAACTATCCATATCTCTCACGCATTTGCCATGTCGGATCAACAAAAACCTTTGAAATTGTCTGATAATGATCATCGTGCAGGAGCATCAATCAATCATGGCAGCGAGGATCGTGATCAAGATCTGGCTTTGGAAGATGCTGCCACTGTTATTCCTGTGCAAGATGTTTCCGGTGGAAATCGAGTCGGTGTTCTTGATTCTTCTCCTCGGACGGAATCCTCAGAAAGTGAAAAATTCGTCGAAGAAGTTTTAGAACTGAAAAATGAAGAATCTGATGCACATCCAACTGAATCATTTGCTGCGGAGGATGATGCGCCTGCTGTTATTTCGGTGGAAGAAGCTTCCAGTGACAATCACGTTGCTGTTCCGGAATCTTCTCTTCCAACGGAATCCTGCAATCTGGAAAGTGAGAAATTCATTGAAGAAGATGTAGAACTGAGAGAAAAAGCAATTGAAAGTGAAAACTCTGATGAAGATCCAACTGAATCATCCGACACAGAGGATGATGTGGCCGCACCCGATGGCAATCAAGCAGCTGTTCTGGAATTTTCTTCTCCAACTGAATCCTGCAATCTGGAAAGCGAGAAATTCATTGAAGATGTAGAACTGAGAGAAAAAGCAATTGAAAGTGAACATCCAACTGAATCATCCGACGCAGAGGATGATGTGGCCGCACCCGATGGCAATCAAGCAGCTGTTCTGGAATTTTCTTCTCCAACAGAATCCTGCAATCTGGAAAGCGAAAAATGCGATCCAGATCCTTCGATGGATTCATCTGTTGTGGAGAATCAGATGCTGGAGCGTGAAGAAAGCGATGTAGATGCAGATCGAGATTGGTGTCTGAAAGATGCGACCAATGAGGTCCCTGGAGACGCCGATCTGGAATCTTTGGCTTCACATCTCGTGGAGAATCAGGTCGTTCAGTTCCCTGGAGATGTCGATCTGGAATCTTTGGTTTCACTTCTCGTGGAGAATCTAACGCTGGAGTCTGGAAAATGCAATCCAGATTCAGATGCTTCCAGTGAAAATTCCACTGGAAACATCACTGAAAATCAGGTTTCAGAGTCTGAAATTTGTGATGCAGTTGAGGATATGGGTTTGAAATCTTCTTCTGATACAGAGATTTTCGTGGAAGATAATAACGAATCTGGCAATGGTATGACAGATCCCTCATTGCCATCAGAAAATCTGAATCTGGAGTATGAGAATTGCGATCCAGATGCTGATTCAGGTCTTGATCTGGGTGTGGAAAATGCCAAGGACTTCTTTCAGGATGATTTTCCTCCCAAGAATCCGATTGAAGGCAACAATTCCGGCACAGAAACGATGGCTGCTGATCAGATTCTGAACTCTGAAATTTTCAATGGGAACACCGATCAAGATACCAAACTAAAGAGCATTATCATCTCCGCAGTAGAAAATCTAGTGGTTGAAGGTCCGGAAAATCCAAAACACGGTTCTGATGCTATACCATATCCGCATGAGAATCCCAATATGCCGGCTACTGAGATTGACGGAGAGCTTCCGACCAGTGATCATGCTGTGAGTCAGACTCCGATGACTTTGAGGTCTAACAGAGCTGATGCATCAGATTCCGGCAAAATGTCGGGAAATAAGAGCAAGTCTCTGAGGCTGTCGAATAAGAAACGGACGCCGATCACAAGCAAGATTTTGGAGGATGCTGACAAGGAGAATTCTGGGAAATTGTTGGGTAATAAGAGCAATCAGTCTCTGAGGCTGAGCTTGTCGAATAAGAAATGGACGCCGATCAAGGGCAAGGTTTTGGAGAATGCTGACAAGGAGAATAACAATGTGGGCGGGGACAGTGGAAAAAGGAAACCGAAGGAGTTTGGGAGCTTGAGGAAGGTGATGACTGCTGTGGTTGAAGACGTGAATAAGGGCGAGGACAGAAGACAGAGATCATTAGACAAGAAGAGCTTGAGGCGGCTGAAGATTATGTTGAAAGAAAAGATCATTGGAAATGCCAACAATGAGGTATCAGTATTGTTCTATTTTTTTAGTAGTTAAAGGTCATAGTTGGGACTTAGGATGAGATGGGCATGAGAACATCCACAGCGAAGATCTGCTGTCATTGAAATCTTATCAAACGTTCAGTTCCAGCCATTGTTTGATCAGAACAGTTGATAAGCAGATCCACCATCACACAGATGGTATCCTTTGATATTGTTCTGTTGATGGTAGTTAAGCATGATAAGTGGGCCCCACTTTTACCCCACTACCTCCCAACAGAGGTTGGGGAGACTGGGATACAGTTCGGACCCACCCCTGCTTGATCTGAACGGTCAATAAAAATTCACATTGAGTATTCGCTTTGACATTGTTCTGTTGATGATAGCTACAGGTATTCAAGTTTGTGAAAATCTGGGCAGAGCAATGTTAAGGTGGAATTAAATGGTTCACCAACACTGTATGACCAAAACCATAAATAGGATTCACATCATAGATGTGAGGATTACAGAGTTCTTAATGTTTTTATTTTTGTTTTGTTTTTTTTCCGTTGCCTTGTATGCAGTTGTTGCAGAAGAGATCTGCTCTGCAGACGCTGACTGAGAACTGTTTGTTGGGCAATGGAGACAATTGAACGGTGAGGCTGAGGATGATTTCGCAAGAGATATGCTCTGTTTCTTCTCATTGAATTTTGGCATCCTAAGTAGGGGTTGAAACCATGGTTTCACCCAAGTTGCGTACTTAGACCAACTCTCTTCTGTGTTTAGAGGGTTTTCTTGGTTGATGGAACTTGTAGATCAATCAAAGATGGCTGGATGAATGGTTCTTTCTCTATTTCTCTTAGAGAGTGTAAGTCTCTTTCACTCAAGTGTTTTTTTTTTTTTTTTTGAAATATAAATGTGTTTGCGTTGGATTATAAAAGCAAGGCGAACTGTTCTGGTTTTTTTTTTTTTAACCACATTTTGATATCCAATAGCTAAGCTTCTTCGTAACAGTGGAATGATCCCAACCATTCATGTGGGTGGACATGGATGAATGTGAATTCATTCATTCATCCATTCCACTTTTAGATGGATAGGTTTCTTTTCTTGTTCTTTCTTATAGTTGGTCATTTCTTGGTGATTTTTAAATTTTCCAGTGTGGTCCACCGACAATGTTTAAAGACCCTGATTTTCTGCAATCGTTTGATAAGGGTGGTCTTATTATATTTGCTTGGGATTCAAGACCCACAACCACCAATCTTCAGGTCACTAATTGTTCTCCGTTCAGACCGGACTGCCACGCCAAGGGTTCGGGTCCAGCCTTCAGGTCACTAATTGTGCTCTGTTCAGACTGGACTGCAGGCCAAGGGTTCGGTCTTCTTAACCTGTCCATGGATAACCCAGTGCAAGCTGACTTGGGTTGCTTGGGGAAAGCCACATTTTGAAAATGGGACTGAGCTTCATGCAAAAAGAAGAGGTCTCTCTGGTGCCTTTGTCCAATAGCGTGGCTGTAATATGTCCAATAGGACAGGACGCGAATAGCAGCAGGGCATTCAACAAGGAAATTTCATTAATTTTTATTAGGGTGTGTTTGGTTGCACCAAATATCAACCAATATGCTCTTAGTCTAAGCTTCATTCCAATTTCATGATATTTGTTGCAACCAAAATGCAAGGTTGGATTCTGTGGGGACTGGGATCCACTCCATCCACAACCTGTTGTGAGACCTCATGATGGGAGCTTAGGGCCTGTTTGGCCAGTCCAATCCCACAGTATTAGAAGGGACGGGATTGCAATGTCCCAAGATATGCATGACAAGCCAAACAGACCCGGTGAAACTTGTCCCAGGATATAGGCAATCCCATGAATCTTAAAACAATCCACTGACATCACCATCGTTACCTTAAAATTGATCCCATCCCTTGGTTGGACAGATTGGAAGGTAAAATCCCGGGATAAGCCGGGCGTCCCAAACAGACCCAGTGAACTTGTCCCGGGATATAGGCAATCCTATGAATCTTAAACCAATCCACTGACATCACCGTCATTACCTTAAAATCCATCTCATCCCTCCTAATCCCATGGGATTCGCCTGGCCAAACAGGCCCTTAAGGAAGATACCAAAAATAATTCTGTTCCAAAACTAACATAGGTTACATATATACCGCGGGTGAATTTAGGTTTCAGCCATGATTTTTCAACTTTATTCCTGCGGTGCGGCCCACCTAAGTTTTGCAGCAAGCCAATTTCTTTTTCCAAGTCAAGTGAGCATGAATCGGCACAGCTGATGGATGGAGTGCATGTCACACACAAATCACGGCTCGTAGAACTCTTCGTAGATGATTTCAATGTAATCTCATTTCCTCCCTTTCCCGTCACACCCAAGGACTTCAGCGACTCATCCAGGATGATTTGCAGTGTTAACCTGCATTTGGTCCAACCGAGTCTGAGTCGACTCGGACCAGTTGCATCCTTTTACATGTACTGTCAATAAAAAAGCTTGCATGGCATGACCACAAAGAACAACGGTCCAGTTCAAGTGACAAAAGGTCTAATCATTGGTCCCTGATATCTATTTGGAAATTTATTTATTTTCTTTCCAGGACAATCTACAAAAATCGGTTTGTACGGAAGAAATTGCGGGGCCACTTGATATGATTGAAAACAGGTGATGGGCCTCCTCACTGTGGGCTGCCAAGTGGACTTAAATGGCACACGTAACGATATGAAATTTACGTGAGAAATACCCTGACTCATGGACACACGTTTTTTTTTTTTTTTTTGAAGAAGCATTGGATGTTTTTCATTTTAAACCGTAAAATAAATGTCGGAAATACAATAGTTAGATAAAGTTAAATGTAATACTTTGCTCATGATGCATCTAAACTGGTACGTGCATAATTTGGATGGTCTATTTTTAACCGTGAAAATCACACATGCGGCATGCAATTTCTTAGCAATTTCTAAGCTACCTGCGTATCATCCATCACATTCTGCCAGAGTATGAAAGCAACAGGTAAGTCGTCAAGGGTCCGTTTGGGCAGTGGGATTAGAAGGGATTAGGTGGGATGGGATTCAAAAAAACATAATTATTACCCATGGCAGGAATTGTCCCCTAATACCATGGGATGAAATTAATGCCATGCTTTGTTGATAATACGATGGTATATTGAATGAATATACCCACCATCATTTGAAATTATTGAGAATAACACACATGTGTTATATCTAAACCGTTCATTTGTTTTGTAACCTCATTTTATGGCATGGGCCTAAAAATGAGGTAGATCTAAAACTTATGTGGCCCCAAAGAAGTTTTCAACAGTAAGTATTCAATCCCTGTTGCTTTCTATGGTGGGGTCCACTTGAGCTTTGGATTTACCTGATTTTTTGGCTCATGCTTTAAAGTAATCTCGATAAATGGGTGGACGGTGTGGATATAGCCCACACATCATGGTGGGACCTACACAACTTGCTAAACATTGAGTGAAATTGGCACAGAACCCAATGCAATTCCATTTAATGTAATTCCAAGCTTTCCCATTCTTCCCAAACATGGAGTGGAATTGGCACAGGATCAGGTGAATCCCATCCCACCTAATCCCTTCTAATCCCACTGCCCAAACAGACCCCAAAGGACTTTCACAAATACCTTCGGCTCTCCTCTTTGCAAGGAAATGTGAATGGATTTTGATTGTAAGATGAGGGTATTTAAGTAAATTAGTCCGTGCATGTGGCTCTTGACAACGAATGATTGCGATGTACCCGCAAAATACTCCCTCTACTCTACGGCTTGGATTTTACCGTTTCAAGAGCATTTCCGTTATTTTGTAGATTCGCACAAGCTCTCTTGACCTCTCTGTTCCCCGCGTGCTAGTTACGCGCTATCGCTTTCCGGGAGTTTTATTGATATTCAATTCTCGGTAGTGCTTGTATAAAGAAAATTGGACCGTTCGAGAATGTTATCAGTCCAGTGGCAGAGTACACGTGTGGCGTTACCCGCCTTGTACCTGAATTTCGTTGAGAGAATCAGTATTGCAATCCGTACATGATGAACGCACCAGAGTTCTTACACGCATTTCTTATTGCCACGTGTTGAACTCAACCATTAACAATGGCTATGTGAAGCCCACCGACCATCTGATTTGCCAGCTCATTTTAGAGCATGAGCCCAAACATGAGGCAGATCTAAAGCTAAAGTGGACTACAACACATAAACAGACAGGATCACCTCATGAACGAGTTGAATGGAATGTAAACATAATGATGGCCCTCGAGAAGTTTTTAACGGTGGGTTTCTTTATCCCCTGCTGTTTACTGAAGTTTGGTCCACTGGAAACACATCTGCTTCATGATTGGGATTCTGCCCACAAATGAATTTTGTGGAGCGGAGGAATGGCTTGGACATAACACACATTACAGCAAGCTCCATAGAGCTTAGGGTTGCAGAAAATCTAGTAGAGCCAGGAGATGCAGGCCACGTCCCAGTTTTTCACATACGTGGTCCCCTTGTCAACATAGAGTTCCTATATGCATAAGTTAAGTGGGGCCCACTGTGATGTCCTTAAGAAATTCACTCTGTAAGTTTCTCAACTTTATTATTGGAGTAAATTTTGTGTTTTGTAGGTGGAATTATATTTTTTCGTTGGGATGCATTATCTGATGCAGAATAATGGAAACTTTCGTATGATGCAAGATGTGAGATTAATTATACATTAATTTTAGTAATCAACATAGAAAATAAGTATATTCTTATAATAATTTCATAAATTCAGATTTATAATATGAAAATCTATGCATGAAAATATAAAATAGGTGGCCCACTTGTAGGTAAGTACTTCCAATCTAGCATGGGTAGTGCAACAATCACATGGATAGCTAATGATGCAAGCAAATTTTTGATTTTAAAAAGTTTTACAAAATTTAAAATAAAAAAATTCAGATTTTGATTAGGGTTTTAGATTCATGGATGAAAATTTTAAAAACGAGGTTTTTAAGAATTCGAAGGATATAGGTTTTTGAAAGTTGTAATGAAAATGAAAAGAAAAAGACGAGAGAAGAAGAAAAAAAATACATTTCGAATAAGAGATAGGAAAGATGTATGAAGAAGAATATGTTTCGAAGAAGAGTAAGATGAAAGATGTATATTAGGGAATCCACCATCAAGTAAGCTTCTTCTCTTCCACATTTCAATTAGAATGGAGGATTTCTCACAAAACTTAAAACACTAGAAGGAAAATTCATTCACATAAGAGAGTTTTTTTTTTTGTTCCTTTTTCTTCTCAATAACACCGCAAAGAGGGATTGTTGATAAACTGAAGTATACTAAAAACTCTCTGATACCAAATTTGATGTAGGGTGATGGAAACTATCATAGAATGTAAGATGGGAGGTCGATTATACATTAATTTCAGTAATCAACATAGAAAATCAAGCATATCTTCATAATAGATTCAGAAATTCATATTTATAACATAAAGATCCTAGGTTTTCACATACAAAGTACATGAAAATATAAAATAGTTTAAAAGTGGCCCACTTGAAAGTAAGAACTTTCAATCTAGTGTGTATAGTGCAACAACCATGTGGATAGATAATGATGCAAGCAAGATTCTAATTTTGAAAAAGTTTCACAAAAATAAAATAAAAAAAATTCAGATTTTAATTAGAGTTTTAGATTCATGGATGAAAATTTAAAAACGGAATTTTTAGGGATTCAAAGAATATAGGGTTTAGAATGTTGTAATGGAAATTAAAGAGGAAGACAAAAGAAGAATAAATAATAGCTTTCGAAGAGGATATATAAAAGATATAAGAAGAAAATTACATTTCAAAGAAGATACAGATGAAGGATGTACCTTAGGGAATCTACTATCAAACAAGCTTATACCATTCCATAATTCAATTGGAATGGAGGGTTTCTTATGAACCCTAAAACATAGGGAGGAAAATTCTTTCACACGAGATAGTTTCTTACTTTATTCGTCTTTCATCTTCATAAGATTTGAAGATACTTCCATGTGATTTGGAAGGGAGATTGGTGTGAGGCTAATCTTCATCAACGGAGGTGCGAGGTCCCCATTTATCTCCACATTATCATTTCTTTTTCCATCCATTAGGGTATTTTTTTTCAAGTTATTTGATTCTCCCATCCTAAGCCTTCATCTTCTTTTAAACCCATCTTTTCTTTATTTATCTACTATCCAAATCCTAACCAATGTAAACTCATCCATCAAAAGCCACACATGTGAATCATTCGGGTTGGTCGTACGGCCACACCTTATCCCTTTTGATTTTCTATCATCCTTATATCAAAACCCATTTATTTTATTCTGAAAACCCTAATATTAAATCTAAAATCCCTAACTTTCATACTTTTCCAGATTACCCAAGCCCTAATTTTTATCTTGTATTGTATTAGGTCTTATACTTTGAAATAAATTATACCATCTACTAATTGGATGTTCCTACATTAATTAGAATGCAGTTTCCTTTTACTTAATGATCTTATGTGATGATGTTGGTAACTTAGGTTATGATTATGCATGAAGTTCTTCTGGTTTTCATGGGATTCATGATTATTATGACGATGTTTGTATTTTTTTTTATTTATTAATTGTCTTAATTTTGTTACTTGATCTCACATATTATTTGGTTCATGCATCGATCCTGTATCAGCATCTCATATAGTTATGATTAGTATCATGAGTTGATCATGAGATGCAGTGACATCAAATGAACAATTAGCCAGGTGAATAAGAGGGGTGATTGATGATAGAGATCCTAACTGTATTGAGGGAGCATTGCTATCTCTAAGTGGTTATTGAGTGTTTCTATCATGAATGTATATATTTGCATGCTATACACTCAAAGAAAGTTTGGTTGAATAGATTTAATTGATGTGTGGGTCATTTTACATTATAGGTAAAACAAGAGTTGAACATTTTGTGTCATGCCCATAAATATTCTTGAGTCCTTTAGTTTTTCATTTTCAAACTTTTTAGAATCAAGAAGATCATGATAACCTCAACATATAAGAATAATTGTCTCAACAATATTGTTAAGGCTCGCATGTTGAGGATAGATGGGAGATGGTTCTCTAGCTCTCACCATGGATGATGAGATACTATATGTGTTGGCGCCAGCCTTAATGAGAAAGTATACACCTTATTTGGAGCATGATTGTATGAGAGGCATGTCGGGGGCTATCTGTGCCTGTAGTTGTCTTGTTGGCTAAAGGAGAATTCTACACCTATGCACAAATATTGTTAGTGGGGTTTATGCGCAAAGAGCTTGATTCGATAGCACGTGGCACTTGGTGGCGTCAAGGCTTACCTCTATAAGGCTCAAGCACATAGTGCAAGGCCTCTCTCCCTTGGGTCCTTAGTACGTGTATGGTTTTCTCAATGAAGGGAGCATAGGGTTCTTCAAAATATGGTTCCTACCAAGTCCTCATTTTGTATATTTTCTCTTATGCTCTTTCTCCTCTCTTTGTTGATCGATAGGCCACCCTTTTCCGAATGAGTGTTTGGAATCTATCTCTCTCTAAGTGTTTGGAGTTCCTCCTTTTTTTGAAAGAGCATTTGAATTATTTATAAGCGTGTCGATCTAATATTCTTAGCGCTTGCTTTTTGCGCTTCCCTTGGCTAGAGCTGTACATGAGCAGAGTTAGCTCGGTAACTCGCTCAAATCGACTCGGTTCGAAATGAGTTTGAGCCGAACACGAGCTGATTTTTGATGCTCGAAATGAGTTCGAGCCAAGCACAAGCTTGACCCTGCTCGACTCAAATAGTACTCGAAATCGACTCAACTCGGACTTGACTCGGTACAGGGATCAGGGTATATATACCCTTCTAATTTCCAAAACAAAAAACTAACCCCATCGCCCATCCCAACACCCGTTCAAAAAAAAAAAACCCTGACCCCATCGCCCATCCCAGCGCCAAACCCTAACCCTTCAATGGGCATGCGTCTTTGGTGAAATTACAGGAAATGACAGAGATGTTGATGATGATGATGGCTGCTGGGGTTTTATAAGGGGCCTAAGGTAGATGGAGTGGAGGCGACAGAACCCACCAAGGGCGAGAACAACGGAACCCACCACTGGGGTCCAGATGCGCGAATCTCTTCTCCTCTGCCATTTCTTCTTCCTCCTTTCTCTTCTTCTTCTTCAGATCCTCCATAGCCAATGGATTTCATCGAGCGGTCGCTTCATCTCCTCGATTGGAAACAGATAGGGATATCTGAATGAGGTTTTTCCTTTTCCCTCTTCCTCTTCCTTTTTCTCCCCAAATCTGCCATTTGGTCTCCGAAACAGGCTCGAAAACTCAGCTCGAACTCGGTTCAAAATCTGCTCGAACTCAGACGAGCCGAGCACGAGCTGTTGTTCCGAGCTCGAAGGCCGAGCCAAGCCGAGTAAGAGCTAGGACTCGAGCAGTCCGAGCCAAGCACAAGCTGGGCAATACTCGGCTCGGCTCGGCTCGTGTACACCTCTACCCTTGGCAGCTTGGCACAATAGTCTCTATGTGGGTGACTGTGCCATTGGATATGTGGGGGCCATTTTGGCTAAATATCAAGATTCATGTGCGAATATTTCTAATGAAAATTAAAAAACGATGCATATCCGAAACTAGGTAGCCATGAAAACAATGAATATGATGCACCCACCATGGAAACCTTTCCCTAGCTCATCAAGATGGTTATATATCATCTGAAAACACAAATAATAATATGGTCCAGAACTTTTGGGCCCGACCAACGTTTCAACTGTAGGTGTTTACATTATTTCCTTTTGCCTTGTTTTTTTGAGTTTTGTGTCTTGTTGTGAGCTCGCGGATCTGATAAATGGATTGGACTTCTCATGTACGTCAAGGCCACATGGGGTGAGGCCCTCCCCATCCTTCACACCGTGGTGTGAAGACTCTATAGGGCCCATTGTGATGTATGTGTTTTATCACAACGTCCATTTGATTTTCCAGCTTGTTATAAGTTACGAGCCCAAGCATACCTAAAGCTCAACTAGACCACACGAGAAAGGGAAAAAAAAAACGTAAGATAATGACGTCCTTATTGAAACCTTAAAAGGGGCGTCTGGCGCATGGGATTAGGTGGGATGGGATTGCATTTGTCCCGTGCTAATTCCATTCGATGTTTGGGAAGAATGAAAAAGCTTGGTATTAGATTAGAGTGTAAAGGAAAATATTAACAACTAGGGTCCACGGTGAGGTTTATTTTATCATTCAACCTATTAATAAGGTCGACGACCTTGTTAAAAGGAAAATACAAATATCAGCTTCATCCAAAACTTCGGTGGCCTCACTTTTCAACGTTGGCTTTCAATTCCCACTATTTCCCGTGGTGTGCCCCACTCGATATATGGATGTACTTCACTTTTGTTCGAACGCGCTGAAATGAGCTGAAAAAACGGATGGACGGCGTGGATAAAACACATATGTTACGGTGGGCGCCATGGGGTCTTCACAACACGGTGAAGGGGCGGTGAGCGTCTCGCCTCCGTACACAATCCGCGTCCCATATAGGTTTCGCCTGCAGTAACTTCCTGTTGGCGGGGGCACAGGCAATTTGCGTCCGTTTTCACTTCTCCTGCTTCTTGTCTCCCAAAACTCGAGCTAATAAGCTGAAATCAAGAAAGAAAGAAAAATAAATCCATTTTCTAAAAACCGATTTTTTCAGAGTTCAATGGAAGAAGAGAAACAGAGATCGATCCTCCTCGAATCCGCTTCTCGTTTCCCGCCCCCTCAAGGTCCGTACGATACGTTCTCTTACGATCTCTATACCCGAAGAAAAGGGGGGAAATCATTTCCCAAAGAATAAAGAAATCTTTTTTTTTTGGTTTCTTTCCGTTTTTGTCTTCGAGTTCACCTCGTTAGATACCTATTTCATTTTCTTCAGGGGTAAAGCTGTCGTATGGAACGTCCGGGTTTAGGGCAGATGCTTCGATCCTAGCGTCGACGGTTTTCCGTGTCGGGATTCTCGCCGCGCTGCGATCGCTGAAGACCCGATCGGTCATCGGATTGATGATCACGGCCTCTCACAATAGGGTCTCTGATAACGGTATCAAAATCGCGGATCCGCACGGAGGCATGATGACGCAGGAATGGGAGCCATTTGCTGATGCGATCGCGAATGCCAGCGATGCCGAGGATCTGGTTCAGGTCGGTGTTTTGCCTTCCACTTCATGGGATTCATGATTTTGAGAAATGCTTGGACCTTTTTGGGTGCCACCTCATTTTCATTTTCATTCAAATAGTGTTACTCTAGTGGATAGTAAAGAACTCTTTCTTTCCTATACAACGCAAACGAGCTCTAGTTTGCGGTTTTCGGAAATTCTACTGAGAGTAGGTAGTCCAAAATAATTTAAAAAATTTGTTTTTCTCCACTCCTTAAATGGCCATGGTCCAAACACCACCTTCGTTAATTGAATATAATTTTCCAAATGTGTTGAAGAAAGGAGCTTGGAGACTTGATTTCTCATATCTGAGAGATTGAGTTTTTAGCTGATTTTTTTGGAGCTCAGTTCTCCATCTTGCTAAGCACGATTACATTAGGATTCTTGCCTCTAGATTTAACTTAGTCTATTACATAGGTTGATTAAAATCTGGGCTTGGACTGGCAAGAAATTAGGACTCTTGCCTCTAGATTAGACATTTTGTTTAATTTCTCCTCACATGAGTAAACATAATCGTTAATTTAGAGGTGTTCTAATGAGTAAACAAAATGTTTAATTTAGAGGCAAGAGTCATAATTTCATTCAAGATGGAACTACGACCCCACGAGTCACCCCCCAAATTTGCCCAGTCAATGATGTTAGCAGCGTGGCCTTCAATAATTATCTCCTTGGAAGGATACATAATTAAGATGCAAAGGGCTTCTGTTAAGGATATGGCTTCCACCAGTGAGATGAGCAAGCATGAATTGGGCTTAGAATATGCTAGTAACGTGTAGCCAGCAGAATCCCCAAGAATGCCCCCAACACCTGTCGGATTTGGGGACCCAACTGAAGCCCCACCAAAGTTAATCTTCCATACAATGACCAGGGTACTTGAGGACCACATGACACCAACAGGTTCTATTCTATGCGGATATAAAATGGCAACCGGTCCTTGAATTTGTTAGAATAAAAATCCCACTTAATTAAGGAGCCTTTAATTTTATCATGAAGCAATCCAAGAATCACCTGCTGATTTTTTTTAAAAAAATCTTATTGTTTCTCTCTCCAAATCTCCCAGTATGTAGCAAATGGAAGGAGACTTTATAGAACTCTGCCCTTCTTCCTGAATGGGCTGCTTCCCTAGTTTCATAGACAGCTTCCTGCATTTGCCCAAAGACGAGAAATTGAGCATTGAACTTTCGCATGTTTCAAATTTTCTTGAACAGTGGTTATCAGCTTATTGCCACTCTGATATAACTAAAACCAGATGAATAGGCACTAAAAATGTTTTGAATTTGTCACAAATGGTTGGTTCTCAAACTGATTTTTTATGCCAAATTTCATGAAAGAAAGGGAAGAATTTGAGACACAAAGGATCAGGTGAGTTTTGCTGAGCCTAGGGTAATATTTGTGCAAGTGTTGTGAGCTCAATTGGGACCTTGGAATTTTCAGCTAATACGTATGCTTTTCTGAAACAATACTTTTACTGAATGACTTGTATGATATATGCTTTCATATAAGGGAATGCTAATGTTCCCACCTTTGCCATTTCTTCCCACTTTTATTGAACGTTTCAAATTTGTATTGAAAGGTAGGGATGGTAGCATCATCTATAAAGTTTTTAAACGACATTTTGGTCTGCCCAATCATCTAGCTGGAACAGAATATCCATTCTTTGACCACTGCTGGCTAGCCATGTCATAAAAATCATATTAATTGGATGATGCTAACCACCCAAGCAATAGCATGAACAATGGATGGTCAAGATTTATCAATTAACAGTGTCATTTCAAGTCATCTATTCAACAGGCCCCACCGTTGATTTCTTATGATTCCAAGGAAGCACTTTAGTCAGATGATGCTAAGTGTTCAACCTATGGCTCAGAAATGGAAGCTTATGACTAAATGACCCACACTTGGGTCATGTCCAGCCGCAAATGTTATGGAACGAGTGATCCGTTTGGATCAATGATTGGCCATCCCGCTTGCGATTTAAAGCTTTGGGGGCATTGCCAACATCCCCAATTTGGTTGCTACCATGCACACCTTCACTAGGATCTTGCGATGTCCCCAAATATTTTAAATGACACATGTGACAGCCAATTATTGGTTCGGACTGTCCGATAATTCATACTATAAGGCCAAACTATGGCACGAAATTGTGTTAGTTGGATGATTCTATCATCCAATTAATAGCATGAAAAATGGACGTTCAAAATTGGGTAGAAAAACAAAATAGATTCAATCGTCATCTTGAAACATCCATTTAGTAGGCCCCACCATTGATTGCTTATGATTTGAAAGAAGCACTTTGGTCTAACGATGCTAACCATCCGACCCATGGCTCATAAAAAAACATATTGTGGCAACAAATTGGCCAACCTTCAAAGTTTAGGATCATCTGGTCACGCTGTGTTGTGTGTTCCGCCATAGCTTGGGCCTAGTGATATGAATAAATGGACCTCAGGATCTGTTGGTCATCAATGTAAATTAAAAGCTCTGGGACAATACTCACTAGTGTTTGAAATATCGGTATTGCGTTACGTATCACACCCTTGGAATACAGATACGTATTAGTTATCGCACCGGATATATCATTTATATCGGGTAATTTATCACGCTTTTTGGGAAACATGGGGAAACATTGTGAAAATGGTTGAAATTTTCAATGAAACTTCATGGATTGTTTAAAAAGACCTTAATACACACTTTTAAATCATCATATCTCAAAAAAGAAGTGTACATAATAGTTTTCCTTCGTATAGGGTCCCAAGCTATGCGCTATCTAACTGAACTAATGTAACTATATTCAAATTGAATGCATAACATTTAGAGTGTATGTGATGATCATTTTAATAAACACTCTTAAATACTTTGAAATTGGTCTCAATTGACAACTAATTAAAGGGAAATTTCGAAAATAATAATAATATTTTAATAACTTTTTTTTAATTTTTAATTAAAAATTGATTTTTATTTTCCGAAAATTGACAAGGACTTGAAAAATTAGTAGATCAGCCCTCATACATGCTTGATTTCATGTTTAAAGTCATGTTTAGAGTGCGCAACATTGCAAGCAATTTAGGAAAAATTGGAGGGAGAAATTAGGGAAATCTCGATTTTTTCCCAATTTTCCCCAAATCGGACCACCAATAGTCAAATTTTGAAATTAGATTGTATGTGTTGATCATTTCATCAAATACTCCTAAATACTTCGAAATTAGTCTCAATTCACAGCTGTTTGAAGGAAAATTTTGAAAAAAAAAATGGAGAATATGAAGAACCAAGGGATATCGAAAACAAAGCTCCAACTCCATGATTTTTCATGCAAAACATAAAGAACCAATGGATTTATAATCATTTGACACTGATTTAACATAATTTCAACCAAAAAAGGGATTGGACATTGAAAATGCTCACCGGATCGAACACGTGGGATATATTGTCACTACATGTGCGTTTTGTATCACACAATTGGGATACAAGATATATCGTGGGATATATCGGCCGATATCGTTGATATTTAAAACATTGCTACTCACATCCCCATGGAGGTGGGGACGCTAGCATTTCCCTATTTGCATGTGTGTGCGCGTGTTATCACCTTGATAAATCATGCAAATGTTGTGAACTCTGTTTGTACCTATGAAATATTGGTTGATATTTATGCTTTTCTGAATATTACTTGAATAAATGGTTTGTATGATAAGACATCATACACATTATTTTTGTTTTGTTTTTTTTGTTTTTTTTTTTTCCAGTTGATATCTCAGTTTGTGAAGAAGGAGAATATACCATTTGGAGGAGTCCAGTCTGCAGAAATTTTGTTGGCTAGAGACACAAGGCCTAGCGGAGAAGCTCTCCTTGAAGCTGCAAAACAAGTATGGATTATTCTAGATTTGCCAAGCAATTGCCATTTTGTTATATATTCAACCTGCAATTACTTGACCCAACCTGTTGGATAAAAGGGAATCAGTGCTATAATTGGCGCAATTGCTGTCAACATGGGGATTTTAACAACCCCACAACTTCATTGGATGGTTCGTTGTAGAAATAAGGGCATGAAGGCATCCGAATGTGATTACTACACACAACTCTCCAGCTCTTTCGGGTCAGTTTGTAAGAAACCTAGCTAGTTACATCATATTCACCAATAAAACATCATATGTTTATTGAATTCCTCATTGATTGGTCAGTATTTCAATAATGGATGCAGGTGCCTAATGGATTTAGTCCCCACAGAAATGATGAGTGATGCTGTGGATGTAAAATTAACGGTAGATGGAGCAAATGGTGTAGGAGGAGAAAAGCTTGAAGAGTTGAAGAAACAGTTGAAGGGTTTGGTAATCGAGGTCAAGAATTCAGGTAAAGAAGGAGAAGGAATTCTTAACGAAGGAGTTGGCGCTGATTTTGTGCAGAAGGAGAAGGTTGTTCCATGTGGGTTTGGCTCAAATGATGACGGGATAAGGTTAGCTGTCTGCTTCTTGTCTTGGATTATCAGTGTTGTGTACATTGGATATTGACTTCAATCCTAATTAAATGCTTACTGTATAGGTGGTTTAGTGTTTCAGGTGTGCTAGTTTGGATGGAGATGCTGATAGACTCGTATATTTTCGGGTTTTATCCAGAAATAGCAGTAGCATTGATCTTGTTGATGGAGACAAGATATTATCTCTTTTTGCATTATTTATCAAGGAGCAGTTGTTTATTCTGTGCAAAGAGGAAAAAGAAGAGAATGCTTATCTGGTCAAGCTTGGCGTCGTGCAGACTGCATATGCAAATGGAGCATCAACGGACTACCTCAAACAGCTGGGTCTAGAAGTTGTATTGACACCCACCGGAGTGAAATACTTGCATGAGAAAGCTGCCGAGTATGATATTGGGATATACTTCGAGGCAAATGGGCATGGAACTATTCTGTTTTCGGAACACTTCTGCTGCTGGTTGGAGGGTAGAAATAATGATCTTGCTTCTACAGATGAAGGTCAGCACATTGTCCTCAGATGTCACTGTATTAGAAATTTAGAACCGCTTTACATTTAATATATTATCCACATATTAATATTAATTTACTGTTATAAATTATCTTATTATTGTTTACCTTAGGTTCTGAGTGTCAAAAGGCTGCTTTGAGACTGTTGGCAGTCAGTAAGCTAATCAATCAGGCTGTGGGAGATGCTCTAAGTGGACTGCTTTTGGTGGAGGCCATTTTGCAATATATGGGGTGGTCAATCCAAAGATGGAGTGAGCTTTATAAGGATCTTCCCAGCAGGCAGTTGAAGGTCAGTTATTTGATTGACCAGGAAAACTCTTGTATGTGTACAACCTTTATTGTCAAACTGTTTTAATTCTGCTAATCCTAAAAGAAAAAAAATAATAATAATCTTTCAATACTGCTATCATGTTTTATTGGCCTTTGCATTTATTTGTTCTTGTTCGTAGCACACGATTTTTCATCTTCCCGTAGGGGTTTTGTTTTAGTTGGTGAACTTGGGACTGTTTAAAATGTGGATATGGAAACCCCCCTGGAAAAATGACATGGAAAATAGTGAAAAGGAAACTAGAGTCCACTGTTTGGAGTGCAATGTTGTTTTCTATGGAAATGTTAAGAAGGTAAATAGTCAAATAGTGAGAACTATCTTTCATGATCGTGGAAATCCCAAGGATTAGCTTTTTGGGGAGACATCGGGGGATTTCCTTGAAAAACTTTAATCATTAATTTTAGGGAATTTTACAAAAAATTACATACTTATATAGAATTTACATTCTGGTACCTTTTTTTAAAATGTTTTCAATAAGCTACCCCATTCATTTAAGCAATTATCGTTGGAATAGCTTCCATTAGATTTCTAAACGGAAGTTGGGATCGATATTGCTAGCAAAGGGGTTGGCAGCTTGGTTGGGCCCCACCGTAATGTTTTTTTGTGAAATCCACCCCAACCCATGTTAGGCATAGGGCCCAAAAATCAGCCCCATCCGTGATTTAGGTGGGTCACACGATTGGAAATAGTATATAGGGCAACCCTCACCCTCCAAACCGTTTCCCTTCGTGTGGCCCACCTAAAGCACAGATGGGCCTGATATTTGTGCCCGAAGCCTAAATATTGGTGTGATATCTAATGGTTGGTTGGAGTGGATTTCATATAATCATTCCTGTGGGCCCTGTAAAAATCAAGAGTGATTCATTTGGTGTGGCCCACCGGAATCATAGGTCAACCTAATTTTTTTTGCCCTGGGCCTAACTCGGGATTGCACATCTAATGATCAAAGTGGATCTCACAGACACACATGGTGGACCTGTCAAAAACCAAGGGTGGGCGTACTGTAAAATTCCCTTTATATCTTTGTTTTTTGGGAATAGTTGCGAGAGGGAAACCACCCTTGATTTTATTTTTTTCCCACCGTGATGTGCATGTGAAATCCACTCCGACCATTAGTTGCGTCATCCAAATTTAGGCCCAGGGCCAAAAAATCAGGTTGACCCGTGATTCAAGTGGGTCACATGAAAGGAAACAATTGGGAGAGAGACGTCCACCCTTGATTTTTCCAGGGCCCACCCCGATGATTATATGAAATCCACTTCAACCATTAGAAGCCACATCAAAATTTATGCTTGGGGTCCAAACATCAGGCCTATTCATGATCCAGGTGGACAACACCAAGGGAAACAGTTTGGATGGTATTGCTTGTAAATCTTGTGAGCTCTTACTGATGAAAATAGCATTTTTATTATTATTTGGAGTGTAATGTTCCCATTATTTTTACTCCCAGGTAAAAGTTGCAGATAGAACTGCTGTTATTACAGCAAATGAAGAAACAGTGGTTGTAAAGCCATTGGGTCTTCAGGAGGCAATCAACACTGAAATAGGTGAGCACACATATCATTCAAACAAATTGCAATGCCTTGGTATTGAATAGAGAAGAACTTATCATCCTTTGCCAATTTTGCTGATGTCTGTATCCACCCTCTGTGTTCCAAACGGTACAGAGGAGACTGTACCAATTGGCCCCATTTGGGTCCATTCAAGGTGAGGGGAATCCCACTTCTAATCTGCATTGAGATTCTCTCCGACCAAGGGTAGAGTGGATGGACAAGCAGGGCCCATAGATATAGAATCTCCTTCATAACAAGGTTCAAAACGGTGTTGTTAGACATGACCTGTAATGGTCAACTGGCGTTACTGACTTATTTTTGTATAACACTAAGTCACTGTAAAGCAGGAAAATTGAAAAGATCCAACCTATAGGAAATCTTTGGGCTTTTTTCTTTTAATACTGAAAAGCAGTGTTATTATCCGTAACATAATGCCGTTGTTGTTAACAAAACATCTTTCTTGCATGATAGCTATAGTTCCATCCTGTAACAGCCATCATTTTCAAAATAACGACCATTCTTTAACAGCCATTCATTACATAAAACCACCGGAGTTACCGTTTTCTCTTATAACTTCTATCTCACCAGGACGTAATGATGTTTTTTTCTAAACCTTGTTTCGTTCCAACCAGAGCACACAATTGTTTCTCTTTCTTTCTTTCTTACTTGGCCTTCTTTCTTCTTCTTCTTCTTCCTTTTTTTTTTTTCCTATTTTGATTTCACATCTTGAGAAGCTTATTATGCTTTGATTGGTTAATAATGATAGTTTCTACCTCTAAATTAAATAGTCGCACGTGTTTGGCTAATTCTAACATTATTTATATCTAAATACATGTGCAGCCAAGTATCCCCAAGCTCGTTCTTTCATACGGCCCTCCGGCACAGAGGATGTCATACGCGTATATGCAGAGGCATCCACACAGGAAGCAGCTGACAGCTTGGCTCAATCTGTGGCAAGACATGTTGATCACTTTCTGGGGTTTGGCAGCTCCCACAAATAATCTTAGTAAAAAAAATGAGATGACGACCATTATTTCCTAGAGTATCATCTGCCAGAAGAGTTACAGGCTAACTGATGCACTTAAATTATTTCTCTTTGGTCCTGTTTCAATAGTTACTCCACACATGTATTGTCCTCTGTTGAATTCAACTGTTTCGGCTAACCATATCATTTGCACCTCATTTTTATCAATCTTGAGATTACTATCGTCAAAAGGTTACCTTGGAAAACAAAGTACAAACAAAAAAATACAACTCTAAACATGATAGGCAAGGAAAACAAAGTACGAACAAAAAACATACAACTCTAAACATGATAGGCAAGGGAAATGATATTTAGATTCCTGAAATGATAGTTCCACCTTACGAGGGTAATTTGGTCATCGCAACGGTTGTTGAATGCACTGGCAGAAATAAAACATTTATTAAAACCATTACCCCTTTTAAGCTCAGAATTAATTATGCGGGGGTTGCACTAGGGAAATGATAGTTGCATTCCTGAAAATGATAGTTCTGAGGGAGGGAAGGAAGGCTTGAAGTCTAATATCATGGTTTCTTTCATCAACCGGTCCCAAGAGAAGTACGTTGATGATGAGTATGACATGCAATGCCAGAAAGCTTCTGTAAATTTGTGTTGTTATTGTTCCAAAAATCAATGTCAGATATGCTTGTGAAGTCATTTCCACCGATCAAAAGTTTTGCAGAGTATCTCATTCAAAGTATCTGGGTCTTCCTAGTCCTGCAAGGCACTAGTAGTTGCAGTCCTGAAACGATCTGCTGGGAATCTTTTTATTGCCGGGAAATGGACGGTAACTTTCTTCATCATGGTTTTTCATCCCTTTGTTGTGATGTTGAGGTAGGAAATGGGCCACCTCATTTCTCCTATCATGGATTCAAGGATGCTTCATCTGAGGGTAAGGCACATTATAGGAAGCAAGAAAGCAGCATAAAAGTCTAAACCAAAAGCTGTTTTCTTAGAATTATGCATCAAATCCAATATTAGAATGAATCAAAGAAGCATTTGAAAATTTCTCCAATAAATTAGATGGAAAAAAAGAAAAATCAGACCTTGGATTCTTTCACCTTTTCAGCTTCCGTGGCAGTCTGGTAATTCAGATTGGTCCCACCTGCTGCGAACACAAGTGACAAGCTGTTGATGAACACACAAGACGGCCATAATTATCAACAACCCAATTCCAGTCAATTACATGGCAAGAAATCAGATATTTATATAAAGCATCTCTCGAACTTCGATTCTGCTGTGATGACATTTTCCATAGTTTCTGAGGCAGGCGGATGTGGTCTTCATGGAATGGTGAAACTGGAGGAATGCATGTTAAGGGAGGCAAGGATTTGGAGGGATTAAAAAACAGTGGCAGCGAGTTTTTGGCATTGAATGCAATGAAAAAGAGAGCAAGGATGGAGGATGCAAAGAGAGCTGGGGTCGATGATCATATGAGCTGAGAGAGGGGTCCGTGATTGCATGAACTGAGGGGCCGGTGCCATCTGCCCAGGGTGTTGCCATTGCTGCAGACTGGTTCTGGTGTCCCCAGAATATTTGGATTGGAAGTGACTGTAATTTTTTTTATTTTTTATTTTACTGGTTTCCTGATTGCTATGGATAAACCTGCTGCTAGTGCCCCCTTTTCGTTGTTAGTACAGATAAGATGGCATGCAGCATGAGGTCCTTTTGCTGGATTATGGGCAGACTGTAAGCAGCTTGAGGGTGGATTTCTTGGCAGCCTATCTTTCGTTCTTTCCTTTTTCTTTTTTTTCCCTCGAGCGATTGTTGCAACTCTTCAGGCAAGGAATGATGGGAGTGCCGAGTATGCTGGAATCTCTATTTGTGAGCAAAGGTCGATCCCCAGATAGCCAATGTATGCTGGAAATCCTGATTTGGATTTATTCTATTTCTGCAATGATGATGATGTGGGAGCGGAGCGTGGTGGTTCAAAGTCATATGGGGTATATGATAGTGATCTCAGCTGAATGCCTGGCTGCTGGAAGAATTCCTGCTTGTGTCTCTGGGTCAATAGAATCAGATTGGGCAAGCTTGGCTACTCCTCAATGCGATGGCCAGCTTCAACAGGGCTGATTGGTGCGCATCATTGGAGTGTGGAGTCCGCATGGCCTCAAAGCTTTGGATCGATGGCTATCTTTGTCATTGCCTGGGCTGCTTACTTAATATGATATTTGTGATAGGTTTTTTTGAGCGATCACTCGGCTTCAAGTTCCTCTCGTCCTCTCCAAAATATCTAGGAGCTGTCATGGTGTTGACTGCAATAGTAAATTTTCTTTGAAGTGGTATAGTTTGGAAACTCAAAAACTTAAAAGACTCAATGGCCGGATGGGTTGTTCCGCTCAACTCTGACTACATAATAATTACAATCAAAGTATTTGGCACTGTAATAAGTATTTAAGATAGTGTAAGCAATAAAATAGCTAAAACAGATGGGTGCTTCTCGCTTTGATTTCCCAGCAGTGAATTCAAAACAACAGTGTTCTCTTTTAAATTGGGTCGAGTCACGTCATCAAGCCAACCGAGTCGGATTTATATGGGACCGAGTCACTTTCTTGAGTGGGTTTCCCAGTGACTAGACTCGTTTTGAGTCGAGTCAGCATGTTTTAGAACTATAACTCAATAGTTGTTGGAGGGGAATATTTCAGTTTGACAAGGTTGGGTGATCTAGATCATTCAACTAGTAGGCCTTACCATGGATGGTCCACATGTTGAGCTTTGCTAAGCCCACATGTATGTACAAGGTAGAATAATATATTAGTAAGGCATATTTGCTGCTCTTGAGATTCGAAGGACCTTAGGACCTTTCGCTCTGATACTGTGTCAAACAACCATTAACTCCAAAAGCTGAAGCGTCATGTATGTGTGGTGTATCAATGTATATCAAGAGACCTTATCACTTCAACAGCGTTATCCAAATTCCAAACCATCCATCAGGTGGATTTCACCGAGTAAATGTTCTTGCATGAAATAATTCCAGTCCATTAAGCAGGTGGGCTGCCTAATAAATTTTTTTTTTTTTTTAAAAAACAAAACTTCAGCCAAGTTTTTACAGATGTAAATTTCTTTCGGAAACTGTGGCCTGCCAGACGAGTGGACGGACCTGATTCTTGGACAAGAGCATCTACATAGTGGTAACTGTAACGAATGGATTGGATCTCATGCAAATATGCTAAGCTGTGCACCACAACATACAGAACAATCGACAGCCATCCCAAAACTTTCAAATTAATTTCGGGCTGACCTGATGGTTGGATCCGCCTAATTTTTGGGGACATCCCTTTTCATGGTGTGATGACACTTTTGGACGGATTGGATTCCATATACAAACCATAGTGGGCTCCACTAGCGGAGTTGTAGAATAAGTTTACGGTAAAAACGTTGTAAAGGATCCAGCGTCCAATGTCCAACCCCAAGCCCAATCAGAATTTAGATAGGTGTTTTTGTTTTTGTAAAGGATTCCATCTTCACATGAATTGCACTTCATTAATAGAGAGGTTATTTCTGGAAATAAGAAGGCTTCAATTAATGCAAATTGTATAGTAATAGTAACTATTCTGAATTAGAACTTCCAAAGATGCCCCTAGTGCCAGCCATGAGACGGGCCCACTATCTCTATAGCAGCGATGCAGTATGGCACGCGTGTGGTGATCATGGACCATTAATTTGGCGAGCTGCTACGTGGAATGTCATAGCCCAAAACCCAAAAAAAGAAAAAAAAGAGAGGAAGGATCAGACAATCTCAACTGTCCAAGCAGTGGGCCTCTAAATAGATGGCTGGCAGAATAACAAAAGATCAACAGCGTCCCACAATCAACATGCGAACGTATCAGAACAACTGTGTAAGTAGGATACTTTAATCGGCTAAATTTTGGTGTTGCGGCCAATCATCATGCTGGCTCACAGAAACAAGCGTCCAGATCACGGCACGTGTGCCGCACATAGACATGTGTGTCACATATGTGCATAGTTACTTGCACCCAAATGAGGTAGCATTTCCTTTGTAAGATATATGATAAATATCTTAACATCTCTTGTTAGGGTAATCTGCAAATTTCACCTCCTAAAACCACCATTTCATGATGTAGCCGATGTACGTTGCGAGAACAGCCCGAACCTGGATTTGGGCCCACCGAAGTCTCCTGTCTTACTGCTGTTGTCCGTGTTCGGTGTGGTCACACGCTCACAGGACGGGCACATTGTAAGAGTCGTTGCAGGCACGTGCATCTGGAATGGGCTGTGGGAAGATTTCAATGCCTTTAGATCTTGGAGTTCTTTATGTAGCCTTCGGTTCTCCTCTGTTAATGACTCGCAGCACCGTTTCAAGTACTCGCAGTCGACTTCGGTCTGCTTCAGCTTAGTCCTAGACAAAACCAAGAAATCTTCATTAACAAGTATGGAAAAATCAAATAAATGCTGCATGTTCTAGGGATGAGCAATGCAAGGCCTATTCTCTCTCCCTTTCCTTATTGGGCCTGAATTCTGTCTTACGCCCATCATATTTATTTAATTCTTAGGTGGACCACACGACCATGAGAAACATAAACGGGCCTGAATCGGGCACTGGGTCAGTCCTTGATAACATGGGTTTAAGATTGTCCGAGTCCATTCTGACTCAGTTAGACCTGACTAGTTTGATACCCTGAGTCAGCCCTGACTCGGACAGGTAAGGACAATTCATTTCAACTAGGGCGAGTGGCAACTCAGCTCGAGACTGAACGAGTCGATCCGAGCCATTAAACCATGTTTGATAGTTGGTAGATAATGGGCCTGAATATGGCCCACTTCCCAATCTCAATAGAAAATTTACACCTGGGCCCCACATAATTATCTTGCAGGCTTATGGTATCAGTACCTTGCTCGCCGGTTTTGAAACCACACTTCTACTTGTCGCGGCCGGAGGTTCAATTGCTTAGCGAGCGCCAACTTCTGTTTCTGCAGTCATCAAAAGCGAAAAATCACGTAAAGATGATTTTTTTACTGCCCCTTAAAAATCATAAATGGATGGTCCTGATTTGCCGTGGGCCCATTAGATGGAACTGGTACACATTTCCTCCACACCATGTTGAATGGGGCCAATGGGCCAAACGACTCTTGGGCCTTTTGGTGGGTGGGCCTTTCAATGTTCTCATGGGGCCCATTGGATTGAAGTACATCTATTTCGAATGTGTTGTGTCCATTCATCTCGTGACCCACATTGTTGATGGATCATCGAAGATAATCGGAACCGATAGGATGAGTGGACCACACAAGCCATCCGCACCGTTCACTTTTTTTCCCCCTCATTGAATAGATAAAATACTGTAATTCAAGGCGGGCCAGTATTTAACGAACCGGATTGAGAGTAGGATGCTCTTTGAAGCTTTCCTCTAGATAACAAGATTGCTCTTTGGAGAGCCTTAGCTTCTTTCTAGTTGATCCACCTTCTTCTTCATCGCTGCATCTCGAAGAAGCTCTCTCCATCTCAGCCTCGCAATCACGTTTCCCGGCGACGGTGGGCCGGGAATCGGAAGAGGATGGGCCCATCTCATTGTCGGGGTCATCATCGATCGGTATTTGATTTACGTCCAAGTGTCCATGTGTCGGAGCTGTTTGATCAGACGATCTTCCGGCCTCGTAATTATTTCCTGTTTTAATGGCAAAGATAATATAATTGGGATTGGATTACCACATGAAATATGGGATCATGTTTATGAGAAGGAATCCAATCTTTGTACATATTGTATACATCTGCAAGATCTGGACCGTTCTTTTTATCCATCCTACCATGGATAGGCCAAAAAAAAACAAAGAAAAGAAGCTCAAATGATCTTAGCCATTGATTGTAGTTTTTTTTTTTCCATCGTGCCAAGCTCAAATGGCTAGGATCACCCAATCCCATTTTAGGGCCCACTAGATGGAAGATTCGGACCTACTACAAAGATTTACTATTGTGTCATCAAAAGTTTAAAAAAAAGGGTGTATCTATCAAAAAAAAAGTGGGTGCAAATATCGATTTCCATGAAATTTGTGTATGAAGTTCCAATGGGCCCAGAAAATGATAGTGGTTTTAGGTAAAATCAGTTCATTAAAGGCAATAGAATCCAATGATGGTTAATGTGTGATCATGATCATAAGGAAGGTGGACCCTTTCCTACCAAGCAATTAAAGCTATCTGAAACCGTCCTTTTTTGTTGGTTGGTGAGGTTGGATGGGATGGGACCCACGGCCTAAACATTGTAGCACTCGCCTCATTACCATGGTTTCTAGAAACCCTTCTTCCGACGTTGCAGCTGCCCATCTGCCGTTACCGTTACATACCGCAATCGTAACGGTAACGGCCGTTACCAGGTGGAAAATGAGGAATGTTGAAAAATGGAAAACAATAGCTGTTTTCCCATAAAAAGGCATTATTCCACACATGTGCCGAGATCCAATCCATCCATCATAATGGCCACCGCTATATTGATGCCCTAGCCCAAGAATCAGATCCATCCATTGGTGAGATGGGGCCATAGTTAGAAAACCAAATGTACGGCTCTGGAAAACGTGGGTGAAGTTTTCAAACCCATATGCCTGTTTCCAAACCGGGGCCTACGTGCTGAATGGACCAGATTTAGTTTTGGGAAATCATGTACAATGTCGATGGATGAATTGGATCCCGCACCTATATGCCATGCTGGCGCATGTGCGGCATGTTCATGAGCTTTATTGCACACGTGTGTCCGCATAGCAAGACCACGTATCGGCTACTTGTAAAAAAAACCGGTATGTATCGGCAACCATTTTATCTTGTGACTTGTCGGTGGCACATCCAAAACAAAGTACACTAGAATCCGTACACATGAATTTACAATCTATCTCAGCTGATTTACCAGAAAATAAAAATAAAAATCTTTCAGTCGTACAATCAAACGGTCACGATTCGCATGCGTAAATGAGACCGACAAACCTACCTGTATCGGTCGACCAGGAAAGCTTCAAATCAAGCTGAACCGGTGCGCAATTCCTCCGTCTGCTTCTCTCTATGTCATCCAAACCATTAACGATGAACCCTTGTCGGACCCGATCGCCAAAAAGCCCACATATCCGCCGTTTCCTGCTCGGCTCGCCGCCGTCGCTGTTGCCGCCGACCGACAACGCAAGCTCCATTGGCCTAGGAACTCACATTCTAGAGCAGGGAAAAGCAAGAAAAAGGTGTAGAGAAGCTAAGGAAAGATAGATGGATTTATAGAGAGAAATGGAGGTTAGAAGAGGTAAGGATTTTGAATGAGAGGTTGGGTTTGAAATGGGAAATGCATGAATGTATGTAAAAAGAAGAATGTGAGTAGGAAAGTGCTGAGAAAATCCCTACCCTTTGTTCTCATTATATAAGAGCCAATCTCAGGCATTGATTGTTTTTCAAGGCCTTCTCTAATTATTTGCCACGCCACCAACCTCTCCCTCTTTGTCTTTAATCCTCCTTTATAAAGAAAAAGGAAATATTATCACCAACTAACGGACGCGGATTGCGTCCTCCCCCGCCCGGACGGTAATCCGTCCGGCCAGGACTCTGTGGGGCTCAAATTGATGTAAATGGTTTATCTACGCCGTTCATAATTTTTCTCAGACCATTTTAATTTATGAGACAAAATATGAGGCAGGTCAAGGGCTTAAGTGGACCACAAAGTGGGGATTTAACTTACACCATTAAAAACTTCTTGGGAGCTGGAGAAGTTTCGGATCAAGCCGATATTTGTGTTTTCACTTCATCCACGTCTGCATGACATTATTAATAGGTTGGATTGTATAAAAAACATAATGATGGCCCTTAGAAAGGTTTCAACGGTTAGAGTCATTATCACTGCAGTTTCCTTTGATGTGGTCCACTGGAGGTTTGGATTTGCTTAGGTTTTTATATTACATATTAAAATGATCTGAGAAAAGTGATGAACGGTGTGGATAAAACACTTACATCACTTTGGGCCCCACAGAGGTAGGACGCACTCCGCGTCCCCAACTAACGAGTAAAAACCATATCCACGTTCGTTTCAGGTGAGGTCCACCATATCTAGCGAGCCTTAGACTCGACGTGGGCGTGTGCTATTGGTTCCAATTTGGGAGGCTCGCATTTTCAGGAAATCCGGATTAGAGAGATGCGGAGGGCCACTTGCGTTTCATCAGGAGGGTGTGCGTGTAGTGTCTTGGTATTTGGGTCGTTCATCAGGTTGGGCCCAGCGTTTATTGTCCATGTGTCAGAAATTAGGGTGGTCCACACATGTGAAGAAAAATGGACAGCTGAAATGAACTGATCCATTATCCAATTCGACGGTCAGGTGTGGTTCACCAGATGAATGGTCAGGAATTATTTCAAGCATGACGGATAAATGGTGGGATCTACTTTGCCGAGTGGGTTAAGTAGGTAGGCTTGTAATGGCTCACAAACCATGCAATATTCACCTGACGTATTTGCCCTCGGAGGATCTTGATAGATTTCGTTGGTCATTTGCCATTGGCGTGGCGTGTTTTCATGGCATTTTGGTAATTATCTCGACACAGATTGGATGAAAGAAGATCCGTTGAAGAACCGTAGTCTATAGCATTAGGTGGGGCAATCTGTCCACAGGACACGTGGCAAAATAATGTGTACATTAGGTATGCCCTTATGCATGACGCTAGCACGAATGGTTAATGTCGCAGAAATCACTCCATCTGATCTGGGGACATTAAAGTGACGGGGGAAAAGAAAAACTGTTAAACGGTCAAAATTCAATGGTATAAACTGTATAAAAACCAATGGATAAGATTGTGTCGTAGGTTTTATTTTTAAAAAGTAAGACATCCGCCCTGGTGCCAGGATATGGGTGGACTTGATCGATACAACACCATGCCACGTGTCCGGTGAAGATATTGCTTTATCATATTACAGTACTTCTATGACCTACCGTATCATTTCTCAAACAGGAGATTACTTCTAGAGAAATTTAGGACTGTGGACTCCACCTTTTATCCAGCAGGTTATATGAAGCATACAAACTTCGGTTGGGAACTTAGACCTGCGCGTACGGACAGCGAATTTGATGACGAAAATACCCCTCCTCTCACGGAACCGGATTGGGTCCTCCCCTGCCAGCAGCCAATGGCGGATGGTCAGTGGTCTGTGGGCCCTACCATGATGTATGTTTTTCATCCATGCCTTCTATATATTTTTCCACATCATTTTATGATATGAGACCAAAAAAAAGGTATATGCAAATCTCAAGTGTACCACATTCCAGGAAATAGTGTTGAATGAGCGTCGACCATTAAAAACTTTTTGGGGGCCATAAAACTTTTTGGGGGCCCACTGTGATGTTTGTGAGAAATCCTCCCTGTCTAAGTTCATTCATAGGGTCAAAAAGACCTGGATGAAGAGGAAAAACAAATTTCATAATGATCCAAAACTTCTATAACCCCTAAAAGGGTTTCAATGGTAGACGTTCAATTCCTCATTGCCTTTTACAGTGTGGTCCACTTGATAGTTAGATCTATCTTATTTTTCATCTCAAGCCTTAATATGAGCTCGCCGAATAGATGGACGGTTTGGATATAATACAGACCTTATGATGGACCCATAAAAGTAATACAACAAAAAAAAAAAACCAGACTGCCGTACGGTAGTGCCGCGACAGTCTTTTTTTTTTAATTATTATTACAAGGAGAACTTTTATTCCTTACATTTTTCTCTAACACATAATTATGTAAATATGTATATATTAAGTATATAAAAATATTTTTCTATCTTTTAATTCATTTCTTTGCCTATTTATTTAACAAGCATATCTCCTAAACTAAAATGATTTACTTAACGTACCACATATCACTTTGGCTCACTCCTTGAATCGCCTCATATTTACTCAACCGTGTTATGCATTGGTTGGACCGAAGTCGAGTTCGAATCATGACAGGATTCTATTTCGGCAGTTCCCCGATTTCGATCACACTGAGCTTGGGTTCGTTCGGACCGAATTAATTCTCGGTCGAATCGAATGAACTCTGAAATTCATCATTCGTCATTGGAGCTTTTTGTACACTTTCAGTCGGAAAATTGAGCGGGCATTTCCACCGAAATTGAATCTGCAGTAAGCCTGAATTAAGACCGCACATTTCCATCGAAATTGAGCGAGATAAACTAGAAATTGAGCGGGCCAAACTGAAAATTGAGTGAGACAAACTGAAAATACAGTGGAACAAAGTATAAAGTTTATTTCATCATCCACTAAAATTATAAAGTATGTTATACATCCACCCATGCACTTCTGGCAAATATATAAAAAATTTCCAAGTATGTGCATTTCATTCCGAGTTCTTTCTCTAATCATGATAGCCTTGAGAGGGTTGATCCGAGGGATGGGCTGATAACCCAATATAGTTTTAATCGACCCTTTTGCAGTCAACCCATCCCTTGAATCAACCCTCCCAAAGCCATCATGATTAGAGAAAGAACTCGGATTGAAATGCACAAACATGAAAATTTTCTGCACTTCAAGATTACTGTAAACCTCAATAATGTATATCCAACGCTTGCTTGTCCTACTCAATTTCCAGTTTTCCAGTTTAGTCCGCTCAATTTCAAGTTTCTCCCCGCGCAATTTCCAGTTTGGCCCGCTCAATTTCCAGTTTGTCCCACTCAATTTTTAGTTTGGCCCACTCAATTTTCAATTTGTCCCGCTCAATTTCCAGTTTGGCCCACTCAATTTCCAGTTTGTCCAGCTAAATTTTCAGTTTTCCAGTCCAGTTTATCCCGCTCAATTTCCAGTTTGTCCCGCTCAATTTTCAATTTTTCCCGCTCAAATTCCAGTTTGGCCTGCTCAATTTCCAGTTTGTCCTGCTAAATTTCCAGTTTTCCAGTCCAGTTTGTCCCACTCAATTTCTAGTTTGGCCCGTTCAATTTCCAGTTTGTCCCACTCAATTTTTAGTCTGGCCAACTCAATTTTCAATTTGTCCCGCTCAATTTCCAGTTCGGCCCACTCAATTCCCAGTTTGATCGTGAAGTGATTGAAATTGACCAGGAAGTGAATGAAATGGATTTTTCACCATCGACTCGATGAAATTTTGGAAAATAACCAGATTGGTTGGCTAAATTAGCTTCTCCTACCCCAAAATCATATGTGGTACGTTAAGTAAATCATTCTAGTTTAGGAGATATGCTGGTAAAATAAATAGGTAAATATATACGCTCAGATCCATAGCTCAAATGGCAGGCCGAGGAGATACCTAGTTTCAACACTTGAGGTCTTGGTATCGATCCCTAGTGGGGGTGGCTAACATGGAGTGTGTGTACTAACATGGGTGTGTACTAACAAGCTAACCCAAAAAAAAAAGGGCAAATAAATGAATTAAAAGATGGATATATATATATATATATATGTTAGAGAAAAATGCAAGGGATTAAAAGTTCTCCTTGTAAAAAAAAAATCTCCCACATTATCATCCGGCAGTTTGGTTTTTTTTTTTTTTGCTATGTTACTTTTATAGGTCTCATCATAAAGTTTGTGTTATATCCAAACCGTCCATCTATTAGGCGAGCTCATATTAAGGCTTGATACAAAAAATAAGATAGACCTAACTATTAAGTTGACCACACAGTAAAAGGCAGTGGGGAATTGAATGTCTACCATTGAAACCTTTTAGGGGCTACAGAAGTTTTGGATCATTATGAAAATTGTTTTTCCTCCTCATCCAGGCCTTTGTGACCTTATGAATAGATTGGATGGAAAATAAATGTTATGGTGGGCCCTACAAAATTTTTAACGGTGAAAATCAGTTTTCCCACTGCTCTTCGCGGTGTGATCCATTTGATCTTTGTATATGAATTTTTTTTTTTTTTTTGGATAATGCTCTGAAATGATCTCGAAATATGGATGAACGTTGTGGATATAATAAATACATAGCTGTGGGGCCATGCAACTTTGATCTCTTCCGAGCCGTTCGTACAACTCTCGGCTGGAGGAGCGTCAGCGCTCGACTTCGGAAGGAAGGGAGGGGTATTTTCGTCATCAAAGTCGCTGTCCGTACGATCAGGTCTAAATTCAAAAACTAAGTTTGTATTGTTTCGTAAAAACAGCTGGATAAAAGGTGGGGTCTACAGTCCTAAATTTCTCTTACTTGACCACAAATGAATATGATTTAAAGAATGACTGGTATACTTGCACGTCATTATTTACAAATGCAGCATATTTCTCAATGATCCAGACCGTTGATGTGATGTTCCGCAGGTTCGATAGACTATTTAAAATATCCGAGATTGAAGGATCGTATCCATCAAATAATTAGCCTTTTCAGTTGAAATGTGTACCGTCCAATAATAGCCATTCGCCCATCGAATCTTAGTAAATCTGGTATCAATCCAAGGAAATCCGATTGCTTACTGAGTAAACTCTGTTGGGCCCAAACCAAATGTATGTGGCTTATACACACCGTCCATCCGCTTTTTGAACTCATTTTAGGGGTTGATCCCAAAATTGAAGCTTATCGAAAGCTCAAGTGGACAATACCACAGGAAACAGTGGAAATAATGATTTCCACCGTTGAAACCTTGCTAGGCCCCACAGTGATGTTTATTTGTCATCCAACCTTCTAATAAGATCACACAAACATGAATGAATGGAAAATGCAAAGATAAGCTTGATCCAAAACTTCTATGGCCCCCAACAAATTTTCAACGGTAGACATTCAATTCACACTGTTTCCTGTGGTGTGGTCCATTTTAGATTTTCATATGCTTCATTTTTGGGATAAGGCCTAAAATCATCTGGTAAAATGTATGGGCGGATTGGATAAAATTCATAAATTAGTAGGGCACGCTACCGAATGAATGGCGAGATTTATGATACGTGTGCGCATCATCCGACAGTGGAAAGTAGACAGTCAGAAAAGAAATTCGACAACTGACCAAATTCAATAAAGAAACAAGGCAAAAAAAATGAACGGCTTGGTTCTTCTAATTTCAAGAGAATCACCGGGCATTGGCAGCATAATCCATCCTCAGAGGATCCATCAGATCAACTGTCTTATATGACCAAAATGTGGGACCCACTTGTTCGAGGACCATATCACGGGGAAAACATGGTGATGAGCTGTCCACATGAAATAAGTGTACCTCAAAGAGAAAAACTTTGATACTCCAGCAGAGTATGTAGGTGGCAAAATATTTAATGAAAATTGCGCTATCCAAATGATGGGTCCCACTTAGATGTACCATAAAAATAAAAATTACTGCTTATTTGATTATTTACTGGATTGATGGACATCTATTGGAGGGTTAAAAATGAAAAAATAAAAATAAAAAATCAATGGCCGTATCTTAACGAACATATCCACTAATCAGAGGTCAGGATCGCTTAAATAATCTGATGTTGAGAATGTTACTTAAGAGACAGTTTCTTCCACAGCTTTAGACGGTTAACTTTTAGATAACGTATGCCACGTGTTCTGTTTCAGCGTGGCTGTGTATCAGGTATCGTACGCTGCCAGAGCATCAAATTACTCCCCTTAACCCAATTCAAAAGATCCAGATTGCGGGGCCCACTTTAGATGGACTCAACTGAATGATCTTACCTTCGAAAATGGAGATTCTTTTGTTGAAGTGTGGTCATAAACTACTTTTCATGTTGACCATCCACTAGATGCCACGAACCAAACACTAGGATCATTATCTAATTAGTGTAATTTCGTATTATCTCCTATCCATGAAAGGGCCTAGGATTTAGACGGCTCAGATTGAGGTTCACGTGTGCCACGTGCACAGACCACGAGAACAAGCATACTGGTAGTCATCCTCTGCCAGAGTAGCAAATAAGACCTGTGGACATGGAGGATCATCCGATTCTCCCGATGTTAGATGGGGGGTGTAAAGATGGTCAAAGAGAGGGAGAGAGACATCCGAGGACGAAAAGGACATGACCGCTGAAAACCTAACTTTTTTCTCGAAATGTTCATATACAACATTGTACGTGAAATTTCCTATACAACGCTTCCTTTCCAGAAAAATTATCATCTTTGAAACCATCCAAACCGTGGAAAAGGTGGCCCACATTATTAGTAAAATTTATGATGGACATAAGAACCAAACGGTCCATTCAAATGAAATAAATCTACAGACGATGGTCTAAGTCTATGCACTTTCGTGACCCATCTAATGAGTTGATTGGTTTTATTTTTTACCTACAATGACGACTATGTCATGGCCACTATATCTAGGGCTCAGATTTTCTTCCTAGAGGATACATTGCATGGAAAGAAAGGATTGTACGTGAGATTGTATGTGAACATATACCCTCCTGTGAGAGATGGGGTTCGAATCATGGCAATTATTGAAGTCATATGGTAGCTTTAATGATAAGGTTGCCCGTAGTCCGATAGTTCTATTGAACGTACATCGTCACATGATAAATGGAGGGTCGTGATTCAATGATGGCCCCTCGTGTGAGTAACAGAACACGTGTCAGTATCTGAGCGATTCATCATATGTAAAAAAAAAAAAAAAAACCAAGCAGGTATAACCCTCATCACGTCAACCACCCTTGTAAGGCTGAATGGACAGATGAGTTTTTTTCTTAGCTGCTTATATTTTTTTTGTGGCACGTTCGCAGTATACCCCACCAGATGAACGACCCAGGTACCTTACTCATGTGATGTACGCTCGGATCTTTGACACTTGTTCTGGCCCCTCACATGAACGGCCTCTTGCTAAGCCTATCATAAATTTGCTACTATATACCGACTCTTTTTTATGGCATGTATCTATTTTGAGGTTGAAATTCTACAACTTTTGTATGATTTAGACGTAAAGTGAGGACAGTCAAATGGATCAGATCTGGGGCCACGTTGTGATGGAGAATGGACCAATGTCCCAATGGCCGGATGGTTGGCCCACCAACTGATGGACGATCAGGATGTGCCCAATTTAATTGCCATTCATTTGCTGAATACTGAAATGGTACAAAGTGATACTTTCATTTCCCAAAATGTAAAATATGCGTATGCAATCTAACAAATGTGGGTGCAGATATCAATTCTCTCTATATGATCTCTCACTGATTTTGGAATATTTATCTTATTTTGTGAGTTTCCGTAAGCATGGCGTGTGGTAGCGGAATAATTGTGTTGGTAATGGTATTGATAGATTCTGAACGACACTGGGCCCCACTAAGGATTTTTTTTTTTTCGTTGGTTTTATGAAATTAAGACACTCGAGTGTAGGAAGAACGGAAATATGGTGGAACAATCACTCTGCCGTATACGTGGCATTGTGATATATCGATCAGGCCGTCCATTTGAAGGCCATCGATTAGATGGCCAGATTATCCAATTAAAATTAATTTTAAGAGATTTTCCATCCACTGTGGGAGGCAATCAGATGGATGGTCACAATTATGCCACGTGTACGGTGGAGAGATAACTCTACCGTGTACGACTATTAGGCGACTATTGCATATCATAACATACTTCGACATAAGAAATGATCACGTATGTGTGTACTTTCACGTACTGCCACTTGTTTCCTTCCAACGTGTCAACTGTCAAGAATTTTAGATCCGTTAAAAAGATAGGAAATGGCATTATGATTTCCTAGGATAAAAATAAGGCCGATCCACTCCACGAAAAGGACACAATGTAAAAATCGATGGTACAACTCAGTGAACTGGTGCGGCCCACTCAACGTGTATATCTGCTTTATTTTCATATCAGCTTATCATCATGGTGTGATCCACCTTTTGAACGAATTCGATTTATTCTGCACGTTGACACATTTCGGAAACGAAATGGATGCATGTAGAAGTTCGCGTACAGCCGGTGTGTGCGATAATTTCTCATATCGCATTAGATTTTGGTTGGGCTGCGCATGATGGCCAACGAACCATAACTGCACGGAGTAAGTGTGATGATACGGTAGAGCGGGAAGTACTGGAATCCGGTGGAGGCATCTTTATAAAGTACATTTGGTAGGGTCATGTGCCAATCAGAACCGTTCATATATAGTATCCCTCTTTATTTACGGGATATGTTCAGACACTCAAACTTTGGAGACAACTGTAGCCATCACTTCTCTTCCTTATCTAGCATTTACTGTCGACCATTAACAGTTTTTCTTTTTCTTACCGCAGCTTTGAAGGCCACTTTTTGGGTGGCTGAGATTAACTGGTGTATGCAAATATTGAACCATTTTCTATCCATAGTAGGCCCCACTATATGTACGGTCTCGATTGACAAATCACCCTGCCATGTGTTCTGCAATGAGATGGCTCGGCCTCCCCCACATCTCCCACGGAGGATTTATGTATGGTCTGCATTCTTTCTCATCATCAGATGGGTAATTCGATGACCCGTTAGATTTCATGCATGTGAGGCGCATGGTTGCATGATCTAAACCATTTATACTTTGGGCCTCACTATCGATGAAATGCACTGGAGATTTCCCATTCTTGAAGATCCTGACGTTTGATATTGTGACTAACAAATACAATGCTAAAAGAAAAGCAACGATCTAGATTCAACGGGAAAAAGCCCCAAATATTACAGGACTGAAGTGATGGCCCAGGTCATTCAACGGTTTGGATGATGTAACCATGCCCCGTATGTATGAAATCCAGCACTTCAGGGACTTCGCTGGTCGATACAACGCGAACCCGGTTCCCGTCGACCTCGGCGAGTTTTGCCAGCTGTCAAGGGCAACAGAGTAATGCCAAGTGGAGTCGTTCCAGCTGTTCGCACGTACAAGCAAAAGCTCTATGTAAGCAATCCACTCCGTCCATCAGTTACGCTAGCTCATTTTTATTTTATTTTTTTTAATTGTAAACTCAAAATTCAGGTCGTTAAAACATACACGTGGTCAACATCAAAGGGAACAGTGGGAAAGAGGACATCTGCCCTTGAAACTTTCCAAGAGCCCACCGAGATGTTTATATATCATCTAAACCGTTTATAAAGTACAACAAGGATTAATGAAAGGTTTCAACGGTGTGCGTCTCCTCTTTACCATTCTCTTCTGTGTATGCTTTAGCATGATTTGTCGATGATATATGGAGTAGAGGTCACACAAGCACCAGGCTAACTGGCAGAGTTTTTCACTGAGGAGTTACATAATATTCGGCAGCCTGTAATGCTTTGTACATAAGCACTCAAAAATGGCACCCATCCCATACAATAACTAAAATGAAATTAATTATTTGTGCAGCATATCATCTTTTATTACATCTACAGTTGTTTAAAATAACGTCAAATAGTAACGATAGCTTATTTTTACATTATGTTTTTATTGAAATTGGTTATATGAACAGGTCCTTGATGTCCATCAATCCAATAGTCAGGTAATCGAATAACAGCCCATTTATTTCTCCAATTACTCTAATAATATAAATTATCTGGTTCGTCCTCCTGGATCCTTGTATGCCTGCACAGAAAAAGGACAAAGGAGACCCTGGCTAGCGCAGGGGACCCTCCGATGCCAAAGTCAGGCCTGGACTCGGGGTCTTAAAGTATTGAAAAGTCTTTTGGAGGAATTTGTTTTTCGTACCTCTCAAGGTGAGGGCCCCCCCTTCTTTTATAGCTGCTGGGGCATTTAATCGTACGAGGATTCTCTTCCTGGTATTGTGCGCGAGATCTTCTCCTGGGATCACGGAATCTTCTCCTGGGATCACGGAAACAGGATCGTGCCCGTCTCATGCCTTCATCCGATCCCGTGAGCTTCGGGATCGGGAATCTTATCCCAAGACATCCGGAGTGCGGCTTCATCTTGTGACGGTCGATCCGATAAAGAGGTCCGCCCGAAGCATGCCCGAGACACTGACGACCCTACCCGTCGGGGCCGACTCAACCTTTGCCTCGGTCTAGCGAATAACTCCTCGGATTTGACACATCCTTTGGTGGCCCGAGGCATTTAGTCCGAGTCTGCGGACTTGTATGTTTTGTCCCCAACAGTAAGCCCCCTTACTCCGAGTGTTTTCATATGACACTGAGGAGTAGCGAGTGCTGAGTCGGTTCATAACTTAGTCCGAGACGAGAAGTAGTCGTTAAGCGCATTCATTGAGACCTTTGATGGGGACGGTTCAGCTTCTGACATCGTATGCGCCGTCAGCTATCAAATCGCAGGTCCCGCCAATGAGGATTGGACACGTAGTAAAGCTATTATTGTTGCTAGTCGGCGTGCTCCACGTGTCGAGTGGGGGAATCGATGCAGGCGTCGAATCATTTCCCCATTAATGTCTCCGCCGTAGGGCGACCTTATAAAACGTCAGGGGTCCCGCACTTCGAACTTTTACTGCTCTTGCCATTCTCGCTCTGCGTTTTCTCTGGGATTTGCGTAGCCTTTCATCTCCTTCCTTTCTTCTCTCTTTATCGTCGGCACTTCTTTCCGCCACTGTTCCTTTCTCTCCGGTGAGTTTCTCCTTCCTCTTTATTACATAATAATAATGGCGGATAGGAGTTCTCAAAGCCCCCAGGTGGGAGTTTCCGGAGACGAAGGCGAAGCGCAACGTTTTTGGAACGTTGCGGAATCGCCCTCTTTACTAACGGAGATAGCAGTGGATGCCAACGCTGCTTGTATGCCTGAGAGAGTCACCGACGATCAGGCGGAGCGCCCTGCGTCCGTCGTTCCTTCCCGTGGCGGGTCATCCTTATTAACCCGCCCGGGGAGGCCCAACTTACCAAGGGACATGGAGGAAGATGAAGAGGAAGAAGATGAAATTTTAATCGCCGGAGGAACCCCTGACCCAGTTCCTGCTGATGAATCGGCGCAGGCCGAGTCTGAAGGGGAAGAATCGGGGGAAGATTTAAGCGGTCCGGTTCCTTCAGTCTTGACTGAGGCGGACTTGGACAGAATCCGAGTCGGGTATCATATCCCCGAGTCGGTCATCACGTATCTTCCTCGCCCGAATGACCTGCCAGATCACCCTCCTGCTGGGGCAGTCGCAATTTACCAAGTATCGATGCAGTGCGGCTTGCGTCTGCCCCTTCAGACCATCGTCCGGGGAGTTTTATCTCGCATACAGATTGCGCAGATAGTCCCGAATGGGTGGAGGAACTTACTCGGATGTGCGGTGTTGTGGGCTGAGATGGAACAGCCACCACTTACAGTCGACGAATTTCTCCACCTGTATCAAGTGCGGGTAAATCCGAACTACCCCGGCTTCTACGTCTTCTCTGCTTGGCGAGGCGGAGGCGGTTCCCTGATAACCGACCCTCCCACTTCCAACAAACATTGGAAAGAACGTTGGTTCTGGGCATGTGGTCGATGGGAGACGGACGAGTCCGGGTCTTGCGAGGCTCGTGTCCCTCGGACATTTCAGAGAGCAGGTGACTTGGGTCTTCTCTCCCTCGCCCTTTTTCATTTTTTTTTTTTTTTGTTTTTGTCTGACGGACTTGTGTTTGGCAGATATTCCGAAGAAGAAGCCGAAGCTCGGCAGCACTGCCTCGGCTCGGATCAAAGAGTTGAAGTCGTTGGATCCGAGGGACAGGTCTTGGAAGGTGCTTCTTCAGCCGGAGCGCCTTCACCTTGCAGGTCTGGACTCGGAAGTTACAGGTAATTAAGAACGAATCTTCTGAATTTTTCAAATTTCCGCCGACTTACTTCGCCTTGCTCTCCCCCTCCTTTTTTTTGTTTTTGCAGATCTGCCCGAAGCTCGTCCCAACCTAAGGATTGTCCCCGAACCGGAGATGACTGGAGCTCGTCCTGCCCTTAGACCAGTCACGAAGTTGAAGGCTCCTCCACGGTCAGTTCTTCTAGAGCCTCGGCCACCGAAGAGGCAAAGGGTGCCGCGAAGGAGAAAGAGCGGCGAGCTCTTCGCCCTCCTGCGTCGTGATTCCCGACCGGACGAAAGGGCGACGAGACGGCGATTGCCGCCGGATCCTCGCGGCACTCGACTGCAAGACGCGCTTGAGACGACGGTCGAGTCGGGAAGGAGAGACCGGGGCCACGACCTCAGGGGGAGGGAGAGACGAGGATCGCGTCCTCCCGAGGGGAAGAGACGAACCAGGAGGGGCCGTCAATCCTGCAACAAGTGGTGTCGGGGATGGTTCCTTGGGCCTTGGCCCATGGGTGTGAAAGAGAGTTCGTGAAACTCTACAACGCCCCGTCATCGCACACCGTCAGCCACCGGATGCTTTTTGAACTCGCTCCTTGCTTAATCAAGGCCCGCAAGGAGCTATCCTCAACTCATCGGCTACTGGCTCTTCTGTCTGAGGCCGAGATCCGGGTCGGCGTCCTGACAGGCGAGGCGTCTCTTGCTCGAAAAGCTGCCGAAGACGCGAGGGCAGAGGCGGCTTCTTCCAGAAGGGCCCTGGACGAAGCGAAGGCAGAGGTCGCTCAGGCACTGGTTCGACTCTCCAAAGCCGAAGAGGAGAATCAGCGAGTTCTAGCAGTCCATGCTTCGTGCGCGGATGACTTAGCTCGGGCTAAGCTTGAGGCGGCGGAGCGTATTCAGCAGGCCGAGGAGAAGACTCGGGAGGCCGAGACGGCTAGGGACCAGGCCGTCCAAGCATTCCTTGAGTCGGCCGAGTTTGAGGACGAGAGGGATCGCCTGTTCCAGAGCGGATATCTGGAATGCGTCAAGGATATAAAGAAGTCTTTTCCTGACCTTGACCTTTCAGAAATCGAAGGCGGGGCAGCCTCAGAATCCGAGAATCCGGACGCCGCCGCTGAAGACACAACTGCCGGGGACGGGGCCGACGCATGAAGACTTTGGTTTTTTTTTTTATATGTAAATATTTTTTTGCTCCGATGTATTCGGTTGCTTTTGTACTTACACGTATTCGGACGAATGAAAAAGCATGTCTTTAAACATCAAATAGTAAGCTAAGGATAGTAGACCTTGAGGTGTTCAGCGTTCCATGGATGAGGCAATGACTGTCCGTTTAGGTCTTCCAGCCGATATGTTCCTGGTCTAATGGTGCCCGAGACGATATAGGGTCCTTCCCAATTGGGTCCCAGTGTACCCGACCCAAACTCCTTAGTGTTGGAAAACACTTTCCGAAGAACCATATCTCCCCTTCGGAATCTTCTAATCTTAACTCGGGTATTGTAGAACCGAGTCACTTGTCGTTGTCGAGCCTCCGTGCGCAGCCTCGCCATTTCCCTTTGTTCGTCCAGAAGGTCGAGTCCGAGTGCAAGGAGTTCTTCATTCTCTTCTGCATTGAATAAGGTGATTCGAGCCGAAGGTAATCCGATTTCGACGGGAGTGACTGCTTCCGAGCCGTAAGCGAGTGAAAACGGGGTTTCTCCTGTGGCCGTTCGGGTTGTAGTTCGGTAAGCCCAAAGAATTTTCGGGAGCTCTTCGGCCCATGCTCCTTTGGCCCGGCCAAGCTTGGTCCGAAGATGTTGCTTGATAATCTTGTTAACTGCCTCGACTTGTCCGTTAGTTTGAGGGTGATGCGGTGATGAATAAATATTCCTGATCCCGAGGTTCTTGCACATCTCACGAAAGCTCCTATTATCAAATTGCCTTCCATTGTCTGTTACATTGGTACTGGGTTCTCCGAATCGGCAGATAATGTTTTTCCATACAAACTCGGTGATCTTCTGCTCGGTTATTCTGGCTAATGGTTCTGCCTCGGCCCACTTCGTAAAATAGTCCACTGCTACCACAGCAAACTTGGTCTGCCCTTTTCCCATAGGGAGCGGTCCTATGAGGTCGATGCCCCATTGTGCGAAAGGCCAGGGACCAGTCATCGGCGTCAGTGCCTCGGGTGCTTGCCTCGGAATTGCCGCAAACCGTTGGCATCTGTCGCATTTTTGAACGAGCTCACGAGCGTCGTGTTGGATAGTGGGCCAGTAGTATCCCTGTCGTAAGACCTTGTAGGCGAGGGATCGCCCTCCAGAGTGGTTTCCGCAGATTCCTTCATGAATTTCCCGTAACACATAGTTTGCCTCGCTGGGTTTGAGGCACCGCAGCAACGGGGCGTAGTATCCTTTCTTATAAAGGGTCCCGTTGAGTATGGTGTAACGGGAAGCTCGGATCCTAATTCGTCGGGCCTCGGTGCGATCTTCTGGCAACTTTCCTTCGTCAAGGAATTGGCGGATTGGATCAATCCAGGATGGTTCCGAGTCGATTGTATTGACGGCCTCGCTAATTGGCTCGTCTATACTTGGTTTATCAACGTATTCGACAGGGACGGACCTGGGTATATCGTCTTCTTCGGCCGAGGCGAGCTTTGCTAGCAAATCGGCTTTGCTGTTTTCCGTGCGAGGGATCCGAGTCACACGACAGAATTGAAATTCGTTGATAAGTTCTTTCGCTTTCTCCATGTAAGCCCTTAGCCGGTCTTTCCGTGTCTGGTATACACCGGTAACTTGGTTAACAACCAACTGAGAGTCGCTGAAAACGCTTAGGTGCGTGACCTCCATGCTAGCGGCGAGTCGGAGGCCGAGTAGCAACGCTTCATATTCCGCCGTATTGTTCGACGCTTGAAATCCAAGTCGTAAGGCATATTGTATATAGGTGTGATCGGGGGTCTCCAGCACTACCCCAGCCCCACTGGCCTTCGAGTTGGAAGAACCGTCGACATACAGATTCCATGGAATAGGGCAAGGGGAAGCGGTCGAGGCGGGCACTGCATCGACCTTCGGCGTATCGTTCACTGAGAGTTCGGTTGAAGGTGTTCCTTCGGCGATAAAATCAGCTACGGCTTGCCCTTTGATTGCTGCCTTTGGTCGGTATTGAATATCAAACTCACTCAGCTCGATAGCCCATTTGGTGAGTCGGCAGGAAGCTTCTGGTTTTTGCAGTACCTGGCGAAGCGGAAGGTCGGTCATTACAATGATGGTGTGGGCATGGAAATACGGCCTAAGCCGCCGAGATGAAGTTATTAAAGCCAAGGCAACTTTCTCCAAGCTTGGGTATCTTGTTTCTGCCGGTAGTAATGCTTTGCTGACATAGTAAACCGGCAGTTGCTTTCCTTCAGATTCTCGTATCAAAGCCGAGCTAACAGCTGCCTCGGACACGGCTAGGTAGAGGAGCAACGACTCCCCTGGTTCGGGTTTTGATAAGAGAGGTGCAGAACCGAGATATGATTTTAATTGCTGGAATGCTGCTTCACACTCTTCCGTCCAACCCATCGCTTGTCTCCCTTTCAATTGTTTGAAGAAAGGGAGACATTTATCCGTAGCTCTGGACAGGAATCGATTAAGTGCTGCGACTCGTCCGGTCAATCTTTGGACGTCCTTAATGGTTTTGGGGGATTCCATATCAATCAGAGCCTTTATCTTCTCAGGGTTTGCCTCTATTCCTCGCTGACTGACTAAGAAACCGAGGAATTTTCCGGAGCCTACTCCAAAAGCACATTTACTTGGATTCAGCTTCATCCGAAACTTTCGTAGGATTAGAAACATTTCTTCCAAATCATTCACATGATCCGCCGCGTGTATGCTCTTGACAAGCATGTCGTCGATGTATACCTCCATGGTTCGGCCTATAAGTCGAGCAAAGATTTTGTTAACTAACCTTTGATAAGTTGCACCGGCATTCTTCAGACCAAATGGCATCACTCGGTAACAATAAAGGCTGGTAGTTTTTGATTTATCTGTTTGATGCATTACAATTTGATTATATCCCGAATAAGCATCCATGAAGCTAAGGAGCTCATGTCCGGCTGTACTATCTACTAGCTGGTCTATCCTCGGAAGCGGAAAGCTATCTTTGGGGCAGGCTTTATTCAAGTCGATATAATCAATACAGACTCGCCATTTCCCGTTGGACTTCTTCACAAGCACGACATTCGCGACCCACTCTGGATAGTGTATTTCTTCTATGAAATTAGCCTGGAGTAGTTTGTTGACTTCTTTCTCGATGATGGCGTATCGTTCAGGGCCAAGCGGTCGTCGCTTCTGTCGGATCGGTCGATATGACGGATCGACGTTAAGCCGGTGAGTCACCACGGAGGGGTCGATCCCTTGCATATCTTCATGATTCCAAGCGAATACGTCGGCGTACTCTCGGAGCAAGGCGATCAGCTTTTCTCTCAAAGGGGACTGCAGAGATGAACCATTCGCACCGTCTTGGATCCATCTGTTTCGACTAAGGCGATTGAGACAAGATCTTCGACCGTGTCCTCGTTCATAATTCTCGCCCCGAGGGTCCAACGATTCGATTGTTAATATGTTGGTCGGAATCTTGTCGGCGGCTCCTTTTACAGCTATCATGTAACATCGCCTTGCGTCTTGCTGGTCTCCCTTAACAAGTCCGACTCCTGACTCGGTCGGGAATTTCATTGTAAGATGGTATGTGGATACCACTGCCTGGAGGAGACTCAATGAAGGTCGGCCGAGTATCGCATTGTATACCGAGGGTCGATCGACGACCAGGAAGTCAATCATCATCGTCGTCTGATGTGGAGCATTGCCAGCAGTGAGTGGTAATGAGACAGTTCCTTCAGGCAGCACCTGTCCTCCGGAAAAACCGATCAATGGGGTCCGAACTGGGCGCAGTGTGGATCGTTCGATCCCCATTTTGTCGAACGCCTGGGTAAATAACACGTCTGCAGATGACCCCGTATCGATTAATATACGAAACACCTTTCGGTTAGCGATAGTCAGGGTGACAATCAATGCGTCATCGTGGGGGTGATAGATGCCTCGGGCATCTTCTTCTGTGAACGAGATGCAATATCTTTCTCTTTTCTTCTCCTTTGATGGCCGATCTATAATCATGAGCTCGGACTGAGGCTGACTAAGTTTTCGTGCGTGATTCCTTCGCGCGTTGTTTGAGTCGCCCCCACATTGTGGACCGCCGATAATCGTCCGGATTTCTTCCATAGGCTGACTCTCGGTCGGGCGCGCCTCAGATGCCCCAGCTTTGACCATATGTTCTCTGAGTCGGCCGTCTTTTATGAGTCTTTCGATCTCTTCTTTTAAGTGACGGCAATCACTTGTGTTATGCCCGTGATCGCGATGATAATGACAGTACTTATCCTTATCCCGCCGATTAGGATTACTCCTGAGCTTACTGGGCCAGCTGACAAAGCCTTCGTTTTTTATTTCCATCAGTACCTCTTCCCGAGTCTTATTCAGGGGAGTATATGTGGAAAATTTTCGATCCGGCCGTTTTCCTGACCTTCGCTCGTCACGTGCTTGATCCTCTTTGCGTTTCCTTCCCCCCGCCGAGTCGGCTTCTTTTGGCCGACTCTTTGGCCGAGGTTTTGGTTTCACGCAGGCTTCGCGCTTGCGCGGCGTTGGCATAGTTATCGGACCGTGCCCTAAATGCTGCGAGTATCGGGCGGAGTTTTGTCTAGAGATGCCAGGAATGGCTTATCCTAACTCCTTGCATGAGTGCATTGAGGGCCGTTTCTTACGATGTTTTCGAACTTGAAGGGATTCGAAATTAAAACGCTTGATGTAATCTTTCAATAGCTCTCCCTGATTCTGAAGGTTATTCAGATGTGCAGGGGGCTTTAATTTTTTCTTTCCGCCGATGAAGTTGGTGAGGAAGGCGTTGCTTAGCTCAACGAATGAACTGATGGATTTTGGCTTCAGCTGTTTGAACCACAGTCGAGCTACATCAGTCAATGTAAGAGAAAAGGCCCGACACATTACTGCATCCGAGGCATCATGGAGTTCCATATAGGTTCTGAAGCACTCAATATGCTCGGGTCGGTCTTGCCGGTGAAAGGAGTGATTTGAGGTAATCGAAACCTCTCGGGCAATCGGGCTTTCATTACCGAGTCCACAAAGGGGGACGCTTTCGCGTCGGACCCGGTTGAATATACATTCCGGCCGTGCTTTATGTCTGCCATCTCTTTTGCCATCTCTTCCCGCACTTCTTTTTTGAAATTTTGAATGTCGGCTTTCCAAGGTTCGCTGCTTTCTGCCGTGCCTTCCATGGAAGGGCGATTGCGCCTTCTTCGTTCTATTTCGTGCCGAAGATCAGTCGGGGGGAGGCGTTGGCTGACTGCGCTGGAGATGGTTCCGACCCGCCTTGGGGTTGGCTCGGCCGGAAGGACTGGGCGCCGAAGGTTGAGGATCAACCGCCGCGGTCGTATGCGCGCCGTCTCCCCTTGAGGATGCGGGAGTGGTTGCATTTGCTGCTGATACGTTCCAAATCTGTTTCATCGTATTCATATCGAACGGATTTCTTGAACCTCCTTGTCCAACCGCCCATCGTCGCGACCCGTCTGATTGTTGCTTGTTCCGGTCGCCTCGTCGGCGGTTGTTAGGTGCGTTCTGGGCTGGGGGAACGGCGATTGGACCGGGTGGCCCTGTAATCGCGTTCTCATTCAAATCTTCTTCTGGGACCGTCCTTCTAGTCATCACCATTGGACTCAATATAGAGGTACGGGATGGCTTTTTGCACGTTCCCACAGACGGCGCCAAACTGTTGATGCAATTATCTGGTTCGTCCTCCTGGATCCTTGTATGCCTGCACAGAAAAAGGACAAAGGAGACCCTGGCTAGCGCAGGGGACCCTCCGATGCCAAAGTCAGGCCTGGACTCGGGGTCTTAAAGTATTGAAAAGTCTTTTGGAGGAATTTGTTTTTCGTACCTCTCAAGGTGAGGGCCCCCCCTTCTTTTATAGCTGCTGGGGCATTTAATCGTACGAGGATTCTCTTCCTGGTATTGTGCGCGAGATCTTCTCCTGGGATCACGGAATCTTCTCCTGGGATCACGGAAACAGGATCGTGCCCGTCTCATGCCTTCATCCGATCCCGTGAGCTTCGGGATCGGGAATCTTATCCCAAGACATCCGGAGTGCGGCTTCATCTTGTGACGGTCGATCCGATAAAGAGGTCCGCCCGAAGCATGCCCGAGACACTGACGACCCTACCGACCCGTCGGGGCCGACTCAACCTTTGCCTCGGTCTAGCGAATAACTCCTCGGATTTGACACATCCTTTGGTGGCCCGAGGCATTTAGTCCGAGTCTGCGGACTTGTATGTTTTATTTCTCCAATTACTCTAATAATATAAATTAAATATAAGAATTGTCGATCATATATATGTATTCGGTAGATTGGTAAAAGAATTTGCAATTAATGCAATTTTTCATAATTATTATAAAAATAATAAATTAAAACATCAATGATATTATATATTGGTAATGATTTGCCATTAATGAAATATAAAAACCCATCATTAATCAACTAAACATGAAAATAGGTAGGGAAATGTCCATGTTGCCCGGCATTAAGTAATTTATAATCATTATAATATTATAATAATTGGTAAAACAATCATATCATAGGCTTAATTTTCTTTTTATTGATGATACTTCTAGGGCCTATGTGGTAATCAAGATTAGATATGGAATTGCATTAGATGGAATTAACACAATTAATGTGCAATGATGGTGTGTTTGGAAATATCTTATATTTTGATTGTGTTTCGGATAAAAGAAAAAATATGGTATTAAGTAAAGTCTGTATTTGGTGGATCATGAAATTGCAATTAATAGATTAGATTTCACAACCTGCATATATATACAACTCAAATATCACATGTAAAGAATGTATATAGATGGATAGCATGGATAAAACCCGGGCATTAATATAGGGCCTACAAATAGAGTGGATGCGAAAATCTTACAATATCAACAGTTAGAAATGATGTTATAATTCCTGAATTAATCTAATTATTTCTCATTTTCAAGCGCCAGATGTAATTTACACATACCAAAGGTAATTCCATCCCACCTACTGTGCACTTGTTAATTCTGCTTCATGATGCCTCTGGACTTGGTAATTCGGTAGCCTTGATGTCACTATTCATAGGAATAGTAAGCAAATTAATACTGAGTTACTGCTTATGATCCACCCGTCTACCCAAACGAGCGAATCGTCGTCGCATTACTGGGGATAAATTGGTAAATTTGAATAGCGACATCCCACTTGAGAAGAAATCTCTCTTGCGCCAAAAATAAAAAATAAAAAAAATCATGGGAAGAGACATGTATGCTGTTGTGACATCATCCTTCCATCACCAAAAATCATATAAGGTGTTAGATGATTAGATGGATAGGTGGTACCCACAGCCCATGTGAAGAGCGCGTGGGTCGCCAGACGCCCTCTTCATAGGTTGGCACTCTCGCAATCATGCTTGTACCCTCAACTTGTTCAAATGAAAGGGAACAACACAACAAGCACAATCATTTGCCTCCTGTGGGCCCCACCCTCCATCCGCCTCGCGTAATTATGAGATATTGATTGGGTCCGTGGGTGTGGGCCCCCACCCCTTTCAGTAGTCATGATTCCATCCTATGTGTGAGGGGTCGCTTCTTTAATAGATTCTGTCTGACCAGTAAACGTGGCCCCCACCTGTCGTCTAGCATTTCTTCATCTCGCCACTCAGTTCACGAGATTTTCTCATAGCGATTTATCGACTCTCATCTCCGAAAAGATCTCGTATCATGCGGACTACCTGATACATCTATACAGCGCTTTAAACACCCCATCCTCAACACTCCCTTACATCCAGAAGTGGGTGTTTCCTGATCATGGGGCTGACCTTCATGCAATGTAATTTGAGAAAAAAAATAAATATAAAACAAACTGAAATGGACCACCATAGAAAAATAAATTTCAAGCTAAGCTCCAAGCAAGTATTCTATCATAGGCCTTTATTCGAGCGTTATTCGCCATCACTATTGGGTTATTCGTCAACTCCTTGCAGTATACAACAAATCATAATGGTTTTGTGCACAACAATTACCAAAAACCCACAACAGTAACTTGGTACATAGTTTTACAATTTTGATAAACTGTATTTTATGTACAAACATTCCACTTTCGAGTGCTTACAAAGAGGGAACGAAAGAGAATTTCAACAATAGATTTTTGTCTCTGGAAAGAGAAATGCAACATATGAATTTTATAGAGAACGAAAGACTGCGTTTTCACAAAGAGTCATTTTTGAACAATCATTTTTTGTAACCATTGAAAACGATTATGTTTATTAATGAAGAGATGTGACTTTACTCGCATTGACCAAATCAACCATTTCTCATAGTTTAATGATGCAACACTCAGATTCTGCATGCCAAAACTTTTCTCCTGTCCAATTTCTGTTATGAACGATTTCAGTCGGTCGATCATCAAAATGGCTGATCGTATGATGGACTCACTTGTTAAGATTAATTATCAATGGTGTAACCGAGTCGCACCACAACTCGCACCAGATTGCATTGGTCTGTATGTAGTACGCACTTACGACATGATGCGCACGTATGGAGTGTAATGTGCGCCACTAGTGCCTTTATAGCCTCATTGCCCATGCCATGCGTGAGTGAGCGCTAGTGCCACTGCACGTGTGTGCATTCCAATTTACTTTTTCAAACAAAGTTTTGGAAGTAATATAAAATTTTAAATACTTTTGCATAAATGTAAAAAAAAAGTGCATGTGCAAATACTAACATTTCTACTACATTATTTAACCAATTCTAATTGAAATAAAATTTCAATATATATTGCATCCATGCTATGCATAAAAATAAAAAAAATCAGCTATTTTTAAAGCATGGTCCTAAAAAATAAAGCATATCCAGATCTCTCTAGTTGAACACACCCTAAGATACAATGGTGATTAACCATTAAAAACTTCTGGTTGGCCACAAAAGTTTTGGATTAATCAGTCTAATATTTGTGTTTTCCTTTCATCTAGATCTTTGTAACCTTGTCAACAGGTTGTATGCAACATAAATTTTACGGTGGGGACCTAGGGAATTTTATGGTGGGCATTCAATGACCCATGTTTCCTATGGTGTGGTTCACTTGACATTTATATCTGCTTATCTGTTGGGTCATGCCCTAAATTGAACTAGAAGAGTTGATTAATGATGTGGATATACAAAACATACATCAAGGTAGGCCCCATGGTTAGGAAAACACCCACTACAATGTTACTCGAGTAACACCTAATCCACTTCCCTTATATCCTTAACACTAACAACTTGGCTGCTATTCTTGCTTATGCATAACATTGTGGGGTTTGAATGAACAATCGGCGACTATCAGAGATAAGGCTCATGCAAAGAATGTTTGAAAGTTGTTCAATATACTCTTAAATAGTAAGCTATCGTTCAATCAAGCGGCACCACCATGTTGTGCTTGTGCTGGGTTCCACATAAGGTAGGGCAATATCCAATTTGTGTCCTTAACTCTAAGCTTAGAGAAAAAGTTTAGCCAATGGTCAGCAATGAAGGTGATGTGGCCGGCCCACTTAATAACCAGGTTAAGCCCAAAATGTTTAGATTTGAAATTATTCGGTTCACCACAATCAATTAAAAAACCCTTTCATGTCCATAATTTGTTAGCCCCATTCTCTTGGGAACTAATATTGGATGAATTGTCATGCATATATGATCATTAAATTAGATAATGTATTAGTTGTCTCTGTCCCAGAGTTGGAGTTTTTTATTTTATTTATTTTTATTAGCTTGTTAGTACACCCCCACTGTAAGTTCACACTTCACTGAGCCACCCCCTCTAGGGAATCGATACCAAGACCTCAGTGTTGAAATAAGGTATTGTCATCCACACTTGATGTATTTTAGTGCAATGAGGACCAAAACTATCCTAATTTAAGCATATCATATATGTGCATGTGTTGCAAAAATATATAACACGTGCCAAGTAAGTACACGTATATAGCTCATATGTGAGTCCATGAACGTCTAGGCCGGCCATGGATTGCCATCAAACATGAAGAATCATCTGAAACCGGCACATTGCCGAAGATGTCTGATTTTCACTCTCTTGGTAACAATGTGTATGATTGAAGTACCAAAAGTAAGAAAAAGTAAACACTGACACGTGTTAAGCAGGCACGTGCCACCATTCGGTAAAGAGAGAAAGTCGAGGTTCACTAAGGAGGCCATATGCGTAAAGCACCCAAGCTTTTTGGGGTCAACATAGCTTATATGTGATATCCAGTCCGTCCATAATGTGCTAAACCCAATTTTCACCGTTCAAACGAAATATCAGCTCAGAAAAAAAAAAAATGGGCCATGCCAAATGGGAACAATGTAATAGTGCGTATAAGCATGGTTAACCACCTATGTTTTTTAGATTAGTGTTTATTTGTGGATATTTTCTTAATCCTAGTGGTTGACACTTTAATGAACTTGTTTAATGAAAGATGCACACCTTGGTGGCCCCACACACAAACCCTATGGTTTCCATCCCATCCCTATTGTTCCGTGTGGTGTGACCCGCCTGAATCGTGGATCAAACTGATTTTTTTTCTCCAGGATCTATAATCTAGGGGCGCACCTGATTGACGGATCGGATTTCACATATAATATGTGATGAGCCACAAAGAACTGGGGGTGTTCAAAGCTCTGCGTATACCCAGTATTGCTTAGGACACCGGTCTTTCATGTACGAGGGGTGTCAGAAGTGTAAGATATTCAGAAGTACGGCACACGTGTCAGAATCAGTGCCACTCACCGGTAGTTTTGTTCGCTGATTAGGTGTGGGTCAAACTTGCATATGAAAAGCGACGGTTGGAAAAAGAAGTTCGCCCGTCAAAACGCAGCCTACGTGCGTGGCTGCCTGATATTTTGGTATCTACCATGTGGGAGCGGATTAGGTGAGACCCGGACAATAGCTCAGTGGGTGAGGCCCTGCAGTGGGACCCACCTTAATGTATGTGTTGTATATCCACGCCCTTCATCTATATCCTGAAAATGTTCATGGTGCACTTATTTGATGAATGGTCCAATTTACAACCAGACCCGTAGGTGATGGGCCGTCGCCAAAGTACGACCCGGGAAAAAAAATGCCTTAGGTTTGCTCTACACGCAGTACACGTGTCAACTAAGAAGGTGAGCGGGACATCTGAACTGTTGCATAGGATGCCCCAGCTCATGGATAAATCAGACCAGTTGGCACCGACATACCGCCATGGCATAAGAGATATGAAAAATAATGTAGCAGCATAAGTACATGGAAGCCTAACCATGGACATGTTGTGTTTTAGGCTCATCAACCATATCATTTATTTGGACCGTCGGTAGACCGAATTTACTCTTCTTACATTGCTGCTGAAATCACTTCAATCGGATGTGCTGTTGCCAATTGTTGTGCTTATTTTTGACTGTTTATGAAATAATCAATTAGGAGAAGACACGTGTTATTACTAGAGAAGTATAAAGCACATCTAATATCTTTATGAATATTTTGAGGGCGTATTGCAGAATTATAGCTGGTGTTATATCGGTGCTACACATTATCTATAGAAAATGCATGGCTAAGAAGTTCGAGATAGGTGTCCAAGAAAAATCCAAAAGAGAGAGTAGTGCCAAGATCATTGATGTAACCATCGGATGTGGGAAGGAGCATCTACATCGCTTTCTCAAGAAGATTTATAAATAATAGAAGATTTTAATGAAATAAGACACCTCATACCAACCCAATCAAACAAACAAATTAATTTAATCTATCATTTATGTTCCTTAGCATATTTAATCATTTACGTTCCAAACGTAACCAGTATCATAATCCTACATTAGGAGTAGCAGTAATCTAATAGTTGTAATCCTTAGTTGTACTTCAAGTTTACACTCATACTCTAGACAAACATGATATTTAGCTAATCTTTGTTACTTTTCCTTCATTTTGTTTATTTTTTATTTTTATTTATTTACACACACATACACACCCCCCTCACACTCATGCCGTAGTGGGATTTCACCACCTATGGATGCTCGAACCTTTGACCGGGTGTTGAAACTCCTTAGAGTCTGCTACCACCGAAGCAAAAGTAAGGATCCACTTTGCCTTCATCTAAGCTTGTGTGAACTGTTTAAAACTATATTGATCAAACTGATTTTTAGACTATTATCTTATTATGTATTTTGGATCTACTTGATTTTTAGACTCGCGTTTTATTATGGTCTTGCAAAAATAGATGGACAGATTAGTGACGCTTAAAGGGTTGTTATGTATTTTATCTTCACTGCCCACCTATTTCTGCAAATCATTTTAGTGCATGACTCAAAATTAAGAAAATCCAAATTTAGGTGGACCCTGTCATGGCCAATGGTGATTGACCATTAAAAACTTGTGGCCACAAAAGTTTTGGATCAAGCTAATATTTATTTATTTTTTTCTTCATCTAAATTTGTGTGAACTATTTAAAACTATATGTGTCGGCCTATTTTTATATCACAGAAACCGGAATGAAAGAAAAACACAAGTATCAGCTTGATCGAAAACTTTTGTGGCCCCGAAAGGTTTTGTTCTAATTTCTATTATATGCTAACATTTTATTCTAATCTTGTTAACCTCTCCCTCTCTCTCTTTCTCTCTTATTAACTGTATCTCAAGAATAGAGTGTTCACTTTTTTTAATCTTATTAACTGTGCTTAGGTTTATGAGGAAAAATGATGTTATTGGTTGCAGGATGATTAAAAGTTAAATGGTCTAAAATGAATGGGATTATGAGGTTTTCAAGTCTGTAACTACAACTTTGATAGAGATGAATAAGTACAACCCCATTGAGCGATATGCCATACTAGAACTAAGGAATTCTAAAGAGGGAAGGAAAGCCACTTGTAGCATTTGTAGGCTTGTAGTAGACTTGTAGACTTGTAAATTATGACATTTGATGGGTTAGTTAATTGGTATTAATTTCTAAGTTAAGATGCGCACTTATGCAAAACTCACACAAGCTGTCAATCAGATTGTTGATTGAATCGACTATAATTCACAGACCATCGATCCAATCGATACATCTGTCAATTGAATAAAAAAGGTTCAAAAAATATCCAGGGAGTCAACTTGAATTTTTGGAATTTTCTCAATCCAATCGACAAGGTTGTTAATCGAATCAAAAATCATGTTTTAGCAACATAGATTAAAGGCACTTGATCAACAAAAAGGTACTAAGATTTACATTATTCGATAATATGCTTATGCCCATGAGGTAATAACATAGAGTTTTCTTCTTCACTAAAATCAAAGAAATAAAAACGCAAGGATTACTTATTTTGCACTCTTCAAGTGTGTAAGAAACTCTTACTTAGAATTCTCGAAATATTGAATACTTCTCTCTGCGTATGCTCCCTTATATAGATTACATAGGAGACAGAACGTGACAAAATCCTAACCCAACTACAGTTCACATCTAAGAAGTTGACAGACTAAAATTCAATAAAAATTAAATCAAACCAACAAAAATGCCAAAAAACAAATAAAAAGGAAAATGAAAAGTTTGAATTTAATACCATTTAAACTTTTTTAAAATGAAGTGATCGAAGAAGTGCTTTATATATAAATATGTGTATGAATATTAGATATAAATAAGATTAAAATAAAAATTGTTAAGTAAGGACATATTTTTATATTTTGTGTGATAATTTAAATAGCCAATTAAATCGTTGTTTAATATCATGCCTTATCTCTCTTAAGTTATCTTCGTATAAATAATCTACCTCCACTAAAAATTTTACACCTCAATTGTATCAATAATGACAATTACTAATCAGATTTTTAAATAGCCCTCAAAAGTATTTTTTAATAAAATGCAAATGCATTTTTGAAAAGAAAAAATTGTTTAATTTGGTTCCCCACCCCTCTAAAAAAAATTTATTTCTGCATACCTTCAAAATATACAAGTTTAGTGACCCATTTGTTAGATTGTCCCTCATATGGTGGCCCACATGCACACACATACATGTACATGCACGTGTTTGCATTTGATGTGGCCTTTGGATTTTAAAAATCTTAGTTGTACAAGTTAATATATCCAAGGAATGAGAATTCATGTAGGACTTGGTTTATACGATGGAAAATGTGATCTAAGCCTATAATGTAGGAATCATCATAGCGGTGCCTCGGATCTTTACTAGCATCTAATTTAGGGTATTAAACGACTTATAAAGCATACCTTGATTGGCTATTGTACCGTCTGTCGAGGAGGTTGAATTTGGTGGTGTGTTTTTTAGTTTTCCGCCTCTACATTTGATGGCACGCTATAATGGAAAGAGATGTGCAATGTAAAAGATGTAAAGATTAAGGGACCAAACATATCTTTATATAAACTAGGCTACGAGGAAATCCCACCCATCATAAGATTCTTCTAAGCCTCAATCTAAACATCGGAGAGAAGCCATATCCCAACACAACTTTTGAGAGTTGTCTATTGTACTTCACACCTATAAAATCTGTGTACACCCAACAATTGCACAGGTTCCACCCTGATAGTCACGCGATTGATTCATTCCAATCATTGCATTTCCAAATGAAACCATGCCATATGTGGCCCATAATTCCAACATATAACTAATAAAGACTCTTCACCTTTCCCATTAAAGCACAAAATTGTAAGACTATTTATTTATTGTACACACTTTAGGGAGATTTGGGGAGAATGTAAGCCAAGGACATCAACATACAAAGGGACAAGGGTTGTTGTGCATCATCACTTTGACATGGCCCAAGGTATGTGATCAATACCTTTTCTAGTTGACATTATTGCATATATGTTTTTCACCATCTTAACTATGGAATCATTGGTGTTGATTCAATTTTAAATAATAATAATAATAATAACACCATTTATTAGTGTATTTTTTTTCAAAAATAAAGAGTATAAAATTGAATTTTGCCTAAGCTTAGGAGTTAATGTTAGAAAAAATTGGACTTAACAAATGATGAAAAACTTAGTTTTAATTTTTCATTTTTATTTTAGTGTTAGTTAATCCTTCTTAGTTTCTAATGTTGGTTTAGTCCCATGTTAGAAAGGAGATGGGAAACTAAAGCTTTTATATTAGATTCTTTAATTTATTATTTGTATTGAGAAATAAAATATGACATGGGAGCAACCTCACATACACACGTAGGGTAGTGCAGTGTGGGGTTTTTAAGTCGGCGACTGTTACTTTTTTACATAGGTGATGTCATGAACATGCACGCATGAGCAAAGAGCCGCCATCTAGTAATAAATTATTAATAAATTGTTATGCACCGACATGTTATTAATGCGTCGTTTGAGTCTCTCTTGTTTTTAATTTGATTTTTCTCTTATATATTCTTTATTTTGTGCAAATGAGTAAGAGCAAGCTTGGTTTCATGTGACTAGAATCGCATGTACACGTAATTGAAACTGTTTATTTTGAAGGAGAGTTGTGGTAAACCGAGAGCAAAGTTGCTTAGACCAGTACATCGAGGATCTTATTTGTAAAGACAAATTTGTCTTTAAAACAACGGCTCTAATATGCCTCAGTTCTATACACAATATTTCTATCATTTCTTATGTATGACAATCCCATTTTATTCTTCATTTCTTTATTATAACTAACAATTAAATCCTTTCACTTGGTCCATCACGCACAAGCTCTCCGCCACTAATCTATGTATGACTTTGAAATTTTTTGTAATTGTTTTAAATATTAATTACTATTTCTAAAATTTATAAACTATATTTATTAGCTATTGAGTTGAATCGATCGGGTCTTCAACACGACCCGGATGAATATCAAGTGGAATTGAGTTTTTGGTTTGGAAACTAAGAGCTATACTGTCGTGACAGCCTCTGGTGATTATTTGATCGACAATTTCTTAGAACCTGAGTATCAACCGCCATACTCTGTCAGAGTATCGAAGTTTTTCTCTTCCCCGTGGTATTTTTCGGCATTGTATGGCGAGAAATCGCAGAGAAACGGAAGGGACGCAAAGATCCACCGCGTGGAGTCTGTTGGATGATGACAGATGGATGATGATGATTTGATTTGACTGTAAACTCTTGAACCCACTGTAAGACAAGATGGTGGGCCACCTAAGTGTCAGGAGATGCCACGTGGCGATATGCTAGTGGACTTGTGGAGGATTTCGAGTGGAATAGAAACGGCCAAAAATGTCTGGCTGCACGTGTCATGCTTGTGGGTGTGGCGTTTTGATTGGATGATTTGGAGCTTAAAACACATCCGTGCACGTGAAGGGAAGCTCATAGGCTCCTCTGCACGTGAAGTGGGGGTTGGATTTGATGGGTCGTGTTCTTTTATTTTCTTTTTTCTTTTTTTCTTTGGGGAAATAGATAGTGACTGGAAACCCTTAATACTCGGGTGGCTCAGGTTAATTTACACTTCTTTTCTTGGATTCCTGTAACCCAATACCAATGGGGCCCACTGCAATGTCCTTGTAAAATCAATTCCATACAACTCCACCAGCTCATGCTGGAATGAGAATCCAAAATAAGTAGGCTACGTCATAGGAAAGAGTGGGGATGGAAATGCCGACTATTGAAACCTTTCCTAGTCTCACATTTACAAGCCATCCAATCCGATCATAACATGGCTCCAGCGGGATGAATGGCCAAAAATACAAATATTAGCCTAACTTAAAACTTTTGTTCTTAAGAAGGTTCTAGTGCTCCTGATTTTTTCTGATGTAGTTTAGTTGAGTCTTGTATGTGTGTATATATATATATGGGGGTTCCAATCTATGGCTCCGTGCTAAACAGATTGTATTTTAACGCTAAGGTCATGAGTTTGAGTGTCCATGTGATGTAAGGGTATCAATGGTCAAGGTTAAGCTTAGCCTTCATTGTCCAACCTAGTCCCAAGCCTGGCCTGTGCCTAAGCCTGATAGAGAGAGAATTTCAGGTTAGTCTTCTTCTTTCTATATTTCAATTTCAAAAAATTCCAAAAACCCTCTTGGAGAGAGCACGGCAGTTTTAGGTTATCTTTCTATATATTTCATTTTTCAGAAATTCCAAAAACCCTCCTATAGAGAGTGCAGCAAAGTCAGATTCATCTTCTTTCTACATTTCAATTTTTTCAGAAATTCAAGAAACCCTCTTATAAAGAGTGCCGGTCCATCTTCTTTCTACATTTCAGATTTCAGAAATTCTGAAAACTCTCCTATGTTTAGAAGAGTTAGGTTCATCCTTCTTTTTTTTCTACATTTCATATTTCAAAATGTTTAGAAACCTTCCAATTTATATAAAAAAAAAAAAAAAAAGTTTATATTATCAAACACATCATTCTGTTAGACCATCTGTTAGGATCCGACGGAAAATCATATCCATCTAAGGAAACAAAAGCCCTAGCTATATCTATTACAAAGAAGAGATAAAACCTTCTAAATCACATAACAGCAATGAGGTTCTGCGATAAATACTCAAATAAGATTCATCAAAAGAATTAAGGGTGAGGCCCACTATTTGGCCCGGGCCGGGCTCACGGGCTTGTAGAAATATAAGTCCAAGCCTGGCCCGATTTTAAAATGAGCTTGAATATTTAGCCTGAGCCAAACCCTCGGGCCTGATACTCCAGCCCAAGCCTGGTCCATTGACACCCTTAGATGTGTGTGAGTATGTGCATGTTAAAATTAAAAAATAAAAAGGTGTTGGATTAGGTGAAATTGATGGATAGAGTTTCAACCTGAGGTCATGGGTTCGAGTAACCATTGTAGTGAAATCCTACTATGGAGTATAAATATTGATCATGCCAGCTTAGGACACATACAAAGAAGACAATGACGATCAGCATAGGCCGCTACTTGCTTTTACATATTCTATGTTCGCATATTAGATTTTCAAATGATGCTTGTTTGTAGGTTAAACTTTTATGCTCCTTTGAGTTTTCTTTTAATAGGACAGCCAAACTCGACAACCATCGAATAATCAAACAACCATTCACATGTAAAATCCTTTCAAAGACATGAGTAAAACACTACACAACAATATTTAAGAGGGGGATTACACCTATAATGACATGAAGATACATGTGTAGCACTACGCAACATGTGAACGAATTACAAACATAACTGATAACAATGGCCCAATAAAAAAGAAACGAAAAATGAAAGTCTGAAATGTTAGTGAGAATAGGCTTGGAGGTGGGTTCGTTGGATGTCAAGGTACACCATAAAAGGAGAACAACAAGGATGGGTTAGTATGAATGGGCAAGGAAAAAGTGATTGGTTTGGGAGAACAACAACCTAGGGATGGGTTGGCATGAATAGCAGTCGGAGATTGGGTAGGTATTGTGGTGGTGTGAGAAAGACTTCCAAAGATGACAAGAGCAACATGATGAAGGCGGGTGACAGGATGGGGAAGAGATAGGGCCAACGTATCGAGGTGAAGATACTGCAACGAGGATGAAGATGTAGTGAAATTGGATATTGGTTGGGGGTTTGATGTAGAGGTCATCAGAGAAGAAAATGATGTAATTGGGGACGAAGCAGCGATAGATTTAGAACTAGTGGGAATATATCAAATGCAAACAAGGTTTGTAGACGGTGGTCAATGAGCAGTGAGTTTGTGAAGTGGCAGATTAGGACAAGGTGTGGATCAGGTTGCAATAGATCATGAAGGTTCCGGGATTGAGGTGAGTCTCAGGAGGTTTGAATGTTGCATTTAAATATGATAGAAGCAGGTCGGTTGTGTTTTTTTTTTTTTCGGGGGGTCCAAATGCAAGGAAATTTTGGCATATTTCGAAAATTCAATTCTCATATATTAATTCCAAGATGCCCGTTGCAATAATTTCATATTTTTTAGATTTGAAAAAAAAAAAAAACATTCATAGAGGGTTGAAATCCTATCCTATACAATTAAAACCATGAAACGATTTTTCCATGAAGAGTCGATGTAGATCTTCTATGTTAAGAGGTATCTCCTCGATCTATCACAAGTGGAGGAGTTGAGAGGGTCGTCGTCTACGCTTTTGGTATGAGTCCTCTCTCTCTCTCTCTCTCTCTGGAACAGATGTCTCTTTGTGATATGTTATGCACCATTGTGAAAACTGTATCATGTGTATTTCACTCGTAAAGACAAGAATATATAGAAGAAGAGAGAGATCTTTAAGAGATGTTTGCATCATACATGATTCCATCCTTATGTATAATTATGTAAAACTGTATATGTATAATTATGCACCCATGATATGTAAAACTGTATATTTATAATTATGCACGTTAAGGGTAAATAGGCCCCAACTTGGCGAAGGATGGGATCGACCAAGTCCAGGTCGATTCGGATGAATCTAAGCCCGAGCGTTAAACCCATGGGACAGATGGTGGTGAGTGTGGGTGAGGACTGGCACAGGACTGTTTCCCTAAAACATGGGCAAAAAGACTATCTCAGCTCATGGGCTGGATCTGACCCACCCAATTGAACACCAGGCATATCTGAGACCACCCATTCTAGTGTTGCTGTAATGATTATATCATCTCCACAGCTGAAAATAATCGCTGTATCCTCGAGATTTGAGCACGTACAAGCTGGGCCTTAAGGCTCTCACCACTACTGAGCTACTAATACAAGTCTGACTTTGGACTCGATAGAAGCATCCTGATATTTTAAGGCTCATGGCCCAAACAAGGCATGAGCCCGAAATTGGTTGGGATTAATGTTGACAGCAGCTTCCCTGACAATTTTTTTAAAAAAAAAAAAAAAAAAGAAAAAAAAGAGGCAGCTTCCCATCCAAACCTTTTCCAATGTTGTGCCTACTCTAGTTTTAGATCTACATCATTTTCGGTGAATGAATGTGGGCTCCACAGAGCCTTTGTTGCAGGCATGCCTGATTTAAATTGACAAAAAAAAAATGACCTCGATTGAAGGGGGGGGGGGGGGGGGTCAAGGACCTGCCATTTTCCCTTTAAAATCCAAAAGTTTAGGCCCTTCTTTTTCACCAACTGCAGAGCTAAAATTGCATAAACGCCTGCTCACGTTGTCCATGGTAGAGATAAAGAGAGAAAAATGCTCCAGTGCTCACGAAGAACTTAATACTTCTCCTAGTAGCATATGTTCACTTGGATAGTTCAATCGCTTGATCTGAACTATTTAGTCAGAACACCTTCCAAAAAATCATCATCGATGTGAAGATCTAATCTATTATGCTTGATTTGACCTTATTTTCCATAGATACCGCTTTTTGGAGCCATGGACAGGATGGCTATGATTGTTATTTGGAATCATAGGCAATCCATAATGGGCCCTAACAAAATATGGATCAAATTGTTGATTGGATCCATTTTGTGTAAACAATATTGACTGTCCATATCAAAGGCTGATGATCAAATGGTTAAGAAGCCCATGAAGTGTGCGGATTCGTATATGGATTAAGCATCCAATGCAAGTAGGAGCATTATGGCTTTGATGTTTATGTAAAATCCACCCCATTTTAACTGTAGGACCTCAAAATCAGCTAAGTCCATTATTCACGCGGGCCACAAGAAGGGAAACAGTAACACTCACCCTCTAAACTGTTTCCTTTTGTATAGCCCACCTGAGTCAAGGGAGGGCCTGATTCTTTTGTCTCGAGACCTATATTTTAGCTTTGCATCTCTCAGTTGGAGTGGATTTCATATAATCATCACAATTGGCCCTAAAAAAGTTAATTGTGATCGTACCCTCAACCGTTTCCTTCTCATGACCGACCTGAATCATAGACCAGGTTTTCCTTCTCATGACCCACCTGAATCATAGACCAGGTTGATTTATGGGCCCTACAGTTAAAATAAGATAACGCATCTGGTGATGGGAGTGGATTTCACTAAAACATCACAATTGGGGCCATCGATTCTTGACGTTATACCTACTACTTTTCATGTTGGCATAATACATGGTAATCCATGATAATGGGGCTTGCAATCACACCTGGAAATTCAAAAGGCCTGAAGCGAGGAATCCATTTACTATCACATAGACCATCCCAAACACCCTTTTTTGCTTTTACCATTTCCATTTCCATGCTACCAAACAAGAATTGGCGATTTAGGTAACATTGGTTCAAATTCCCCAGACCCACCAGCATTGAGAAGGAGAGGACTGTGGAGCCGATATCGTTGATAATAATTCCTCCCATACATGATTCTAATGGAGTTGGAATAATCTTTACTCCATCATTATAGTGCCATTTATGTTTGGGAATTCTCTTTACTGCATGCACAAAAGTTTGCTTAGGCATACCTAGTTCATTTCACGTGTAATGAGCACTTTGTTCAGAAAGAAACAGCAACTAATAATAATAATAATAAAGAAAAAACAAAAACCCCCACCTAATGCCCAAACCAAAACAAGAACAGCTCAAGTGCAGGGACCACTGCCAGGCTGCTGCTGAGATGGACCGCAAAGGCCTTCCTCGACATGAAACAAAGGATTCTCAGGTCAGGAACCTCCTCCCCCACGTCAGCTAACCTCCAAGGATTAAGCACCACCAGTAAAAACCAATTATTTGAGTCTCATACAATGGTTATGGTGCTCAGCTTCAGCTCCACAACCAGCATAACCAGCTTCATCTCCCATGCATTATTGCCACTGCTGTATTACAACAATAACATTGATATCAGCAGGGGCTATTCTCCGTTGCCTAACCTCCAGTGTCACCTCCCAAGCATTTCAACGCTTGTCATTCCGATGTCCACAAGACTAAGTGGAACTTCAAGCATCTTCCGAATTGTTCCATCAAAGAATAAAACAGACTTAAGTTTTTAAGCCACTTCGATCGGACATCTCAAGATCAAAAGGAGAAAGACATGGAGAGAAGATAAACAGACTTGAGTAGGCATTATCCTCCTACAAAGAGAGGATTTTAGACTTCTGCATAGCTGGTATCCTCTGGCATTTCTCAATCACACCATCTCAAATCCCCAGCCCCAAGCTCCAATGGCAACAGGAGTAACCAGAAGGTAAGGAAATCCGCAACCCCAAATGTTATTTCCTGGGAAATGGACTAGATGGCACTGCTGCTCATATTGATTCCCACAATGCTGCTCTTTTTCATGTTCATCAGCAACCCAGACACCATTTTGAAAATGAATAGAGTATCTCTGAAACTGCAAGCATCCCTCAGAGATCCATCCCCAAATAAAACTGTATCATCCACCATACTTGACATGGTAACATTGATGGTCAGGCTACCTGCATGCATACCCTTAAAAAGCTGAGCTTGGGAACCCATATGAAGAGAACCAAAGAGGTTGAGCATTGCTGCCCAATATCCCTCACCAACGAGAACCAAAAAGATTTGCATTCTAGGCACCTTCGCTTCAAGGCATGTAAAGATATTCAATGCCTTCCTCTACTTTTACAATCAAGAGCATCCTTATAGAACCAAGTTATTCTCATCCTCTGCCTATTTCACACTCACACTTACAGCTACCCTCACCCAATTTTTTTAGCTTGGTTTCCGTTCGTAAGTGGATTAAGTAAAGGAAGCTTCAATCTGGCATTATTAGGACATGTTTTAGTTTCTTTCTTTTTTACAAGGAAAATATTTTAATAAGAGAGAACAAGAAAATTATAAAATATGACCTCTAGAACATTACATCAAAGTAAAGCTGAAAGTCGGGCAGGTTGGGTTGGGTTGGTGCTCAACCCTAGCCCAACCCAAGGTTCTTATACCTCAGCCCTAACTCATCCCAACCCAACCTCGGGCTGGGAATTCTCAACCCAAGCCCAACCCAAGCGGGCTCGGTCGGGTTGGTGGGGTGGATACATGCTATATTTTAATTATTACATTAGTCTATATTTCAATACACGTTTTATTTTTTGTACCTATGATTTTATTAATTATATATGTAGTTATTTATTATAAAGAAATTCATTTTTTCTAAACAAAAAAGCTAAAATACAGGACAACTGCTCCTTTAAAAGTCATGTTGTGTAGCACGCAATCTATTTGGGAGAGTTAAATCCGCCATATCTTGGTAGCTTGAGTCATCGCAAATGGCGTGGACCAATTAGACCCGACAACACTGGAATTTCTTGTGCCTTCAACACAAACGATCCGTACTCAATTATAATTTATAACTTATATATATCGATTGGGTTTAGGTTGGGTCGGGCAACCCGAGACCTCAACCCAAGCCCGACCCAAGTTTTATCGGATTGGTGTTTATATAGCCCAAGCTCGAGACCAAATCCAAAACATCTTGCCTGAGCCCAACCCAATGTCAGGTCAGTCACGGGTCGGTCAGGTTGAACCCGCCCAACTTTCAGCCCTACATCAAAGGGAGGAAAATCCAACTGATAATGATGGTGCGGAGGGAGCAACCAGCAGAGACCGCCCCACAGTCGGACAATCAATGTTATGGAAATCTAAAACCACCTCAAAATAACCCGCAAATCATCATGGTGTTTCATTTATCAAAAAAAATTAAAAAATTAAAACTGTTCATGGGTTTCAAGAAAGTGAAGTCATCAAATACCCCTTGACACACTTACAACTATAGCATGCAGAATTTAGTACTAATCTGATACATAGAACATGTGTATGTGCGAATGCTGAAATATAAATATACATTTTTGTTATATGTGCTGTATAGGATATAATCAGCGAGGCATACCTGTTCCAAATTCCATCATACAAGCACAAAGTCTAAGATGATTCTTTTTTTTAATTGGTAGAAAAAATATTATTTTTTATTTATTTATTGTTTTTTGAAGAGTAACACGTAATTTTATAAAGGAATATCCAAGATGGCACAAAAATTACAACCTAAGCCAAAAAGAAGAAGAAGAGGAGGAGGAAGAAGAAAACGACAAAAAGAAAAATTACAATCTTGCACAGGTTTGATACAAGAAGCCCACTCAAGAACAAAAAAGACAGGCCTTCAAGAAAACATCCTCCACCTAAAGGGACTCATTACAGAAGCATCTCCCATTTCTCTTTCCAAATAACCCATAAGAAGGTTAGAAGAACCAATCTCCACAAAACTGTAGTATTTCTTACTAGCCCCATCCCATGCCAAATCAAGAATAAATCCCCCACTAACTCGAACATCACGCAAGGCATGTTGAAGATTCTACACACTAGCCTAGCAAATGGACAATGAATGAAGAGATGATCTACTGTCTCGGCATCCACCATGCACATAATGTATACATTAGGCAACACCATTGACCATCTTTGGAGGTTGTCAATGGTGAGAACTCTTCATCTCCCAGATAGCCATCCTTGGCCATGACCACACTCGAACTGTCCTCTTCCAAGTGCCGCAATAAGCCATAGGAGCAGCAAACCAAAAAGCAACCAGATTTTGCCTTTAACCAAAGCATTTTGTCCCCTTCATCCCTCACTGGCTTGCAAAGTTTAAGACAATCAAGGAGCCTCACAAACTTCACCTCTTCATCCTTCATGTTCCTACGGCATGGAAGAGAGCAACCACAGCATTGCCTAAGAATAGCAACTTGATACCATAATGTTCCTCTCCAAGGACAGATGAGCTATTACAGGAACACATTTGAGCAGGGATTTTCCAATCCACACGTCTTCCCAAAAGCGAATTCTCTCCCCAGTCCCAATAGCAAAGCCAATCCCCGTGCTAAACATATACTTGATTCTAGATATCCCTTTCCAAATCCATGAGAGGCTCTAATATAGAGAAGAATCAATACGGTCCTGTGCCAAAGAAAATCTTCCTCAATCCCGAATCGCCACAACCATTTTCCCAAAAGAGCTAGGTTCATCTTTCCTAGGTCCCTTATCCAGCCCCTCCCTCCCTCCCTCCCTCCCTCCTTCCCTCCTCATATAGCCTACACACCTCTTTCCAACCCACAAGGTGGAACCTTTTTTAGTCATCCACTCCCTTCCATAAGAAATTACGCCTCAGCTTTTCCAACCTCTCCAAGACCGATTTTGGGCACCCGAATAAGGACATGAAATATAATAGGAGATTGACAATGCTGCTTTAATAAAGGTGCTACAAACGCCTAAGGAGATGTACCAAGATTTCTAATTAAAGAGCTTCCTTTCTTCCCAATGCAAAGGGGGAGCCCAAGTAGAGGGGAAAGCCCCTACCCTACATCTAAAGATCGATGTCATCCACTCGACTTCCTCCTTTGACAATACGCACCCCCAACATTCACTTTTTGCAATACTCATCCTCAAACCCGAAACTACTTCAAAACATAAAACAATCATCCTTAACTTATCCACCATAGATTCACTTGCTTCACCGAAAAAAAAAAAAGCACGGTATCATCAGCGAACTACAGATGGGAGATAGGAGCACTTGCCCTGCTCAGCTTGAATCCGCAAACGATACCTACCTCTTGACCTTTAGCTAGCATCCTACCTAGGATCTTCACCACCACAACAAACAGAAAGGGGGGAAGGAGGATCTCCCTGATAAATACCCCTTGACGAGCTAAAAGAAGCCTTTAGGGCATTTACCAAAACTGGAAATTTGGCCAACCAGACACTCCCTCATCCACCCTCCACTTTAACCCGCAACCCATTCGACCCATCAGGTAATCCAAGAATTTCCAATTGACATGATCATACATCTTCTTGATGTCCAGCTTGTACACTAACCCATTTTGTGCATTCCTTGTAACAGGAGTCGACGCACTCATGAGTTATTAACGTGCTATCCAAAAGTTGCCTGCTTGCGTTAAAGCGACTTGGTTTTAGTATATAACCAGGTCTAAACTGGCCTAAACTTGAGCGTTGACGTTTTTGCAAGGATCATATAAGTCCCCCCAACCAAGCTAATCGATCTGAAGTTTTTCAAGCTATCCACCTCATATACCTTTGGGATAACAGTGATGAAGCAAGCTCCCAACTCCATCAATAGATGACACCTCTCACGAAATTCCACCATAAAGTCCACGACATCACTCTTTACCACCTCCCAAGAATCTTAGGAGAAGGCCATAGAGTCGCCATCCGAGCCTAGAACCTTATCCGTCCCCATTGATTCCACTGCTACATTGATTTCATCCTCTGAAAATAGCTTCTCCAATGAGGCCGCCTCAATATCAGAGAGGCCTTCAAAACTCTTAAATGATCTAGAGTAGGACTCTCCCCCCCATCATCAAAGAGGAGATTTGTAGTTGTAGACCACCTCAGAGCATACATGATCTTTCTCTTCAACCCTTCTACCCTCCATCACACTCCCAACCTTGCCAGTTCTTGCCCGTGTACTAGCCAAAAATAAAAATAAAAATTGCCCCTCATTAAACCATGTTACCCTCAACCTTTGCCTCCATTTAATCTCTTCCTCCTTTAGCCGGTTTGAATAGTCTTGCACTGCATAACCCTCCACCTCAAAGGACCTCCACCACTCCGAGATTTGATTCAAGAAACCCACCACTTCCAACCGTGTGAGCTCGACCTAAAAGGTTTCAGGTCCCAGCTCTCCACCACACCATCCAACATGAGAGGACCAGTGGTTTAAGGTTAATCTTGGGAGCCCTCTCAGGGAAACCATCAGAAATTTAGCATCCCAATCAGCCGATACCAAGAAACGATCTAATCTGGACAATATTGGACAGTTCTGACTATTCTTATATGTAAATTTCCTGTCAATCATTGGTAGATCAATCAACTCTTGCAGGCAGACCCACTTGAAGAAGTCCCGTATGCTTCGAGTGATAGCCCCCCCACCAGATTTCTCAAAAGAAAATCTACTAACATTGAATCCCCACCCATGCACCAAAGAAGATCAAACCTGTTGCGAAATGAAGTGAGCTCGGACCAAAAAAAAAAAAACTCTGGTATCCCAGGCCAAAGTTGATGGCCACCCAATCTTTACAAGAGATCCCCCACAAATATTCCATCAGCTTCCTATCGACAACCTGCAACTTTGTCTCTTAGAGTGTCACTAACTGGACCTGTCGACCACCAAAGATCCATTTTCAAACATCACCCAAAATATATCATAGCTTTTGAACCTATCGACCACGTGATACATGTTACTTTTTTTGAAAATTTCAGTCCTAAAAAGAAAGGAACAACAGGATCTTTCAGGATGCCCGGATTTCTTTAGAAGCTCTCAAAGAGAAAATTTGTGGATTGATTACTGAATGGGAAGCCTCTGCATCTAGGTGGTGATCTTTTTTCAAGGACAAAGTTGTGTTATGGGATTTTGCATAGGATTGTATCGCTTTCCTGGTTAAACTCATTTAACTGGTTGTGCCAGTGGGTTCTTGTCCGTTGTCTGTCTTATTTTGGCCTTTTGGAGCTGTCTCCTTGATCTTTGGATCTTTTTTAATGAAATACTGTTATTTGTTACCAAAAAAAAAAAAAATCCATTCTCTCCTTCCACATGGCCGACATAATTGCTAAGAAAAAAAAAATCCCAAGCAACCTACACTTTCATCCCGGGACCTGTGCTCCACTCCTCCAATAGCACGGCCATTGCTCCAGGCATCATCCATCAGTGTCTAAATAAGCAGAAGCACCATCAACAAATGTTGAATCAAAATGGGCAGTGAAAGAAACGATGCCCCACACTTTTTGCATTCCTCAAACACATACACATGCATTTAGAATAACTATTGTTATCTAAGAAAGATGGGTAGATCATCAACAGGCTACCAGAAAAATTTTCCAGAGCTTTAAGGCTTCCATATTTCGCCTTCTAGTTAAAAAAAGACACTCTCCAGCAGGCCCAATCAACAAACCAGCTCCTCTTCCTCCCTAAGGTTCCTTCTAAATGTCAGGCCCATACAATAATTTCCAATCTCACCACCAATCCTCCCAAAATCAAACTACCATTTCGTTTTCACTCTTAAAAAACGCAATGCCTTGCATAGATGGATTTTTATACCTTGAGAATGGATTCCCAAATCGCTGATCCCCTACACCTTGAGGACCAGGTAGTAGCCCTAGTATCTTCCCGAGTCTCATATTTTGCTAATATCACCTCTTCCGTAGTGTACCATGATCTTCTCCACAACCACTAACTCAAGAAGGCTTGACTCATAATTTTCGACAACTTAATCCTACTCCAACTGAACTAGGCTTGCAAATCTCTTACCATTCCAAATCTATCATTTTCCTCCATCCTGATCCATAGAAATCCCTTCACAACCGTTTCATCTATTAATGACACTCATGGGCAACTGGAATGGAAGTCTAAAATGGATATTTTCTTTTGTCATATGCTGAAAATATATTAGCAGTATAGCACCAAGACACATATCAACGTAACATAAATTTCATGATGAGGCGTGATCAAAGTACATGCTTGCACCATACAACTAGACTTGAAACTCGGCCAAGTCAACTTGACTCAACTTCAAGCCAAGTCAATACAAAAGCTGATTGTGATGAGCGCCTCAACCTTGACTAGGAGTAACTCACCAAGCCAAGTCAACATGACTTGCGACGACTTGAACCGAGTCACTCACTTTGGAAGCATTTCTTTATAAAAAGTAAGAGGCAGATTTTGAACCCAAGACCTCAAGAGGGACCGGTGCCTCTAACCAGCAAGGCAAGCATTGTATGTTTGCTTTTTCTTCCATTATTGTTATATTTTACCAGTGCACAACTATATAAAATATTATAGATATATTAACTTAATTATTAAATGTTCAGTAAATACTCATCCAAGTCTACAAGTAAACCCAATGCGGTTGGACATCAAGTTGAGTCAGTTTTCAACTTTTTGAACTATGGTTAGAAACTTAGAACTGGGGGGAAGGCCAAACAAAAATGAAGCTCTTTCAACATACTTGGACAAACAGGTAGATGTGACCAGTTTAAAACACAAGCGCCAAAGCGAAAAAATAGATGAAATGAAGAAGAATGCTCCCGGTTTAGTCCACCTTAACAAGCAGGGTAGCTGGTCCAATTAGCCAGATTCCAGAGAAAACCAAACCATCACACATCCATCCTCCAGTCAGAATGGACTGAAGCAACTAACTGGTATGCTCTCACAACACTAGCACCTAATTGAGTAATCAACTCCATTTTAGTATTTACTAATTACGTTTGAGAAGAGTGACTAGCTTATATTGGACTCATATCAGATTCACTCAGCCAACAGCAACTATGAACAACAGCAATAAGGCTCTCTTAGGCACTGATATAGATTACAGAACCACAGATGACCTCTTCTTCCTAGAATTTTGCCAAAGCATTTTATAAAGCAAAAAAGAGGGCATGAACTGAGAAGGGTTTCTTGAAGAAGCGCCAAAATTTCAAGGCAAAAGTTTAATGTATAAGAACAGAATCAATATTCCATACTCCATACCATAAAATAAACAATTCAGACACAGTTATCAGTATAGAAACTGTACACTCCAAGATAAGGAACGCATAGTTTGTCAAAGAACAAACTCCTCAAGCCTGCTATGAAGAACATAAAGGAGCGCAAGACGGATAAAACTCAGGATGGGAACAATCCAGGTAGCACATCACTGAAACTACAACCAGCATACATGCTCTGAAAACACTAAATATCCATATTACAAACAAAATAGTCAATGCGAAAATTCCTGTTACAGTATAAATTTTATTAACGAACCTAGTTCAGCCTCCTCCTCTTGCGTGCATGATGAACTCCACCATCTACGTCTAAAGAACCAGAGGCACCATTCCTTCTTCTTCTTCTTAGGGAACGAGAAGATCCCGCGCCATTCAGTTCAGCAGAAGCATCGAGAGCTTCAACATCTCGTTGTATCACAGCCATCGTGCTTGACGCAGAAGCCTGATCTGCCGCAGAGGTTGCTCCTCGTGTACCTTGACCATGCAGAGGCTCGGGATTCTGAGGATTGGCTGATGCAGAAGCACCGGAATGATTGACATTGTTGGCTGTCCTCTCAAGAAAACTAGAAACCCGGGCACTTATGGCAGCAAATCCATCGGCACTGGGGAGGCTATAAAGAGCAAATCGGTGCCAAAAATCAATTCTATCACGCAAAAGGGCACTTCTGTGCCCTACATGAGTCCCGTCGACATGTGAATTACCATTTTGGGAGCTTCCAGGATCGGTGGCATTTCTAGATGAGCCACTAGCCCCCAAGTTCAACCCATTTTCTGAACTCCCCTCCCTCTGGAACTGCTGAGCAGCCATCAGCCTAGTGAGCACCCTACGACTAGGACCATCGAATATTCCAGGCTGACTTGACTCTTGGCCATCCAATCTATTTCCGTTCCGTATCTCTTCATCCAAAATGCGTCTCCATGAGCTGAATTGTTCCCCCAATCTTCTTGAAAGCGGCCTGGGATGCCGTTGCCTCAAACTCTCGAGCCTATGCCCATGGGGTCTTGGGGGCACCTTCAAACTCGAATCCCCATCTTCCCCGCCCTTCTTCTTGGCCGCGGTTTCAGTACTCCCCCGGCCGTAAATAGGCGTGATATTCGAATCTGTTACCTCCCCTTTGCACACCGGGCATTCTTTATGATCACAGTGGACATGCAGCCACTGATACAAACACGGCCAACAAAATAAATGACCACAAGAAGTGACAACCGGATCCCTAGCCATATCCAAACAAACATTGCACTCAAAGTTAGCTGCAGCGCTACCCTGCTCCTCCTTTTCCTCTTCTGAATCTTTAGCAATAAGACTCTCAACACTCACTTTATGAGTCGTGGAGGTTCCCACAGATCTGTCAGTGGTCATGATGTCTTGAAGAAGGCGATCCTCCATTGTTAAGGAAGGTGTGCCGAAATCAGGTTCAGCCCTGTATGGAACTGTTGATCTGAACCTCCTAATTGGCCAACGACGACTAGACTCAATCAATCTCCGCAACCGAACTTCTGGGTATCGAAAGAGCTCCCGTTGCGAAGGACCATCCTGGGACAAAGGTTCACCGGTTTGCATGGTTGCTTCATAAAGACTGACGGCAACAGCAGGCAGTGGGCTTCCACCATTGGGGCGATCATCGTGGACTTGTGGGGTTAGAGACACCGGAACATACGGTGGAGAGTATGGTACATGTGAATCAGCATCCTCGAGGACCAAAGCATCAACAGCTTGTGAGGATGGTGGTGCCCGCGGTGACATTGGAGCATATGATGGCGAGTATGGCACGTGCTCAACACGGTTGCTACCTCCCTCTATGACAGGCCCAATGATGTCTTCCGCAGCTGGTGAGACAGGATAATACAATGGAGAGTACGGGGCATGCCCAACTGGGTCACTAACAACCGGGCCCAGAGGTTCAACCCCAGTTCGATCTGTGGTTGGGGAGACGGGAATGTGAGATGGCAAGTGCGGGCAGTACTCAAGACGGGAGTTACCGGTGGGTTCTGGACTGTTCTGCGCCAACGATGGTGGGACCAACCCATAGGACGGAAGGGATGGAGTGTATGGCGCATGGTCAAAACGGGGAATTTGAGGTTCCTCAGTAGGGTCCAAAGGTTCGATCGGTGGCAAGTTGGGTGTATACGAAGCATGGGTCGGCGAGTACGGAGCATGAGAATCCGACGCAGGCAGAAAACCAGACATCTGGTTTGAACCGGTTTCTTCAGCTGACAACGGTATCGAAGCTAGGGCGAGATCTGAGCCGAGATCTGACCCGCGGCGAATCGGCGAGCGTGGCAGACCTAGGTATAGATTCAGATCCATTCTCTTCCTTCTTTTTTCATTCTAGAAAGCCCTAATTCATCATGAAATCAAGACCCGAGTTAGGGTTTCAGTTCTTTTTTCCTTTTTCAGGATTGCTGGTTTTCACAAACCTAGTGATAGATTTAACGGTTATGATGCATCATGATCTGAAATCTGGGGTTTTGGGTTTTCTTGGGTAGGTGTAAGGAATGGGAAAAGGAAAAACCCTAGAAATTGATATTGAGATTGAAATGGAAACTGTAACTTAAATCAAACCCAATTCAATACAAGATCTGATGAAGGAAAGAATATCTGTTTGAGGATTCAAATACCTGAGGAAAGATCATCGCAAGATGATTCTGTGTATTTTCAGAGGCTCTGATGCATCCTCTCGTCGATGGAGAGAGACAGAGAGAGAGAGAGAGATTAGATGCCCAAAAGGAGGGATATAGTCTGCATATAGAGAAATGGTACGCGTCCCACGACTTTGCAAGTATACACGCGTTTGCGTTTCTGACAAATAAGAGCCACGTGTCGGAAATCCAGACCATTAATATTCTGTGTACGCCGTCAAAAGAAAGGGAACTCCCCACATGTTTCTGTACGATCCCAATGGGGACTTCTTTTGTTTGAATGTGAACAATCTTTGTATTTTTCTTCTTAACTGTCTATCAGTGGGCCAGAAATCAAATGCTAATTAGTCTTATAAGGAAGATATATGATTGATATTACATCTGAAGTTGTATAAAATAATCCAATGGTCTGAAAACCGAACCATGGGCCCCAATTATCCTATCAGGTGACGCGTATGCACGTTGTAAAGATACGTACCACGTATCATACAATTACTCCGTATACATTTTACTTTTGTCGCGATTGTTATTTACACCCCTATAGTTGTTAGTTACACCCCAATTCAATCATCAGTTGGGGTGGGACTAACAACTTCAAGGGTGGGAATTGCATATTCGGCTCCTATGCGTCGAATCATATGATACACGAGCCGCTTCGTAGCACCGATTAAATCGGTTTTCATTACTGTAACTGAGCCCAAGATCCGGTAATCCAAATCATTGCTATGTTATGGCCTACCATGGATGGGCCTTGACTCAAAAATCCACCGAATTGGAAGATTCCATCTACCAATCTATGAATTTTTCAGTTGAATTGGACTGTCGCTGTATTTCTCTTCTTAATCGTCAAATCTGTCGGACTCAAATCAGACGTCTACGATTGTCTTATTTAATTTTTTTAAAATTTTTCAGTCCATCCATGGTGGAATGTATGGAAGGAAGGGTCTGGATTACTGAATCATTTACCTAACTTTCCAAATTTTGGAAACCCACGTATACTGTTCAAGACATAGGTCACGTATTGTACAGTTCTTTTTCCTTCTTGACTTCCATTTTGGAGGCTGCGAAAGCCTTTCGCATGAAGTTCCTGCACTGGAAACCTAAGTGGGCCCCATCCTGATGTTTGTGAGAAATCTATCCCGTTCATCCATTTTGTGAGCTTAATTTAGGGCTTGAGACAAAAAGTGAGCAGGATCAATGACTCAAGTGGACCGCATTAAAGGAAAAGGTGGGTAGGGAAATTCCAACTGTTGAAAGTTCCCTGGTGTCGACAGTTATGTTTACATGCCATCCATACCGTTCATAACGTCATTCCTACTGGGATGAACTTAAAACAGAAATATTATCCTGATTCAACACTTCCGTGTCCCATAAATATTTCAACTGTGTACGTTCAATCCTCATGTTTTCAGCACATTTGAGTATTAGATCCCGTTCATTTTTGGTTCCACGCCCTAAAATGATCTCAAAAAGCGGATGGACAGGGTTGATTTCTCACAAACATCGCGGTGGGCCCCACCTAAGTTTCGAGCGCAGGAAATTCCTGCAAAAGGCTTTCGCAGGAAATCCGCGTAATCGGCGAAGTGTGAGTAGCGTGCTAACTTCTGGTACGGATCAGGTGGCGTTGAACAGGGAACGGATTGGCTACTCCCCCTGGCACCAGCCAATGGCTGATGGTCGGTGCTCTGTGGGCCCCACCATGATGTATGTGTTTCATCCATGTTGTCCATCTATTTTGAAAGATCATTTTAAAGTACTAGACCAAAAACGAGATATATCCCAATCTCAAGTGGACCACATTAGAGGAAACAGTGTTGAATAAGTTTCAACCATTAAAAACATTTTGGGGGCCATAAAAGCTTTGTATCAAGCTGATTTTTGTTTTTTACCTTCATCTGGGCCTGTATGACCTAATCAACAGATTGGATATCAAATAAACAGTAAATTGAACCTTAAGAGGATTTTAATAGTGGATATCCAATCACTACTTTTTTCATGTGGTGTGGAACACCTGATATTTATATACCTATAATTTTTGGTCTTAATTACTAAAATGATCTTTAAAAACGGATGAACGGAATGGATGAAACACATACATCATGGTAGATCCCACAGAGCACCGACCACCAGCCACAGGGCAGGTGCGGGGTAGTAGCCAATCCGTTTCCCGTTGAACACACCACCCCCCACCGGTTGTACGGTGATTTGTTTGGCGTTGTGGGGCCCACCTTGATGTGTGTTTTTTATATCCACGCAGTCCGTCCGTTTTTGGAAACTGGAACAAACAAACAAACGGACCACTTGATCTTTGAATGTGCTTCAAGTTCATTACTTAAAATGAGATGAAAAAAAACGAATGGACGGCGTGGATATTAAAAATATACATTAAGGTGGACCCTACAGAGCCCAACACATCACCGCACCACCGCTGGGATGCTGTCGGCAACACCACCTGATCTGCGTCCTTACCTCCGCTGGACGAGACTCCTATGTTAGTTTTGCTTCATTTAGAAAATGGTGGTGACTTGTCCTTCTCACACGTGGGGCTGATGTACAGTTATCCGAACCATCCAAATTGCTTGTCCTATTACGGATGGATAATATTTCTAAAATCACACTTACTAAGAGATCCTATCCATTCAAACTAACGCTATGAGTTAGAAGTAAAAAGTCGGTCATTGATATTATCCTCTCAGTGCGACTTTTCTGATATAGTCCGCTCATAGTTGGTACAGATATTTGGACGGTCTCTCTTCCGAAAATTTTTGCCATGTGTACGTTCAAAGAGGGACGCGGACTCCCCGCGGAATCCTTTCCCCAGAGGTTCCTGAGCTGGGAACCTAGGTCGGGCCAAAAATGAACGGTATCCAATGTACAAGTGGACCAAAAACGTGATGATTGGCCGTCCACAGTAGAAATATTTGTGGGGCCATCAAAGTTTTGAATCATGCTAATATTTACGTTTCCAGTTCATCCCAATAGGAATGACGTTATTAACAGCATGGATGACATGTAAAAGTTACTGTCGAACCGAAGAAAGTTTCAATGGTAGGAATTTCTCTAACCACCTTTTCCTTTCATACGGCTTATTTGGGTCTTTGATGCTGCTCACTTTTGAACTTATATCCTAAAATGAGTCACAAAACGTATAAACGGAGTAGATTCCTGACAAATATCACGGTGGGCCCCACCTAATTTTCCAGCGCAGGAAGCAGGAAATCCGCGTCCTTCTCACCACCATTTTTAATACCGGATAGAGAACGTAAAAGAGTCGATTTAGCTTTTGTGGTGAATGACGGTACGAATTCTTTCGAACGCACACCGGCGCACGTTAGGTGGAAGGCGTTCGCAAGGAAACGGAGTACTCCAGGAAGGAAAGTCACGTACTCAGAAGGACGCAGTTGCGTCCTGCCCTTCCCGAGACGGACACACGGACAATCGATCCCCCGGTGGAGGACAATCGATCCTTGACCGTGGGGTCCACGTATTTTGCCTTACATCTACGCCGTACGTCCATTTTGACGGTTCATTTTATAAAATGATCCAAAAATGAAGTGGATCCAAATCTCAGGTAGAAAAACGCTACAGAAAACTGTGGTGATTGGACATCAGAAACTTCGTGTGAGCCATAAAAGTTTTTATTATAAAAACAACTTTCATTAAATCCAATCTACTACTTAAGAAATTTGGACTCCATTGGAAATTGAATACATGTATCATATATAAAACATAATAAGTATTTTGATGGGTATTATAAAGTTTAATTTCAAGCAAAAGTTATGACTAGAAACGGGATTAGGATTCCAAATCAAGTTTATGATCAAAGTTGGGGTTCAAGTTTGGTAATATATTCAACCAATGCTAAAAACATTTTATTTCATATAATTTTTAAACAATAAATATAATATGGAAAGATAATCTTACGCATGTGGTGCATGTGTAAGCTAAAGTATTGAAACATGAGGTACATGACTTGTAAATTAATGGTGGTACATATGGGGTAATAAAATATGAAAGTTAGCATATGTGACACATATTTGGGGCAGTTGAAGGACGGTTGTGCATGTGGAGCACTGTCCATGAGCACGTTAATAGATGTGGCTCGCATGTAGTATTTGAAGATTGAATATGACACATGAGGGTCTCTAGTCTTGCCCCAGTGGTACTCACATGAGTTTCAACACTAGAACAAGGGTTGAGTACTCATAAGTGGTGAAATCCCACTATGGTGTGAGTGTGTGGAAAAAAAAAAAAAAATTTGATAGCAGCACATGTGATATATTTGCACAGCACAGGGTACGCCATCCATCTATATTGACAAACCATTTTAAGGCATGAGCCCCAGAAGCAAATCTTATGTAGTCCCAAGAAGTTTTCAAGGGTAGGCTTTCAATTCCCACTACTTTATGTGGTGTAGTCCACTTAGCCTTCGATATGCCTCCTTTTTTAGGTCATGCCCTATGATTATTTGTCAAAATAGATGGATTGCATGGATGAAACATATACATCATAAGGGGCCGATAGAGCCCTTGATAGGACCATCCGTCTCTAGCTAGGTCCAAGTGGGGATAGTACCCAATTGGTGTCTTACAAAATACATGTACATAACTTTAGCTTTTACTACATCCAAATAAGATTTAAAGATAATTTCATTATAAAAGTAAAATTAAAAACAACTGAAATTTCAAAAATTAAATCTCACAATATAATAATAATAATAATAATATTGCTTGAGGAAATTCGACAATGTTCAATGTAATCTACCCCACAATTTAGATGATTGTGACCTCAAAACCATGCTCTATAATGCCCAAGGTTTCACTAATTTTCACTAATAGACCTTTTTTTTTCTTAACAACCATTAATAGACCCATTAAGCAATGAAATTAGGGTAACTTTTGATTTATGATCCGGTGCTTTGCTAAGCCCACACGTGTATACAAGTTGGCTAATGCACTTGCAACCTTATTTGCTAATAGTGGTAGACAAGAGAAACATCTAATCTATTCATGAGTTGGATCTCATCGTGTAAAGGCCACTGCCCAAATATAAGGTGGTACATTCAGTGGTCTTTCTATGACCAGTGTTTCAGATATGGCCCTCGATTCCACTGTGGTTGTGTTTATATGCGATGTTCCATCCGTCTCGAGTTCATTTCTGGTCGTCTCCTCCAATAGAAAAGAAGCATGTTATATTATTACTTAAGAACTAAATTCTTCCACATCTCATGTTATTCTAGTTGGCTAGGTTGGTATAGCCTGAAAGCCAGAAGGTAGTATGAATACCATATTGCAATGGAACACGACCAGTAACAATGTCCCGAACACAATTCCTTCCTTTAGACATTGTCCCCTAGTGTCGCTACATTTATTTCCATATTAAGGTCTTTGACTTGCTTAACGCTTTCGTCGGTTGCAAGGTTGGTAGATGCGTTCACTGGTGAGATAACTTGCAGTGATTCAGCAATTGTTACTAATTTATTTACCAGTCATTCATCCCTTAGGAAGCATTCGTCACTAAAATAATATGATAAATTACCGCAACTAAATTCATCGTTTGGACTGGCCGATCAATCGGACTGTCCAAAAATATTGGAATCATGGTCACATAACATAGGAGATAGGACTGCCCCCACTGTGTTTACAGCTATTGGTTCTTCGGACACGGGAATTCTCTAGAATGGTTGTAGTTGGTTTACTTTCGGCCGAGGCAGATCTGTGAATTCTCTATAATGGTTGCAGTTGGTCATGATCCACTCGTTGAGGTTCGATAACTAGTGGTGGATCGGGGCCAAATCGGTTCAGTCCCTCTTGGAATAAAGGGTTCCTAGGAAATTATTGAAGGTTATATCCTCTTGGTAATCCTTGATTTCAATTTTCATGTATGAAATTTCTAGCATCTCGCTCTGGTCATCTAAGTTCGTCGGGAGGCGAAATATTTTGTATATCCTAAACTGTAAATGGTGGTGGGTTCCTCCATGGATGAGGCATAGGTGGCAGTTGAGTTGCATTATCGATATAATTTCCTTCAACATTATATTGTATTATCGATGGCATTTGTTCGGTCATCATAATCGTTAATCGATGTATGGCATCAATGTAAGACCCATATCCAAGTCCGTACCGTTCCTTAAGCTTCCGCGGTCCTTCCGGTAGAATTCTGGTAATCTTCAACTCGTATCCGACGTTTACTCACGATCCTAAACTAGGTCCCACATACCAATGTCGGCTTGAATTGAAACATGTACCTTGGCGACCGCGCCGTCGTCGCGGTTCCAACGCCACGACTCGCGCACTGATCTGATACCCGGGTCAGAAGATGTGGGCTCGCGTTCAATTCGAAGAAAACGCCGCACGTTGCAAATTTTGAGGAAATTTCTACAATGTGTCTCATTAATTAATCAATCACTCATGTCAAGTATAAGTCAAGTATAAGCCATACCCAAATACAAGCAACCCATCTCTCCCATTCCCAAACTCAACTCTTCCTCTCTCTTCACCCGTCCTTTTCTTACAACCCATCACTCAACCCATCACCCATCCTTATCATCCCATCACTTCTCTCTCTCCCTCATTTTTCAAAATTCTCTCAAGCAACATCCCACATCCAAGCTTCCTCTCTCCCAAACAACAAGTGTGGCTCACCCTTTTATCTCTTATCTCCACCATCAAAACCCCATCAACCACCATCAAAAGTGTAGGCAAGGGGCTAAAGAGGCTAAGGAACCAAGGAAAAGGCTTAGAGGTGGGTGATCCACCGTTATTTCTTATTTTAGGGCCCACTTGTCGGTGGGACCCACTTTGATGTATGTAATGTATCCATAAGGGGCCCATAGTGGCGGGGTCCCTTTATCACCGTCTCTCTCTCTCTCTCTCTCTCTCTCTCTCTCTCTCTCTCTCTTTCTCTTTCTTTTGAATGATGTCATGTGGCCACCACGGCAAGACGATCTTGACCGTCCGATCGTGAGGCCCACCTTGCAACGGGACCATTTGATGGTTAAGATGAAGGAAAAACACAAGTATCAGATTGATTCAAATCAGGTGAGCCACGTTTATGTGGGACCCACCTTGATTAAATGTAGGCCATGTACATGTGGGGCCCACCATGATGTCATGTTTATCCATGCCGTCCAGCGTCCCTAGACACTAGACGTGAAAGCAGTAGGGGCGACTAACATGGAGTGCGTGTACTGACATGGGTGTGTACTAACAAGCTAATATATATATATATATATATATATATATATATATATATATATATATATATATATATATATATATATATATATATATATATATTGAGCCTTTGGGGTGGGTTGCTTATGCAAGCCTCACCTTGATGCATGCACTTAATCCAAGCCGTCCATCCTTTTCCTCAGATCAGTTTAGGAGTTGACCCGAAAAATTAACTGAATCTGATTTCCTGGCGGCCCATAGCGTTGAGAATAACATTCTTTACTGTTGAAATACACCTTGATACTTCTGCACACAGAAATATACCCAATATTGGGCTTGATAGGTTTGTATGGAGCCATGGAAACCAATGGCCGGGTCTGATTTCCCTGATGCGAACCCCACCTAGGAAATTCCTCAGAAACACTTAATTTAAAAAAAAAAAATTAAGCTACAGCAGCAGTAGCGTCTGCTGCTACCGTCAGAGGTGTGCCGTGGGCGTTAACAAGGCTGGGTCTGTAGATCCCAACCATGGGCCCTACCGTGACATGTGATGTATATCCACACCATGCATTGGGTGGGCCCCCTTCTGACTATGGGCCACCCCAAAAATCAACTGTACTTGGGACTCAGGTGGTCCACACAGCAAGAAATAGTGTGATTGAACGGCTGCCATTGAAACTTTTTATTGGGCAGCAGAAGTTTTGGGATCACTATGAAATCTGTTTTTCCTTTTCATCCAGGTACGTGTGACCTTATCAATGGTTTGGGTGGAAAATAAACATTACAATGGGCCCCAGGTCAGTGTGACCTTATCAACTGGTTGGGTGAAAAACAAACATTATGGTGGGCCCCAGGTCTGTATGACCTTGTGAACAGGATGGGTGGAAAATAAACATTTCGGTGGGCCCCAGATCTGTGTGACCTTACCCATAGGTTGGGTGGAAAATAAACATTATGGTGGGCCCCACATGGGACCCACTTATGTATGTATTGTATCCACACCTTTCATCAGTGTGGACCTCCACCACGAGGTACGTGATTTATCTATGTCGTCCATCCCTATGGGACCTACCATGATGCATGTGTTACATCCAAACCGTCCAACCTTTGGCAAGCTCATTTTTTAAGGTTTGAGACTAAAAATAAGGTAGATCTAGGATCAGGTGGACCACATTATAGAAAATAGTGGGTTCGAACGTCCACCATTAAACCCTTAAAAATTTTAATGGTGAAAATCCTTATCACCACTTATATTTGGGTGTGGCCCATTTGATATACGTGTGACCCATTGTTGAGGCCCACCTTGATTTGTATAAGGCCCATGTTGCGAGGCCCATTGTGATGTATGCAAGGCACATGGGTTATGGCCCATTGCAATGTACGTAAGGCCCATTGGCGCGGCCCATTAATACAGCCCACTTGACAAATATAAGGCCCATGTGAATAGGCCCATCTTGATGTAGTTGTGGCCCATCTTGATATATACAAGACCCATGTACATGAGGCCCATTTAATGTAATGGAGGCCCATAGGTCAAGCCCCAGTGGGATGTACATGAGGCCCATTATGACGTGATTTCACCATGGTTTATGTGTTGACCTTTATAGCGGGCTATGCCTTGGGAGCAATGATGGTTTGACGTCTACATTGTAAGGATAATGCTGGTTAAATGTCCGCATTGTCACTCTTTCTAAGGCTCTTTCTAAGGCCCATACTTGTAGTGTGTAGGCCGTCTAGGCCCATCTTCGCTATGCATAGAGTCCATCACTATATAACATGCTTAGTATAGATCCATGATTTATGATCATACGCATCATATGTATGCTTGATATGAGGAGTGACTGATCATAGCATATGCCCTCGGGTAGATTGTTTATGGGCTCCCTGATATGCGGAGTTGCCCTTCATGATCGTGCGGTATGCGCAGGAATTATTGCATGTCTGGTAGAGTGATTCATGTACTTGCATTTATGTGATTATGATTATTGTATGCCCTAGTGACATCAGGGCCATAGCCTCCACAGACACATCGTGGATGACTGGATTAGATACTGAAAATACTGTTTCTAGCATCAGGGCGTCATAGATGTCCCTGGGTGAAAATCTCTAAACCCGATGGTACTAGAGGCTGACTCCAATGTCGAGACCGAGTGGATACACGAGCGCGCGAGGGCCGTATACCAATAGGTCGCGTCTCCCACTGTGTCGTGGTCGGTTGAAAATGGGTGTGACCTTACCCGCCTGAGTGAGGGGGCAATTTCTAGGTTAGGTTTAATCAGCTTGAGGAATGGGTCTGTTATTGACGAGTCGGGCCCGATATTGGCAGGCGGATAGTAAGGTCTCTTCCACTCTCCCAGCTGTGTGTTCGGATAGGGGTGGTAAGCTGGCGTAGAGTATACTAGACCCCGGTGATTATCCAGAATGAGAACTATACTGATATATGATGATGATTAGCATGCTTGAACTGCATCTCGCATCGCATAGCCTTGGTATGGCTGATTACATTCATGTACCCATCAACATGATTCCGCATTTCTCTGACCTTGCATTCTAAGCATGCCTATATTGCGCACACACTTACACCACCCTCTAAGCTTTCTATAAGCTTATGCATGATTGATGCGTGCAGGTGACGCCAGGACGAAACCGTAGCCTTGTCGCAGTTAGAGTGTGCAGCTGAGCTTTTAGAGTTTCAGTTATTATCATTATCTTGTATTTCCCTTCATACGCACTGTATTCAAAGTTTTTTATTATAGTGAATTTTGTGATGGTGTTCTTGTGGTTATTGTTCGTGGGTTATGCTTATGGTTATGCTTATACTGAATGAAAATCATGCTTGAAATTCTCCTTGTAGGATCCAAGGATCGGAACCTAGTGTGTAGATGCCGAGAGCCGATAATGGGGTACTACGGAGGCTGTCGGCGCCGGATTCGGCGATCGAAAATTTTGTGAACCCGGTTTTCGAGTTTGGGGCATGACAATCAATCTGGTTAGCCATATACTTTTCAGTATTCTTAGATTAAATACATAATTACTCAACTTTGGCTCTTCAATATTCCTGGACATGCTAAATACTTAGTTGTATATTTCGAAGCACAACCGTTATCTCTTTTGGAAGAACAGTCCGAGAGGTCAATGTCCATTCCCGATCCCTAATACTGAGCGTTGGATTATTCTTCAGATTCAACACTTCAAGAGCTACTTGAAATGGCACGTCTTTGATCGGAGGTGGTGCGGTTGGTATGGAGGGCTTGATCGCAATGATTCGAGTACTTCTTCTATTCATAATTCTGATTGGCAAATATAAGCCTGTAAATTAGAGACAAAGTCCCATTGGGCGTACCGAAAATTGGTGCTGCTTAGTTTTCAGCAGTTAGAATGCAGGCGTGCTGTAATTGAATTTGCGGCTTGATTCAAACCAAACAACTATGACCCTAAGCGTCAAGATAGGCAGACACGTGGTGTATGACCGAGATCTAATGAGATTGATCACCTATTCAACCACTCACTCAATGTGTAAACAGGATCGGTTGATATTCAAAGGGTGAGGTTCGTCCTCTGATGATGGGCTACACTTTTGCCCTCCTTAACAAAGGGTTTTTCAGTACAGATAAAACATAAATGAGAAAAAGATTCTTACAATCGGTTACGGAGAATAGTTGTGAATGCCTTTCCAAGTGAAGAACTAAATCCAACATGCGAGCGTAGACTCAAATTATAGCTAAAATTATTAATTATTTAATTAATGTTATGTATTACAATACGGAATGTAAACAATAAGCTGAAAGTAAAGAAGCACACCATGAAATGTAATTGACTTGGCAGAAAAAGTAAAAAATTACGCTAAAGAATGTAATTGACTTATAATTGAAATGTAATGCCCTGGAAATCGGGGGTCGTGCATACACTCGACTTCCGAGTTTCCGGGGTCACTTATAATAGATTTCGTTAATATACGCTTAAATCAAGTTTAAATGCGCAGCCTGAAATTTTCTGGAACATGAAGCACAACCACACAAGTCTACTGAAAAGGAAGAGATCTAGTATTTATACAAGTCCAAAACATAAATGGGTCGCACAAGGCGTTGCCCAACAAAAACTGTAAAAGAATAATATGTTAAAAAAGAATAGAGCTAAGCCCACTCTCAGCGATCCAAATCCTGCCTATCAAGCCGATGGAGAACCGCCCATCAGCTGGAAGTAAGACAGCTCGTCCTCCTCCTCGAGGTTCCCACCGCCAGGATCCTCATACTCAACATCACATGCATCTAAGGAAGAGTCTGGTTGGTGTTTTAAAACACCGTCCCAGAGTGAGAGTGAGTGATCAACTCAATGGGTGCTATCAATCTTAAGTTGTAACGAGCATCAGTTATATTATGAATTTAATGAAAAGTAATCATTCATAAATACCTAACTATTCTTATTAATGCGCATGCATGATAGAATGTATGATGCATGCCCTCACCATAACACTCCCTCGAGCGACTCCATCTAACGATTGCGTATGACCAACACTTCCTCAGAGCGACCTCAACTGCCGAGTCGTCATCCTAACTAGTGCGATGCAATGCGATCGTGTTAGCCGAGTTCTTAGTTAAGTTCATTCATCCCGCAAGTTAGAGAATCCGATACACCCCACGTATCAATGCCCTTAACTAGTTGCGAGGCCAAGACCCCCCAACGTGTGAGGCCAAGACCCCGCGATCCTTGATCCTGTCGGGTTCCCCATCCCCGACTTCAAGCACATAAGGAGTGCCGAGAAGAAGGGATCGCTCGCAGTCATTACGGGGAGACGCGTCACCCCAGCGTAGGCCGACAGCTCGAATACAGTGTCTCATTCCACCATGCTCAGCTCACGAAGAGGTGGATCAGTTTCAAATGGTTAGCAACGGGCTACAATGGTTGTAGGGTGTTTCAGGTTCCATACATATGTGAGCAAACAAAGTTGGTCAGTAAGTAAGCTAGACCGCACGAGTCAGGCGAACACGTGACAAGTGACATCAGGTAGAAGGGACCCATGTAGTCGAACTACTGCCACCCGTACACACCCGCCCAAACCCACGGGTCAAGTCCTAGCATAGTCCTACCGATGGGGCTACCGTTTCTCCTCATGTTCCTGACCAACCCAAGGGTGTAATGGTGATTTATAACATGTCAACTATCCAGATTATCAATTAACATATCAATATCATGTTTTCATGCATCTCAATCATACGAATCAAATACTCTTAACAAGTAAGTTATCATTATCATGTAACAAAGTGCATGTGAGTTGTGTGGGTTTATGAGAAAGTTAAGCACTTCCTTCATCTTAAGGACTCATATGCACAAGGGTAATGAATCATACATACTATGAAGCAACATCAATGGAAAAATCAAACAAGGCATAAGCATGTAATCATCCATACACAAATTATGTGAGAGACAAGAACAACATCATATGAGAACCAAACATGACAAGTACATGGTAGGAAAGGCAACAACATTCTATAACTATTTCATGTGAATCGATAGGATCAAGGGTAGGGTCCTTCCTAGGTTTGTCTAGATTCTCTAAATGCATCATTCAAGCAATCAAAATTATTAGACTCATATCATAATTGGTGCTAGGCCAACTAAGAGCAATAGTCCGCACCTATGAATCGTTGGAGACTTGGAAAACGACCTAGGAATGAGGGCTTTGAGGTCGATCGGTTGGAATCCCTAAAGCAAGCACTTGCATGTTAAAGATCCAAGCCAAACCCTTCTCAACACATGGGTTTCAAGAAAAATAGATGAGGGATTTACCTAAACGATCAACGAGACGAATGTGCGGTCGTGGAGGAGGGTTTCTTCTTGGAGAAGAGGTAGGGAGTTGTAAGGTTTGATTTCCTTCAGCCCCACCTCGATCTAAGGTCCACCTAGCTCTCCTTCACACTCTCTTTCTCTCATCCTTGCTCTTTTACTCTCTTTACTCATTGGTGGTTGTAGTAAAGGAGGGAGTTATGAGAGAGCTAGGGTTTTATTTCCTGGACTTGGGCCATTTGACCTTAAGTTTCCTTAAATGCCCACAATAGCCCTCCAGGACTCCATATTGGATTAGGGGTAGCTCTAACACCCCCTTGGCCACCAAATTTAGTGGGTAGATGTCTCATGGCCCGATGAGGGGTCATGCAATGTTTGGGAACAAATGGATGAACGGATATGGGATTTCATCGTACGGTTTCGATTCTTTAGATGGCCCTGTGGGATCCATTCCGGTGATTGTAGTGGTTCTGATGGCCCTCTAGCCCTGAAACTCATAGGATATGTGCTCCATGGCCCGATGAAGGGTTATGCAAAATTTGGGAACAATCGGATATGGGGTTTGGTCGTACGGGTCCGATTTACGATCAACGGTCACCGTGCCACGATCGGGTCCCAGATTTTGTGGACGGGCGTAGGAAAATACATTAGACCTTCACCGTAAAATTTGAAGAAATTCGACGGCTGAAATGTCTTACATTTCAGTTTTATTTACAAGTGTCAAATTTCAATTCGGGCCTTGGTGGGTTGCGTCTAGCAAGTGCCATCGGAACAGTATGGATAATTAATTTTTGGGTGTCCACTGAGTCCGTGGTCCGTGATGGACCACAAGCCCAATGAGATCATCAGTTCCCTAAATTTTTAGATTTTTCTGACCCTCCTCGGTCGTTGGGTGGCCCACACGGGCTGTTGTTAAGTGTAAACAGGCTATCTAGCTTGACGGCCCGCACTTGGTTCGATCATGATCAGACCGATCTACTCTAATGGGCTAAATCTAAGTTAATTAACTTGTGATACCCCACCACGAGTACTTTGAATGAATGATCCTGCGGTAAATCTTACGTGTACGCCTCAGGACATTATTCAAGTTGAACAGGTTGTTACATGAAAAGATAATTGAAAAATAATTTTTGGTTTTGATTGGGTTGGTATGAAATGATATCTTCCTACTGAATCCCTTTAATATTTATAACCATAATCAGACTATCTAAATGTTTCGAGAGTTACTATAACTATTCAGCATTACTTGTTTCTTTGTTTCTTTTTTTTGTCATCTTTCCTGTAATAACTCATTCACAAGTGTTCTTCTACCGACCATTTAAACAACAACGCAGTTTTACTTGATACATTCCTGCTGTGTTACCAGGAAATTCTCCAAACGTATTTATACGTATTGTCAAAGACACCACGTGGATCTAACTTACCTTGATTGGTTCTAACGAGGAATGAGAACCACACGATCCTCTCAGTGCGACTTTTCTGATATAGTCAGCTCATAGTTAGTACAGATATTTCGATGGTCTCTATCCAGATAAATTTTGCCGTGTGTACGTTTGAAGAGCCACCACCATTTGTAATACTGCATGAAGAGCAACAAAAAGTCCATTTAACTTTTGTTTGGTGGTAACTGATGGTACGGATTCTTTAGAACGCACACCAGCGCACGTTAGATTAAAGGCGTTCGCGAGGAGACGAAATACTCCAGAAAGGAAAGTCTCGTGCGTTGCGTCCTGCTCTTGCCGAGACGGACAGGCGAACAGACGGATCCCCGGATCCACCAAGGTTAGTGTATCCTTGACCGTGGGGCCCACCATGTTGTATTTTCCTTACATCCCCGCCGTACCTCCATTTTGCCAGTTCATTTTAAGGAACGACCCGAAAAATGAAGCTGATCCAAATCTCAGGCGGAAAAACACCACAGGATATTGCGATGATTGACCATTAAATCCTTCTTGTGGGCCATAAAAATTTTGGATAAATCTGATATTTGTGTTGTACCTTTATCCAGGACTTCGTGACCTTATCAACACGTTGGATGCCAAATAAACACTCTGGTAGTCCCCAAAAAGTTTTTAATAATACATATTCAATCACTGTTATTTAATGTGGCGTGGAATCGTACACAGTTTTTGGACAATGCCTTTGAATGAGCTGTCAAAATGAATAGGCAGCCTAGGTGTGAGGTCCATGCATCACAGTGCCCCACAGTTAGGGATCCACCGGAAGCGGATTGGCTGGTGTACCACACACCAGCTATATAGCTGCTATAGATACGTGTCTTACGAAGGCGCTCACTCTCCTCGATGTCTCAGTTGGACAAACGGTTCAAAGGAGATCAAAGTTACATACCCCACAATGATTTATTTATTATATCCACACTGGTCATTCATTTTTTTGAGATCATTTTAAAGCATTAGACAAAAAATAATCATATCCAAAGCTCAAGTGGACCACACCATAGATAGTAGTGGAGATAATGATTTTTACCCTTAAAAAATTCGTAGGGCCTACCATAACGTTAATTTTCCATCTAAGCTGTTAATAAGGTCATAAATACATGGATGAAGAGGAAAAACAAATTTTCATATTGATCTGAAACTTCAGTGACCCTGAAAAGGGTTTCAATGGTAGATGCTCAATTTCTCACTGCTTTTTGCAGTGTGGTCGAATTGATCTTTAGATCTGTCTTATTTTTCATCTCAAGCCTTAAGACGAGCTCGCCAAATGGATGGACGGTTTAGATATAATACATACCTCATGATGGAACCCAAAAAACATGCTGACAACAATACACCTGCTATATAGTTGGTGTGTGGTACACCAGCCGATCCACCAAGCTGCACCTAACTCGATCTAGGGCTATGTAGGGCCCACCGTGAAAACTTCCTAGGGCTAAAAAAAAAAGAGGCAGGTCCAAAGCTAAAGTGGGCCACACTATAAAAGTTGTGGTGATACCGATGCTATAAAATGGTCCAAAGCTAAAGTGGGCCATTGAAACCTTGGTGGAGTTCATAGTAATGTTTATTTGTCATCCAACCTCGAGGAAGGGAACACACAAGTATTTGCTTCATCAAAGCTTATGTGGCCCACAAGAAGTTTCAATGGTGAGGTTAAATCCCTACTGTGTGTGGTTCACTTGATTTGCCTTCCTTCCGCGTTTATGCCCTCAAACATTCCATCAAAATGGCTGCACGGAAGGGATAAAACACGTGCGTCACAAGTTTTAGATCAGCCTCGTTTTTTGTCACGTCCTAAATTAATCACGCAAAAATGGATGGACAGAGTGGATTTCTAACAAACATCATGGTGGGGCCCACCTAGCATCCCAGCGCAGGAACTTCGTCCGGAGCAGATTAGGTGATACGACGTGGCAGCATATCATTGGTAGGTAGATGCATGTCAGCGCCAATGATACGGCGCCACGTCTTACTCAGATGATCTCTGCTTCCTCGCAGAGCAAGAATGCAATAATAAAAGAAATCTTGTGAGACGTCTTGTAATTGGTCCCTTTCGACACACGAGTCAGAGAGACATGATCTCCAAAATAGAAACTCCGCTCGCAAGCGGTTGGGGTATCTGCATGACTGGAGCCTACATCAACAGCGCATTATGATTCGCCAGCTTCAATGAGACCGGTCAAGATTGTTGGCTTCAGGTAACGGGATGGCCAAAGGGACGGTTTGGATGCAACCAAAGTTGTGTCCATTAGAAGTTATCATGGACTTAGACTATGACTGGAAGCTTTGCAGACAGTAGGTAGAGATTTATACTGTAGTAATGTAAAATAGTGTAGATCTTGGAATCTTCCAAACTTCTCTGATGAGAGTCTCTGGAAGAAAAAGTAATGTAAATTATTTCTATTCCACTTTTTCTTTTTCTTTTTTTTTCTTTTTTTAAATAAAAATAAATATTATCCTTGCTAATTGTCAAATTTGAGGAACATATAATCTTTATTTGACTATAAAAACAACTTTCATTGAGTCCAAACGACTACTAAGGAAATTTGGACTCCATTCAAATTGAATACATGTATCATATATAAAACATAATGAGTATTTTGACGGGTCTTATAAAGTTTAATTTCAAGTAAAAATTATGTCTATAAAAGGGATTACGATTCCGAATCAAGTTTATGATCAAAGTTGGGGCTAAGTTTGGTAATATGTTCAACCAATGGCATAAATATAAAACTAAAATAAAAATTATATATTTAGGTACCAAATACAATATGGAAAGATAATCTGACGCATGTGGTGCATGTGTAGATTAAAATATTAAAACATGAGGTTGTTGAGACTCAAATATTGCATAATTTTTTCCATTTATATCTTGATTTTATGAACATAAATCATCTTAATATTTTATTTTACTTATGTATGTGTTGCAAGGTAAATTTAAGAGCTTAGATTGAAAAATAGTGCTAAAAAGTAAGAATTTGATGCTTAAAAATCACCAAGGCAAGGGATGGATCTTAGGAAACCAAGATTGAAGAATTCACATGCCAAAGATACAAGAAAACCAAGTTAGGAATGAAAAGAATCGAAGATTTGAAGTGAAGAATCCTGAAATCGTCTTGAAAAGTGTATTCTAAAGTTTTGAAGTCTATTTTGAAAAACTATGCAGCAGGAAATCTGTTTTAAACGTACTATGCAGCGAGAAGTCTATTTTGAAAAAAGACGTATATTTGAGGCGTTTTCTAAGGTTTTTCAACTTTGTACGAAAATTGGAGTTCCCTACCTGTAAATAGGGCTTCCTAGGGCATTGTAAAACATTATTCAAGGCATCTCAAAGCAAAATTTAGGATTTTTAAAGAGTTTTTAGTTTATTAAAGTTTTGTAAGTTGTTTTTTTAAAGATCTTTTCTATTTGTATTTTGTTCTTATTTATTTCTTGTTGCTTTTTATTTCTGTAATTTAATTATGTTTTTCTAAGTTCCCTCTAGCCCAAGTTAGAAGGGAAGCACATGGGTTTAATATTTCGTTAAGATCATGATGATTGATTATTTTAATGATGAGAAGAATGGTGTATGCATGTTATCTATTATTTAGATTTTGTTTTTTTATCCTCTTGTGAGATCCATATGTTTTCATCATATGAGATCCACATTGATGGATAGGCTTATCATAGATCAATCAGATTTCCTAGATTGGAGATGTTCTCAACCTGTTATATTTCTTTGATATTCATTATCCTATAGATATTGAATACTTAAAATCACTGGCGCTTGAGAATATATGTCAATGGTACAAATCTATGATTTTCTAATATTTTATATCACTTATTAAAATATTTAAACTGTTTTATTTTCTGATTAGGCTAACCATAGTGCTCAGATTCTAGTTGTGTTATCCAAGTCATCATGATTTTGGAACATTAACTTATGTATAGAACTTTGAAGCTTGGGTGTTATTTTATTCAGTTGAATTACATCCATTTAAAAATTTCAAAATCAAATCATCATATTAATTTTTATTACTTAGTTTGTTTTGCATTTGATTTTTTTTTCTTCTCACAATTCATCTCCCTGTGGGATCGACCCTGTATTCACGGGATACTACTTACGAACCTCTGCACTTGGAAGCAAGCAATCAGAGGTATATAAGCATAGCTTGTAGATTTTATTCATGCTAGAGATGGATGGTCTTGTCAGGAGCTTTGTGGGGCCATCATAATACATACATACATACATACATACATATATATATATATATATATGTATATAGACACACACACACACACACCCATGTTATCCATATATTTTCACAGATCATTTTAGGGCATGAGCCCTAAAAGGTGGCAATGGAAGCCTCAAGTGGACCAGACCACAAGAAGTAATGGGGATTGAACTCCTACAGTTGAAAACTTCCTAGGGCCCACCGTGATGTTTATTTGCAATCCAACATGTACTCCTAAGGTCACATATAGATGAAGGGAAAACATAAATATCAGCTTGATCCAAATCTTATATAATTCCAAGAAGTTTTCAATGGTAGACTTTCAATCCCCACTACTTCCCGTGGTGTGGTCTACTTTAGTCTTCAATTTGCCTCATTTTTTCGATCATGTCCTAAAATTAGTTGTCAAAATGGATGAACCACGTGGATAAAACATATACATCACGAAGGGCCCCGTTGAGCCCTTGACAGGACCATTCGTCTCTAGCTAGGTCCTGATGGCGATAGTCAGGGGTGTACATCGAGTCGAATCGAGTCGAGTGGTCCTCGAGCCTGACTGGCTAGCTCGGCTCAGTTCAATCAGCAGCTCGGACTAGCTCGGGCCGAGTTCAAGCCAAGATCGAGCCAAGTTCGCCATTGAGGCATTTCCACAAACACCTGAACCGCAACTTCAAAATCACACTGTTTTACAAACAGATGCAATGGTTTTACAGGTATTTTATCAAACACCTTCTAAGCAACATATAAACCAAGAAAAACAAAGAGAAAAAGGTTATTTGTTTCATGTACATACCATCCTTGCCACCAGCCACATTTCGACGAGTCATTTTATCAAATAGTTGGTGAGCAACGTCAATGGCAAAGTAACCGAGTTACCGAACTGGTTCGATCCGAGATCGATTCAAGCTGGATTTGATCCGAGTCGAGTCAAGCTGGGGCCTGCTCGAACTCGGCTCAAACTCATTTTCAAGCTCAAAAAATCAACTCAACTCGACTCGAACTCAGCTTCAAACTGAGTCGAATCGAGTTTTTTGGAGTCGAGTCGAGCGAGCTAACCAAGCTAGCTCGGTTCATGTACACCCCTAGCGATAGTACCCAATCCACGTCTTACACAATACATGTTGACACAATCTTTAAGGACAGTAAATTCTTACCTTTTCGACAAACTATCCTTAGTAATCATACTAATCTTGCCAATCAACCACACATGAGTCTTGACAAATTAAGGATAGAACTAGCACATATAGCTTGCTTCTGATGTACATATATAGGTTTAACTTTTGCTCCATCCAAACAAGATTTAAAGACAATTTCATTATAAAAGTAGAATTAACAATAACTGAAATTTCAAAAATCTCACAATATCATAATAATAATAATATTGCTTGATGAAATTCTAAGATGTTCAATGCAATCTACCCCACGATTTAGATGATCGTGACCTCAAAACCACGCTCTATAATGCCTAGGGTTTCACTAATTTCCATTAGTAGACCATTTTTTTCTTAACAACCATTAATAGACCCATTAAACAATGAAATTAGGGTAATTTTTTATTGATGATATGCTGCTTTGCTAAGCTCACACATGTATACAAGTCGGCTAATGCACTCACGACCTTATTTGCTAACGGTGGTAGACAGGAGAAACATCCAGTCCGTCCATCAGTTGGATCTCATCGTGTAAAGGCCACTGCCCAAATATAAAGCTGGTACATTTGGTGGCTGGGCAACTTCGGCTAATTTTTTATTTTTATTTTTCACAACTTACCTGGTGGACTAACCTGATTCTTGGTATAGGGAATCTACACAGCGACGGGAAAGGATTGGCTACTCCCCCTGACACCAGCCCCGTGGCTGGTGGTCGGTAATCTGTGGGCCCCACCATGATGTATGTATTTCATCCATTCCGTTCATCGGTTTTTAAAGATGATTATAGGACTATATTCAAAAAAAGAGAGGGATATAAATCTCAATTAGACCACACCACAGGAAAACAATAGTGATTAGATAGCCATCATTTAATTCCTACTAAGGCCCACTGTAATTTTTATTTGACATCCAATCTGTTTATTCGGTCATAAAGAACCAGATGAAGGAAAAAACAAAGATCAGCTTGATCCAATATTTTTATGGGCCCCAAAAAGTTTTTAATGGTTGACGTTCATTCAACACTGTTTCCGATAATGTGGTCCACTTGAGACTAGGAACAGCTCATTTTTTTCTACAATGCCATAAAATGATCTATAAAAATAGATGGACGGAATTGATGAAACACATACATCATGGTGGGGCCCACAGAGCACTGACCATCAGCCATTGGCTGGTGGCAGGGGGAGTAGCCAATCCGTTTCCCACAGCGACACCCTTCTTATGGATATTTTGGATATTGCACCCGTCCTCCATGCTAGCACATGGCATGTGGATTAAATGACTTGCACACACTTGTGGGCTTAGAAAAGCTCTTATGATACATATGAAGTGTGGCTCACTATTCATACGTTTAATTTAAAGAGATTTTTCCTATATGTAATCAAGACATCATGAAACCCCTAAAATACACCTGCTTTTCAAATTTTACTTTTCCACACTTTTAGGTGCAGGATTAAGGAGATTATATTTTTCAACGCCCTTGTATGACCAAATTGGAACGTGGGATTAGGTGATATGGAATTTCATTTCATATAATATAAATTCCATATTATGTTTAGAAATGTTGGGAAGGATTGGATTAATCCAAGTATCATATAATCAAATCCCAGCAGAAGATAGGGTGGGATTTATGGTAGATTTTGAAGTCCACTACATATGCAGGCCCGCATTGATGCATGTGTTTTGTCCATATTGTTGTCCGTCCATATGCTCCCTTTACACATGACAATCAAGTTATATATTCATACAGGTGACCGTCATTAGTTATGAAATCTGATTCATTGATTACAATTCTATCGTCAATGTCTCTCCCAAAAGAAGAATTTAATCCTGAACATGGGATTGGACGGTCAAAAGTATTCCCATACAAATAATCATTGCATAACAATGGTATTAATTTCACTTAATGCAATTGCATACCATTTATTCCCACATTCCAAACAAACCCTAAAGCCCTTGAATTATTTTTTTTTTCCAGTATTATGCGATCCCACGAAAACACTCATAACTCCCTCGTTACAGGTTAGATTGGAAATTGATCTTTCAAAAGTAAGCCCAAAGTGTCTAACGATGTAACTCACGTTGCTTGTACGGTCAGCACTGTGTGACTTGGATAAAAGTATCGAATATTCCTCATTACACCTCAAATCTTACTGATTTTGGGTTTATTGGAAAGACAATTCGATAAGCTTTCTAATGAGTCATAAAATTCCTCGATTGGGAACCATTTGATCTATAATCATCTTAGTCAAAGTGTACCTTTCATAGCATAAGTCTTATTTTACTTCTCTTTAACTTTCGAGTCAGATGATGATAGATCGAGCGGTTCCCAATCCAGGAGTTTTATAGTTCATTGGGAAGCTTATCGAATTAACTTTCCAATAAGGACAAGATCACTAAGATCTAAGATATAATAGGGGAGATCTAGCCTATTTTCCCAAGTTGTGCAATGTTAACCATGTAAGCAATGTGAGTTACGCCGTTAGAGACTTTGGGCTCACTTTTGAACAGCCAAACAGTCTTTAAAAGAGGTGATTTAGATTATATTTGAAAGTTTGTTAAATTATATTTCTAAGGAGCTCAAGATCGCCTCGATCAGGCCTATAACAAAGGAGTCGTGGGCGTTTTTGTGGGATCACATGATACTAAAAAAATTCACAATTACAAACAGTAAAAATTCGTAATCACGAGCAAGACAAATTTATGATCACGAGCCATAGAAATTATCAATCATGAGCAGTACAAATTCGCAATCATGAATAATATAAATTCATGACCACAATAAGTACAAATTCACGATCATGAGTAATACAAATTCCCAACCACAAGCAATGCAAAATTGTAAATATTTCCGGCATCGTGCAACCCATGAAAACACTTATAATTCTCTCATTATAAGTCAAATCGGGATGATCTTGTGTTCATTGGAAAAATAATTTAATAATCTTTCAACTATTATAAGAATCATCTCATTTGGATATTATTTGTGATGGGGTTTTCCTCCTCAATTCAAATGAGAGATAGTGCAGATCGAATGTTTTAAATCTTGTTTCACCGCGCTGCTCTACCGGTCGAGGCCTGCTCGACTCGAAGTCCAGCGACTAAGTTTTTTATTACTCGACTAGTCGAAGGTTTTGCAGATTGTGTCCGGATTTTGTGCAGACTACATAAATTTGAGGCGGTTTCGCAAAGATGAGGAAGGGAAGTTACCTAAAATATAAATAAGGGTCTCTAAGGCTATTCTAGAGTATGCTAAAGCGTTTTCATGACCAAAGTGAGAGAGAAAAGAGAGAAAGAGGAAGCTTGTGGAAGGGAGGATTCTACTCGTAGAGGTGATCTACTGCGCAGTCGATGTCTCAGCGCTTCTACGTCCTCGTGATCGGTGATATCTCTCAATTTTCATTATTCTTTTATTGTTCATCCACTCCTACATGAGCGAAAAATGTTTGATCCAAGCGGTGTGTGCTTGTGATCGGTTGTAACGTTCTACTTCATAGTGAATTGTTGTTCTAGACCAAGTCCCGTGGTTTTTACTTCTTGAAGGGTTTTCCACGTAAAATCTCTTGTGTCGTGTGGTTTGTGCTTTGATTTATTTCATTACGTTATTATATCCCATAATTCTAGTATTTTGAAAGACAAGATCTTAAAATTTTTGTGCAACGCTCCCAACAATTTGGTCATTCAAAAGTAGACTCAAAGTCTCTAAGGGCCTGTTTGGTTCGGCCTATCAGATGAGATTAGGTATTATGTTCAGATATCCAACAAAGCCATGTTTGGTATTGGAGATGATTTCGAGCTTCGGAAAAGGTGCGTATACCTCATCGATTGAAAAGTGATTTGGTGTATCCTTCTTGGATTTGCAATATCCAGTAAGGGAGAATAATTTTTAGAAAATTTTATATATACCCTCTCTCATTTCAATGAAATAAAGCATAGGCTATGGTGCTGATTCACCACCATTTTCAAAATGATGCCCCATCATCCGCCACACGTGTGGCAAGCATACGAAATTCGGGCCGTCTATATATTGATTGTTGTTTTGAATGGATCATATGAAATATAAATTGTTCCAATAGAGTTAACCAACCGATTGGAATTGAAAATATCATTGTCAATGGGACGTTTTCAATGGGCAATCTCATATGATTAAGATTGCCCAATCTGCCCAAATTTCTACCAATGCTCCATATTTAACGATCTGAATTTTCCTTTCGAGGATGAGAATAGTGGTCGACCATCACCACTATAGTCTAGGCCACAATAAAAAATAGAGTAAAACAGAGAAGAAGAATGAATATTATGTAATTCGTGAAAACGAATGAATATTATGTAATCCGTGAAACTATCCAAATGCATAGTCCTATATCGCATTTCTCTTCCAATCCTCCCTTCTTTGAAATTCAACCTCTAGAATCTCAAAGAAGAGATAAAAATTACAAAACCCAATTTCTCAATTGATCTCATCTTCTCTTTTCTTGCCTCCAATTCCCTCTATCTCTCTTCGGCATTTCATCAGCAATATACAAGGCGTCTAACCAAGCCATTCTCATTAGAAAGAAAGCGGCTCTTGAACCAACTTTTCTCTTAAAAGCACTTATGGCTTCCTAGGGTCGGCCTAAGAGAACCATACCCCATTGCAGCCATAGTAGATGTCAGCCTCGGCCTTTGGATCCCTTCGACGATCTTCTTTAGCTCCTTGAATTCATGCAATTGCCGAATTTCATCAACCCTGCCGACATATCTCCCCCCAGTAGAAACCCTCGGCTTGTTTGGATAGTGGTATTAAGTTGTATTAAATGGGATTGCATTATTAATCCCACTTTAAAATTAGGAATGACATATTTGGAAGGAGTGTGAGATGGGATTAAAATTAACTTTGTAGGCTTTAGAAAATGAGCCCTGTGTTGGAAAGTGTGAGATAGGATTTTACCAATCCCATGGATGATGGATTTTTGCTTCATCCATGTTCAATCCAAATGCAATTTGAAAGTAAATCCTAAGATTATTTTTTAATGCATACATTCCAAACATAGTATTAGAAAACATGGGATACACCCAATCCAGTCCAGGGACAATACCTTACACATGCATTTACTGTAACTTTTACAATTCCATGCACCTTAAACCCCCCTAATGTAGCCAGCCAAACAGGCCCTAAACGTGGTATGTGTTTGGATCACAATGCTGAAACTGTACATTCCAAATATGGAGATATGATTTGGTGTGTTGCTCCAATCCACTGATAATACCTAACATTAGCTAATTATGACTTCAAGCTAATTTTATCCCACCTAATATCACTTGATCACATGTACCTAACAAGCCCTAATGATATAATTCATATTACTTGCATGATCAACACAACACGACTTGGGTTAACGAACCAAATCTCCCTCATTGTCTTAGATTTTAATGATCTTTGACTTATTAGAAAGGTAATTAGATAAGTTTTTCAATAAATTACAAAACTCATTGATTGATACTAGAAAGTTATAGAAAAATGAGCTACGTAATAAGTACTTTGGGCCAACTTTTGAAATGTAAAAAAGGTCTCCAAATTAAATTATTTGAATTCTAGTTGGTCTAAAGCACGTTAAATTATCTTCTCATATCTAACTTATAACTAAGGAGTTACAAGTGTTTTTAGCAAATTCCATGATGCTGGTAAAATAAAAATTAAGAGCTTTCTAGAATAAAGGGCATTTTTGTCCTCGACAGACAAAAAATAAAATAAAAAATCAGAAAAAACGTGTTTCACACGACGGGAGAATATATTGGGACTGCATATCAAGTACCTTGCAAAGTAAGATGATTCATACATACGCACTTATGTATTGTACGCTTATAATGCACGTAAATTAAATTGGACCTTAAAAATCTTAGATCGCAATTCCAGATGGGTTTTAAACCAAAAATAAAATTAACTCAACATCCTAACGGGCAGATTGATGTACATCTAATAAACAGTTTATATGAAGATAATCAATGTTAAGCGTCAAGTAATCTTTGTCCATCATAATTCAAAAAGCATGATTTTGGGTATATGACCTATCTATAGTGGTCCCCACAATTTGGACCGTTTATACTTAGTCCCGTATATATAACACACGCAGTCAACTTTCCAGAAAGCCTCATGTGAGAGAGAAAGCGCGCTCCTTTTTTAAATGTTTCAAAGCAAAGGACTGAACAGTGAATGATGGTAGAGATGATGGAGACAGTGGGACCCCTGGAATACAGTGGACCCATCTCTCCATTGTCTACTTGGTAAGATTATGTATGGATTTGAACCATGAAGATAATAGGAACTACAGTAAATGAATGAGTCCGGATCCTCTGTTCTTGGCAAATGGGATTTTCTCATTTCATGCATTTTCATTGCGCCATGTCATCACCAATGACGTAAGCACTGATGCTTAAATGCAAACTGACGTCATCACTGACGGCATGGCCTAATAACTATAACACTGCAAAGAACAGAAAATCTCTGTTTGCCAAGAATAGAGAATCCGGATGCTGGATAGATTTGTCTCTAAAAATACACTAGGATAATAAATCACCGCCAATGTTGTCAAAATTGTTTTTCGTATAACAAATCAAATCGCAAATTATATAGTAAATTGTAAGATTTTTATGATTTTCTTTAAAATATGAAAAATATGGTATTACTTAAAAATTAAATGATTCTCATCTCATCTTCTTTTTTTTTCCAAACAAAAAATCTTAAAAAATATAGAAAGTTCCTTTAACAATTGTTGATGTTTCTTATTACCTTTCTTAAATGTAGAATGCCATTGGAAAAGCAGCATTTTACTTTGTAAACCCGTGAAAAAAAAATATAGTTTGAAATTTGAAATCCCAAACAGATTAAAAATGAGGACAGGATCCTGAAAAACAAATAATTCGTGGCACAAAACAACCCGATTTTGGGATCCAAAGCAAATGCAATCTGTCAGCCAAATAGGCCCAGTACATGGAACACCCTAACTGGTCAATGAATGCAACACAATTGGACGGTTTTAATGAGCATGACAAGGTCTGCACATTTGATTGGGCAAAGTAGTATGTTTAACATGGTCCAGTCGAATGGTTTTGCTCACCACACAAGGGCCATGTGCATGAGGAGATCAAGAGCAAAAGTCCAGTTCTGGTGGTCCCAGTGTCTAGCTCAGTTCAAGGAGGAGAAGCAGACACATCATTTTGTGATCAATGTCAATGAGCTGATGGGCTCCAACTTGGATGAAGATTCCCCACAATCACCCAGATTCAAGGCCCTTCCATCACTGCTCTATTTTTCATTTAATATGAATCCACCCAAATTCTAGACCATTAATTGAAGGTTGAGATCTTCTCCTTAACCAGCCAATTCTAGACCTTCAATTGAAGGTTGAGATCTTCCAATCTGGGAGCTTTTCAAGGCATGCCCCATCTAAGGTGGGCACCATCAAATCAATCAACAGTTTGGATATGCATGGAGGCCTGTCAGTCAGCAAAATATATTTCCTTGCAACTCACATGTACCACAAAACTAGAAGGCGAAAGTCAACTGGCCAACATCATAATTCATTAAAAAAGAAACGAAAAACCAACAACATCAATCAAAACAGAATGCAGAAAATGAAACCGCGCAACCGGACCAACATTGATATTCTGCATTTTATAATCCAAGTCGATTTTGCAGAGCTTCAATAAGGATGGGTTTGGATGCAGTGTCGAATTTAATTGCAATTGTTAGTCCTATGAAATGAAAATATCCAAATCATGAATCCCAATTCCCTTCACATTCATATCGAGTGCTCAGGCTCCAAACTGCAATTGCATCGAGTTAAATTTCAAAGTACCTACAAGTGTCGGAGTTACTTCCTCATTATGAATACTAGGAGACGTGACTAATTTGTGCTATTTCCTCATTATTCAACTGGATGTCTGTAATTCATCTCACTTGGGCATCCAAACATAACCTATAAGATGATTTAAGAAAAGGGGGGAAAAGAAGAAGAAATTTATCCCCTACCAGACCTCATAGCACTGCATCTTGCCACAGAAAAAGGAAAAAGGTTTGACCTCCCACATAAAGTCATAGTATTTCTATTTTAGTACAGAGCTTTCTCCTGCCTTTTTCATTGCTTGGCTTCGACAGTGATATCCTTGAGCTTCTCCTTCAATTCTCCAGTCTGTGAATGGATAGAAGATCATAGTCATCATAATAGCCTGGCCCAAGCTATTTGGGGACAGCTTCAACGGGACAGGAGATTAAACAAAGAAATGTTGAAAAAAACCAAATTAATATATAGAGCTTCGTCAAGCCCTTGTGCATCTATATCGCTGCCAAACTGGCAAGCATGTGGGACAACATCCAAGTGGTGTGCAGCTGGAGGGCCCCATTGTGTTCTAGGTGGCCTGCTTCAAACTCAGGAAGCACAGCTCAGCAGGTGGACCAAACGTGTATGAAAACAAAGGCAGTTCTTAAACAATCACCATCAGTCCACATTAAACATACACATGGCCTCCTGACGGTGTACCAACCCTGATTTTTTCGCCAGGTCATATCAACTGGGCACACCTGATGCCTGGCTCAGAAGCCCCGTATCAGTATTAGGCGACGGCACATAGAGGTGAGTGTGGGCATATAAACTCTTAAAATAATTTTACGAGAAATAACCTGGTGCATGTTGAGAATAATATCAGACCCTCCAATAAACTCTCCCTTTATGAATATTTGAGGAAATGTGGGCCAGTTGCTGCACCAATAAACAACCAGGCTTCAGATAAATATATTAAACTTGGCATGCAGTTTCTTTAAATGGATAACAGTAATTTTATTCAAGGGAGAAAACTGGAACAAGAACAAGAGTCCCCCATGCATATATCCAATTTAGAATACTTGCAGATCTGATCAAAGGGTCCGGGTTTTCAGTTAAGAAGAAGAAGATCAGAGTTTTACAGAGGAAGGGAAGACTGGTTGAGTTTATGGCAATGATCAATTTGCACTGTAATTTTCTGGGTTGTGAATGAATGAATGATATTTCCAGATCGGCTGCCACACTCCGCTGCTACCAACATGGCCCACACACGAGGCATGGACATTCATCAGGAAATCCCCACAGCACTTGTCCTATCCGCAAAATCAGGCTGGCCCACTCATCAGGTGAGTAACATGTGCACAGTGAATGTGTATTGTTGATTACAATTTTCTAACCTCCATTTATTCATGTGTGACATGCCTGATAATAGTCACCAGATCTTTGAGCTAGTGAAAATTAACCAATTGATTAGATGGTTAAGATTGTGCATCCACATCGTCTGCTCTACGAGTTGCACAGATGAGATCTGGACCATACATGCAATGGGTTCAAACTGAATGGGGAAAAATCATTTTGATAAGAAAATCCTGACCATTCAATCAATGGCGCATGCATTGACACTAAAAAAGAGGGTTCACATTCAATTGAAAAAAGGTTCGCAGGTTGGATGGCCGGTGTTGTCCTATAAATGCAATATTTTGGTTACTGGACAACCAATGATGGCGCCCAAGGAATGAATTCTCTGGATCCAATCCATGTTTGCTACATATACAAAAACCGATGAGGTGGCACGGTCACTCTTGTATCTCTAGAAGCATTTGATCAGTTCTCATTAGCCTGTCCATGGTCGTTCTAATTCTTGTTCTGGTAAATATTTCATAAATATGTGCAATTCTCCAAGTTGGGGTGCCTTTTGCATAATTAAAATCACTACAGGAGGATTTAACCACACCAATTTAGCTGCGCATCGACACTCGACGAATTTAAACATGGTATTGATCAAAGAAATTATATTGCAATGGCTTGAGTATTAATAATATACGACAAGAGTAGGTTCACCTGAATGATTTTACACCGTTTTTCAGATCATGGTCTTCCAATATGTTTCTGGCACTGATGGGAACACCTGCATGCAACATACATTATCTAAGAGTACAATAGCCTTGGGTTCTCATTTGTTTTTTGTAAAATAACAAATAAAGAATTGAGCGCAAAAAGATAACATGTAATACCAAGTTTACCAATTCAATTCCTAATCATGCTCTTAGTCCTGGGATGCTTAAGAAAAAACAGCTGGATAATAGGGATACACAAAAGGTTCTTTAGATTGTTCAACGATTCAGCTTATGTTGGATAACTTGTACATGCATGATGCACCTGACCTCGAAAACAACAGCTTATTTGCTAGAGAGTTGAAATAATAATTATACATCCTTAACATTCTTTCTTTTTCTTTTTCTTTTTGGAAAATTCGTGATTAATTAACATACTGCCAGTAATGTCAGAATTCAGGGCATCAGAACCCATATCGAAGTGTATAAACTATAGTGTATATGTTTGTAAGTTTACAGCAAGCTATTAATGAGGACACTCCACATTTTAAAAAGTCTGCCATGTAAGACACGTGATGGTGTTGGACACAATGACACAGCAGTTGGTAAAAAGCAGTCAGACTAGATGGGACAGTTTGGCTGGAGCTGAGCAAAATAAGACAGTTGTGTGACCAAAAACTGGGGTCATGATGTTCTTTACCCAAAAAAAAAAAAGAAAAAGAAAGAAAGAAAAAAAGAGAGGATAAAATGTAAGATGTGGTTGTTAGAAGCCAAACCTACAACCTTAAGTAGTGGAAGCGAACATCCAATCCACTGCACCGCAGGTGCTTTGCTATTAGCCTATTACATGCTTTATTGGAGGGAAGTTTAAAGTGTCGTGTTTGGAAGTTTCAAAATTTTGTAGTGATCTACAACTCTCTAGACACTCATCCTCAAGCACCAAACACAAATGCACCCTTGGCCAACTTGGCACAAGTCTGCAGGATCCAAGATTGACCATAAGGCGGTTCCCATGGTGCAGGTCCTGTATACTGCAAATATGGGTGGTCTGTTTGCAATGTGTTGGTTAAGGTCTCCACTTCCTACCATCTCTCGTCTGTTTGCAAGTGTGTTGGTTAAGGTCTCCACTTCCTACCATCTCTCTCAAGATACAAGTGGCATACGGCAATTCAGAGCAGGCAAATCATGGGTCTCGTCGTGGATGGAGCGTAGCCCAAAAATTTACAGAACATAAAGTCTTAAACAATTGCATTCACCTACCGTATTTTGATCTCTGCCCATTTTATTCTTAACCACCCATTTGATGGACACCAAACCAAAGGTGAGGATTTTTTGATCAATATTTATGCTCCATCCACAAAGATCCCCATGACATGAATGGTTCAGAGTGTGTTACATGTATGCCATGTGTAAGATGGATGAGGTACCAGCATTTTGAAATGAGGCAAGCTGACTCCCAATACTCCATCTTCAAGTGCCAAACACAATGCATCACACATGCCAACTTGGAAAATATAAACAAAATTGCACAGAATGTGCCAATGTGGAAAATTTGTGCAGGAGCCCAGATGCGTGCATGCCTGCTATTATGTGCAGTATGAAAGCTCGCTAATTAGGTAAACAACGCATGCAAGTTGAACGTAGGTCATTGCTTATCATCTTTCTACATTACTTTGCACGTGTATCCACCTGACAAACAGACCATCCAGATTTATGGTCTACGGACATGCACCACTGGGAACCACCTTATGACTGCCTTGGATCTTGAACATGTGTGCCAAGTTGCCCCGTGTGGTGCGTGTTGCGGCTACGTGGATATAGTAGCTGGATTCGGCATTCCTCTTTTGAAATGCAGTGAACTATCACCAGTCCCCTCCCTCCTCTCCCTCGTGGTGAGAAATCCCTATCTACAAATCAAAATGCATCAGACAGTGATATGCTCTCTCCATTGGGCATGCGTTAAGGGGTGGCTCCAACAAGTGGATCCTACCATGAATCCTCAGGTGATGGATTTTCCACCCAGACAATTTCAGTTTTGACTCAATCTACCGCCACATCTCATAGATGCTTGGCAGGTTTCCTGATGCACAACGGAAGCCGCAGACATTTAGACAAAAATTTCACTTTTCAACCAAAAACCCCAGCGACAAATTCTACTTCCTCATCTCTTGAGTGAATCCCCAGGATTTCACTTTTAACAAGATTGATCTTTAATCCTGATACCACCTCGAAGCATCTCAGAATCTTACGCAGGTTGTTGACTTGGTCTCTTTCTACTTCACAGAACAGGATTGATGGACAGTGCACTAGAAAAAAAATTGGAAGCCAAGATTCTAGACATACTGGAAATAAGGACCATCTCAACAATGAAGATCTGTAATCTGTACCTTGTACAATTCAAGAGATGGTCAACAAGCCAAAATATATGGATGAAGTGGGCAAAGGACTGTTTATTAAGAAAGTGTAGAGGCATTAACCCAACAGAGGTAAGTTATCTCCAACCTGGGAAAAGGCTGCCAAAGCCATGGGGATGATATCACAACAGCAAATTTGGTTTAAGAGAGAAGCAAAAATTGGTCAAATAATATTCATCTTTCAAAATAAAAATGGTCAAATAAATCTGAATATGGTATGCCATTCTAATGTCGACTGATGTAGGCTTTTGGGCCCTTTTTCTTGGGATGTAAGAAGGATCTTTTTGGTTCATTTAGGACCATTTTGGGGAATATCACAAATGGTTTGTTAAAATCTGCAGAAATTAGAACCCGGCAATCCATGCAATTGAGGAAGAGATCACGCCTCTCTGTTTGAATGCCTAAGTCCTACTGGCCCAAGGAAGGTGAGCTAACCCCATACTCATTTGTTAGAAGCCCACCTACATCAAAATTCTCAGTGTCCCCTATGTACCTCCTATCAACATCAATTTCCAACAGCCTAGAAGAGGGGGCTTCGAAAGAGAAACCTCAGTGGAAGGTTGCTGAAAGTCATATACGACCAAGTTTCCACTCATGAAGAAGGTCCAAAACAGGGATCCACTTAAAAGGCTTTTGAACCATAATCACTTCTATTACCAATTTGGTAGCTTTTTTAAAAGAGGGCTAGAGGAGTGTTTGTACTAGCATTGGAATGGTATGATAAAAGTTAATGTAACCTCAGACATGGACATATACATCCTTTTCAAACTCACACATGATGTATTAGACTCAGTGACAGTGGAAAATATGAGAAGCTATAGTGCCTTTACAGTCACATGATAATACCAAAAGATATGTGATTATATAGTATCAAGTTCATAAATCATAGGATATACTAGATAAAGTTTAAAAACTCAACTCAACTCACTCAAGACGACTCGATTCGATTAGATTTCATCGAGAATAAAACAAACTCGATTTGGTAAAACTTGGTCAAGACTCAAGAAAAACTGGACTCTACTTGACAAAACTCGGAAGAAAAAGAACCCAAAAAAACTCAATGAAAATCAACAAAGTTTGGCTCTCCAAGCCTCTACCATATTTGTATTATATTTCAAACATTTAAATCCTCACCGAGTCATGGTGTTCACGACTCGAAAAAATCAACAAAGTTACTCAACCCAACTTGCCTTCACAGATCCTTGAGTTTCAAAATGTTAAACCATGAGATAAATAGATGTACATCTATAAACAATACCAAAATGCAAGAAAGGGATTCTTTTTCTTTCTTTTCTTTCTTCTTCTTCTTTTTTTTTTTTCTTTTTCTTTTTTTTTTTCTTTTTCTTTTTTTCCTTTTTTTGCTATGTTCATGTCAAAGTGCATCTAACATGCTTGACCACAAAACTTTCATCTATCAATGTTGTCAAAATCGTTATCGTATAGCAAATCGTAGAAGGGGTTGAATCATATCGAATTGCAAATCGTATTGTAAGTCGTAAGATTTTTTGCTGATTTTAAAAATATACATATAAAAAACAAACGAAAAATTATAAGTAAATCAGAAAAGATTAAAAAACTCATTAATCACCCATTTCCCATCAACATGTACCAAAAAAGTAATACATATTATGACATTATCAATTGAGAAAATGTATATGGTATACATATCATGATATTGAAGGATTCTTGTCTCTCTTCTTTATTTTCTTTTGTTGTCTTTCGAAAAATTTTACCTTTAAAGACATACAAGAGGCCTTTAATAATTTTATTCTTTTACCTCTCTCTCTCTCTCTCTCTCTCTCTCTCTCTCTCTCTCTCTCTCTCTCAAAAGAAAAAAAAAAAAGAGGATATATTTAATTATAATAGGGGAGGCTTCTTCATGTTTTATGAGCAAAAGGGTACAAAGAAAGAAGAATAAAATGAATAAAAATTTAAAAAATATTTTTGGAACCATTTATGTAATCTACGATTATCTTACGATTCGATACGATTATCTTATGATTCGATACGATTATCATACGATTATTTGGGATTTGCGATTTGGGTTTATGATTCAAATCGTACACCCATACAATACGATATGAATTTGAATCATAAGATTTTGATAGCATCGAGTATACCTCAAGATATAGATAGAGAACATCACTACTTACCATATTCCTTTAGAACTCTCACTGCAAGTGCACTGAATCCACATTGAGGGGCATTAGGAACTCCTTTCATATAAATCATGACGGGGTTTTCCTTGACATCCTACACCATAACCTAACCACAATTATTAACTGAGGAACAATGAGAATGTGAGAATTTTCCTTGCTGCCAGCCAGACAAGGCAGAGCTCAAACATATACTCAACTGAGACTATGACACTGTACAACTACTTCTCACTAACAGATAACAACCATAACCTGCTCAACGACATCATGTGTGGAAAGGCCGGAACTCGCAAGTTTGTTGGTGGGTTGAAAATCTTCATGAGTTTCAGGATCACCAGTCACCGTTGTTGAATGTCCCATGCCATGTTGGTAATATGGTCCTGATATTACCTATTTCGACAATTTAGATCAGACCAAAAGAAAGATCATTTACATTGTTGAAAAGTTAAATATTACAGCACATTGACAAAATGTAGATACCAGAAAACATAGGAACCAGAATCCAATTTTTTTAAAAAAATAGCAAAGGAATCATAATAAACAGATGACTTTGAAGGTGGCTACTCGTCTTCTGATGTCCTTAGGAGGGCTATTTTGTTAGTTCGGGATCAGGGTCCTTGATTGTGGGGGTTTCTTTTTCTTTGTTCTTTTTTCTTTTTCTTTTTCTTTCTTTTCTTTGCTGCTTGTGTGTGATGTTCTTTGGCTTCTGTTCCTGTTCTTAATAAAGTTATTTGCCTTTCAAAAAAGAATGAAGCTTATTGTAAGAAATCGATTAACTATTGGATTCAAATCTGAGTGAATAAGAGAATCAGTATTTTCAATTTTTTTTCCTGGGGGGATTTAGCCTAACATGTGTAGAGAGGGAAGGATTCAGTGGCCCATGTGCAGTGGCTTCCTCCATGTTTTTGGCACCACTTGGCCATTAAGGGAAAGCTAAGGGAGATATTGATCAGTTGGGGAATGGCCTGTTCAAGGAAAGAGGAAAGGTCCTATATTAATTACTCTCCTCCATGCTTTGTTAGGAGATTTGGAAGGAAAGGAACAATAAAACTTTCAAGGATGAATCCACATCAACTATCAGATTCCATGAAAAAAATCAAGGTAAGTATCATTATTAGTGTCCTCAGTTCCCCAATTTTCAGGGGCATTATTAGCACTTCCAACTGATGCAGAGAGCGATCAAATATTGCGATGATCATGGAGATTTAATTTTGCTGGGAACTCAATTGGCAATCCCTGCCTGAAGGTGTTGATCATGTGGCAGAAGGCGGAAGTTCTGTTGTTAAGGGAACCTTTTTGTACCTTTGACAGAAAGTTCCAACAACAGTTTATTGTGGAAGGAGAGACATCAAATGTCAAAAAGCAGGCAAAAGAAGCAAGAATGGAACCTTGGGATTTTCTAATGAAATAAGATCTCTTGCCTCTAGGCGAAACATACCATCTAGTCATGTGGGGAGAGGCCAATTCTATTGCCAATGGGTGGGCTGAGGGTGTGAGCCATTTATCTTTGTGTATTGGCAATTCCATTTCCTCGGGCCTGTTTGAGAAGGTGGAAACTGTGGAAAAAGAATACTAATTCCCCTGATGTGACAGTTTCCTCAGTTTGAGAGACCAAAAATTGATTTCTCTTTCCTAGCTTTTCCTCGAAAAATGAGTAAAGCCATTTCCCAAAAGAAAAAAACCTGTTAAAGGTAGATTTCCATGGTTACAAAAGACAACTATCCCCATTTGAACCTTGGCCTTTTAACATTTCCATAGAAAACAGCACTCTAAACCAAGCAATGGAATACCATTGGATTCTGCAGTTTTCCATTTCTTGACGATTCCATAGGTGTTTTCCATGTCCACATTTTGGATTCTCCCAATCTGAACATGCCCTAGTTTAATTATTGTTTGATAAATAAAAAATTATTGCTTGATTAAAAATAAATAAATAAATTTGTTTTCTTCTCCAGAAAACACTGCCAAGAGAGGGGGAAAATAGTTGTTTGGGTGAGCAATCGCGAAAAGAGGATGAATCTCAGACTCCGCTCGTCGTTTTTGGACACTCCTATCTCCATATTCTAAATCTAATTTTGATCAATCTCCTCGATTGTCTCCTGCATGTTCGCAGAATGGTGAGAAAATGCTGAGAAAAACAACTGAAATGTGCAGAGTAAGCAATCTCATTCAATGATTTTTTTCGACATAGATAGGTTCTTATACCACTAATATTGGCAAAAAAACAGGCCAGCGAAGGCATCTTCACGTGATGCCGTGTTTTCACTCTTGTTCCAGCAGTAGTAGAAGGCTTCCTTCCACTGCCTTCCTTTCATTTGGTGAAGAATCAGACTAATTACACAAGTAAGATCGAACCAGCTCAGAAAAAAAAAAGGTTTTAGTTCCACAAAGTAGTAACATATTCACACAGGAGAGGAAGTGCACATCCAAAGTGTGATTCATTGCGGCAGCAGGACCTGGTTAGAAGGATTGCACAACTAAGAAAAAGCCATCCATAGACGATAGGATAGCTATCCCATAGGCCATAGCTACCAGTTTAGAACCTTCTTCCTGTCTCAATCTCATCTCCTGACCCTCACTCAAGAGTACCATAGTTCAAAAACCCAAAAACTCCACTCGACTCCATGTTCATCCAGGTTTGGTCAGCTCAGGCTCCGACTCGAATCTACTTAATATTTAATTATGATAAATTAAGACAAACTAGGTAGGACAATAAATATTTCAAACAGTTATAGTTAGGATGAGTAATAAAAGATAGAAAGCTAAGAGCACCACAACGCTTGCCTTGCAGGAAATCTGGTGTTTGAATCTCGCTAGTCACTACGGCGGCCAATTTATATATTTTTAAAAAACAACTTCACAATGCAAGTGACTCTTTTGAATCAAGTCAAGATGCATCGAGTCAACTTGACACGATGTCTATTCCAGTAAGTCTCCTAGTGACTCGGATCAAAATCTCACCAAGTCGGTGAGTTATAGAAATATAACTGCATCTTCTTCCCAACCCTAGGAATGGTAAGAGAGAAAATTCGCCTGGCCCATTAACAACCCTAATGCGGACAATATGGTCCCTGTGTTGGTATGGTAATGGGAGAGACATGAGTGAATGGGCCTTTTCTAACTTTGGGGCCGAGCCTTCATGGCCCAGGCCTTCATTTGCAAGCCCAAATGCACGGTCATATTAAAACACAGCCAATGGGCCTTTTTCGAAGCTGATAGTGGTGGTGGTGATATTTAATTTTTTATCCATCTCTAAAATGGGATAGTGTTTTTTTTTGTTTTTTTTTTTTTTTGGTTGACCTTTTTTTTTGTCTTCTTCTTTTTTTATTTTCTTTTTTTCCTTTTTTTTTTAATTTTCTTTTTTTACTTGCTTGTTATCTAGATAGAGATGTGTTGTTCTAAGCAGTGTTCGAAATATCGGTATCGCACAATGTATCGCACCCTTGGGATACAGATACGTATCGGTTATCGCACGGGATATATCGTTTGTATCGCATAGTTTATCACACTTTTTGGGAAATATGGGGAAACATCGGGAAAATGGTTGAATTTTTTAATGAAACTTTGGGGATTGTTAAAAAAGACCTCCATACACACTTTTAAATCATAAAATCTCAAAAAAGAATGGCACATAATAGGTTTCCTTTGTAGAGGGTCCTAAGCTCTGCGCTGTCCGATTGAACTAAGACAACTATATCCAGTATCCACCCCGTCTATCTATTTTTCTATATCATTTTAGGAGATTTTGCAAAAAATTAAGTAGATCCAATAATCAGGTAGACCATATCATAGGAAACAATGGTGATTGACCATTAGTGGGCCACTTGAACTTTGGATATGCTTCACTTTTTGGGCTAAAATCATAAAATTATATGGTAAAATGGATGGATGGAGCGGATAAAATACATGAATTATAGTGGCCCCACAAAGTTTACTCACTACGTCGTTCCCACCCCACGCACGTGGATCTCCTGCGAAAGCCTTTCGCATGGAGTTCCTGCGCTGGGAACCCAGATGGGGCCCACTGTGATGTTCGTGAGAAATCCTCCCCTTCCATCAGTTTTGTGAGTTCATTTCAAAACAATATGCCAAAAATGAACCAAGCTTGAGTGGGCCGTGCTAACGGAAAATGTGGTTAGGGAAGTTCCTACCGTTGAAACCTACCTGAGTTCGACAGTGATGTTTACGTGCCATCCATACCATTAATAACTTCATTCCAACATGGATGAAATGAAATCACAAATATTAGCATGATTCAAAACTTTTATAGCCCATGAATATTTCAATTGTGGACATTCAATTATCATGTTTTCGGCCCACTTGAGCATTGGAAACGGTTCATTTTTGGCATCGTGTCCTAAAATAAACTCACAAAACGGATGAACGGATAAGATTTCTCACAAACATCACAATGGGTCCCACCTGAGTTCCCAGTGCAGGAACTTAATGCGAAAGTCTTTTGCATGAAATGTGCGTTCGTCGCAGGCACTCCTCCCGCTCAGGTTGTCTGAACGATTCAAAGTGAAATGGGCCCCACAGTAATGTATTTATTATCTATATTGTTCATGCATATGGAGAGATCATTTTAGATCAAATGAGTAATATCCAAAGCTCAAGTGGACCACACCATAAATAATTGTGGGGACTGATTCTCACCGTTAAAACATTTGTAGGGCCCACCATAACGCCCACCATAACGTTTATTTTTCATCCAATTCATTCATTAGGTCACACAAATCTGGATAATGAGGAAAAATAAATATCATATCGATCAAAAATTTTGTGACCCCAAAAGGGTTTCAATGGTAGACCTTTAATCTTCCACTGCTTTTTTCAGTGTGGTCCACTTGATCTTTGGAACTGTCTTATTTTGTGGCTCAAGTCTTACGACGAGCTCACCAAATGGACGAACGGTTTGGATATAACGCATACCTCATGATGGGACCCACAAAATTGGGTGACGACGTCAACACACCCGTGGTGGTGTGCGGTACGGAAGCAGATTGCGTACTGAGCAACTCTGTACGCTAAGCGTACTGAGTAAATTCTGTGGGGCCCACTGTCATTTTTGCATTGTATCAACTCCGTACATCCACCTTGTTATATAAATTTAGGGCTTTCAACCAAAATTTAATCATATCCAAAGTTTAAGTGGACCACACCACTTGAAATGATGTGAATTGAAGTCTACCGTTGAAAAGTTCTTGGGGCCCACAGAAGTTTTAGATCAAGATGATTTTTGTTTTTTCCATTCATCCATGTCTATGTGATCTTATGAACGGTTTGGATGACAAATAAACATCACTGGGGGCCTTAGAAATGTTTCAACGGTGGAAATCAATATTTCCATTGTTTCCTTTGGTATGTTCTACTTGAGCTTTTGATATACTTCGGTTTTGGGCTCAACCCCTAAAATGATCCGGAAAAACGTATGGACGGCGTGGATAGACCACATACATTCAAGGTGGGCCCAACTGAGTTTACTCAGTACGATAAGAGTGCACCGAGTAACTCAGTACGCAATCCGATTTCATGCGGACACCACCCAATTCAAAAACCAGGGCCGGACGCCCTTTTTTTTCTAAGCAGAGAGGGTTCCGGCCCCAAAATCTTCGGATTCCGACCCCCAGATCTCCCAAATCTTCGGATTCCGGCGAAGATTCTCCAGATTTTGACGAGGATTTCCCCCGATGTCGCCCAAATACCCGGATTTCTTCGGATTTTGACGGATTTCTCTCCCAAATCGAAGATTTTGCTTGCACTAATCTACGAAAGAAGCTTCGATTGGAATGGCCCACCAAATAGAAGCTTTCGATGATGACGATCTCTTGTACAGGTACCGAAATCCAGTTTCTTGTTTTTTTTTTTTCGATTTTTTCGGATAATTATAGTTTCGATTTTTTTTTTCAATTTTTTTGAGGAAATCGCGCGATATCGTCAAAATATCGTGCGATATCGACGATATATCGGCCGACATTTGAAATTGGGATTTTTTGGTATCTTCCAGGGGTTATCGGGGGTGTATCGTCTCGCATGGGTGCGATAACGATAATATCGGCCGATATATCGGCCGATAGTATCGATATTTCGAACACTGGTTCTAAGGAATCAATCATTGTTTTTGCTATTAGGCTTTATCTATAGCACAACAAATCACCTATGTCTAGGGGATGGTCATGGAAGGAATTGTCATATTTCCAAAGGTGGATCCTAATGTGGTTTTGATTAACATTCGAATAAGATGGATGTTAGTGAAGGGCATCCATTATAATGGTTTAAACTTTAAAGAAGTGTCAGCTATAACCTCAGCAATGGAATGAACCCAGGCCAGTAAGAATTTTCAACAGCATTAAAAAGTCCTACTGAACATGCCTAGCATGTATAGAATCCAAAAGCTTAAGAGCGATATCAAGGAAATCTTTGACAAACAGGTTTGCCCAACATGCTTAGTTACTAGAGAAGGTACTGCCTGATAATCTTAATCTGTTGGAAGATACGTTCTACTATTGCAGAGACTACAATCTCTCGATTTGGCTTGAGATGCTTTGAGCTTGTGATCAGTTGTGGTTATCATTTGATCGTTGAAGGTGTCTCCCTCAACGTCATTCAGTGGGCCAAGGGGATGAACATTCCTTAAGAGGACTGCTGAGGAAATTGTTGAAACATTGCTACACATTATCAGGTGATTCATGATGATTAGACTGTTTATATCTCAAGATAAGCTTATTCTTCAAGCAATATTTTGACTAATCCTGGGGTCAGGCATCCTCACTGGAAGAAAGAAGGCATTGCATTGGGAGTTGGGATTTGGGACTAAATTCTTAGTTCAGAAAACAAGATTATAGTCATGTACAATTTAATGAATGTAATGACTTGTCAGGAAATAGAAGGATAAAGATACAAGCATTGAAGTCCTTGTTCTTACCGTTGTTCTCAAAGAACGAGTGGCTGGCAATCCTGCTATGCCCTTCAAGATTATATTGGATAATGACCTGGCCATGCTATTAGAGATGGCAAACCAACGTGCTTTAGGGTCACAGTTATGAGAACATGAAAAATCTATCAAAGAAATTTCAGCAGCATAATGTAACCAATACAGAGTGACTATGTGAGTTACCAAGAAAAGATATTACAGAAAAAAGCTAGCAAGTCAGTGGTGGAAGAATATAGATGTGTTTAGAAGGGCTTTCCGGTCAAGTCTTTCTATTCGGTCCTCCAAAATGTGTCTGAGCCACAAGCCAAGGATCCTACTCATCACATTTGGAAATATCCGGGACCTTTGTGGGTGGTGGCCTTCACTTGGGGCGTAACAACAAAATTCTTACTCTTGAGTCTTGACAACTTGAGGAAGAAGCATATGATTATGATCCTTTTTTAACAGATGTGTCTTCTTCTTTTTTCTTTTCTTTCTTTTTCTTTTTCTTTGTTTTTTTTTTTTTTTTCTTTTTCCTTTTTCTTTTTTGTGAACTTTCTTAACAGATTTGTCTTGTGCTTGCATGATGAGGAAACAATGGACCATCTTTTCATAAACTATGAATTTACCAGGGGATGTGGGAGAAACTCTCACATTGTTTGATGCCTCAAGAAGTGGGGGGTCATTTAGCTATGGTTATGTGGCATTTTGCTTGGTCGGCAAGGAAGAAGTAATTGCCATTCTATGGGCAACATGGCTAGAATGCAACAACAGGACTTTTTAAGGACAAGTCATGTCTCCAGAGCAGGTGTTCCACATGGCTAGATGGCTAGTTGAGGAATGGGCCAGAGCTACAAATGGATCTAACTGTAGCCCTGTGGAGTTATTTTAGGGTAGCTAGGGGATCTTTCTTCTTTACATTAGCTGGATGTTTCCTCATCATCCTTTTTGCATCTTTGTTTAAAATTTTGAGTTACATTCATAAAAAAATGCTAGATCATATAAAAAACACCAACTATTTTAGTAGTCATGCTCATTAAAAGCAACCACTTACCACTGTGAGTGATAAAGGCGACATTAACCTAAAATTTTGCAGTTTCTTGCAAACCATCTGAAACTATTATTGGAAAAAAAACAAAAAAAAAAAACGGAAAACAAAAAGAAACCCACACCTTTAACTGCAAACACGTAATGGTCCATCTAACTTTGAGAGAAAGAAAACATTAGTTCAAATATTAGATTGAGAATTCATTACCTTCCAATCAATAATCAATAAGTATGGTGGCATGAAAGCATCCTGGTCTTTATTTAGAGATTATGTCTCGTCATTATCCCCTCACATAGGATGACCACTTATAAAGTAACAACCACAGGTTCGTCCTACTACCTACTAGGTGGCCGTGGTATAACAAGGTACTAAGATCCATGACCCACAACTCTCCCTTGGTCAGTGACCATTGTGTGCACTTCCAAGTGCACAAGGACAACCAAAGGAATCCCACTCTTTAAACCAATGTTTACATAAAAAATATGGCAAAATCATATGTCCATCTATGACCCACAGTCATCATGATCTAAAGTCAAGATCATCAATATCATTGGATATCATCCATGCCATCAATGGATAAAATTCACATTGGATTCCAAGGGCACAACTCCAACACGGGATGTATTCGGGCAGACCTCTTTCAAAAGTCTCTCTCCATTTTCTCTCCCCTGCTCTCTTAACTGCATTACGTGACATGCCCCTAGTTTTAATCATAATTATGTATTTAGAGATTAATTTTTGGGTAGGGGTTAAAAATGTAACCAGCAATTTATATAAACTATTCTCCCTAATACGTAATTGTTGTTAACACAAATGAGTTGAATCCATTTTCAAGTGGCAACCAAACATGCCCCAAGAGAATTGCCGTTTGGCTTTTTACACTAATTACAATTCAATTGGTTAGAGAATCCACACACACCCCAAGTATAGAAGCAAGATGGTAGTCTCCAAACACATAATGAAGCAGACCAAAATCATTTGTAACGCCTATTTTATGCAGAGCATACAACAATAAAGCTATGTGGGCCCATCATGTTGTCTGTGGGACGTCCACTCCATCCACCAGGTGTTCCCCCTCAATGCTAGGCCCCGAGGACAAAAACAGCAGGATTCATAGCACAGGTGGAACACACTATAGGGAACAATGGGTATGGGACATGAACTATAGGTTTGTGTGAGGAGCTAGTCTGCCCAACCCAGCCCAGGTGATCTGGCCCTGAAGGACCAGGGCTTGGCCCAATAAATTTTGCTCGAGGGTTCGTGGTGGGCTAGGCCAAGGCCAATGATAAATAACCCGGCCCGGTCCAACCCTTTTCCTGAGAGCATACTATGTAGTACATAGGTATTGGAATTTGGAAGTGAATCGCCTAGTGACCTAATCACGAGGAATATCTCTGGCAACCCGATGTCTTGGGATTTGATTGTTAACGTGTCACAGTGAGAGATGGGCCATGCAAAGCATGTTTGAAAGTTGTTCACTGAGTAAGAACTCAACTAAGAGCATTTCTGACTCAAAACAATGAAGAACACTGCATAGATTCTATTTTGGTGGGCCGATTTGCATAGATTCCAACTTCGTCTTCTAATCATATCAAGAAGAAAAAAAAATGTTTATCACTCACAACTTGCAAATGCAAAATAAACACTCTTCCAAGGCACCCCACCTTTCTCCTCTTCCATGTATGGGTGTCTACTGATAGCCTCTAATGTAGAACTGAAGAATGAAGATAGTCTCCTATGGATTTCACTATCTATCAGAAGATCATGGTTAAATACACAATGAAAGATATTCTATATATCTCCATGCTTGCATATTACAATAGAAAAAAAAAAAAGGTTCATTCATAGATAATGGAAGGGTTTTGTTAACCTTCACTCATCAATGAATGTGCCCATCGAGCATTGATCCAGGCCATCCATTACAATGGCCACCTCTTGGATAGGTCATCAGCTCTTTAAGCTATATCTAATCCTATCTTTTCATTAAAAACTCAAATAACACAATCACAATCATCGGCTCCTTGAGCTATCTAATTCTAACTCCTTGTTTGCAAATACCGACTGCATCATTGATTCGCTCAGCCAACACTGCAAGAATATGAGCATCAGGCTTCAATTCTCCCTTGATCATCTCATTATAAAGGGAAACAGCTCTTCCTACATTCCCATTTTCACAATGGCTCGTAATCAACCAATCGTAAATGTGCATGGATGGCGTCAATGATCGATCTTCCATAGCAGTTAAAAATTTCTCTGCTTCCTTCACTTTCCCACAATGGCACATGCTTCTGATTAATGATGTATAAGCCATCACTCCTGGAGTGGGTCCCTTGAATTCCATTTCATGATACAACTTGATAACTTCCTGAGCATTGCCTTCTTTCCCATATCCATCAATGAGATGAGAGTATGTTGCTTCATTGGGGAGGAATCCTTTATCCAAAAGAACGGTCAAGATGCTATTGGCCTTCTCTACATGGCCCACTTCACAGAGCTTATTCATCATCTCATTGCAAGCAAGGTAACTAGGCAAAAATCCTCCACCAAGCATTTTGTCAAAAAAGATCAAGCCATCATCTAATCTCCCTGTTTTGGAGCACCCCACTATCAGAAAATCATACGTCTCATCGTACGGTTTCAAGCCATCAAGCAGCATTTCTTCCATCAACCTCTTCGCTTCCTCGATCTTCCCCTCCTTACAGTGTAAACCGATAAACAAAGTGTAAAGGAATGAATTCGCATGGTACCCTCTCTTAAGCATATCATCATATGACTCACGGGCCGACTCAAAATTCCCTGTCCTGCAATGACCATGAACAATCAGAGAATAAGCGATGTCGTCGAGAATCATGTTCTTCTGCAATATCCGCTTCAACAACATAATCCCTTCTTCGATTCTCTCATCTTCGAAGATCCTATAAACCAGCGATGTATTAACGATGACTGCAGGAGCGCATCTCTTCCCGTGAATTCTATCCAGAATATCTACGAATTTCTTCAAAGTCCCCTCCTTGCACAATGAGCTTATCATGGTTTGGACTGTAATTGCATTTGGGTACGTTCTCCTTTCAATCATATACTCGTATATCTTCCAGACGAACGAATTCCTATCGGATTTTTGGACGACATGGATCAGAGTATTGAAACTGATAAGACTAGAAGAGAATCCATGCTCTTCCAAGTACCGACAAACATCGAACGCCATATCGAACATCCTCAATTTCGCGTATGTCTGTATCAAGAAATCAAACAAAAAAGGGCCTGATTGAGTGCTTGTATACGTGCTTAGAAGCGAATCTACGACCATGAATTTCGAAGAACCAGCATCGGCATTCTTTCTGATAACTGATTCCATCAATGCTCGGGCATGTTCAAGCATCCGGGCTTGAACGAGGATTTGAACCATTATACAGTAAGATCGGACTCCATGTCCAGAATTCTTCTGGCGGGCTGACCAGTGGAAGAAACTGAGAGCCCGCTTCGCGTCGATTGGGTCCGTTAATTCGAGCAGAACTTCATCGATGAGCGAATCGGTTAACTCGACAGAATCTAGATCGGCGCTCAAACTATCCCAATTGCCGTCTCTCCTCAACAAGTCGCGGATCGCGATCTCAGCCGTTGATGCATTTGTGTGGACCATGCGTAGTATGTGATCTTGGATGTATGTAGTCCTAAGATGGTGTTCTCGAATGGGATTTTTGCCGAGCAGCCAGCGGACATGAAAACGATGGAAGGCGGAAAGAATGAGAGCCGGGCCGCTGCTTCGAAGGAGAAGGCCCATGCAGGGCACGTCTTTGGAAGGTACGATGATCACCGAGATCTGGACCAGGCCATTAACTCCAGCCATTTGAAGATGGTTGGCGGGAATCTAGAAGCATTTCGAAGTTGGAACTTCCAAAAGTCCATTTTGAAGTGCACGGTAAGTTTCGCACCGGCCGTTTCCGGATTTTGGGAGTGTGCGCACCGACCCCAAAGAAAATCACGAATTGTTTATTTCAACTTTATCGGGCTAGCAATTGAAATACAATTCGATAGTGCATCAAAACGCGCCCTAAGATTAGACGCAAGATTACAGTCTCCAAACAGCAAACAGATACGAATAACGGGAAAACAACAGTATGAAACGTAGAAACGGATCCGACATGACTCGAATTTGAACCGCAAAACGGAGAGTTGGGTTTCGGGCAGCGACTTACAGTGGATTTCGATATTAGCAGTGGATTGAAACAAACGATCTGGCGGTGTATGGTGAGAGAGAGCGAGGTGGCGTTTGGAGCTGCAGGTTTTTAGCGTTTGGAAATGGGGAGGAGAGACGCGAGCAGCAACCACCTATATAGCTGATGCAGGTACGTGTCGTGCGAAGACGAGCGCTTACGCTCCTCGAGCTGCGAGTTGTACGAACGGTTCAAAGGAGATCAAAGTTACATGGGACCCACAATGATGTATTTATTATATCCACACCGTTCATACATTTTTAGAGATCATTTTAGAGCACTACCAAAATAATTAATTATATCCAAGGGACCACACCAAAAATAGCAGCGGAGATTTTCACCGTTAAAATTTTTGGTGGGGCCTACCATAACGTTTATTTTCCATCCAATCGGTTAATCAGGTCACAGAGACACCTGGATGAGGAAAAACAAATTTCATATTGATCTAAAACTTCCGTGAACCCGAAAAGGTTTCAATGGTAGATGTTCAATCCCCTACTGCTTTTTGCAACGTGGTCGACTTGATCCTTATATCTGTCTTATTTTTCGTCTCCTACCTTAAGAGGATCTCTCAAAATGGATGGACGGTTTAGATATAACACATACCTCATGATGGGACCCACAGATCTTGCTAACGTCAATACATTAGCTATACAGCTAGTGTCTGGTACGTCAGCCAATCCGATTGTAACCTCTTCTTTCATGCGGAGTTATTCCTTACTCTACCCGACTATGACGCTTGATACGCAGGCACTCAGAACTTGAGCACGTAGGACTTATTAACTCAAATCAAACACGATTAAGTTGTAGAAGCCACTTCCTATCATTTACAGGCCCAAAATCATGTTGTTTGGGTGATCTAAATTTCTGATACGTGGACGCTTGTTTGTTGAAATATGACATTTGATATTTTTTATTTTTAAACTATCCACTAAATGTCCACCAATCTGATAGCGAGATAATCAAATGCCCTGATTTTTTATTCAGAGCAGGTCTAAAATGGAACTCGTAATTTGGACAGTTTGAATTGAATAACAATTCAAATAGCATGCGATCGTATGCAAAGTCTCCGTGCCTTTCTACCATCTTTCACACTCTTGGGAAGTTTTGCTCCTCTTTTGTAGTGATCTTAGCAGCATATAGTTTGCGGATCTGCCAAGGGGTTCTTCCTTGTTCCAAACCGTTCGGCTCTTGTATCCAGCGTCGTTAGACTGGACCGTCGGCTGGTAATGGTCTTAAGATCGGTGGCTCAAAATGCAACGTCCTGGGGAACCATCTTTTGCGTTGGGAGATAGAACTTCTCAACCACATGCACAATAATATCAAAATCAAAAGAAAATATTTAAAAAAAAGGTAAACTACAGTACATGAATTTATGTGATTTTCTTTTAGTACATTTACAAAGTCATACCAACCCACTATACTCAAAAGTAGAAAACTGAAAAAATAGTTATTGATACCATAACAGTTATTTCTCTCTTACGACGAAACATATATTATCCTCAAACTAGGGTTTACAAAAAAAAAATAATTGTGAAATTATGAATTAACCTTTGTATGAACAAGCTCCATAAATCCCAACACATCCACGGTGGCACTCAACCAACCATCCAATTAGATTACAAAACCATGAGCCCTTTTGAAATTTGAAGGCTAAATGCTAAAAAAACAATACTATTAAGAGTGTTTGGACATTGTTTGCTCCACTAGATACGCGAGCATGCCATAGTTGAAATTACGGCTTCAATTCAAACTGAACAATAATGACCTCAAGCACCAAGATAGGTAGACACATGGTGTATGACAAAGATCTAAAGAGATTGGTCGCCTATTCAGCTACTCACTTAATGGTGTAAAATCAAATCAGACGATATTCAGAGGATGTAGTCCATCCTCTGATGATAGTTTGCACATTTGCTTTTCATACCAAATGAATTTTCAATACAGACATAATGGAATGGAAAAGAAATTCTTATAGTCGATTGCGAAGAACAACTGCAAAACAATCTTTTGATTGAAGAACCGAGTCCAGCGTACGAGCAGAAACTTAAATTACAATTACAACTACACATTATTAGTTACTCGATTACCACTATGAATTACACTACGGGATATAAAACAATAGGCTTGGAAAGTAAACATTACACTATAAAATGTAAATTGCTCAATACGATAAGTAAAAGATTACATTATGTAACGTAAAATGATAGAACAATTGAAATAATAATTGAAAGATAAGCTTGGTTTGTTTGGATTGGCATGAGACGATCTTCCTTCTTGCTTTGCTTGGTTATTTATAGCTTTAATCCAATCATTCTGGATCATTCTCACGTCCTGACGGTTACCATCATCGTTCTCCATTTGTTGTTATATGAATGCTTCCCACGTTCTCTGGTTCCTTTGCTTCTTCCCTTACACCTGTCATGTAATTGTTCAAGCACGATCGTTTCTCCATCGGCCGCTCAAGTAGTACACGGCACGTCCCGGACACTTATCGAGAAATCTCATTCGTACACATGTGTAAATTTTCAAATACTCTATGCATATCTGTGCAGATCATACATAACTTCATCTAATTGGTCGTGGCAGAGTATGGTGATAATGGTGATGAATGGAGAATACCCCGACAAGGTGATATTGCAGCCCCTCTAAAACTACCAAACAAGTGCTCGAATCGCTTTTAACAATTATATATTGAAACCTTTTTCCCTGTGGAGAACTAGCCCCTCCAAAAGAGCACAAAATTCAGCATTAGAATTGGGAGCATATCTCAAAATAAGCAGAAAATATTGCAACTCATTCACATCTATCGCTCCTCACGGTGTTGCCACCACAAACCGAGCCTGGGTTATCTTATGATGCACTATTAATATTTAGCTTGAGTGTATTAGCACACGGTTTCTCTGACCCTATGATGATGATGATTTTTATACTACTGTGAGACTGAAAGAACTAACCTCGTCAAACTTCATTTTTGTTCAAATCCATGACCACTCGCCTCTTTCAGCGTTTCCCAAGAAAGAAAGCCTGGCACGAGCATGGTTTTAAGAATAAGGCAACTTTGATGCAAGGTTTTAAGACTAGAACGACTCTGATGCAACTAAGTCGAACTGCACACCATTGGACCAGTTCAATTTGATACCACGAGTCACCCTCCCAAACACCATTTGATTCGGGTGAGTCATGACTTGACTTAGGCCCGGATGAATTGGGTTGAGCCACTGAGTCTTTAAAACATGGGCTTGAGGCTCGGTGTGATTGGTGTCCCTATTCATCTTTACAAGAATTCGCTCGTGGAGTACGTATAAGACTGCACAATGAAAATATATAAGTTGTGAAAGCAAATCCTAACTTATTTCGTGATTATTTTATGAAGGATTTTCTTGCATCTCTTTGTCAATGTATAACTCGATAATGAAAACAAGCTCAGCAAGTTTAAAATATTGTATGAATGCCATCATCTTCTTCCTTTTTTCACACACCCACACCACATGTGTATTCGATCTCATGATCTCAGTATTGAAACAGAGTGTTTCTAACACTTATCCATGGAGTCGGACCTAATATGAATGCCACTTTGTAACTTATGGATTTGGTACACTTCAAACACATCCACACAAGTAATGGATTGATGACCTACCTAAGTCAAATGAGACTCGTTTGAGTCAACTTGAACTCGGTAGTCCAATCCAATTCACATGCACCGTGAATTAGTATCGAAAATAGGCCAAATGTGACTTAGATTAAACAAAATACTGATGTAGAGCAGGTCGCAGACAGTTACATGGCCAAGATGGATCAGAAAAGGCCCGGTCGACGAAAAAAGTGATCCGGACCATCGAACCTTAAATCGGGCGTATCTTGCAATCCGGAATGAGTTATCTGACGTAAAATATATGATTTTGGGGTAAAACGAGCTACTGAAGCCAACCAACCCGGCTATGCCGGGTTGCGCAGCCCGGAATTGCGAAAAACCCCTGGATCGATGGTCGTTTCACCGTTTTAATTTCGCTTTTACTATAAATAGTAAGTTTTAGTTTGATTATAACTCTTCATCCGTCGGGCTTTAGGAGTTGCGCCCAACGTGAAAAGAGCTTAGAATAATTAGGAGAAGGGTTTGGTGAAGCCAAATAGGACACTTACTATTTTTGGCCGAAAACCTTACGCACTAGTAGACGTCACGACCGTCTATAAATAGTAAGTTTACTATTTATAGTAAGTCGCGGATTCTAAGAGTTTGAGTTGTAGTTTGATTCTGATTTCTTTCTCATTGCTTGGTACCCCTATTTAAAGGGTTGTGAACTCGTTTTTATTCATCAATTAATCAATTTCGAATTTATTAGAATTTATTTCTATTTTCTGCTTTCTTTCCTCGTGGATTCGAGAAGTCTCTGTGAGGAGTCCAGAGAAGCTCCGTGGATTCGGAGTAATTATCCCCATCACGTTCATCCCTGCGTCAATTGGTATCAGAGCGAGGATTTCCCTCGGGCCGATGGCAAACAACGAAGGTATGAATCAAAATCCTGTGGACGGTGATCCAGGGATTCGTTATCTTTCGAAAAGAATGGAAGCTTTCCACCGGGAGAGTCAGTTGACCATGCAAGGGCTGCAGGCAACTCTCGACCGTCTTGCGGATGCGCTACTTCCGCCCCGAGCCCTAGGCGGTGCTCCACCACCCATGGTGGCTCCACCACCCATGGTTGCTGTACGACACAACCCCGATTTTCATAGAGCACTACCAGTGGCAAACTGTAAGGCTACACCAGATGATTCAAGTTCTAGCGATGAGGACCTTAATGAGGGTTTTGCTCGACGACCAATCCATGGAGGTGATCATCTGGATCGCACTGAAAGAGACTATCGAGGTATGGCTGAACTTCCTAGTTTTAACGGTTTATTACGTATAGAAAATTTTCTCGATTGGCTAGTCGAAGTATAGAGATATTTTGATTACATGGATGTGCCAGATCATAAAAGGGTAAAATTAGTAGCATTTAAATTAAAATCTGGTGCTTCTGCATGGTGGGAACAATTACAACTCTCACGAGTCCGCCAGAACAAGGCACCCATCTCATCATAGCCACGGATGAGACGTCTTCTTCGATCACGATTTCTCCCCAGTGATTATGAGCAGATATTATTCCAAGAATATCAAAATTACAGGTGCAAGAAAATCGAGATCACAGATTATCGAAGAATTCCAACGGTGGCCACACGAAACGATCTGTCAGAATCGGTCACAGAAGGTGGCGCGATTTATAGGTGGGTTACGACCGACAATTCAGACCGAGTTCGAGATGTACCCGATCGGGAATGTGGATGAAGCGATTCGATTGGCGGGTAGGGCGAAATACAACTTGCAAGAGCTCCTGCTCGTCCATATCCTTCAACTCGACCTCCCATGACGGGTTCCACGCAGAATCAGTTCTGCCACGAGGAAAAGACCCGACCTCAACTTCCTACAACCGCAAACCGTGATACGGGAGCGACTCATCCAGGCCTCAACGTACAACACCTACAACAGAGTCCGAGTAGGATTCCAAATCCTTATGCTCGGTCAAGATCGAACAATTGTTACCGCTGTGGCCAACCAGGCCACTTATCAAACACTTGTCCTCAACGTCCTGCAACACACTTGACTATAAACGAAGGGGGCACTGAAGATGAGGCCACCGAAGACGATCGCTTTGATGAAAATGAACAAACCATTGAAGAAATAGCAGGTGGCGATGAAATGACGGGTGAGGATCGTTGCAAATTTCTAGTTGTGAGGCGATTGTTGTATGCCCCACGAAAGGAATTACATCCACAACGACACAATATATTTCGTACTCGGTGCACCGTCAATGGAAAGGTCTGTGATGTGATCATAGACAGTGGTAGTAGCGAGAACATCGTTTCAAGAGTGATGGTGGACAAGTTGCGGCTACCAACGATGAAACATCCTTCCCCGTACTCAATTGGCTGGATAAAAAAGGTGAATGAAACCAAGGTGACTGAACAATGCACTATCTCATTTTCAATTGGCAAAAATTATAAAGATCAAATACTTTGTGACGTGGTCGATATGGAAGCTTGTCATATGTTACTCGGTCGACCCTGGCAGTCAGACCGTGATGCGACCCATCGGGGACGAGATAATGTTTACGTATTTGTCAAGGATAGTCGAAAAATAATCCTTGCCCCTATGGCACCAGAGAACCACCCTGAAGCCTCTAAAGTGGAGGGGAGTTCCCTCTTAACCATTCGGGATTTTATGGAAGAATCCAAGGAAACCGGCGAGGTATACGCTGTAGTGGTGAAAGGCGAGAAAGAGGAACCCTCAAACATCCCTCCAAGTTTAAGACTGTTGCTAAACGAATTCAAAGAAGTCTGGCCTGAGGATTTACCTGATGGATTGCCCCCCATGAGGGACATCCAACATCACATAGACCTCGTCCCTGGGGCTAGCCTGCCCAATCGCCCTCATTATCGGATGAGTCCGAAGGAGTGTGAGATACTTCAGGGGCAAGTGGAGGAATTGATCCGTAAGGGTCTCTTGAGAGAGAGCATGAGCCCATGTGCCGTACCAGCATTATTAACGCCAAAAAAAGATGGAAGCTGGCGCATGTGTGTCGACAGCCGAGCAATCAACAAAATTACCATCAAATATCGGTTCCCAATACCACGGTTGGACGACATGCTCGATATGTTAGAAGGGGCCAAGGTGTTCTCTAAACTAGATCTAAGGAGCGGGTACCATCAGATTCGTATTCGACCCGGTGATGAGTGGAAAACGGTACTCACGACCAAGGAATGCCTGTATGACAGGTCATGACATTCGGCCTCCCGAACGCACCAAGTACTTTTATGCGTTTGATGAATCAAGTTCTAAAACCGTTCACTTGCCGATTTGTTGTAGTATATTTTGATGACATATTGATAAATAGCCAGGATGAAGTGGAGCATAGGAAACATCTCAGGCAGGTGCTGCAAGTCCTACAAATTAACAAGTTGTACCTCAACTTGAAGAAGTGTAGTTTTTTAATTGACAGTCTGTTGTTTCTAGGATTTATTGTAACGTCCACAGGCATTCGTGTGGACGATGAAAAGGTGCGAGCTATTAGGGAATGGTCAATCCCAACAAACATTCATGAGGTAAGGAGTTTTCACGGGTTGGCGACTTTCTATCGTTGATTTATGCGAGATTTTAGCACCATAGTCGCACCTATAACAGATTACGTGAAAAAAGGACCGTTCCAGTGGACCGATAAAGCTGACAAGAGCTTTCATGAGATCAAGCATCGTTTGTCTACAACACCGGTCTTGGTGCTCCCTAATTTCGACAAATTGTTTGAAGTTGAGTGTGACGCTTCATATGTCGGAATTGGAGGAGTATTATTACAGGAAGGCAGCGGTAGCCTTCTACAATGAGAAGTTCAGAGGCCCGAAAGAAGTGGTCGACTTATGAGCTTGAGTTGTACGCAGTTGTTCGAGCGTTGCGACATTGGTGACATTATCTCGATTCAAAGAGAGTTTGTTTTGTACATCGACCATCAAGCATTAAAGTTTATTAATAGTCGACTAACGTGAATCGTGTGCATGCTAGATGGGTTGCGTTTTACAGAATTCACGTTCGCTCAAGCACAAGTCGGGCGCAGAACAAGGTGGCTGATGCACTTAGCCGTCGTGCATCACTACTAGTAACAATGAGCAACGAGGTAGTCGGCTTCGACTGTCTCAAGGAGCTGTATGCCGAGGATGAGGACTTCAAAGATTCTTGGATGAAGTGTCAAGAAGGTCACCCCAGTGACCTTCATATACAGGACGATTTTCTCTTCAAAGGGAATTGATTGTGCATCCCCCAAAGTTCTCTGAGGGAGCAGATTATTCAAGAGCTACATGGAGGTGGCCTCAGTGGACACCTTGAGCGAGACAAGACGTGAGCTCTTGTGGAAGAGCGGTATTCCTGCAATTAGCACGCGATGTGGGAAAAGCCGTACAACGTTGTCATGTTTGTCAGACCTCCAAGGGGCAATCTCAGAATACGGGCCTCTACACCCCGTTACCTGTGCCTAACGGTCCTTGGGAGGATTTATCAATGGACTTCGTACTTGGTCTCCCACGAACACAACGCGGCATGGATTCGGTGTTCGTGGTGGTAGATCGTTTCTCAAAGATGGCGCACTTTATCCCATGCAAGAAGACCCTCGATGCAACACACGTGGCGAATTTATTCTTCAAGGATGTCGTACGGCTACACGGGGTCCCCAAGACCATTACTTCTGATCGTGACACGAAGTTCATTAGCCACTTTTGGTGGACTTTGTGGACTCGATTCGATACACGACTTTAATTTACAGTGCTTACCACCTACAAACTGATGGGCAAACCAAAATTGTGAATAACACATTGGGAAACCTCCTTCGCTATATTTCAAGAGAAAAATCGAAGTAGCGGGATTTGACCTTGTCTCAAGCAGAGTTTGCATTCAACAACATGGTGAACCGCTCGACAGGGAGATCACCGTTCCAGATTATCTACGGACAAGTGCCTCGCCACACACTTGACTTGGTCCCTCTGCCCAAGCACCCAGGCACGAGCATTGCAGCAGAACATATGGCAGACAAGATCATGGGCATCCATGCAGAAGTGCAGACCAAGCTACATGCCTCGAACGAGAAGTACAAGGAACAAGCGGACAAGCATCGGCGACAAAAGTGTTCGAGGTGGGCGACCGCGTTATGGTCCATCTGCGCAAAGAGAGATTTCCGACCGGGACGTACAACAAGTTGAAAAATAAGAAGATTGGACCGGTACCAATCATCCGAAAGATCAATGACAACGCTTATGTTGTTGATCTCCCAGATGACATGGCCATCTCACGGACTTTCAATGTCACGGACCTAACCGAGTATCATGAACCAGAGCATGACGAGAACTCGAGGACGAGTTCTTTTGAAGTGGAGGAGACTGATGTAGAGCAGGTCGCGGACAGTTACATGGCCAAGATGGATCAGAAAAGGCCCGGTCGACGACAAAAGTGATCCGGACCATCGAACCTTAAATCGGGCGTATCTTGCAATCCGGAATGAGTTATCTGACGTAAAATATATGATTTTGGGGTAGAACGAGCTACTGAAGCCAACCAACCCCGGGTTGCGCAGCCCGGAATTGCGAAAAACCCCTGGATCGATGGTCGTTTCACCGTTTTAATTTCGCTTTTACTATAAATAGTAAGTTTTAGTTTGATTATAACTCTTCATCCGTCGGGCTTTAGGAGTTGCGCCCAACGTGAAAAGAGCTTAGAATAATTAGGAGAAGGGTTTGGTGAAGCCAAATAGGACACTTACTATTTTTGGCCGAAAACCTTGCGCACTAGTAGACATCACGACCGTCTATAAATAGTAAGTTTACTATTTATAGTAAGTCGCGGATTCTAAGAGTTTGAGTTGTAGTTTGATTCTGATTTCTTTCTCATTGCTTGGTACCCCTATTTAAAGGGTTGTGAACTCGTTTTTATTCATCAATTAATCAATTTCGAATTTATTAGAATTTATTTCTATTTTCTGCTTTCTTTCCTCGTGGATTCGAGAAGTCTCTGTGAGGAGTCTAGAGAAGCTCTGTGGATTCGGAGTAATTATCCCCATCACGTTCATCCCTGCGTCAAATACTCCCTCACTTGTTTGATCACAACTTCGCTCAAGATTAAGCAAGTTAATTATACTCATTGAGTCTTTAAACCATGCACCCAACGTAATTATTTATGCGTTTATTTTTTTTAATTTTTTTTTTCACCACTAGACATCGCCCTCTTGGCGCCATATACAACTTTGAGGTTATCTGGAGCACCATGCAGAAATGTTGATCATATTATCTTTAATTTTTTTTTTAGAATTTGCAATCCATCAAACCATTATTGACACGTGTGCATACCTATTCAATGAATTTTAATAAGGCTTTTCAATGTTTGAAATATATATGGATGTAATCGTTTCATGATAATGTATGCACATACATATTTGGATTGACCATTGTAATGCGATGTGAAGGTATGCATGATAAGAGTGATGCATATTGAGGTGCATGCACATATGAGAGATACCTTTGCCTTATTTTATGAGATGATCATGATGAGATCTCACACAAATTAACATATTGACTCTTTATCCAATCAAATCATGTAAGCACGCACAAACATGCACACACATATATATTGCACCAAGGATGGAGTGTTGGTCAATCGAATGAATCCTTCGTGATGATCGTGTTGATGATGAAACTTGATAATTCGCAAGGTATAAATCAAGTTATATATGCTGTGAGACTAATTACTACAAGCAACATATCGATTTTAATTCAGTTGTTGCATAAGTATGCTAATCTCATGTGTGATTTTCATGTCCTCATTACTTTATGCTAAACAAAGTCACGATGAGGTGACACTGCTTTGGTATGCATTCTCAAAGCCATGCACATATAGTTTCAGCTTGGTCAGAAATATGCTGAGAAAGTGACTAAATCAAGACTGTGGGCTAGATGAAGATTATAAATGATTACGCAATGATACGATGCACATGAGACTTATCTAAAGTGTCAGATCAAATGGACTATTGGATCTTATTGTAATATTTTTTGAAAAACATTTATATGTTATTATATTAATATTTTCAACATGCTTTGATCTATCAAACTCGTTTAGTTTCAAGAGTAGATAAGCATGCACCACAATTAGGGCATTGAATTTGCGTGTGTACATATATTGAATCAAAGCACGGCTCGAATTGTAAGCCCCGTATCCTATACCGTACCATTCCGTAGACTTCTGCGGTCTTCCCGGTCGAATTCCGGCAACCTTCGACCCTTAACCGGTCTTTGCGCGACCCTGATTCACATGCCATTAACCCGAGTCGACTCAACCCAAGACCTTTACCATAGCGACCGCGCCGTCGCCGCAGTTCCGATGCCGCGACTCGCGTGCCGAGGTGATACCCTGGTCGGGAGATGTGGGCCAGCATTCAGTGCGAGGAAAACGCCGCGCGTTGCAAAATCCAAGAGAATCTCTACGACTTATCACATTAATCAATCCCATCATGTCAAGTGCATGTCAAGTATACATCACCTTTCATCCATTCTTAAGCAACCACAAAAGTCAAAAAGTTCTTACAAGCCCATACCTTTCTTACACCATTTGCCACAAAAGTCAAAAATCTCTTACACACCCATCACTCACCACATCCATCACTCCATCACCCATCACTCTCTCTCCCTTTACAAGTCTCTCTCTCATTTTCAAACTCATTCCCAAGCAAGAGAGAAAACACCATACGTCCAAGCCCTTTCCAAGCATTCTCAAGCAACAAGTGTGGCCCACCTTCCCACCCTCTCATCTCCCATCTCAACCATCCAAACCTTATCTCTTCCGTTGGAATCAAAGCTAAGGAGCTAAGGAAGCCTACGGAGCAAGAAGGAACGGTGGGTGATCTTAGATTTTATTGTTCATTCTTTTTTTCTTTTTTTTAAAATTTAAGGGTCCATGTATGTGGGACCCACCTTGATGTATGTTGGTATGCAAGAGGGGCCCATAGTGGCGGGGCCCCTCCATACTTGCCGATGTCTCTCTCTCTCTCTCTCCCTCTCTCTCTCTCTCTTATGTATGATGGTTGTGGCCCACCTTGATGCAAAGGATCATCTGCCCTGTCCACCCATCCAAAACAGTGTGACCCACCTTGATCATGCCATTTAATCGGCGCCATTCACCCGTTTTATCTAGGCCATCCGATGGGCCTAGAGGGTAAGAAACACAGGTATTAAGATTAAGTGGGCCACGTCTATGTGGAACCCACCTTGATTTATAGGTGAACCTAATCCGTCCAGCGTCCCTGGACGCTGGACGTGTTCACGAAGTGTAGCCGACAGTGAGGTATACTCACAACAGCCATTTAATTTTTTTGGCTTTTGGGTGGCCCATTGGTACAGGCCCCACTCTGATGTGAAGACTCAATCCATGCCATTCATCCTTTTTCCCAACTCATTTTAGGTGTTGAGCCGAAAAATGAAGTTGGTCTGCTAAACAGGCGGGCCATACCATAGAAAACTACGTTTCCTACCACTCAAGGTTAGTAGGACCCACCTTTATGTTTCTACACGCCAGACATGCCGAACATTGGACTTGTTGGGCGTGTTTTGGGCCCTAGAATCCATTGAACGGAGTGGATTCTCAAGAAGTGGGCCCCACATGTGAAATATCGTGGAACAAAAATAAATAAATAAAAGGGATGCAGCAGCAGCTGTGTCAAAAGGCAGCAGGCACTGCTGTGTAGCAGCGGACGAACGGACCGAGCAGCGACCCACGGCCCCAGCCGTGGCCCCACCATGATGTCTATTTTGCATCTACACCGTTCACGAGGTGGGCCACTCCCTGAAGTGGGCCCACTCCAAAAATTAGCTTAATCTAGCACTCAGGTGGCCCACATCATAGGAAATAGTGGGAATAAACGTCTGCCCTTAGAACCCTTTTTTGGGCCACAGAAGTTTTGGATCTAGCTGAGATTTGTTCTTCCTATTCATTTGGGTCCGTGGGACCTTATCAACGGATTGGATGGTATGTAAACATTATGGTGGGCCCCACGTGGAGCCCACAGTGATTTATGTGTTTTACTCCCACCGTTTAGGCGGACGGTGGAGCCCACTGTGATATTTGTGTTCTATCCCCATCGTCCAGGGGACGGTGGGTGTGTGCGTGTGCGTGTGTGTTTGTGTGTGTGTATATATATATATAGTTATATAAAATATTATATTATATATAATATTGTATATGCTATATATAAATTATATATAATATACTGGGTGGTGGGCCTTCATGTGGACCCCCCCCCCCAACCATGATGCAAGTGTTGCATCCAAAACCGTCCAACTATCTTAGAAGCTCGTTTTATGGCATGAGCTAAGGAATGAGTCAAATCTATAGATCAAGTGGACCCCACCTTGTTATATGTATGGGGCCCATCTTGAGTTAATTGTGGCCACCCATTGGGACCCCACCTTGATATATGTATGAGGCCCATCTCAGTTTATTTGTGGCCCATTGAATGTGCATGGGGCCTAATTGGTGCGGCTCATTTGATATACATAAGGCCCATGTGATTAGGCCCATTGTGATGTATTTTTAGGCCCATGGGCTATGGCCCATTGCAATGTACATAAGGCTCGTTGGTGAGGCCCATTAATGCGGCCCATTTGATGAATGTAAGGCCGATGTGATACGACCCATTTGATATATTGAAGGCCCAATGGGATGTACCTAAGGTTCATTGCAATGTGTGATCCCAACATAGTTTATGCAATGATGTTTACGACAGGCTATGCCTTAAGAGTAATGTTGGTTTGACGTCCACATTGCAAGTATAGTGTTGGTTAAATGTTCACATTATGACTCTCCCTAGGGCTCATTATAGGCCCGTACATGTAATGTGTAGGCCGTCTAAACCCATCTTCGTTATGAACTACATCCATTACCATATAACATGCTTAGTATAGTTCCATGATTCACGATCATATGCATCATATATATGCTTGATATGAAAAGTGACTGATCATAGCATATGCCCTCGGGCAGATTGTTTATGGGCTCCCGGATAGGCGGTGCTGCCCTACATGAGCGCACGATACGCGCAGGACTGCTGCATGACTGGATAGTATGATTCATGCATTCGCATTGTGTGATATGGTATTATACGCCCTAGCGACATCAGGGCCGTAGCCTCTACAGGCATATCGTGGTTGGCAGGATTGGATACCGAAAATCTTGTTCTATATGGGGTGCTATAGATATCCCTGAGCGAGGTTGTTCTAAACCCTTATGGTACCAAGAGGTTGTTCCAACGTCTAGACCGAATGGGTGCATGAGCGCTGAGTGCCGATTACCAGACGGTTGCGCTTTCCACTATTCATGGTTGGTTGGAAGGGGGTGCGGCCTTACCCCCCGAGAGGAGGGGGCAAAGCTAGGCTGAGTTTGACCAGCTCGAGGCATGGGTCTACTATTGACGAGCTGAGCCCGATATTGGCAGGCAGATAGTGAGGTTTCTTCCACTCACCTTATTGCACGCGATGGGGTGACAATCTGGTTGGAGTGTACTAGACCTCGGTGATATTCCAGATTTGAGCTGTATTGATATGTGGACTTAGATGAGGATTTGTATGCTTGAGTTGCATTTCGCATTGTATGGCCTTGGTATGACCGACATCATTCATGCTTTGCACCGCATGGCCTTGGTATGGCTAATGGTATTCTTGATTTTCATCAGCATGTTCCGCATTACTCTGATACTGTATAACTGCATTACCACATTGAACACACACTTTCACTACCCTCTAAGCTTTCTATAAGCTTATGCACGACCGTTGCGTGCAGGTGATGTTGGATCGCAGCAGCGCTGAGGCTTGAGCACGTGGCAGATTATTTTGGAGTTTTGTTCATCATCATTGTATTTCCCTTTATGCTCATTGTACTTGTAAAGTTTTTTATCATAGTGGAAATGTGATGGAGTTTTTGGTTGTTTTTTGTGGGTTATGCCTTTGGTTATGCTTATTACGAATCAAACTGATGTTGAAAATCCTCCTCGTAGCATCCCAGGATCGGAACTTGGCGAATGAGCGCTGAAAGCCGAGAATGGGGTTCTACGGAGGTTGTCGGCGCCGGATTCGGCAATAGAAAATTTTGTGAGCCCGGTTTCCGAGTTTGGGGCGTGACACGAATGTAATGAGATCAACAAGTTATGATAGAGTGGTTAGAGATTGGGACAAATCATATATAGTTAACTTCTTGATTTATATGGTGTCATCCCCTGGGGAGGATTATATTCTTAGAGGTCTCGTACCAGATCGATATGAGTAAAGGGTGTAATTTGAATATTCTAATTAGGATGGAGCGTGATGATTCCACATATCATGTTATCACCATAACTTAAAAGATGTTAGTCTCTAATTGGGATAAGGTTTTATAAATATATGTGCAAGGCTTCAGCTAGAAATATGTCTCTTTTCTCGTAGCCTTATTCATAAAGAAATTCCTTTCATCTTATAAATTCCAGTTTTCAAAATCTACCACAAGATCCAAATATCCTATAGTGTTTATAGTGTTGTATTTTACTGGTGTATGAAAATCAACATACCTGATGGGTCTTCCTTGGTTTCCATATTGATTTTATTGTAGCAAAAAAAGATCTTAGTCAAGTATCTAAGGTAATTTTCTTCATGAAAAATTCAAATTGACATAATTTGTGCGTGTTTATGCTTATAGAATTACACATGGCACAATGATCTATGATGGATGCTAGTATTGTGTTTGTCGCCACATGGATTCACTGAGGTAGAAATACCTCATTGACCGGATGACTTTAAACATCACATTGCTTCTTACAAATGGTGAAAAAGAATACTAACAATGGTTACTATCCAAGATCATCCATGAAAGAAGAAGCCGGATCCTGATTCATTGCTTGCTGCAATGTGATTGGTCCACATCATCACTGACATTACAATGTGATTGGTCTGCGTCAAATGACCTAGCATTGTTGCATTAAATGCAGTTAGTGGTAATGTGGCCCAATCACATTGCCACAAATAGGAAATTCCTCATTTTGGCAAGCAGAGGATCCAAACTCTTGAACGAATTATCTAACTACGATGGGCCTTACAAGATGAATGGCGCAGAGCAGGTTTCTCATGCGGCTACAACAAAAGGGTCAGGCCTGGGCCTCAAAGAGGTCCATGGTTAGGTATAGAACTGATTTGAAGCCTGAATAATAAACAGGCCAAGCTTGGGCTTTTGTGAAAATTTCTATTAAGGCCCAAATTGGGCCTGAAAACTGCTCTATTTCTAATGTTAGAGACATAGGGATTAGGCCAGCAAAATCAAAGGCATGATCACTAAATGGGCTAGGCCCAAGCTGATTTTAAGCTCAGCTAATAATCGGGTTAGTCTCGGCCTAGAGGTGCTACGCACGTAGGGCTAAACCTGAAACTTACTGGCCCAACTACATTTTAGGTGTTGGGTGTTGGGCTTGTTTTGAGCCCTTGGGCAACCTAACTCAACTTGAACCCAGCCTCATATACATACATGAATTATAACTAGCATACATGTATATAAACTAAGGTTCATAGCCATCCAACCATCCATAGAAATGTGGTCCATGATTGGAATAAGGTGTTACTTATTTTAATAATAAGATATTTTATTTTTTTTATGTATTATTTTATAAGTTGTAGAGTTTTAGAATGATTCGAACCGACGTAATCTGACCTAATTCAGATTATATCGGGGTTGATTACCCAACATCTGTGGTTAGGCTTGGATTGGGATAGGGCCTGCTCTTCACCTGCGTAATATGAGCCCAACCGCACTGGCTCGGTCTTGGTCGGACGTTCGCAAGCCTCCACGGAGCAGAAGCGCTGACGAGGGAACGAAAAACCACTCGCGGCGGCATACGTGCTAACGTGGCATACTTGCGAGAGATCCACACCAGTTTCCAGCTGTCGCCCACTTTGGGCATGCCGCGAACCAAAGTCAGCCGTCCTTTTACCTGGTGGGCCACGTTAAGAAAAAGACGGCAGTTCTCCACACCAAGCATGCACGTCACTCCATCGGATGAGTGAGCGGCCTTGATATGTGGGCCAGGTCAAGTTCATGGTGGTCTCATGTGAAGAGTGGCTCCAATCTCTCGCATGCGTGTAATACCGAAACGCATCCGGGTGATCGTTTCTTCGCTCGGATGCGGATTGCGTCCTACCCCGCCCGTATCTGGCCACGAACGGACAGTTCTTCTGGCGGGCCCACCGTGATGTATCTGTTTATCCACGCCGTCCATCCGTTCTCTCGTATCATTTTAAGATATGAGCACAAAAATGAGGCAGATCAAACGGTCAAGTGTACCATGCTACATACGACTCTTGCATTTAATGCAACCTGCATTCAACCAAGTTTATTATTTGGTGTGGTCCAATTGAGCGTTGGATCTGTCTCATTTTAGTGTACATGCTTTAAAATGATATGATAGAAGGGATGGACGGCGTTTATAAATAGATAAATCACGGTGGGCCCACCCGCAGAATTGCCCGTTCGTGGCTAGAGACAGGCGGGGTAGGACGCAATCCGCGTCCTCTTCACTCTTACCGTACTTGATTCAGTGTACAAGTGCCAAGGTGGCATACGTGTTGGATCCGAACCACTCATTGGGCGAGGGGAAAGATGGCCAAAACGAAAAACGTCCAGTCACCAGAAACGTGTAGTATCAAACCGTCGATCATTTCTTCCCATCTGGCACACGCCAGCACGTGCGCACGCGATCCGCAAGTGCCCTCACTGTTATCTCCTCGCGCGAATCGCTCTAATGCTGCCGTTCTAGGGATCCTCGCTCTTGAGAGAAGCAAGGGGGCGAGAGAGAAAGAGAAGCAGCAGACCAGAAAACGCAGAGAAAGAAAAGAAAACAGAAACCAAAACACGAGAGAGGGAAGAAGAAGAAGAATTTAAGGACGGAATAGGTGCATCCCAGCCGTCGAAACAAGATGACTGAATTCATGGATCTCGAAACCCAAGACGGCATACGGATGCCCTGGAACGTGATCCCAGGATCGAAGCAAGAAGCCTCCAACTGCGTCGTCCCTGTCTCTGCCATCTACACCCCTCTCAAACCCAACAATTCCAACCCTGTCCTCCCCTACGCTCCTCTCCGCTGCCGCACGTGCCGATCCGTCCTCAACCCATTTTCCACCGTCGATTACCTGGCCAAGATCTGGATCTGCCCCTTCTGCTTCCAGCGCAACCATTTCCCCCCTCACTACTCCTCCATGGCCGAGGACAATCTCCCAGCCGAGCTCTTCCCTCAGTACACCACCATCGAATACTGCTCTCCCGTAGAGGCACCGATTCCCACGGTCCCGCCCGTCTTCCTATTCGTCGTCGATACCTGCATCATCGAGGAGGAGCTGGCATTCCTGAAGTCCGCCCTCTCCCAGGCCATCGATCTCCTCCCTGACAACTCTCTCGTCGGTCTCGTCACCTTCGGGACCTTCGTCCAGGTCCACGAGCTTGGCTTCGGACAGATCCCCAAATCCTACGTCTTCAAGGGCTCCAAGGAGATGACCAAGGACCAGATCCTCGATCAGATGGGCTTCTTCTCAAAGAAGCCAAAGCCCGCCATTGGCATCGTTGCGGGCCTGCGGGATGGGCTCTCGAGCGAGAGCATCTCCCGTTTCCTCCTTCCGGCCTCCGAGTGCGAATTCATCTTGAGTTCGGTAGTTTCCCTTTCTCCATCTTGAATTTCGAGATTCATTGCCAGTCTTTTTCATATGGAGCTGAGATGGAAATTTATGGGTTTTGTGGGTTGTGGTTTTAGGTATTGGAGGAGCTGCAGAAAGATCCATGGGCAGTCCCGACGGATCAGCGATCCACGAGGTGTACCAGCACTGCACTGAGTGTTGCGGCTAGTCTATTGGGGGCTTGTGTACCGGGCTCTGGTGCGAGGATCATGGCCTTCATTGGTGGGCCATCGACAGAAGGACCGGCGGCTGTAAGTTAGTCTTTCATTATTGTTCAGTATTTATTTTCCTGCATTTGACCATATGACATTCATAAAGGGCACGTTTTGGTCTCCCAAATCCCAATTGAGCGGATCCAGGGATTTTTCTCAAATTCTAATTTAAATAAGAAAAATGTCTGTTTGTCTGGGGTGACATGCTTCTCTGAATTTGAGGGAAAAAGGAAAAGAATATTGAAGAATGAAGAATGCATTTCCCACTTGAATCCATAGCTTCTGTTTTAGGTGGAAACATCTGGTCTACCTGTTTCATGTCAGCTCACATGTTCTCTAATTGAACTAGTGGGAACCGGGTTTCTTACTTATTTTCCTAAGTTCTTCTTAATATTGTCCATTCAATAGAGAGTATCAAGTGCAAGTCCTTCCGAGCTTGTTGCTATTCCAAACTGTTGTCTTGATCACAATGACAAATGCACAGGGATTTCAATGTCTTGATCTTTACCTGACATGCTCTTAATGTAATGAAATGATTGCAGATCGTGTCAAAGAATTTATCTGATCCAATTCGTTCTCACAAGGACCTAGATAAAGATTCTGCTCCCCATTATCATAAAGCTGTTAAGTTCTATGATGGGCTTTCAAAGCAGCTAGTGAATCAAGGGCATGTGCTGGATTTGTTCGCCTGTGCTCTTGACCAGGTTTTTCTCTCCTTATATGCTGATATACTCCTATTTGATGTTTTTTTTTTTCTTTGAAAGATTCCTTTTTAATGTTTATCTATCCTTTCAAAGAACAAGACTTATATTTAGTAGTTCTCAATGAATGTGGGTATTGGTACTTTCAGGTAGGTGTTGCAGAACTTAAAGTTGCAGTCGAAAGGAGTGGGGGGTTGGTTGTGCTGGCGGAAAGCTTTGGCCATTCTGTTTTTAAGGATTCTCTCAAACACATTTTTCAGTCCACTGACTATGACCTTGGTCTATCATTTAAGTAAGGCATTGTCTCATAGTGAATTCATATTCCTGATTGTAACTTAGCATTTGTTGTTATCTGGTATCTGTACTAGTTTTATTTTTTCTGATTCTGTAAGGAATCACATCTTGCTGTGTGATATAGTTTCTCCAAATGCATCCTAACATAAGCCTGGCATTGGTAGTTTTGAAGAAAATTTCTATTATTTGTAGATTGGCTAGATTTCATTAGCATTAAACAAAAGTATTTATGTAATTCTCAAAAAAAAAAAAAGAAAAAAGTATTTATGCATTTCTTTTCTTTTTACTTCATGGGGCATTTCATCTCACTTCAGCAGTTAGTCACCTGTGGTGTGCGGTCAAATCTTTATTTTCTACTGCCCTTTCTTAATACAGAAATTGTCAAATTCTTGTCTGCAGTATTTGAATTCAAAGACAGCTGTTGGTCTAGAACTGATTTGTGAATTGCCTGTAAGAAACTCTGAGTATTGGCTGATAATCCCTACCTTATGTAAGAACTTTGAAGTTGTTAGCATTTATTCTTTCATCATTTAAATTCAGAAGCATTGATCAACTTGACTGATGGAGGTTGAAGATTTTAAAAATAAAGTTAATATATGGTTGGAAGCACAATTGACTATGCCATTTCTGTTATAGTAGTTACTGATGTAATGTTGGTCACCGTCGCACATTTGTGCATTATTTAAGTTTCACCTGTCACATAAGATGTTCTATTTGGCACTTTTCAAACTTGTATTGCATAGCCACTCACTGAAATATCCTTTTCATTTTTATCGTTTTAAAACTTTCTCCAAGGAGATAAAGAGGGCATTTGTGGATCTATAATGAAAGGGCGGACAATGAAAAGGTGGAAGATAAAGAGGGCATTTGTGAATCTATAATCAGTTTCTATTATGATCTATGAGCTTATTGGTTCATGGGTGGAACAGGCTGAGATTAGATGATCTCCCTTTTGATCAAATTGAAGTGTTGGAACTTTGGAAGCTGCTTGGTAGGAGAGGACTTTGAGGAAGTCTTTGAAGCAAGTACTAGCCTTGGCCAAGATAGGGCCCCCAGTCCAGATGGTTTCCCCATGGTGGTCTTCTTGACATATTGGGAGGTGCTAAAGGTTGACCCAATGGCGTATGTGGTGGAATTTCAGGAGCGCGGAAGATTATCCAAGGACTTGGGAGAGTTTCATTGTGGTAATCGTAATCCCCCCAAAAAGAAGGTATTGAGAGTGTAAAGGACTTCCATCCTATAGGTCTGATAGGGGGTCCCTAGAAAATCCTAGCTGAAGTTTTCGCTTCCAAGATTAACAAAGTTCCAAGCAACATCATTTCCGAATCACAAGGGACTTTTGTGTATGGGAGGCAAATTCTGGATGGAGCTTTGATTGCTCATGAATGTATTGACTCGTAATACAAAGAAGGGAAGTCGGGTATAATTTGCAAATGGACTTGAGGAGGAGCCTATGATCATGTGGATTGGAGTTTCCGTTGTTATTTGATGGCCGAATGGGATTCAGTCCAAGGTGGTGCAATGGATCTGGGAGTGCATTAGCACAACTCACTTCTCGGTTTTGGTGAATGGTTCACCCAAAGGTTTCTTCAGAAATTTGAGAGGTTTGAGGCAAGGCAATCCCCTTTTCCTTCCTATTTGTGATAGTGGCATAAGCTTTAAGCACAATGATCAAGGCAGCTAACAATCACAGCTTGATTAATGGCTTTGAGTTTGATAGAGAGGGTATTTGCATCTAGTATCGGCAGTTTGCTAAAGATATTACTCTTTTCTATGATGTAGGTTGGGTCAAGTTGATAATTTAAGAAAAGTTGTCCAATGCTTTGCGGTGTCTGGGCTGAAAATTAACTTTTATAAAAGCGAGCTGCTCAGCGTTGAATAAATGAGGAAAAGGTGAGGTCTGCCTTGGAATCAGATGCAAATTGGGCAGTCTCCCTTCGACTTAGGCATCCCTCTCTGCATTTGGCAAGGCAACCAAGCATTTATGGGATGCGGCATTGAAAAGAATGGAGCAAAAATTGTCTCGGTGGAAAAGTAGGTATTTGTTTATGCTCATTAAACCTGCTCTCGCTAGCATGCCAATTTATTTATGTCAATGTTTCAGTGCCCGATGAGTATAATAGTTAAAATAGAAAAGATCGAGAGGGACATTTTATGGCAATCTCAGAGTCCAAGAGCAAGTTTCATCTAGTCAGCTTGTATGAAGAGTGCAAGCCTAAAGAGGATGGCAGGTTGGGTATAAGAAATTTGAAGTCGCTGAATTCTGCTCTCTCATGCAATGGCTTTGGAGGTTTGGGGAAGAGGAAGGGTGATTATGGAATAGTGATGTTTGTAGTAAATATGGGGGCTTTATACCTGGGGAGGGAACTCAAGTTCGGTTCTAGATTGACTGATAGTGTGGGGATCAACCTCTTCCATTATCTTTGCTGAGGCTTTTCACGGCTACTTATGTGTGTGTGTGTGTGTGTGTGAGAGAGAGAGAGAGAGAGAGAGAGAGAGAGAGAGAGATCTTGTGTAGTTGGATCGGGATTTGAGAATGTGGAATGCAGGTGTGTCTCGTTCTACTTGGCCATAGTAGGAAGGAGTCCTGAGCTCCCCGTAAACCTCATTTCCTGCATTTAGAAGTACAAATGCCCCCTTGGGTCCTCGCGTTCTCTTGTTTGGTGAGTGAAATGAAGTTTCTAACCATTGACAACCTTAGGAAGAGGGGGTTGCGTGCTACAAATGGGTGCATCATGTGCTTGAAGGGCGGAATCAGTGGGTCATCTGCTCTTTCACTGCCCCTTTGCATCTGATATATGGGAAAGTTTCTCTCTTTTTGAGATATTGTGGACAATGCCATAAATGTGGGAGAGCTTATGGAAGCCTGGGATGGGGGCAGAAAGGGAAGCAAAAGAATATTGGAAGTTTGGCATATGGCTTTGGTAGCTATCCTGTGGAGGTCTGGTTGGAGCTCAGTAACTGGATTTTTCGAAACAAGATGAGCTACCATAATGCTGTTTTTCTTAGAGCCAAATGCCTTGCAATGAATGGGCAAATGTTTTTAAGGTTGATTTATATTTAAGGGGTGGTTGTAAGGGGCTCTTTGAGTGCTGTGTTTTCTCCTAACGGGGAATGGATGACACCTTGTCGTACTTATGTTTTGTTTAACAAAATTCTGTTATCCTTCACACACACACACACACAAACTGCAAAGAGTGATTCATTTTATTGGCTTTGGAACAAAAGTCATCATGGCTTCTCAATGTTAGTGTACCTGCAAGAGCTTGTATTGGTTTTCAAGTGGACCCTGGACAGCATTATTAGAGAGGCTTAGATGATTTAAATATAGGAGATATCGCATATGCTTATGTTTCATGCTGGGATGACAAGTAAATTAAAATATTGGAACCTTGATTCTAGGTCTAGGAGTGAGTGAATTGAATCATTTGTCCCTGTGCAAGTTTTTAGAGTCATGGGTGCATGGTCTGTTGTTTTTTTGTGTCACATGCCCAAATATATGATTTCTGAAACCAAAGAACACTTGTTAGCTGTCTGATTAACCTTGTTTTGCAGTGGTATATTCGAGATTAATTGCTCAAAGGATGTCAAAGTTCAGGGCATTATTGGTCCTTGCGCATCTCTTGAGAAGGTATTCTGCATTGCATGTCAGTCTTTTGAACTTTTCAACCCCAATTTCCCATATTCACTTATTGGTGATTTTGAATGCACAGAAAGGTCCTCTGTGCTCTGAAACAGTCGTTGGCCAGGGAAATACATGTGCCTGGAAGATGTGCGGTCTTGACAAAGCAACAACTTTGTGTTTAATATTTGATATTGTGAAAAAGGACAGCCCAGATGCCATCGGTCAGCCCACGAGCAATCAATATTATTTCCAGTTTTTAACTTAGTATGGACTCTTGGCCTGTATTATCTTGAATTCCTGCCATAAGTAATGTGCACTATATTATCATGTGGTGTCTGCCACATATGGATTTCATCTTACAGGTTACAGATATTGTGCTGCAGTTATCAGCATAGTGATGGTCAAATGAGACTTCGTGCCACAACACTTTCCAGAAGATCTGTGGTTGGACCAGGATGCATGCAGGCAAGTCTGTGCTGTCCAATTTTGTAGCATATAATACCATGCCATTTGGACACTGTTCATTAATGACATCCTTCTTTCAGCACAGTTCCTTTTCATGGTTTGGTGTTCTTCAAAATCCATTTTGACACGTATACCATAAATGGTCCTTTTAACTGTAGGATTTAGTAGCTGGATTTGATCAAGAAGCAGCTGCCGTAGTCATGGCACGATTAGTTTCTTTCAAAATGGAATCTGAGGTACAATTCCTTTGTTCTACATTGTTTCTTAATCTAGTCATTTAGAATTATTGAGGGATTAATATTTGAGACTGGGAAATATGGACTAGTATATCATATCCGAGTTATGTTACAAAATAAAAGCAAATGGCATTTCTATTGAGTTCTTGATCCCTACTACAGTAATCCTTCATCACTTGAGAATGCGATGCTTGTTTGTGATAAGAGTGATATGGCATATGTGCAGGCTGAATTCGACCCAATCAGATGGCTTGATAGGTCATTAATACGCTTATGTTCTCGGTTTGGAGATTACCAAAAAGATAGTCCGTCGTCTTTTGGCTTGTCTCCACGTTTCTCAATCTTTCCTCAATTTATGTTCCATTTGCGACGGTCTCAGTTTGTCCAGGTATGATGCTGTGAAGTTTTTTATTGGCTTCATAAGTTGAGATTCGTTGGAAGAATTAATTCACAATTTGGCGTATCACTTTTTTTTTTTTTTCAATATTTACCGTATGTAACTTTGCCGACAGGTTTTTAACAACAGTCCAGATGAAACTGCATACTATAGGATGATCCTGAATCGAGAGAACGTAAGCAATTCAGTTGTGATGATTCAACCTTCATTGATATCTTACTCCTTCCATTCTATCCCAGAACCCGTTCTACTAGATGTGGCGGCTATTGCTTCTGACAGGATCCTCCTTTTGGATGCCTATTTTACGGTTGTCGTATTTCATGGGGTTACTATTGCTCAATGGAGAAATGCTGGGTACCAAAATCAAGCAGATCATGAGGTAATTTTTGCATGCCTATGCAGCATATATTGATGATGAACTTTCACACTTTCTTGACAAAAGATGCACCAGTCTTAAAGTCATTTCTGTTCTGCCTTTTACCTAGAATGTTGAATCATTAGCCATGCTACTTATTAAATAAAAACGTGAGCTTGAACTTAGGTTTCTATTATTGATGTCTTATATTTTATATTTTTGATCCAGTTTTTATTTTTAGCATTGACCGTACACCATTCTTATCATAGCTTTGTCCCAGCTGTTTGGAGTCAACTTCAGAAATCCTGTTTCACCAATTGCAATATTCAAAATATAAATTCTGATGATTGCTTGGCAGAAGTTCAATGACTGGCTGCCTACCTTACATCAGCCGCCAGGTGATATGGCACATGTAATGCATGCAAAGAGAGCGGAAGTAGCTTGCAAGACATGGGATAGAGGGGAGGAGAAGCGGATGTAAAAAGCAAGTCTCTTTGATGGAGAGCTTCACTTAGCATACTGTTTCATCTCGTAAATCATGTGAAGGCCCATTATTGTGGTTTAAAGTCCTGTCTTTTCATAATTGGTTTTAAACCCTTATGCATGCTTTCTCCAAATCTAAAAACCATGTCTAGATTCTTCATCTTATGAAATTGAAAAACCAATTGTGTGCAAGCTTTTGGCCTTGGCAAGTCTCATTATATGTGGTAGAGATCATCAGTGACTGAAGATTATGAACAGAAAGGAAAGACACCAGTAACTGTGAGATCATTGTTGAATACTATGATCGAGATTCAAACTAACATATGGAGAAATTTGATCTTACAACCATATTCTCAATTCTAGAAACCCTAAATCATAAATCTCTTAAACCCAAAATCTAAAATCCTAACCTGAAACCTCCCAAAACCTCAACCCTAATGTTCCAAACCCTAATTCTTCTAAGTCTAGATATCCCAAACCGATTTCCCACATTCCCTAGCCTTTAAACAGCCCTAACACGTCAAAACTCTTACAAGAGACATGATTTTCATTGAATTCAGATCTAACCCTATGCTAGGATGGGGGTTCTATCTCCCATAGGTCCTAGTTAATCAGTAATTTATGAGATTCACATTGCGGGATTGTCGTGGGCTTGAATTTGGACATGCCATGAATATGAAATTTCTGAATTTATGATAAATTAGGTTTATTTTATCGTTCCATTGCTCGAGTTAATCTATCTTTTAATTTCATAGCATCATATTAGGTTAGATCATTCCATCCTGCATCACTGTATCAGCCCATTACTGCCCCTTATTGCGTAACAGGGTCCACTGTTACCGTTACGCAACGGTCATTTCTTAACCCTTTTTTAATACCATGGATGTAAATCATATAATAGTTTATCGTTAAATAATCACACAGACATTGATGAGTTGGACACTTAAAAGCCATGTCTGATATCCCCGACTCATGCCTGACACCAATAAATGTTTCCGTCTCCAAGTAACAAAATTTGGAATTTGTCAACAGAGGAATTTCTTTGTATGCTCTGATGCAGACCTAGACCACAGGTTACAGTCAGTACCTGTGCAATGTGATACCTGTTTGTGCTTTTGGCTGAAGGGAGTGATCGTTGTGATCTAGTCCACAGCCATGCCTTATCATCTTCTCATTTCAATATGAAAAGGCTGCTCAGATTTGAACCTCATACATTTTAAGTAACATGTGGATCACCAGTAGGGTTGAGTTACCAACACGCTTGTAGTTTTTCAAGAAACTGCAAGAATCACTTGCTTTTGAAATTAAACAAAATAGTTTTCTCTGGTTGGCGAAAATGAGTAACGGACCAACCATCGACTTGAAACATCACAGTTACGTGTAGGTACAACTTTTTGTTGAACTGTTCAAATCATATAGTTTGTTTTGTGATGGTTTTATAGAGTTTCCACGTAAAGGATGATTGCTGATCATCATCATCTTCATCATCGAAGCCTTATACCAATTAATTGGGTTCAGCTACACGAATCCTGTTCTGCTGTGTCAGGATCCATCATAGAAGTGGCATAAGTTTCATGCTAACCGCCAACCTGAAGCAACCCCCCTCTGTCTGGCTGTGAGCAGCAATGAGAGCACAAAAATCCCACAGGCGTTATTTGCATGGACTGGCAATGTAGGATGGATGAAAAAGAAAATAAGAAGAGGAAAACGGATTCTTGAACACACTACACAATCCAAATGGGTTGATTTTTTATAGGGTTTCCTTTGTCAGCAGGAGAATGCTTGCTCCATAAACTCATGCTTTTTTTTTTTTTCCAACCTTCATTCATCAACTCTATCCCATGCTTATGGCCTTAGAAGTCTTTATATGTGCGCAAATACAAAAGATAAAGACGTAAATAGATCTTTCAAATCTAGACTTTACTAATTTTAGATCTAGACCATATCCTAAAGAATGACACCTAAATTAAAATCTTAAAAAAAAAGGAGAATTAACAAAAGGAAAAATACTCTAGTGCTATCAGAGGACTATAAGTTGTGTTCATAGTTACATTAGTTCACTTGGAGAGTCAAATGGATCAATCTAAACTGTTTAGTAAAGTGTAGAACACATTTCCTGAACTGCTGTGCAAAAAATTGAATTGATTGGCTGATCCAACTCATCCTTGATTTGGCCTATTTTCTATTCCAACCCATAGATGGGATTGGCTACAATTTCCTAGGAAACGTGATTCTTTAGAAAATCATAAACAATCCATGATGGGCCCCATTGAATAGATGGAACAAAAAGTTGAATGGACCTATGTTCGTGTAAACAATCATCACCACCACCACCACCATCACCATCTAAGCCTTATCCCAATTAATGGTGGTCGGCTATATAGATCCTATTCTGTCATTCCACTCTATCAAGGGCCAGACCTTCAGTTAGACCATAGGTCATGAAGTCTTTTCTTCTACTTCCATCCTTGTCCTTTTAGCCTTCTCCGTACTCTTTTAGAGCCTTCAACTTGTACCAACTCACTCCCAACCGGCATGGTTCTTGGTATCTGTTGCACATGACTAAACCATCGAAGTATAGTTTCATCTTATCACCGAGTGACACTGCTACTAAGTTCCCTCAAATGCATTCATTTCTAGTTCTATCCTTTCTCCTCTTGTCAATCACCATCTCAACATCCACATTTTAGCTACATTCGTCCTATGAACACATTGATCCTTAACTGCCATCCGACAGTTGGCTCTAAGCTTACGTAAACAATCTTGATTGATGATATTAAAGGCGACTGGTCAAATGGTTAATATTTGTCAGATTGGTTTGATGTTTGCATGGTAGCCCATGAAATGTGTGTTGGACCTAATCAACAGTCTGGATCAATGGATTAGACTATTTAAGTGTTCCAATGCAACTAGCACAAACAGTTCTCTTTAAAAATATTCTGAATCTTAAAACATCATTCCAAAATAGAAAACTAATAATGTCTTAGTGGTACATAAGTTCACTTTTAAAGATTCTCGAAGACGCAAATCTGGATAACAAAAGTATCCTTAGTGTGGGGTATTTTACATGCAACCCCACAATCAAAGTCAGTCCATCTGATGGTGATGGATGGCTGGGATGCATCAATTGGCCAACATGGCTCTCTTTAGCCTAGAGCTACATATTAATACCATTGATCAATTTATGTTTCTTTTCCTCTTTATTTATTTATTCTGAAATCAGGATTCCTGTATTTACGAGATTTTGGCTTTGCTAGTTGTTTTTGCTAATTTCTGTATTGAGGTGCAAATTGTTTTGCTGGATTTCTTTACTTGCTCCTAACTTGAGAATGTGTTTCCAACTGAAACTTGATGTTGATGTGTGCCCTATTGCCAGGCGTTTGCCCAGTTGCTGCGTGCTCCTCGTGATGACTCAGATGCAATAATCAAGGAGCGTTTTCCTGTTCCTCGCTTAGTCATTTGCGATCAATATGGCTCGCAGGTCATTACCATTTCACTAGGGCTTGTCTTGCATCATTCAAAATTGACATCTCCTTGAATTCTTGAAATAAAGATATGCTGTTGTGTTTGCAAAATATTGCTGACAGTTCGATGAGTGGAAGTCCATGCTGTATATGCCAATACGTATGCGCTTGGAAGAAAGTAGTGTTTTTTTTTCTTTCCCTGTTCTGGGGTTTAGATGACACTGCTGATTACCTGAGTCCATGTTGTGATTGATGCAGGCCCGTTTCCTCTTGGCAAAATTGAACCCGTCAGCCACCTACAACTCTGACGCTCCACCACCTGGAGGGGATGTCATCTTCACCGACGACGTAAGTTTTCAGGTCTTCATGGATCATCTCCAGAGGCTGGTGGTTCAGTAATTGGTATGACACCGACCCCAATTTTGTAAAATTTCATTCCTTTTCCTGTACAATGAGGTGTACGTTTGTTCTTGTTTGCCATAATTGTGTCCTCCATTTTCACTTGTTATTTTATTTTTTCCTATTTAGGCTCCATCCATCTTTATCTTGTACAAAAAAGGCTCATATTTACCGGAACTAGCATGCTTATATCGATAATAATTATGTTCTAGTTTTGTGCCACCATCAAGGGGGTTGCAGACACTTTAAATTCTCATTTTCACCCACAAAATTCACCGGTGAACCCTATTAAAAGCTAGAATAAATCTCATGAGATACATATCTAGAAGTCAGTAATCTGGAAGATCTTTATGTTAACCAGTGTAATTCACTGTTTCTGGTAAAATCTACATGTAGATGTTTAAGAGGAATAACATCAGAACAGTGAAAGGACAGAGAAAGAGGTAAGGAGTGCTAGTTAGGGGGTGGCAACGGGTGAGTGGCTTTCTTGGCTGGGCTTTGGACGTATTAACCCTGCCTGTGGGCTTGGGTGTATTTTTTGGGTTGGGCATAGGTCACGTTAGCCCGTCTCAATGCGTACTGGCTGTATTTGCCCGTTACATGGGCAATAAGACCCCATGTAGGCAAAAAAGAAGAAAAAAAAAGGCAGAGAATAAGAGTATCTACAGTGTTTGAAAATAATCTGGGCCATGATTTCTATGGTTAGAAAGGAAAAGAAATTCAAAGCCACAAATGGTAACACAGGAAGACAGCTACCAGCGGCCAGTATCATTTGCCTTGTCCCTGTCACGTAATAGGGAGGAAACTTGTACCTGGTCCACACCGTCTATCAAGTGCGCCACTTTGTTTTAACCATAGATCCAAATATCAAGACCAACTAAAATCCAGTTGGTTCACACCATGTGAAACAATTGGCACTGGGATGCCAGCGCGGCTTGGCTGACTGTGGGCCCCACCGAGATGTACGTTCCCATTGTGACAGCTCATTTTAGGTCGTAATCCAAAAAATGAAGCACATCAAAATCTCAGCCGGACCACACCACAGGAAAAGGTGGTGATTGACCATTAAAGACTTCCTATGGGCCACAAGTTTTGGATCAAGCTGATATTTGTGTGCGCTCTTCATCCAATTATTTTTTTAACCTTATCAATATTCAACAGGTAAGATGGAAAATAACCATTCCGGTGGCCCCCAAGAAGTTTTCAATGGTGGGTATTCAATCACCACTGTTTTCTGGTGTGGTTCACCTGAGATTTGGATCTGATTCATTTCTAGAATCATGCCCTAAAGTGAGCTAACAAATAGATGGACGTTGCGGATTTAAGGAACACATAAATGAGGGACCCACAGTCAGGGATCCACATACCTCGGTGGATCCTGGGATCCACGGAAGCCACGCCCCCGGGATGCGTACATTAGTTGTATTTGGCTGCGGATTTCCTGCGACCCTCACAGGAAGGTACTGCGCAAGGAATCTCGAGATCATTTTAGGAAACGAGACCAAAAATAAGGTTGGATCCAAAACTCAAATGGGCCACGCCAAAGGAAAAAGTGGGGATTTAGTGACTACCGTTGAAATATTTATATGGCCACAAAAGTTTTGTTTCGGTCTAAGTTTTTGGTGTTTTCACTTCATCCCAGTGAAAATGACCTTATAAACGGTTTGGATGGCAATTAAAGATCAGGGAGGAGCCTAGGAGGGTTTCAACGGTAGGCATTGCTTTCCCCACTGTTTCATCTCGTATGGCCCACTTGAGTTTTGGATCCTTCTCATTTTTGGTCGCATCTCCTAAAATGAGTTCTAAAAATGGATGGACGGGTTGGATTTCTCACAAACATCGCAGTGGGCCCCATCCAGAATCCTTGCGCAGGAGAAATTGGCGTCCGTTGTGTTTGGGGTTCGTGTTTGCATGTCATCCAATCAGTTCATTTATGCGCCCTATCAGGATCAAATCCTAAAATTATTCCCTGCAAAAGTTAAGGTGGTCCGCAAAAATTAGGCCATTCAAAAGTTAAGGCAGGCGGGCCCCATGTTTCATTCCGGATCCTGAAGTATTTGTTATGGTTTGGTTTGCATGAGTTCTTGATCGATCCAGTTTTTGGAATCGGGACCAAATATAAGGCGGCCGATCTGATGAACGGATTGGATCTCATGCATATAAGTCTTTGCCCAGCGTGGGAGGTGGGCAAACCCACCCACCACCATACTCTACAGCCCATACACCGTACACTTTGCATTACTCATTTGAATAGACGCTATTGCCTGATCAGATGATATTGGGGCCACATGCAATCCACGATAATGCCCTCCTATCCAATGGTACACCGTGAACATAGTTGGGTCCACTTGGGCTCCACGTAGGTAGGTAGATTTCAAAAGAGAAACTTTGATACTCTAGCGGAGTGTGACGGATGATACACGGGCTCTTAAAAATTGTGTGCGTCTCATACAAGTCAAATGTAACTGTCCAAGTTATGGTTGTTGGTTCAGATGTATCGTGAACCAGAAATCACGCTTATGTGTTGATCTGACTACCTGGTTGGTGGAGAGTCATTGGACGGTTGAAAATGAATAAAAAAATTTCCAATGGTCCTATTTCAACATAAGAGCGTTAACAGATCAGAGGTTACGATTGTTCAACAATTTAGTCGGTTTCAAACTTTCAATTAGACTTCTTATATGACACGTGTACCTTTTTTTTTCTTTTTTTTTGGTGAATTCAGTAATAGCTTTCAGTGCTGTTACTGACATCACTAAATCATGGGCAGGTGAGATTCAGCACAGTTAGAAATATTCGTTGAGGAATTATATGATACTCTGGCTACGTATGGCGGTTGATACGCAGGCACTCAGAAATTGTATACGTGGCATATATCGATTAAAATAAAACCAAACAGAATGTGTAGCCCACAATCACCAAGTCACAAACCCAATATCAAATTTGTTGAAGAATCCTAACCTGTGATTCGTGGACACTTGTTTGTGTAAATATGCCATTGGATATTTTTCATTTTTATATATCCAATAAATATCCATCAATCTGGTAGTCAGATAATAAAAAAAAGCTTGAGTTTTGGTTAATGATACATCTACGCTTAGTACCAGCATTTGAAATGTCTAATTTGACAACTTTTGATACACGTTTTTAATTTTAAAATAATTTTTAATTGCCTGCATATCATCCATCATACTCTGCCCGAGTATCAAAGTTTTTTGTAATGTTCGTATGAAATTCACGAATTTCAATCCTCTTTGCCCCAAATCAAAATTTATTATTAAGCTGAACATGACTGCACCATCACGGTATCCTAACGGTACAAGTAACTGACGTGGACGAGATCCGACCATTCATTACTTGGACCCAACAGTGGATGAGCCATAGACAAAACTTCGGGGTCAAACTGACCGGATGATCTAGAGCAATCTAACCCTTTAGTGCATATGGCTGTTAAGAGCAGATTCTCGCAACGGTAGGTATTCAAGTTAATTGATGGACGAGGGCCCATCACAGAGAATCAATGGTGGATCTGACGTAATGGTTGGCTAGGATCATCATACACCTACCACAGGTATGGGTGCATTGAGGTGCACGCTAATTGAAACATGGGATCAGTAGTAGATCTCAGTGCTTTATTATAAGGTTGTGGTGTCTCATCTCCAAACACATTGCATCCATTACCACAATCCAGACCGTCCAAACTGTGGATCTCATCAAGAATAGAGAGGAGCCCACAATTCTGGGTGATTGAGCGATCTTAACCATCCAATTTCTCTCGCAAGTGAACATTTTATGTCAACGGTCAAAGGGTTAAGATCATTCGGTCACTATGAATTTCGATCTTTGCTGGGTCTGAAATTTGGATGGTCTGGATTAAAGTTCAGGTATCCCATCCTTGCAGCGGATAGAATAGCTCACCTTTTTAAAAACGAGCTATATGATACTCGGGCAGTGTATTAAGCGAGATACTTATGCGTTCAAAAATTGTATACGTGGCATACATGAATATAAATAAAACATGGAAATCACTGTCTCCGGATCACATTCCCAAGATTAGATTGTTTGAGTGACCTCTGATTCCTTAAAAAAAGACCATCGGATGTTTTTCTTCTTTAACCGTCCAATAAATATAATCAAATCCTATAGTCAGATGATGACATAAGAATACTTTTTGGTCCATGAAACGTCTAATCTGGGGCCCGTATTTTGAACAGTTTAAATTTGTTCATTTGTGTTCCATTTATGCAATTTATCAGCGCATGCGTATCATATACAACACTCTACCGTAGTATCAAAGTTTTTCTCTCATAAAAATGGCAGTTAGGTGGGAAAAAATAGTTTTTTTCTTTTTTATTTATATATATATTAGTCCTCGTTGAATCAGTATTTACAAAAAAGTACCTAATTAAATCAAGTTTTCATGAAGATACCTCACTAATTAAGCTTTTCTTCTAATTAAGCTTTTCTTCATCCAGGTACCTGCCCTTAATTTCTCTAACACTCTTGTGTTGAGTAGGCCTTTTCTACGTGGAGGATGAATATAGCCCTCTATATAAAACAACTACAAATTCCTTTTTTCTCCGCACAAATAAAGCTAGTTGAGATGGTTGAGAGAATACGTTCAGATCTCAAGGGATGCAAACCTCAAAACAAGCCAATTTATGACTTAGGTGGGCCACAACAAAGATAATACAAGGCTTAATGATATGTGGTTTAGATATCTAGTCTCTTCATTGTGTGTGTTGCGTTTAGAGCTAGGCAGAATCCAACCCAATTCGGTGAATCCAACCTAATCCGGTGAATCTGACTTGATCCGGGCCGAACCGAAGGCCTGGATCTATGCGGATTGAGTAGGACCACTTCTATCCGATCGTACATCAGATCAAGTTCAGATCGTGGTCAATTCGGACCAATCCGATCCGAATTCTAAACGAACCCTAGCCCCTCTTTCTTTACCTAAAGGAGGCGCCGCACCCACCCATCTCTCCTCACTTCTCTCCCGATTTCCTTCCTCTCATTCCTTCTCTCATCCTTTCTCTCCTTCTTTCTCTCCCGATTTCTCACATCTCCTTCTTTCTCTTCTCCTTTCTCTCCCTCTCTCTCTCCCTAGACTCAACTCGATCCGACTCGATTCGGTTTCCCAGACCAAGTCGGACTCGATTCAGGTCAGGCTAGCAAGGACTCGGATCGGATCGAGTCATCCCTGCTGGACTCGGTCCTGGATCGGATCGAGTTCGGGTCAGGTTCTTAAAAAATCGAATCGAGTCAAGTTGGACCTAATCTGGTCCGACTCAACTCGATGCCCGCCTCTAGTTGCGCTTGGACGAAAGTCCCTAAAATTTCATGCCATTCCAAAACTCATATAGGCCCTAATTAGTGCTTTTAGATGTTTTAAGCATTATTTCACATATTTTCAGATGATGTAATCACTAATTTTTGGGACACTCATAGCTTAAAGGGAGCACACCTAATGTATGGATGTATGGTGTAGATGTCCCACATAAGTTTCTGAGTGCATGTGTATCAGTCATTGTACTCTGTCAGAGTATAGAAGTCTTTCCAAACGTAGACACCTACTACTTGAGACTAGAGGTGTACACGAGTCGAGCCGAACCGAGCTTTGCCTAGCTCGTGCTTGGCTCGGTCTGCTCGAGCCCCAGCTCGTACTCGGCTCGGCTCAGGCTTCGAGCTTGGAGTAGTAGCTCGTGCTCAGCTCGGCCGAGTTCGAGCAGATTTCGATCCGATTATCCGGTGATGTTGGTGAAGCCGATGGAGAGAGGCCCACCAGTGAGCTCTAAGCTTCCGAGCCTGCCTAGGCAGAGGAAATTTATAGCAGTGATTGGCAGAACCATGCTCTAGAGATCTTTCAGCTTCTCTACAACCAGAAAACAAAGGAAATGGAAAACACCAAGATGAGATTTTCATGCGGTGATCATGACCATTGGTGAGGTGGACCATCACCTAGAATTCTTTATCAACTTTTCACTTGAAAATAGACAGTAACAGTATTGCTATTCTGATACCTGAGGATAAACTGATGTGCTCGGGTGGAATAAATGAGGGTTTTTAGTGATTTTACCTGAGCCAGGGAAGGGTATTGTCACATTGAATTAGGTTCTTTTTCTGCCATTGATGCAAGAAAGAGAAGAAAAGACTCGAAAGGGAGAAGCAGGGTGGGATTCGAAGAGATTTTTTAAAAGGTTTTATAGGGAGAGAAGAAGACCCTTTGTCACTTTCAATGACCTAGGTCGAGTATATCTTTTGAGGTTTTATACTTTGTACCGAGTTACCGAGTCGAGCCGAGTTTGAGCAGTATTCAAGTCGAGTCAAGTCGAGTAGAGGCAAGCTTGAACTCGGCTCGAAATCATTTCGAGATCCAAAAATCAGCTCGAACTCGGCTCGAGTCAAGCTTTTTCGAGCCAAGTTGAGCGAGCTACCGAGCTTTTGCTGCTCGTGTACAGCTCTACTTGAAATGTTGACAAGAGATTGCATTTATCCTTATAAAAAGAAAAGGAAAAAGAGAGAGACGCGTGATCGTTCATACTCATCCATTCACATATTACAAACATGGAAGACATAAAATTCGAATCCAGCCGTCCAGCACTTTGTACAATATAATTAACTAACATGTACCATGAGAGATTGTAGATCACGGAAGCGTAGAGCTGTACACAAACTGAGTTATCTCGGTTAGCTCGCTCGACTCGACTTGAAAAAGCTCAATTCGAGTCAGTTTGAAACTGAGTTCAAGCCGAGTTAATCTGATTTTTTGAGCTTGAAAAATTTCGAGCCGAGTTCGAATGTGTCGGAGCTCGACTTGACTCAACTTAGATCGAACCCCAATTCGAATCAAACTCGATGACTTGGTTATTTTGATATTGATGTTGCTCACCAAGTATTTGATGAAATGACTCAATGAAGTGTCGACTGGTGGTGAGAAAAGTATGGAAATGAAATAAATACCCTTTGTATCTTAATTTTTATGTTGCCTACGAAGTGTTTGATAAAATACCTGTAAACTACAACTGGTATTTTACATACCGTAAAAAATTGAAGGTGCACTATATGCGTTTGAGAAAATGCCGTAGAGGCTTGATTTTGTGTAACGTCTTGGATTTTTGGTATTTTCAATTTTCAAAAACTCTTAAAATTTTTCATTATGATTAACTTATGTTGTCACTTACTAATCATTAACACTTAATGTTAGCTTATACATGGGAAGTACCAATAAAGAACTGTAACTAAATAAAGACATGCCAAAAGCTAAGACAACTAGGGGTCAAATCTTAATTAACAAACTAAATCAATCCAGTTACTCATTTAGCCTAAGAATTAATGGCTTAGACTGACTTTAACTAAATCATCATTTTTCCTAATTGTGAATGGGCCACACTACAAATTTAACTAATCCAAACCCTAATAATTGCACAAAGAAATCTAGATACCTAATTCATTCCAAAAATGCCTTGATTATCCAAACAAGTCTAAACCGCTCGTTAATGGCTCACTAAACCCGAAACGATAAAATAATGTCTATCTCACTGGGCTTGACGCCCATCATAGGTGGTAAACCAAGATAGTGCCCAAAATTACTCAACTTGGTTTGGAATTTAAGTACTTCAAATGCGTGAATCCCCTAGGTTGAAATCTGAAACTTAAGTGAAACTAGTTACTTTGTTCTTTCACAAAGTTGTGATTTTCATACCGTCGATTCATGGCCAAAGTCGGGGTACCGATTAAAGATATTTCTCCAAACATATTCGTATAGCCGCGGCCTCGATCGATCATCAATGACCGTTGAACAGACTTATAATCATATCCATCGATCAGCGCATCCAAATGGCGAGTCAATCATATCCATACATAGATCATTATTATGACTAACTATCATACGGTATATATCAACCCCTACACCCCATAGTGAGTCTCAAATGTTAGAAACAACCCCCTCAAGGGTTAATATAATAAATAAAGGGCTATTAGGGCCATATGCATCAAATCTGATGCTATAAATATGGCATTTGGGGGCCTCCTTTGCTTCCATACGAATTTCATACCTTATGAGAGAAAGAGAAAAATGAAAAGAGAAAGAGAAGAAGAGAGAAAGAGGAAGAGAGATTGTGAGAGAGAGGGAAGGACCTTGGCTTGGGGGTTAGTAGCTCATCGATCAAACCCTTTAACTTACCGAATCCTTTGCCGAATCTGCCGCCACTTGCAAGTAGATGTAAGATTTACTTTCGACCCTTCAATTTCACAACTTATATCTACTTTACTTGTGATTAACAATACTTTCTTGCTTTATATTAGGAATTTGTGATTTTTCCAAAATTTTTAATCTTAGGAGCTCAAGGATTGGAAATCCCCTCTTAAGATACGGACCATTATGCTCAGGTTTCCATTTATCGACACTTGAGGGTCTCAATTAATGATTTCTTATGGTGAATAATTTGTAAATAACTAGTATGTTCATATTTTGTATTTGATTATAATATGTGTCATTACTTGTTTATGTATGCTCACATGTTTGATAAAATGCCTAAGTGATTAAACGTGTTATTCTAATGATGCTCACATGCTAGATTGAATGCTAGATTGAATGTGTTGATTTGTTGATGCTCATGTGTTTGATAAAATGCTTCAGTGAATGTATTACTCTATTGAGGCTCACATGTTTGATGAAATGTCCAAGTGTTTACATTGTTGAATCTATGATTCTCATGAAACCTCGCAATGATTGCATGATGAGTTGCTAGGTCCGTAGTGATATTAGAATTGCTTACGATATTGGGTCAGTCGGCTAACCGTCTAATTTAAGGGGAGGCTCGAGTTAGGTTGGCCACCATAGGCTTGTTTGGTTGATTTGGGTCGAGCATGGACAATCAACAGTAGCTGGACTACATAGGATGCTCGCACCCAATGTCGATTCACCGGAGTTCTCCAAGTCAATCGAATTAACTCAATAGTCGATTGATCATGTGTGATCACAATGTATGACAACGACAAATAGAATCTATGATACTCACATTCCCATTGAATGAGTTTACTTATAACCATTAGTGATACGATCCATAAGACTCATGGGCTGGGCATGGTGGTATGGGACACCATGTCCGAGTTGCCGGCCTACGCTGGGGTGACAAGCCTCTCCGTAATGACCAATGAGCAACCAAAAAGGCTATGAGCTTAGTACATCAAACTTTAATGATGCAACGATCGCTCCACATTTGTATTTGGGTGACAACTCTTATATCATTTGTAAGCGCCCTCCACCTGTCGATGGGCCACCTAACCTTGTGTGTCCGAACTGTGTCATTCGAGTCCTTGATATGGGATCGGCCAGGCCAGTTGGTCGAGCTCGTGTTAGCCTCGCATTGATTGGGGAGTTCTCATCTGGGTAGTAAATCCACCTGTTAATGGGCCGCCTAACTTTGTGCATCCAGACTGTGTCATCCAGGTCCTTGATGTGGGATTGGTCGGACCAGTGTTAGCCTCACATTAATTAGAGAGTCGTCATTTGGGTAGTAAACCCGAATATGGATCAAGTGACACAGGTGAGGAGTCGCTTCGGCTGCCCCAAGCCTATTGATTTAGTTAAGACCACGATAAAATAAGGGTACCTTAGCTTCCCTAATATGCTGGATGAATGAAACTTAATAATTACTGGACTAATATAAACATTCATCACATTAGTTTAGGTTAGCGACTCAGCAATCGAGGTCACATTGAGGGAGTGTTGGTCATACGCGAACGTATAAATGGAGTCGCTTGAGGGAGTGTTGTTTGAAAAGAGCATGCATCATGTCATATCTTCATATGCGCATTTAACAAGAGTATTTAAGAAATGCTTGTTTGGTTATTTATCATTAATTGCACTGATTGGGTTGATAACACGTGTAACTTAGAACTAAATGAACCATTGAGTTAGCTACTCACTCCCACCTAAGACGGTGTTTTAAAACACCAACCAGGCGTATCATTGATGCAGGTACCAGTGAGACCTCGAAAAGGTAGGCTTATATCAGGTTGTGCCAATGTCGTTATGTTTAGGAGAATTGAACATAAATTGAAAGCTTTACACTTTAACCATCTTGGGTATATATATTGTGGATTGTGGCTTGTATATTCTCATTTTGGGTGATCATCACTATTGGAATTGTATTTTTGACTCTTAGCCCTATATCTCTGAATCTTTTGTTATTTCTACCTTGCTTTAGGTCCGCTAAGTGAATTATGTTACTCTGATTATCCGTGCACGGAATGAATGTGAATTTAAATGAGGTCACATGTGCATTCTCATTAAGTTAATACCCGAGAACTCGGGATTAAGGTCTTTGTACTCAGGTGTCGATTTTCGGGACATTACATCTTAGCTCGAACTCGACTCCAACTCGCCCGAGCTGCTAATCAAAATGAGACGAGTTGGCTAGTTAAGCTTGAGGATCGAGCTGAGTTGAGTTGTACCAAGCTTGACTTGGTTCAACTAGTGTACAGCTCATGGATTGTATCTTATCCCTGGATTGTGTCCTATCCCAATCCGGTCTCTAGCCATGAGTGGGCAAATCTACGCGGTGGCCCACCGTAATGTACCTGTTTATCCATGCCGTCCATCCATTTTCTTAGATCACTCTAAAGAATGAGCCCAAAAATGAGGCATATCTAATGCTTAAGTAGACCACAAGAAGGACAACTCTTGCATTTAATGTTTTATGCATTTAATGCAACCAAAGCTTACTATTTGGTGTGGCCCACTTGAGCGGTGGATCTACCTATTTTTTGGGCCAATACTTAAAATGATATAAGAAAATGGATGGACGGCCTGGATAAAAAAAATACTTCACGGTGGACTACCCCACATATCTTCTTGTTCGTGGCTAGAGACCGGCTAGGGTAGGACATGTTATACTCTTTCACAGTACCTTCGTGATTCCACCATACGTTTGTTACAGTAAATACCCACCAACTCCATGGTCACGAAAGACTTGTAGCCAATGGTACTAAAAATAATTAATGTTATCACAGACTTTTCTAAAATCTCCAGATAATACTTTTATTGGTAAATAAGTTAACTAATATAGGTTATCCTGAGAGAAATTTACGACCGTGGACCCCACCTTTTATCCATTGGATATTCTTGAAGCAATACAAACTTAACATACGCACTTAGACCTCCTCGTACGGGCAACAAATTCCATGACGAAAATACCCCTCCTTTTCACGGAAACGGATTGGGTACTCCCCCTGCCACCCACCAATGACGGATCGTTGGTGGTCTGTGGGCCCCACCATGATGTATGCTTTTCATCCATGTTGTCCATATATTTTTCCAGATCATTTTATGGTATGAGACCAAAAATGAGGTATATCCAAATCTCAAGATACCACATTACAAGAAACAGTGTTGAATGAGTGACAACCATTAGAAACTCAGGTGGGGCCCACTGTGATGTTTGTGAGAAATCCTCCGCATCTAAGTTCATCCATAGGGTCACAAAGACCTGAATGAAGAGGAAAAACACCATGCATTCTATTTGTTATCACTTTATGATATCATGGCCAAAGGAAGGTTCAATCTAGAGTTTGATTGAAGTCTGTTTTCTGGAATTCAGAAGTTTTACCATTGCTGTTTAGTGAATAATCATCTTCTCATTTCTATGGCTATCTCATATTTTTATTGGTTGAACTGCTATTGAATCCTCACGTCAAGTCTAGATTTAGCTATAGTACTGATATTTATAATTTTCCTGTTTCATTGAAGCGTGATACTAGATATTTCTTTGGTGCATTTTCCTTCAGGGCTTGTTTGGATTCATGGAAAAACAAAAGGAAGAATGTTTTTTTTTTTTAATTTTTTATTGAGTGATACCAGATTGTAGTTTCCTTCCTTGGCATTCTTATTTAGGATGGGTTTTTGAATCCTTATATTACTTTGAGTGTTCTTCCTTTCTTTCATTGAGTGTTTTGAGTTTGTCGATTGAATAGGCACTATCCTTAGATTTTTTGAGTTTAATTTATCATTTCCTTTGTTTGAAACAGGCACTATCATCGCAACAATCATAATGCCTAAGGATAAAAGAAAAAAGGCTATGGTTGGAGAGTCATTTAGGGGGGATTGTACGAAACTCCGATCAAGACATAGATCGGAAGGGGTAGAGGAACGGACTTCATTGACTGAATCGCCGGCTAGGCGAGCTCGTACTCAAAGGAGTGCTCAAATTCAGGAACCCCCTCCACCAATTCAACCACAACAATTGATCCCACAGGCTCCTCCTCCTCCTGCGAACATGTACGATAAATATCGCAGCCGAAAAATAGTATATAAGAAAAAGGTCGATCGAGCGTCATCCAGCAATTTGGGATTCCACAGATTTTGGAGAATGTTGGGTGGAGTAACCTCTTAGAATTTGGAGGGACGGTTAGAAATGAAAAAGTAATCATATTTCTATCATACTGTCACTAGCCGGTAATGCATCCTCCTTCATTCCAGGTGACCATTGGAGAGACCTTCACCACCATTAATATTGGGGTAGTTGCACAACTTTTAGGGATTCCAGCCACAACTCGAGGCTTAATTGATCATGACATTGATAACCCAGATGTACAGATAGAAATGACGAAGTATTTTTGTAACGGACAGAATGTTCCGTGGCATAAGGGTAACGCACTAAGAGCAACGCACCTAGAAGACAAGTAGAAGGTGCTACACAATATCTTCTACTTGAATGTTTACCCGAGGGACACGAACAGGTTTGACATTACTTTGTATATGTTAGACATTCTATACAGCATCTATCATGGTATTCCTCTGTGTCTACCCACCATCATTACTCAATTAATTGCCGACTGCATAGTGACCACGAGAAGCATGGCCATTCCATTCCCACACCTATTATGTTTACTCTCCCACCATGTTGGCCTGATGCCCACCACTGACCGACCCAGACCCGTGAAAATGTTTACACAAAACAACATCAAGCGCATGAAACTGGGGATGAAAGGGGCATCGGCATCAGTGAGGCGCAGTGAAGTTTCGATGGGAGAGACAGAAGCAAAGGTAGCGGAGTCAGAGGCTGCAGAGACGGACGCGGTTGAGACAGAGGCAGCCGACACCTATTATCCTATGGAGGGGAGTAGCATGAGGTGCCACCACCCTCATATGGTCATACTAGTCGAAGGATGCCATACCGCAACCGCAGGGCATATATTGTTAGGCATATGGATGAGCAGGATAGATGACTAACACGACTGAAGCGGCTTTCTGAGGCCATCCAGAATGGTATCGATCGGGTTGAGCGTAAAATTGACAACCTTATTGTCACAATCACCTATCGGCGTGATGATGTCGCTCCACCGGTTGGCGATCCGTCCAGCTAGACTGGATTTAGTCATGTCTGTTTGCTTGTGCACCAAGTATCTTTTGGGGATGTCAAGCTTATAGGATATTATTTTCGAACTGTTTCTTTAGATCATGGGGTGAATTTTACTTTGACTAATGAAGGGGTCATTGATTTTAGTGCCCAAACTTGGGATACTTATTTTGATTACAGTATGTGGTGTTATTCTAAAATTTATTTATGCACTTCATGTTATGTTGCATGTTCTCAATTTCGTTTACCTTTCAAATGTTGATGGATTTCAATGGTGTGCATTACGTCACGGCAAGCTCGCACCCAGATTGAGCGATATGACGTGATGATGAAACCTGATTGATTAAGTTTTTCTAAGTTTGTATAATATGATTTAATTAGACAGTTTTGCAGTTTTCTCATTGAAAAATTGTTGAACTAGGGGTGTTGAATTTGCAGTTTTGCAGTTTGTTGGAAATTACTCATAAATTGAATATGTGGCACAATTACAAACTACGTATCATCCAAAGTACATAAATTACACGATATGCTATACACTGGGTATGAAAAACTTGCACGATTGGTGATTATGCCTGGTTTGTTTGCATCGCCCACACTTGACTATTTTCAATTCCTCTCCAAGTGATGAAATTCTAAGCTTTTTGGGTCTTCCAGCTGACCTCCTCTACCTTGGGGGTTTAATCTGTACACAATACTCCTTCATCCTCACTGAAATTTTTCACTTGCTATTGTCGCATACTGGATACACCGATTCGCTATACGTGGCCAGGTAATTATGCGCCGTGTAGAATGGGGAGTAGTATGAGTAGTGAGGAAGATTGTAATTTATGCAGGCTGACAGGACATGCATATAAGGGTAGCCCTTCACGCCAAACTCACGATATGTACATGAAAACTCACTGAGCTTCACCGTATCGTTATAATCTCCAACAACATAGTACTCATATCGAGAAATAGCATGGCAACAAAGATCTCGAGCCTTCTACACGATATCCTTTAACTGTTTCTCTGTCCATGGTGTCAATGGACCAATAAATGATGCCGCAGATTCTCGTCTCTTGTAAAACAATTTCTGTATCTTTAACATTATAGCCTCTATCAATTTCGTAATGGGGTATTCGCGTGCTTCTTTGAAAAGGGTATTAACGCACTCAGAAATGTTTATTGTGACCAAGTTGAATCTTCGGTCTGAAAAGTGCGAAGATGCCCATCTCTCGTACCCGATTTCTATCAGCCATGCATGTACTGGGGGATTGGCTTCTCCGATATCATGCATAATTTTTTCAAATTCAGCCCTCGTGCAAGTCTTCATAGCCCTCCAGTAATACATCTCCAATGACTTGTCCTTAAAAGTGTCCACCAAGTTTCTGTAGATGTGGTACGGGCAATACTCATGGATTGCACACGGGAAGACTTGGGAAATCTCTTTCATTAGACCTTTATGTTGGTTGGATATAATGACAAGACCCTCCACAGACCCTAACACATCGTTAAGGTAGGTAAGGAACCAATTCCAACTACTGCTATTCCCCGATGCCAAACACAACTGGAAATATATGATTGTCCCCATTTAAAGCCGTGGCGATGAATAGTACACCCTTGTATTTGCCCTTTAAGTGTGCTGTCAATGGCCAATACCCTCCACAGTGATTTTTGAAAACTTCGAATGCATTCTCCAAGAGCTATAAAATATCTCTCGAACCTGCAAGTATGTTGGTTAACAAGCACGACAGTAACTGTCCCTGGGTTGGCCCTTCTCAACTCATGCAAATACAACGGGAGTTGATTGTAGGAGTCTTCGTAAGACCCCATCACGTGATTAATTGCAAGCTCCCTAGCTTTCCATGCCTTCCAATAACTGATATGAATATTATATTTCTCTTGCATGGCGAGGATAATATCACGTGGCCTCAACCCTACACGTTGTTCAATGCGGCTAATAACCAGATCACACGCTAGCTTACTGCTGGCTTGCCGGTGATTGCTCTTCATTCATGCCATGCCGCACGTGTGTTTTGATGTATAAGTCCATATTTTGAATATACCTGTATCATTCACCCAAGATGCATGAACCCTCCATTCGCATGCATCTTCAAAGCACACCACAGTAAATCTCCTAGAATTTGAGTATATTACTCTATACTGGAAATTATTCCGAATTGCAAATTGGCTCAACACATACTGGCACCGACTCATCCTTAAATGTTTGCCCAACAGCTATATCGATCGGTCTGCATAACAAATCAGTATATTCCAGCATTTTTGCATTGGTGAATGCATCATCATCAAACAGCATGATAACTTGACGAGTCATGAGGTTTGATGTTTCGGGAAGGTCTGGAAGCGGAATGTCGCTTACACGCACAGATGAGATGGTGCATGATGATGGTAGATCTGCTGTTGATGCTAACGGCAGTGTCTTGTATTCATAATTACTGTTATTGTCAAGTGCACCACTGACTTGGCTAGTCACGATGTTTGATGTTTGCGGCGGCTCGGGCAATTGATCATAGCTTACTACCACTTGTAATGGAGAAGGATTGTATTTGAATTCCACGCCATACTCCTTAGCCACACTGTCTACATATGTTATGGTGTTGATGTGTTGCATTGTTTCGATGACTAACGGGATGAATTTTTCTGAATGCTCAAACTGGTAAGACAAGAACTCTCTGACGTCATCGTCATCTTTAATTTCAATTGGAGGCATTGATTTGTTAGTGCAAGGATTCAATATTTTTATCCTAATATCACAATCTTCTGGTCTGCTCTTAATAATCTTGTAAATTTTAGATCGAAGCTCCTCGTACGTAGTCTCCAGACATAGCGTCATTTGTTTTGATGTTCCACCCATGTACGAGTATCACTTGTTTTCAAATTCTAACTCCCCACCAAAAGAGCACATGATTCTTGCAGCAATTATGTGAAAACCAATACAATGACACATTATCAGTGAATCATAAATCAATGGAACCTTACCATATGACAAAACTCAATTAAATAATGAAGGACCAACAACTCAGTTTCTATTATAAATGAGGATGATAAAGAGCTTAAGGAAATGAACAGTAAGCTACGTGTTTATATTTCAAAAAAAACAACCAGATCTTATACAGATTAGGCCTTCGTCGTTAACGAATGGTTTCAAGTGGTATTGAGTTGGGCAAACGATAAATTGAGCGAGCATATCATGATATTGATGTGGGCAAACAATATTTCAAGCGAGCATAGCGCGATATTGAGTTGGGCAAACATTTCTTCGAGCGAGCATAACATGATATTGAGCGGGGCAAATGATAAATTGAGCGAGCATTGCATGGATATTGAATGGGCAAACTGTAAATTGAGCAAGATAGGATAATATTGATCTAGGTAAACAATAAATTGAGCAATCTTAGCATGAAATTTATTGAGGCAAACATTAAATTGACATTATCTACCATGAAATTAAGCTGGACAAACATTAAATTGAGTGATCCTTGCATGAAATTTATCGAGTGGGGCAAACTGGAAATTGAGCGGGGCAAACTGGAAATTCAGCAGGGCAAACATGAAATTGAGCGGGCCAAATATGAAATTGAGCGGGGCAAACTGAAAATTGAGCGGGGCAAACATGAAAATGAGTGGGGCAAATATGAAATTCAGCGGGGCAAGCATGAAATTGAGCAGGGCAAACAGGAAATTGAGTAGGGCAAACATGAAATTCAGCGGGGCAAGCATGAAATTGAGCAGGGCAAACTGGAAATTGAGCGGGGCAAACATGAAATTCAGCGGGACAAGCGTGAAATTAGAAGTGAATGGTGACCTCAAGATGGGCCAAATGAATGAACAAATGTATAATTGTACAATTGGAACATCTGAAATTCAAAGGAATGACGAAAACAACTGATTTACTAATCATTGTACTTTTTCCATATTGCTTCAACATGTTGTCATCCACTTGTTGGAGCGGGGCAAACAGGAAATTGAACATGTTGTCATCCACTTGTTCCAGCTGAATTACCTAAAAAGTAAAAAGTGTTATTTGGGCAATTTGTTCTTTAAGAGAATATTTTTAATACCCTATATGATAAATTCTACTAATTACTAGTCCTTACAATTGCAGCTGCATTGAATCACAGAGACATGGATGATTTTCTTGCTTTGAGAATGATTCTCTGTGGAATTCCTCTTGATGAACCGTATTTGAAAGCTCACTTGTCAGTGCTAATGAGAGAAGAATTGAAAAGTCTCAAGGGAGGAAGGCTTCCTGCCAGTGAGTGTTACTATTTTATGGGAACTGCAGATCCAACTGAAATGCTAAAAGCTATTGAAGTTTGTGTTAATTTGTTTGTAATTTTGTTGTTATATTACTCTGTTTATGTGATTCCTCTGATTGTTTTAGACTAATGTGATATGTTTGCATTTGTTACCTAATTAACATTTCCATGCTTTATTTCTCACTAAAATACTGAGAGAATCGGCAAATCTCAGGAAATATATTTGTATACAAGGCTCCTGGACTACACTTTAGAGATATCCATGTTGTCACTGCGACTTACATCGGGGATTTGATAAATGTTGTTGGAAATTCTAAATATGCTATTTTCTTTCCAACCAAAGGGCCGCGATCATTGGCAGATGAGATGGCGAATAGTGATTTTAATGGGGACATGTACTGGGTGTCAAGAAATCTAGAGGTTCGTAACCATTCCCTATTAGTTTATTAAGTAACATATGTTAGCACAAGTCTTTCTCAATATCACTCATTTTGGCACTTGATTTTTTCATGTCAATTAATTGGTGGACATGAACATGTTATTTCATTAACAATTACATGAGTTCCTCACTATATTAGTAAAATATTAAGTTTCCTCATATGTCTTAGATAAAAAATGCCCAATTGTTCTGGTCTCAAGTGTATTATTTAGGAATCTTTTTTCTTTGGAAGGATTTTCACAAGAATTAAGACAAGATCTCGGCTAACATAAAGGAGCGGGGCAAACATGAAATTGAGCGGGACAAGAATGAAATTAAGCGGGACAAACTAGAAATTGAGCGGGGCAAACATGAAATTCAGCAGGGCAAACTAAAAAATTAGCGGGGCAACCTAGAAAATCAGCGGGGGAAACATGAAATTAAGCGGGGCAAACTAGAAATTCTGCTAGGGAAACATTAAATTGAGCAGGGCAAACTAGAAATTTAGCAGGGAAAACTAGAAATTCAGCGGGGCAAACTAGAATTTTAGCGAGGGAAACTTGAATTTGAGCGGGGCAAACTTGAAATTCAGCGGGGTAAACTTGAATTTAAGAGGGCAAAATAGAAATTCAGCGGGGCAAACAAGAAATTCAGCTGGAGAAACTTGCATTTGAGCGGGGCAAACTACAAAATCAGCGGGGTAAACTAGAAAATTAGCAAGGCAAACATGAAATTGAGCGGGGGAAATATGAAATTAAGAGGGGCAAACAAGAAAATCAGCGATGCAAATTTAACAGATAATTTTATGGATTGAGCCCAAAAAACTAAACATATCCAATGTTCAAATGGACCACACTACATGAAAATTTTGAATTGAACTTCTCATGTTAATCATTTCTTAGGGGCCACAGAAGTTTTTGATCAAGCTTATAATTGGGTTTTCTATTAATCCATGTCTATATGATCTCATGAATATGTTTGATAACAAACAAACATTGAAAAAGAAGTCCTGATAACTAAGTACCTTACATTATGTGAAAAGCATGATAAGAAATGTTAAACAAATCTTGAAGCATTGATCTCAATGAGGCCTAAGTAGAGAAAAGAGGGAGAGCTAGTCTCAGCCCCAGAAGAAAAGCTCCAAATGGTTTTAGTTTCCCAGGAGATACCCCAAAAGCTGGACTCTTCTCCAAATGGTTTTAGATAGCTGAAATCATTTAGTTGTTTGCAATCTAATTTTGTTTTGTGAGTCTTTTTTAAAATTGGTATAATGCTGTTTGGTTTGTGCTTGGTGTTTTTACGCTGGGTTTATGGGGATGGGACGGTTTGAGTGAGGGTCATTGTCAAAAGCCATCTATTTTGGTTGTTGATTCTGAATCTGATTTCTTCGGTGGGCGTGTTTTAGAAATGTTATTTCATATTGGGTTTGTTTGGTTTTTGATATGGGATAATTCTTTTGATTGCTAGGGACAAGCAAATTGAGTCATGTTTTCCATTTCTACATTCTGAATTTAAGGTCTTCTATCTTTCTAGTCTCTCTTCTTTTGGGTTGTCTTTGGTTGCATTATCCAATTGGATTGCAACCATCTGTCAAATAAAGTGGAAATAACTAGATTGTAGTTTCCTTCCTTGGCATTCTTGTTTAGGATGGGTTTTTGAATCCTTATATTACTTTCAAGCTAGACATGATAGGGACAACTACAATTTGAGGGTCATTTCCCCATATGAATACCATGAGAAGCAATTAACTTTCCCATTCATCTTGATTAAATTGAAGGCTCGCAATTCAATTCTATTATGCATCTAAATGAAGCCTCAGCTCAATCAGTATGTCTGGAATATGTTAGTTGACTATGGCAAGGTTTCTTGTTGGGGTTCCAAGATGATTAGTTCTTCTGTTATTACTTTCTTTTATTGAGTGTTTTGAGTTTGTCGATTGATGTCGGGAGTTGGGACAAATATTAAAATGATTTGCATGATGAGAGCTGTTTGGACTTGAGGTTTTTATTAACGAGGCTTAACTGAGATGTCCTTTACTGTTTCTGACTGAAAGATGTCCTTTGCATTATAATGTGCATGGACAGAAGAAACTGAGCTACTGAGATTGCAAAAAGGGGACATGCATCAAGCATGACTCTTAATAATTTTCAATGAGACTGCTAGATTCATTTTATGCTTGTGTGAATAGATGTGAATGGAGCTGATTTCATATAGAAGTGGCATGTTCGTATGAAGTATGGTATGGTACCACAAGTTGTGCTACAATTGCCCATGCAGAGTTCTTCACTCAATCGTTAGATGATTTATATAGATACATTAGTTCACTGTTCAATGATAAATCATGAATTGGTTAGATATATATAGATTTTTCGAGTTTAGTTTATCATTTCCTTTGTTTGAAACAGGCACTATCATCGCAACAGTCATAATGCCTAAGGATAAAGGAAAAAAGGCTATGGTTGGAGAGTTATCCAGGGGGGATCGTACGAAACTTCGATCAAGACATAGATCGGAATGGGCAAAGGAACAGACTTCTCCGACTGGGGCAAACATGAAATTGAGCGGGGCAAGCATGAAATTGAGCGGGGAAAACATGAAATTCAACGAGGCAAGCATGAAATTGAGCAGGGAAAACTGAAAATTGAGCAGGGCAAGCATGAAATTGAGTAGGGCAAGTATGAAATTGAGCGGGGCAAACATGAAATTTAGCGGGGCTAACATGAAAATTGAGCGGGGCAAACTAGAAAATTCATCGGAAAAATTCGAAACATTAGCGCGGCAAGCATGAAATTGAATGGTGCAAACTGAAAATTGAGTGGGACAAACTATAAATTCAACTATGCAAGCAAACATTAAATCGATAGAGCATATCATGATATTGAGCTGGGCAAACAATAAATCAAGCGAGCATATCATGATATTGATGTGGGCAAACGATATTTCGAGCGAGCATAGCGTGATATTGAGTTGGGCAAACATTTCTTCGAGCGAGCATAGCATAGCATGATATTAAGCGGGGCAAACATTAAATTAAGCGAGCATTGCATGTATATTGAATGGGTAAATTGTAAATTGAGCGAGTATAGGATAATATTGAGCTAGACAAACATTAAATTGAGCGATCCTTGCATGAAATTTATCGAGACAAACATTAAATTGACCTTATCTACCATGAAATTAAGCTGGGCAAACATTAAATTGAGCGATCCTGCCATGAAATTTATCGAGGCAAACATTAAATTGACCTTATTTACCATGAACTTAAGCTGGGCAAACATTAAATTGAGCGATTGTAGCATGATATTTATCAAGACAAACATTAAATTGACCTTATCTACCATGAAATTAAGCTAGGTAAACATAAACATGGAATTCAGTGAGCCTAGCATGAGATCAAGTTAGCCCTAACATGGAATTGAGTGAGCTTCAAATTGAATTGAGCGAGTTTGACATGGATTTGATCGATTAATGCATAAAATTGACTAAGCCTAACGCATGAAATTGACTAAGCCTAACGCATGGAATTGATCGAACTTCGCATGGTTGTACAAGTGTATCATTTTTTTTCAAGATCTTTACCTCTGACTACCGCAGTATCGGTCAAATGCAGGTTGAAGAGAGGTGCTTTAGAGTGAGAGAATATTTTGAACCTTTTCAAGGAGATGCAACCAGCTCATGGAATTTCACGTAACCCTAGTCAAGATGAAAAATGACAAATGTAGAATGATGATATCTAGATGATTCATGGAGTTATCAATCACGAAAATGAGAAGAAAACCCTTCGTACTTCAGTTCTTAGTTCCAAGAGAGTTTAGGTCCAGAAGCACCTGTTGTTTTGTTGAGGGGAGTGAAAGCAATGCAAAAAGCAATGCGGTGAAAGGAGTATGTAAAAAGAAGGGATATTTTCATCTTGAAATGTAGTCTCCGCACGTGAAGGTCTAAGTTGCAAAACAAGGTTTGTCTTCTTTCATAAAAACAGCTGGATAAAAGGTGGGGTTTATAGTCCTAAATTTCTCACACCTAATCCCCTCCCTTGAGTCGACTGGTATCTGCATTTCCCCTTCTCAAATGGTGGCGACTCTTCCACTGTACACTTGGATTACATCTACTTAAATCGGGACCGTCCGAAATGTGTAACCGAATTAGAATGAGCATGCCAAAAAAATGATCACTGATTTTTAATCATATGATGTTGGTATTGAATTTGGATGGTTAGATCGTTGATGAATTTAATTTCTCCCTTCATGGTGGGAGCTGGAGGCGGGGCATTTTGGTGCCTCCACGTGGTTTCTTAACACTTGGCATATATGAACGAGATCTAAACCGTTGATTTAGTTTTTCCCATAATGGTGGCCCTTGGTCGAAAAAATCACAATGTTTAGATGATCCTAGATGGTAAATCCCATTGATGTGAGAAAACCATTTGTTGGATGTTTACGAAAGCCAAATTAAAGCAATTTTGGTATTGGGCCAATCAACGGTGGACCCCACGGGACGCCTTGTTCGGATCATCGAACGCATGTGCCACGTATATGGTACAGAAATTGGATGCACGAAAATGCGTGCCTCGAGAGGCAGGGAATCCGCTTCATACACAATCCGGGCCATTCATATGGACGTACAAGTGTGCCGCGTGTACGGTAGATGAGTCACCAGCGTCGAAAACTGCAACTGCAGATGCACACGTAGTAACGCAGCAATCTCCTCTACCTACTGCACATGCTCGTAGGAATGAGCTCATGCTAACGCCAGCACATAACGGAGCCGGGTAGACAGGTCAAATATCCAAGCCATCTATCTACCAGAAATTGCCATTCCGTATAATCCGCGCGCGGGATCCGAGGTGGGTGGATCACTGTCTGTGGGGCCCAACGTGATGTATGTGCCTTACATCCATGCCGTCCATCCGTTTTGATAGCTCATTTTACGGCATGATCCCAAAGTTGAAGAAGATACAGATCACAGGTGGACCATACCACAGGAAACAGTGGTTATTTACTATTAAAAACTTATTGTGGGTCACAAAAGTTTTGGATCAATCCGATCTTTGTGTGGTCCCTTCATCCAGGCGTTTTCATCTTATCAAAAGGTTGGATGGAAAATCAACGTTCTGGTTTCCCAAGAAGTTTTTAATGGTGGGTATTCAATTATCACTGTTTCCTCTAAGATGGTCCACTGAATATTTGGATTTGCTTCATTGCCTAAAACGAGCTGTCAAAACTTTTGGACAGGGTGGATGTGAGGCACATACATCATGGTGGACCCCACAGTCAGGTGCCCACCGAAGCCGCGCGGGGTAGATTCCCTGCGGAAAGAATAGGGACGGTCGACTAGATAGGCGGGCCGAGAAAGGATTGGCTACTCCCCCCAAGCCCCGTGGCTGGTGGTCGGTGATCTTTGAGACCCACCATGATGTATGTGTTTCATTAAAGATTATTTTAGGCCATATATCAAAATTGAGAGGGATATAAATCTCAGGTGGACGACTACAATAGTGATGGGATATCCACCATTAAAATCCTCCTACTGGCCACTGTACTGTTTATTTGAAATCCAATCCGTTAATTAGCTCATACAGGCACAGATTAAGGGAAAAAACAAATATCAGATTTATCCGAAACTTATATGGCCCCCAAGAGGTTTTTAATGGCAAACGCTCATTGAACACTGTTTCCTGTAATGTGGTCCAATTGAGATTGGTATATACCTCAGTTTTGGATTTATACCATAAAATGATATGGAAAAATAGATGGACGGCAAACTCGTAAATCATGTAGGGGGAGTAGCCAATCCGCGCCCAGGCGGGCCACACTAACCTAACAAAAGCTGTACTACGGTTGTGAAAAAAAACTAATAAAAAATCAGCAAAAGCTTTATAATCCTTTAACTTGTACTTTTAATGTCAGGGCACACCTAACGTCCTTTATCTCTGAGCGGTAACAACTGCACGGTGAGGTCCACCTGATGGATGGCTGGTATATTTCACGATTCTGCGAGGGCATATGTGGTGGCGGACGCAGATTGCCTGTGCCTTGCGGTCGGAAGTTATGTACAGCTCACAGAGATGCCCGTGAGAAATCCAGTCCGTCCATTAGTTTCTCAACCTCATGTTAGAGTAGGACTCCAAAACTCAAGCAGATCTAAAACTCATGTTGGCCTTACGACAGGAAACAGTTTGGATTAAACGGCTACCATTGGAAACTCTTGGGCACAGAAATTTTGAATCAGGGTGATATTTGTGCCTAGAGTTTATCACAGTGTTAATAACATTATGATAAGTTTGGATGGCATATAAGCATCATGATGGGTTTCAAGAAGTTTCAACGTTTGTGTTTTCCTTGCGTCATGGTATAGGTGACTTTATGAACAGGTTGGATGGAAGATAAACATCACGGTGGGCCCTAGGAAGGTTTCGACGGTGGCATCATCGTCACTACTGCTTCATCTGGTGTGGTCCACTTGACCATTGGATCTGATTATTATTTGGAAATATCTCTTAAAATAATATGAAAAAAATAAATGGACGGTATGGATAAAAATACATACATCACGGTGGACCTCTCAGAGCCGCAGACTGTGCCGAGTCCGGTACAGCAGGGTAGTGCGGAACCCGCATCCCTGAACGCGAAAATACAGCGCACTAAAGTTACAGCGCACGCTGCACTGCACGATGTAGTGGTGACTTCTTTTGCTCCACTGCCTTTCATAAATTTTGATATTTTATTATATTCGCGCGCATGTGTACGTTCGGATGCCAGCTCCTATCCATTTCTATGGCCCCACGGAAGCTTATATGCCATACCACATGAATTCAGATGTTTTAGGCATAAATCTTTTGAGGTGACCAATCTGAGTTTTTGATTATCCTGATTTTTGGGACCAGGGGTCAACAAGAGGTGGGGTACGTGATGGACGGCGTGGATTTCATGCACTTTAAGTCGTTTCTTCGACATTTGAGAAACCCCGGTAGGTACCTAGCGTGAGGTACCCAAGTGTTTTCCGGCAGGAATCGCCTTATGAACAAACGGATTGGATGGCATATAAACATCACGGTGGGCCATGAAGATTTCGACGGTGGGCGTTTCCATCCCAACTGAGATTTGAATCTTTTTTATTTTTTGAATTGAGTCTATAGTCGTGCGGCAAAACGGATGCGCGGAGTGGATATCGCATGCACATCTCGGTGGGCCCTACAGATGGAGTCGCATCCTGCCTCCTCTCTCTCTCTCTCTATATATATATATTATATATATATATGTGTGTGTGTGTGTGATCAGAGAGAGAGAGAGAGAGAGAGAGAGAGATAATGGGAAAGAAGAGCAAGGTTCTTGTAGTAGGGGGAACGGGGTACATTGGGAAAAGGATCGTTAAGGCAAGCTTAGCCGAAGGTCATGTTACATACGTCCTCTACCGGCCGGAGATCGGCACGGACATAGAGAAACTTCAGATGCTCCTTTCCTTCAAGGATCAAGGGGCCCACCTCATCAAAGGGTCATTCTCCGATCACCAAAGCCTCGTTGATGCCGTCAAACAAGTCGACGTGGTCATCTGTACCATCTCGGGCGTCCATCTCAGGAGCCACCAGATCCTCCTCCAGCTTAAGCTCGTAGACGCCATCAGAGAAGCTGGAAATGTAAAGGTACGCACCTACTCACCTCTCTCTATATGCGTACGCTAACTTACGCTAATTTGCGTAATGAACAAATGCTTGGATTCTACTACCTCCCTCAACAAACCTCGAATTTGCGTGGGGACTGTAAATGGTATTACTGTTTGAGCCGGGTTCTTCTACAAGAATTAGCTTATACTATAGGTACATGTGTGGGGTCCACCGTGATGGAGGCCCCACATCCAGATCCAATCAGCCCATAAGGTGCGCCCGTTCAAGTTCACCAATGGATTTTCTTACCCATGGTAATCAGAGGATCCGGATTCATGTCCGACATATCAAATCGATCCAAAAAAGAAAAACAGGCGTATCTGACCTGACCCGACCCGGAGCGGGTAGTCGGGTAGTATAATTACTATTTTTACTCTAAACCTTAACCCACTCAAAATCGTTTTTACCCGCTCTTTTCTTACTCTACCATCTCCTACCCCAACTAACGAGCGCTGCCCTGCCTGCCTATCTTCTTTCTCTCCTTTTCTTGTTGTGTCTCTTAGCTGCGTCACGATTTCGTCGATATCTCGCGCCAATTCCTCCCAAAACTCCTTTAGCCAGGTGTCATCATCTAGGACCTTAGATCTCCTTCTCCGTCCTCGCATCGACGAAGATCCGCAGAGAAGAGATTTGGTAAGGACATTTTATCTCTCTAATTAAATTAGGCGGAAGCGGCACCGTCCCCTGAATCTAGCAGGAGAAATGATCAGATGCAGTGCCTGTACCATTAGATATGGTAAAGTCATTATTTTCCGCCAATATGTCTTATAGACAGACTATCTTATCCGTAGAAAAGGTGAGCCACATTATCGTCATTGGTCCTTTGTAAGGTAATCTGATAGAAACTTATGGTGGGACACATAATTGCTGCAGACCATTGATATCGATCATTTCATGTGCTGATGTGGCGTACCCAATACATATATAGTTCTGATTTTCACGGGAGAAAATCATAGTACTGTTTCTCATTTTTGTACGGATTTGATATTTATATCAATAATCACCTGATGACGAAAAGATGGATGTATCTTAGGTTACAATAAGGCCACCGTATCTTGATCATTTCTGTATGTCTTCTGTAATACCACTCACAAGTTTCCTCTTCGGTTTTTAGCCTAGACTTTATATGCTCCTCGGGAGGACCGAAACCTTATATGCTTCAACGATCAATATTCGTCCGATGCCCTGCACGCCTTGTGAGCCACACGCGAAACCTGAGAGATAATAGGGAGAGCTATTACATCTGGACCGATCCGTACCATGCCAATTCGATCCGTACCGTTTTTTCGACCGAGTCAGACTCGGATCGGATCAGGTTCGAGTAACGTGGCCCAAACTCGGTGTACGGACCAGGTGAATGACATTTCTGATAGGATCGGGTTGGACCTAATCCGATCCGACTCGTCGGATGCCCAGCCCGGTGACTCCACATGCCATTAAAATCTTCTAAACGTAGTGTGCGGCCTACCGTGTTTTTTAAATGCCATCCAAACCATTCATTATGCGCCCCACTAGGATTAATATGGACATTTAAAATATCAGTCCATTCTTAAACCCAGGAATGCATGACATCCACTCCTTCCATCATGTGGGACCGCTAGTGTTCTCCTTTCATCATGTGCATGGATCCCCCCCTTCTATTCAATCTTATCATAAGATGCGACCCACCAGGATGAATGTACGGCTTGAAAATCAGGCCATTCCAAAACCTAGGTGATCCATGCTGCATGATTAAAGTGTGGCCCACCTGAATTTTGGATGGTCATGAATTTTGGTCTGCGAGGAGAACAGTAGGGGGTAGACATGTTGGACGGCGTGGATATCATACATACATCAGGGTGGTCCCTTTATTTCGTGGTAAACGTAGGCCATTTGTATGATGGGATCCTGATTCCTGACAATCTATTTCCACGTATACGGTACAGTGTGCATTAGGTACAATTCACACTCGCTAGGTGGGGAACGGATTGGCTACTCCCTGCCACCTGCCAATCGCTAGGTGGGCCCCACCATGATGTATATATTTCATCCATGCCGTCCATATATTTTTCCAGATCATTTTATGCTATGAGACCAAAAATTAGATATATCCTAATGTCAAGTGGGCCACATTACAAGAAACAGTGTTGAATGAGCGTAGATAATTAAAAACTTTTTGGGGGCCATAAAAGTTTTGGATCAAGCTGACATTTGTTTTTTCCCTTCATCTGGGCCTGTATGACCCAATCAACATATTGGATGTCAAATAAACAGTACAGTGGGCCTTAGGAGGATTTTAGTGGTGGATATCCAATCACTATTGTTTTCCTGTGGTGTGGTCCACATGAGATTTATATCCATCTCATTTTTGGGATCAGACCCTAAAATGATCTGTAAAAATGTATGAAAGGAATGGATGAAATACATACATCATGGTGGGGCCCACAGAGCAGGGGGAGTAGCCAATCCGTTTCCCGCTAGGTGATGCCAAATCATCCACCGTACAACTGGCATTCATGTATTCCTATTCCAACCGTTCAGCTCCTATGCCCCATTGTGTATGGTGCATGGCCACGAATCGTGTTGACTGGAAGATCTTAACCATAGGGTGTCTTGATCACGACCATTTTCTTTCTGACCATTCGTTTGATAATGACCACAAATCAGTTGGTTAAATCATCTAATTGGTTTAATATTCTGCATTAACGATCCTGACCGTTCATTTTTAAGGTTATTATCGGATGTTTACAATCCAACCACTCTGTCTGATATTTGCAAGGTAATTAACGGCTGAAATGTAGCCGGTCTGGATTGGATAGTTTGAGAATGGACGTACGCGTGACACGCTTCACATGTAACGGCAGCACCGCCTCTCCAAAATCCAATCCATGCATCCATTAGGAATCATCAAGACAATGGAACGAACCAAAACTCATGCTAAGAAATACACAGGTGGGCCATAAGACGTGAACTCAAGAATTTGAAAGCATGATTTTATACCACTCTCAGTGGTGTGGCCCACCTGAGTTATGGATCATCTAGATTTTTGAAATCAACTCCAAAACAGAGTTTCACGCCTGATGGACGATATGGATTGAATTTACATAAACTAGCTCCCCCCTAAATTAGCAGTAGGTACGCCCCATATGTACCTAGGGCAGGTACGCTCGCTCGTGTTTAAAAAATAAAGAAACATGTGCACGCTGAAAAACAAAAGAGAAGTCGTCGCGTAAAGTCACAAGTCGGTTGAGTCTTGTCCATTTTAATATTAGAATGTTAAAGAAATAATAAACAGTAGTGGAAAATAAAATATGTAATCTACTACATAAATAAAATCATCAATCCAATTGTTTATTATTTATTTTATTTTTATATAAAAAAAAAATTGTAGCGGTTCTTGCCTTCGGAATTCGGGATGGACCCGGCACAAATGGTAGATGCAATGGAACCTGGAAGAGTGACATTCGACGACAAGATTATAGTTAGGAAGGCCATCGAGGACGCCAACATTCCCTTCACTTACGTCTCCGCCAATTGCTTCGCTGGCTATTTCGTTGGCGGTTTATGCCAACCTGGCCATATCACCCCTTCAATGGATACCGTCAGCTTCTTAGGCAACGGTAATCCCAAAGGTATAATCTCTCTCTCTCTCTCTCTCTCTCTCAATCATACCCGTTTGAATTCATGATCAGATGGTGATTCTATTTCAGGATTAAGGTCGAGATGGCAATGGGCCGGCTCATGAATGAATCGGTTAGGCCCGGTCCAGCCAGACACTATAGATTCGAGACCCGAACCAGCAGCCTTTCACACCAAGACCAAATACCAGCCCCAAAAAAATAAAAATAAAAATGGTTGGGTCCGGGCTGAACCCGAGTAACCCAAGAAATTGATTAATTCCTATTTTGAAAGTAAGATGTTCCTAGTATATTCCTCACTTAGGTGGGCCACATATTAACAAATAAAAAGAAAATGAAAACCATGGTTTACATGTATTTTGCATGTGTATATGAAAAAAAAAAACACATGTAGATATGAAGTTGGGCGAGGCCCGGCTAAAATGGAATCTGGTAGATAGAAGGTGTTTCAACATTGGGGTCATGAGTTCGAGTGCCCATGGGGGATTGTGTGAAAAAAAAGGTTGCGTTAAAGCATCCTAACCCCAACTTAGCTCAAAAAGACAAGCACAGAAGCCTGGCCTGTCATTTGGCCCAGGCCCACTTAGGATGGGGTCTAAGGTCATTTGGCTTCCACAGCTCTCTACTTACAATCTTTCTGTATTCTATGTCAGCTATTTATGTGGATGAAGATAACATTGCAACGTACACCATCAAAGCAATCGACGATCCACGTACGCTGAATAAAACGCTATACCTACGGCCACCAGAAAACATCTTGTCGCAGAGAGAGGTGGTCGGAATCTGGGAGAAACTCATCGGGAAAGAACTCGAAAAGTCTACAATCTCAGCAGAGGACTTCCTTACAACCGTGAAAGGTAATGCCAGACAGGATGGTTCACCCATATTTTAACTAAGGGGCTGAGCCCAAGGGCTAGACGGCCCGCTAAAATGATGATATTGTGGGCTTCAGCCCAGCCAACTGACAGTCCTACATAGAACTTGTACAAGCACCTACAGACCTAAAACGAAATAGTGTCCTGACGTGTCCAGTACGTACAGGTGGGTCCGATGGGTTTGCCATACATGGGCTGATGGGCCCCACAGTGGATTGGGGATGCCTCCAACTTCTCCCGGTTGGGAGATCCAAACCCTTCAATTCAGGATGGTTAAATGATAGATATTGGAACGGCTTGGCAAGGAAGCCAAGAATTGGAAGTCCAGGATCATTTTGATCCGACAGATTTTTGGGTAATTCCCCATCCACTGCTGGAGCCATCCGATCAACGATCTAGATCATGAAACCATGGGTCCCACTTGTACCAACCAGGCGTATCACCAACAACTGGTTGGAAAATAATGGGTTGTAGGTGATCAATTCTCTTCAAGGAATGAGACCTACAACCAGTTGTATGGTATCATCCAATTTTCTTTGCCTACTCAATTTTTTATTTCCACTTTGTCCCTGCATATTTTCATAGGCAAAAGTTAGCCTACAAACAGTAGCTGGTCGGTTGTAGGGCGACCGTCCATCTAGTTTCCTGCAGTGTGGATGGCAAATGGGTCAATATATATATATCCTTCAGATGTTCCTAGCATCTGGTCACTGGCCTTCAAAGAGACGGTGGTAGTAAACAGTAGCAGTTTATGGTGGGCAGAAAAAGGAAGCAAACTGACGGATAGGATTGTTTAAGTTGTGTAAATACTGCAAAATAGACCATCCATGCCAGTTATCATGAGATGAACAGCTTCGATTGATTCATCACCGTGCCCTTTGTAATGTAGATGACTCCATCGGGCCCACATGCAGAAATGGTCAGGTGATCACGACCGTCCATGTTTTAGGTGTCACCCAAGAGGGCTTAAAAATAAAACTTTTAAGCTGAATTGATGATTTGGCCATTGATATGTGTAGTTAAATGCTGACCATTGGCTCACATTCACCTCCACACATCATCAACGGTGGGGACCATTTTTTTCAGAGCGATTAGTTGATTTCAAAAGAAATAATAATAATAATAATAATAATAATAAAGAAAGAAGAACAAGGAAAAAAAAGGCACGGAGAGGATAGGTGCTTATCATCATCCAATCATCTTTGCATGTGGGGCCTACGCAGCAACCAATGAAATACAAAAAGGTCCTTGTTTTTCAACCGTTTATTTTTATGACAGGGATGGACTACGGACAGCAGGTAGGGTTAACCCACTACTACCATATTTTCTACGAGGGCTGCCTCGCGAATTTCGAGATCGGGGAAAACGGAGAAGAGGCGTCGGAGCTGTATCCAGAGGTTAGGTACACTCGAGTGGAGGAATATCTCAGGCGCTACCTGTAGAAATATTTCTAAGCTTCGGTTTGCGATTGGACGGTTTGGATCGTATGCATGTTGCTAAGGGTCCATTTAACTTTGCTAAAATAAGTGATTTTAGACAATTTTATTTTTCAAAAGCCGTTAATTAATTGTTCAATACGTTTTGATGGCCCCACAAAAGTTATGAACATTTCTCAGTTTCCTTGAGAGGGGTTGAGCTTCAAGTCCCGGTGGGGGTTTGATCACAGCGTCCATAGGGTCGTGTCGGTCCCAACGTAATGTGTTTTTGAAATCTACTCCGTTCATAACTTACGGCCCTTCATGTCCATCTTACATCCAAAATAAATAAATAAATAAATCAGGCCAGTCCATTACTCAGGTGGGCCAAGCCATAGTGAGCAATGTAAAATCATGCATAAACCTCAAAATTCATATGATGTGGCCCATCTGAGCATTGGAATGACCTTATTTTTGGTGTACCACTTCATCCCTGTGGACGCCTCTGATGAATGGTTGGATGGCATATAACACCATAGTGGGCCCCAAACACTAACTGGAAGGTTTTAATGGGTCCACCTGCATCCCCTCCCAGCTATTCCATGCATCATTGCCCACCTGAGCTTCCAATCGGCCTGATTTTGGACTCCATAGGATGGCACTCTTGGTGGTCGGTGGTTGTCATGCATTCATCACGGTGGGCCCCATTTGTCATATTAATATTATGTTAAAACAAATTTAAAGCTCTGGATTTGCAAACCATTGTGGGGATTACCTGGGTCTCCACCATGAATGGTCAGGATCATGAGACCATCATGGCCATTGATCCAACAGACGTGACCCAACTCAAAAACATGTGATTATTATTGTTCAATCCAAAACCAACCCAACTCCATTCAGGTGAATTTTCTAACCAGAACCGAAACCAAGGGACCTTGACTACTCTATCGAAACTCAGGTTGGGTCAGTGTGGATCAGGTTGACCCAAACCCAAGTTGCAGCCCCACGGGAACCTTGCCTGTATGTAAAAGAAACCATTTCACTTTACACAGTTTAGTTCTGGGTGTCCAGCCTAGAAAACTAACTCATGGTACTTGTTGATGCTGAAATCCGGGAAGCCTCCTTGGACTGCCTGTAGACCTACAAAAAAAACAAGAAAGGAGACCCAACCACCACTGGGGACCCTCGGATGCCAAAGGCTACAGTAGACTAGGTTAAGTAGAACATAGGGTTCCTGGTACATATTTGTGCATACTTTTCACCGTAAGCCAGGTTCTTATTTATAGTGGTTGGGTGACAGTGACGTATATGGTTATCTCTCTATTTGATGGGTACATATTGTAGAGGGAATCTCCCTACGAGCATATCACAGCTGTCTTCTAAGATCCTTGGTAGAGATTTGGAGAAATCTCGAATTTCTTCGATAAGATCTCTACGTGATCGGGATTCAAGAAGATCGAGGTAGGTGGCCGATGTGGATCTCAGGGTCACAGGGCCGAGGCCGTCCTGCAGATCGGAGGGTCGAGATCGATCTTCCAGAGTCGAACTGTCAATCGTGGTCAAACCTTCTTTCGAGGTAGGACGGGTCGTTCCTCACGGTAGTTCGTTGGTAAAGATAGGCAAGAGATCGACTAGAGCTGAGCCCTTCGTTAAGTAGTCGGTTCGCAGAGTCATGGTCGGATATTGGAACCAACTATTTTCCTTGAAAATACTTTTATGTTTATTCCTCGTTATGATCACTCCTGGTCAGTTCATTCTCACACATAACAGTACTTAAACAAAATAATTCATGATTGAAAGCCTTCATCTTCCAAAGGATTCACTCATAGTGTTGGAGCCTAGTAATTCGGACCCAGAAGCCACAGATGAAAGACATCCAGAATTGCCTTCTGGGGTCCGAGTTTACAAACTCTACTAGAGAGGTCTTTAATTTGTAAGAGGTTAGGGCAGCCTTTACCACTTGTTGGTGTTTCTTTTTCTGATGCCTGGCTTTTCTTCACCTCTCCAATGCCATTGGCTTACACATAATGAGAAAATGCAGAACCTTCCCTAACAAAGCCGGATTTAATTATTCTATTAGCCCGATTGTCATGTCTAAGCAATAAGAATAGGTTACCTCCGGATGGAGCTGGACTGCCACACGATCTGCTAACAAGGTCTTAACTCCCACACACTAGTGGTTCCTTTCCATTTCATGTTTATCTTTGGATTCTTGCACCGAAATCATTTACTGTTTCCTAATCTCCTAGGAATCCATTCCCTCTGTGCCTCGGAATTTATATATGGGCATGCGTCGATTTACACGAATGAGGAATAAGTCAAGCAAGCATCCCCATGATCTCATTAAAAACACCTGAAATGAACGATCGAAAGAAGGTTACTATGGCAATTTATCAGCACCGTAGTGACATAACAGTCTAGTTCATAGGTATGCACTAGGATTTATTAGCAGTGCAACTATCTTAAACCTATAAATTAAAAGAAGTGAATGAGACAATTTCAAAGCTCAATTGGGCAGTGGGGATTGAACAAACTACTGTTGAAATCTTCGTAGGGCTAATCGTGAGGTTTATTTGCCATCTAACCTATTCATAATGTCACACCGACCCGGATTAAGGTACAAATATCAGCTTGATCAGAGCCTTCCGTGGCCCCAGGAAGTTTTCAACAATAGGAGTCCAATTTCTATTGTTTGGTGTGGTGTGGTCCACTTGATATACGGATCAACCTTGTTTTTGGGCTCATATCCTAAAATGATTTGATAAAAAGGAAAGGACGGTTTGACAACCTAAGAAATACATCATGGTCTGGCACGTAAATTTCACACGTTAAGATGTTCCGTTGATGGCTGTGCAGCACATTCGGGGAAGAGAGGAGAACAGGAAGTGTAAGCATGTAGAATTTTCATGGGCCCTAACATGATGTGTGTGTGTCAAATCCACACCGTCCATCCATTTTTCCATATAATTTTTGAGTATGAGACCAAATATGAGGTGGATCCTGGTCTCAAGTGGGCCACACTACAGGAAACAGTGGAAATTGGATGTTATTGTTGAAAACTTTTTAGGGACATAGAAGGCTATGATCAAGCTGATATTTATATTTTCCTTTCATCCAGGTCCGTCTATCCTTATGAAAAGGTTAGATGGTAAATAATCGTTACGATGGACCCTAGAAAGGTTTCAATGGTAGTTGTTCAGTCCGCACTGCTTCATGTGGTGTGATCCATTTGAACTTTGGATGTGTCTCATTTTTAGGCTCATCCTCTATGTGATCCGGACAAATTAATGCAGTGTGATCTGGATGCGGATTGTGTCCTACCCCCGCCTGTCTCTAGCCACGAATGGGCAGTCCTGTGGGCGGGCCCACCATGATGTATCTGTTTATCAACACTGTCCATCTCTTCTCTCATATCATTTTAAGGTAGGTGCACAAAAACAGTGGGATTGGACGCTTGGCCGTGAAAGAAGTATTGTATCAGTATGATATTTGTTCCGAAGTTTATCTGAGTGGTAATAGTTCTATGAACGGTTTGGATGGCATATAAACATAATGGTCAGCTCCAGGAAGATTTCAACGGTGTACATTGCTGTTCCCACTGTTTTGTAGGTGTTGCCCACATGAGTTTTGGATATTCCTTATTTTTAGAATACTGCCCTATTGAGGTCTTTAAAAACAGATGGACGGAGTGGATTTGTCACCGACATCTCTATGGACCCCACACAGCCACATGCAATCCGCTCCCTCCTACAACACAAACGATCAGCGCTCTCAGGAAATGAGCTGTGCAAAGGATAAGCCTGTTAATTTAAATATTTTAAGGTGGGCCATTATAGGTTGATAGCCATAAAGGCAGGCGGTTATATGGAAAAACCTTTCAAAAAAAGTGGCTGAAGGAAGGAAAATGTCCATATCTGAGGAAAACCGTGAAAACAAATCTTAAAGGAAATCTGATGAAAAGGAAATTGATTTCCACCGTACTCTTGTCTTTTTCAAACAATTGAAACCGTCTCGTATGAAGAAATCAATTTCCTTACCTCAGTCACTTTTTTATTTCCATCAATCCAAACAGGCCCTATGTGAGAACTAGTATGAGAAATGATAATGAGGATCACCTTGATGTTTTGATAGGGCCGTAGACATACTTGAAGAAAAATAGAATTTCATCCAACTCCCATACAGAACACAGCACATATTTGTTGGGAAGCGCGGAAGGTGAGCCCTCAAGATCTGACGGTCTACACGATGTTTGAAACCTTTACAAAGCAGAAGAACGGTACTCTAACGGCCCGCCTATCTACTACTGGAGCAGATGGAACTATTCACACTTCTGATCCTACGGTATATAGTAGTCCCGGATTGCGATCTATGGATCAGATCATCCCAAGGAGAAGCTAAGATGGACAGACTCTCGTGCACAATGTTTCTCTCTCCGTATACTCTTAGTATTTTGTATATTTCATTATGCGAGAGAGAGTGCATGCCTTTTTATGAGAAAGGAAGGGAGTTTGGATGAGACCATATCATCCGGTCTTATCCCTATCTCCTATCATAAATCAAATTTAATTTTGAATTTGAAATATAACAGAAAAGAAGAAAGGCCGGAAGATTCCTAAATATGTGGGACCCATCCACTAGTGATTGTTCACCAGTGGGCCCCACCGGCCTACGTCCAACAATATTATGGGCTGCTGCAGTCTGCAGATGAAATAACAATCTAAATCAAAGTTGTTTGGACGAAGAAAATGATAACTTCTTCCAATACAAATTCATAAACATTGTGATTAAAGATTTAGAAAAATCTATAGGGGCCATTTGGCAGCTTAGATTTGGAATCCCTGAGATTTTCATATTCTGTCAGTTGCGTTTGGCAACCTAAAATTTCAATCTACGGAACTTAGAACTTGTGCTTTGCAACTTGGATTTGGAGGTGTGGAGAAGGCATGTGCTCTCTTTAATTAACCAAATTGAAAAATATGAATGTTAGAGAAGATTTCAAAATGCTCGGATTTTGCAAGCCAACTTTTAAATAGGAAATGAAAAGTGGACATATTTAGGATTTCAACCCCCAAATTCCTGGGTGCCAAACACAATATTTTGGCCTGGATTTGAATTCCAATTCGAAATGCCCAAAAATCCAAGCTGCCAACAGCCCCTACAAGTTCAAAGATTGGAATGCTTGTAGGAATTCTTGTTAAGAGTCTCACCTTAGGCCATCAATCAAATACTTCCGTCCTGTTTCATTGTTGAAGGACCTCCAACCATACTTGAATGAAACCCTGTAGAAAAGAACTATGTATGAACAAAGAGAAGCTACATGCAATAAAACAGTGTAAATAGATAAAAGATGCAAGTAATGACTTGGTGAAGTGAAAAGGAACATCACCGCATCATTCTGAACAACGAACATGAGTTCAGTTGAATGGAGACTAGAATCTACAATTTAGGTCTGACAGATATCTTAGAATGAGAGACGGGGAACACCAGCTTCAGTCATGCTAGGAGTCGTTCAAAGCATATTTTTTGGGTGGGAATGTAACCAGCTTCCCTCATCTGCCAGCGCAGTTCCCCTAACATTCCATATATCTCATTCGTTTCCTGATGTGATCTATCTTTGACTAAAAATACATGGACCTTGTCCCTGATCTCGATCCAGCTCTGACCAGGATGCTTCCTCACACCCCTGCTTTTCATCAGTTTCCTCAGCCTCTCAGCATCATCCCAATTTCCTGTCAAAGGATAGATATTACAGAGCAAGACATGAGCTGCTGAATTGGAAGGGTCCAACTGCAAGATATTTTCCGCTGCTCGCTTTCCAAGCTCCAGATCTCCATGTGTCCTACAAGCAGAAAGGAGTCTTCCACATTACAATATCAGGATCACATGGCATTTAATTAATAAATCTTTCAGCTTCTCTTAAGCGACCAGCACGGGCAAGCAAATCAACCATGCACGAACAATGCTCCCTCGTCGGTACCATGCCATGTTCAGCCTCCATGGTTTTGCAGTAACAGAAGCCTTCATCTAACAAACCCACACGGCTACAAGTGGAAAGAACCCCAACAAAGGTCACATGATTAGACATAATGCCTAAATATCGCATATCACTAAAGAGTTCTAGAGCTTCATTCCCATACCCAAAATGAGCATACGCCATAATCAAACTGTTCCATGAGATAACATCTGGATTACTCATCAGTTTAAACATTTTCTGAGCATTCTTGAGGCTCCTGCATTTTGCATACATGTCAATCAAATCATTCGTGACTGAAAGGTCAACCTCAAGCCCCATTTTCACAGCACAGACATGAACTTGATTCCCCATTTCTAGAGTAGCCAAGTGGGCGCAAGCACCACAGATGTCATCGAATAGCAATATCTAAAACAGTCCAGCAATCAACTAAGTTTCTTTTTTTTTTTGTTCAAATTTTCTTGATGAGATCGAACATTTATCGATGGCATCAACATTTACTTGATGGGAACGAATGGTTTGTCAATAGTATCAACATACTCTGTTACAGAAAAATTCAGGACATCAGACAACAGTGAGCACCACTAATCTCCACTTCACTACCTTTTAAGAAAAAAAAGAAGAGGACATTTAGTGATTTCCTCCAATGCATTTTCATGGAATTTCTAATCTCGCTCATGTGATAAGATACAATTCCTAAGGAATTTTGTGGTAAAGATCTCTAATTACTATGAGATTTTTAATAGATTGGTAAATATTAACTATAGTAAGAGATTGATTAATTAAAGTGCTTAATTAAGATTACATAGTAAAGAAAAATAGATTAATTATGGTAAGAGACTGATTAATTAAAATATTAAGTTTAAGGAGAAAGAAGAGAAGGAAAAAAAGAAATAAAGAAAAAAGAATAGCTTGATACTATAGCGAACTGTGATGGATGATACACAGGCGGTAAAAAGTTCTAAAAAATAAAATAAAATTGAACACGGGCATACAAATGGTCAAACTAAATTATGAAAACTATGATTTGCAGTTTAGATTATCATAAATAAGAAATCACTCCTTATTAAAGACATCCAACAGCCTAACTGGCTAAACCGTAAAAAAATAAAAATAAAAAAATCGTCGCCTGAGAGATTCGAACTCTCGCGGGGAAACCCCATGTACTTAGCAGGCACACGCCTTAACCACTCGGCCAAAGCGACTGAGATGTTTATGTTTCTCTAAATTCTAGTATGTGTATATAATCAAGGTAATTCAATTCTCAGCCTTTCCCAAATAAGCTGTGGCACTGACTTGTTACATGTGTAGGATATCTCAGCCATCAAAATGAGAGACTTCCAAGGTGATGAACCCTGATTTCCTATAGCTGTTGTAGGGAGCCCGTGCAAGAAAAAAGCTCCGAGGGCCTACCATGTAAGTATATACTCAGCTGGCAATGCTGGGAAAGGGAGGCCCACCACTGAAACCTTCTTTAGCCCACCAAAAGTTTTGGATAAGGCTGATATTTGATTTCCTATGGTACTTATCTAATGAACTAGTTCGATGGCATGTAAAACATCAAGAAGGTTTCTATGGCGAGCACATCCCCACCGTTCCCTGTGGTGTGGCTCACTATCTTGATTTAGCTAGTGTAAATGATGAACGAAGTAGATGTCTCACACATATCACAATGGGCATTGCATAGGGTTTTTTTTTGTTTTTTCGCAAGGGCTCGTAAGAAATTTTTTTGCCATTGTCATTGTCACCTGTCTAGACAGTGAGGCCGATGTATTCATTGGTTGGGAGGGAGACATCTGAAGGTTTGAGTCCTGCCATTGGTTGTCTCCTTCTTCTTCTTCTTATTTATTCATTTACTTTCAAAACTGTGGGGCCTGCCTATGAATCTATGGGCCTGATTTTCCAATGGTTAACATCCAACAGACATGATCCCAACGCGGCCCATTGGATTTTATTTCCAGAGTTCATTTTGCCTCTGTCAGGACTCAGTATCCAGCATGTGTGCCGTCGGCCATTGGGCCCACATGCTAAAGTGGCCCATATGGTTTGAAACACACAACACGGTGGACCATCATAAAATAAAACCCTCAGCATGGATCTAGTCTCCCAACCATTCAGCATGTGGGCCGAAGTATGCCTAAAAACATGCTTGTTCCTACCCATGTGTTTTTGCAAACATCAAGGATGCCACTGCATGGTGGAGATCTTCACATCAATAGTTTGTATTAAATCCTAGTCCCTACTTCCTAGGGAATAGGGTTACTTATATGGGCCAGATCCCGGTAGGTATGAGGTATATAATCAACATGGCTCTCAGAAGTGGAATCCTCTACAAATCGCAGCATGTTTTGTGCGGCACTTAAAAAAACCCAATTTCTGTGCGGCTTACCACATTCATTTGGTACATGGGACAAAATATCTTTGATGTAAGAGTTAGATAATCTCCTGTAATTCCTTATTTGATTGACTAAAAAGATGATATATGCCCATGAAAAATGAAAAGGAAGATATATGCGCGTGAAAATTGAAAAAGATAACCCTGTAAATAACCCACTCATGTGTCCTTTTTTTAATTAGGCCACGTCTGTAGTTAAAGACAACTCCCATTCAAATACTAGCTAGATACATGAGTCTCAATTGCTCTTGATGTGTCCTACTAAACAGCCTCACATGCAGCAATCAAATATGGGATGTGGGATCTCTAGTAGAAAGGGACACAAATCATGTGGTGTGGTTACCTGACCCTATGGAGCCCACAGCGATGTATTTGTTTTATACAGGTGGTCCATCCATTTTTGCGAGTTTATTTTCGAGCATGAGGCAGATCCAAAGCAACAGTGGGGATTGAACGTTTACCATTGAAAGCTTCTTCGGGCCATTATGTTTGTGTTTTTCAATCTTCCAGGTCTGGTTGACCTTTTAACCAGGTTGGATGGCAAATAAATATCATGGGGTGCCTAGGATAGGATAGTTTCAACGGTGATCGGCCATTGTCCCCATCGTTTCCTGTTGTGTGGGCCACGACAGAGTCCAGTCTCAGCCCAAACCCAGTCCAAACCGCGAGGCTCCTGTTGCCTGGACCTAGAGTAAACCATTCGAACCACGTGTGGCGGGAAGCCGGTAGAAAGTTTAAATTCGTAGACTCCCAACGGATAACGCGGATTTTCGTTCGCTCTCGTATGCTCCTCCGCATCTTGAATCCCCCAATAGAACGAGCCATGGCGTTTTCTTCTACCACGATTTCTCCAGTTTCCACCGTAAATCCCCAACATCTGCCTTTCGTTCTCCACAGGCTAGAATCCTGCAAATCCATGGATGAGCTCAAGCAAATTCACGCCTCCGTCGTCAAGACCAGACTCCTCCAAACCCAACTCGTCCTCAGCAAAATCCTCTCTTTCTGCGCTCTCTCCCCCTCCGGAAACCTCGACTATGCCCGCTCCGTCTTCACCCACATCGAAAACCCGAATCTGTACCTCTACAATGCGATCATCCGAGGCGTCTCGCATTGCAAGAGAAACCCGGAAGATTCCATATTGTTTTATCGAGAAATGTTCGACAAGGGGCTGTTTCCTGACAACTTCACCCTCCCTTTTCTTTTCAAGGCCTGTGCGCAGTCTCAGGCGTTGAGAGAAGGGGAGGAGATCCATGTCCATGCGATTAAGGCCGGGCTTGAATCGGATGTGTATGTGAAGAATACTTTGATGAGGATGTATGCTGTTTGTGGAGAAATCACCGCTGCGCAGAAGCTGTTCGATAGGATTCCTGGTCGGGATTTAGTTTCTTGGACTACATTGATTTCTGGGTATGCCAAGTTGGGTTTCTCAGGGGAAGCAATCCGGGTGTTCCTTGAGATGGTTGACGCGGATTTCAGAGCGGATGAAGTGACTATGGTGATAGTGCTTTCTGCTTGTGCTAAACTGGGAGATTTAGATTTGGGTAGGAGAATTCACAGGTATATTGATGATAATAACGTGAATTCGGATGTGTTTGTAGGGAATGCGTTGGTGGACATGTATCTGAAGTGTGGGGATGTCGATTTTGCGTATAAGGTGTTTGGAGATATGCCTGAAAGAAATGTGGTTTCTTGGAATTCTATGATCTTGGGACTAGTCCAGCAGGGAGAGTTCAAGGAGGCGTTGTCTGTGTTCCGACAGATGCAAGGGAGAGGTGTCAAACCAGATGATGTTACTTTAGTCGGCGTTCTCAACTCCTGTTCTCATATAGGGGCGCTCGAATTGGGTAAGTGGGTCCACATCTATATTGATAGGAATCGCATCAAGGCAGATGGCTTCATAGGAAATGCATTGGTAGATATGTATGCGAAGTGTGGGAGCATTGATCAAGCCTTGGGAGTATTTAATGGCATGAAATGCAGAGATGTCTACTCGTACACGGCTATGATAGTGGGGTTCGCTATGCATGGGAAAGGAGAGAGGGCATTGGATCTCTTCTGTGAGATGTCCAAGGTTGGGATAAAACCAGACGGGGTAACATTCGTTGGTGTCCTGTCAGCGTGTAGCCATGTGGGGTTAGTGGATGAGGGCCGTCAGCATTTTCAGGACATGTCCAGATTGTACAATCTTAGGCCACAGATTGAGCACTACGGATGTATGGTTGATCTACTGGGTCGAATAGGTCTAGTAGAAGAGGCGTATGAGTTTATTAGGACCATGCCGATTGAGCCAGATGCCTTTGTTTGGGGAGCTTTGTTAGGGGCGTGCAGGATCCATGGAAGAGTTCAGCTGGGTGAAAGCATTGCGAAACGACTCTTGGAATTAGAGCCAGAGCGTGATGGGGCATATGTACTAATGTCAAACATATACGCATCAGCCAACCGTTGGCGGGATGCAGTAAATGTGAGGAAGGTGATGAAGATGCAAAAGGTGAAGAAGACTCCTGGGTGCAGTATGATAGAACTGGACGGTGTGGTTCATGAATTCCGCATGGGAGACAAGTCACACTCTAGAACGAGAGAGATATACCAGATGTTGGATGAGATTGCTAGCCGTTTGAAAAATGAGGGTTATGTAGCGCATACAATGGATGTATTTCAGGATGTGGCCGCCGAGGAGAAGGAACTTGCATTGTGTCAGCATAGCGAGAGGTTGGCAATTGCCTTTGGATTAATCAGCACTAGCCCTGGGACACCATTGCGGATTGTGAAGAATCTTCGTATGTGTAGCGATTGCCACTCTGTAACGAAGTTCATCTCGAAGATTTTCGGCAGAGAAATAGTTGTAAGGGACCGCAATCGCTTCCATCATTTTAGAGGAGGATCATGTTCATGTGGAGATTTTTGGTGATGGTACAAGCTTCTTATGAGTCCTGACTGGACATAGCATGGCAAGTGATTTGTGAAAAGAGGGCAGCTGGTGCCATCCAAGCCATTGGACATGTAGCACTAGTGTAGCAATCTAGACCATTGATCTGGTAGGCCACCACGGTGATAGATCATACCCAAAAGGCCAAAAGGGATGGCATTGGACTATTCTAATAATCTGATCTATGGACTTGAAAAGGAGGGTTAGCTCAAAACCGCGCAACAGTCTACGTTCAACCAGCAAAACTCATAGCTAGATGGTCCAATCACTTTTAAAATTTCACCTTTATCAAATCCACCATATGGCCCACAAAATCGACAGTCTGGATCACTCAAAATGTCTCCCATAAACAGATATCAAGGGAAATAGGATTGCGTACTGAGTTGCTCCCTAGGCTTTGATCGTACTGAGTAAACTCTATTGGGCCCATCGTGAATGTATGCGGTTTATCGACGCTGCCTATCTGGTTTTTCACTTCAGTGTAAGGGTCAAGCCCAAAATTGAAGCATATCCAAGCTCAAGTAGACCACACCATACAAAAAAGTGGGAATAATGATTTTCACTGTTGAAACCTTGCAAAGGCCCATGGTGATGTTTATTTGTCATCCAACTTGTTCATAAGATCAGACAGACGTGAGTGAATGAAGGGAAACACAAATATAAGCTTGATCCAAAACTTGTGTGGCCCTCAAGAATTTCTCAACGGTAGATGTTCAATTCACACCATTTTCCTATAGTTTGGTCCACTTGAGCTTTGGATATGCTTCATTTTTGGGCTCAAGGCCTAAAATTATCCGTTAAAATGAATGGACAGGAGTGGATAAAATACATAAATCAAGGTGGAACCCAAAGAGTTTACTCAGCACGCAATCCAAATCTATATCCCACTCCTGATATGGTGATTTGCGAAAATTGCCTAAAGCTTGTTTTTTTTTTTGGGCAGTTTTGGTCCAAACTCCTCTCACACGTAACTAGATGCTATGTGGTGGTAGTACAACTAATAATCTGCACGCCGTCCACCTATCCAACAAGTTGGCCCTACCATGACAAAAATCGGGCCAATCAACATCACGTGGACCATGCATGGAGTGGTCTACATGATGATTGGTTGGAATTATGTTTGCAGTACACATTCTTCAAGGTGGGACTAATATTTCGGACAGGTTGGTTCAGTACCAGTCTTTTGCCAGCCCTACGGTTTAAACCGGGTCCGATCCAACCGCCCAGTTAGCTGTGTACATCCCTGCTATCCAAACCCACCTTGTAAGTGCATGAATAGTGCTATCAACTGCTGGGCCAAGGCCGACTGACCCCAGCTAGCAAAGTATCACAGAGGCCTGAGTCAGGCCTGCTTTTGTGTGAGATCTGGGTTGTTCATTGGGTGCACCGTTCATTGCTGAAATCGATAAATCTGCCTTTGAATCCTCAAATGGGCTGGACTGATAGGTTTTTAGGTAAAAGTCCTAGCCTAGAACTATAAAAATGGACCTAACTTTTATGATCTGACTTGACTCTTGGGCCTTATATTTCAACCCAAGCCCGAAACCTGACAGGCTAGCCCTGCCCTGGTTCCCACTGGCAGCCCTCTCAGCAACTGCCAGAAGTCGTTGTATATCTATATTCAATTATTTGGAATGGTCTACCTGAGATGTTGATCTGTTTGATTTTTGCGCTCATCACTTAAAATGATCTGGAAAAACGGATGGACGGCATGGATATAGCATACATACATCATGGGGGTCTCAGGAGATCTGATTTTGAGGTGTCCCACCTGGGTAGGCCTGATTTTTACATCAACTAATAATCATACTGGTTCTAACCTTTTGCACGGCTCAGATATACTGCAAATGTGACAAATTGGCGGGAAAAAAAATGCAGTATGGTAAGTTTATGTTACTGAGCCGCTCCTTATCCTTGTTTTTGTATCTTCTTTCGTGGAAGCGGATTTCCTAGTCACCGAATCACCATGATATCCCAGGTGACCTCATGCGGCCGGATTTGATTGGGGTACATCACGCGGTTGAGATGTCCCAGTGAGTACGTCCTAGATGGAACAAGTTTCAAACGTGGACAAACCAAAATCCCCCACGCCCACCAGCAATCTGCTACCCTCTTGAATTCGTGCGATCGGAGGCATTACAAAACAATACATCGCAACTCATTCCTTTGAATTTGGATAATCTTTCAGTGATCCGAACCGTTTATATGATAAGTACGTGGATGTGCAACAAATAAATTCTTTCGATTTTAATATTTGAAACCTTCCATAATTTCTCTCCTTTACTTTGAACATGGACGATCATGATATAAATCAAGTGGACAAAATATTTATTCAGAGAGGATTTTTATACATCCTATATCTAAGTTGAGTCCTGTCAAATGAACGGTTTGGATCCTTTAAATAAGAAAGTTCCAACTACAACTGATGGATTCCCCAACACGTCGGATGTGATGTATCATACCTCACAAGGTAGTATATGATCATCGTCGGGAGGATAGATGTTTGCAATCCTCATCGTACTCGATCCTAAAAAAATATTCTCCATCGTACGATCCTAACCGTTAGATAGGATGGCTGCGCGATTCTCTTAAAGATGCTGGGCGCTACATTCGTTCAAGTGGAATAAACAGCTTCATGTGGGTGAAATCCACCACGTACATCAAGCGCTCCACCCAGCGTAATTGAGTCCAAAAATCAGTCTGATCCAACACTCAGCTGTGCTAAACCACGGGAAACAGTAGAGATGGGAAGTCCCACCTTTAAAATCATCCAGTTGTTTGTGTGTTTCGTGTGTACATGCCGTCTAAAATGTACTTTGTGGTGTGGACCACATAACCGTTGTATTTGACTTACTCTTTAAGATCAATAATGAAAATATGACAGACCACCTAATGGACAGAGTGGATCTGATGCATCTTGGTACCAGTTAGCAATTAGCCTGTGGAAGTCAGCCCACGCAAAGGAGCCTTGCGCAGCCCTAAATGCTGGGGTAATGTCCATCCACGCTGCGTCCTATCATGTAGGCCTGTACTATTCAAATCAGTGGGCCGCGTCAAAAAGTTGCGTGGGGAGGGATTGGGTACTACCTTACCCAGTACCTGGCCAGAGAACGAACGGCCCTGTTAAGGGATCTATTGGTCCCACTGTCATGTATGTGTTTTATCTAAGCCATCCATCCAATTTGAAAAATCATTTTAGTTGATTATCTTAAAAATTGAGACAAATCGGATTCTCAAGTCGACCACACCAAAGTAAACCATAATGATTGAATGTCTATTGCTTTAAACCTCTTAAGGGCTACGGAAGTTTTGGATCAAGTTGATATTTATATTTTCATTCATCTATGCCTAATGTGATCTTATGAACAGGTTCGATGGAAAATAAACATTCCGGTGGGCTCGGGAAAGGTTTTAACGGTGGGGATCAATGAAACCACTGCTTCCCGTGATGTGATCCCGACGAGCCTATAACATTCCCGTGGGCTGTAGGAAGGTTATATCTTCTTTCTTTGTGGCCAACGCCCAAAAATGATTTTTCAAAATGGAAGCACGTCTTTGGATATGACACATATAATGCGGTGTGACTCATGGAGTCTCTGTCAGGACCGTCCGTCTGGACGCGGATTGCGTACTACCCCCGCCCGTCCCTAGCTCCGAACGGGCAGTTCTTTGGGCAGGCCCACCGTGATGTATCTTTACATCCAAGCCGTCTATCCCTTTTCTTAGATTATTTTAAGGCATGAGCAAAAAAATGAGACAGATCCAATGCTCAAGTGGACCACACCACAGATGACTCTTACATTTAATGCTTGTGGATTTTAATGCAACTAAGCTTGTTATTTGGTGTGGTCGACTTGAGGTTGGATCTGCCTCATTTTTGTGCTCATGCCTGAAAATAATCTGAGGAAACGGATTAACGGCTTAGATGTACAGATACATCACGGTGGGCCCGCCCACAGAACTGCCCGTTCGGAGCTAGGGACGGGCGGGGGTAATACGCAATCCGCGTCCCGTCCGTCTCCACTCAGGTTCATGCCTAATCCGCGCCGAGCTCCGTGGCGTGCCACACAGCACCCACATCGGTGATGTGTTTACGTCACCAAGTTAAGTGCCCCTACGTGATGGATTTATTATATCCCAACCTACCGTTCATTGCAAGAGATTGTTTCAGCGCTCGAATCCAAAAACAGTCGGATAGAAAGCTAAAGCAGGCTAGACTACATAAATCAGTGAAGATTGAACCTCTACCGTTGGAAGCTTATTAGAGTTACGGAAGTTTTGAATTAATCTGATATTTGTTTAATACAATCTGATGCAAGTCTGTGTGACCTTATGAGCAGAATCGATGGCAAATAAAGGTCACGGTGGATTCTAGGAAAGTTTCAACTGTGATAATCATTGTCCCTACTGATTTACATGGTGAGGCTCTTGAGCTTTATAGGTCTCTCGGTTTTTTATCACATCTTAAAATGATCTCTCGAAATGAATGGGCGGTGTACATAACATATACATCAGTGTGCGCCCCGTAGATATTGGCGATGTAAACAGACCACGTGTTGTGTGGCACGCTCCGTCTTAAAAAGGAGTCGGGATCCACTGTCATCAGGTCAACAGAGAATTCCTGTTACCCTATGGCGTCCGAAGCTGTTTTTTAATTTTTTTATTTTTTTAGTGAGTGGTGACGTGGACCAATGAGAATTAGGGTATCAGGATTTCTCTCCTGAGCTGATAACAGAGGATCCGGACTCCTTAAAAAGTGAAAGCCGAGGATGGATTACATGTCCTCGTCAGAGGATCATATAAATTCTTCGGCAAAATCTACCCAATCAAAGCTGACATCCGTGGCGTGAAAAAAAGAAGATAAAGCAGTGGATGCCGAGGCGGATATCCAATGTCCTTATCTGTTTATGTAAGAAAAACGTGTAGCAGATTAGCTATGGCTCCCTCCTGTCCTAAGATATTTTGATTGTATATACACGCCGTCCATTTCTACATCATTTAGGGCCTGTTTGGCCGGGCAGATTGGATGGGATTGGATGGTATTAGAGTGGATTGTACGGATTTCAAATTAATGATAGCTGCGTCGGTGAATTAGTGCAAGATATATGGGATTGTTATATCGGGTCTGTTTGGCAACCCCCCTAATCCTGGGATTAAACCTTCGAATTCCTTTCAATCCTTAGAACCAAACAAGTCCCAGGCAATTTTGAAGAGAGTAGGGTAGATTGGATAAAGGTAACGATGGTGATGTCAGTGGATTATCTTAACATCCATGGGATTGCTATATCCCAAGATGGATCCCGTGTCTGTTTGTCACGCCTGCCAATCCCATGATCTATCTTCTAATCCCATCCAATCTGCCCGGCCAAACAGGCCCTTAAGTACATGGTACCAAAGATGTAGCATATACAAACCTGAGTTCACCGTGCTATAAAAAAAAATGGTGGCTCAACGCTACTCCTGAAAAAACTTCCTATGTGCTACAGTAATGTTTATTTGTCATCTAACCTATTCATAAGACATAAACTTCTATTAATAGAAAAAACAAATATTAGATTGCTCAAAAACATTTTATGGCACGGAAAAAGACTTTAGTTCCCAATATTTACAATTTCCTATAATATGGTTCACCAAATTTTCGAATATGCTTCATTTTTTTGCTGATGTTCTAAAATGTGATTTGGCAAAACGAATCTACAACATAAATATAGAATATATATATATACATGTCGGTCCGATGGTAGGAGCCGCACCTTAATGGATGCATTTTGGCCACCGACTACACCTGGTTGGCAGGCACCAGAAATAGCTGTCTTCGCACTATTTTAAGTCTAATTAAACTGACAAAAACTTGGAAACCACCTGCACAGTTGATTTGAATCAAGTTTTGAAACTTTCATAGGCTTAATTTAATTTTATTTTTCAACAAAAGCACTTACACCACTGTGGGATTTTACTCAGCCAGAGTGTTGAAATTCTTGTGAGTCTACCACGGGGCATTAACAAGGACCAGACGTTATTTCTTACCACTTTGGCCTCGTTGGAGAAAACGTAGACAGTAAAAAGAACCGTGTGGGTTAACATGGTAACCTGTGGGAGTATCGGTTTTTCCAAATAAATAATTTTATAATTATAAAATAATAAATAAATAACTACTAATAAAATACAACTAACTCAAATCGTGGACATTTACTGGACGGTTGAAAACACAAACATTCAATGATCCTAATTTAACATGCATCCGCAAATCAAAAGATAAGGTTGCTCAAACAATATCATTTTAGAGATGAAATTTACGGTTGGAGGGTTCCACAATCTAATTAGCTTAACTGGTATTAATATATGCCACGTGTAGAATTTTAAAGGGATACGGATTGCCTATTGTTTATGCTTTGATTTGACTCCGTGGAATGAGTCAAATCATGATTTCACGTTGCAAAGAAATTTTGATGAGAAACAAACAAAAAATTTCTTCAACCGTCCTGACATGGGAAGAAAATTAGAATTCTAAAAATTATGAGCAACCCAAAACAGATAAATCTAGCTAGCTACAACAATGATACATGTGTCATGTATCTCACACATGTAGCAAATCTAACTAATTATTTGAACAACGCAGACATGGCTTAAAATTAGTCAAATTAAACCGTCAAAATTTTGGTAATCAATGTAAATGAAATATGAACAAAGAATTAGGATTATTTGATTATCCAAGAGTCGGATTGATGAACATACATTATATGGTTGAAGGTGACACTAAAGTAATGCCATGATTCGACCGATTTTTTAAACGGCGCGCTGAAGAGAAATTTAGGGATTCAATTAGGAATTCAGATAAGTTATTGCATTCAGTTTGAATAAGTCCTAGTCTTTAGGGTACTTGCTTAGTGTTTCTAGTTGCACTTATCACGTTGATTAGTTATAAATGTGAGCTATTTTCTCTCATTCTGTTAAACTTGTAAAGGCTATTATAAGCCTAGAATGCTCAATAAGATTATGTCATTTCCAGAACTGTTGTGTATTATTAATTTCTGTATTTCGATTCTTAACACATGCGTCACGGTGTCAAATGAAAACTTGGGAAAATTTGCCCAAGTTGTGTTAGGCTTTCAACCCAGTACGTCTACACCAGTTTTGGCTACGTGCAACTCGAAAAACAGGTAGACTGGAGCCAGTCCCGAGTTGACCAGGACGAGTCAGCCAACCTGCTAAAACACGTTTCATACAGCTGCATACAACACACAAGCTTTATGGTGCCCACCATGTTCTATATATTAATCTGCTCCGTCCATCAAGTGGAAATGATGCTTGTGTTAACTACAGATACAAAAGATAAGCCTGATGAACGTTAATTTCAGACCAGGCTGATTTTTGTATTTTTTATATTTCATATATATTTTTTTTTTATATTCACTTCATCGTGGTGAAATATAATTCAAAAGATGCGCTGCGGTTACCCCCCACAAACATGTGGTTAGCATTCTATGACCATTGTTCTCCTGGTGTGTGGGCCACTTTAGTTGGAGATCTGACTGATTTTTAGTCACAGGATGTAGAATCGATAGAGAACCTGACTGGTTTTTTACACGTAAAACTAGTGGGGCCCATAAAACTCGGGTGTTTTACATGGTGTTGCAGAGGATTCCGTCCGTTTGGTTGTTAGATTTTATATTTCTTGATTCCACAATACTCAGTTATCCACAGCACAAGTGGCAGACAGATGCCTCGATTAGGGCTGTCCATCCCTCTCTCATGTTTTGAAAATCACACCTATCACACAACCAAATCCGTCGTCGTCTGTCCTCACTTACTCTTGCAGAATCTCTGACCTCTGTACTGTATCTACTTTGTAGGACGCCACTGATAAGATCTTTATTTTGAACTACTTTCCATTTACAGTAATGTCACGAAGACGGACAGTACAAAATGATATATATACCCCGGGAACTTGTGATCAACCGTATTCCACTACATTGCCCTAGTACATTATGTTACTGATCATCTAGCTTTCTATCATACACAAACGAGGTCCATTGTGAAAGCCACCACACTACGCCAAAATTGCGACTTTACGACGGACCAAAGCCGTCGTAAAACCAAATATACGACGGATTTCGTCCGTCGCTTGGTCCGTCGCTGTTTACTGGGTCGTTTTTCTTTTTCGACGGATAAAATCCGTCGTCTAATATGCGACGGATAAGGTCCGTCGCATCGTAGCGACGGATAAGATCCGTCGTAAAAAATAAAAATGTCACAAAAAATGAAAAAAGAAAGCGTCGTAATTAAAAATATTTACGTCGTAATTAAAAATATTTACGACGGATAAGGTCCGTCGCTAATATGAGGAGAACGACGGACCCACATCCGTCGTTGATTTTCAACTCGTTTAGAAATTTGCGACGGATTTGGTCCGTCGCTAAAATATCTGTAAATTAAAAAAAATCAATTAAATAAAAATATCATCAAATTTGTTTTTGGAATCTTACACCTGATAGTCATTCAAAAATAATTCATGCGATTGTTTAATAAGAATTTTATTCACAAAATAAATCCTATTCATCAAACTAAAAGGTCCAGTCATACTGAAAATAGACTCCCAAAGCATTATATGATACCTCATGTGAAAAATATATGCACATAAATGGAATCATATTTGGAATCCACTAAATATGATACCTCATATAACAACATATAACCATTGACTTGCAAAAGCCTGCAACTCCCTAATGAAATTTAATATATACTTGCATACTTCTAGGAGATAGGAGCTTTTGATGGGACGCTTCTTTCTTCTAGCTTGAATCCATAGCTTTGTCTACCATGGGAACATATTCATCAAACTCTGAGAACCCTGCCCTTCCAAATTAGAGAAGCATGTCAAAAACAACTGCTAGACATTGTCACAGTATTTCTAGAAGACGGAACATTAATTGCTTAAATACAAATAGAAGAACAGCCTCATTGAGAGTACATGAATCTTTGAAGTGGTTTTTCTATCGATAAAAGACTACACTGTCCTCCACAGCAACCTAAAACCAGGGCCAGCATTGATGATAAACATTCGGCACAATGTCTGTACAAGAGCAAGTCCAATGTTACAGGCAAGCACTATCTAGATGCACATTTCCATTAACAACTCGAATTCCTATTTAATTTCTGGTCTGAACCAAATAATGATTATAAGTGACATCAGGACTCCATACTCAATTAAGACTGCAATTTCTAATACAATTCTGCTTTATAAAACAATGTATATGGAAAGATGTTGGGCAAATCAAGACATACAGATTTCTTTTCTCGGCAATATCTGTTGGTGACTTCCTGAAAGCATGCCAAGGCCTACACAAATACAATTCTAGCAAATCAATCATGGTGGGTGTACATATCAATTCCCAAACAAGAATTAGGAACAGAGCACAACAGAGAAAATCAAGATTGGAAAACCTGAAGTCTCGTCTGTCTGAGATGTCCGACATCTGAGACTGTAAGTTACTGAAATTTAGACTCCCAAGCCTTGAAGTAGACTCTGATTCTGCAACTAAAATCAATAGAAGATAAAAGAATAAGAGGAAAATTTTGGATGGGATAAAGACAAATAGGAAGAAAAATCAATGAAATCAATGCATACCAGATAAGCTTTTTCTGAAGGATGGTGGGGTAGCTGAAGAAGTCAAGGTTCTCTCAAATTCCACTGTTATTTCTTGCAAGAAAGAAATACTAGATATAAGAGGGAAAGCTTGGATGAGGATAAAGACACAAACTTCATCCAAAATCACCCCAAGTTTCTTGGGTGGGGTTATCAAATCCAGAAGTTGCTCAGGCTTTAGATACCATGTGTGTGGAACCCACAGTTGAGCGATCCAAACTGTTGATATGATGGGCTGCTCTTTCATCCCCCATCTCCCAAAAAGTCTTCAAGATTGGAAGACCCTATCCACCCAATCTTTGGCTCTCTTTTCCATTGAAACTGGTCCTATATTTTTTTCTCAACTGTTCATCTCTAGGCAATCAACTGATTTTTACTATCTTAAAAGGTGGAAGATTTTTGGGAGCATGGTCCATCCACTGCAGGCTCAACATCTCAATGGCCTAGATCACCAGACAACAGGCCCACACACAAGGAATTGAAATCCTCAGTAAAATCCACATTTCCTGAGGCTCAACATTCCATAATTCCTCACATAAAATGCCATTCTTACATCCCAAGTTAAAGCTTAAAAGGACATTAATTCCTCACATAAAATGCCATTCTTACATCCCAAGTTAAAGCTTAAAAGGATATTGAATTACCTAAGTTCAAAAAGCTATCTACAATATTCTCCTTTGTTGTTTTCATTTACAATGGGTAGTTATTTTTTTAGTGTTGTCTTTTTCTCTGTTCGTTTCCTTGAATATGAAGTCTCAGCTAAAAGAAATGGGCTGCAATAAATTGATATTGGGACCATCTTGGCAGCATTGACATAGATTTCTCATAAAGATATTCCGTATGAGTTGAGTGAGTAGTTCTTGTGCCATCTGTTTTGACAGAGAAATTCAGATGTCTCTATCTTCCATTGAAATACCTTATCCACCACTAAAAATCAATGCAATTTTTAAATTCTCGAATTAATAAATCATTAGGTAAACTTGCCCGAAAAAATTTCAAATGTTGGGTACTGATTTCCTTAGAAAACCAACATGAATTATGGATCTAGCAGAGGGGCATTTGGAAAATTTAGCGCATTCTTGAATTGAAGGGAAAAGGCAGTTTTGTAATCTGCAAGAGAGCTTGGTAATTTCTGCGAAATACAAAATAAAGCATGCAGTAAAAAATTTAAAAAAAAAAAATTGGTAAAAGGATTTAAGAGATTTGGTTGGATTTAAAAGGTAAAGAGATGCTTATTACTTACCGGAAGAATCGAATGAATCTTCGTCGGTTTGGCTTATGGTCTTCTCTTTGGATGAAAATATTCTTGGAAGAAAAGACTGCAAGCATCATGTATAAAAAAAATAATTAATTAAAAAAAAAACCCACTGTTTCAAAATGAAAATAAAAGAAGCAGACGAGATTCTTCTTCCACCAACCAAGAAATGTTCCAGAAAATTGGATTCTCAGGAATTAGAATCTAAGAAAAACAAAAGCCCTCTGAAATTAGAATCTAACAAACAATAGAGGATATACCTTCCTGAAGGTCATCTCTAAAATCTCTCCTCCTTTCAATGGAGAATGAAAAGTCTAAACTTTAAATACAAACAGACACCCCAAAACTTGAAACCTGCTATTCATGCATAGAAGATTCAGAAGAAGAATTTCCAATGAAGAGATGGGAATTGGAGAACACCCAATTTGAACAAGTTACTTCTAACTGGAAAATACGAGAAAAAAGAAAGGGAATCCTTTCAGTGCCTCTAGATTACAAGCCCTGCAACCACAAGGCATTAAGAGGAAAAAAAACCATTCAAAAAGACCAAATAAAATTATAAATGCAATAGATTTCACAAACTTCACAGCATAGACAACAACTCAAACCAATTACATAAAGTAGGAAAATGATGTGTATATATACATTCATGAAAGAAAATCCAGTTCCACCAATCATAAAATGCTCCAAACTGCTTATTTTGAAATGGATAAACAATTTTGGAAGATGTGGTTGGCTGGTTGCAACTGGATATTTGGTGCAGATTCTGTTTGGTAGTTTATGGAGCTATTACTTTATATAAATAAACTAGTAAAATGCATGTGTTGCACATGTGAGTATATCTTCATAATTACATGGACTAATGTTGTTGATTAGCTTAATACCGACAATTAAAAAAATCAATTCAATGTAATAATATGTAGAGTACTAATGGGAAGGGGAAGAGCTCGTCCACCGCTCAAGTGATGTACATGTGCAGAAATTTAGAGCTTATAATTGTTGACTCCATTTTGAATAGAGATTGCATTAACTCCAATCAAATAAACTTCAGTCATAGAATTTAGACCTTCACCATTTTAACTTGAACCATTCTTTTGACAATGAGCACTAACTGAAAGAAATGACTAAAATTATTCAAACCAAAAATAGAACATAACGAGCCCCATGGGGACATTAAATGGAAAAAGGAAAATTCCATACACGAGCCTGATTTTTCTTCATTTTTCCTCGAGACATCGCAGCACCATCTCTGCAAAGATTTGTTGCCTGAAAATGTGAAACAATAGTGCTATGATATTGCCAATGTTTTTGTATTAGATTGTCATGTTGCTGGTATGCTAAACTCAAGAGTCAAGACCTTCCTTTTCTTCATAAGTTGTATGATAAGCTTTATATCTATTAGATTTTCCAAGGCCACAGGCATGTATAGGAGAGCCATCTACAAGCTGGGGACACATGTAAAGACTACACATGGTGAACAACCAAGCTGACCATCTGGTGTGCCCCACTGCATAACCACCATCTCCTAAAAATCAGACCGGTCCACTCATCCAGTAACAGGGTATGAAATGAATAGATAGCTGAAAGAACTTGTTTCAGAAGTCCATTTGTTTTGTACACTGGCCCACCTGATGAATTCACTGGCCTCATTATTGGGCCCTGGGAATCCATGCCATGGGCCTACCTGAGAGACGGGTCAGATCTTGCAGTGTTCCACCATGGGCAGGGCTATACACCCCAAACCTCTATATTCAACTAAAATCAGGTAGGCCATGACTGTCCATGCCAGATCCTCTATAGGTTTTTAAGAGAAAAAGATACATCTAACATACTTTTGTTCGGTGTGTTTTGGACCAGGACAAGAGTATTTCAGATATCCATCCCAAGGGACCTTTTTAAGACCAGCTCGAATAGATATTATGTCCCTGACTGCAACAAGAGCCATTTTATCAGACAAAAGGTTATTCCAATTGCAAGAAAGAACCAACATAGACTTTCTTTTAGAGATTAGAACAAAGAGTGACAAATGCCCAGGATCATCTCATAGGAATTGCAAGGCAGTAAAAATTACCTTTCTGCAAATTCTATTGGCGTCTTGCCAGGTTTTAGATTTTGAAGTTCCAAGTAGCACACATCACAAACAACAGCCCATGATATCATAAGATGGAGCAAATGCATTGTAAATGATTGCCTGCAAACAAATAGCTCAATGAAAGACAATAAGAATGCAGAATATAGATTTAACATGGACAACCTAAATAACTGCTTGTTCGGCTAATTTCATTGATCCTTGTGTTTTGAAGATCCATACCTATTTGGTTTTGAAAATCAGTTACAGTATAGCCGCATTGGCCATGCCCATTATGTAATGTAGCATTTAACCAGTCCATTTCAAAAACAATGGGCCCATATCAATGCCGACCGGAACCATGGCCCAATGAGAAGAAAAGAGAGAGCAATGACAGATGGAATGGATTTTGGAATAAAAACAGGGATTTTGAGAGAAGCTCACCCACGGCATGCCTGAAATCCTTCAAAGATTCGGAGCTCACCCACCGGCGGAAGAAGAAAATGAAAAACCAAGCAGAGGGGATTTGGAAAACCCTCTTCTGAAATGAGATATTTGTTTCAAATCCGCAAACTGTGAGTTTTCCATAATTTAACACATCAATTACATTAATACCCATACATTTAAGGGACCGTTTAATGAATGATTAATATAATTTTATATACAAAAAAAGTATAAATATTAACCATTAACAACTAGACCCATTATTTAGATGGTCTGGATAATTCTATAGCATTACCACTATTAATATGAATGAGTCACCACTGTTTTACATCAAACACAAAACTCACATATTGTCTCAGTAGATATGTAACGTCACTTGGGCTTTCCATCTGATAGTGCTCTACGGCCCCCACCATGATTTATATATTTTAATCCATGCCGTCCATCCACTTCTCCATATCATTTTAGGGTTAATCCCAAAAAATGAGATCGATATAAATCTCAAGTGGACCACACCACGGGAAAACAATTAAGATTGAATGTCCGCCATTAAAAGCCAGACCTTTGGCTACGTCCACCAACAAATGAGCTCCATATAAATCTGTGTTATATCCACACCGTCCATCCATTTTGAGATATCATTTTAAGTCATGAGCCAAAGAATTAGGCAGATAAAAATCTGTAGTGGACCCCACCACAGAAAACAGCAGGGAGAGTGATTCCCACCGTTGAAACTATATTAAGGCCCATCATAATGTTTATTTAAAATCCAACCTGTTCAAATGTTTTTAAAAAAAAGAAGAAAAAAAAAGAAGACATGAAATAAGGGAAAACACAAATATTAGCTTCATCTAAAACTTTTGTGGCCTTTAGAAGTTTTTAACAGTGGGCATCACTGTCCCACAGTTTTTTTGTGTTGGGGTCCACTGGAGCTTTGGATTTAACTCATTCTTTAAATATTGCACTAAAATGATCTCTCCAAATGGATGGAAGGTGTGGATACAAAACATACATCATGGTGGGACCCACGGAACTTGCTGACATCACTTTTGTAGCTAGTCTCACTACTCCCCCCTGTGGGCCCCACCATGATGTATGTATTTTATCCATTATGTTCATCCATTTTTAAAGATCATTTTAGGGATTTATTCCAAAAATGAGAGGTATATGAATCTCAGGTGGACCACACCACATGAAAACAATAGTGATTGGATATTCATCATTAAAATCCTCCTAAGGCCCACTGTACTATTTATTTGACATCCAATCTGTTTATTAGGTCATATAGGCGTAGATGAAGGGGGAAAATAAAAATCATCTCGATTCAAAACTTTTATGGCCCCCAAAATGTTTTTAATGGTTGACGCTCATTCAACACTGTTTCCTGTATTGTGGTCCATTTCATATTAGGATATACCTCATTTTTTTTTGTCTCATGTTGTAAGATGATCTTTTAAAATAGATGGACGGCATGGATAAAACACATACAACATGATGGGACCCACAGAGCACCAACCGCCAGCCATTAGTTGGTGTTAGGAGTAGCAGCTAATCCGTTCTCCTTGTTTATGGTGTGGTCCATTTAATCTTTGGATATGATTCATTTTTTAGATAATTCTCTAAAATGATCTTGAAAAATTGATGAACGGTGTGGGTTGATCCCAAATTTTCGATAAATCCAAAACTCAAGTGGACCATGCCATATAAAACAATGGGGAATAATGATTTCCATTGTTATACCTACCTTGAGCCTACAATAATGTTTATTTGCCATCCAACCTGTTCATAATATTAAAAAGATATGAATGAAGAGAAAATACAAACATCAACTTGAACTAAAAGTACTTCTATGGCCTCCAAGAATTTTTCAATGGTAGAGGTTCAATCACACTAATTCCTGTGGTGTGGTCCGCTTGAGCTTTAGATATGCTTCCTTTTGGTTCTTTAGACCTCAAATTATCTGTTAACATGGATGAAAGGAGTGGATAAAATAAATAAATAACGGTGGACCTCACAGAGTTTACTCAGTATGCTAAGGGTAATTAGTAACTCACCTAAATGGAATAGAGAGGGGATTCCTTAAAACATTTATAATCATATATTGGGCTTACCTAAATTTGATTCATATATCCAACCCACTAATTATGTGTATTCCACTTGGATGAGGGGTCAGACCAAGTTTCAGCCGCATCCAAAACTCATGTGGGCCCCACCAAGTGTTTTTAGATTTTTTAGGATGTCTTCACATAGTTTTAGATGATATGGCCCACCTGAGTTTCGTATACGGATGATTTTTGAGATATCTCGTAACCTAAAAGGGACACATCAAATGCACGGTGTTGATGTTCGACACACATCATGATGGGCCCCACAACTTACTAACATTAATTCTTAGGTTATCGCGAGGTCAATAAGTTGGGTCACAAATTTGACCAGAATATTTAGCCTATTTTATATGTTTGGTCTATTTAATCTATTTTACTGATCAATAGCCTCAATTTGACTAGTTACTCGCTCTGATCAAGTTATATATTTTTTTCACAGATAAATTTTAATTTCCATTTAAAAATAACATTGTTTTCAAAATGTATATTTTTTATGCTTAATTTTTCTTTGAAAACTTTTAACAAAATATTAATTTTATTATAAAATATTAAAAAAATAAAAACAAATTCTGAATTTTTATTTCCAAAATCTCAAAAAATTTCTCAAAATTTATTTTTTTCTCAAAAATTCCATAATGCCGATTTTTTTCCTTCAAAAGCATATCATTTTGTTTCAACTTTTTAATTTTCCTTTTTAAAATGATATTTTTTTCTTTCAAAATCTCGTGTTTTTATAAAAACTTTTCCTTTTAATTTCAAAATTTTAACATGTCCATTATTTTTTAAATTCACAAACTTTTCCAACTTCTTTATTTTTTGTTTCAAAATGTTTGTCTTTTTTAAAGTATCGATTCTTTATTACTGTTTAATTTTAAAATTTTCAATTCTTTCTAACTCCATTTTTTTTAAAAGCATTTATTTTCGAATTTCTCAAATTTATCTTATTTTTCAAAAAACAAACTCTCATTTTCTGTTTCAAAATATTTTCATTTTTCAACATTGTCAAATTTTTCACATTTTTTGAAATCTTTTTAATTTTCTTTTCAGGATATTATTCTTTTCTCGAAATCAATTTTTTTTTTTTTCAAAATTATCAACTTTAATCAATATTCTTTTCTTTCCCACAAAATAGATTTTTTTTAAAATCACGATTTTTATTTTTTTCAAAATCTCATTTTTTTCTTAAACATTGTTAAATTTTTTTAACTTCTCAATATTTTTTTTTCTTGTCATATTACAAATCATTTAAATATTAGTTTTAAATTTTTAAAAATTAATAATTTCCACTCATTTGATATAAAAACAAATTTTATTTATTTAATTTTGTTTTTTTTGCATTCAATCAATTATTAAAAAATAATATTAGATACAAATATGTACAATTAAACCACTGAATTTGTATTAAAAAATAATGTTTAGGCAAAAGTCCTTTTACGACGGACCATGATCCGTCGCAAAAGCGACTGAAAAGCGTTGCCGTTTGGTATTTTGGGCGGGAATTTGCGACTATATAATTTCCGTCGCAAAATCAAAATTGGCGACGGATTTAATCCGTCGCTAATATACGACAGACCAAAATCCGTCGTAAATACGTCGTAAATCAGATTTTAGCGACGGATTTCAATCCGTCGCGAAATTCCGCGACGTTTGGACTACGGATTTTTGAGAAAGATGGGTGTAGCGACGGACTTTTTCCGTTAGCGACGGATTAAATCCGTCGTTAAACCAAGCAATTTTTGCGACGGACGAAATCCGTCGCAAAAATAGGTCGTAAATCGGCAGTTTTGGCGTAGCCACGAGGCCAGGCTACGTCTCATCATGTCATACCGCTGAGTGAGGCCCCCATGCAAAGATTTTCCAATAACCGTAGCCGTCCGTAATTCCTGGTTGCCACGCTGAAAAGAGTGTGGATCGTTTGTGCTGAAGGCACGGGGAAATTCTGGGCCAGAGAACTTCCAAACGTTAAAAAGGTTGGGTTGGATCTTTTGTGCTTAAGGCACAGGGAAATTACTGGGCCATAGAAATTCCAAACGTTAAAAGTTGTGTTGGTCCTGAAGGCACAGGGAAATTCTGGGCTAGAGAACTTTCAGACGTTTAAAAGTTGTATTGTGTAGTGCACAATCTATTTGGAAGAGAAAATCGGCTTTGTTTGTAAGCTGGTGTGATAGACAACGTTATGTAGCAACGAGAATTGACAGCGCAGGCATTCCCTGTGCCTTGGTCAATCGAGTTGGAGGGGCCTGAACCCAAGTTGCAGGCTTGGTGATAATCCTGAATGACAAACACACGCTTCACAGTTCACAACAATGTTCAAAAGTCCGTGTTTTTAACAGTGTAGCATGTACAATGTTCGTTTTCATCCCCTCGGTTACTTGCTACTTTGGATTAGCAAATCTGGCCGCACGAAGTGCACATGCAGAAATGCTCGTATAATCTGAAACGTCCCTCTTCTCAGCGATATTCTTAATTCCCCATGTTCTATTAATACACAAAAGGTCAAAAATTTCACATATGCCAGATGATCCAAGGCATCCATTCGATGACCCTAGAAGCAACTGACGGAGAATGAAATCATCAACGTCCAACATTCACCATCAGAAAGTGAAGAAGACAGACGGGTAGGTAACTGATTAACGCACCACCTACCACGTCTACTGTAGCGGACGATCTCTACCGTATTTCTGTGCTTCCCGTTGGAAATTGCAGCTACCGTGCATGTAACCAGCCAAACAGCCCTATTTCTTCCACAAATTTAGGAAAATACGTAGTCGTCTAAAAGACAAACGGACCAAAGCAAGATACGTACATATACGAATATTTCTGACACGATAAAGCTGCGTACATATAGCAGCGGTAGGAGAAATGGAGTCCAGTATCATCATAGAGATTGTGGGCCCCACTTCCTCCACGGAAGCTACCCAACGCTGTTTTCGTCCTTTTTAGGCGGGGTGGGGCTTGTCAACGTCCTCGAGCGGACGGAACCAGGCCTTCTCCTCCAGGACCGAACCATCCACAGGCGGTGGGCGGTGGTCCCCACCGGCACGTCCGTTTTGCTCGATGGGCGCAAACACTCCAGTCTTGGGGTGAGGGGCCCAGTACTTGTCGGACTCGGGCTGTATCACATCGTCCGGTACAACGGTCGGACGTACCTGATCGTCCGGGTTCTTGTCGTCGGCTGAGCATTGCGCACCTCTCCTGTCAACACAACTACAAAACGACGGACGTTATCGAAAGTGGAAAATATCCTGGGGAAAATATGCTCCAGTGCGATGAGAGCACAATAGTAACAGTGCATCTAGTTGCATTGGTTTAATTAAATAGTTTAATCTATCAATCTGAACCGTCCAATAAGTCCAAAATAAATTTCATGTCCCACCATGCAAAAATAGCACGGACCATATCATCCAATCCATCCTTGATTTGGTCTTGTTTCAATGGCCATGATTTTTCCAAGCCCTTGACAGCATGGTTACGATTTCCTGAGAAAAATGATTCTTTAGAATCCTAAGCAATCCATGATCGGTCCAATCAATGGATAGATCAAGTTGTGTAAATGATCTTGATCATCCATATAAAACGCTATTGATTAAATGGTTATATTTGTTGAGACTGATCTTTGCATGGCAGCCCACGAAATGTGTGTTGGACCTAATCAACGTTCTAGATCAATGGACTAGACAGTCTCTCCATCCCGAACACTGTAATTTGTAATTCTATGGGGGGTGTTTGGCTCATGGTATTGGGAAGGATTAGGTGGGATGGGATTATTAAAAAAAAAAATGTAATTATTACATATGGTAGGGATTTTCCTCTCTTAGTATGGGATAAGCTTAATTCCATGCTATGTTTGTAATACGGTGGTACATTAAATGGAAATACCCACCATCATTTGAAACTATTGAGGTGGTACATTAAATGGATATACCCACCATCATTTAAAACTATTGAGAATAACACATGTTATATCTAAACCGTTCATCTACTTTGTAACCTCATTTCATGGCATGGGCCTAAAAATGAGGTAGATCCAAAACTTATGTGGCCCTAAAGAAGTTTTCAACAATAAGTATTCAATCCCCACTGCTTTCTATGGTGGGTTTACTTGAGCTTCAGATCTACCTGATTTTTTGGCCCATGCTCTAAAATGATATGGGTGGACAGTGTGGATATAGCCCACACATCATGGTAGGACCCACACAACTTGCTAACATTGAGTAGAATTGGCACGGACCCACGCTCGGCCAATCCCGGGATTATCCCATCCCTTCCAATCCATCAAACCAAACACGTCAAATTTGAACCGATTAGGGTGGATTGGATGGGATTTAAAGGTAATGATGGTGTTGTCAGTGGATTGTCTTAAGATTCATGGGATTGGGATCAGATCACCGACTCTGTTTGGCACGCACACTCGCCAATCCTGGGATTTAACTCCCAATCCCTTCTAATACAATCCAATCCGACCGGCCAAACGGCCCGTTAGAGAAATTGGCACGGGACTAGATGCAATTCCATCCCACCTAATCCCATCTAATACCATGCGCCAAACACCCCCCCAGAGTTTGTAATCTCACGGCACCACAATTGACAGTGTTCCTGCTTGCATCATCTTGGATAGTTCCATCAACCCATCCGTACTGTCTTCTAACGCGCAAAAGTCATACTGACCAGGCAAATCCATCAGCAGAAGCATCTCGTTGTATCACAGCCATCGTGCTTGACGCAGAAGCCTGATCTGCCGCAGAGGTTGCTCCTCGTGTGCCTTGACCATGCAGAGGCTCGGGATTCTGAGGATTGGCTGATGCAGAAGCGCCGGAATGATTGACATTGTTTGCTGTCCTCTCAAGAAAACTAGAAACCCGGGCACTTATGGCAGCAAATCCATCGGCACTGGGGAGGCTATAAAGAGCAAATCGGTGCCAAAAATCAATTCTATCACGCAAAAGGGCACTTCCGTGCCCTGCATGAGTCCCGTCGACATGTGAATTACCATTCTGGGAGCTACCAGGATCGGTGGCATTTCTAGATGAGCCACTAGCCCCCGATTTCAACCCATTTTCTGAACTCCCCTCCCTCTGGAACTGCTGAGCACCCATCAGCTTAGTGGGCACCCTACGATTAAGACCATCGAATATTCCAGGCCGACTTGACTCTTCGCCATCCAATCTATTTCCGTTCCGTTTCTCTTCGCCATCCAATTTTCTTGAAAGCGGCCTGGGATGCCGTTGCCTCGAACTCTCGAACCTATGCCCATGGGGTCTTGGGGGCACCTTCAAACTCGAATCCCCATCTTCCCCGCCCTTCTTCTTGGCCGCGGTTTCAGTACTCCCCCGGCCATAAATAGGCGTGATATTCGACTCTGTTACCTCCCCTTTGCACACCGGGCATTCTTTATGATCACAGTGGACATGCAGCCTCTGATACAAACACGGCCAACAGAATAAATGACCACAAGAAGTGACAACTGGATCCCTAGCCATATCCAAACAAACATTGCACTCAAAGTTAGCCGCAGCCCTACCCTGCTCCTCCTTTTCCTCTTCTGAATCCTTAGCAATAAGACTCTCAACACTCACTTTATGAGTCGCAGAGGTTCCCACGGATCTGTCAGTGGTCATGATGTCTTGCAGAAGGCGATCCTCCATTGCTAAGGAAGATATGCCGAAATCAGGTTCAGCCCTGTATGGAACTGTTGATCTGAACCTCCTACTTGGCCAACGACGACTAGACTCAATCAATCTCCGCAACCGAACTTCTGGGTATCGAAAGAGCTCCCGTTGCGAAGGACCATCCTGGGACAAAGGTTCACCTGTTTGCATGGTTGCTTCATAGAGACTGGCGGCAACAGCAGGCAGCAGGCTTCCACCACTGGGGCGATCATTGTGGAGTTGTTGGGTTAAGGACACCGGAACATACGGTGGAGAGTATGGTACATGTGAATCACCATCCTCGACGACCAAAGCATCAACAGCTTGTGAGGATGGCAATGCCCCCGGCGACATTGGAGCATATGGTGGCGAGTATGGCACGTGCTCAACACGGTTGCTACCTCCCTCTATGAGAGGCCCGATGATGTCTTCCGCAGCTGGTGAGACAGGAGGATACGATGGAGAGTACGGGGCATGCCCAACTGGGTCACTAGCATCAGGGCCCCGAGGTTCAACCCCAGTTCGATCTGGGGTTGGGGAGACGGGAATGTAAGATGGCAAGTGCGGGCAGTACTCAAGACGGGAGCTACCGTTGGGTTCTGGACTGTTCTGCGCCAACGATGGTGGGACCAACCTATAGAACGGAAGGGATGGAGTGTATGGCGCATGGTCAAAACGGGGAATTTGAGGTTCCTCAGTGGGGTCCAAAGGTTCGATCGGTGGCAAGTTGGGTGTATACGAAGCATGGGTGGGCGAGTACGGAGCATGAGAATCCGACGCAGGCATAAAACCAGACATCTGGTTTGAACCGGTTTCTTCAGCTGACAACGGTATCAAAGCTAGGGCGAGATCTGAGCCGAGGTCTGACCCGCGGCGAATCGGGGAGCGTGGCAAACCTAGGTATAGATTCAGATCCATTCTCTTCCTTCTTTTTTCATTCTAGAAAACCCTAATTCATCATGAAATCAAGACCCAAGTTAGGGTTTCAGTTCTTTTTTCCTTTTTAAGGATTGCTGGTTTCACAAACCTAGTGATAGATTTCACGGTTATGATGTATCATGATCTGAAATCTAGGGTTTTGGGTTTTCTTGGGTAGCTTTAGAGAGTGGGAAAATGAAAATGGAAACTGTAACTTAAATCAAACCCAATTCAATAAAAGATCTGATGAAGGAAATAATATCTGTTTGAGGATTCAAATACCTGAGGAAAGATCATCGCGAGATGATTCTGTGTATTTTCAGAGGCTCTGATGCATCCTCCCGTCGTTGGAGAGAGAGAAAGAGAGAGAGATATTAGATGCCCAAAACGAGGGATACAGTCTGCATATAGAAAATTGTATGGTACGCGTCCCACGACTTTGCAAGTATACACGCGTTCGCGTTTCTGACAAATAAGAGCCACGTGTCGGAAATCCAGACCATTGATCTTCTGTGAACGCCGTCAAAAGAAAGGGAACTGCCCACATGCTTCTGTACGATCCCAATGAGGACCTCTTTTATTTGAATGTGAACAATCTTTGTATTTTTCTTCTTAACCGTCTATCAGTGGACCAGAAATCCAAATGCTAATTAGTCTTATAAGGAAGATATATGATTGATATTCCATCTGAAGTTGTATAAAATAATCCAATGGTCTGAAAACCTAACCATGGGCCCCACTTATCCTATCAGTTAGGCGCGTGTGCACTTTATAAAGATACGTACCACGTATATCATTACTCGGATTTCTCCTACTGTACGACTCACTTATGAGCCAGTCACCTTACAAGGCCCTCTTTAGGCCCGTTTGGCCGGGAGGATTCAGCGAGATTAGGAGGGATTGGGTCGTTAAATCCATCGTAGTCCCATCCCTTTCCTGTTTGTACAGAGATGAATTTCAGTCATGCCAGTTCCATCGTTTGGATCTTAGGAGGATACGGAGGGAAATCCCTCCCAATCTCATCCCTTACCTTTGCTCTCTCTCCTTTTATCTAAAAATCAAAATCCTCTCCTCACCTTTACCTCTTTTCCTTTTCTTTCTCTATACCCGCATCGAAATTGTAGCTGCCGATGCTTTTTTGGCTTCCTTTTTTGGGTTAAAGGACGAAAAGAGTCGCCGATTCTGCCATTTCAGGCCTGAAGCTGAGAATCTTCTGTATTAAAAAATATATATATAAATAAAATAAAGAAGAAAGAGAAAGCTTCGAATTTATATATATATATATATATATATATATATATATATATATATATGATAAAATTCTCGGTTTCTAGTTTTTCTCGGCTGATAGAGCAGAAAAATAAGGAGATTCGAGGCATTTTGTTTCTGCGTCAAAATATTAAAAAAGTCAAAATATTAAAAAAAAAACACCTAACCTTTGATGAGAAAAATCGCCCCCTCTTTTTGTTTTTTTTTTTTTCTCTGATGGAGGAAATGTAACAAAGTTCATGGCCGTTACAAGCCGAGGATTTTTTTATTGAGATCTAAAGTGTCTTCGATTTCGAATGGCAGGACAGTTTTGCCCCAATGGATTAGTCCAATCCCCTCCCACATCAAAACACCTTCACTCCCGTTGTCCCAGGATATTCGGAATAACCCAAACAAACCTCCCCAGCTTCTCCCGGGATGTAGCAATCCCATGTATGTTAAACCAATCCACTGACACCACCGTCTTTACCTTAAAATTCATCCCATCCCTCCTAATCCCTTTGTACGGACGCACACATATTGGACCAAAATGCCCTGCTTTAACAGAAATGTGATTATTAAATGTTGGGATTTCCTATGGCTACAGATTATAACCGTACTATAATAGAAGCGCTTGCTTAATCATAAATGTGTTTTCTAAAAGGTGGGGTTTCCTTAGCCACGGATTATAACCGTAGCCAATGAAAAGTGGGCTGCGTCGGCCTATGCACTTTCTTCTTCTTCTGCTTCTTCTTAACATGGAAAACTTTATTCTACCGGCATTTTTCTCTATTACATATTTATATAAATATGTATACAAGCATATAAAGTTTTTTTTTCCCTCTCTTTTTATTCATTTCTTTCATTATTTATTTAACAAGCATATCTCATAAACTAGAATGAGTTACTTGACGTACCATTTATGATTTTGGGGTAGGAGAAGCTAGTTTAGCTAGCCAACCTGGTTATTTTTCAAGATTTCAGCAGGTCGATGGTTGAAAATCCATTTCATTCACTTCACGGTCAATTTCAATCAGTTCGCGGCCAATTTCATTTAGTTCGCGGTCAATTTCATTCACTTCGCATTCAATTTGATTCAGTTCGCGGTGAATTTCATTAACTTTGCAGTGAAATTCATTTACTTCACGGCCAATTTCGTTCACTTCGCGGTCAATTCCGTTCACTTCGCGATCAATTTTATTCACTTCGTGGTCAATTTCAATCAGTTCGCGGTGAATTTCATTCACTTTGCTGTCAATTTCACTCACTTCGTGGTTAATTTCATTTACTTTGCGGTTAAGTACAATCAGTTCGTAGTGAATTTCATTCACTTCGCGATCAATTTCATTCACTTCGTGGTTAATTTCAATCAGTTCTCGCGATGAATTTCATTCACTATGCGGTGAACTTTACTCTTTTCACAATCAGTTTTAATCAATTTGCAGTGAATTTCATTCACTTTGCGGTCAATTTCAATCAGTTCACAATCAATTTCACTCACTTCATAGTCAATTTCGTTCACTTCGCGGTCAATTTCACTCACTTTGTGATCAATTTCACTCACTTCGTGGTCAATTTCGTTCATTTCACAGTCAATTTCACCCACTTCGAGTCGAGTGCGGGTTGGGTCAGGTTAAGAGCAGACTAGACTCTACTCGGGGTAAGTTCGCCTTGACTCGATCCACTAGTTTACCTCGAGCTCGACTCGAAAGGTTTGGCAAACAAGTCAAGCTCCAATGGTAAGCTCGAGGCCGAGCTTAAACTCAAGCTCGAACTCAAGGAGAGTACGAACGAGCCAAAACAAGCTTGACCCACCTTAACTCGACTCAATTAGATGTACAGCCCTACCGCGAAGTGAAGGAAACTCACCGTGAATTGAATGAAGTGAAGAAAATTCACCACGAAGTGAATGGAATTGACTGAGAAGTAGATGAATTAAATGGAATTCACTATGAAGTGAAGGAAATTCACCGCGAATTGAATGTAATTGACCGCAAAGTGAAGAAAATTCATCACAAGTGAAGGGAATTCACAACGAAGTGAACAAAATTCACTGCATAATGAAGGAAATTCCATTCGCGGTCAATTCCATTCAATTTGCGGTGAATTGCCTTCACTTCGCGGTCAATTTCATGCATTTCGAAGTAAATTCCATGCATTTCGCGGTGAATTCCATTCACTTCGCGGTCAGTTTCATTCATTTCGTGGTGAATTTCATTCATTTCGCAGTCAATTCCATGCATTTCATGGTCACTTCCATTCATTTCGCGGTCAATTCCATTCACTTCCTTCACTTCACGGTCAAATTCCTTCACTTCGCGGTCAATTTCATTCACTTCGCGATCAATTCCATGCATTTCACGGTGAATTTCATTCACTTCGCAGTCAATTCTATTTACTTCCATTCATTTCGCAGTCAATTGCATTCAATTCGTAGTGAATTGCCTTCACTTTGCAGTCAATTCCATGCATTTCGCGGTGAATTCCATTTACTTCGTAGTCAATTCCATGCATTTCGCGGTCAATTCCATTCATTTTACGATGAATTTCATACACTTCACTTCACGGTCAAATTCCTTCACTTTGCGATCAATTCCATGCATTTCGCGGTGAATTCCATTCACTTCGTGGTCAATTTCATTCACTTCCATTGAATTCGCGATCAATTTCATTCAATTTGCAGTGAATTGCCTTTACATTGCCTTCAATTACATACATTTCGCAGTGAATTTCATTCACTTCGTGGTCAATTCCATGCATTTCACGATCAATTCCATTCACTTTGCGGTCAATTCCATTCATTTCATGGTGAATTCCATTCACTTCCTTCACTTCACGGTCAAATTCCTTCACTTCGCGGTCAATTCCATTCATTTCACGCTTAATTCCATACATTTCGCGGTGAATTCCATTCACTTCGCGGTCAATTCCATGCATTTCGCGGCCAATTTCATTCACTTTCATTCATTTTGCGGTCAATTCCATTCAATTCATGGTGAATTGCCTTCACTTCGCGGTCAATTCCATGTATTTTGCGGTCACTTGCATTCTTTTCGCGGTCAATACGATTCAATTCGCGGTGAATTACCTTCACTTTATGGTTAATTCTATGTATTTCGCAGTGAATTCCATTCACTTCGCTGTTAATTCCATGCATTTCACGATCAATTCCATTCACTTCACGGTCAATTCCACACATTTCGCAGTGAATTCCATTCACTTCGCAGTCAATTCCATTTATTTTGCGGTCAATTTCATTCACTTCCTTCACTTCACGGTCAAATTCCTGCACTTCGCGAACAATTTCATTCATTTCACAGTCAATTTCATGCATTTCGCAGTGAATTCCATTCGCTTTGCAGTCAATTCCATACATTTCTCAATCAATCCAATTCAATTCGTGGTGAATTGCCTTCACTTCGCGGTCAATTCCATGCATTTTGTGGTGAATTTCATTCCATTCACTTCGTGGTCAATTTCATGCATTTCACGGTCAATTTCATCACTTGCATTCATTTCGTGGTCAATTCCATTCATTTCGCGGTGAATTGCCTTCACTTCGCGGTGAATTCCATGCATTTCGTGATCAATTCCATTCATTTCGTGGTGAATTCCATTCACTTCACTTCACGGTTAAATTCCTTCACTTCGCAGTGAATTCAATTTACTTCACGGTCAATTCCATGCATTTCGTGATCAATTCCATTCATTTCGTGGTGAATTCCGTTCACTTCACTTCACGGTTAAATTCCTTCACTTCGCAGTGAATTCCATTTACTTCACGGTCAATTCCATGCATTTCGTGGTGAATTCCATTCACTTCGCGGTCAATTCCATGCATTTCGTGGTCAATTCCATTCAATTCGCAGTCAATTCAATTCGTGGTGAATTGCCTTCACTTCGCAGTCAATTCTATGCATTTCGCGGTGAATTCCATTAACTTCGAGGTCAATTTCATGTATTTCGCGGTGAATTCCATTCACTTCGCAGTCAATTCCATTTATTTCGTTATCAATTCCATTCACTTCCTTCACTTCACGGTCAAATTCCTTTACTTCACAGTCAATTCCATTCACTTCACGGTCAATTCTATGCTTTTCGCGGTGAATTACATTCACTTCAGGGTCAATTTCATTCACTTTCATTCAATTCGTGGTCAATTCCATTCAATTCGTGGTGAATTGCCATCACTTTGCTGTCAATTCCATGCATTTCAGGGTGAATTCCATTTACTTCACGGTTAATTCCATTCATTTCGCGGCGAATTTCATTCACTTCCTTCACTTCACGGTCAAATTCCTTCACTTCACAGTCAATTCCATTCACTTCACGATCAATTTCATGCATTTTGTGGTGAATTCCATTCACTTTGAGGTCAATTCCATGCATTTCGCGATCAATTTCATTCACTTCCATTCAATTCGCGGTGAATTGCCTTCACTTCACGGTCAATTCCATCCATTTCGTAGTCAATTCCATTCACTTTATGGTCAATTCCATTCATTTCACGGTGAATTCCATTCACTTCCTTGACTTTATGGTCAAATTCCTTCACATTGCGGTCAATTCCATTCACTTTACGATCAATTTCATGCATTTTACGGTGAATTTCCTTCACTTTTCAGTGAATTCTCTTCACTTCATGGTTAATTACATTCACTTCCTTTACTTCACGGTCAAATTCCTTCATTTTGCGGTCAATTTCATTCACTTCACGGTTGATTCCATGCATTTCACGGTCAACTCCATTCACTTTGCGGTTAATTCGATTTACTTCGTGGTGAATTGCCTTCATTTCATGGTCAATTCCATTCACTTCGCGGTCAATTTCATTCATTTTGTGGTGAATTCTATTCAATTCCTTCACTTTACAGTCAAATTCCTTAACTTCGTGGTCAATTCCATTCACTTCACGGTAAATTCCATGCATTTCGTGGTGAATTCCCTTCACTTTGCAGTGAATTCCATTCACTTCGTTTACTTCACAGTCAAATTCCTTCATTTCGCGGTCAATTTCATTCACTCAATTCACTTCGCGTTCAATTCAATTTACTTCGCGGTGAATTGCCTTCATTTCGTGGTCAATTCCATTCACTTCACAGTCAATTCCATGCATTTTGCGGTTAATTCCATTCATTCGGCGGTTAATTCCATAAAGAAAATTCACCGCGAAGTGAAGGAAATTAACCACAAAGCGAAAGAAATTGACTGCGAAGTGAATGAAGTGAATGAAATTTACTGCGAACTGATTGAAATTGACCACAAAGTTAATGAAATTGACCGTGAAGTGAATGAAATTAACCACGAACTGATTGAAATTGACCGCGAAGTGAATGAAATTGACCGCGAAGTGAATGAAATTGACTGTGAACTGATTGAAATTGACCGCGAAGTGAATGAAATGGATTTTTAACCATTAACCTGATGGGATCTTGGAAAATAACCAGGTTGGTTGGCTAAAGTAGCTTCTCCTACCCTAAAATCATATATGTTACGTCAAGTAACTCATTTTTGGTTAGGATATATGCTTGTTAAATGAATAAAGAAAGAAACGAATAAAAGGAGAGAGAAATTTTATATGCTTATATATACATATTTATATAAATATATGTATTAGAGAAAAATGTAGGGGGGAAAAGTTCTCCATGTAAAAATAAATAAATAAATAAAAATAAAAATTGCATGATTGCCACGACCCTCCTGCCAGTACAGCGGTACTGGCATGACAGACTTTCAGTTTGTTTTTTTTTCCCCTCAGGTGTAATCCCCCATTGCTTTTGTGGGTCCCATCATGAGGTATGTGTTACATCCAAACCGTCCATCTATTTGGTGAGCTCGTAATAAAGCTTGAGACGAAAAATAAGACAGATCTAACTATCAAGTGGACCACACTGTAAAAGGTAGTGAGGGATTGAACGTCTACCATTGAAACCCTTTTATGAAATTTGGATCATTATGAAATTTGTTTTTCCTCTTCATCCAGGTCTTTGTGATCTTATGAATAGAAAATAAATGTTATGGTGCTATTTGTGGTGTGGTCCAGTTGATCTTTGGATATGATTCTTATATATATATATATATATATATATATATATATATATATATATATATATATATATATATATATATATATATATATATATATATATATATATATATAAAATGCTCCGAAATGACCCCGAAATATGGATGAACGTTGTGGATGATAACTGTGGGGGCCCATGTAACTTTGATCTCTTTTGAACCATTCATACAACTCGGAGTTTGAGGAGTATCAACGCTCGTCTTCACATACCAGCCAATCCACTTCTGGAAGGAATGGCGAGTATTTTGGTCCGGTAGGAAGTCGCCCATACACCAGGGGCTTAGTTTGGTATAGTAAGTTTGGATGGGCGTGATGAGGTTGCTGGCTTAAAGGTAAGGAGTACATTAGGAAAAAACTCTGTCCGTATACATTTTACTTTTGTCAGGATTGTTATTTACACCCCGATTCAATCTTCATAGACAATTGTACTACAACTGTTGGGGTGGGACTAACAACTTCAAGGGTGGGAATTACATATTCGGCTCCTCATGTGTCGAATCATATGATACACTAGCCGCTTCATTGCACTGTTTAAGTGGGTTTTCAATTATCGTAACCGAACCCAATATCCGATAATCCAAATCATTGTTATGTTATGGCCCACCGTGGATGGGCCTTGACTTAAAAACCCACCGAATTGGAAGATTCCATCTGCCAATCTATGAATTTTTCAGTTGAATTAGACTGTTGTTGTATTTCTCTTCTTAATCGTCAAATCTGCCAGACTCAAATCAAATGTCTGCGATTGTCTTATTTAATTTTATTTTTATTTTTTTAATTTTTCAGTCCATCCATGGTGGAATGTATGGAAGGGTATGGATTACTTAAATCATCTACCTAACTTTCCAAATTTTGGAAACCCATGTAGACTGTTCAAGACTCAGGTCGCGTATTATACGATTCTTTTTCCTTCTTGACTTCCATTTTGGAGGGTACCTACAATGGTAAGTCTATACATATAAGTCTTCGACATGATTATTTCAAACAATTGATTCGAGATAGAGTCATTGTTATTTCTTATGTGAAATCAAACAATAACCTATTAGATTCTTTTATTAAACCTCTACCGAGAGAAGTAGTAAAGGCAACATTTAGAGGGATGGGGTTGAAACTCTTCAACCAAATTTTCACTAGTGATGGTAACCCAACCTAAAATCAGAAAATTTCTAAATTCAGGTTTAATGGGTAAAAACAAGTTACTGATATGTGGAAAGTTTTCAGCACTAAATAATTTAAGACATCATCCATAATAGATGAGTGTCGAGCGTTACGAAAGAGGGTTGAGTCTTAGAATTCTTAATGAAGTCTAGTCTAAAAGACAAATGTCTTATAGTAACAAAGACACTGGAAGGATTTCACCTCTATGAATGTAGAGATAGTGCCGTCTCTTATGAGAGTTAGAGTTTTCTCTCAAGATTGTTTACAAAGTGGGATGAGCACATGACCATAAAATGTGCTGAGTAAGATCGTGGGAACTTTAATATACATATAGTAAATATGTGTATAATTTTTCTGGCTCTGTTATTTATGAATAACTGGTTTAACGCTACGGCTACCAATCATTTCGATAAAGCTCTGAGATACTTACACTAAGAGAATATTCAAATCGAAATATATCTTTCTTTATACATATAAGTTACTTATTTTGATAGAATTTTTTTTTTGAAATATATATTGTAAAAAATCAAGTGCGGGATTGTTAATATATATTGATTTTTTAATATATTTTAATAAAAATATTATATAATATATAAAAAAATGTTTGCAAAAATACATTTTTCATGAGTTTTAGGAATAGTCTTACATTGGAAAAGGAGAAGAAGATTTTTTAGTTCAAATGAGAATGGTGGAGTATTGTAATGTTTACCCACCTAGTCCAAGGAGAATCGGGCTTGTGTGTTCCAGTGCACCCGGGCTCGAGCACGGGAACGAGCTCGATGCGAGGGTGTGGGCATGTGAGGCAGTGTGACTGTATATGCGCTAGTGACGCACTTTACACTCCGCACGTTCGCATCATGTCTCAGAGGGTCTCTCTTTCGAGAACCGACGCGAGACGTATGGGAGTCGCGGTGCAACTAAGAGGCTAAGGCAGATGGCTGGCTAGAAGACTAGAGGACTGAATAAGGTTCCTAAGTATATATAAAGGCTGAAAATATGACTATTGCAGTGGAGGTGTAACTCCACATGCAATTCATTACAGGCAATGTAGGGTTAACCCAACAGCCAGAAACGGTTAATCAGTATCTCACAATAGTCAGCATGCAACAGCTATTATAGCTCATGCACAACAGCTAGAAATTGCCAATAATGGTTAGTTTCTCCAACAGCTAAAAAACGGCCAATGGAATTTATTTCCTTGGACCATAACCCTCAGCCATCAATGCCTATATAAACAGGGCATGGATGGGTTTCCAATCCATCACAACTCACTCCAGTAGAACTCATACGAACCATAGCCACTCCACTGCTATAGACCACAAATTCCAGCAAGACAGCAGGGTTCATTTGAACTATTGCTTGAAGATCAGACCAGCAGTGTGGTCTAGAACGTTTTATCTGAACCATTAGCTTTAGAACAGACCAGTACAGTGGTCTAATTCACACTTCTCCTTCTTTCTTTACTAAGATTTTTTCTTTATTTTCTGTCAGATACTGTGTAACAGAATTCCATTAGTGAGTCTTTGTGTTTGTTGAACACAAACCCACACCAAGTTTGTTGTATCCTAGAAGTAATTTGCTTGTAACCTTTTCAACATACTCAATTTATTTGAGTAGAAGCAAATCACGCTGTAAGGACAGTGTTCCAAACTTGCTTTAGCCTGTCCTTATTTTCAAATCATTTTGGTTTTTTAATTTCCACATTTTACAAAAAAATATAATTTCTGCATTTTTCTCGGCATTATCTAAAATTAATCGAGTTCGTGAGGATTATTCATGGCTTCGGCCAGAGCCAGAGTCTGGCCTGCTTTTGTGCAAGATCTTGGTTGTTCACTGGGTGCGCCGTTCATGCGTGAAATTGACAAATCTGCCCTTCAAGCCTCAAGGTGCTGCGCTGAGAAGCTCTCAGGAAGAACCCAAACAAAGAACTATAAATATGTTCCTATATTTTATGATCTGACCTGACACTTGGACCTGATTTTTCAATCCAAACCCGAAACCTGACAGCCTAGCCTCTCTGCAACCGCCGAAAGTCTTTGTATATATCCATATTCAATTGTATGGAATGGTCTACCTGAAATTTTGATCAGTTCAATTTTTGCGCTCATGACCTAAAATGATACGGAAAAACGGATGGACGGCATGGATATAGTATACATACATCAAGTGGGGTCTCATGAAATCTGATTTTGATGCATTCAGTAAGTCCGCCAAATCGTTGGCTGTTAATTGATTTTGATGGTGTCCTATCTGGGTAGGTCTGATTTTTACATCAACTAATGCTCATACTGTGTCCATCCTTTTGCACGGCTCAGATTTCCTTCAAATTTGACAAATTAGCGGGAATAAAAAATAAAAATAAAAATGAAGTATGCTAAGTTTATGTTAGTGAGCCGTTCTTTATCCTTGTCTTTTCCCTTCTTTCGTGGAAGTGGATAGCCTGGTAACCGAATCATCTTGGATGTCCCTGGCGCCCTAATGCATCCGGATTTGATTGGCCACATCACGCGGTTGAGATGTCCCAGTGGAGCAGGTATGAGATGTCTCTGCGCAGCCCTACATGTTGGGGTACGGACGTAAGGTCCATCAACGCTACGTCCCATCACGTAGGTCTGTAGTGAAACGGATTGGCTACTCCCCCGCCACCAGCCAATGGTTGGTATTCGGTGCTCTGTGGGCTCCACCATGATGTTTGTATTTCATCAATTCCGTTCATCTAGTTTTTTAGATCATTTTATGGTATTAGACCAAAAATGAGTTATATATCAATTTCAAGTGGATCACATTACACGAAACAGTATTTAATGAATTTTGACCATTAAAATTTTTTTAAGGGTCATAAAAGTTTTGGATCAAGCTGATATTTGTTATTACCCTTCATCTGGGTCTGTATGACCTAATCAACAGATTGGATGTCAAATAAACATAACAGTGGGCCTTAGGAAGATTTTAATTGTGGTAATCCAATCAATATTATTTTCCTGTGGTGTGGTCCACTTGAGATTTATATTCCTCTCGTTTTTGTGATCAAGCCCTGAAATGATCTTTAAAAATAGATGAACGCAATGGAGAAAACAAATACACCATGGTGAGGCCCACAGAGCACTGACCACCAGCCACGGGGCTGGTGGCAGGGGGAGTAGCAAATCCGTTCCCCGTCTGTAGTATTGAAATCAGTGGGCGCCGTCAAAAAGTTGCCCCTACGAGATGGATTTGTTATATCCAAACCTACCGTTCATCTTAAGAGATTGTTTCAGGGCTTGAACCAAAAACAGTCGGATACAAAGCTCAGGCAGACAAGACTACAGAAATCAGTGAAGATTGGACGTCTATCCTTGAAAAGCTTATTAGGGTCACAAAAGTTTTGAATTAATCTGAAATTTTTTTAATTCCATTCTTATGCAGGTATGTGTGACCTTACGAACAGATTGGATGGCAAATAAAGTTCACGGTGGATTATATGAAAGTTTCAACGGTGGTAATCATTGTCCCCACTGATTTACATGGTAAGGTTCTTGAGCTTCGCAGATCTCTCAGTTTGTTTTTTTTTTTTTAAATCACATCTTAAAATGATCTCTCGAAATGGATGAACGGTGTAGATATAACATATACATCATTGTGGCCCCATAGATATTGGTAACGTAAACAGACCACGTGTTTTGCGGCACGCTCCGAGGATGGATTACATGTCCTCGTCGATGGGTTACGTATCCTCGTCAGAGGATCATATGAATTCTTCTGCGAAATCTACCGAATCAAAGCTGACATCAGTGGCGAGAAAGACGAGAAGATAAAGCAATGGATGACGAGGCGGATAGCCACTGTCCTTACCTGTTATGCAGGAAAAACGTGCAGCAGATTAGGTAGGGGCCCGGCCTTTCACAAGATAATGCGGTTCTACCTTGATATTTTGATTGTATACACACGCCGTCCATTTCTAGATCATTTAAGTGCATGATACGGAAAATGAAGCACATACAAATCTGAGTTCACCATACCATATGTATATATATATAGAGTCATGCTCCCCTGCGCACTTACGCACGTGCGCGCCTTTGCACACGTGCCATGGGTGTCTAATCTGAACGGTCCATGTGATGCGGAATCCCATGAAACCCCATGTGACAAATTTTCACTTCGATCTAAAATTTTGGTGGGCCATAGCAAAGATAAATGCAAATCAAGGGAGGAAACTGTTTTCATTTCTAATGGCCCATCAAAGTTTTAGATCAAAGTAAAACTTGGGCCTAGGGGGTTTCACGAGGTGATGCTTCACGTGAACGGTTCAGATTTTGGATCCACACCATGTATGATGGGTTCTTAAAAAAGTTCGTACGTAGCACATACGAACCAGTTGGCAGATGAGCGTTTCCGAGATATATATATATATACTCTTAAAAAACTTCCTATGAGCTACAGTAATGTTTATTTGTCATCCAACCTATTCGTGAGGTTACATAAACTTTTATTTAAAAAAGCAAAAAACATATATTAGATTGCTCAAAAACATTTTATGACACACAAAAAGGCTTTAGTTGTCAGTAATTGTAATATAGTTCACCAAATTTTTTAACATGCTTCATTTTTTTTAGCTCGTGTTCTAAATTGATTTGTCAAAACGAAGCTACAACATAAATATAGAATATATACATAAATGTCAGCCCCGCACCTTAATAGATGCATTTTAAATACAATGGGCACTGACTACGCCTGATTGGAAGGCACCAGAAATCATAGTCTTCGCACTATTTTAACTCTAATTAAACTGACAAAAACTTGGAAACCACATGCGCATAATTTGAACAGTCATTTTGAATTAAGTTCTGAAAATTTTATAGGTATAATTTTATTTTATTTTTTAACAAAAGCACTCACCCCACCGCAGATTTTGCTCAGCTCAAGTGCTGAAATTCTTGTGAGTCTACCGCGAGGCATGAGTAAGGACCAAACGTTATTTCTTACCACTTACACCTCGTTGGAGAAAACCTAGACAGCAAAAAGAACCGTGTGGGTTAAAATGGTAACCTGTGGGAGCAACGCTTTTTCCAAATAAATAATTTTATAATTATAAAATTATAAATAAATAACTAGTTAGAAAATACAACTAACACAAATCGTGTATATTTACTGGACGGTTGAAAACACAAACATTCAATGATCCTAATTTAACGAGCGTCCGCAAATTAAAAGATAAGGTTGCTCCAACAAAATCCTTTTAGAGATGAGATTTACGATTGGAGAGTTCCACAATCTAATTAGCTTAACTGTTAAATATATGCCAGGTGTAGAATTTTAAAGGGATACGGATTGCCTATTGTTTATGCTTTGATTTGACAGTCAAATCATGATTTGATGTTGCAGAGAAATTTTGATGAGAAACAAACAACAAATTTCTTCTACCTTCCTGACATGCGAAGAAAATTAGAATTCCGAAAAATATGAGCAACCTAAAACAGATGAGTCTAGCTGGCTACAATAATGATACATGTGTCGTGCGTATCTCACACATGTAGCAAAGCTGACCAGGACGAGTAAGCCAACCTGCTAAAACACGTTTCATACAGCTGCATGCAAAACACAAGCTTTGCGGTGCCCACCATTTTGTCAATCGAGTTGGGGACCTGAACCCAAGTTGCAGGCTTGTGATATTGATATTCCTAAATCACAAACACACGCTTCCCAGTTAACAACACTGTTCAAAAGTCAGTGTTTTTAACTGTGCAGCATGTACAATGTTCGTTTTCACCCCCTCGGTTACTTGCTACTTTGGATTAGCAAATCTGGCCGCACGAAGTGCACGTGCAGAAATGCTCGTATAATCTGAAACGTCCCTCTTCTCAGCGCTATTCTAAAATCCCCATGTTCTATTAATACACAAAAGGTCACAAATTTCACATATGCCATATGATCCAAGGCATCCATTCGATGACCCTAGAAGCAACTGACGGAGAATGAAATCATCAACGGCCAACATTCACCATCAGAAAGTGAAGAAGACATACGGGTAGGTAACTGATTAACGCACCACCTACCACGTGTTACGTAGCGGACGATCTCTACCGTATTTCTGTGCTTCCTGTTGGAAATTGCAGCTACGGTGCATGTAATCAGCCAAACAGCCCTATTTCTTCCACAAAATTAGGAAAATATGTAGTCGTCTAAAAGACAAACCGACCAAAGCAAGATACGTACATATACGAGTATTTCTGACACGAAAAAGCTGCGTACATATAGCACCGGTAGGAGAAATGGAGTCCAGTACCATCGTAGACATTGTGGGCCCCACTTCCTCCACGGAAGCTACCCAACGCCGTTTTCGTCCTTTTTAGACGGGGTGGGGCTTGTCAACGTCCTCGAGCGGACGGAACCAGGCCTTCTCCTCCAGGACCGAACCATCCACAGGCGGTGGGTGGTGGTCCCCACCGGCACGTCCGTTTTGCTCGCTGGGCGCAAACACTCCAGTCTTGGGGTGTGGGGCCCAGTACTTGTCGGACTCGGGCTGTATCACATCGTCCGGTACAACGGTCGGATGTACCTGATCGTCCGGGTTCTTGTCGTAGGCTGAGCAGTGCGCACCTCTCCTGTCAACACAACTACAAAACGACGGACGTTATCGAAAGTGGAAAATATCCTGGGGAAAATATGCTCCAGTGCGATGAGAGCACAATAAGTAACAGTGCATCTAGTTGCATTGGTTTAAGTAAATAGTTTAATCTATCAATCTGAACCGTCCAATAAGTCCAAAACAAATTTCATGCCCCACCACCATGCAAAAATAGCACGGACCATATCATCCAATCCATCCTTGATTTGGCCTTGTTTCAATGGCCATGATTTTTCCAAGCCCTTGACAGCATGGATACGATTTCCTGAGAAAAAATAATTCCTTAGAATCATAAGCAATCCATGGTCGGCCCAATCAATGGATAGATCAAGTTGTGTAAATGATCTTGATCATCCATATAAAACGCTATTGATTAACTGGATATATTTGTCGAGACTGATCTTTGCATGGCATCCCACGAAATTTGTGTTGGACCTAATTAACGTTCTAGATCAATGGATTAGACAGTCTCTCCGTCCCCGAACACTGTAGTTTGTAATCTCACGGCACCACAATTGACAGTGTTCCTGCTTGCATCCAGGATCCTGTATAGTTCACACCCTCATCTATCCCTCATCTATAAGTGGTAGACCGAGCGAAAGATCCCTCATTTCAACATCGACGTCTTGGTATCGATTCCGTAGTGGGGTGGCTAACGGTGATGTGTGTACTGACAGTGGGTGCATCTTGGATGGTTCGATCAATCCAACCGTACTGTCCTCCCGCGCGCAAAAGTCATACTGACCAGGCAAATCCATTATAATACATTCCCAATCTTTTGACAGCCATCCATTTCACAAGACATTGATGGCATTGCCAGGATTCCATGGTGAATACAATTAATTAATACCCTAAGTGCTAATCCGAACCAGGAACCACAGGGCTCGCCATCAATTGGTCTCCACTGAAAATGGACTAATCTTAACCGTCTAATAAAATTGACCTTTTCCTACCGAATTGGAGCCGTCCCTGATTTCCTTCTTACAGCATTCATTTGAATGGAATAAGATAAAGGGCTAGGAGGGCCCATTTAAGTAATAGATGGGGAAGATCTTTGGTGGAAGGGCCTAATATTAAGAGTTGAACATGTTGGACGGAAGGGATCACACATGCACAACACAATGGGAAGCTCGGGTATTGCCGAGGGTTCAGGTTACCGGTATCCGCTCCCACCTACACTAAGGGCCGGTTCGCTGTAAATCGCTTTAAAAGAGTAATTATTACATTTTTTTTCACTTGTTTAGAAATGAGAAAGTAATTTCACATGGAAAACTGGTCCAAAAATGTTGACTTAAATCCGTGGGCCCCACCATAATGTATATAATATATTTGTGTCGTCCATCTATTTAATTAGAATATTTTGAGGCTTGATCCGAAAATTTTAGGAAGATCTAATGTTCAATTGGCCCACATGAAAGAAAACAATGGACTCAATTTGTCCACCGTTGAAAGTTGATTCTTTTACTGAGCCCACATTGAGGTTTATTCACCATCTAACCCGTTCACAAGGTCATATGGACATGGATAAGTGAAAAATATAAATATAAGCCTGATCTAAAATTTCTAAGAGACTTAACAGGTTTTTAATGGTAGGCATTCAATTCTCATAATTTCGTGTGGTGTGGTCCACTTGACCTTTGGATTTGCCTAATTTTTGGGCTCATGCCTTAAATTCATTTAGCATAAGGAATGGGCGGTGTGGATAAGCCACATACATTATGATGGGCCCCATTTTACAAATTCCTCTGTCTAAGTGTTTAAAAATAAGTGGTCAACTCAGCATCGGGAAAGATGCTGGTAATTATCTTGGTAAATAATGATTACTCATTTACAAGGTAATTAAACTTGAGCCAAAAAACCAAACAGGCCCTATGGTTAGGAGTGGGGACCGAAAGAAAATGACTGAAACTCCATTGAGGATTGGGAGAATATCCCCATAAACGTCGTGAAAATGACAAAAGAAATGCGTCCACATAACGGGTGGGTGAGATGGAGAAATCAGGCTGTGGGGATGTCAAATCATGTGGTATGTCAAAAAAGAAAAGGGCAGAATAGGAAATCCATTCACAATCACTCACCCAGGCAGTCAATTTTCAGTTTTCACACAGGATGCTGCCAGGATAGACCTGATAGGTTAATTTCACAACGGGAGGGTGTCACGTGGGTGTAACTTTTCGTGAGATCCACCCGTCCATCGGACACACTGACCATGGTTAACATGGAACCCAAAGGATCATATCATCATCGTCATTTACCGTAATTAATTTTTCTGGATGGGTGGTTTCAAAACAAAACAAGCAGCGTTTTCTCTTGGTCAGGGCCTGTTTGATTTGCTGTAAAAACAGGTAAGAAAAGGTAAAAGCACGATAATGAATAATGGCAATGGGTTGAAATATGGAAAGCGGATTAGGTGAGACCAGGCCTCACCCAATGCGGTGCCCACCTTGATGTAAATATTATGCATTCGTACCGTCCAGACGAATTAGCCACCTTGATGTAAGTATTATGTATCCGTACCGTCCATACAAATTATTCAAAAAAATGAAGCAAATCCAATTATCGGTAGAGCATACCATGAAAAACAATGGTGATTTACCGTCCTACCATTGAGAACTTTTTAGGGTGCACCTTTTCTTAGCGTTTATTTACCATCCAATATGTTGACAAGGTCACATAAGCCTCAATGAAGGAAAACAAGAAAACAAAAAAACAAATATCAGCCTGATCCAAAACTTGTGTGGCCTATTAATAGTTAATCACCACTGTTTCTTATGAAATGGTCCAATGTTAATTGGATTGGCTTCATTTTTGGAATAATTCCAAAACGATATGAAAAAACGGATGGACAGTGTGAATACATGCTACTTACATCAAGGTGGGCCCCACAATAACCCAAGGTAAGGGCAGCACCGTCTTGGGTGAGGTGGAGGTCTCACCTAATCCACTCTTTAAAATATGGGAGGAATTTCATCTCGAATTTCAAACAATACCAAACATCTCATAAGCAAAAACTGTGAGCTCAAAACTGAGGCAGATCCAGAGCTCAAGTGGATGACACCACAGAAAACAGCAGGTTCAACGGTGAGCATCATTATTCTCACCGCTTCCTTTGGCATGTTCCACTTGAGCTTATCCAAACATGATCTGGCAAAATGAATTAACGGCGGGAATAAAACACATAACATCGCGGTGATGCCAGTAGAGTTTTCCCATGTAAGCGTGTAAATATGTCACGCAAACCGAGTGACAGCTTTAATTGCCGTACCTGTCAACTCTTAATGGATTAAGTACAAAAGTAAATAATTATTACTTATTTACCTTAATTACACAGGAAAAAGATAAAAGTGGAGGTAGTATAAACATTCTATGAAAACCTCTAAAAAAAATAGAAAAAAATTCGTCAATCAGCTTCTCCTCTACTTATCAAGGTGTGATCCATTTTCTGTGTTTTTTTCCCCCCTGATTAAACAATTAGCTCTCAACTATTGCCTTTGGATTGATCTTGTGGGACAACCAAAGCCGTTTTACCATAAGAGATGGGTTGTTTATACCTAAAGGCTACTCTACTGATCTAATCACTGCATATCCATGGGGCAAAACTAGACCTACAACAACCCATTTGTGCTTGACCCTTTACGCTGCAAGGGTATACTGTCAACGTCGTCACTGAAGGTGTGCATCAATCCTCTATGGCAATATGTAGCATTCTCCGATTATCTCCATTGTTCTAAGCCATATGTTAACCAACATTAATTGAGGTCAACTACATGAATCATGTTCCACAATTCTATTCTATTAAAGTCATACTTTCAGTTAAACAATAAACAACAGAGGGCAAAATCAGTGTTTGAAATACATGTGTTACACAACATATCGTTCACCACTGATACTCCTGCGTTTGCCCCACACCAGCCCATATCAAGTTGTTTTGGAACGATATAGTGCTGAATCACCCATTTCACCCGTGAGTGATATTGGGTGATACATAACATCCGTGGTAGACCCACAGCCTGTGTGTGAATTTTACACTCCGTTTTTATGAGTGCATGTTCATGTTCCCTACATCGTGAATGGCCCCGATCTCCGACACGTGTTGATCTCTGACGGTCACCTCACTGAGTGACCGCTCAATATTGAGTCACAAAAACCTATATCAGGGCCAAAAGTAGCTGTGGACAGGACCCACAGGCAAGTTTGTTCAATGCTATTTTCTATGAATTGCTAACGTGCGCCGACGGATTCCGCGGACTCGCCCGCTTTCGATCCGGTTGATCCATCCACCAATCGTGGTGCAACCAAAATGATAGGTTGCCAGCGATGAAATCGATTGGCGGGTCTGACTGTCAGTTCCTACGGCTGAGATTGTCAGGCTCCTGACACACGCCGGACGGATGGAGTGCTCCATTAAAAGAGGGAGATATGCCAAACGCGGAAAAAAAGAAACACGTGTGATGATCACAGCCGCTCATCAGGCTATCCCTCCGAGTATATTATAAAAATCGATGCACACGTGTCTGATTATCTCCTCCGCCTGAGAATACGTGGCATTTTAAGAATTTTCCATATATCGGCTTTGGCATCATACACGTGTTTCTTGCCCCCACGTGTGAGGCGGGTGCATTTCTCCGGTGATGAAACGGAGGAAATCGGATTGCGTACTGAGTCACTCGGTACGCTGACAGTTCGCTAGTAAACTCAGTTGGATCCACGGAATGTGCGTGGTTTATCCACGCCGTTCCATCCGTTTTTCTGGATCATCAGGGTTGGAGCCCAAAATTGAAGATATCCAAAGCTCAAGTGAACCACATCAAAGAAAAGATCGGGAATAATAATTTCCACCGTTGAAACATTTTTAGGGCCACACATCAATATCCAGCGGACATAGATGAAGGGAAAACATAAATATAAGCTTAAACCAAAACTTCTGTGGCCCCAAAGAATATTTCAACGGTAGACATTCAATTCACATTATTTCCTGTTGTGTGGTCCACTTGAGATTTGAATATGCTTCATTTTTAAGTAAATCCCTAACATCATCTGGTAGATTGGATGGACGGAGTGGATAAAATACATAAATCACGATGGACCCCACAGAGTTTACTCAGTACGCTAAGGCCACAGAGTTAGGCCGTGTTTGTTAACGCTGAATTTTTGCACTTAATGCGGAATGGGTAAAATTTTCCATGTTTAGTGGTGTTTGTTAATGCGTTGTTAACGCGGAAGACCGAAAGCGCTAAGTGGTTTTTCACTGAATTCTTTCCGTGATAGGAGTCTGGCTTAATGGTGAACGCAGAATGCGCTCCGTGATTTTTCATTAAACAAAAATTTTTTACTTCCAAAAGTACCATTTTTCAAGTTACTATGAAAATTTTTTCTTTTAAATTATTTGCGCAATACAAAATCAATCTTTAACTTGTGAAATTTCTTTATGCCCCACCATAATTTATATGTTTGATCCACACCGTCCATCAACTTTTTCAAATAATTTAAGGGATTGAGTTCAAAATTGAAGCATATCCAAAGATCAAGTGGATCATACCACAGGAAACAGTGGGGATAATGATTTCCACCGTTGAAACCTTTCTAGGCCCCACATTGATGTTTATTTGTTTTTTGACCTGTTCATTATATCCATACGGGCATGGATTAAGACAAAATACAAATATAAGTTTGCTCCCAAACTTCCATGGCCCCCCAGAAAATTTCAACTGTAGACCTTCAATTCAACTATTTCTTGTGGGTGTGGTCCATTCGAACATTCTGTATACTTCATTTTTGTGCTTAGGTCATAAAATTATATGATATAATTAATGGAAGGAGCGGATCAGATACATAAATCATGGTGGACCTCACAAATTTTAATTACTGCGCAATCTGCTTCCGTCGTACACCAGCCAATCTGCTTCCTGGATGTACGTGAATCTACTTTGAAGGCATTTCGCATGAGGTTCCTGCGAAATCCAATTATCGGTAGAGCATACCATGAAAAACAATGGTGATTTACCGTCCTACCATTGAAAACTTTTTAGGGTGCACCTTTTCTTAGCGTTTATTTACCATCCAATATGTTGACAAGGTCACATAAGCCTCAATGAAGGAAAACAAGAAAACAAAAAAACAAATATCAGCCTGATCCAAAACTTGTGTGGCCTATTAAAAGTTAATCACCACTGTTTCTTATGAAATGGTCCAATGATAATTGGATTGGCTTCATTTTTGGAATAATTCCAAAACGATATGAAAAAACGGATGGACAGTGTGAATACATGATACATACATCAAGGTGGGCCCCACAGTAACCCAAGGTAAGGGCAGCACCGTCTTGGGTGAGGTGGAGGTCACATCTCATAAGCAAAAACTGTGGGGCCCACCATGATGTATGTGTTATATCTATACTATTTATTCATTGTCTCCTTCCCGTTCAGGGCATGAGCTCAAAACTGAGGCAGATCCAGAGCTCAAGTGGATGACACCACATAAAACAGCAGGTTCAACGGTGAGCATCATTATTCTCACCGCTTCCTTTGGCATGTTCCACTTGAGCTTATCCAAACGTGATCTGGCAAAATGAATTAACGGCGGGAATAAAACACATAACATCGCGGTGATGCCAGTAGAGTTTTCCCATGTAAGCGTGTAAATATGTCACGCAAACCGAGTGACAGCTTTAATTGCCGTACCTGTCAACTCTTAATGGATTAAGTACAAAAGTAAATAATTATTACTTATTTACCTTAATTACACAGGAAAAAGATAAAAGTGGAGGAAGTATAAACATTCTATGAAAACCTCTAAAAAAAATAGAAAAAAATAGAAAAAAATTCGTCAATCAGCTTCTCCTCTATTTATCAAGGTGTGATCCATTTTCTCTGTGTTTTTTTCCCCCTGATTAAACAATTAGCTCTCATCTATTGCCTTTGGATTGATCTTGTGGGACAACCAAAGCCGTTTTACCATAAGAGATGGGTTGTTTATACCTAAAGGCTACTCTACAACTAGACCTAAAGACAACAACCCATTTGTGCTTGACCCTTTACGCTGCAAGGGTAAACTGTCAACGTCCTCACTGAAGGTGTGCATCAATCCTCTATGGCAATATGTAGCATTCTCCGATTATCTCCATTGTTCTAAGCCATATGTTAACCAACATTAATTGAGGTCAACTACATGAATCATGTTCCACAATTCTATTCCATTAAAGTCATACTTTCAGTTAAACAATAAACAACAGAGGGCAAAATCAGTGTTTGAAATACATGTGTTACACAACATATCGTTCACCACTGATACTCCTGCGTTTGCCCCACACCAGCCCATATCAAGTTGTTTTGGAACGATATAGTGCTGAATCACCCATTTCACCCGTGAGTGATATTGGGTGATACATAACATCCGTGGTAGACCCACAGCCTGTGTGTGAATTTTACACTCCGTTTTTATGAGTGCATGTTCATGTTCCCTACCTTGTGAATGGCCCCGATCTCCGACACGTGTTGATCTCTGACGGTCACCTCACTGAGTGACCGCTCAATATTAAGTCACAAAAACCTATATCAGGGCCAAAAGTAGCTGTGGACAGGACCCACAGGCAAGTTTGTTCAATGCTATTTTCTATGAATTGCTAACGTGCGCCGACGGATTCCGCAGACTCGCCCGCTTACGATCCGGTTGATCCATCCACCAATCCTGGTGCAACCAAAATGATAGGTTGCCAGCGATGAAATCGATTGGCGGGTCTGACTGTTAGTTCCTACGGCTGAGATTGTCAGGCTCTGACACACGCCGGACGGATGGAGTGCTCCATTAAAAGAGGGAGATATGCCAAACGCGGAAAAAAAGAAACACGTGTGATGATCACAGCCGCTCATCAGGCTATCCCTCCGAATATATTATAAAAATCGATGCACACGTGTCTGATTATCTTCTCCGCCTGAGAATACGTGGCATTTTAAGAATTTTCCATATATCGGCTTTGGCATCATATACGTGTTTCTTGCCCCCACGTGTGAGGCGGGTGCATTTCTCCGGTGATGAAACGGAGGAAATCGGATTGCGTACTGAGTCACTCGGTACGCTGACAGTTCGCTAGTAAACTCAGTTGGATCCACGGAATGTGTGTGGTTTATCCACGCCGTTCCATCCGTTTTTCTGGATCATCAGGGTTGGAGCCCAAAATTGAAGATATCCAAAGCTCAAGTGAACCACATTAAAGGAAAGATCGGGAATAATAATTTCTACCGTTGAAACCTTTTTAGGGCCACACATCAATATCCAGTAGACATAGATGAAGGGAAAACATAAATATAAGCTTAAACCAAAACTTCTGTGGCCCCAAAGAATATTTCAACGGTAGACATTTAATTCACATTATTTCCTGTTGTGTGGTCCACTTGAGATTTGAATATGCTTCATTTTTAAGTAAATCCCTAACATCATCTGGTAAATTGGATGGACGGAGTGGATAAAATACATAAATCACGATGGACCCCACAGAGTTTACTCAGTACGCTAAGGCCACTGAGTTAGGCCGTGTTTGTTAACGCTGAATTTTTGCACTTAATGCGGAATGGGTAAAATTTTCCATGTTTAGTGGTGTTTGTTAATGCGTTGTTAACGCGGAAGACCGAAAGCGCTAAGTGGTTTTTCACTGAATTCTTTCCGTGATAGGAGTCTGGCTTAATGGTGAACGCAGAATGCGCTCCGTGATTTTTCATTAAACAAAAATTTTTTACTTCCAAAAGTACCATTTTTCAAGTTACTATGAAAATTTTTTCTTTTAAATTATTTGCGCAATACAAAATCAATCTTTAACTTGTGAAATTTCTTTATGCCCCACCATAATTTATATGTTTGATCCACACCGTCCATCAACTTTTTCAAATAATTTAAGGGATTGAGTTCAAAATTAAAGCATATCCAAAGATCAAGTGGATCATACCACAGGAAACAGTGGGGATAATGATTTCCACCGTTGAAACCTTTCTAGGCCCCACATTGATGTTTATTTGTTTTTTGACCTGTTCATTATATCCATACGGGCATGGATTAAGACAAAATACAAATATAAGTTTGCTCCCAAACTTCCATGGCCCCCCAGAAAATTTCAACTGTAGACCTTCAATTCAACTATTTCTTGTGGGTGTGGTCCATTCGAACATTCTGTATACTTCATTTTTGTGCTTAGGTCATAAAATTATATGATATAATTAATGGAAGGAGCGGATCAGATACATAAATCATGGTGGACCTCACAAATTTTAATTACTGCGCAATCTGCTTCCGTCGTACACCAGCCAATCTGCTTCCTGGATGTACGTGAATCTACTTTGAAGGCATTTCGCATGAGGTTCCTGCGAAACCTAGCTGGGGCTCAATGTGATGTTTGTGAGAAATCCACCCCGTCCATACATTTTATCAGCCTATTTTAGAATTTTATACCAAAAGTGAGTAGGATCCAGGACTCAAGTGGGCCCCACTAAAGGAAAAGGTGGGTATGGAAATTTCTACCGTTGAAACCTCCCGGGGGTTAACAGTGATGTTGACATGCCATCCATACCGTTAATAACGTCATTCTTGTTGGGATGAACTGAAAACACAAATATTAAAATATTAATCTGATTCAAAACTTCTTTAGTCCCAAGAATATTTCAACTGTGGACGTGCAATCATCACCTTTCAGGCCAACTTGAATATTTTGATATGGTTCACTTTTGGTCTAATGTCCTAAAATTAGTTCACAAAGGGGATGAACGGGGTAGATTTCTCACAAAAGTCAGGGTGGGCCCTAGATAGGTTTCCAGCTCAGGAAGCCTTTAGTAGGAAATCCACGTCCGAATCTGGACGGGATTGGGAAGCGGATTGGCTGTTGTACCACACACACCAGCTATAGCTGGTGTATTGACGTCAGCAAGTTCTGTGGGTCCCATCATGAGGAGGTATTTGTTATATCCAAACCGTCCATAAATGTTTTGAGTTGGTCGTAAGTCTTGAGCCGAAAAATAAGACAGATCCAAAGATAAAGGGGACCACACTACAAAAAGCAGTGGGGGATTGAATGTCTACCATTGAAACCCTTTTGGGGTCATAGAAGTTTCTGATCAAGCGGATATGATTCATTTTTCAGCTAATATTCTAAAATAATCTCGAAAATTTGATGAACGGTGTAAATATAATAAATACATCATCGTAGGGCCATGTAACTTTGATCTCCTTTGAACCGTTCGTACAGCTCGGAGCGGAGTCGGCGCTATGTCTTCGCACGACAAGTATCCGCACTACCTATATAGCTGGACGCGGATTGCGTCCTACCCCTAATCCGTCCGATCAAGGCTCGGTGGGGCCGACTGTGATGTAAGTGTGTTATCCACGCCGCCATTACTTTTCTCATATCATTTTAATTTCTGATCTTAAAAATCATGTAGGTCCACGGTGGACCACACCAAAGGAAGTTGCAGTGATAATGACACCCATCGTAGACACCTTTCTGAGGGCCACCGTGATGTTTTTTACCATACAACTTATTCATAAGGTCACGTAGTACGTAGTACGCGGATAAAGTTAAAACACAAATATCAGCTTGATCCAAAACTTCTCTAGCTCACAAGAAGTTTTTAATAGTGGACATTCAATCTCCACTTTATCGTTTACATAAGCCTTGGACTTGGCTAATTTTATTTTCATTTAATAAAAATAATTTCTTTATAATGTAAAGCATTTCTAAATAGGAAATAGATAGGGGCAAATGTGCCAAATTAATATATTTCAGACATTTTAGATGTCTGTCAACGTCGTCACTGAAGGTGTGCATCAATCCTCTATGGCAATATGTAGCATTCTCCGATTATCTCCATTGTTCTAAGCCATATGTTAACCAACATTAATTGAGGTCAACTACATGAATCATGTTCCACAATTCTATTCTATTAAAGTCATACTTTCAGTTAAACAATAAACAACAGAGGGCAAAATCAGTGTTTGAAATACATGTGTTACACAACATATCGTTCACCACTGATACTCCTGCGTTTGCCCCACACCAGCCCATATCAAGTTGTTTTGGAACGATATAGTGCTGAATCACCCATTTCACCCGTGAGTGATATTGGGTGATACATAACATCCGTGGTAGACCCACAGCCTGTGTGTGAATTTTACACTCCGTTTTTATGAGTGCATGTTCATGTTCCCTACATCGTGAATGGCCCCGATCTCCGACACGTGTTGATCTCTGACGGTCACCTCACTGAGTGACCGCTCAATATTGAGTCACAAAAACCTATATCAGGGCCAAAAGTAGCTGTGGACAGGACCCACAGGCAAGTTTGTTCAATGCTATTTTCTATGAATTGCTAACGTGCGCCGACGGATTCCGCGGACTCGCCCGCTTTCGATCCGGTTGATCCATCCACCAATCGTGGTGCAACCAAAATGATAGGTTGCCAGCGATGAAATCGATTGGCGGGTCTGACTGTCAGTTCCTACGGCTGAGATTGTCAGGCTCTGACACACGCCGGACGGATGGAGTGCTCCATTAAAAGAGGGAGATATGCCAAACGCGGAAAAAAAGAAACACGTGTGATGATCACAGCCGCTCATCAGGCTATCCCTCCGAGTATATTATAAAAATCGATGCACACGTGTCTGATTATCTCCTCCGCCTGAGAATACGTGGCATTTTAAGAATTTTCCATATATCGGCTTTGGCATCATACACGTGTTTCTTGCCCCCACGTGTGAGGCGGGTGCATTTCTCCGGTGATGAAACGGAGGAAATCGGATTGCGTACTGAGTCACTCGGTACGCTGACAGTTCGCTAGTAAACTCAGTTGGATCCACGGAATGTGCGTGGTTTATCCACGCCGTTCCATCCGTTTTTCTGGATCATCAGGGTTGGAGCCCAAAATTGAAGATATCCAAAGCTCAAGTGAACCACATCAAAGAAAAGATCGGGAATAATAATTTCCACCGTTGAAACATTTTTAGGGCCACACATCAATATCCAGCGGACATAGATGAAGGGAAAACATAAATATAAGCTTAAACCAAAACTTCTGTGGCCCCAAAGAATATTTCAACGGTAGACATTCAATTCACATTATTTCCTGTTGTGTGGTCCACTTGAGATTTGAATATGCTTCATTTTTAAGTAAATCCCTAACATCATCTGGTAGATTGGATGGACGGAGTGGATAAAATACATAAATCACGATGGACCCCACAGAGTTTACTCAGTACGCTAAGGCCACAGAGTTAGGCCGTGTTTGTTAACGCTGAATTTTTGCACTTAATGCGGAATGGGTAAAATTTTCCATGTTTAGTGGTGTTTGTTAATGCGTTGTTAACGCGGAAGACCGAAAGCGCTAAGTGGTTTTTCACTGAATTCTTTCCGTGATAGGAGTCTGGCTTAATGGTGAACGCGGAATGCGCTCCGTGATTTTTCATTAAACAAAAATTTTTTACTTCCAAAAGTACCCTTTTTCAAGTTACTATGGAAATTTTTTTCTTTTAAATTATTTGCGCAATACAAAATCAATCTTTAACTTGTGAAATTTCTTTATGCCCCACCATAATTTATATGTTTGATCCACACCGTCCATCAACTTTTTCAGATAATTTAAGGGATTGAGTTCAAAATTGAAGCATATCCAAAGATCAAGTGGATCATACCACAGGAAACAGTGGGGATAATGATTTCCACCGTTGAAACCTTTCTAGGCCCCACATTGATGTTTATTTGTTTTTTGACCTGTTCATTATATCCATACGGGCATGGATGAAGACAAAATACAAATATAAGTTTGCTCCCAAACTTCCATGGCCCCCCAGAAAATTTCAACTGTAGACCTTCAATTCAACTGTTTCTTGTGGGTGTGGTCCATTCGAACATTCTGTATACTTCATTTTTGTGCTTAGGTCATAAAATTATATGATAAAATTAATGGAAGGAGCGGATCAGATACATAAATCATGGTGGACCTCACAAATTTTAATTACTGCGCAATCTGCTTCCGTCGTACACCAGCCAATCTGCTTCCTGGATGTACGTGGATCTACTTTGAAGGCATTTCGCATGAGGTTCCTGCGAAACCTAGCTGGGGCTCAATGTGATGTTTGTGAGAAATCCACCCCGTCCATACATTTTATCAGCCTATTTTAGAATTTTATACCAAAAGTGAGTAGGATCCAGGACTCAAGTGGGCCCCACTAAAGGAAAAGGTGGGTATGGAAATTTCTACCGTTGAAACCTCCCGGGGGTTAACAGTGATGTTGACATGCCATCCATACCGTTAATAACGTCATTCTTGTTGGGATGAACTGAAAACACAAATATTAAAATATTAATCTGATTCAAAACTTCTTTAGTCCCAAGAATATTTCAACTGTGGACGTGCAATCATCACCTTTCAGGCCAACTTGAATATTTTGATACGGTTCACTTTTGGTCTAATGTCCTAAAATTAGTTCACAAAGGGGATGAACGGGGTAGATTTCTCACAAAAGTCAGGGTGGGCCCTAGATAGGTTTCCAGCTCAGGAAGCCTTTATAAGGAAATCCACGTCCGAATCTGGACGGGATTGGGAAGCGGATTGGCTGTTGTACCACACACACCAGCTATAGCTGGTGTATTGACGTCAGCAAGTTCTGTGGGTCCCATCATGAGGAGGTATTTGTTATATCCAAACCGTCCATAAATGTTTTGAGTTGGTCGTAAGTCTTGAGCCGAAAAATAAGACAGATCCAAAGATAAAGGGGACCACACTACAAAAAGCAGTGGGGGATTGAATGTCTACCATTGAAACCCTTTTGGGGTCATAGAAGTTTCTGATCAAGCGGATATGATTCATTTTTCAGCTAATATTCTAAAATAATCTCGAAAATTTGATGAACGGTGTAAATATAATAAATACATCATCGTAGGGCCATGTAACTTTGATCTCCTTTGAACCGTTCGTACAGCTCGGAGCGGAGTCGGCGCTGTGGCTTCGCACGACAAGTATCCGCACTACCTATATAGCTGGACGCGGATTGCGTCCTACCCCTAATCCGTCCGATCAAGGCTCGGTGGGGCCGACTGTGATGTAAGTGTGTTATCCACGCCGCCATTACTTTTCTCATATCATTTTAATTTCTGATCTTAAAAATCATGTAGGTCCACGGTGGACCACACCAAAGGAAGTTGCAGTGATAATGACACCCATCGTAGACACCTTTCTGAGGGCCACCGTGATGTTTTTTACCATACAACTTATTCATAAGGTCACGTAAGTACGCGGATAAAGTTAAAACACAAATATCAGCTTGATCCAAAACTTCTCTAGCTCACAAGAAGTTTTTAATAGTGGACATTCAATCTCCACTTTATCGTTTACATAAGCCTTGGACTTGGTTAATTTTATTTTCATTTAATAAAAATAATTTCTTTATAATGTAAAGCATTTCTAAATGGGAAATAGATAGGGGCAAATGTGTCAAATTAATATATTTCAGACATTTTAGATGTTTGTTAACAAATAAATTGTTTCAAATTCAGTACTTAATTTTCAGACTTCAGCTATAGTTACCAAACAAGTTTTTTGACTTCAGATTTTAGGTTCAGATTCAGATTTCTAATTCAGTCTTCGGATTTCAGATTCTGGCTTTAGACTTCAGATTTAACAAACGGGGCCTTAGTCAGTACGCAGTCAGCTTCCGAAACGGAGTGCCGAATTAGACAACACAGGAGTCTTGACCAGACCAGGCGCCGGTCAGGGTGCCGCCGCTTTGAGGCATTCCTTTCTAGTAGCGGACTGGCTGGTGTACCACACACCACCGATGTGGGTGGTGTGTTGACGTCACCAAGATCTGTGGATCCCATCACGAGGTATGAGTTATATCTAAACCATCCGTCCACTTGGTGACCTCGTCTAAGGGTCGACCCAAAAAAATAAGACAGATCAAAAAATCAAGTGTACCACACTGTAAAAAGCAGTTGAGGATTGAACGCCAGCCATTGAAACCCTTATGGGGTCACGTAAATTTTGGATCAATATGATATATATTTGTTTTTTCTCTTCATCCATGTCCGCCTGACCTCACGAACAGATTGGATGGAAATTAAACGTTACGGTGGTTACGGTGGATCCTACTAATATTTTAACTGTGAAAATCATTATAAAGCCACGGAAATGATTCATTTCTGGGATCAAGATCTAAAATGGTATCGCTAGATGGATGAACGGTGTAGATTTGGTAATTACAGCCACGGAAATGACTCATTTCTGGGATTAAGATCTAATTGTGGTACACCAGTCAATCCGCTTCCTTTCTCGAGATTCTCGCTCGATAAACTCAGACACACACTCTTTGAAACGAAAAAAAAAGGACAAAAAAGGAGCAATTTATCGCGTAATATCGGAAGGTACCCGTGATAACTTTAATCATCTCGCGAGAATTTAGCTCCTTACAGAGCCATCAGTTCCAAAAATGTTAGAAAATAATGGACGATGAAAAGGGAAAAGAAGAAGAAATAACAGGAATAAATGGCTTGCATTTTATTGAAGATCGCCCAGAAAAAGGTCCGAAAATTAGGCAGAAATTACCAGAAATGGAACGTAAATATACGGAATCAGGAGGATAAGCTATAAAAAACAGTACGATTTCAGCAACTTTTCCAGCAGAAATCGACTTCGAAAGTCAAGAAAACGTCTCGTTTCGGAACTTGGGATACGAGGCAGAAAAATACACAGATCGGAATGTTATAGGCACCAAAACGACTCGCAAAGCTCACGAAAATCAAACGGAAAAATCAAGCGATATATATATATATATATATATATATATATATACACGCTTTGAAAAGTCGAGATATCATCTCGATTCACATCGGCAGAAACAAAATGCAGGATGCTCGATTAAGAACATAAAAGAAGGAACGATCCGCTCGAGAAAGAAATTTCTCTTCAGGATCTGAAAGAACAAAACCCAGGAAAATGAAAACAACAACAGAAATCAAAATCGCTGCAAATAACAGAAAAAATAAAGATCCAGAGAGAGCTAAACTCGCTAGAAATCGAGTATTTTAGAGATTTCATCCAAATCCCCAAAAAAGGGTACAATCAAACGAAATCATCTCCTGAAAAGAGATCCAACAAGAAGTATCGGCATACAGAGAGAGGAATCCTTCAAAGAAAGAGCGTTTTAGAGCTTTCGAATTACCTGAAAGCAGAAATCTTAACTGCAGCAGGATCTCGGAAGCTACCGACCCAGCTTCGTTCGACGAATCGCTTCCCAAAGCTCGCGATTCCTCGCCTCTGCAAATTGGCTGCCATGCAATAGGAGTAATCGCAGTCGGAAAGCTTCTCGATTGGATTTTTAGAAGAGAAAAGTGGCAAAAGCAAGAGATCTCTGAAGACGGAAGATACCAATGTTTCTCCCCTCATCTCCAGCAGAAATCATTTTATACTGTGTGAGCAGTATCCCATCCTCGACCCAAGGATATCAATAACATACACGGCTTTCATCTTGGATAAGTCGGGCCCACATTCTACTGATGGACCACGGCCGGCCATCTCCCACATTGTAAGATCCTAGCCACCAATCTTTTCGTTCTCTTCAATTGGAAACCAGCCGTCCACTTCTATCATTAACCATTTCTTTGTAGGTGTTGCTCGTTGTTTTAGTCAGTTTGGCCGCGAGCGTGCCACAAATTGAATTCACGGCTCAACTAAAACCGAAAAACTATGATCGTATGCTCTGGGATGGGCAGATAGGTAAGGAAACGGATCGGCTACTCACACTGCCACTAGCCGTTGGACGGTGCTCTGTGGGCCCCACCATGATGTTTGTGTTTCATCCATGCCGTCCACCCATTCTTCCGAATCATTTTATGGTATAAGTCCAAAAATGAGGTTGATACAAATCTCAAGTGGACCGCACAGTGTTGATTGAACGCCTACCATTAAAAACTTCTGCTGGCAAAAGTTTTGGATAAGCTGATATATATTTTTTCCCTTAATTCAAGGCTGCATGGCCTAATCAACAGGTTAGATGTCAAATAACCATTGCAATGGCCCTAGGAGGTTTTTAATGGTGGACATTCAATCACAACTGTTTTCCCATGGTGTGGTCCACTTGAGATTTAGATCTACCTCAATTTTGGGATCAAGCCCTAAGATTATCTTTAGGAATGTATGAACGGCGTGGATAAAACACATACATCATGGTGGGTTCCAATAGCACCGACCACTAGCCACCTCGCTGGTGGAAGCCTCACTAGCCAAACCGTGTCCGATAGATGATATAAGAGATGACGTCCGCCACTGACACTCAAAGGGTAAAGTCCTTCCTCTTCCGGTAAATTGCACTTTCGCTTTCATATACAAGGACTTTTTAATTCGGAAAAAAAGAGAAATAGTAAAGTAATCCTTACCGTCGGTTAAGAATAGCAACTATGGATACCTTCTTAAATGAGGAATAGAATTCAACGTCTGCGGGTATACTCAAATTATGGAAAATAAAAAAATACACTAAAAAATGTAATTGACTTATAATTAAAAAGATTTGAAAAAATATATTTAGATTAGATTGGTTTGGTATGAAACTCTCTCTGATATTAAATTTCATTATTACTTATAGCCTTGCCTTGCTATATGATCCTTTTCATGTCTTCAGCGGTTGACCTTGTTTAACCTTTTTTGTCACTTCCCATCTGATTTATCTTGTAACCACTCCTACATGATTGCCCTTTCATTGACCGCCTAAGTAATCTCGTGGCTTCGTTCAATGTACTCTAAATGTACTATCATAGTATCCTCTATGTGTGTCCTCGTAATTCTCAAAATATATCATATGGATCCATTCAAATCTCACGTAACTCATTTCAATTGGTTCAGCAGGAATTAATAATGATAAGGATGAACAATAGGGTAAAGATTAGAGGGTTAGGATTGCCTTGTAGGGGACTTGTTTTCAGTTCTCCGTCCATTAATGGAACATAGAGGTTGACATTCTGGATCAATGGCCCACACCAAACAGGGGGGGCAAATCAGGTGAGACTTGGGACTCACCCAAGAAGGTGTGGTACCCTATCGTGGGGCCCATCTAGATGCGGCATGCATTATATATGTATATTATTTTAGCCCGTTATTTTAAAAATAAAATACATCCAATTACTTATGTGGACTATATTAGAAGAAAATTGCCTATGTTCACCATTAAAAACTTCCCCAGGCCCGCTGGTAATGTTTATCAAACCTGCTGATAAAGTTCAAAAACTTAAAAAGTAACAACCAATATCAACCTGGTAAAAAACGAAAAAAATTAGCACCGTGGACACTTACTTTTTATATGTTTTTTTTTTTTTCTTAATGGCTAAAAACTTACACTATGAAAATAGATTTTTCAGTTACCGAATGAGAGCTTTTGACAAAAATACCCATTGGTTTAAGGTAAAAGCAATAGAAAAAAAAGGCGGTATTTTTATCTTATGGAGTTGTCCATATAAGTAGAGGCCTAAATTGATGAGGTAGGTTTTATTTAGGTTAAAAAATAGAGGTAAATAGAAGGTCCATCCTAGAGCATAAAATTACCCATAAAAAACATGCAACCGGCAGAAAAATTATATCTAGTAGTCAATCTCCAATTTTCCTTTAGCATTGGCCAATGTAGATTTAGATCTTCTTCATTTTTTAACTTATATCTTAAATGAATATATAAAATTAAATAAATAATATAAATATACAATACCTACAACAATGTGGCCCATGGCATGTACCTTCTCGGTGAGGCCGACTGTACTGAATCTGCTCCCAACTAAAAGAGATATTTACCAATGTACGACCCATTTATGTCCCGTTTACCGGATGAAGCCCACCCCATTTTACCTGACCGGAATAAGCCCCGGCTGTACGGACGACTTGTCAAAGATCTAAAATGCCCCTGACCTTCGAGCGGATCGGCTGGTGCTCGTAGACGAGGGCTGACGCTCCTCGAACTCTGTGTTTACGAACGGTTCAAAAAATATCAACGTTACGTGGGCCCCACAGTTATGTATTTATTATATCCACAACGTTCATCTATATTTCGAGATCATTTTGGAGCATTATCCAAAGAAAGAAAAACCATATCCAAAGCTCAACAGGACCACAGCACAAAGAGCAGCGGGAAAATTGATTTTCACCGTTAAAAATTTTGTAGGGCCCACCATAACATTTATTTTCCATCCAATCTATTCATAAGGTCACAAAGACCTGGATGAAGAGAAAAAATAAATTTCATAATGATCCAAAACTTTTGTAACCCCTAAAAGGGTTTCAATGTTAGACGTTTACCCCACTGCCTTTTACAGTGTGGTCCATTTGATAGTTAGATCTGTCTTATTTTTCGTCTCAAGCCTTAATATGAGCTCGTCAAATAGATGGACAGTTTGGATATAACACAAACATCATGATGGGACCCACAAAAATAACAAAAATTTAACAGAAAAAAAATACTTTTAAAAAAAATTCCGATAAGAACTTTTTTCCCTTACATTTTTCTTTAATACATAATTATGTAAATATGTACATTTTTCTTTAATACATAATTATGTAAATATGTACATTTTTCTTTAATACATAATTATGTAAATATGTACATATAAGTATATAAAAATATTTTTTCTATCTTTCAATTCATTTCTTTGCCTATTTATTTAACAAGCATATCTCCTAAATTAGAATGAGTTACTTAACATATCACATATGATTTTTGGGTAGGAGAAGCTAATTTAGCCAACCAACGTAGTTATTTTTCAAGATTCCATTGGGTCGATGGTCAAAAATTCATTTTATTCACTTTGTGGTCAATTTCATTCATTTTATTCACTTCGTGTTCAATTTTATTCACTTCATGGTCAATTTTAATCAGTTCACGGTAAATTTCATTAACTTCACGATCAATTCCATGCATTTCGCGGTGAATTTCGGTGAATTCCCTCCACTTCACGATCAATTTCATGCATTTCACGGTCAATCCCTGTGATTCCCCATTACTTCACAACCAATTCCATGCATTTCACGGTCAATTTCCTTCACATCACGGTCATTTCCCTCCATTTCACAGTAAATTTCGTGCACTTCATGATCAATACCGATGATTCTTCTTCACTTCATGGTCATTTCTATGCATTTCACGGTCAATTCGGTTCACTTCACAGTCAGTTCCATGCATTTCACGGTCATTTCCGGCGATTCTGTTTAGATTCATGGTCATTTCCATGCACTTCACAGTCATTTCCCTTTTATTCACGGTCAGTTCCATGCACTTCACAGTCATTTCCCTTTAATTCATGGTCATTTCCATGCACTTCACGGTCACCGTGAAGTGCATGGAAATGACCATGAACCTAAACGGAATCGTCGAAATGACCGTGACGTGAAGCGAATTGAACGTGAAATACATGGAAATGACCGTGAATCTGAATGGAATCGCTGAAATTGACCATGAAGTGAAGCGAATTGACCGTGAAATGCATGGAAATGAACGTGAAGTGAAGGGGATTAACCGTGAATTGTATCGAAATGACCGTGAATCTAAACGAAATCACCAGAATTGACCATAAGATGCATGGAAATGATCGTGAAGTGAAGCAAAATGACCGTGAAATGCATGAAAATGACCGTGAAGTGAAGGGAATTGACCATGAAGTGCATCGAAATGACCGTGAAATGCATAAAAATGACCATGAAGTGAAGCGAATTGAACGTGAAATGCGTGGAAATGACCATGAAGTGAAGGGATTTGACCGTGAAGTGTATCAAAATGACCGTGAATCTAAACGGAATCGCTGGAAATGACCGTGAAATGGATGGAAATGACTATGAAGTTAAGCAAATTGACCATCAAATGCATGAAAATGACTGTGAAGTGAAAGGAATTGACCATGAAGTGCATGGAAATGACTGTGAATCTAAACGGAATCGCCGGAATTGACCGTGAAATGCATGGAAATGACCATGAAGTGCATGGAAATGATTATGAATCTAAACGGAGATCACCGGAATTGACCATGAAATGCATGAAAATGACCATGAAGTGAAGCGAATTGAATGTGAAATGTGTGGAAATGACCGTGAAGTAAAGGGATTTGACTGCGAAGTGCATCAAAATGACCGTGAATTTAAACGGAATCGTTGGAAATGACTGTCAAATGCATGGAAATGACTGTGAAGTGAAGCAAATTGACCGTGAAATGCATGAAAATGACCGTGAAGTGAAGCAAATTAACCGTGAAATGCATGGAAATGACCGTGAAGTGAAGGTATTTGACTGTAAAGTGCATCGAAATGACCATGAATCTAAACGGAATCGCTGGAAATGTCCGTGAAATGCATGGAAATGACTGTGAAGTGAAGCGAATTGACCGTGAAATGCATGAAAATGAACGTGAAGTGAAGGGAATTGACCATGAAGTGCATCGAAATGACCATGAATATAAATGGAATCGCCGGAATTGACCATAAGATGCTTGGAAATGACCGTGAAGTGAAGCGAAATGACTGTGAAATGCATAGAAATGACCGTGAAGTGAAGGGAATTGACCGTGAAGTGCATGGAAATGACCATGAATCTAAACGGAATCGCCAGAATTGATCGCGAAATGCTTGGAATTGACCATGAAGTAAAGCGAATTGACCACAAAATGCGTGAAAATGACCGTGAAGTACAAGGAATTGACCATGAAGTGCATCGAAATGATCGTGAATCTAAACGGAATCGCTAAAAATGACCATGAAATGCATGAAAATGACCGTGAAGTGAAGGGAATTGACCATGAAGTGCATGGAATTGACCGCGAATCTAAACGGAATTGTCGAAATTGACCGTGAAATGCATAGAAATGACCGTGAAGTGAAGGGGATTGACCGTGAAATGCATGGAAATGATCGTGAAGTGAGGCAATTAACCGCGAAATGAAACGAAATCACGGGGATTGACCGTGAAATGCATGGTAATGACCGTGAAGTGAAGCGAATTGACCGTGAAATGCATGGAAATGACCTTGAAGTGAAGGGAATTGACCGTGAAATGCATGGAAATGACCGTGAAATGAAACGGAATCGTTGTAATTGACCGTGAAATGTGTGGAAATGACCATGAAGTGAAGGGAATTGATCGTGAAATGCATGAAAATGACCATGAAATGAAACGGAATCGCCGGAATTGACTTTGAAATGCATGGAAATGACCGTGAAGTGAAGGGAATTGATCATGAAATGCATGAAAATGACCGTGAAATGAAACAGAATCGCCAAAATTAACCTTGAAATGCATGGAAATGATCATGAAGTGAAGGGAATTGACCGTGAAATGCATGAAAATACCATGAAATGAAACGAAATCGCCGAAATTGACCATGAAATGGATCGAATTGACTGTAAAGTGAAAGGAATTGACCGTGAAATGACTGTGAAGTGAAGGGGAATCGCCGAAAATGACTGTGAAATGCATGAAAATGACCGTGAAATGAAGGAAATTGACCATGAAATGAATGGAATTGACCGTGAAGTGAAATGAATTAATCGCGAAATGCATGGAATTCATCGTAAAGTGAAGGGAATTAACCGTGAAATGAATTGAGTTGACTGCGAAGTGAATGAAATAGATTTTCGACCATCGACCTGATGAAATATTGAAAAATAACTAGATTAGTAGGCTAAAGTAGTTTCTCCTACCCTAAAATCATATGTGGTACATTAAGTAACTAATTTTAGTTTAGAAGATATTCTTGTTAAATGAATAATGAAATAATTGAAAAAAAAAAAGAGAGAGAATTTTTTTATATATACTTATATATACATATTTATACAAATATATATTACAGAAAAATGTGGGTAGAATAAAGTTTTTCATGTAAAAAATAAAAATTTAAAAAAAAAAAAAGAGAAAAAAGTTCATAGCACTATGGCTATGGCTACGGTTATAAACCGTAGCTACAGGCCAAGATCTGATCCAGTCGACCACGACTCGCTGTGTCCCCTCATGTGATGGGATTATTATACCGTTATAGCTACGGTTATACGTAGCCATAATGAGCAAGCTTTATCAAGAAGCTGAAAAAGCAGTGTCATTTTCAACCTTGGCGAGTCGTCCGTACAGCTAGGGCTTATTCAGGTCAGGTAAATTGGGGTGGGCTTAAGCGGGTAAACGGGCCATAAATGGGTCGTACAGTGGTAAATTTCTCCAACTAAAAGCACGCAGGGGATGGGAGCGGATTACGTGAGACCCAGCGTCAGCAAAGATGGTGCAGCCCTTCCTATGTAGCCAACGTTGATGCGTGTATTTTTCATCCATCCCATCAATCCATTCTTTCGCATCAGCTTAAGGCATGATACCAAAAATGGAGAATATTTTATTATCAAGTGGTCCATATTTTAGGAAACAACAGCCATAGAATACCTTATCATTAAAAAAATTTCTTAGTACGCACCTTAATATTTCTTTCGTGTTTATTTGCCCTCCAATTTGTTAATATAAGATTACATGAGCCTAGATGAAGGGGAAAAAAATCAGCTTGGTCCATAATTTTGACTCATTAATGACCGATCCATGGGTTCTGATGGTGTGGTCCACCTGATAATTGGGTCTACTTCATTTTTTGGATTATGTCCAAAATTGATCTGGAAAAACAGATAGACATGTTAGATACAGAATATCATACATCAAGGTGAGCCCCACGGTAAGGCCCACACGGTCCTGGGTCAGGCGGGGGTCTCACCTAATCTGCGCTCCCGCAGAGTATACTTTCATAGGTGCAGTTCGACTCCATCTGTAAAGCAGCCTCCCACCTACCTACCCCATTCGAGCGGAATCGCCTGCAAGACTGGTTTAGGCAGGGCCAAAAACACTCAGGTCCTCTCGGCCCACCGTTGGTTATGTAAGATCTACTTCGTCTATCAGGTGATAATCCTTATTCTAACCGTCCATGAAAAAGATCATCCCTGAAAAAAAAGATGGGCGTTATACCTGATGAACGGTTTTGATGATTGATACATACTATGGTGGCCCCATAGAGAGAATATGGTTGGCGTCCTATCTCCATGGTTCCTCGTGGTGCGGCCGACCTGAGTTCGTGGACCTGTTCTATTTTGTTTCTTATTTTTTTTTTTCGGAAGCAGATTGGCTGGTGTACCACAAACCACAAAACCAGCTGGTGTGGGTACGTGTCGTGCCAAGACGAGCGTGCTCCAAGTTGTAAGAACGGTTCAAAGGAGATCAATGTTACATTGCCTTACACTGATGTATTTATCATATCTACACCGTTGATTCATTTCGAGAGATCATTTTAGATCTTGATATAGAAAATGATTGATTTCAAATTCTCAAGTGGACCACACCACAAATAATAGTGGAACAATGATTCTTACCATTAAAACATTCGTAGGGCTCATCGTAACTTTTAATTTCCATCCACTCTTTTAAGAAGGTCACACAGACCTGGATGAATAGAAAAAATAAATATCATATTGATCCAAAATTTCTGTGACCACATAAGGATTTCAATGGCAGGCGTTCAATCTCCCACTGCTTTATACGGTGTCGTCCACTTGATTTTTGAATCTTTATTTATTTTCGGATAAAGCCTAACGACGAGCTTACCAAGTGGACGAACGGTTAGGATATAACTCATACCTCACGATGGACCTAGAGAATTTGGTGACGTCAATACACCAGCCACATTGGTGGTGTGTGGTACACCAGCAATCCGCTTCTTGCTTTTTGCACCCAGTGAATCTGCACCTGAACGGCTTAGGAACTTTATTATTGTACGTACTACGGTCCAACAGGAATCCACTAGAGCGTATGCTTTACGAAGCGCCTAACGCATCATATTGCATGTGTGAAATCCACTCCGATCATCAGGTGCACTTCTAGATGATAGGAGTTGGAACCTGAACTCAGCCAGGTCCACGATTCAAGTGGACCACACCACAGGGAAAAAAAGGATGAGATGCTAATTATAAACTTTTGTGTAGGGCCACCACGGTGGTTATCTTTCATCAGATACGTTTACCAGGTGTGAATCACAGGATGAAGGGAAGATACAATATATAAGCCTGATCCAAAATTGATATGGGCCACAACGCATGAAAACAAAGCTTCTAGAAGCAATTATACATTGTTACCATTTCTGGGGCCATCTCAGATATTGATCGGCCTTTGATTTTGTATGAACGGTGAATATAAGGGTATCACCTGATGAATGGACTTGATTTCACATACACAACGTGTGGACCCCAGAGACGTTGGGTGCTTTACGCGCTGCGTAAAACTGGGGTTGTAGTCGCTTCCGCTGCTGGCTTTCGACGTCGGGACCTGAACCGTACTAATAACGTTTTCCCGTCTATCTAACGGCGTCTGTCCAGCCTTTCCGCGCCACGTTGATAAAACTCGTTCAAGTAAATTCTCGGCCCGGAAATTTCACGGGACATTTTTCTTGGAATGCCATTGGAAACATCTTGACGAAATAATAAAATAATTAAGTGTAAAGGTGTTAGTAAATTAAATATTAAATATGTATTTAGATACAAATTCGTTTATGTTTTTACTACTTTTCAAATTAATATCGCGATATTTTAAAATTTGACGATATTTTATAAATATCGCGTTATCGTTTCTTAAATTTTCATTTATCTTATGGAGGGGTCTCAAGTTCAACCGGTTGGACCAGAAGTTATGGTCCACCAAGATAATAATTTCATATACCCATTAAGCTCTTGCAAAATCCAAACTATTCAATAGATTTCCCAAACTACAAGGATTACTTAGTATAAAAATAATTCATATTCACTGATATATTAGGCCAAATTTTATTTTTATATTTATTAATGGTTAAATATTATTTTCTATGATGTATATTAATTAAATAGTGAATGTGGATTATTTTGTTCTAATGTGATCTTCATGTAGGTCCGAGATATTGGATGGGTTGGATATTGTAATAAATTAATAGGTATGAAGTTATAATCTGGGTGGACCTTAACTTGTTGTCCAACCGGTTAGACCTGTGACCTGATCATTTTTAAAATCTCGAGACATTAGCCTGCTGTAACGCCCGTGGACGGTAGTTTCTCGGTCCAATATGCGAATCTATCGAGGAATATTTGAGTCGGTGTAGTAGACTAGCAGTGCTTCACGACGTTAGGTGGCCGTTTCATGTTGCAGCTACTCTCTAAAACGACGCGCGCTTGGGTAACTCGGCACACGTACCTACCGGGATTACTTTCGCATACCGACGGCATGGGTGAAACTTTGATAAGATCTGACCCGTCCATCATGAACGTTGCCTCATTTTAACCATTGAATTCAAAAACCATCATCATCTAAGATTAAATTGGCAATACCAAGAAACAGCGTTTGAGATGGAACGCACGCCCACGATTAGTTTGTGTAAGACCCGCTGTGCTGTTTACACGCCACCCAATCGATTTATGTGACGTGACTCGACAGGACGAAAGAATAGCACGAAATTTGCGGTATCCTAGAACTCAGGTGGGCCCCTCTAAATTTGGAGGTTTTAGATGAAAAGCTTTTGGGGTGGCCCAGGTGAGTGTTGAGTCATCCTTATTTTTGGGATCCAGCCCCGACAAAGGGGGATGGATGTGATGGATGTCATGGATTTTATGTACATTAACTCGTTTCTCTCAACAGCAGTGAAACTAACCGCGGTCGGTACTCATCTTAAGTCTTTTCCTAAAAAACATGATTAACCGCACTGAGTTCGTTTTGCCTACGTGGCGACTTTCGATCGCGGGCTTGTGTCGCTCCGCGGGAGCCCATGAGCTCAGATCGTCATCCGAACCATCCATGTTATGGATACTATTCTTCACACGCACGGTGCAAGAAGAGAGATTATTCAATGGCTTCCAAGAAGATCAACGGTCAGGAATCAGGATCACTATTTAAGCGCTGAATTGCAGGTGGTTCATGAATGGGAGTACCGTTAAGACTTAAGAGGGACAGTTAATATCGTAGGACCATCAATGCACTGCCTTGCTCGTGGCCACGACTGTCTGATGAACCAAACCATCCGTTTTCTACGCTGCACCTTGTTTATAAATGATCTGAAAATCCCTCACCGTACACGTGTAGCGTCGAGTTGGTGGGAGGGTCGACACAAATTAATATGATTCGGAATACACTCCTTTTGGGAGACGGATTGGCTCCTCCCCCTGACACCAGCCCCGTGGCCGGTGGTCGGTGCTCTGTGGGCCTCACCATGATGTATGTGTTTCATCCATTTTTACAGATCATTTTATGATTTATGAAAAAAAATTATACGTATATAAATCTCAAGTGGACCACACCACAGGAAAACAATAATGATTGGATATCCACCATTAAAATCCTCATAAGGCCCGCTGTACTGTTTATTTGACATCTAATCTGATGATTAGGTCATGAGGACCCAGTTGAAGGGACACAATAAATATCATCTCGTTCAAAAACTTTTATGCCCCCAAAACGTTTTTAATGGCTAATGTTCATTCAACACTGTTTCCTATAATATGGTCCACTTGAGATTTCGATATACCTCATGTTTTTCCTTAGCATTAAATGATCTATAAAAATAGATGGACGGCATGGATGAAACACTTACATCATGGTGGGGCCCACAGAGCACCGACCACGGGCTGCTGGCAGGGGGTGTTGCCAATCCGTTTCCCTCCCTTTGACGGTGATTCTAAAATGACCAGATTAACCTTGATGCAAGATGCTTATTCCATTCTTCTTTAGGTACAGGCATCACACGTGCAACTGCGCTGGACTTTTCAGGCAGTTCAGCACACGTCCATCTTCTTGTAAGCTCTTTATTAAAAGAACATTTTTTAAATTCTACACTCCCTTAGACGGTGATTCTAAAAAGAATGAAATGCAAGAAGCTCATTTCATTCTTTTTTAGGTACGGCACCATAAGTGCGACTCTGCTGGTCTGTTAAGCACACGTATCTTCTTGTAAGCTGTCTATCAAAAGAACATTTTTAAAATTCTACCCTGAGAACCAAGTAGAATTGCGTACTACCAACTCATTATCCAGAGTACTGAGTAAACTCTGTGGGGCCCATCGTGATTTATGTATTTTATCCACTCCGTCTATCCATTTTACCAGAAAATTTTAAAGCTTGATCCAATAAATAAAGCATATCCAAAGGTCAAGTGGACCTCACCACAAGAAATAATTTGAATTGAACATCTGCCATTGAAAATTTCTTAGGGGCCACGAAAGTTTTCAATCAAGCTATATTTGTGTTTTCTTTCATACACGTCTGTGTGATCTTATGAATAGGTTGGATAACAAATAAACATACGGTGGGCCCTAGGAAGGCTTCAACAGTTGAAAACATTGTTTCTTGTGGTATGGTCCACTTGAGCTTTGGATGTGTTTCAATTTGGCCTCAACTATTAAAATGAGCGGAAAAACAGATGGACGGCGCAGATAAACCACATACGTTTATTCAATTCGCTGACAGTGCACTGAGTAACTCAATAACCAATACGATTTCGCAGAAAAGTTCTCACGTGCGGGACCAGGCGATTAACCAATAGCTTCCAACGTGTCCAACTCTCAGTCATCATTTGAATAAGATTATTATATTGATAGCCATTAAAAATACAGCTGTAAGGAAATAATTTTCAGATCATAGATAGGGGTGACAATAAATTGGGCTGACCTGTCGGGTTTCAGGTCCCAGCCTGAAATGGTCGGGCCAGGTCATCTAAGAGAGGCTGCGGACCCGATTTCGTAGCCAGTTTCGTAAACAGTTACGGTCGAAGTCTAATATATGCGTATCTCTTATTAAGGCGTAAGCCAAGTCTGACATAGGCTCGTCTTTAATCTTAACCACGGGGCATTGGTTCGAAGTGATGGACCAGGTACCTAACGGGTCAGGCCCGGTCCTAGTTCTAGCTCTTATCCAGATTGCGTCAGGTTCAAGCTTACCGTGTCATAGCCACGACTTTGCCCATTGCAACCTCTAAAGATAGCATCATATCCACGCGTGGGCCCCATGATGTTGAGACAGTTTGGAAAGTCGACAAAAGTAAAATATAAGATTATCAAAGTCCCCTCAATCTTCCATCCAAGTCACGTCGACTGAAAATGCTACGAGCCATAACTAGCGAATGGCTCAGTAAAATTGGTGTGTCAACGAGAGTCAGACTCCTTAGTTTCAAGGTTGGGTCTGGATTAGTTCTTATGGAGATAAGATGGGTTAGTTCCAGTCTATTATTCAGGTCAAATCAATGAATCATATATATATATATTTGACATGATGAATTCGCCCACTTGCCTAGGCATGGAGAGCGCCCGACTTTCCACTCAATCCATCAGATGTGCAATCATAACTGCATTCGACACTTAATTAGATGGGTTACACCACAGGATTTTGAGTCTTTGGATTGTCATCAATTTCATCGAATCCCACTTTTTCGTAGCGTGGAGCATTAGAATAATCGATTGAGTAGCATATACATAACATGTTACAAACCAGTCATCAAAAGTGGTCAGTTATACGTGTTATTCTGTTTGCATGTATTTAGGCATGGTTTTAAGCATGTTTGCACGTGAGTTAAGTATAGTAGTTAGTTGTATTAGTTTCTTATTTCATTCATGAGTTTTACGTAGTTTCCTTGTTTAAGTCCTAGTTTTAGGGAAGACATCCCCATGTCTGTGTAGCGGGCAAAGTTGGGTGTAATTGAATCAGTTGTAACTAAAGTTTATAAAAACGGAGAAATGAATGCAAGGACATGAAGTTTATCTCCAAACAGCTGTCCGCAGTAGGGATTGGATCCCTTTAATAATCATATAGTTTCTCTCTCACCATTGGTCAACCAAAAAAGACACTTAAATCCATTCTGCCTTCACCTTGCTCCTTCACTCAATCCCACGTCTACCTTCAAAACCCAGGTTGTAACATTATGGTATTAGAGCTGAGGCCAGTAGTGCATCGAATGGAGAGTCTAGAAAAGGAGGTTAGCACACTTGCTGCCGGCTAAGAGAAGATCATCGAAAAGATGACCGAGTTCTTCACAACTTGGTCGTTGAGGTGGGAACCACTGTGAGAATTGGGAGAAGCTTCTTAACCTCGCAACAAATTTTTATTTTTTATTTTTTATTTTTTTTTTGGGGGGGGGGGGGGCTTACAACAGCTAAACCAGTACAAGAACCTTCATTAATTCCGATGCTCCAAAGCTAGTTAAGCTCGACTTCCCGCGATTCAACGACAGGGGGGGCTTACAACAGCTAACTAGTACAAGAACCTCCATTAATTCCGATGCTCCGAAGCTACTTAAGCTCGACTTCCCGCGATTCAACGACAGTGAAGATCGGGGGGGAGGGGGGCTAAACCAGTACAAGAACCTCCATTAATTCTGATGCTCCAAAGCTGGTTAAGTTCAACTTCCTGTGATTCAACGACAGTGAAGATCTCACAAGTTGGCTGTCGGGTGGAGCAGTTTTTTGAATTCCAGAGCACCTTAGAAGAAGAGAAGGTGGCACTTGCTTCCTTCCACATGGAAGGAGATGCACAAATGTGGTTGCAACTTCACAAGCAGACTCATGGAGCCATGAATTGGGAGGAGTTCAAACAAGGAGTACATGCAAGGTATGATCTTACAAAATTTCAAGTTTTCTTTGCTGACTTAATTAAATTGAAGCAGTTTGAGAGTGTCAATGAGTATCAGACACAGTTTGAACGCCTCCTCTCACAGGCGGGTCAAGTTACCCCAATACAGCAGGTTAGTTACTTCATCAGTGGGCTCCGTGACGACTTTCAAGCCAATGTGGGGGCTAGAAATTCCGCCACACTGGAAGCAGTGATTGGACTTGCTTGCTTGTTTGAAGTCCGAAACCAGGCCATCCGTCGACCACTAATGCTAGAGAACTCCAAATTCAAACAGGCCCTAGCTCCAACGCACACCCCACAGGCTTCTCCAGTTAGGCGCATGACACCAGAATAAGTCAAAGAAAGGAGAGATAAGGGCCTTTGCTTCAGTTGGAATGAAAAATACTCCCCTGGCCATCAATACAAGCGTCAATTCGTCATTGAAGAAGGAGGATGAAGATTATGGAGCAGAAGGGTTACAAGAGGTTGAAGGAGTCAGTGAGAGCACGCCTGAGATCTCTTTCAATGTAATTTCTGGAGCTCATACTCCTCAAACTATGAGATTGAAAGGTACGTTGTTTTCAACACCAGTGACGATTTTGGTGGATTCAGGGAGCACACACAATTTTATTAATAGCTCTTTCGCTACTAAAGTTGGGCTCTAAGCGTTGGAAGGGATACCATTTGAGGTGGTCGTAGCTAGTGGGAAACGATTGATTAGCCCAAGCCGGTGCAACCAGGTCCCACTCCATATTCAAGGTACCCTACTTTTATTAGACTTCTACTTATTACCCTTAGATGGATATGAAATTGTCTCGGGCACCCAATGACTCAGGACTTTGGGTCGCATAATCTGAAATTTTGCTAACCTTCAAATGTGTTTCACAGTTTTGGAAAAAGAAATCTCATTACAGGACTTAACATCTCCACAAGACAAGCTCGTAGAAAACTTTTGTCTAGAACGAGTATTAAAGCAGGGGCGCCCAACAGTGGTCTTACTGCTTAATGCAATAGCTACTCCACAATCCAAGGCAATCGACAGCACCCTCCTTGCAATATTGAATGATTATGCAAACGTCTTCTCTTAACCAGTCGGTCTCCCACCACCACGCCAGCATGATCATCACATCCCACTTCTTGCTGGGGTTGGACCTGTCAACGTACGGCCGTATCGGTACCCTCATTTTCAGAAGATAGTGATTAAAAAATTGGTGAGCGATCTGCTGAAATCAGGAGTCATACGGCCTAGCACGAGTCCTTATTCTTCGTCTGTGTTACTGGTCAAAAAACATGACGGGTCATGGAGGATGTGCATCGACTATAGAGCTCTTAATAAGGTCACCATAAAAGACAAGTTTTCAATTCCTGTGATCGACGAGCTGCTGGATAAATTACATGGTGCTCTCTTCTTCTCCAAGCTGGACTTATGCTCTGGCTATTATCAAATTCAAGTCCACCCCCAAGACATCCACAAAACAACCTTTCGAACACATAGTGGGCATAATGAATTTCTAGTAATGCCATTTGACCTAATAAAATGCACCCTCCTTTTTTCAAGCCCTTATGAATGACATCTTCCGTGATCATCTCTGTAAGTTCGTCCTTGTTTTCTTTCACGATATACCGATCTATAGCAAGGCATGGGATGACCATTTACAACATTTAAAGGTGATCTTTGATATCTTACGAACTAACATGCTATTTGTGAAAAAGCAAAAGTTTTATTTTTGTGACACACAGGTAGCCTATTTGGGCCACATCATTACTCGCCAAGGTGTGGTGGTAGATCCTGAGAAGGTTGTGACTATGATTAATTAGCTCAAGCCGATTACACCCAAAGCGTTTTGAGGTTTCCTTGGCCTTACCAGTTATTACTGTTCGTTCATTTAGGACTATGGAAAAATAGCTTGGCCTCTTACAAAAATGCTAAAAAAAGATGGGTTCATCTGGTCCCAAGTTGCTGAGGAAGCTTTCAAAAACCTAAAACAAGCAACGGCAAAAGGAGCCAGTTCCAGCCTTGCTTGATTTTTCTAAAAAATTTGTGATAAAATGCGACGCATCTAGGTTGGGAATTGGCGTTGTCTTACCGCAGGACAAGAAACCGATAGCATTCTTCAGCCAATCTCTTAGTGGGAAGAATCTACTCATGTCAAACTATGACAAGGAGATGCTTGCACTAGTCTCTGCGGTCCAAAAATAGAGGCCATACTTGTTTAGAAGAACTTTTATTGTCTGCTCGGATCAGCGAAGCCTTAAGTACTTGTGGGAGAAAAAGATCACCACTCTTACACAACAAAAATGGCTCTACAAATTAATGGGGTTCGACTTCACTATATAATACAAACAAGGGGGAGAAAATGTAGTGGTGGATGAGTTATCCCAAAGCAACTACGAAGGAGAGGTTGCAGCTATTTCTTCTCCCGTTCCACGGTGGATCTCAGTCATGAGAGAAGAAGTTGCATCTAACCCTAAGCTCTGACGACTAGTCCAGTCATGCTTAGCAAATAATGCCATTGGCCCATGGAGGTTTCATGAAGGTGTGCTTTTTTATAAAGATCGTATTTATCTTGCAGATGACTCCCTGCTCTTGTAGGATATACTATCTCAATTCCATAATAGCACACTTGAAGAATTAGTTAAAACACTCCAGCGCTTGAAGGCAGTGTTTTATTAGACCGAGCTTAAGCAACAACTCAAAGAATTTATCAAGAAGTGTGATGTCTGTCAGCGGAACAAGGCTTAGCACAGACAACCGACTGGACTTCTCCAACCTCTTCTAATCCTTACACAAATTTGGTCGCACATTAGCATGGACTTCGTGGAGGAACTTCCACCCTCTCAAGGCAAGTCAATAATTTTTGTGGTAATAGATTGCCTATCTAAATACATTTATTTTGTTTCATTGAAGTATCCATATACGGCTGTAGGGGTTGCTCATGTTTTCTTTGATCAAATATTCAAGCTTTATGGTATGCCTGAATCTATAGTTTGTGACCGAGACCCAACTTTCACGAGTGCGTTTTAGAAGGAGTTTTCCAATTGCATGGGATCCAATTCAATTTTAGCTCCTCTTACTACCTGCAAACCAAGGAGCAGATAGAGATAACTAATCGCACCATGAAGATATATTTCCGTTGTTTCAGTGGAACCAGACCAAAAGAATGGATACAATGGCTGACATGGGTGGAGTATTGCTATAATACAAGTTGGCATTCAGAGATCAAGAAGACTACATTAGAGGCAGTGTATGGCTGCACCCTTCCAACTTTATTATCTTATATTTTCGGCACTGCAAAGGCACAAGCTGTAGAAGATGAGCTGCTTCATAGGGACAAGGTGCTAAAAGAGTTATGTGAGGCCTTGAAGAAAACTCAGTCTCGTATGAAACAAGTTTATGATGGGTCTCACAGAGAAAAAGATTACTCTATATGAGATTGGGTCTATCTTAGACTCCAACCCTACAGGCAAGCTGCCCTTGCTCTCAAGCGAAATATGAAACTCGCTCCCAAGTATTACATGCCATTCAAGATAATAGAGAAGATTGGTTGTGTTGCTTACAAGCTTAACTTGCCAAAAGATTCAAGGATACATTCGGTGTTTCATATTTCATTGCTCAAACTCAAGATTGGGGATGCTAAGCAGGTCATTGAACAATTTCCTGAAGTAGATGAAGAGTTTCGAATGGTTCCAAATCCTCAAGTAATACTAGACATGCGCACAAGAAGAGGGAAAGCTGAAGCATTGGTGCATTGGATGAGTCTATCTCCTTTAGATGTCATGTGGAAAAATCTCGAAGAATTGAAGATGAGGTTTTCAGAGATAGCCCTTGAGGGCAATGACTCTTTTTAAGGAGGAGAGGATGTTACAAACCACCAGTCATCAGAAGTGGTCAATTGTACGTGACATTCTGTTTGCATGTATTTAGGCATGGTTTTAGGCATGTTTGCACATGAGGTCAGGTGTAGTAGTTGGTTGTATTAGTTTCTTATTTCATGCATGAGTCTTATGTAATTTCCTTGTTTAAGTCTTAGTTTTAGGGAAGACATCCCCATGTCTGTCTAGTGGGCAAAGTTGGGTGTAATTGAATTAGTGGTAACTAGAGTTTATAAAAATGGGGAAGAAATGAATGCAAGGACATGAAGTTTATCTTCAAATAGCTATCTGCAGCAGGGATTGAATCCCTTTAACAATCCTATAGTTCCCCTCTCACCATTGGTCGACCAAAGAAGACACCTAAATCTATTCCGCCTTCAGCTCGCCCCTTCACTCGATCCCACATCCACCTCCAAAACTCATATCTTAACACAACACCATGTACCCCACATGTAATTTGGAAGATTTTATGGTATGACATCTCATCTCAATTGTTTCCTATGGTGTAGCTCCATTTGAATGTTGAACCAGTCTTTGAAGTGTTGATCTGTGGTGGCGAACCTAATGTAAAGGTTAGAAATCATCCACATGAAGGAATATAAATAAAGAGAGAAAAAGAAAAGTCAATGATACATGAAGACTTTTGCAAGTAAATTATAAGTTGTTGGATGACTTTTGTGATAAATCTAAATCATCTATAAAAAACAAGCCACATTTTCAAATTTCTGAAATACTTTCAGCATTACTCAAAATGTTCTGCCACTGTTCTAAGCTAACGTAATCGGTTTGGAAAAACTAATTGCAAGGTCAAACATGTCATAGACTTACATATGGTTAAGTTATTGAAAGCAAAAAGCAAAAAACAAATACCAAAAGAAGACATTATCAAGAAATGATAATACCTTGAATTTATAACTAGCTAAGTTGCCAATTCTTAACTGCCCGCATATTGAGTGAGAACATAACACATGGTAGGCTCTTCGCCACAATTTGATGATGATTTCTATGGGAGAGGTAAATTTTCTTTAGATATAAGAGATGACACTAAGACTTAGCTAGTTTAAAAATTAGGCCAGAACATGAGTTGTACACAAATCGAGTTAGCTCGGCTAGCTCGCTTGACTCGACTCGAAAAAGCTCGATTCAACTCAGTTCAAAATTGAGTTCGGGCCGAGTCGAGCTGATTTTTTGAGCTCAAAAAAATTTCAAGCTAAGCTCAACTCGACTTGGATCAAACCGCAACTCAAATCGAAGTTGGATCAAACCAGTTCAATGACTCGATTATTTTGATATTAATGTTGCTCACCAAATGTTTGATAAAATGACTCAACAAAGTGTTGGGGGGTGATGACGAAGGTATTATATGAGACAAATACACTTGTATCTTGATTTTGATGTTGTATGCCGGGTGTTCGATGAAGTACCTGTAAATTGCTACTGTTGTTTTACACACCTAAGAAATTGAATATGCCGGGTGTTCGATGAAATACCTGTAAATTGCTACTGTTGTTTTACACAATTAAGAAATTGAATGTGCATTACATGTGTTTGAGAAAATGCCGCAGAGGCTCAATCTCGGCTTGAACTTAGCTCGAACTGTCCCGAGCTGCTGACCAAGCTGAGTTGAGATTGAGTTACGGTTAGCTAGTGCCCAAGCCGAGTCAAGCTGTGCCAAGGTTGACCTGTGTACAACTCTAGCCAAAACCAACCCCAACATGGTTATTGACATCCTCTACATTAGAGGCCAATCTAAGTGGGACCCAACTCCTACCATGTATGCACACTAGTTATTGGTTGCAATACTTGCTGTTTAAGCTTACTTAATGAGCCTCAGTAACATGTGGACAAGTAATTAGGGTAAGTTAGTACAATAATTAAATAGAATTTTGTACCACCAGCTTCCCATCTTGTTACTGTACAAAAAGATGAGGTGGTCCGAACTCCTTGCCGGAATATGCATGCGAAACTATGATGTGCGCCTAATAAAGTGGTAAAAAGAACCAGAAAGCCCTGTCGGCCAAGTACAAATATTCCTTTTCTTATCTCTCTCTCTCTCACACACAGACACTATATATATATATATATATATATATATATATATATATATATATATATATATATATATATATATATATATATATATGAGTATTCTTAAGAAAATTTTCATATATGATTATGGTACTTATTATATATATATATATATATATATATATATATATATATATATATATATATATATTACTAAAATTTATTTTTCACAAAAACATAATAAAAATATTTCCTTAAAAAATAGAAATATAATGATTACCATCATGGCTGCTCGGGATGCTTGGAAACGTAACCTCATTTAGGCCCACCTGTAGAGATAATTTGATGATCAGAACTGCCCATGTTCTGGTTTGATTCTGACCTACCATATGCATAGCCAAGTGCTGACCGTTGAAAAAGTAATTTTTAATTGCTAAAATCCAGCTGCATAAATCAATGGTCGGGACCATCCTTTCAGCGTGAGCATGGGTTCATGATACATCGTGATAACGGAGAGAGAATGGATCTTTCAATCCACCACGCAGTGGACCAAATCAGACAGAGTTTGGGTCATCGAACCATGGCCCCACTTGTAAAACTGAAAACTCAAGTATACGGTTCATATCATTTTACATCAGATCAACGGTCGACATCGCTGAACCGTGGGTCCAATTGTACAAAACGGATTGGCTACTTCCTCTGCCACCAGCCAATGGCTGATGGTTGGTGCTCTGTGGGCCCCACCACGATGTATGTGTTTCATCCACGCCGTCCATCTATTTTTCTAGATCATTTTAGATAAAAAAAATAAAAATGAGAGGGATATAAATCTCATGTGGACCACACCACAGGAAACAGTGTTGAATGAATGTCGACTATTAAAAACTTTTTGGGGGCCATAAAAATTTTGGATCAAGCTTATCTTTGTTTTTCCCTTCACCTAGGCCTGTATGACCTAATCAACAGATTGGATTTCAAATAAATAGTATAGTGGGCCTTCAGAAGATTTAAATGGTGGATATCCGATCACTATTGTTTCCCTGTGGTGTGGTCCACCTGAGATTTATATCCCACTCATTTTTGTAATTAAATCATAAAATGATCTCTAAAAATAGATGAACGGCATAGATGAAACACATACATCATGGTGGGGCCCACAGAGCACCGAGCACCAGCCACCGGGCTACTGGCAGGGGAGTAGCCAATCCGTTTCCGTATTACGGATACATAATCAGGTAAATGATCATATCCGTACAACAGCACGTGACATGAGCACATGTGCCGAGATGTGAACTTCCTTAGCTATCGAGATCATGGTCTTTTTGGGCGACTCGTGATCACGGACTCAAATGCATATATTATATTGGGATGTAAACCGTCCATCCTCTGTGTGCAACTTGAAACATACTGTGACCCAACAATCACTCTGAAAGGATGAATTTGGCCATTGATTTGTAGGGATGAACTCGAGCGGTTGAAAAACTTCATTTCAGATGTCAAAAGTCAGCCCAAAAATTTGGTGGTCTAGTAGAAATCTTCAGTGTAAGTTTTCTCTGTGGCCCTTGTAGGGTAGTGTTCAGAATATTGACGGCTTTGATAATCGGTTCTTATTTATACGTGGGGCCCATAGGGCGACATACGATGATGATTCTGAGTCGAGGTGGACGAACTCTTATTAGTGTAGTGGAGTTTGTCTTATTTTAGTATTCTACGGATAAGCACGAGATTGGTTTCCGTCACGTGCCCTATTTGGAGGAAGATAAGGTAGAATATCCACTCAAAAGGTTTTTAAAATACCGTTATGAGAGATGGCGTGCCGACGGGAAACTCAATCAGATTGGCCAATTTCAACCGCTTATTTCACCTATTGGTTTTTGGATTGATGACCGTTGTCTTATTAACCGTTGATTTTGTGGCAGTGAGTTGGATGGTTGGTACAATCCAATAAATTTGATTTAAACACTTCACTCCACTCCACTCCACTCCACTCCACTCACAACGGGCTTCACTCTTGTTTTTGGATGTCTTAAATCAATTCAGAAATAGTGCCTGTCCATGGCAAATCATTTAATGTCGCCGATCACTATTCAATGCCATTGAATAGCTATTCAATTCCATCAAGAAATTTAAAAATTCTCTAGTTGGTTGCTGGAGTATTTGGGTGCATGTGCAATGTCATCAAGGTTATTTTTAATGCCATCGAGACTCATTGAAACGCAATTGAAAATTTTGATTTTTCATGTTTTGTTTCTGAACTATTTAAATATTAATTCGATGCTATTGATAGTCTGTCGATGACATCGAAGTCCCATCGAATGTATCACAGATTTTACGTAGATCTGCGTATATGTGGAATTTGCTTCTGATTTTGTTTAGAATTCTTCCCATGGCTAGAAATCAAAAATCAGGAAAAGTATAAAGCTTTCTCAATTTGTTATAAGGTTTTCAATGATGTAGCATGTGCTGATTCGAAACTTTTTCAAAACCAGGTATTCTCTAAACTCTTGTAATTTCTATTTTCATAGTGGTTATCTTTCGCTTTATGCCGTGATATTTATTTTTCTAAATAAGTTTTTGCACATTAAAATCGGTGTACTTGCATTGTGCTTAATCGGTGTGAATAGATTACTTTACTTGATTGATCTCTGTATACTTCTGTAGCCCTGACACTCACAAAATTGGACACCGTGAGTTGGTATGCATGTATGCCATCTTCATTGTATTTTAGCGGCGGCGGTACTCTAGTACCATAAGAATCGCTCATCGGAAGTCGGCCCATTGTTCCAATACGAGGTTTTCCTGTGGTCGTTTTACCATGCTGAGGTCGTTGTCTCGAGGCAGGTATTGGATACTCTGGCAGAGCGGGAGGTTGATACGCAGTCACTCAAAACCTGTACACGTCGCTTAATTAACCCAAACCATATAATCTAAAGTCGTGGGAATTATCGTAGGTTGTTAATCAACCCAAAATCAAATGGATTGAACAATTCTAATCTCTGATGCCCAACTGTTTGCTGATGACGCTCCTTGGTCACTTTTCATCCCGTCCGTCCACTAAAATTTCAACAATCAGATAGATAATCAAATCTATGTGGCTTTTGGTTTATGATCCTTCTAAACTGGGGCACACAATTAGGACGATTTGGTTTTAATTACTGAGCGTGACACGTGTACAATTTCTCAATGCCCGAGTATTAACCATCACATCTTGCCAGTGTTTCTCTTTGTCAAATCTCATAAAAAATTATTATTTTCAACAGTTCTGCTAGTACTGCTAGATGATACTAATCTAATAAATATTATAACACATAAGTGCTCGATTTGTGCTCCATAGTTTATCTGGAGTGGTTCTCCACATTTTACGGTGGGCCCACATTTCTAATTAAATATATATATGCCTAATGTCATTTTCTCATTAATTTTTTAAAGTTTTTTTTTTCATCTCTGTTAAATATACTAGACAGTCCAGTACGCTTTTAAAATTTAATTGTAAAATAAATATTTCTTATAGTGTTATTATGGAGAAATGTTCACAGTCAGCCTGTTGGATGATCAGTTACCATCTAACCAGTGAAGAAGTTTGAAACTCTCACCAACAGGTTGGGCCACAATCTAGAAAACAATGGATAGCTATTAATATATTAATAAAATAGGTTGGATTTTTTATTTTATTTTTTTAAGAATTGAGTAGGTCCAATCGATGTTGTACTATTTGCTGATGGGAATAGTAGCTTAGTCAAATGACCCTCATTTAGTTTATTTTCTAATAACTGCCTAGTAAATTTAAATAAATGCCGAACTTTTAGGATGTTAGTTAGGAAAGTCAATGACATAAAAATAGGTATTTTGTAAATGAGCAAAAAGTCTATAGTTCATAAAGTCATGTAACTTAGCTACCTAATTCATTCCATATCTAATCAAGCCCTTCCGTGGCTCAAAAATGTTTCAATGGTATCCAACTCCCACCAAATCTTCTTCTATGGCTCACACAAGTTTTGAATTTGCCTCCTTATTATCTAGTCCTAAAATGTGAGGCTGAAATTAAATGCTATGAAAACATCATGCATGGTGGGCCACGCAGTTAGTCTAGAAATAGTGTAGAAACAGTGTGTAAGTTGAAAATAGTAGTTCATGTCGAAATCAGGGTTAAACTATCTTTTCAACCCTCTGTTAGGAGAAGAGATAAGAAGGGGAAAAATTCTTTGTTAGTCAAAGTTAAAATTGTTGGTTTTGACCTTATGCTTAAAAGTAAAGCATTTATTTCAAACAACTTTTAAAGTATACATTATTGAAAAAATCAACTAAAGAACAGCTGTTCGTATGGAAAATTTACTTTTGTTTATATTGTCAAACAAATAAAAAAATAAAGGATAACTCTAACGGTCGAGTAAACTAACAGAGTTTTGGAGAGTTCTAATGGAGTTTCATGTGATCAATGGCAAGGATTTGGCATTGCTTGGATTTCTTATGAGATCTCCCCATATTCAAATGGGCAATGGCACCTAGCTACACCGGATCTACCTCGTAAACAGATGGATGAAATTTCATAATCGATGGTCGAGTGGTATTTATACCGTGCATCCACCCACACTAATGAGATGCCACCATGTATCAACACTAGTACTAATGACATATGAAATCATACTCTCACCTTGATGATATCTTTTACTCCCTATTCTTCTAGGAGACGTCAGTTGCCAAAAGCAAAACGACACTATAAAGAACGATGTGCACACATGTGATTGAAGTAGCATGAATAATAAGTCTATAAATACCTGCCAATGTAAGGATCCTATCACAATTTGAATATGATGGTAAGCCATCTCATACATTCATTTTCAGGTGGAAGAAATTCCAAGAGATGCTTGGTGCTTTTACAATGGTTACGAAATTTCAAGGCGAAAGGAAATCAAAGGGTACGGTAAGGAATCCAAGTCCAACTGGATTAATCATGCAACATTTAGAGATCTTTGCCGTTAGGCTGGGAAGAAGATTTGAAAAACGGCTTTGTCGTTAAGGCCTACACTAAACACAATTTCTTTACACAGCATAACATCGCTTATTTTAGTTTAACTTAAAAATCCATCACTTCTATCCAATGGAGCGTGACCCGAAGCTTGCACTATAAAAAGTGATAGTTGTTGGAATATTTAGTTGAATTAAATAGACTATTAAAAATCGAGAACCAAAAAAGGAAAATAAATTTTTGAGAAAGAAGAACTTATTGAATTGAGTCGGCGTGACGAGTCACTCGGCGTTAAATCGAATTTGCTCCTGAGCGTCCCAAGTGCATCAGTTTCAGCAATCGACCTCCGGATACAACGACTATGACCCGGTCCGGTGCACTCACTTGTACACGGGCTCGAACCACTTGCGGTTTAACCAAATTTTATCGAGTTGACTCGATGAACTCGATAAAATTCTTAAAATTGTATCGAGAGAGTTTTGTAAGAGAGATAATAATTTCGTATGTTAAAATTGGAATCGGTAGTCTTTATATAGACTCGAAATGGTGCATAAGCACCCTTTACAAAAGGTTAGGTCCGTTGGGTTTAAACCCAAGAGGTGCAACCAACGGACGATCTCTCTGGTTTAAAACGAAAAAGCACAAATGCGAGTACACTCCCGTACATACAGTCCTGCGAGTAACCATACACACACACGCGAGTAACACACACCGCACCGCACACGCACCGCCGCGCCACGCCAGCCCAGCCGCCGTCCGTCGCGTCGCGTGCGACAGGACACACGGACTCGGACTCGGACTCGGACGCGGCTCGGCTCGGCTCGGCGCGCGTGTGTGGTCAATGGCATAGATCGAGCTATTGGCATAGCCCCACAGACCAAATTCACATGCCCTGAAAGGGGCTCAGGCCAGGCAAAAAGACTATCTTATAAACAAGATAGTTTACCTTTTCAAATCCGATGTGGGACAAAACCCACAACACAAAAGTACCAAAGCTTTTCAAATGTGGAGGGAAAACACCGAAAATTTGAAAATTCAAATTTTAATATTATTTTTAAAACAAAATACAACAATCCCCCACATGTTTTAAAATAAACCATTTCGGATTAAAGCGTAATAGTTGTGCATTGGTGCCGGTGTCACCATAGACTTGAACCGACATTAGAGTAAGCAAGACAAGTCTACAGAATCGGGTGACACCATAGTCTTGAACCGAATCCTTTTAATGTAGATCGCAGTACATGCCACTCACACAACTCTTCCTCTCCAAGGATTCTACGGTTCGATGCGTTTCGATCATACACCATTACCTAGTTTCATGAGTGCTCTGAAGAATTAGCCTAGATTCTCATGAAGCGGCCTCCACTTCCACACCCATATAAGTGAATTCCATCAAATGTATGCAACAATTCGATACACCACCAAATATATGGCTATGAATTCATTAAGAGTTCTAACAACTCATCCTTTTACGTTGCTGCTTTCTGTACACCATAGAAGGGACTCATACAACTCAGTGCAATTGTCTACCTCGTGTCTTGTTATTTACCCATTGAACCTATCTCATGGGATCTCCACTTGTATAGGTTGGGTTGCAGACACTGGCAGCTCATATATCCATTCCCTTCGATGTATCATTAACTAACCTTTTAGATAGTCCTTTGGTCAGAGGATCTGTTAGATTCTTTTCCGACCTCACAAAGTCAATAGATATGACTCCATCACGCAACATGTGTTTCACTATGTTGTGTTTGAGTCTAATATGCCTACTCTTTTCATTATATATCTTACTCTTTGCTTTTATAATAACTGCTATACATGGCCGATATAAGCTTTGGCCACAATGGTATATCAAAGAGATTTCTAAGCCACTCAGCTTGCCCTTTCTAAGGCAATAAACTCGGATTCCATAGTAGGACCGAGCGATACATGTTTGCTTGGTAGACTTCAGAGACTGCTCCTCCACCTAAAGTGAAGACATATCCACTCGTGGATTTTGTCTCATCTGGAATCACTAATCCAGTTAGCATCATTGTATCCTAATACATCAGGAAAACCATTATAATGTAAACCATAGGCTATTCTGCCTTTTAGGTATCTCAAAATCCTGACAAAGCATTCCAATGCTCTTTTCCGAGGTTATGTGTATATCTACTTAGCTACCTCTTGCAAACACAATGTCTGGTCTAGTACGGTTTGTTAGATACATAAGGCTACTAATTATTCGGAATACTCCAATTGAGACACACTGTTTTCAGTATTCTTCATGAGAGTCACACTATAATCATAAGAAGTACTGACAGTAAACAGTCAAAATGGTTAAACTTTCTCAATATCTTCTCAATGTAATGAGATTGAGATAATATAATAACATCATTTTTCCTGGTTACTTCAATACCCAAGATTACACTAGCCTCTCCTAAGTCTTTCATGTCAAACTTAGATGACAAGAATTTCTTAGTTGCATTAACTAATTTAATATTAGTTCCAAAAATAAGCATGTCATCAACATAAAGGCATATAATAACATAATCATTTCTAGAAATTTTACTATATACACATCTATCTACATCATTTATATGATAACCATTTGATTTTAAAACACCATCAAATTTTTCATGCCATTGTTTAGGAGCCTGTTTTAAACCATATAATGATTTAATTAGTCTACATACTTTATTTTCTTTTCCTGATATCTTATAACCCTCAGGTTGTTCCATATATATTTCTTCTTCTAAGTCTCCATTTAGAAAGCTGTCTTAACGTCCATCTGGTGTACCACCAGTTTATATATGGAGGCTATCGCTATTAAGACCCTAATAGTTGTAATTCTAGTTACAGGAGAGTATGTATCAAAGTAATCTATTCCTTCTTTTTGTTTAAAGCCTTTCGCTACCAACCTAGCCTTAAACTTATCAATAGTCCCATCTGGTTTTAGTTTCTTTCTAAACACCCATTTACAACCTATTGGTTTATTTCCAGGTGGTAGGTCTACAATTTCCCAAGTGTTATTAGATATAATAGATTCTAACTCATCATTTATTGCTTCCTTCCAAAAGGTTGCATCTGGAGAGTTAATTGCTTCTATATAGGTTGTAGGATCATCTTCTACTAAGAAAGTGAAAAAACCATCTCCTAGGTTAGTTTCTCTTCTAACCCTAGTACTTTTTCTTAGTTGTATCTCTTCTACTACTTTCTCGTAAGCATTTTTACTAGTAGATGTAATATCTGATTCATTGACTTCCTCTATTCCTATAGATTTAGATTTCATAAGGAATATGTTCTCAAAGAACTCTGCATCCCTAGTTTCTATAATTGTATTAGGATCTAGAATATTATCCTTAGTTTTTAAAACTAGAAACCTATAGACCGCACTATTTTGTGCGTAACCTATAAATACACAGTCGGTCGTTTTAGGACCTAACTTTCTTTTCTTAGTTTCAGGTAATCCTACTTTAGCAAGACACCCCCACACTTTAATATATTTGTAACTAGGAACATGATTCTTCCAAAGTTCATATGGTATTTGTTCAAAAGATTTAGAAGGAATCCTATTTAGAATATAACAAGCAGATAGAATTGCTTCTCCCTACATATTTGAGGGTAAGCTTGAACTATTTAACATAGCATTCATTATTTCTTTTAGAGTTCTATTCTTACGTTCTGCTATTCCATTCTGTTCTGGTGTATAAGGAGCTATAGTTTCGTGAACTATTCCATTCTTTTCACATAATTCTCTAAATTGAGAAGATTCATATTCACCTCCTCTATCTGTTCTAAGTCTTTTAATTTTTATATTTAACTGATTTTCAACTTCAATTTTGTATTTAGAAAAAGCATCTAAAGCTTCATATTTGTTTCTTAGATAGACTCTAGTGAACCTAGAGTAATCATCTACAAAAGTTATGTAATATCTTTTTCCACCTCTAGACATGTGATTTCTAAAATCACCTAAGTCACTGTGTATTAACTCTAATAGAACAGATGATCTTTCTATTTGTTTAAAGGGTTTTCTAATGAATTTTGATTCGACACATGTTTCACATTTGTCAAATTCTTCATTAGATATATTAGGTAATAAACCTAATCTTTTCATTTTCTTTAAAGATGCTATATTCACATGACCTAATCTACTATGCCATAGATAAAAAGGTTCAACGATATAAACAGAACTGAATGTCTTCTTATTATTATCATTGGATACATTTATAATGAATAAACCATCGCTACAGTACCCCTTACCAACAAAAGTTTCATTCTTAGTCATTACAAGCTTATCTGAATCAAATACTAACTTAACACCAGCCTTATTGAGGAGTGAACCAGAGACCAAGTTTCTTCTAATGTCGGGCACATGTAGGACATCATTCAACATCAGAGTCTTTCCAGAAGTGAGTTTCAGAAGTACTTTTCCTTTCCCTACAACTGGAGACGTTCTAGCATTACCCATGAACACCTGTTCATCATCTCCTGATACTTGGTAGGAGGTAAACATGCTACGATCCTTGCACACGTGCCTAGTTGCACCAGTGTCTAGTACCCACTCCAAGTTGTTTACAAGGAAGACTTCTGACACCACAACTACTATCATGTCAGACTCATTGCCTGTTTCTGTAAGATTATACTGTGGCTTATCTTTACTTTTCTTAAGCCTGCAGGTTTTAATGTGACATCCAGGCTTTCCATAGTTGTAGCAGCTTTCCTTTTTCTTGATTGTTCGCATTTTTCTTTTTGAGCCTGTATTTATTTGTATAATGTCTAGGTTTGCCACAATTATGACATTTGCCATTTTTCTTATTATTTTTCCGACTTGATTACACAAGATTTGCCTTTGAATCTATCTTATTTCTATTTTATTTTTGGTCCCTGATTTTATTGGTCTCCTCTATTCATATGTATATGATAGTAGTTTCAAAAGAAATACCATTCATTTTATGTTTCATTCTATTCTTATATTCTTTCCTGGAGGGCTATTAGTGCTCCTAATAGAAACACTTCATCCAACTTAATTCCTTCTGCCGATAGTTCATGAACTAGATTTTGAAAATGATGAATCTGATTTATGATATGTTTATCATCTGTCATTTCATAATGAAAGAAATTAACAATTATATGTTTCTTAGCATCTGCATATTCCAATATGTATTTCTTTTTTAAAGCAGTCCATATGTCTTTAGCAGACACGTAAGAAGCATACACGTCATATAGTTCGTTGGATAAAAAGTTTAGAATATAATTTTTACAATTATTTTCATCTGTTACTTCAGTTTGATTTGTTGGATCTATAGTAAATGATTTAGATAAAATGTATGAAACTTTCAGGGTGGTCAGAGCGAACATCAGTTTCTGTTTCCACCGTTTAAATGATTGTCCAGCGAACGGTTCGATTTTGGCTAACTCAGTAGAAGCATTTACTGTTACTGTAGCCATAGTCTATGTAATTCAACAAATTCGATTTCAAGATTGTTGGAATATTTAGTTGAATTAAATAGACTATTAAAAATCGAGAACCAAAAAAGGAAAATAAATTTTGAGAAAGAAGAACTTATTGAATTTAGTCGAGCCGAGGTGAGTCACTCGGCTTGAAATCGAATTTGCCCCCCTTGCAGTGTCCAAGTGCAACAGGTTTCCAGCAATCGACCTCAGGATACAACGACTATGACCGGTCCCAGCAGTCACTGTTCACGGGCTCGAACCACTTGCGGTTTAATCCAAAAGTGATCGAGTTGACTCGATGAACTCGATAAAATTCTTAAAATTGTATCGAGAGAGTTTTGTAAGAGAGATAATAATTTCGTATGTTAAAAGCTGGAATCGGTAGTCTTTATATAGACTCGAAATGGTGCATAAGCACCCTTTACAAAAGGTTAGGTCTGTTGGGTTTAAACCCAACGTACCTAACCTTTTGTAAGCATCTCTCTAGTTTAAAACGAAAAGCGCAAATGCGAGTACACTCCGCACATACGATCCTGCGAGTACCCATACACACACCCACGCGAGTACACACACACCGCACCCGCGCTCTTGGCTCGACACGGCTCGGCTCGGCGCGCGCGTGTGTGGTCAATGGCATAGATCAGGAGCTATTGGCATAGCCCCACAGACCAAATTCACATGCCTCCTGAAAGGGCTAAGGCAAAAAGACTATCTTATAAACAAGATAGTTTACCTTTTTAAATCCGATGTGGGACAAAACCCACAACACAAAAGTACCAAAGCTTTTCAAATGTGGAGGGAAAACACCGAAAATTTGAAAATTCACTCTTGCAATTAATATATATAAAAGTAGCATAAATATTCAAGGCCTAATGTTGTTGGATTCCAATTAACTGAGTCGTTTGATTGAGTAACAAACAGCTGGAACCGGTAATAACACGTGGTATTGTATGCACGTGGGAGCACAATAAACCACCGTGTGAAGTCCTTTCCGTACAAAAATAGAAAAAAAGAAGAGAAAAAAAAGAAAACGGAAAGATTGTGGCCGACCAAACAATAAACCATGGTTGGGTTAGCACATGCTCTGATAAGATGTTTTCCAGCGATTCTATTTGTAGACCTCTCTCTCCAGTCAAATAAACCTCAGTGGATGGTAGAGTAGCCGTCCACTTTCCATTTACGGCCAATGTGTCTCTGGCCGTATATGGCACTCAGGACATAAAAAGGGTTGCCCACAATTCAAAGATCATTTCTCCTCTTAGTCAGACTGATCCACTCATCGAGTGGGCCACAATCGTATATGGTGTGGCCCACCTGACGCACCCCCCTTTTATATCTTTTTATTATTGAAGCACGTGTGGCTGTTTTAAAATTTATTTACAAAAATAAATGTGTATTGTCATTAAGAAGAAATGTTCACACCCAACTTGTTGGGCAATAAGTTACCATCTAACCAGCTGATTAAGCTACCGTAAATAGATCACACTACTACCAAGATCAACCTCATCGGTTCATTAGGTGGGCCACAACATAGAAAACAATGAATATCCATTAATATAATTAAAAAATGCTGATATGGCCCATTCAGTGAGTGGGTTCTCATGGTGGGGCCAATCTTTGGGAAATGTGGGATGTTGTACAAATAAGAAGAGTGGAGATTATTCACTGGTTGAAACTGGATTAATCTAACACAACATATTATTTGGAATTTTTACATATAAATGACTATTCTTTTGTGTAATTATTAAAATAATTTACTTCAAAAGTTTTTAATAAATAAATGCTAACTTTTAGGCTATTATTTAAGAAAGCCTAAAAAATCTACGTAATCCATGTTGTATTTTGTAAATGATGAAAAAGCCTATGTTTAATAAATTACCTCAATCCATCTCATTCATTTGCTTATTCAATTGAAGGGAGGACATAAAGATCATTTTAACCCAAAGCTTCACTGCCTATGGATGTTTCAAAGATCAAATTCCAATTCCCTCTGATTAATCTTCTTTTATGGCTCACTTGAGTTTTGAATTTGCCTAGTTTATGGTCTCGTCTTAAAAATGTATATGACATAAATGAATGTTGTGAATGCCATCGCAACATCATGGTGGGCCATGCCATCAACCACAAAATGAGACATGGATTGATTATGAAAGCTTTCACATGAACTTCCTGTGATGGGAAGCAAGGGGAACTTACCATAATGTTTGTAAGAAATCCATCATATCCATTTGTTTTATTAGATCGTGTTATAACATGAAATCAAAAATATTGGAAACAAAAAAATAAAAAAAAACAAAAAAAAAAAACCTCGAGTAGGCACTGAAGTTTTCTATAAGGCTTTTTCTTTTTTTTGCTTTTTCGGTTCTTCCCTTAGAAATAATCTAATTCATGGCATGGATGCCATATAAACATTATAGTGGACCTAAGGGAGGTTTCAACTAAATGCATTTCCTTATCCACAATTTTTATTTTTTTTTGGGCGCACTTGAGTATTAGAGCTACTTTATTTTTGTACCCAAGCCCTAACATAATTTGGCAAAATGGATGGATGAGATAAATTTTTAACAAACTTTGTGGTGGGCCCCACCTAGCTTCACAGGGAAGTGGATTGATTGTGCCCCTAGTTGTAGGAAGTTATGTGGGGCTCACAAAGATGCCAGTGCCAAATCCACTCCATCCATCAGTTTTTTAAGATGCGCAATAAGATAGGAGTCTAAAAATCAGGGAGATCAAAAACTCATGCCGGTCATACCACACAAAACAATCCAGATTGATCGGTCACCTTTGAAAACTTCATGGGAGCTGCAAAAGTTTTGTATCAAGATTATATTTGTACCTACAAGTTTTTCTACGTCGTAGAAACCCTTTGAACAGCTTGGATGTCACATAAACATCATGGTCAGATCTAGAAACGTTTCAACGGTGGACATTTTTGCTCCCACCGTCTAGTTTGGTGTGGCCCACTTGAGTTTTAAATTTGTCTAATTTTTGTATTGCTGTCTCATTGTGGTCTTGCGAACGGAGTGGACTTGTTGTGGACATCTCTGGGCTCACAGAGCTTCAGACCATTGGGGGCACATGCAATCCTAGCCCCGTAACTGCTAAAAGCTTTCACCGGCGGTCTGGTCCTACAAAATGGTGCATTGGATAAAAACCATCTCTCACATCAGAAGGGCGTGAACCTCTCTTTTCAATTTTCAGTTGCTAACCTCATTTTTGTTAACATTTGTCAGTCAAAGTTACCAGGGGAGTTTTTGCAATATTTTAGGGTGTTTGATTTTTTATTTCCTTGTGAATACATGTAAATAACTCATTATTACTTCTTATCCCTAGCTATTTTCGTCTTATAAGGCAGTTCGAATTGGAGTGGCTAAAATTTGTGCACCCCACCATAATTAATGTGTCAAATTCATGCTATACATCCTAAAACATTTTAGAAAATGAGCTAAAAAATGAGACAGATTTAATTCTCAAGCGACCTACTACACTACAGGAAACGGTGGTTGTAAAATGTCTACCATTCAAAAATAAATAAATCTTCCCCAGGCTTGTAAGATTGTTTCTGTCATCTAACCTTTTTATATGGTCAAGCAGACATTAATAAAGGAATGCCATACAAAATTTGCACCCCTCGGTCTTACGGTTGAAAAAGCAAGTTGTCAGTGTCTGCATTGGAAATGGTGTATAAATTACATTGGTAATTAATTATTACATACGAGGATTTATCAAGGTAAATTAGAAAACAAGCTACTCCTGAAAGTAAAGCATCTATATCCTTTTTAAGTGATTTTGACTAAAATAACCTTTGGTAATGCCAAATGCATTAAGAAGTATCCCCTCCGAAAAAAAAGAAGCTTCGAGAGTCTTTAGAAGGACCAAAGTATCCTTTGAGTTGAGCTCAGCGCCTGTTTGGGCATGACGCAGAGAGGGATTCGGATGGGGGTAAACATTGTGGGGCCCACTATGGTATTTGTGAGAAACTTACACCCTTCATATATTTTGCCAAATCATTTTATGACATGAGCTTAAAAAAGAGATAGATCCACCGCTCATGTGTGCCACACAACATAAAGCAATAAAAATCGTATGCCTACTGTTGACACATTTATGAGGCTACAAAGCTTTTGGACTAAGCTAATAGTTTTATTCTTTCAATTCAACCTTGTCATAAGGACCTTGCAAGCATTTAGGCTACTTTATGAATGGTTTTGATTACATATAAACGTCATGGAGGAGCCTAGAAAGGTTTGAACGGTGGGCAACCCATTTCTACTAGTTCTAGTCGTGTGGCCCACTTAAGTTTCAGATTTGTCTCATATCTTAACACAATCTTTCAAAATGGATGGATGAAGTGGATTTTTCACAAACATCATGGTTGGCCCAACATAACTCCCGGTGAACTTCTTGCAGAAGGGTTTTGCTCAAAATCCGCATAACATGACAGGACATGATTGAGATTGGGTAGTAAGACCTAGTTGAAGACAATGGTCTTGTGTGGCCCACTATGATGTATTTATGTTATCCATGCTGTCCATCAACTTTGAAAGATCATTTTAAGGCTTGATCCAAAAAATGAAGTGTATTAATGGCTCAAGTAGACCGCACTACAAAAAGTGGTGAGATTGAAAAGTTACTATGGAAAACTTTTCGGGGGTTAAGGTTTTTTAGAACTAACTTATTTTTTAGGTTATGATATTAAATTAAAATTTGAATTCATTGAATAGAATGGATTGAACACATATCCAACGGTGGCCCCACAACCTTTAACACACAAGAACTTAAACCATTAACACATGACAATTATGATCTCGACCCTTAACACATGACAATCATAATCCATACCCTTAATATATGACAACCTCGACTATTATCAAATTATATACGTTCATTATCTTCCAAGGCAATACATTATAAGATCCAAATTATATATATTTGTCTTCAATATGACAATTACAACTATCCATCTCTCCCTCAAATCCCTACCACGATTATCCATATCTATTCACGGCCAAAAGTGTCTTTCATTTATAAGAAATGCTACTCCATAAAAAATAGAACAAAAAAAAAAAAAAAATTCATTCCATATGCCTTTCACATATTTTTGGTTTCCATTCGTAAGAAATGAGCTTGTTGGAAATAAATAACACTCACTCTTAGGGTTGTAGATGTTGTTGGCAATTCCCATGCTTCAGAAAAATTGCCGGCAGTGACCGTGCGTCAGAAAATACGGTCAGAGGAGTGATCCCCGGAAGACATGTTTGAACTGGAAGAATGAGTCTCACAAAAATGACAAAGGAAAAAAGAAATCATCTATAAAGGATTTTTTTTATATTAAAAAAATAATAATAATGATAATAATAATAATAAATCTTACCAGTTATCATATTAAAAGGCAACCCTTACATAAGAGTAGGCTACCTCATTTTTGGCCCAGTAAATTAAATAGAATCTTCATAGGATAGATGGCAAGGCTTTTTACATGGCTTAGATTTCTCACCGGGTCACCAAAGATTCAAATGGGCAAGGTCTATCTGACTCAGATTAGGTGTTACCCCTGTGATATAAGGCTTTTGTCAACACTGCATTTGTTAGCCCAAAAATAAGGCAAACACCTACCGTTGAAACCTTCTTACGGCCCATCATGTTGTTTTTTTGGCCATCCAAACTGTTTATAAGTTCATATGGACATGGATGAAGGGAAAATACAAATATCCGCTTGATCCAAAACTTCTGTCGTCGCTAAGAAATTTTCAACCGTAGGCATTTAATCCCCAATGTGGTGCACTTGGGTCTTGGATCTTCCTTATTTTTGGATCGTATTCTAAAATGATATGGAAAAAATGGATAGACGGTGTGGATGAAATCGATACATCAAGGAGGCCCCTCGGAACCCCAGTCTGTCCCAAGCTGGGAATGGGCGACGTACTACCTAATCCGCGTCTAGCCGGATCCACCTCGTAAACAGATGGCTGGGATTTCACATTCGAGAGTCGAGCAGGCACCTGGAATAGCATTCGATAATAATAATATTGTATGAACGTGCAGGATACAGTAAACCACCGTCTGATGTTCCATCCATAAAAGGAAAAAAGAGGAGATCGTGGCCGACCAAACGATAGACCATCCGTGCTTTAGCAAAAGCTCTGATGGGATGTTTTCCAGCGATTCTACTTGTAGATCTATCTCTCAGGTTGTCAATCCACCTTGCACGTACGGCCAATGTGTCTCTATAAAAAGTTTGGCCTCAAATCAAAGATCATTTGGCGTAACAGTCAGACCGATCCACTTATCGAGTGGGCCACAAGCATATGATGATTCAATCCATTGATCACCGTTGTTTTATACGGTGTGGTCCACCTGTGGAATGGATCGGACTCATCTTTTTCTCCCAGCTTTCTTTGTTACGGGGCGAACCCTCTCTACGGCTCAGATTTCATGTAACCATGACATGATATGGAGCGGTATGTTGGCCATGGAGTTGTATTGATATAAGTGCTCCTTTTTGCCAGTTTTAGAGTCTTCAACCGTTGACATTTTTAGTCGTTATCTTATTCAGAGGTGGGCCATTGATCGGATGGTCTGGATGGACGGAAAAAGGTAAACCGTTGAACATGCTTTTCTGAAATGAGGTGTTTTAATAAGCAGTGCTCCTTTTTAACAGTTTTAGAATCTCTGATCGTTGCCATTTTTGGTCCATATCTCATTCTATCCGTTGTTCGATCTGGACACGCGGCCATACATGGTACAAACAACCAAATGCAGCCGTACATATGCGGTTAGATATAGTGCCCGGCATACTTAAATTGTATTCAACCCAAATATATTAAATGCTTATGACCCCAGGCATCGAACTAACAATTAAAATATAAAAACTGGCCTAATTATTCAGCTACCAATTGTTAAAGCAATTAAGTGATTTTAGAAGGGAATGATTAATCTTTCTAAATGAGAACTTTTTATCTTAAAATCAATGATTTTTCTTCCAATGGTAATACTAGATCGAGTTTCTTAATCAAGTGATAGGTATTCAAATAAAATTAAAAATAAGTATGGATTGCCGATTTTATTAATCGAAAAGCCTAGCATAATCAGTGAATGGAAATAAGCTAAGGATAAAAATAAAATACCTACAGTAGCTTTGGCAGGTAAATCGGTCATGAAAATTACCAAATGAACTAAACGTGAAGTTAGTAGAACGTGACTGTGAATGAAGATGTATCAAATAAAGGCTTGATGATGTGAATGATCTGACAACGGAGACATATTTAATCTATTTCTAAGTGCATACAGTTTGATTGTAATTAACTAAGGCTTGGATATCTTCTTCAAATGCTACTTTATAAAATTAAAGAGGCAAAAAAGGAAAAAAAGAAAAAAAAAAAGATGAATTAAGTGTCAGGAAAATCCTTTGGTTTAAAGACGGCTATGAATCGTTTGTAAAATTTCAAATGACTCTTAACCATCTTTAATAGGAAGCAAAATCATCTTATACAAGTTAAACATACACTAATCATTTAAGACGGTCAGAATCCATCAGTAACTGCAGAGAAGAATTGGTTGCTGATCGTCTGGAATAAAACAGTCCTTGGCTATCTTATTGACAGTCATCTAAGACAATCAAAGACCATCTACATTAGGGACGGTCTTTAGCTGGCTTATAGTGGTCATATGAGACGGTCAAAGACGGTCTTTACCCATAGCATTTGTTATTTCTTTACCACATTAAATAATACCCAACTCTTTGCAGTTTTTCCTTGTTATTGTGACAAATCAGGTTGCATTTCTTTTAGTTCTCTTTTCATTGGCCTTGCTATTGGTGTAATCTACTATTGTGCTTCAAACAACTATTTAACCAAGACAAATGTTCTTGATTTGCTTGCATGCATTTGTCCTGGCTTTGGCTGCATTTGTTCTTGGGCTATTGGAAGGTGACAAGGGCTATAGTCCTAGTCATTTCATTTATTTGATCATGCGCTATTCTTTCACAAGAAAGTTCACTTTCCATTGAAAATTATTACACAGCCCATGAAGCTAAACAAGCTTCACCCTGTTTCAACTCCAAGTGCCTCGGCCTCCATATGATTGTTGTACCCAGCTATATTGATTTTTCCTCCAAGAGTCTCTGCCTATTGTTTTCCAACTTTTCATGTTTCTGCTTCCATCATTTTTTATATATTGCTTGTTTGTATATTATTCCACTTGTTATAATTTCTTTAAATTCCAATCAAAACTGGTGCATTGTTTTCCATGCTGATTAGACCAGCAGTGATGTTGTGTCGGTTTACAAGCTTGGTGGCAGGTGTCAAACTGAGATTTCAAGTAGACTTTAAAATTCCAAGTAGTGGCTTTCTCATTCCTTTCCTAAGCCACACTATCGCCACGAAGGGTTTAGAACTTAGTTATTTTTAAAATATGCTTGGTTCTCAGTTGGAACTATGGGTTTGGCATATGGATATGACTCGATTGTCACATGCTTCTTTTACATGCGCCTATCCCTTTCTCATGTTGTGTTAAAATGTCTAGGAGTGCCATGTGCTGACAGAATCTCACGTGGCAGAGTTTGTGGATCATGTTTCGGATCAATTAACAAGTAAAATAAAGTTGCAGTTTTAACGAGATTGCCCAGCCTTTATTAGTACTTAATTAATACTTACCTATATGATAGAAGTTTAGAATAGGTGATATATTTATTAGCGTGGATATAGACATATTTTGATTCGCCCGGGGATATTGACTTATTGAGGTAAAAGACCTGTAACGTCTTGGGAAATTTCCGTGCTGGTCAAAGTAAATTGACTGACCTGTTGAGATTAGCGGGCTTAGGACACCTGGGGCCTAATATCTGCCCCCGCCCAAAATCATAAGCAAGGCCACAAACACGGCTAACCACAGATGCCAGAGGACCTAGAGTTGGCACCGGGGACCAGATCTTCTCGGGGGTGACTTGATTTGCCGTTTCGGTTGTGGATCGGGTTTTATCGACCCATTGGGCCTGAAATTCTGGGAAGGCACCCGCCTCGGCCGGCTTGACGCCCATTGCGGGTGTTGAGTCGGGGTGGTGCCCAGAAGTTTCCCAACTTAGGACCACAAGCTGAGTGCGTGACGAGTGCGATAACCAAGATAATAACGTGAGATTAGATTAGTGCCCTCCTTCAAACGTGAAGTCGTGATGTTCAAACCGTTGGATGACAACCAAACACGAGGCACCCATTAGGGCGGTCATCTTGATCGGATTCGTGCAAATTGGAACCCGATTTGCGATCAGTCACCGCTAATCGCGGTCGAGGCCTTCTGAGTCCATTGGTGCGCCCGATCATCAAACCGCGACGGAGTATAGCTTATCCACTGCCGGGACACCTACCCCAGGGCACGAATTACCCTGTGCTCCTACCTTTGGGACCCTACTAACCAAAACTAGCTCCCATAAGATTAGTATGAAGGACCAAGTGCCATCGGGGCCATTTGCACCCGAACTGGCACTATAAATGCCCAATTTCCCACACCCCTCTCCCTTTACACGAATTTTCTAGTTGACCTAAGAGATTTTGGAGGAGAGAAGCAAGGAAACAAGAGGGGAAAGTGGTGCAAGAGAGGAGCCAATCACGAGGAATTGCTTTCCTCTCCTTCGGGAGGACTCCATGCCGCAACCGGGAACTCTTCCGAGTTCTCTCGAGTAACAGAAGGTGAGATTCGACCCTTGACCTAAACCTTAGATCAATCGGGATTTCTTTTCCCAATTCTCTTATAAGCTCCGTGTGTTGGATAGGTTTCGACACTCTCCGCCAAACCCTGTCCCTGAAAATGCTAAGGAAGACTTGCCGCAAATGTGCGGACCATTAACTTTAGGTTGCCTTTTATCGACCCCAAGGGTCCAGTTAATGATCGTGTGTGGCAAACTATTTTCGTTAATTAGTTATGTGATTCCACCTTTAAATGAATTGTAAGTTGTTTGTTAAAATAATCTATTGAAGTTGACATGTTTGATGAAATGCCTGATGTTCTTAACTTAAATTTTGTCGTTGATTACATGTTCGATGAAATGCCTAGGTAGAATTGTGATAACAAGTGCTACTTATGCGTTAATTGCTATATTTATATAAATGTGTAAACCTATTAGTACTCATGTGTTCGATGAAATACCCGTGTGAATGTGACAATAATATTATACTAGAGTAACATGGTAATTACTAAGTCGTAGAGATGCATGGTTACTTCCCACCTCGGGAATGTCGACTAATCGCCTGAACTAAGGAGTGGCCTGGTCCAAACCGCCCGCATTTGGCTTGTCCGATCAACCCGGTTTGAACTCAGATGACCGACAGTAGCCGGACTATGTGGGACATTTGTACCGATGTTGGTCGAGCTGGAGTGCCTCAGGTTGACCTAACCGGTCTGAAAGTCAACTAATTGCTTGTAAACTTTGGATTGTAATAACCTTGAATAGAAATTGGAGTAACCACATTACCATTGAATGAGTTTACTTCAAACCGTTAGTAATACAATCCACAAGACTCATGAGCCGGACATTTGGTATGGGACATAGTGTCCGAGCTGTCGGCCTACGCTGGGATGATGAGCCTCCCTGTAAGACCTGTATCCTAGCCCGTATCGTTCAGTAGGCCTCCGCGATCCTCCCGGTCAAATTTCGGTGACTTGCGACTTGTAATCGGCAGTTGCGCACGACCCTGAGTCGTATCTCGTATTCCAGAGTCAGCTCAACCCGAGACTTATACCAGTGCGACCGCGCCGTCGCCGCGGTTCCAGCGCTGCGTCTCGCATGCCCAGGCGATACTCGGGCCAAGAGAAGTGGGCTTGCGTTCAGTTCGAGGAAAACACTACCGGTTGCAATTTTAAGAGAATCTCTACGAAACGTCACATTAATCCATCAATCAAGTACAAGCAACCCAACTCATCTCTCTCTTACACAACCTTACCTAAATTCAACTCTCTCCCTTACACAAGTACACCCATCCATCACTTCCCATCACTCCATCACTCACTCTCATCCCATCACTCCACCTCACCGCTCATCTCTCTCTCATTCCAAGTAACTCCCATAGGAGCAACTCACGTCCAAGCAAGCTCCATAGGAGAGAGCTTTGTGTGGCCCACTTTCTATCTCCCATCTCCACCATCTAAAGATCATCTAGATCGTTGAAATCGTTCCCTTGGAGCTCTAAAGGCTATAGGCAGAAGAAGGAAGAGGAGATCAAAGGTGGGTGCTTTTACTTGTTAATTTTGTGATTTGAGGGCCCACATATGTGGGACCCATCTTGATGTATGCAATGTAGAGAGGGGCCCATAGTGGCGGGGTCCCTCTATCTCATCGTTTCTCTCTCTTTCTCTCTCTATTGTATGGATGGTGTAAGACCCATATCCTAGACCGTACCGTTCTATAGGCTTCCACGGTCCTCCCGATCGAATTTTGGCAACTCTCGACCTGTATCCGACGTTTGCGCGCGATTTTAAGCTAAGTCATGCATATCAGAGTCTACTCGATCCGAGACTTGTATCATTGCCACCGTGTTGTTGCCGCGGTTCCAACGCTACGTCTCACGCGTCAAGGCGATTCCCAGGCTAGGAGATGTGGGCCCACGTTCAGTTCGAGGAAAACGTCGTGTTGCAAATCCGTAGAGAATCCATCACATTAATCACTTCACTTGTCAAAGTACACCCATCAAGTCAAGTATCCTATCCCATCCCCTAAGTACACTACACCATCCCCAAAGTCAACCTTTTCATCCCATCTCTTACACACCCCATCACTCCTCTCCCATCATCTCTCTCTCTCATTCTCTCTCTCATTTTTCCTCCCAAACAACCCACGTCCAAGCTCCCCATGAGAGAACTAGTGTGGCCCACCTTCCTATCTCCCATCTCCACCATCCTAAGTCGATCTCAACCGTTAAAGTCCATCCATTAAATCTCTAGCATGCATTGATGGAAGAAAAAGTTTAAGAAGATCTAAGGTGGGTGCTTCTCACTCTCACTCTCCCTCTCTTTTTCATTTATTTTTTGTGTGAAGATGTGATTGTGTGGCCCGCTTAATGAGTTATGAGATGTCCAAACTGTTCATCAAATGGACCTCACCTTGATGTGTGTCTTATGCACACCATCTAAACATTTGGTGGCCCACCCTAGTAGCACGTCTATGGGTGGGGCCCACCTAAAATGTGTTATATGTAGCCGGACGCTGGACGAGCTTCACAGTAAAGTGTGAGCTGACAGTGGATGCACTAACGCCAAAAAAAAGAAGATTTGGGTGGGCCACTTGTGTAGGCCCTACCTTGATATATATTTTCAATCCAAGCCGTCCATCCCCTTTCCTACCTCATTCTAGGTGTTGAGCCAAAAAATGGAGTCAATCCGATCATCTAGCGGCCCATAGTATAGAAAATAGTGGTTCTTACCGTTATAATGCACTTTGAAGTTTTCTATACGCCAAGATACCTTGGATATTGGGCTCATTTAGCCTGTAATGAGCCGTAGGATTCAATGGCTGGAGTGGATCTATCTGATGAGGGCCCCACCTATGAAATTCTTTTAAAACAATAATATTAATAAAAAATAAGTCGACGCTGCTGCTGCTGTGGACGTGAGCAGCGAGCAGCGTCCTGGCGCTGGCAAAATGGGCAGGGAGAGTGGACCCCACCTCAGGCCCCACCATGATGCATTTGGAGCATCCACACCGTGCAATTGATGGGTCCCCTTTAGGCATGGAGATGTCCTAGAAGTTAGCCATTCACGACACTCAGGTGGTCCACACCATCAACAACAGTGGGATTGAAAGTTTGCCATTGAAACCCTTTTTAGTGTCACAGAAGTTTTGGATCATTATGAAATTTATTTTTCCTCTTCATTAGGGTCTGTGTGACCTTATCAACGGCTTGGATGAAAGATAAACATTATGGTGGGCCCCACGTGGGAGCCACCTACATGAGGATTGGCTGGTGTACGAATACACTAGCTATTCAGCTGCTGTGAAAGACGTCAGCGAGTTCTGTGGGTCTAGCCATGAGGCTGTGCCACATCCAGACCGTTCATTCATGTGGGCCCCGTTGTGATGCTGGTGTGGCACTTACCTGCCACGTGTGTGGAGCCCGCCTTGAACTCATGTGTTTTATCCCAGCCGCCCATCATCTGGACGGTGGGTGGCCACCTGATGTATGTGAAATACGCTCACATAGTGAAAATCTTAAGATATGCTTTCTTTTTATTATTTTATTATTATTATTTTTCCCTCTCTCATGGTATTATAGGAGGTTGGGATATAGATATATTTTATTATACACACACACACACACTTATATATAATATTATATTATGGTGGTCCCATGCGGGACCCACCTTGATTTATTTATTATAATCCACACCATCCAAATTATGTTGGACAGTGCTGGACAATGGTTGGACAGTGCCAATTTACATGGATAATGTTTGGATGGTGCTGATTTGTGGTGATAATCATTGGTGGGCCATGTGCTCCATAGAATAATAGTGTGCAGTGATATACATGATGCACATGCCAGTATTGAAATGATTATAGATGTAATCCAAATTCTCACCCACATCATAGTGGGACCCACCATGAAATATATGTTGTATATTCACACTGTCCATTCATGTTGCCCCCACATAATGAAGTGTTGTATCTACTTCATCCATCCATTTCGACGTGGGCCACACCTTGATTTATTTATTGCATCCACATCGTCCATCCCTGGATGTGGGGCCCACCTTGACGATGTATCTGCCACACCGTCCAGCATGGGACAGTGGGCCTACATAATGTACGTGTTTTATTGATGAGGCCCACTTGTTGTGTTTATAACCTATGTGCCGAGGCCCATTGAGGCCCATTAGTGCAGCCCGTGGATGCGGCCCGCTTGATGTAATACGGCTTATTGTGATAAACTTCTGGCCTATGTGATAAGGCCTAACGTGATGTATTTGAGGCCCATGGGCGAGGCCCAATGTGATGTATTCAAGGCTCATGGGCGAAGCCCATTATGATGTATTTGAGGCCCATGGGCGTGACCCATTGTGATTCGTTTGAGGCCCTTGTATGAAGGCCAACACGATAAATGAGAGGCCCATAATGAGGCTCATTGTGATGTATGTGTGGTCGATACGTTGTGTATGAATCCCTTATGTGGGCCACTCCTTGGGAACAATGTTGGTTAGATGTCCACATTGATGGGCAATGATGATTGGATGTCCACATTGAGACCTTTCCTTAGGCATTGTTAGGCCCATTCTCATAATCTTCTTGTGGGTTAACCCAGACAAGTGGGCCCCATCCACCCTAGACGGATGGTTTTGCGGTTTCGGATTTGATATAACCACGACCGAGGACTGATCTTTATATTATGATTGATCAGTTGTTTATCTATAGATCCTACCTTGCGTAGAGGCCGATTCCGATTATCGATCGAGGCTGATTATCGTGGCCGATTACCGATTATGATTGTTGTGATCGATTGATCGATTATCAATCGAAGTCGATTATCGTGGCCAAATACCAATTATGATTGTCGTAGTTAATTGATCGATTATCGTGGCCGATTACCGATTATGATTGTCATGGCTGATTAACCGATTATCGATCGAGGCTAATTATCGTGGCCGATTGCCGATTATGATTGTCGTGGCCGATTGACCGATTATCAATCGAGGCCGATTGTTGTGGCCGATTACCGATTATGATTGTCATGATCGATTGACCGATTATTGATGGAGGCCGATTATCGTGGCTGATTACCGATTATGATTGTCGTGACCGAGTGACCGATTATCGATCGAGGCTGATTATCGTAACCGATTATCGATCGAGACCGATTATCGTGGCTGATTATCGATTATGATTGTTATGGCCGATTGACCGATTATCGATTGAGGCCGATTATTGTTTGTGATTGCCGATTATGATTGTCGTGGCCACTTGGTCGATTATCGATCGAGGTCAATCATCGTGACTGATTATGGATTCCGATTGTGATGTATATTCTGCCCGTGTTTGAGGCCCAATGTGATGTATATGTGGCTCGTATTCGAAGCCTGTTATGATGTGTATTATGTCCGTGTTTAAGGCCCAGTGCGATGTATATGAGGCCTATGTGATGAGGCCCAGGCAATGAAGCCCATTGTGATGTATGTTAGGCCCATGTAAGAGGCTCTTCGTGACGTATATTAAACTCTTGAGTGAGGCCCATGGTGTTGTATATTTGGCCCTTGTATGAGGTCATGGGTCTACTATATATTAGGATCTATGAGGGCCATTTCTTGGGGGCAATGTTGGTTAAATGTCTACATTGTCGAGGTTGATTATTGATATCGGTTGTTGATACCGATTATGAGTATGTGACAGCATAGCATCATGATACATGCTCATACACATCATCTACATGTTTGTTATGAGATGTGGTTGATCATGGCATATGTCATTGAGCATGTTGTTATGAGACTCTCTGATAGGTGGATGTTATCTCACATGAGCGCACGGTATGCGCAGGATTGATGCATGACTGGATTGTATGACTCATGCATCTCGCATTATGATTTCTGTACACCCTAACGACATCAGGGCCGTAGCCTCCACAGGCATATCGTCAATGGCTAGACGGGACACTGAAAATTTGTTCTAGCATCGAGCTGCCATAGATGTCTCTAGGTGAAAATCTCTAAACCCTCTTGGTACCGGAGGGCGCCCCAACGTCGAGATCGAGTGAATACATGAGCGCCCGAGTGCCGAATACCAGGAGGCCGCATCTCCTATTGTGTCGTGGTCGGTTGGGAGGGGGTGTGACCTTACTCGCCCGAGCGAAGGGGGCAATGTTAGGTTGAGTTTAACCAGCTCGTGAATGGGTTTGCTATTGACGTGCCGGATAAGTATTGGCAGACTATTGGCCAGGCGGATATTGAGGTTTCTTACGCTCACTTGGACTGTGCAATCGGGAGAACGACAGTGCCATTTGGAGTGTACTAAGTCCTGGTGATGATCCTAGAGATGAACAATACTGATATGTGGACTTATTGAGCAGGAGTTACATACTCATTCATTCATTCTTTCACTATCCACTCGGGCTGGTGGTGCGCAACTATTTGTTACGTGTACCTTCATAATGACCAAGATTTCGGTTGGGGAGCGCGACTAATCTGAGATCAAGAGTTTACCACATTGAGTTTGACTATCCAAATTAGGTATGAGACTAGTTTGGATAGAAGTTTCTTGTGATGGACCCTATAGCCTGCGTTACTACTTACTATCATCCCGACTTCACACTCCAGCATGGTCATTCCATTCGCACCGCATATTGCATTACATTCGCGACATATGACATTTTGGGTTACCTGTGTTTCTGCATTTATATGGTTTAGATACGACATTTGATATTCGACTCTTTATGACTCCTCATTTGCATAGCTGATCTGTATCACGTATTTTGATATTGTTCCTCATTTGTATAGCTGATCTGTACCGCGTATTCTGATATTGTTCCTCATTTGTATAGTTAATCTATATCGCGTATTTTGATATGATTCCTCATTTGTATAGTTGATCTGTATTGCGTATTCTGATATTTTTTGACTCATGGACCTGTCGGTATTTTTGCTTACTTGGATAACGTATGATTCATGACCTTGCGCCTATTTCGACATTGTATGATTATGACATTGCGTTGAATACTTGACACTTATCTTGTGCACACACTTTCACCGCACACTAAGCTTTCTATAAGCTTATGCACGATAGATGTGTGCAGGTGGCGTTAGGTTGCAGCTGCGTTGAACTTGGAGCGTGTATGAAGCTTTAAATTTCGATTTAGGTATTTCCCTTTCAGCACTGTATTTAGATGATTATATTAGTGGATGTGTGATGATGATGATGTTGCCTTTGTGATTGGTAAACTTGTGGTTATGCTTGTTATCAGTTAAATGTACAAAAAATAAAATAAAATTTCCTCCTTGTAGGATCCCAGGATCGGAATCTGGCGTTTGAGCGCTGGAAGCCGAGAATGGGGTACTACGGAGGCTGTCGGCACTGGATTCGGCGACCAGGATTTCTATAAGTCCGATCTCCGAGTTTGGGCCGTGACAAATGATGTGTGTGTGTGACCCACCATGAAATATGTATTTTATACATGCCATCCATCGAGTGGCCCACATGGCAGTCCATTTGGACAGGCCCAAACGAAGGAAAAACACAAATATCAACTTGATCCAAGAGTGTGGCCCACCTGACGTGGGGCCGCCATATTTCCTAGGGCCATCCAAACCGTCCATGTGGGGCCCACAAGTGAAGTGTACCTCCTTTATCCAGGCCGTCCAGCGTCCAAGGACGCCTGACACTGCCACCCACATAGTTTCACACACCCACACATACATATATACATATATGTATTATATATACAATATGATATATGATAATATGTTATATCATATAATATATGTTGTGGTGGGCCACTGCTACGTGTGGACCCACCATGATATGTACGTTAGATCTCCACCGTCTAGAACGTCCAGAGAGTGTGGACGATGGGCACTTTAGATATATGTATATTACATTAATATATATATATATATATATATATATATCAGAGGGAGAGAAGGTAGTGGGGTGGCCCACCTACATGGGATCCACCACTGGCAATGTGTTGCATTCTAGTCGTCCATTTCTGGATGGTGCTGGATGGGCCGCACCAGATGTGTGGGTCTCATCCACACCGTCCAGCAATCTGGACGGGTGGAGCCCACTGTGATGTATGATTGTATCCACGTTGTCCATCCATTTGGTGTGCATTCCAGCCGTCCATTTCTGGATGGTGCTGGATGGGCCGCACCAGATGTGTGGGTCTCATCCACACCATCCAGTAATCTGGACGGGTGGAGCCCACCGTGATGTATGATTGTATCCACGTTGTCCATCCATTTGGTGACTAGATCAGCTCAATAATCAAGCTAAGTTGAACTCGAGCCAAGCCCCGTGGCTGAATGAGCCCAGCTGAGCTAAGCTAGTCAGAGTTTAGCACAGTTTGGCTAGTGTACAATTTTAATTAGAAGAATGGTTAGCTCCGTTCCACTCGTATCATAGTTAGACCAATTATCTGACACGGGACGTCCAATTTTAGCTTCGCAAGGATCCGGTAGCATAGCATGGCAGACTCGTTCTTTTTTTTTTTTTTTTATTATTAAAAAAAGAAAAATTATTACACACGCACACACGCCCCACACACTCACGCTGGTGGAATTTCACCACCCATGGATACCCGAACCCTTGACCGGGTGTTGAAACTCCTGAGAGTCTACTACCCGATCAAGAGTAAGGATCCGACTCTAGCAGACTCACTTGTACTTAAGCCACACGCAATAATCATAGTCCAAGTAGGGCATGTAAACGGTTCTGGCATGGACGCATCATGAACTAAAAAAATAAAAAATAAAAAAATTATTATCTGACTTTCGGATTGATGGATGGTTATTTGACGGTTAAAAATGAAAGAAATAAAATCCAACGGCCCTATGTCAACCAAGAAGTGCCCGCAAATCATGGGCTAAGATTGTTCAACTGATTTGATTTTGGACCTGTAAACAGGCAACACCGGTTCCATGGTTAGTTCGTTTAAGTTGAGAAATACCTGCCACGAGTAGAATTTTCAAGCGCCTGCATATGAAGCGTCATACGCTGCCAGAGTATCATACAGCTCCCCGTACAAATACCCTATCATTTGAAAAAAAAAAACACAAAACAAAACAATCCCTCACTCGTTAATAAAGAGACGAAGCCGCTATCTCAGCCGAAAGAAGGGCTGTTCTGTCTTCCATTTAAGGAGTTGAAATCTCAGGTAGGATCTCCTCGTTGTCAAATTAGGGTTTTTAGGGTTTAAGGTTTGTTGATTTTCCTTAATTTTATCTGATTTTCTGCATTTTTTTATGGAAATCATGCTGTGGTTGGATCTTTTGATCTGATATTGTAGAAGAGGAGGGAAAATGCCGTTGGGATTGATACTAGGGTTAGGAAGGTCAATGAGAAGGAAGAGGACCTCGTCGCTCCTAATCCTCTCTTCGAAAAGAGGCCCTCGAGATTACTACAAGGGCAAGAACTGCAAACCCACCGGTTTCCATACCCGCAAAGGTCTGAGCTATTTCTCGTCATCCCTAATGCTCTTTGCCAACCTATAGAGAATTGCTAAGGCCATTCGAGGCATACGTGCCGAGGTGGCATACGCGTGTGATAACCTGACCGTTCATCAGGTTGGGCTACCCATAGAACATTCCCTGGTGCAAAATTCAGGCAGGTCCGCTTGTCGAGTGGTTTGGTTGGTTATTTCTAACTTTTGGTTGTTGTTATTAGCTACAATGCATGGGGTAGTGGGCCCTGTCTGATGAATGATCAGGATCTTGAACACATGTGCCGCACAAGAATGTATGCTGTGAATCACCTATGTGACTGTGCACAATCACCTTGGTGTTTCCCTGTTTTGATTGTCGCTTATTGAATTGATTGTTTGAGTATTTGGAAGCAGCAAGGTAATTTTCTAATATTCTATGCTGGATGAAAAATCTATTTGTTTTATTGTCATCGACTTTTTAATGATTTTCTCTGACAGTCCACTGATGAAAATGCATTTTTCTGTAATTATCCTTTTTTATAGTTCTCAAGGATGTTTTTTTTTTTTTTTAAAAAATAAAAATAAAATTTAATCATAAAATCTAAGGGAGAGCTTAGTACATGAGATCTGCATGTGTAAGATGGACTGTTCATATGCCGGGCTGTTCCCTATAAGTCATATTGTCAGGTGATCCTAGCTGTTGATTGGCGAACTTTTGAGGTTCACAAATGGACTGTTAGAGAAAAAGTCTGACCAATAGTCCACATCAACTTCCTCAATTGGTGGCGTGGCTCATCTGACAACTGTATTTTTTGGGGCTATGAGCATCTATGGTTTGGCCCATCAGATGAACACTCCACATATCAAATGTGTTCCTCTTGTACTGGAACATCGTTTAATCATTAATGGCTTACATAAAAGAGCTAAACACTGGACAGTTTCTCTTCAAAGAAAGGGAATTTAAAGATGATTTGTGCATCCTATAACATTATGGAAATACATACGCATAGCCCAAAACCCAACTCAGTATAAACCTGTCAATCATTGGTTATTTTTGCATGAAGCATGTGAAATAAAACTGGGAGTTTCAAGGAATCCTGTTTGATGATTTATGGTGGCTACTTTTAACAACAAAAGAGATTGGATCTCTAACATCCCTCACTTCCTTTAGAAAGTGGAGACAGTGGTAAAACCCTGAAGCACCAGCATCTTGTCGGTGAGGGTTGTGTGGCAACAGGTGGATAACAACCTTGTGTCAAGCATAATGACCAGTGGGAAATTATAGAGTTGCAACTTTGGGACCCTGGCACATTATAAGCAGATCAGTGTAAGATTGATGCTAATGTGAATGCTAGGAATGCATAATGCTTGCATGTGAGTTAGTGAAACCCCAACCTGACACATGCGTTTATGATTTGGAGAAAAAAAGAGACATTGTGTGACCATTATTCACTCTCTTGAAACCTCCTAGAGCACTCAGGTAATCATCCAACAAGGTGGGCATATTTAGAAATGGAAAATCAATACCATATACCATTTAATATTGGTGAGAGACTAAACGAAGATCATGTTCCATTGTCTGCCACCCTCTTGATAACCTCATAACTCAATTATATTTGATAGGATGGGCCTAATTGGGGATGACATCCTCAATGTAGCATCAAACATCACCGGAGATAGATGACGTCTGCTTGCGTGTGAGAATTAACAGAAAATAGGTTGTGTTTTAGTTGCCAAAGAGCTTTTATGGCATATACCCACGATTCCATGTGTCATTTGTGAAAAGGGGTGGTTGCTGTTCAATGGGTTTCAATTCAACGTAGAGTTTTTTTTTTTTTTTGAAAGATGACATAAACTTGCATTAATAAGGAAGAAAGATTACAAGGAGTAAATCAACCTGCTGAGATAGTGTATCAATTACCCTTTGAATAAAAACAGATTACAGTCCTTGAACTGAGCTACATTAGAAGTCCACTCTATAATATAATGTTGATTTTTTTTTCACTATGGACCCCACCGCATTGGAATCACCATTAAAGCATCTGCCATTCCTTTCTTCCCACACTGACCACCAGACGGTTAGAAGGGCCATTCTCCAGACCAAGGTTCTTTGATTTCCAAGATCAACACCATGTCAGGCTTTGACCAACCGACCTGTCGAATCCGGAAGAGACCAGGACATTTTGAACCAAGGAAAGATAAAGATCCAATTGATGAAAGGGCAATGTATGAATAGGTGATCCACCGATTCTTCATCAGCCATACAGCAAAGACATATTGGTGATAATCATTCCCTTTTTCCTCAATTATCAACCGTCAATACCTTCCTTTTACCAACTAACCAGCCGAATGCCGCAATCTTTGGAGGAAGCTTATATTTTCATACTTTATCTATCATTATCTCTTCTGTTACATCAGATTTATTGCAGATGAAGTTGTAGAAGGATTTGACCATGAGGGTACCAGATTTGTCGAATCTCCACATCAGCCTATCTGAACCGGACCGTTCAGGTTTTCCGCTGCTAATGCGCTTTAGGAGAGCTGTAAGCTCTTAGATCTCACTGTCATGGATGTTTCTTCTACAAGAGAGATTCCATACTATATTATTTTCTTGAATGTAGTAACTATCAGATATTGATATGGACTGCTTTGTAGCGAGGCGATATATGTTCGGGAAATCAACTTTAAGGGCTGTTTCTCCCACTCAAATATCTTCCCAAAAGCGAGTATTATCTCCTTTACCAATTCAACATGGAGTTGAAAGGAAGAAGACTGCAAGAACGGTACTTGAACCTCTCCTCATGCGCTTTTTAGCAATGAAAGGGGATCTCTATGTCTTTAAATTTTCTAATGCAACATTCCTTAAATGTGGAAAGACAGCATAAGATCATCTGTCGACTTTTTGAGAGCTTTATAAAGTTCTAAGATAGACCATTTGATAAGGTAAGACCACTGGGAATGACTACCTCAAGAGGATTGCTAGTTCTCCACACCTTGCATAGCACAAAGCTGCAATACCTTTTATTGGGCTATAAGAGTCAAGTGGGCCCAAAGTCAAAATGTTTGATCAAGGAATTCAAAATCAATTCTCCCTTGTTCTCTACCTATACAAGGAGAAAAACGAGGGAACGCATTTTATCAGTCTGATGGGATTGCTCGCTAGATAGATGGGACTGGAGTCCTCTCCCATACGCATAGGAAGTATGTGAAAAACCTGACATTTGTGTGTGTGTGTGTGTGTGTGTGTGTGAGAGAGAGAGAGAGAGAGAGAGAGAGAGAGAGAGAGAGAGAGAGAGAGAGAGATCCACTTCATCCATCAATTGCGCCATACCATGTTCATTGTACACAAAAAATAAACTTGATCCTAAACTCTAGTAGACCATACTACAGGAACATTGTAAAATCGTGTTGAAAACCTATAGATTCACTTGGTGACTGGTGTGGCCAACCCGAGTTTCCAAGTGGGCTGATTTCTGGGATGTCTCTTCATCCTAGTGGCCCTAGGAATGTTTCTATGGTGAGATCCCCTTCTGCACCATTCCCTGTGGTGTAGCCCACCTGAGTTTTGTTGTGGTATATTTTTGGGCTTAGATTGTAACATTAGTTTCACGAATGATGGACATAGTGGATATTGCATACATCAATGTGGGCCTAGAATATCCAGGGTGTTATGTGCTCTTCCTACGACCAGTGTTGTAGGAAAAGGAGAGAAGAAAATAATAGAAAGCAGTAGTGGAAAGGGGAACGGAGAGGATCCATGCATAGCGAGGAAGGGATCCACAATTGCGAAATGTGTAGGACATTTGAACAATGGAACAACCTGAGCTTCTAAGTGGGCTGATTTATGGGATGTCTCTTCATTGTAGTGGCCCTAGGAATGTTGCTATGGTGAGATCCCCTTCTGCACTGTTCCCTGTGGTGTGGCCCACCTGAGTTTTGTTGTGGTATGATTTTTGGGCTTAGATTGTAGCATTAGTTTAGCAAATGATGGACATAGTGGATATTACATTCATCAATGGGGGCCCAGAAATCCAGGGGCATTATGTGCTCTTCCTACAACCAGTGTTGTAGGAAAAGGAGAGAAGAAAATAATAGAAAGCAGTAGTGGAAAGGGGAACGGAGAGGATCCATGTGTAGCTAGGAAGGGATCCATAATCGTGAAATGTGTAGGACATTAGAACTATGCAAAGGGCGGGAAATGCCACGAGGCCGATCCACTCATTAGATGGGCAAGCTTGTGTGTTAAATCGTGGATTGGTTGTCAATTGATTTTGATGGTGGGGCCTACCCAGTGAGCAAACCAGTTGGATTTTTTTACAAGATGGGGCAAACCATTCATGGATTGGTTGTCAATTGATTTTCATGTTGGGCCTATTCTCGGATGGGATCTTCATGATGGGGCCCACCAGCCACATCGATTGAGAGAAGGATGCTTGGTCAAACCTTTTTGACTTTGGGCTCCATTTGTCATGTCGTTCACTGAGAGGTGTATATCATTTTTTTTAAAAAGAAGCAATGCGATTTTACTAAGAAAAGAGGTGAAAGGCAGAAAGAATTCAAGTGGCAAACCACAACAAAAAAAAAAGAAAAAAAAAGAGGGTACCCCAAGAATTAGGGAGTCCACTCCTTGAGATACATTAAAGCCCTACCACTAACAGCTGAGAAAAGCCTTCAATATTTCCTTAAACAGCAATTGTTTATCTCTCCCCAAATGGACTACAGACCTGCAAGCAAGGCCAGCTGCCATTTCAATTTACCTGTCCTTCTGGGTTAGCCATCATGCCCAGCGAGGACCAACTCTTCCACTGACCCCAACATCACCCACGGATTTTCGAAGACCTCCAAAATGCTGATTCAAACACCCCACGAAAAGTAGCAGATGAACATATAATCAATCAACTCAATGTCATTCATGCACAGAAGACCCATTAGGGAGCACCATACCCCTCTTACTCACATTGTATCAACTTTTTGCTACACAAAGTGTAGAATTAACAATTACCTCAATGACTTGTGCATGGAAATGGTGGTAGTAGATAGACTTTATGTAGATATTATGTGCAGTTGTTGATTTTCAAAGCCTTTAGAGAACACTATGACAGTATAGATGACAAGAAGAACCCAATAAGATCATGTTGAAAATGGAATTTCCAATGGACAAACGTATGGGCATGATGTATGACTAGCTATTTTGTCTAAAAAATACCAGCAAATGCTAAAGGCTTGCTTGGGTGACACCCAAAAACAGTTTCTCTTGATTTTGCTGGACATGTGTTGTTGTAGTTGTTAACTCCTCTTGGGAACTCGATGAATTATTCAGATTTCTCCAACATATGCATGATTTAGGGTCTGCTTGGTTAAACAACATGACATATTTGATGGATTGGCAAATGACAACGATCGTGAATAGCAACATTCCATGTCAATTGCTAATTCACCATCACGGAAACAGGTCCTTAGGGTGTGAGGTACGCCTATTGACAAAGCAGTTGGTATTGTAACATTTTCCCCTAGCTTATTGAAGACATGTTGTTTAATGCAACACCAGTCAACAGTTAGGTAGATGCACCTTTAGTGACCTCATTTCTTACCTTACATAAGGGTCCTCTAGTGTGGATGCTTGGGTAAAACACACCACATATTTTGCCTAATATTTACAAGGCACACTTAGCAACTGAACAGGCTTCTTTTCTCTATCATCCCTGTCCATCATGTTGTCAAAATATGGAATGAACTTGCAACCTAATGCAAGTTTATTTACTGTTTTAACTGCCATAACTCTGAAGGATTTTTAATGTCATGTTTGGTTAGATTTGGCTGTATTTTACCACGGTGGAAACAGACGCTGACGTGGATGATCACCCATCACATGAGTATTAAAACTTAAAACCCCTAAGGACGTGTTTAGGTGACAGCCCTTTATCATTCAAAATGGCATACCCTTATACGGCTGGCCTTGTCTTAAAGAGCGCCAGGCTATTTTCCAGAAAAATGAGATTTTTTATTTTATATATTTTATTTTATTTTTTTATTTTTGAGAGAGAGAGAGAGCTAAAATGAGTTCTGCAGACAGTATTTGCACACCTGTCTAGACATGTGCGAACTGGCGGTCGCTGTTCAGGATCCAAACTTTCTGATGCGCTTTGTTATGAAACTCCTCAGGCTATGAAATCATGTCTCTGTTCTTTTTTGTGGGCCATAGGATTGTAGAAGCCTGAACTATAGGTTCAATTGGCTAACAGGCACTGACAATTCTGTCAGGCATGTCCGGCAGAAATAAAATAGAAAAAAGGTTTGGTTGTACACCTACAAGCTCCAAGTCATTTTCAAATCAGTGTAATGCAATTTTGAGTTTGCCACCTCAATTAGGTTGCCTCATTTATCAGCTTACTTTGGCAATTTTGAGACTCTTGAGATGCAATTAAATGTTAGCTGCATTTGCTACTTGTCCCAATTTGTCATCTGTGTACACACTGCGTTGCAAAGAAATCATCATCCAAAGTTAGGTTTACAAATCAACTGAGTGGCTTGGTTTTTGTTGTTTTTTGAGGTTTTCTGGAAGTCAACAGTGCATCTATACATGCCATTTCATTTAGTTAATTTATCATTGGCATTGGATGGTGCATGATTGCAGAGTAACTGTGTCCTCTACCCTGAGGAACATGCATGGTTTTATTGGAATTCTTAGGTCCAGGGTCAGAGGGATTCTTAGGGATGAGCAAGGTGCTATTATTGAGTTCATTTTTCTGGCCCTAGTCGTCAGGGGCTCAAGTAGGGCGGAGTTATATTAGGCTTCAGACAAAAGGGGGCAGAGTTATATTAGGGCACGTAATCTTTGTTACTTGGGTGGGTGGATTGTTCATGGTTAAGTAATGCTATAGCTTTTGTCCTTTGGGGAATGCATGCCATCCGGACATCTTAACTCTGCGGGCAATTGCTCTTGAAGGAAGGAATTCTGAGATTCTCTGTATTGGGGATTCTTACTTAACCATTGCCTTAATGCATCCTTGTTTTAGCCCGCTCTTTGGGCCTTTTGAATAATTTTTTTGTTGTCAATAAAAAGAATGATCTCCATCTACCCTTGCGTTGTGGATTGTTTACATTTGTGCTTTAAGATTATGAATAAGTGGAAACAACTAGATATCACATCATCTCCAATTAGGCTATCCTGCTGACTAGCTATTACACTTTTTATTTTTATTTTGTTGAGAAGTGGATGGATAAGCATGCACCTTGTTCTTCCAACAAGTAGTTAATGTCAGAATGGTGAAAATAAGTTGATTATCATCCTTAACAAGGCTTACCTTGTTGATTCACTTCATTTCACCTTTTTGAGTTTCTCATGGTGTAAAAGATAGTTAGGAGTCAGATCCCTTTGTCGGTGTTTCGCTCATAATTTTCTGACCAGTATAAGGTTGTGTCATAATCCCACTTGGAAATGTCATTGATTGTGTCTTGTGTGTCAAATATACCTCTTAGTTGCTGCTAAATCTTTAGTAAAGGGCTATTTTCTGTTATTCTGGTCCAGCTAGAATGGGTGATCCGATACCTCTAAGGTGGAGGCCATGGCCTTTTCTCGAGGTCTTAGACTTCTTGCAAAGGAACATCAGGGGTTAGTAATTGTTGAAGGAGATCCTCGAAATGTAATTAGAAGGGGTTAAAATGTTTTGTTGGAGCCATGGAAGAAATTTATGTTTGATGAAATTCAGCTCCTTGCTTTGAGGATAAACAAATATTTTGTCCATGTTTAGTAGAGAGGCAAAATTTGCTAGCAAATAGTTTAGCTCGAGGGTCCTTTCTCCCCTGCCCTTGTTGCTGGGAATTCATTTCCTTTTTCTTGATGTACTGCTTTTCTTGAATAAATTTGCAGTTATCTTTCAAAAAGAAGAAGAAGAAGGGTTTGTTGTATTGTTGATATTCCATGTCACAGAACTTCCGACTGTTCAGATGCCAGTGCAATGTCTTGTTGTTAATGAGGTTGAGGGGCATAAGAGTCTCAGGATCTTCAAATCAGCTAATTTTGTGCATAGCTTGAAACTTTATGCCGTCCTTGCAACCAGTTTTTCCTCTCTTTAAAAATACATCCAGCCTCTTTTTTTTCTTGCTCATTATTACATTTCTGCATTCAACTAGAAGGAATAAACATCATTCCAGTTGTTTGTGATGCAATATAGCATTTTGATGTAGGTGGGTACGTCTTGGTGAATGAAAAATTGCCGAACTACGTTGTACCTGATTTGACTGACTTCAAGGTACTTTCCATACTGGAATCATAGCCTTGTCATCGTTTAATTTGGAGGTCTGATAGCTTCATTTTTCAGCTGCAGTTCTTGCCATCCGCTTTTTCCAATTAATTGGGAATTAAAGATCCATCCTATTCCAACAGTTTCTTGAATAAGAAAAATTATTACATGAGTATGTGAAAATTTAAGAAATTGTGGAATAAGAGGTCATTTCCCTAGCTTTAATCTAAAATTAAGGGGAAATTTGTTCGAGGGGTTTATGTGAACTTTCACGCACATCCATACCTTTCCTGACAATTTTCCATATGTGTTGAACATGAGCCGTGCAAATGATGGGTCACATCATGAAGATTACTTGCTGCACAAGTCAGGCTTTTCCTCTCATTAGGTGGGCCACACCTGTATGTTGATCCAACCAGCTGCAGTGGGTGTCCACCCTTTCAGCAGTGGGTCCTTTAACGTGAGTGGACTAGAGTTTATTTTTGCCCCACATGATCTTCATGGTTCAGTCCACATTTGTAGAGATTGGATATTCTATGTAAGTGATTCATTGACAGGAAATATGGGCTGCTGTGAAAGTTCACTTATAGTGCTTGTATATGATCATTTCTCTTGATGTGCTATCCATGCCTATGCTAGGGCAGATGTACAAATTGGGGTGTGTATGTGCCTCACTAATCCACATTCTCTTTTCATGTGCACAGCTGAAGCCGTATGTATCACAATGCGCCAGAGAAGCAACCACGACTGAGGCGGCCGATCCTGCCAAATAGGTTGCTGAATCAAAGGATTGGTTGTACTCTGTGCCCTTTTTCGGGATGGGTAACAAAATATTCATTGGAAGGGAAATGAAGGTAGGAAGGATATGGATTCCCATTCCCCCTTTCTGCCATTTTTTTTTTCCGGTTGTTTCTTCATAGGCATCCAAGTGAAGTACAACATTTGATAGGAAAACAAAAATAGCATTAGCTTTAATGACTTGATGGGCTTCCCTGCTGGTTTTTTTTTCTTTGAGAAGTCTGGAAAGCACTATCATTTTCATTTTTCTCTTATTAGATTAGATTGAGTGGGACATTATTATTATTATTTTTTTTGAAATTTATTTTTGAAGACATGGGGTGTCCCCACCTCATTTTTGAAGTGAGACTAATCCCTGCGGATACACGCAGACGCCTTGTTAGGCAGACGCCTATAAATGACTTCATCTCATTTTAGCTAACAGTAATTATGTATTAGAGATATTGATCTTTAATTCATAATTACTGTTAACATGATCTCTTTATGTATTAGAGATATTGATCTCTAATACACATAACTACTGTTAACTAACATGAGATGACTGCATCTTTAGAAATCTACCAAACAGGGCCCGAGGGTTCTTCAACATCCCCCATGCGTGCGAATTAGGTAAATGTTCACCTGACACAAACTGTTGAGCATCCTGGCCCATCTAGACCGTTCAGTGGATTGGGACACCTCTTGGAGTCTCTCTCTCTCTCTATATATATATATATATATATATATATATATATAAACCCTCATTGAATGGATGATCCTAATCACCTAATTTGTTGCCTTTTTTTTTTTTTTGTTTTTCACATTATATACGGCTCATAAATGTTTTCCATAATTTGGCAATTACGGTCATCGTGCTTTGTTTTTGGAAAGTGGGACATCCAAGCAGCAGATCTGTTGAGCGGTCTGGATTGACGAGGTCAAACACAGAGTGTGGGCTAGATATGAGTTAACATCATATACTCGCTGGCATGTGATTATTCCAGTGGCTGTAGATGGGCTGGGCACAGGACAAGTAAAAAAAAATTGGGTGGTCCTGAGAGGCCTGGCCTGCTTTGGGCCCCAAAACCCCTGGCCAGCCTGATGACAGCCCTACTTATTCCTCAGTGTTTGATCGAGTATCAAATTTGTACTGTTTAATTGTGAGGATCGTTGTATCGGTGGGTTTTTGTACCATCAATGGGTTTCTATCAACAGTCTAGATCAATGCCCTTGCAAGGGAGTTGCACTGGAGCATCATTCATTTCACTTCTGATCGATGTGAGATCCAGATTGGTGGTTTGGCGTCGCCCAACTATCACATGGGTTGGAGGACACCAACCTTGACTGATGGACCATCGATCTGATGGCCGATAGTAAAGCGGGCCTTGATGGTATTGGGTCCCGCAAACATGTGATTAATTTGGTCCACATGGCTGGATTTGTATGTGCTGCCCGGGGCTGCCTTTTTCCGCCAAATCAGAACTCTGATCTTAAGACCTGGTATGCATTCACTCAGTCAGACCGTCCAAGTTGTGTGGCGCTATAAGCGGATAATCATCTAAAATAAGATTCGTTTGATATGGGTTTTGCTAATGTCCCCACCACATCTTTTATGGGACGCTAGCAACATCCTCAAACCTTTTAAATGCCACAGTAGATGACCGATTATCAATCGGACAGATCATTCAATAGAACCGTTGGGAGCAAGCTATGGTGCAAGAATCATGCTGATTGGATGATCCTAACCCTTTAAATAAGGCTAAAATTATTTATTTTTTACTGTCGTCTAGTCTTAGAGATATAAATCACATGGTTTGAATCTTCAAAAGGAAGTGCTACTTTGGTATTAAACAATACCAAGTGGGATCTGGGATCTGCCGGATGGATGTTTCAATATGATGATTGGACCTATTTTGTTTCTCCACTTGATCTTGACCATCCATTTTCGGAATGAATGGACAGTTGGCCATGGTATCATTTAAAAGCTTTAGGAACGGTGCTAGCCTTCCAATGAAGGTGTGGATTGTATGTTGATTTTGGTAACGGCCCATTGATTATGTGGGACCGCATGCCTTGTTTTTTGCGTGGTCCGCTCCCTGTAGAAGCAAATTATTTTTGATCTGACGGGCACAATCATCCAATCGATTTGATTTTTGGATCTATGCTCCGTGTACTCTCTGTCAATCTTGAAGTCACAGAAATGTCCCAAGTCCGTGGGGATGAGTGCACTCATAAGAATTCATTGGGAATGGTGGCCCATCCCCTAGCTAAGGGTTGGGCTGCGAGCTGTCTGGGCCTCGCCTGGCCCTTGTAAGGTCCGTCCATGCCCGGACTGCGGCCTTGATGGGCCTGAGATGATTGTGCGCCGGCAGACCGAGCCACATCATCCGCTCTTGTGCAAGATCCGCGCTGTCTAAAGTAATCCTCACCATGCATGATGTATTACTAAAATGCCCTTGAAACCTTAAAACGTTTCAGACCGGGTCCTGTTCCCAGCCTGATTGATAAACAGGCTTTATAGGCCTGGGTCGCAACTTTGGGTCCAATATTCTAACCCAAGCCGAGGACGAAGTAAGACAGCCATGAAAGCCGCGGCCCATTGAAAGCTATCCCAGGAACAAAACAGGACAAGCTTAGGATCAGCCATTACATCTGTCCAGGCCTAGTTTTTGTACCTCTGCAGGCATTGGACGACTCAAAAATTTCTGGTCCATAAGCTGTCGACAGGTAACTAGCTTTCACCTACCTAATATTTTTCATTAAGGTTGCCAATAGGCAGGACATGGCCGCAGCAAAATCAAAATTAGATAGCCCAGTTCAAACACCCAACCCCACCAGTTCAACAAAATCCAGGGCGGGCCTACCCATTTCCAGGCCTACTCTCCATGTGTTATACCAAGATCCCACCCGAATCGTTGTTCCCATAAGTTACCATGGGTGGCATGTGTGAGAGATCTTATTGTGAGGTCCACTCTGAAAATTTCCGGTACAAATTGGGATGCACGTGTAGGAAAATGGGTGAATTGATGGGAAGACCAACTGATGGTCCCCAAGTAATGTTTATGATGGATTCATTTGCATGGACAATGAGATGATTATAGTATGTATCACATGATTAAGAGACCGAATCTCTCAAACATGTGCCTGGCATCTATGGTTACAAGTCCAGTCGCCTTAGATGAATTAGGGGCTTGGCAGTGGCAGCACGTGACACTATAGCACGTGTGCATGAGCCACTTCATCCAGGTTAGGTTAGTGTGACTTTATAAATGGATTGAATGGATAATAAATGTTATGATGGCTACTTACGAATGTTTCAAGGGTGAGAATCCTGATTGCTATTTGTGATATGGTCCACTCAAGCTTAATATATGAATCAATTTTGGAATTATACTCTAAAATGGGCAATGCAAATGAAGCTCGTCTTCACACGAAGTATGCACACCAGCAAGGTCGGAGGTGTGTGGTACCCCGGTAACACCTTGGTGGGTGTTATCCTAATTCCTAACCATGTGAGCTCACCTTGATTTATTTGTTGTATAAATGTTTTTCCATCTCATTTTAAACAGTAATCCCAAACATCAAGAAGATCCATTTCTCAAGTGGGCCATACCATTAGAAACGGTAATGAATGACCATTAAAAATGTGTTGAAATCACTCGGTTATTGAATCAGGCTGATATTTATATTTACCTTTAATCCAGTCCTTCATATTATCAACGGGTTATTAGAGGGCAAGTAAGCAAATAAATATTAAGAAAAACTCACACTCAGCTCTTAGGAATTTTTAATGGTGAACCATTTAATCACTACTGTTTCCTATAGTTTGGTCGACCTGATAACTTAATCTACTTAATTTTTGGCCACGTTCTAAAATGGGGCGGAGAAACCGATGGACCGCCTGGATATACAGCACATCATCAAGGTGGACGGTAAGGGTTACACCAGGCTGTTGCCTATCGTCCCTAACGGCCACTATATAAATTGTGTTTCCCGCGTTAGGCTTCCGCCTCTCGCTCGTTCACTCTCTCTGTCATGTACGGTCCTCCGCATCACTCCTGCCCAAGGGCCGGCCAAAACCCTAATCTTCCTTACCTCCAAAACCCTCACAGTCCCTTTCTCCAAAACCCTAACAGTTCCTTCGTCCAAAATCCTAATTTCTCATCTCCTTCCACCTCCTGCTATAATCCCTTCGTCCAAAACCCTAACAGGCCCTTCGTCCAAAACGCCAACAGTCCCGTCGTCCAAAACCCTAATTTCTCATCTCCTTCCTCCTCCTACAATCCCTTTCTCCAAAACACTAACCGGCCCTTCGTCCAAAACCCTAATTTTTCATCTCCTTCCTCCTCCTCCCACAATCCCTACCTCCAAAACCATAATTCCGCCTCCCCCCAATTGCCCTGCTCCCGCCACCCCACATTCCAACCCCGCCACCCTTCCCCGCCTCAGAAACCCGATGAGATCCTTGAAAAGATCGAGCGGGCTGTTGGCAAGGCCCACCGTGATCTTCTCGCGGCCGGAGATAGTGTTTCTGCATGGAAGATCTCTCAGTCCGTTCTGCTGGCGCTCCAAGCGGATTCTTGGAGCTCTCTAGGTTTTCAGTTTCAAGACATCCCCTCTCTGTACCGTCTCATTGTCACCGAGGGCAAGGTAGTTATTTCAGTTTCACATTTCATCATTCTTCTGTTTTTTAACTCTTGGGTGCTGCCACTCAGTAGACAGTCAGGGCTCGTTTGGATGCTTGGAAAGTTTTCAAGTTGTAAACTCTTCACATCTTAAAAGAGTCTTGGGGTGTAAACTGTTTACATGCTATTCTCTTTGGCTTTTTAGTGGTTAGCTGTTTACAGGTAAACAGCGTGTTTGGTTAACTTGTAAAGTGTTAACAATGTATCAAGTAGTTATTGGCTCCACAGAGAGCTTGAGGCGGTCAATCGGGCTGTTTTTTCGGGGCCATAGGATAGCATCAAGGGATGCACATGATGGACAAATTGGATGTACTGCACACATCATGGTGGCCAAACATCATGAGTGTGTATCAACCATCGTGTTCTACTATGTATAATGTCTTCTCAGCTGTAAAGGTTTTACCTGTAATTTGAAACATTGCTTTTTGCCTGGATAGGGTGAGTTTACTTGTGAGTTGTAAACACTATAGGCAAATTTTGTTAAGTGTTTACATGCAATCCCTTTACAACTACTAAGGATTTTATAGGCATCCAAATGACCCATGACTCTTCAATCAATATGATTTATAAATTGAGTCTAGACTACAGTGGCCTCACCTTCTGAATGGTCCAGGTTTCTGAACCCTGCAGCCATTTGTATGGTGGTGAGGGCCATGGTTTAGAGACAACAACCATTAGACTGTCCTTACAATCCAATCCACGGGCTTCCATATGGACCATGAACCGTTTCTTCCTTTGAAACTATCCATGGGAGGGTTGATTGGTTGATGGGTATCATCCAATCATTTGATTTTTGAACTGCTGCTCGTACAGGTGGGGCCCATGCCGCCCACCAGATTGAATAAAGGCTGCAGAGGTGATGGGGGCTTGGCCCATCTCGGCCATGCAAATTTTTTCATTGCTCTTCTTTTGCTCCTACTGATCTTTATGTCTTTCAGGTGAATGCACTTATACATTGCTTTGTTGGCGTACGGAGAATTACGTCATTGTATGATCTGGAAGTTGCGATATGCAAGAATGAGGGCATTGATCAGTTTGAAGAACTTGGGATGGGGCTTTTGTTGCGGCATCCACTTGTCGAGCACTATTTCTTGGTTCCTTCAGATGCCACAGAAATATTCAAGATAACAAGTGAGGAGATAATCTCTTGCCTTGCTGATTTCATGGATACTAGTGTTGATAAGGAGATTCAGGCGGAGCGATTCTTGGATTTCTTAGCAAAGAAACATTCGGTTGTTGTTAGGGAAAGACTTGGAGTGCGAATTCAGAGCCTAGGGTGCGTAATTGTCCTTTCACATGATTGGAAAATGGTAGAATCCATCATGAAATGAGATTCTGGGGCATGAATTCTGATATCAGTAGATGATTCTTGTGTTCCTGATGATTCCAGTTGGAGCTCTTATGGAGCTCCAACTGGGGCTTGATCACATGATAGAAGACCTATCACTGGCTATTTTACCTTGGTTGGTAGTACTTTAGTACATGGAAAAGTAAGAAGCAACTGGATGTTGCCCATTTAGTGCTGCTTTTGAGTATTTTGCCTTGGCTCATGGGGTTTGTGTGCCTTGGTTAATTTTTTTAAATAGAGTTGGACATTTAAAAAAAAAAAAAAAAACCATGAAGCTACATTGTCATAACTTGGCTTCAATTTTATATTTTGGCAATCGGTGTATCATAAACATACAAAGCATGCTGAAGTTGATTGTCATTTAATTCACGAGAAGATGGTCTCAAAGGGGATCCACATGTTGTATTAACAGTCTAAATATCAGTTTGCTGAATTTTTTAACCAAGGGAATTGGTCCTCATCATCTTAATTGGACATGACCAAGCATGCTCATGGTCTTGCTTGAGGGAAAGTGTAGAGAGAAATGTGTAGTCATACGGAGTACCATTCCAGTCTTTAGAACATGTTAGTCGCATTATTTAACAAGATATTAAGCCCTAAATCCTTCTCCTTCTTCTCTCTATTCCCCTCTTTCGTTTCTTTCTTCTCCTTCTTTCTCCTTCATCCAAACCCTAAATTCACATCCATAAATAACATTCAACTCCATTACTCCTATTGACAATCATTCATTGGTGTTGGGTTGGAGCTTGGGAAGGCTTGGAGGATTTTCATAACCCCCATAGAGTTGAATTCCTTCCACTGCTTTTATCATTAAAAATCTGGTTCCAAATCTGATCTTTTGTTCGATTTTTTGCCAGTCAAAAGCAAAACACTTTGTAATTTGACATTGTTTAGAAGTTTATGGAAACTTGTCTATGGTGCAAATCACCTGCAATATACTTAACAACCTGGGGTAATGTAGTTTCTCGAATTTGTGCGGACTGTGTAAAATGAATGGGATGTGCTTTTCCTTTCTCCAATCTTCCCTACTAATAAATCATTGGTCATAGGTTGCATATCACTTGTATTCGGGAAGCACGGAAAGCAGAAAATGCCACACTTCAGAATTATATTCAGGCATCAAAACTGGCAGCTGACAAACAAACCAAGAAAAATGAGCAGGAATTGTTGCCGCGCCGTGGTATCCTGTCACAAAAACATGTGCTGGACAGACGTTTCAGTGCTATATCTGCACGTGTCAGATCGTTCTCTTCTGGGTGTGAGAATTTAAGTGGTAAGCATATTAGATTTGTTTCATCAAGTTCAGAAGATGAAAGTGATGATGATGTTGATAGTGAGGATGGGAACAGCAATGGCAATGATTCGAATGGGCAGCACTGGAATTCATCTCAAAATAGAAAGAGCAGTGGTCAACGTGTGAATAGCTGCCCTTACCCATCAGCAGCTGAAGAGATGGTACGGCTTGGACTGACAGCTGAAATGGACGACCATGCATCCCCTGCTAGAGGCGACTTAAAATGCAACGAGGGTAAAAACCCATCTGGTAAGAAAAGGAAATGTGAAAAGCAAAGTGGCAAACTCAGATCCTTACATAAATATCAAAAGATGGACATGGTTGGGATGGATCATCTTCGTAGCAAAGATGAGTTTCTTCCAGGCAGCTGCAAAATTAAGAAAAAACATGAAGACTCAAAAGAGGAGCATGGTCTACAATCTCTTCATCTTTTGGCAAGAGAGCATGAGGTCCATGGGAAACCAGGAAAGAAATTACATGGGCCTAACATCAGCGCATCAATAGAAGATGATAGTCAGTCACAAGGTGCTGCACATGATGATCAAGAAAAGTTAGGTGACCTAATACTAACAAGTGATACAATGGAGAAGTTCATCACAACCTGGAAGGAGACTTGTCGAGAATACCCCGTTGTTGAGGTATATTGGAATTTCTTTAGATATTTGTATTTTACAGGTGTCATTTTGTGTTATACATGTATTTCATCTTGAGCATCATGCATTCACATGCCTTTATTGATCGATATTGAATGTGATTACTGAGCCATCTTTGGCCTTTGTTTTTGATATACGTTACAGGTTTTCTGTCGGATGGTGAACTTCTACCAGGCAACAACTCGACAAAGAAAGAAAATGAAAGAGATCTTTTCATCATATCCTGGTATTGGATTACTAAACGTTGCTGTAAGTTGATGCTGATTTAATTCCCTTATAATCCTAATGAAATTTATTAAATGGAGTGGGACTAGCATGTCCACTATATAACATAAAGGGTGCTACTAAAATTGTAACAAGAAGAATCTGAAATTACAAACATGAGGTGAAATGCCAAGTGTTCATAGGAGCATGGCTAGCACCAAGAGTTGTTAACTTTATCTGCCTATGTATTGCCTTCTCAATGTGTATAAGAATTGTATATAGCAGTTTACGACTTACGAGTGATCATGCATTCAGTATGTGTTTATTTTATTGCAGGTGACTTCCATGAAACATGGGATGTGGGACAGCCTATACGATACCTTCCAAGCCATTGGTGAACATGGATTTGTTAGTCCAGGATCTACTCAGTGTACTGAAATGATAGATATTGGGCCTTCAAGTAAAAGAGACACAGTGCCCAAAAACGAGGAGAACATTACTAAACCTGGATACAGTGAGTTGTGTTTTCTATATGGATCAAGTCTTTGCTACATTATCATTTTATATGAAGCCACTATTTGAAAAGAAATACAATGTTCATAGTCTAAATGATCAATCTGGACTTTAATTGTGACAAAATCTCCCTTTAGATGATCAGTCTATATATCCTTCAGAAAGAGACATACTTGTGATGTTTTTTAATTAGATTTTATCTCACATGTCTTTCATGCAAGACTTTTATATTTTATTTTTAATTTGTTGATCTACATCTGATTTTAATTTGTTACTTTCCTAATGCATTCTGCAGTTGTCACTGTTGATGATATTATGGAGAAAATTGCACTACATTTTGAGCTTGACCATCTCATGCCTAGACCCGGAAAACTTCCTCTGGAGAAGCAGTTTGTATCTTTCAGAAAGTTCCATGATTGTGAGATGTCGTTGATGAAGCAATTTTCTGTTAAGAAATTTGGTGACTTAGGTCATGGGGATTTTCTTGAGTTCATGGACAAACATGTCTGTTTGTTCCCATATGAACTGCGTAATGGTTTGACTGGAGCCCTAGAGGTATCTATGCTTGAGCACCAGCTGCTATTACTATTGTCTCAAGCTGCAGGTGACTTGCAGGAGAATGTTGTTGTAACCAAGCAACATATTTCTGCTCTTCTCAGGAAACAATTCCCTCTAATCAGCCTTCAAATAAAGGGAAGTGAGTGTGAAGATTATTCAGATTTTATCAAGAATCAGAAAAGCCATGACACTTTGAGTTGTGTTTTGTTTTCTATAACATTGTTGGGGACATGCTCTATAGGAGACTCTTTGGTGCACAAGGAGAAACATTCATTGGAAATTGCTGGGTTGATGACCGCTAGTTCTGGTTCCCTTGGAATTGTTTCTGGAAAAGACGCACTCGAATGCTTACTCAGGGCGCCGATGTTGTCAGATCTACATTCGTGGTCTCATTGGGATCTTATATTTGCTCCGTCTCTTGGTCCACTCTTGGAATGGCTATTGAATGAAGTCCATACCAAAGAGTTGTCGTGTGTAGTGACAAGAGATGGGAAAATAATCCGAATCGATCACTCAGCGACTGTAGATGAGTTCTTGGAAGCTTCACTTCAAGGATCTGCCTTTCAAACAGCAGTGAAATTGTTATCTTTGTTGTCTCTATATGGAGGCACACACCATATTCCACTGTCTCTACTAAAATGCTATGCTCACCAAGCAATTGAGGTTATCATAAAAAATTATATGAGTTGCATTGGATTAAAAAGTAATGGGGAATCTTTTATGCATGGAGGACAGATAATGCTGGATATGGATTCCAACAGCAACCCTCTTCCGGTTAATCCTCTGGGTGTCGTTGCAGATATTAGAGAAAACGATGATCTTATTGAAAATCTATGTCAAATGAATAAAGCTGTTGCTGTGGCATCAAAGTTTATCCTTGATTGTCTTGGTTATCTACCTTCAGAATTCCGCAGTTTTGCTGCAGATGTATTGCTTGCAGGATTGCGGGACTTCACCAAAGATGCTCCTGCAGTTGTTTTATGTGAATGCAACCAAACTGATCAGCGAATCATGCTTCATGACATCGGGTTCTCCCTTGGTATATTGGAATGGATTGAAGATTACCATGCATTTAGTTCTGCTACTGATACCAAATTATTTGCATCTGCTGAGGCCCTGTGCAAGACCTCTGAAACTGTGAGTCCAGCATTAAGCATTGATTTGGAGCATGCACAAATTTCATCTGAGAAATTCTTAACTACAGATGTTAGAAAGGACACTGTTGAAGAAGAAGCCAATCTGTTAGATAGACATCATGAAACATTTACTGAAATCCATGAAAGCAAGACCCCTAATCAAGTGTTAACTGAGAAGTCTTGTTCGGGTGATGGTTATAGTCTACTTCTGTCCAAAGATGACCAAGAGAAGGATGCTGCCCTTATTATTGAATCCATTAGACGTGAGGAATTTGGTCTGGACCCTAATCTGAAAGTTGCTGAGAATAACTTGTTAAAAAAGCAACATGCTCGCCTTGGGAGAGCACTTCATTGTCTTTCACAGGAGTTGTACTCCCAGGATTCGCATTTTCTTCTTGAGCTGGTAAGTGGCTATCACATGTTTTTTCTTTTCTAGAGTTCATGATAGTTTTATATTCTTAAAGGTATGACAGGCAAACATATCGGTGATTTTTTTTTTCTTGCATGTATTTCACGTGTATCAAACCTTTAGTAGATAAACAACCCTTTCATTCCAAAGAAACGTTGCTGCTTTTTAAGCTAATGTCCAGAAAGTCGTGGGCTTTGATCCCTCCTTGCCTTAACCACAACTGATTTGTTTTTTTTAAAAGGTAACAAAAGTATATTATGAACAAGCACCAATAGGTAAAAACTATACAGAGGGAGGGCAATAACCTCCCAAACTATTTACATGAAAAAGAATAATCAATTCCTCCTTCCCTAAAACCCGAAGCCCATTCAATATCTAGGCTTCTAATTTTCTACACAACCCATAATAAAGAGTGGCTCAAATTCCTAAAACACCTCCCGTTTCTTTCTTCCCAAATAGCCTAAAGCCCCGTCAATAGACCTGGATGCCATGGGACTTGCAATTCCTTTTTGAGATTCACCCCATGCCATGACAAAAAAGAATAGATCAAGAGAAGCCCGACATACCCAAGAAACCTGGAACGAGGATAGGATGCTATTCCACAAAAAAGGATGCTGTCGGTTAGTAGAAAAAAAGGTGATTAATTGATTCCGCATTCGCCATACCACATCAAACAAACATTTGGGATAGTCATACCCCTCTTCTGGAGGATATCAATTGCCAAAACTTTGCCCTGACCAACCAACCACACAAATGCCGCTATTATCAGAGCTTCATAGCGCCAAATAAACTCGGTAGCAACCACTCCACTAGAGGGACTTATCCAACTGCCAGCACATCTTATCCTTTTCACCAAAGGATGGATATCAAAATTTGATATGATCCAACAGGGACTTAATGCCCCCATCTCTTCCTCTTACAGGAAAACCCTGCAAGGAGGAGTCCACGTTGTACAACCCTTGAATCGAGACAAGCAACGACCCACCAACACCTCCCGGTCCATAGATAAGCTTGCAAGCTGTGGGAATAGCAACTCCAACTTCTCCTCCCCAATCCAAACAGCATTTTAGAAGCGAGTGTTCTCACTGTTCCCAAGCACAAAGTGCACTCCATTACCAAAGCTCACTTTCACCGAAGCAATACCTTTCCACAAGTGCAACGCCCCATGATCGGACCCATACTGGCACTTATATCCTTCAAAAACACCTCTTCTTCCGTAGCAAACCTCCATAGCCACTTTCCCAAAATAGCTTGATTCCTTATGCCCAAATTTTTAATGCCCACCCTACTGTCCCTATAGGGCTTACAAACTTCATCCCACCTAAGTAAATGTAATTTTCTTTTGTCTCCCTCTGCTCCTTGCCACAAAAACAAATCTCTCCTTAATCTATCAGTCTTCTCCATTACTGATTGTGGGCATCGGTATAATGACATAAAGTACATTGGGAGGTTAAAAAGCACTGCTTTAATCATTGTTATTTACGTAACGGTGGTCGTAACGGTCACCACCTTTACCTTTACGATACGGGGTGTAACAACTGTTACGGGGCCGTAACGGGGCTGTTACGGCCTCTTTTTTTTTTTTTGGAAAAAAAAAATCTAAAAAACCTGTTTCATCCACGCTTTGCCAATGTGATTCTACATTCAAGAAAGGAAACAAGAACGTAAATTATTAAAGGATCCTCATATATTTTTTAAAGAAAAATTCTTGAAAGATAAAAAAACAAAGGAAAGATAAGAATCCTTTAACACTATTGTGACATGGTATTACTTGGTACAAATTGATGCAAAAAGATGATTGCTATGTTTTTAAAAATTTCTGATTTATTTATATTGTTCACATTTTTAAGAAAGTCATTAAAAAAATCTTACGATTTACAATGCAATTTGAGTCTATTTGATTCAACCCCTATTATGATTTGTGATACGACAATGATTTTGACAACATTGTTTTTAATGAATGATCTGATTCTTCCATATTTAAGGTATTATCAGATGGTTAGGAATTATGATCTTGTCTGAGTGGCATTGTTATGGTGTGGTAGCCAATGATGAGTGAATTAGACACTACAGATGGTCCAGATAGATATGATTGGACGGTCCACTTGTCTAAATGCTGCTAGTTGCATCAAAGCCTATAATGCAAAATGCTGCGTTCAATCATTTCCACTGCATACACACATACATACATGTATTAGCATTTTTTTTTTTTTTTTTCTGGATAAAGGAATGTGTCTGCCCTTTAAAAAAAAAGGTGTCTAGTCAAAAATTAGAATGTGCTGTTAATCATTAAATTTGCTCCTAATGGGAGGGCGTTCTTAACATGATTAAGATCAGTAGTTAAAAGAATTGCTGTTGATTATCTACTTGAAAGGAGCCAACATCACTAGACTGCTTGATCCAATTCAAAGCTTGCTACAAGCTATGATGCATGAAAGCTTTGACCTCTCCATATATTGTTTATGCTTCATTTTGACTGCACCCTGGTATTGAATTCCATTCCTGGAGTTAATCATCTCTTACCTTAAGAACTGTCAGTTACATGCTTTTTCTTTTCTGGCTTGAACTTGGGTGTGATGGGGACATCTCGCGTGCATGCCCCCTCTCCCTCACATGTACACAAGGAGGAAGGCCCCACCATCGATCTGGATCGATGACGACGTCCAGAGAGGACCCTCTAGTTAGAGGACTGCGTTTTGGTTCCTTGGAGTGAACCCTATCGTCATGTGAATCCTACCATGGGTTCTCATGATCGTGACCCACTATTCCAAACGATCTACTACTTTGAGTTTTGGTTATTATTGTTATTAGGAACATCATGGACGGTTTAGATTATTTTGATTAGTTGTTAATTGTGGTTACTTCGTCTCTAAGTAATAGGTTGCACATGGTGCGAGTTTTGAAGTATAGGATTTTATTATAAATAGGCACCCCTTGTAATCTTTTTTCTCATTGAAGATTGAATAAAATTTCTGCGTTTTCCTGCTCCTCTCTAAGTTGTGAAGCCTAATTGGGTGCGAAACCCTCAATTCTTCGAAGGGCTAACTACCGTGGTGTGAAGCCACATCCATCCCAAGTCGCTTCCATCTCCTACCATCCATGTTTCTCATCTCCTATAGCCATCCCCTCATCAAATTCACCTACGTTTGCAGCTAATCTTTTCTCTACAACAGATTTCTAGAATCTGGCCCTGCAGGAGGGCTGAAACTTCGGCAGAGCATCGTGCACAAACCAGACATCCGATCGGTGTGAAACTTAGCGTGGGGGTGGACCTCCCATGGCCGACCAGCACCTAGCTGACTGATTTCAGATTCGTGGGCCCCACACACATGCGGGCAGGATCCCACACACGTGTCAGGCCTGGGCCACTGTCCACACATGTGGATCATCTTGGGTTTGTTTCTCTCTTCTATTTCACTCATCTCTCGCCTTATTTCCCCAACCCTAACCGTGGATAATCCTAAATCCCAAGTCTTATTCCACTTTTGCAAGCTCTAGGTTTTCCCGATTTGAAACATGTGAATCTCTTGGATTGGGAAGTAATCCTTTGCACGCGTGGATGAATTTACTCTCCTTTGAGCATTGCTTAGTCTATAAATTTTAATTGATCCAGCCCTAACATGTGTAGGCTTGGACCCGCATAGATTCTCCTTGTTGAATGCTTGACTTTTATGTGGGATGTGGAATTTTTTTGTGATTATTTTAAAATTAGTGTGATCTAAAGCTTGAAATCTTGTATATCATATTTAATTTTCATGTCCTGCATCAGGGTGTTTGGCTTTTATGGTTGTCTTAATTTTATTATTATTATTTTTAAAATTGACTAATTAAGTTCATCACGCCTTCTTGAAAAATAGAGCTTCTGCCTTTGAATTTATGGAATTGGCCTCATTGTTCATGTTATAAGTTGGGTATAATTTATAATGATCACCAACTTGATGGTCTAGAGTTCTGATGCACACTATTCATTGCTATGTTGCTTCAGGTTCAGAATGCAGATGATAACGTCTACCCAGAAAATGTGGAGCCAACCCTGGTTTTCATTCTTCAAGCTACGGGTATTATTGTTATAAATAATGAGAAAGGATTTTCTGCTCAAAATATTCGAGCACTTTGTGATGTTGGAAATTCAACGAAGAAAGGATCAGGTGCTGGGTACATAGGGCACAAAGGCATTGGCTTTAAATCAGTATTTCGGGTAAGGCTTAATGAAAATTTTAGTAGAAATATTACTTCTCTTTACTAAGACTATAAATTTGTTGGGTCCTTCAATTGGTCATTAGTTTGCTTGTTTCTCATTAATCACTTGAAGTGGCTACGTGACCTAAGATCCCATGTATGATATTTCTCTTTTGCAGTAACTTAAAAAGTTGGTAAGAACTTTGGCAAACTTGATGTGCTGTCCCATGGAGTTCTTCAGTATTGCCCATGATTTCTTGCACTAATGTGTACTGTGGAAATGAATACCCTGATTTGGCATTATATATTTGATCTGTAATTTTGGTGCCTGTTATGACTTTGATGGCTCTTCTTTGCAACTTCCTTCTTCTATCACAACATTTCTTTCTACTTGCTAGAAAGAATTGCAACTAGTTTTTGCTATGGCATCTTTTTAGTGCAACTTGTGTATATTGTTTTACCATCTAATCTTTCACCCATCAACTCCGGGACATTAATTTATTTGAGACCCTTTTCTTTCATGCTATAAATGTAGGAGATTGCACGAGTGTTTAGGAAATTTTCATGATAAATTTGTAAAATGAAATAAGATTGCTGAACCATTGTGCAAAACTTGCATTGTTCAATGCATCTGATTTAGGTTGTGAAGTTTTCACTTGTTGCTTTGAGGGCTTGAATCTTGAAAGTCATATCTTTCTTTACTGTAGAAACTGGTCTTGATCATTTTATATCATTTGAAAAGTGAGGCAAGAGCTTTTTCCGTCCTTGTCTAATGTGATAAATTTCATGGTTAATGATATTCTAATTATATTGATATTCAACTTTCATGAAATTGAATTGATTTTTCTCCAGGTAACGGATGCTCCAGAGATTCATTCCAATGGGTTTCATGTGAAGTTTGATGCAAGTGAGGGTCAGATTGGTTTTGTTTTGCCTACTGTGGTTTCTCCGTGTGATATTAACTTGTTTACAAGGCAGATATCTAGTGAAGCAGATCAAACTGATACTACCAGTTGGAACACTTGCATTGTTCTTCCCTTCAGGTCAAAGCTTAAAGAAGGGACTGGTATGAGCTCAATCATGTCAATGTTTTCAGATCTTCATCCATCCTTGTTATTATTTCTTCATCGTCTTCAGTGTATAAAGTTCAGGAACATTTTCAATAATTCACTGATTGTCATGAGAAGAGAGACTGCGGGAGATGGCATTGTCAAGGTTTCTCATGGCAAAGAAAAAATGAGTTGGTTGGTAGCTAGTCAAAGGTTGCAAGCTATTCCTATTCGTCCTGATGTACAAACTACAGAGATTGCCATAGCCTTCACATTACAAGAGTCTAACAACGGAGAGTACAGGCCTCATCTAGAACAGCAGCCTGTTTTTGCATTTCTTCCTTTGAGAACGTATGGTTTGAAGTTTATTCTTCAAGGTGATTTTGTTCTTCCTTCCTCTAGAGAAGAAGTTGATGGAGATAGCGCCTGGAACCAGTGGTTGTTGTCAGAGTTCCCAGCTTTATTCATTAGTGCAGAAAAATCCTTCTGTGCTCTTTCCTGCTTCCAGGAGAGTCCAGGAAAAGCTGTGACGGCCTACATGAGATTTGTTCCACTGGTGGGGGAAGTTCATGGATTTTTTTCTCATCTTCCCCACACAATTATTTCTAAATTACGCATGTCAAATTGTTTGCTTCTGGAGGGACAAAATAAGGATTGGGTTCCTCCATGCAGGGTTCTAAGAGGTTGGGATGAGCAGGCTCGTGTTCTTTTACCGGAAAGTTTACTTCATCAGCATCTTGGGCTTGGTTACTTAAATAGGGATATTGTCTTGTCTGACCCATTAGCCAAGGCTTTGGGCATTCAAGACTACGGACCGAAAATCTTAACTGATATTATGTCATCCATATGTTGTATCAATGATGGCATTAAGAAATTGGGCTTGGATTGGTTATCCTCCTGGCTCAGTGCACTTTATGCTACCTTGTCAGTCCATTCTTCAGGGCATCATACTCTAAATCCTGGGATAGAACGTGATCTCATCAATTGTCTTAGAAAGATTCCCTTTATTCCACTTTCTGATGGTTCATATGGTTCTCTGGCTGAAGGTCCAATTTGGTTACCCTGTGATGCTGTCAGTGTTGGTTCTGAAGGTGAACACAGTCCGAAAGACTATCCAAATCTCTATGCCAAACTTCGGACTGTCAATCCTGTTCTTCTCTCTGTCAATAATGCAAATACCTACAGCATGGAAGACACGAGAGTGGACACCCTTATACGGATGCTTCATAGAATTGGTGTCCAACGGTTGTCTGCACATGAAGTTATCAAAAATCACATTTTGCCAGCCATGTCTGATGATACACTTACAGATAATGACAGGCACTTGATGGCTGAATACCTATCCTTTGTAATGCTGCACCTTCAGTCTACATGCCCAAGTTGTCACATTGAGAGGGTGGAAATAGTCTTAGAAATACAAAGGAAAGCTGTCGTTTTGACCAACAATGGTTATAAACGCCCCTTTAAGGACTCAATACACTTCAGCAAGGAGTTTGGGAATCCCATTGATGTAAGAAGGTTAATTTGCGGTAAGGATGATGAATGGCATGAGGTTGATTCCATCTATTTGAAGCATCCTAGTGTCCAATCATTATCATTTGGACTGATGAAGTGGAGGGAGTTTTTCCAGGAATTAGGTGTTACGGATTTTGTGCAAATAATTCATGTTGAGAAGAAAGGAACAGATGTTTCCCATGCTGTTTTTTGTAATATGATGTGGGATGGGGATCTTAATTCAGGAGATCTAACTATAGAAGATTGGGAATCTCCTGAGTTGGTCAGGTTAATGTCTACTTTGTCTACAAAAGAATACCGGGAAAATTGTAAATATCTTTTAGAAGTCCTTGATAAAATGTGGGATGACCATTTTAGCAAAATAGTGACAAGCTATTGTGCTTTTAAATCCACTGAGGATAGGAAAACCTTTGAATCTTCATTCATGAATAGCATTCGTAACCTCAGGTGGATAGCATCAAGTATGGATGAGGAACTTCACCATCCTAAAGATCTGTTTTATGATTGTGAGGCGGTGCGGTCTATCCTTGGTGCTTTTGCTCCATATGCTGTTCCACAGGTTCGTCTTCCCCTTAGTTTTGCCTCTTATGTAACTTCTTTATTTCGAGCTGTGTTTATTTCCTATTGAAGCTAATGGTCACCCTTAAAGAATGTTTAGCACCAGGGTTTCCTTTGCTGGTGATTGATCTTCTATTATTCTTTTTTACTTTATTTCTTTCTTACTCAAACATGAAGTATTAAACTGTGGATCTGTTACCAGTGAGATGGCCTTTTCTCTTTCCACTAGCATCACTGACCGTTGACAGATGAAAACTTTCCTATCATTGCAGGTGAGGAGCAATTTTTTTTTGAAAGATATTGGATTTAAGACGCAAGTCACGATTGATGATGCATTGGCAATTCTTCAGTACTGGAAAACATGTACTGCTCCCGTCAGGGCCAGGTATGATTTTTTTACTTTATTTGTACGTATATACTTTATTTTATTTTATTTTATTTTAATTTGTACGTATATACTTTTTTTTATTATATAGGTAAGTTGGGCTCAAACCTGAGACCTCAAATGTTGAAATGCAAGCTGTCTCCATTGAGCCATGGGCTTGAACCCAGTATATGTTATGTTGAATCAGAAATGTAGTAAATAAATGCCATCGTTGATCTTACTGTTTATTAACTCAATTGATTTCGATATAAATTTAGGGTAACTTGCCAAATTTTATTGCATCACACATGATGCATTAAAATAAACCAGTGGATGCTCTTCATGTTCTAGCATTTCTTATCTGTTAAATTTCATTGTTTGGTTTTGGATGTTTCTCGTTCTTCTGGGTTTCTTACATGCAGAAGCCTCCTTGCTAGTAGTGTAGAGAACGTGTGCACGCTTGCGCATCTGTGCATGCATGAAGTTGGAGACAACATGATGTTGGAGATGGCGTAATGTGCAGGCATGATGATGATGATGATGATGATGTGATGAGATCTCCTGCAATCCCACTGATACCATGCTAAAATCCATGGTGGAGATGAAAGAAGAAACAAGATGGAGAAGAAAAGAGTTGTGAGAGTCACACCGCCCTACTTTTAACCCTAAACAAATATATGGTGTCCTGAGGGTGTACAATAATATGATGCACATGTGCACATATTCTCTGCATCGACCATTTTTTTTTTTGGTTAGCTTGTTAATACAACCCCCATTGTTAGTACATGCCACACTATTAGCCACCCCCACCAGGGAATCATTACCAACACCTCAGTGTTGAAACAAGGTTATCTTCATTCAGTCTACCACTTGAGCTATGGATCAGGGTGTTTTGCATCTACCATTTATGTTGACTTCATGTTCGTGGGGTTTGTTCCCGATACGATACCCTTCCGTTGAGAGACATTCACAAATTTTGAGGTAGTTCCTGTGGTTATTTTCTTCTTCTTCTTCTTTTGTTTTGGATCTTCCCTACTTCTATTCCATTTGCCAACAAATAATTTTGTCGGAAAGCTCTTACCTGTTGTCCATCATTGTCAGTATATTATAGAAGCTTTCCCTGAAAAAGCAAAACTCTGGAGTTAAAACAGTTTTTTTCTCTTCAATCATATGTGCTCTGATGAGTCATGCACCCTGTATGCCTTATCCTTGGGACATTGTTATTATCAAGTCTTGCAATGATAACATGTGCTAGAGGCAAGAAGTATTTACTATGCACCATAGTTTATGATTTAGTTATTATAATTCTTCCATTTAAAGGAACTTCTTCTTCTTTTAATTCTGCAATTTAAAGGATCTTCTTCTTCTTTTCCTGTGTTCCAGCATTGCCCAGATGTCCAAATTTTACACCTTCATTTGGGATGGAATGGCTACTTCAAAAGGGAAAGTTGCAGAGGTGTTTAGATCAGGGCCCTCTATTTTTGTGCCATTTATCAATAGGTCAAGGCATGATGATGTTGTATCTGGTATATTTCTGTCTCCTGGTGAAATGTATTGGCATGATCCGACTGGTTGTGTGGACCGAACAAAGGAGCTGGTCAGACAATGTTCCACAACAAATGAGAGCTGTCATCCCTCAAGCAAGACTCTAGCTGATGTTTATCCAAACCTTTATGAGTTTTTTGTTAATGAATGTGGCATACGTAAGATACCTTCTTTGGACCGCTATCTTCAGATCCTACTGCAGCTATCAAGTATTGCATTGCCTTCACAGGCAGCTAATGCTGTGAGTATTCATACACCATATAAGAAGGCAATTCAAGTTGTAGTGGCCGTAGCACCTTTACATATTTCTTTACATGCTAGAATATAACGAGACATTGATTTCCAACTTTTCTCAACACCTTTTCAGGTTTTTCGGGTTCTTCTCAAGTGGGCCGATGATTTGAAATCTGGTTTCGTGGATTCTCATGAAATTGCTTCCTTGAAAGAGTGTCTTGTTAAATTGGAAAGTACAGTGCTTCCAACTGAGCAGGATAGATGGGTTTCCCTCCACCCTAGCTTTGGCCTTGTGTGTTGGTGTGATGATGAGGAATTAAGGAAGCAATTTAAGCATTCTAAGAATATTGACTTTTTATGCTTTGGTGAACTTAGAAGTGAGGAAAACAAAATGCTTTCAGGAAAACTTGCTGTTCTGATGCAAGCTCTTGGGGTTCCTGCACTTTCAGAGGTATACTTTATTTTGGAAAAGGCTACTTTGGGTCATACCGGGAAATGTTGGCAAAGGTACTATGTCGCTTTCTTGAATTTTCATCATCTTCACTTGTATCTTTGCTTGCCTGCAGGTTGTATCACGTGAAGCAATATTTTATGGAATGGAAGATTGCAGAGTGAAAGCTTCATTGGTGGATTGGGTTCTTCCTTATGCACAGCGCTATCTCTATAAATTGCATCCTGATATATATTTACATCTAAAGCAGCTCGAATTTGAAAACCTCAGTCAGCTACAAGTTGTAGTGGTTGAAAAATTATTTTACAAGCATGCTATAAAAGGGTGTGATACTGCCTCCGGAAAACGTTTTGAGTGCAGCTGTCTTCTGCAGGTATGCATTCGCACTCTCTGTTTCGTCAGTATTATTGTATTGGACCAACCAGCAATTGGGTAAGTTGTTGGTGGGTTCTCGTAACTTTTCAATCATTAATAATTTTATTGCAAGTCTACCGACTGATCTATGGGTTTGTGATCTATCATTAGATAGTTCTGGTCTGTATCTTATGTTGTTAGATTGATATAGCTATTTATCATTCCAAGGTCAGTAGGCACCAGGTGGTATGGCCGAACCTCCAGGTCCTTTCTGTTTCACTAAGTTCAAGCCTGTAATGGACGCCGATTTTAAAACATCAACAGTAGATATAATCAAACTGAATTTTCTCTGGTTGTCGGTGATGGCTTTTTGGATAAGATATCTGATTATTTTTTGCAAAGTAATAACTGCAAGGATCAATAAATCTCTTGCATTTGAAGTTTATTGCTTGGCCTTTTTCTAGCAAGTACCATGCCTGTGAGTGATCTTTCAAACAGATAATCTCGTGATGGAATAAGACATAATATGCAAGTGGTAGACTGAGTGAAAGATACCTCATTTCAACACTGAGGTCTTGGTATCGATCCCTAGTGGGGGTGGCTAACAGAGAAGTGTGAACTGACAGTGGGGTGTATTAACAAGCTTACAAAAAATAAAAAAATTAAAAAAAGAAAGACATAATATGCAAGCCTTTTAAAAAGAGCATTAAAGATAAATAAGTTACAAGTGATCACACCAAACCTTACATATGCTTGATGTTTCCACACAACCTTCTCAACTTGATCCCACTGTTCTCTTTTTCACTTAGTCATTATAGAAGTAACACTATTTGATATCTCATTCCTGTTAACTCCCACCTTATTTAAAAGCTATTTCACAATCATGGCAAGTGAGATGCAGTCTCCATCAGTGAATGATGATGGCTTCTTTTTCACCAATTTAACTTGGCATTCCATTATATTCAAACCAAAGTTGTAGATGTCATGTTAGATGACAGGCATCTTTGTTGTCCCTTGTGGAAAGGGGGAAAAAGCAATCGACTTATGCAGGAAGGCATTTTTCATATGCCTATGGCAATTTCTATAATTAAACATTTTCTTTTATAGATATGGATTTAGAATTGCATGCTGTGTCATTTTTAATTGGATGCGTTGCAGGGAAACACCTTATACCTGACTCGGGCAGCAGATTCTCACTCGATATTCCTGGAGCTTTCTCGCCTTTTCTTTAAGGGATCTCCCGAGCTACACCTTGCAAATTTCCTTCACATGATCACAACCATGGCAGAATCTGGCTCCACTGAGGAGCAGATGGAATTCTTCATTGTCACTAATCAGAAGGTCCCTAAGCTTCCCATTGAAGAACCCTTATGGTCACTTTCATGTCTCCTGCCTCCACGTGAGGATGAGACTTCCCACCCAATATGTGCTTCACCATTGACCTCTGAGCCAAATCCTTCAAAAATTAAACTGAAGCCGGGCATCAATTCTAACTGGCCGCCTACAGATTGGAAGACGGCGCCTGATTTTCGTTTCGCCCGAGCAAATCATTTTAGAACAAAACCAGGGACCATACTAAGTGACAATCCGCACGTAGGGTCACGTGAGCCCAAAGGTATCACCCGCTCAGAAGATTGGCCAGTTCCCGTTGAGATCAATGGTGATTGGATTGTACCAGATGAGTTGGCAACCACAATGGCATTGGTTTTGCAAGATCCAAGAAGTACAAGAAATGAACCTTTATTAGCAGGGCATTTGGGTTCTTCTGACAAACAGATAACTTCTACCATGGAACAGTCAAGTGGGCCACCTGATTCAGGTACTCTCCCTGATGGGGACATGGGCTCATCGACTTTCACTGCAAGAGACCAGCTTTGTTGGAGCAAGCCAAATGAGAACCAGGCATTTATTACAGGCAGACTAGGAGAGCTAGTCGCTTACAAGTACTTTGTTGAGAAGCTCGGCCTGACATCGGTGAGGTGGGTCAATGAAGAAACAGAAACGGGTTTACCCTATGACATGGTTATTGGGGAGGAAGAAGAGAGCAAGGAGTACATTGAAGTTAAGGCCACTAGATCATTGAACAAAGACTGGTTCATGATATCAACCAGGGAGTGGCAAATGGCCTCCGAGAGAGGTGACTCATTCAGTATTGCCCATGTCGTTTTGGCAGACCCAAAGAATGCAAAGATCACCGTCTTCAAGAACCCGGTAAGACTTTGCCAGCAAGCTGTGTTGAATCTGGTCGTCTTGATGCCAAGGCAGCAGAAAGAGTTGCCTGTCGCTACTTAGCTGGCGCACATGCTATATATAGGGGTTTTGGTGGTCTCCTAGTCCATCCCGAACTTGTGGCCTCTCTTTCTGGCCACACAATATTCATTGTTCCTATTGCTCTTCTGGGCAATGATGGGATAGTTTGAGGCTTCTGGTATGATAAATGGCAATAAAATGTAATGTACCATAGTCACATTATTTATTTTAACTTGGGGAAATAATGGTATATGATTCTTCTCATTTTGGAGAGATGACTGCTCCTGATTGGTGCATTTGACTGTAATTTTTTTACCATTCTTCTGGTGGGTTCACCATGGATTAGCCAGCAGGGAGCACTGGAGTCCGTGAACGAATTTTCGTCCTTTCTCAACATCCCTTTCCCATCACATGGGCGTAGCTTCTCATATTGAGAGGAACTGTTCTCCTGTAATATGACAAATGTAAATTCATAAAAAAAATAACAATAATTGTGAAGTCAGATCATTGGATGTTTTTGGACGAACTTTCCACTTGAATTGCATTTGTTTAATCCTAGCCCCTGTTTGGATTTGTGGGTAGGCGGGGAAAGGAAATCGTATTTCTCGAGAAACCTTAGTTCCAGATTTATCAACATCAGATTCTCAAGAAAATTGAGGTTTATTTTCAAGTCATGTTTGGCAAAATAAAATTTTGTTGAGAAAATTTTTTTTGGGTTGCAATTTCAAGTTTCATAAACAATGTGAGCCTCACTCAAGGGCGCGTAATGAACAGCTTAGATGGAACATCTGTATTTATATACAAATCTAAGTTCATCCCGTGCTAGTAGATTCATGTTGACAGGCTCACTTAAGTTGTGCATCCAGGTGATTTTTTGTCCCAGTGCCTAACATTGAGGGACCATCCTGATGTATGGAGTGGATTTCACATAGAGAACATGGTAGGGATGATACTGATGTATGAAATGGATTTGACATAGAGAACATGATGGGGCTAATGAGACTCATTTAGCGAATAGCAGCCACAGCCTAACCCCAAGATTACTGTGGGGCCACCTTAATGTGTGTATTCTATATCGGCACTGCCTATCCGATTTACTATATCATTTTAGGTAATGAGCAAAAACGAAAAAAAAAAAAAACAGATCCAAATCTCAAGTGGACCATACCATAGAAAACGGGGGTAAATGACCATTAACACTTCATGTGGGCCGTAAGAAGTTTTGGATCAAGCTGATATTCGTTTTTCCCTTCATGGAAGTTTATTCGATTTCTATTTCAGGGCAATACGGTAGTGGCTTTTCCAGTTCCACGTTGGTGCTGGAAAAGATCTATGAGCCCAGCTATAATATATATCCACGTTGTTGCTGGAAAAGAACTATGAGCCCAGCTATAATGTATATGTTTTATCCATGCTGTACATTCATTTTGCCTCCTCATTTGAGGGCATTAGCGTAAAAATGAAGTTGCCATTTGAGGGAAACAAAGGTGGTTAAACGCCCACCATTAAAAACTTTGTAGGGCCCACCATAATGTTTGGTTGCCATCCAACTTATTGATTGGGTCACAGAGACCTATACGGAGGGAGAACAAAAATATCAGCTTGATCCAAACTTTCGTGACCTAAAGAAGTTTTTAATGTTGGGCATTCAGTCACCACTTTTGCTACGGTGTGGTCCACCTTAGATTTGGATCTGCCTCATTTTTGAGCTCATGCCCTACAATGAGCTGAAAAAATGGATGAACGGCATTGATAGAACACACGCATCATGATGGGCCCACAGAGCTTTTCCAGCACCGACCTGCACTACGTGCGCACGGAGTCACGAATCCAATTTCGACGAAACACGGAGCAGATTAGCTGCAGCAACGGCGGCACCCGAGAAGGTGCGGTGCGCCTTTACCGTGGGGCCACCTTGATGTTATTCTATATCCATGCCGTGCATCTGTTTTTTCTGATCATTTTAGGCACGATCCCCGACATGAAACAGATCTAAATCTCAGGAGGGCCATCCCATAGAAAACAGTGGTGACTGATCGTTAAATTCTTCTTTTGGGTCATAAAGGTTTTGAATCATGGTGATTTTTTTTTTCTTCATCCAAGATTTTGTGACCTTATCTACAGTTTAGATGGGACATAAATATTATGAGTCGTTTGGATAGCTGTAATTTTTTTAGTTCTAAACATATTATTACATGTTATTATGTTTAGTTTTTAAGTGATAATTTATTTGCAAATATACAGATAGTATGTTTGTGCTAGTAAATGTTTACAATGAATAAAGGAAGTATTCATATTAGAGAGTAGGCTGTGAACCTGCAAAAATCTGTAAAAATTGTATGTGAAAGACTTGATTTATTTATTTATTTATTTTTTAAGACCCTTACGAGGGCATTAAAGCATGCACACACTACGTATATTGGATGTCTTACACCCATCATAGTGGACCCCAAATGTAATATAGAAGTTTTTAATAGTGAATGTCCTATCCCTCTTTTGTGCAGTCCATTTAATAATGGACAAGCTGTTTTTACTGAAGAGCATCAAAGGAAGTACATGATAAATAAATTGGATGTACCATGCACGTTACAATGGGCCCCATATATTATGAGTGTATATTAAACATTGTGTTTTAACATGTATAATGGCTTTTTACTTGTAAAGACTCTAACTGTAATATGAAACATTAATTTTTGCTAAATTTCAGATTATAACTTTTAGCTATAATTTATTTATTGCTCGTAAAGTCTTTACAAGCAAATACATGCATCCTAACAACCCTTATAATTAAATTACCTGTAATTCCTTTACAACTTAAGGACTTTACTGCCATTCAAATAACCCCTTATTGAAACATTACAGTGGGTCTTAGGAAGCTTTCAATGGTGGGGTGTTCAATCACCACTGTTTTCAATAGTATGGTCCACTTAAGATTTGAATATGTTTCATTTTTGGGGTCGTGCACTAAAATGTTATTAGAAAAATGGAGAGACAATATGGATACATGCAACATACATACATACATTAAGGTGGGATCTATGCTAAGGGCGGCACCACCTCAAATGTCCTTTCTTAAAGTAATTTGGGTGAGAAAATAGAAATATAATACAAAAAAATTAACTGCATGGGAAATTAAATTTCCTTTCATTTTCCATTTTTTATTTTTTATAATGATTTTGCTGTTTACAAACAAAGAAAATATGATTTTTCTAAGAAATCCTTTCATTTCCCACCGTTTCACTGGAAAAAAAAATTTCACCGGCATCATATGCCTGTATCGGCCCAAAACCAATATGTATCCCCAACCCCAAGTATCGACTTGGGCTGACTCGTTCCGTATCCCGTCGAGTGGTGACTCGCATGAGTCAGTGGTGAATTGGCTTGACTCAGACCGAGTCAGAGGTGACTCGTCCAGGCGACTCATGGTGCCAAACTCGATCAGGTCTCACGAGTCCGACTAGACTTTTAAAACCATTTACTGTTTGGCGACTTTACAACAAGCAGTTTTGGTGTGGATGCAAGTCCGAGTCTAGTTCATGTTAGATACAGAACCTGACCGGAGCCGGTTAGATCAGACCTGGTTCTAGTCTTTCATGCACCGAACATCATTCCCTTATTCGTATGGGCTGTGTTCATACCTTCTTTCTTTAGGGCCTCTCCGATTTGTCATTTGGATTTCTAGAGGCTGCAAAGAGAATGGGTGCAGATGCGGCACACTGTCTGGTGATTCAAGACTCTTTGTAAGTCAAACCAAACAGCAACTATGTTCAATAGATTATATGAACTTCCATGAAAATTTTGCATATTAGAAAGGTTTGCAGTTCCATGTTCCTTCAAGTGCTTCGTATCTGCTTAAACTTTGCAAGCCTTACCAGCACATTTCTCATTTATGATGGTTTGTTTGGTTGCTCCATTTCACCAAACTTCATGAAATACAATGAAAATTTGCAACAAATTAGACTGATTAATCATGAAATATCATGATATTTCATGTTCAGTGCACAACCAAACACACCTTTAGTAATTGGTGGTTTTCTGGTGAGAGGAAATTACCAACATGGGGGGCTGTACCATTGTAATCTATGATGACATCCAAGGCGTTAGCTGCGATTCCATTCATTTCATTTTGGAAATGATTGTAATGGCAATTTGAGGGGCTAGTCCCTTATGAGTGACGCAGGCTAGCACCACATTGGACATGCAATGTCCTCTTTATGAAGCATGGTGATTGCAATCCATTTCAGCTGTGCATTCGAACAACCCCTTGCCTTTTGGATTTCTGGTGATTTTCCAATTTAAATTTTCACAATGGAGGTTTTTTTTTTCTCAAAACATTTTCAGCAAACATCGCTTGTTGGAGAATTCGCCAAGGATATTTCTGATGAGCAGCTGGAATTATGGATTGTTGGCTACATCCGGCAACTGCACTGCGAGGTATTTCAATTTGATAAGCTTTTGAATGGAAAATTAGTAAGCATATATGGCTACGGACTCATCACCAACATCTGCAACCATGCTTTGAATGCTGACCATACCTTTCTGAACTACACATTCTCCAACCCATATGCCAATGATATACAAAGTTCCATTGGAGTTTTGGGGTTAATTTTGGGCTGTGGTCCATCAATTGGATCGTCCAGATTGATGTGCATGTTGGACATGTAGCATATACCTAGTTTCACTTGGAACACCAGTAATAAGTTTCAGCAGATTCATCAAATCCCATAACCAGTTTCTGAAACTATCTGACAACGTGATTTCCGAAAATTCTACTGACACCAAAACCCTTTACTCAATATCAAGTTTATTAGATGTTCGCGGGTAATTTCTGTCTCCTGTATGTATGGTTGCCCATTCTAATTAGAATACATTTTTGCAAATGCAGGTAAATGTGTCGGCAGCTTTAGAAATATTTCCAGAAGACGAGCAACACAGAGGCAGCTCTTGATCTTCCTATGTTCAGCTATCAGTTGGTGGAAGATTTTATGTAGGACCAATGAGCATTTTCTTTCTTCCCAATGCACAAAAGATGTAGCAAATGAAGACTGTGTTCGTCTCCCGGCTATTTCAGGAGTGGAGAGATAATTCTCTATTGTGATGTGTGATAGATAATGAGAAGTAAATTGTCGCACAGGGAAGGGTAGATGGTGAATAAGAGCTGTCCATTTAGTGGGCTCTGACTTGGTTTGAGCATCATTCAAAAACCAAACTTATACAATAATCCTATACTAGGCCCATGTATGCGTGTATTGTTGTGTGATTTTGAATTTGTACAGGTGGAACATGAGGTGGTTAGGTGATCTGCAGATTCTGAACCATTGATCTGACATGGCCCATGGGCCATTTACCATAAATCATTGAAGGGAAATTATCGTAAACACCCATCCTTGTAGACTTTCCCCTCTTGAACGTGGATGGTTGGTTGGAATTTTCTTTAACTTGGTTCTCGTGTGCATTAATTTAAGGGTTGGGATTGTCACCAAAAAGTGGGATACCCCATTCACTTATCTGGGGTGGCCCACCATGTATTGAACATGACCCCAAAGTCCACAAGATTGGAAGATCTCAGACATCCATTCTCTGAGGCACTTTTCCGTTGAACCTGCTGAATCCCACATCGCTACAAGGCTAGCTTTATTGTACCTTTCTCTATTGAGTCCGGATCCTCTGTTACCAGGTCGACAGAGAATTCCTGATACCCTAATTCTCATTGGTCCACGTCACTACTCACTAAAAAAATAAAAATAATAACCAAACCACCATTAGGGTAACAGGAATTCTCTCTTGACCTGATAAGAGGTTCCCGACTCTTATCTATTATGAGATGGACCCTTTTAAGCACGACCTTACTTGAGCAGGATCTGTTATATAGGCTCGTACTTCTGTATCCTTAAGTTCTAAGGAGACAGGAGAGCGTGATTAACGGGACCCAGATCGTTACGGTCTTGGGCTGTAGAGGATCGTTCTCAGTGGGCTAACAGCCGGCTGGGATGGCTCTACGGTTGTCCGACAGACCTTGGAATTATTTTTTTTCCTGATCAGGGCCCGACCTTCCTGAGGTGTTATTTGATCCTCGGGTATGGTGTGATACTCCGTACACGCACACGGACGTTTCATAGGTCTGCAAGAGGGTCTAATTCATTTGAGCGGCCCACTGCATATGTGGCACAATCCAAAATAAGAGATGATCTCAGATTAATGTACATGTATTTATTGAATTTGGACCATTTCCATTGACGCCCATCGATAGGTTTGTAGGTTCAGTTGATTTCCGTTGTATAACCTTATATATGGTGGAATCTGTTATTTAGGTGGTTTAATCTGAGGCAGTATGAAAGTTTTTCCCTTGTATCATTGGCAACTTTTATCTAATTTAATAAGAGCTTATTTAAAAAGAATTATAGTAAACTCATTTAGTAAAATTACTTTCATTTGATAAATTATTTTTTTAACTTAAAAAAAGTTTTATTTAAAAATAAATATGCTTCGTGCAATAATTAAATAGGAGATTATTTTTTAAGAGTGTTGTTGTCATTTTTAAAAATTGAAACAATTGTATTTTAATCAATTTGGATGGGTTGATTTTTGGCCATTGATTAAGTAGCTAAAATCGTTCAATTAAGAGGAGTAGGCAGTCAGAAGTGGGACCCACCTTTGATGTGGATTGCATATCATGTAAGCCCATCTTTGATGTGCACCATCCTTGGCCCATCTTTAATGCTGGCCATTGATATCACATGAGACCTTTGATATGAACTATCTATGAATGTGGCTCACCTTTAATATGGGTCGGTTTTTTTTTGGGGGGGCACCTAGGCAGGACACTCACAACATAAACAAACCCCACTAGAGAACATATTTAGGGCCTGTTTGGCCAAGCAGATTGAATGGGATTGGAAGATAGATCCTGAGATTGGCCAGGCGGGCCAAATAGACATGGGATCTTGATCTCAGGATGTAGCAATCCCATGGATCTTAAGACAATCCATTGACATCACCGTCATTACCTTTAAATCCCATCCAATCCACCCTGATACCTTCAAAATTGCCTGAGAGGTGTTTGGTTCAAGGGATTGAGAGGGATTGGAAGGTTTAATCTCGAGATTGGCCGGCATGCCAAACAGACCGGGTATGGCAATCCCAGGAAATACAGCAATTCCATAGATCTTGCACCAATCCACTCATACGGTTGTCATTACCTTGAAATTCGTGCAATCCACTCTAATACCATCCCATCGCATCCAACCTGCCCCGGCCAAACAGGCCGTAAGGGATCTGGACATTTAACCTTCCACTTTGATACGGTGTAGAATCATTACTCTTTCTGAAAGCTTGAGTTGGTAGAGGATTGCGTATCCATGTATATAAATGGAATTTAAATATTTTAAAAAATGTTTGACTTGAAAGTCAACTTTCAAAAAATATTTGACCTGTAATGACCTACAAAACATGTGTCCTCCACACGCGCATGATATCAAGTCCGGAATCACCGTATCGTGTAGAAGAACTCAACGCGGGCAAGGAAGGCCATGGGGGCTCTTCGCCTCCCTTCTCTCACCACCCTCTTCATCTCTTCCTCCTCTTCCACATTCACACGTGCGGCTTCCATCTCTGCACGTTCGCCGTTCCTCCTCCGCCTGCATCAGCATCCCAATCCCCACCTCCTCTTCTCTCGCAAGGCCTTAGCAGCTTCCGTCGCGAGCGACTTCTCTACAGAAAGTCTCGCGAAGAAAGAATCTCGAGAAAGCAACAACAATGAAGAGAAGCGTTTCATCACGCCTCGCTCTTAGGATTTCAGTGCGTGGTATCTCGACGTAATCGTTAGCGCTGAGCTCGCCGATTACGGCCCCGTCCGTGGGACCATGGTCATTCGCCCCTATGGCTACGCCATTTGGGAATCCATTCAGGTACATACATAGATAAATGCATACATGGGGCGCGCTCCAGTGATATTGGGCAGATGTGGGGCCTAGCAATGTGTTCACCGGATCTGAAGCGTCCGTAAGATGCGTCACCTCAGAAAGCCCCCGGTCCCCAAAAATCAGTCGGATCAAAAACTCAGAGCGGCCACAGAACAGGGAGTCTATTGAGAGGGAACGCCCACCATTGATTAGCGTGGGGGACCCAACACTTTGTGTATATATAATCAAGTCCATTCATACCCTTAATCCAGTTCAGGTGAAGGGTCCGGCCAAGGTTCGGGCTGTTTTGCAACTCAGATGGGCCATTGTAAAATTGAAGGGTGAGCTTTCCCCCCAGTTCGCTCCCTTTCCGATGGCCCACCTTACTTTTTGATTGGGCTGAGTTTTGGAGGCTATCGGTTTTCTGAGGTGGATGGTGTGAATACATCATGTGGGCCCTGCATCTGCCCTGTAGCATGGTAAGCTAACAGTGGTACCGTAACACTGGAGCATGCCCCTATATACGGACATGCATAATTTCATTACCAGCAAGTGATCTGTTCTTCTTCCAGCGTTCTTGTTTTTATTTTTTCTATTTTCTCTTTGTTTTGTAGGAGTATTTGAATGTTATATTCAAGGAAACTGGCCATAGCAACATGTATTTCCCTCAGGTTTCTCTCTCTCTCTCTCTCTCTCTCTCTCTCTCTCTCTCTCTGAGTTGTGTGGTTTGGATTGAGTTTGATCTATAGGGTGCTTTTGTATGAACTATTGGATTGAATTGAGATAATTTTTTCAATGAAGTGGCAATGAACTAATTGCAGTTACTTCTCTGACAATTCGAGTTGGAATTGGAAGGAATGCAACTGATTCTGAAGACTGCTTCCTTGTTTGTGAGTAGTGGGGAAAGAAATTATGATTTGGTGGTTTTTTGACTAATTATTGCAATTTGGTCCAGTGTTGGATCCATATACAAAATGAATTTCGATTGTTGAATGATGGTAATATACATAATAAGGGTGTGTTTGGATGCTCAATTGAAATAAATTGTAGTAACTCAAGTTGATAAAGAGGGAATGACCAATTTGGGGTGAGCCCTCCATATCACCTATATGATCGTTTCAAGTCACTCATTAGATTGCAGTTGGGGATTGATTTCCATCATATGTGTTCAATGATCCATGCCCACTTTAGTCATTTCCTCTTTATTAGATTAATTTATTGCATTTCTTTCCAATCGAACCTCCAAACAAATCCTTAGTTGCATTTTAATAGTAGTCTGATATCTGCATTATAATCATGACTGCAGTTTATACCATACTCGTTTATAGAGAAAGAAGCTAGCCATGTTGAAGGTTTCAGTCCAGAACTAGCTCTTGTGACCATTGGAGGTGGGAAGGAACTCGAGGAAAAACTCGTGGTAATTGTTTTTCTTTCCTTCTGGTCATCAATTGTTTGAGATCATTACTTTGGTATAATGTTACAAGGTCATGCAGAAATTCACTGGTGCTTTTGAGGGTCTGGCAGGTGCGACCAACTAGTGAAACTATTGTGAACCATATGTTTACCCAATGGATTCATAGTTACCAAGATCTTCCTCTTATGGTTAATTAGGTAAGATTATATTGTTGCGTTTCTCTCTTTTAAAATGGGAAATAACTGGAAATATATGACTTTGGGCTGTGCAACTTGCTTCTCCCAACAAGGTGCGCACATGGGGCCTGGTTTTTGATGATCTGCACCATTCACATGGTGGGCCTTGTGGTGGATCAGAGTCACCCCTATTGTTTTAAATAGCAGTAGCGTGTTGCGTAGCGTTCAATATATATATATATATATATATATATATATATATATATATATAGAGTAAGAAAAAAGCAAAATATATAAATGTCACATTCTTCAAAAGAAAAATCCCAAAGTTAAGAGCATTAAGTATAATACAAATGTCACATTCCTCAAAATCAATATCTCAAATTCTCAATAATTAGTCTCTAGACTCTAGGGGGCCCCACGTGGGCCCCACCATAGAAAACAATGAACATCCACCCCTTCACGCACCTTAGTGGGCCCCACGTGGGCCACACCATAGAAACCAATACACATCCACCCCTTCACGCACCTCAGTGGGCCCCACGTGGGCCACACCATAGAAACAATGCACATCCACCCCTTCACGCACCTCAGTGGGCCCCACATGGGCCACACCATAGAAAATAATGTACATCCACCCCTTCACGCATCTCAGTGGGCCCCACGTGGGCCAAACCATAGAAAATAATGCACATCCACCCCTTCACGCACCTCAGTGGGGCCCACGTGGGCCATACCACAGAAAAAGAAATGAAAAAAAGTATAAAGAACAAAAAAACGATAGTAACCGGCATTTTAAAAGGTAAAAAATGAGGAAAAAACTGAAAATACCAAGTTATTTTCATTGTATATAAAAAAAAATCAAAAAAAAGGAATGAGCGTACCTATTTTTGTCTCAAGATGAGATTGAATCAGTGAAAACTGCAAATGTTGAAGCTCCACAGCCGATCAATTTGGGTCTGGAAGCAGCTTTTCAATCTCAAGATTGAAGAGTGGGGAGAGGAGCAGCGTCGGTAGCATCGGTTTGCGTCTGGAAGCAGCTTTTCGATCTCAAGATTGAAGAGTGGGGAGAGGTGCAGCATCGGTTTGCATCTGGAAGCCCTTTCGAGTAGGGTTTTATTTTTTTTTTTTTTAAAAAAAAAACTCAAGTTGTTGCTTGTGGTGTGAGTTCACCACTGTTTAATACAGTGAAAAAAAAAAACAAAAAACAGAACAGGTAGCGCACACTACCTACGCTACACGCTACGAATCCGTAGCGTAGGTTTGCGTCTGGAAGCCCTTTCGAGTAGGGTTAAAAATAAAAATAAAAATCAAGTTGTTGCTTGTAGTGTGAGTTCACCACTGTTTAATACAGTGAAAAAAATAAATAGAATAGGTAGTGCACGCCACCTGCGCTACACGCTACGAATCCGTACGTACGCTACGACCCCTGTAGCGTGTGTTACAGGAGATAAACACTATTTGCTGCGCTACGTAGCGATTTTGCTACGCTATGCTACGTAGCGTACGCTACCGCTATGCTACGCACGCTACTCACAACACTGGTCACCCCAAAGGGTTTAGTCCATTGGGTGATCCTAACCATGCAATTAGGACCTCATTGACTTGGGACAGTTGGCTGTAACTGTCCAAATGCAAGCTGCCTATTAGATGTCCAGGATTATCTGATAAAAAGATATTGGGTCATGGACCCCATCCCATGATGGGGACCACCACAAGAACACCTTACGTTACTGAAAGGTGTGTACGACCTGTAGCATTCTTGGGTCAAGGAAAAAAAGGCCATTTCTTTTTATTGCGCGGTCATATAATACCTTAGGAAATAATTTCTGATGTTCCCATTGGTTCAATTAATTTATCTTAGTGGGCAAATGTTACAAGATGGGAAATGCGTACGAAACCATTTGTGAGGACTCTTGAATTTCTATGGCAAGAAGGTCATACGGCTCATGCGACACCTGAAGAGGCAGAAAAAGAGGTTTGTAGACGTGCCCAATGGTTTCAAAAATTACTGTTGATGCTCTCTATATTTTGCTGTTTGACTTCTTGATGTTGCTGCACCGCAGGCATTACAGATGATTGATGTCTATAAGAAATTTGCTTATGAGCAAGCTGCAATATCTGTTATTGCAGGTCGAAAGTCAAGGGTTGAGACATTCGCTGGTGCTTCTAGAACCTATACAATTGAAGCTATGATGGGTGATCGAAAGGCTTTGCAAGCTGGAACTAGCCACAACCTTGGCCAGAATTTCTCCTGTGCCTTTGGAACTGAGGTCCTAAACCTTTTTTTTTTTCAAACTTCCATAATGAATGCATTAAAGGTGGTGTTTTGAAGCTTCTTGCTCTTGTTGTAGCTTGAAGATTTATTCTAACAGTTAATTCTTTTTTCTTGAAATGTTTAGCGATTTTAAATAAGGGTTTTGCTAACACCTTCCTTTGCGAGGACGCTAACAATGTCCCCAAACCTTTTAAACAGCACACGAGGTTGACCTATTGTCGATCTAAACCGTTCATTCACTCATACAACTAGGAGCAAGCCAATGGTGCAGGAATCACGCTGATCAAACAATCCTAACCCTTTGAATGGGGCCAATTTGTTACAACTGTCTGTTGTTTAAGAGCCATAAATCACATGGTTAGAATCATCAAATCCAAGTGCTGATTTAGAATCATAAGAAAGACAAAGTGGGATCTATCTGCTAGATGTTGCAAGATGATGATGGACCTATTTTGTTTCTCCAGTCAATCTTGACTGTCCATTTTCATGCCATTGATTGGAAGCTTAGGATCACCCAATTGGCATGATTTTTGCACCATTGGCTTGCTCCTAGTATGATTGAATGAACGGTTCAGATCAACAATAGGTTACCCTGTGTGCCGAATGGTTTGAGGAAATTGCTAACATCCCCATGAAAAAAAAAAAAAAAACTTTTAAGTAAAAGCTGTACTGAAATTTGGGCGTTTTCACAGTAATGCAACCGTGGTTATTGAAGTTTACATGTTTTCTTGGTTCTCTTTCTTCTGTTTAACTGAAGTTTATAACTAGCAACTCTTTTAAGTTTCTAAAAGGAAAGGAACAAGAGTGGTATCCTGATATTTTGGTTTCAACAAACAAGGGTGACAGTGAAGTTACCTCTCTAAAAGAACAAGAAAAAAGAGAGGGTGAATTTACCTTTAAAATTAACAATCAATGGTTTATGCTTCACTCTTTGGTCAGTGGAGACTTGTGCTGCCAGAATTTTCAGGTACTTATCTTGATTCACTGCGGATGGAGTGGGATTCAACTGTTTTTTGGCGACATATCTACCGGTTCTTGCCCTGGAATCTCTTGGCTGTATTTCCTTGCTATCTTTGATCTTTGCTGCTGTTTTGATTGGAGTGGAGTGAAGATAAAGTCACCTTTGGCCTTTGATTTCACATTTCTATTTATTTCTATTGCTCTTTAATGAATTGGTCATCTTCTAAAAAAACGCTTCACTCTTTGGCTGCCACTTCATAAATATATCCTTCAATCTTATTGGGAGATTAGATAATGCTACGAAAGATCTGCAGAACCCAAATGGTAGTTCATCAGTTTTCACAATGCACAAATTATGCACGTGAAATCCTTAAACAGGCTGGCCTGGGCGGGCTCCCTCCATGCCAATAGGCTTTTAAACACAGCTCAGGCCCAACCTGATTAATAAACTGGCTTGGAGTTTAGGCCTTAGTCTGTGATATCGGGTTTGATACACCAGCCCAAGCACGGGCCTGAGGGGGTCAGACTTGAGAGCTGACAGGCCACTCAGCCCATTTTACAGTCATAGGGGATTTGCTTGTCTTCCAGTGTCATGTAGCTGTTTATAAATGCTCCCATGTTGATTTCATATGACTTTTATTATTAAGAAATCAATAACTACAAAATAAGTTAATCATTGAAGTACCCTTGGTTGACAGAATCTCATCCTATATATGTGCAACTGGAACAGTTCACTGATGAAAATGGACAAAGGCAACATGTATGGCAGACGTCATGGGCTGTAAGCACCCGTTTTGTTGGTGGCATCATCATGACTCATGGAGATGATACTGGTTTGATGCTGCCCCCCAAAATGGCACCAATTCAGGTAAGTGTTAAACCACCTCCATTTTTACTTTTCTAGGTTTACCATTTACCTTTATAGCTGCTGCTAACTAGCCATGGGGACAAATAGTTGGTTGATGTCCCCAAATCTTGTGATGTTAATTTAATTGGAGGACCATCCCTTCTATCAAATGGCACTTGAATTATGAAGTGATGAACATGTCATGCTTCATGGTTCTCTCATTCATCAAATTAGATTACATTCAAATGTATTCAATTACTGTACATTAACAACACCTCCTTTTGCTCTGAGTTCCTAGTTTCAGTTTGGTTTGGGAGTTGGGTGGTTATTGACATGCAAGTATGCACAAACATGCAGGAATATATTTATGCATTTTGTAAAAAATACACTAGCATGTGAATGTGCGTTTTTGGAAGCCAGGACACCATTACTGTTAATGTGTGGTTTAGGGCTAAGGTCTATATTTGTCAGGTTAATTGTATCTGCTGAGTTTGACAAACTCGACCCCTTGAGGTTTTTGGAAGTGTTTGCATATCAATTTCAGTAGTCTGTTAGGAAGTTCTACGAAGCCATTTCTTCTTTAGTGTCTGTTAGGGTCATCTCCATGTGCAATGGATCTAGTCCTCTCAATAGCTTCCCCACTAAAGTGAGAAAATTTACTCTACTTGGATTATTCCATATGCAATTGATCCAGACCTCTCAATAGCTTACTTCTCAAGTGCAGAAAATGATCATTCACACTGGCATCTCAGTTCTTACAGAAACTAGGAACTAATGGCTTATCAAAAGGTCCACGAACCCCAAAATAAGGAGCACATAATGACCGTACCAAATTATCGATATAATCCGTGAACTAGATGTTATTATTATTGTCTTCGTTGTTGATGTTCGGGTTTTATCCATGCCATCCATCCATTTTGCGAAATAATTTTAGGGCACGATCTAAAAAATGAGGGATCCAAAGCACAGGTGGACCGTACGGTGGAGATTGAATGCCTACCGTTGAAAACTTCTTGGGGGCCACAGAAGTTTTGGATCAAGCTGATACTTGTGTTTTCCCTTCATCTAGATCTGTGTGACCTTATGAACAGGAGTGATGACTCGAAAACATCACTGTGGGCCATGGACAGGTTTCAATGGTGGACGTCACACATCACAGCGGGCCCTACAGAGAACCTCAGTGTGCAAACTGCCTTTACAGTTTCAAGGTTTGATGCAGGGGCATTTTCATCCCCCCCAAAACCAGAAAACACCTACAGGAGTAAATTTTATTTTATTTTATTTTATTATTATTATTATTATTTTTTAAAGGGTGTAATTTTGGGGCTCCCACCATACCCTGGGTGTATTTAGGGGAAAAACCCTTATTATTATTTTTCTTTCTCCATATTCATAGCCATTGCAGAAAAATGGCAAGTCCTTTACTTTTCTTAGGACATGTCTGATTTTTAAATTATGGAGGTACTACCCATATATCAACATCATCTATGAACTGATTATTGGTTTACTAGGAATTTTCTTTCTCCAGATTTGCAGCTATTAAAGAACATGTGGCAAGTCCTTTACTTTTCTCTGGACCTCTCTGATTTTAACTGTATAGAGGTACTGCATGTATATTTCACTGATATGATTGAGGCAATCTCACCATATATGTTTAGCAAATCATTGGTTTGATTTACGATCACTGAATTCTTGACCCTGAGAATAAATATTTTTTGTTCTCACACACTGTATATGAAAGTTTTTTACTTATTGCATGTCATCTTTATAGTTTAGCTGAACTATGATAGAGGACATGTTGCTTCCTTTGCTTTATTCGTCGAAAATACACAGAAAATGCTTTTGATTATAGTTTCAGTTGATACATGCTTATCTCTCTTTTTCCTTTTTCTTTTTTCCCTGCCTTAATCTTGTTCATTAGCTTGCAATAAGGAGACCATGGGTTTATGTAGGCTTGTCCATTACATATTGCAGGTGGTAATAGTACCAATTTGGAAGAAAGCTGATGAAAAAACAGGAGTTCTGGATGCTGTATCATCTATAGCAAAAATATTGAAAACAGCAGGACTCAAAGTTAAAGTGGATGACTCAGAACAGAGGACGCCTGGGTGGAAATTCAATTTCTGGGAGATGAAAGTATGTACCTGCTACTCTAGTTTATTGAAAATGGATCTTGCTATTTCTTTTACTGATTAATACTTCAACATAAACTCACATTATTGTCTAACATTTTCTATTGAGGCTTCACCTGAGCCTGAGTCCACTTTGTCTTTGGGCCCAGCGTGATCATGGATTTTATGCAGGGGTCAAGCATGAACGTAGCCCAATTAAATCGGTTGGACTTGCCCCAACTTAGCCCATTGATAGCCCTATCTCCAATCCTAGTCACTAGGAGCTGGTTGCTTGTGCATATACCAGCCCTCCCACCATATTTATCAGTTTTTAATGGGGATGGACAGAGCTAATACAAGCCTCCTCTTTCAGAAATTTGATGTTGCTGGAACTCCCTTCACCACTATCATCATCATCCCAAAGTTCATGTTGCGGGAGCTCCCATCACCATCAGAAAGTTGATCTTGCTAAGATTCCCATCGTCGCTGCCACTGTTGTCACCACATCATCTTGGCATCTAGCCATGGCAGAGGCCTACGTTGAAAACAGTAACGTGCCAACAAAATCCCACCCGGTATTTTACCCTGGACCCAAGTATCACATTCACATCCTAAAGGGCAAGCCCAAAAAATGGGTTATGGAGAGGCAGTTGAGAGGCATTACCACTGAACACAAGTCACACACACACACACGGAGGGTCGTGCTCAAATACATGCTTGAGTGGTTGTCTGCACTTAATTGCAAGGAGTCTATCCACCCATTTTTTTTGCCAAAAACACCTCTTAACATGCCAACAAAGTCATGTGGAGGTTGCATGTTAGCAAACTACTACGTGCTACCTGCAAGGGGGAATCTGTGAACAGCCAAGGTTTAGAGCATGCAATATCCTAACTGTTAGCTTTTGAACTGCAACAACTGAAATATACAAGCTTTGCGAGACTCCAGCATCAATGGAAATTATCTGAATGCTGTACTCTTATGTCTATCATTCTTCAGGGTGTTCCCCTAAGGATTGAAATTGGACCTCGTGATGTATCAAATGGGACCGTTGTCATATCTAGGAGTGATGTTCCTGGAAAGCAAGGAAAGGTTTTTGGCGTGTCCATGGAACCTTCAATATTGCAGGCCCAAGTGAAGGAAAGGTTGGAAGATATCCAGTTAGCCCTTTTGGAACAGGCTACTTCATTCTGAGATAGGTATGACTGCCCATCTTTAAACTTATTTGCATCCACTGTTCTGCATTACTTGCTCTTGCTCATGCTCATGCTCGTGCTTGGATGGACATCGAACTGCTCCTCTCTCCCCTCTCCCCTCTCCCCTCTCCCCTCAATTCTCTTAAACATCCACATTTTCTTCTGTTCTATTTAAATACAAATGAAAATGAATCGGAACTTCTCTGTTAGAATTTTAAATGGTAAAAACAACCAAAAAAGTATATTCATGTTCAATTATGGATGGTTCAATCACTTTGATAGAAGATTCCATAGAAATGGTTTGGATAAATAAGATTCATGGTATCTTCCGTAATGATTACCGAGAATTTGAATGTAAAATGGATTCATTTAATGGAGAATCATTATCAACAGACATTAGTCATTCCTTGACTTCAATCAGGGAATTGGCTAGGGAATCAGCACCTAATTGAATTTGAAAGGACTTGCTTTATTGGCCAAACAAAGAAGACTTGATTCAAAGAAAATTCCACCTGATGTTCAACCCTCACATTTTCACAGCACTCTGCACTTCTACTGCTGTTCCCAATTTCTCTGTGACCGATGTGAAGTTTTGCTCTTTTATTCAGATGGAACCATTGATGATTGCAATACCATTGTTTCTGAAATAGTGGTGGAATTGATCTCAGCTTGCTTTACCATATTTTGTCAGTATCAAAGACACCAGCAGATACCAGTTTTATTAAATGGGGCATGATATTTGATGGGAGGGAAAAGGATGTTCAGTTTGACTATTCTTCTCTGCCGTAATTGTGCATTTGGATGCTCAAATGAACTGAATTGCAATTTATTCAATTCATTAGTGAGGAAATGACCAAAGTGGTGGACTTGTTTGCACCCTTTCAAATCACAATGACAACCAAATGGCTAGTAGCAAATATATGAACTTCAAGTTGGACTTCTAATGATAGCAATTGCAAGTTGGAGGCTTACTCTCATTCTGAATTACTGGGGCATACAATGTGATATAAAAGAAAAAGGATAGAGAGATAATATCAGAGATTTAACTGCAACTGTAGCTTCAAGTTCAATTTAGTTTTCCGGAATGTGCCCTTTCACGCAATATGGATTTTTCTTCAATTAGTAAACTCAGAATACAAACTAAAGATCTCTCTTCAGCTATTGGGTTCCTACTTATGAAATCCCAAGCTTTGAACTGTTTTCATAAAATTCAATGCATGTTTCTTTCAATTACCCGAAATGGGTACATGCTTCATTGCTGACATGGAACTCCTACAGCAACATTGTAGATGTAAGCTCATACGATGAGCTCAAGAGGCAATCTCTCAAGGAAAATGGGCGAGAGGTCCATGGTCAGTGAGGTATTTAATCTACATATTCTAATATGTATTTTACATTATATCTTGATTTTTATTATTTTTCATGTATGTGTACCATCTTTCTAAATACAGCGAAGCTGAGGAGTTGAAAGTGAAGGAAGAGACCGGTGCAACCATTAGATGTTTCCCTTTTGAACAGCCACCTGGGCTAAAAACATGCCTAATGACGGGCAATTCAGCTGATGAAGTTGCACTATTTGCAAAATCTTACTAACTCAGAAGACGGGCACACTATTCACACATTTCCATTCAAGGTCACAGATCTGTTAGACTGCCTTAGCAGCAGCTCCATAAATCGATTCACAAAGGTTTCTCACTGGAAGGTACCAACCACCGTTTAGATCCATTCGCTTTGGTGCATGTACTGTATATTTACTTGTGATCCCTGAGAAACTTTGCAAAAACCAAAGGAAGTTTGATATGTAATGAGGAGTGATGTGTATGTTCTCGTCATTGCTAAAGTGACTGAATGAAATTTTTTTCTCGTCATTGCTAAAGTGACTGCATGTAAATTTTTCTCCTGATGTGGCTTGTGCTTTCCATTAGTTGGGCCACACTTCTTAGACCTTCTAGCATAAATCTCTCTGTTTCACTTCTCAGGTAGGCCACAGTGCACACAAACAAATGGTTTTAGCCATCCATTTGTTTTATAAATAGTGGCCCACATGACAAGTGAAACAGCTTGCTTCTTAAGTATCTAATCAGTGTAGCCCACCTGATTGAAAGCTTGGACCTTGCCCAAGTTGCTGTATTGGCACACGTGCGCACAGATCTGCATTCATATGGACATAATAAATGTCAATAAGAGTAAATTTTTATTTTTATTTTTTTCCTCGTAGGATTTACACCGTACATGAATAACAAAAATTATTATGTATGTTTCCAAATGAAATGCACGGTGACTACAACGTATGGTACCCACAAATACATATGAAGTGCTTTTTCCAAGTGCTCTCAGCCTAAATGTTAACTCTATAACTATCATTTGAATTCAAACACATTAACAACCCTCGTAGCTTGCGTTTATATTCTGAATGTGACAAGCTTTGGATCAATATATTCAGGACAGGGTTGCTCTTCTGGATGGTTTGATAGAGTCTCGGCAGTATGTTTGGCTGCTTCCATATATTCCATGTATTTTACGCCGATGTCCTTACATGTTGGGTCATTCTCTTGGCTGCTTGTGCATGTTTCCGTGAATGTTGGTTTCGCTGCACTGGTACTGTCTAAAAAGCTCCAATCTCCGGTTTTCCAATCGAAGTGGTAGAGAGGGAGGAATCGATTGCCGTAGGTTGCAATGAACTCAATCGCATCAATCACAAACTCCATTTCTTCCACTGCCGTATAATAGCTGAAGCTCACCCTCGTCCAACCTGGCTTCAATCCCTCGTACCCCTGCGTGTGGCATATCGAATTTTCAAAGTGTGAGAATATAAAGCTGGAAGAATGCTAATATCAAAAGCTGCCTGGATTTTGCACCAGATATGAATGCACTTCACGGTCCAACTTGGCACGTGTGCATGATCTGGGGTGTTCATCAGATGGTCCTCCCAGCGATGTATCCGATAGGCAACTAATCAATCAAGCACGTTCAGTACTGGCCGTAGGTAATAACGTTCCTAACCATCCATCTTTCTTAATGTGGCCACCAGACCTTGGCAGGCACCAACCCGTTTTCCGTTTATAACGGTCAGACCGGGCAGACCCGCTGCCACACTGATCCAAAGTCGGCCCCCAGTTATTGGTAGGCCCATTTTAGGCTACGGATCCAGTCTCGGCCTGAACCTGGACCCGTACCCGACTTGGACACGAGTCAATGGAGGAAATTTCCTGTATTAACATTTGATATCAAATTCGTAATATAAACGCAAACAAGGGGCAACAGCGTGCTACCTTTTGGATGGCTGATCGGATTGCCTGGGAACGAGCTCTATCGACGCCGAGTAGCACGTGACCGTAGGGGGCCGCGCACGCGCATCCCCCACGTGCCTGGATCCCGAACAAGTCGTTCAGGAGCTTGGTGACGAACCGGCAATGTAAGTGCTTCCCAGGTGCGGACTCGGGATAGACGAGGAAGGAGACGATGGGCTGGCGCTCGGCGCACGTGTTTCCGAGTACGTGGACGTTGGGGTTCTTCAGTAACCTCTCAGACGCTCGGCTCATCAGCAAGCTCTCTTGGGCACGTATGAGCTCGTGACCCATGTGGTGCTTCACACGGAACGCGATCGCCGCACGTATCTTCTGCACGATTCCGGGCGTGCCCGCATCCTCCCGCTCCTCCAGGTCCTCGCAATAGAGGGTGTCCTTCTCATCAACGACACGTGTCAGCAGCGTGAACGTTAGATATGTTTCTTCATTGTTTCCCTAGCTAGTACCATGCACATGGAGATCCAGGCCATTCATGCAATGGGCCCAACTGCTGATGTGCCATTTGCATGTGTAGATATCCAGGCTATTCCCTCGTGGATCCCACCACGTAGAAGGATATGAATTGTTTTTGCATGGTATTTCAGTTCGGCAAGTCGGCCTACCATTGAGCAATCCAGGCCCTTGGCATGTTCCATCCCACCGTAGATGGAATATAAGTAAAAAAATATCCCAGATTCGACGATCCCAGCGACCAATCTTGAAAATTTTCCCTATTAAATGTTGACCATTAATCTTTCCATAGGCCACACTCTAAAGGTTAAGATCGTCCCATAAAGGAGATTTTTAGGGCATAGTGCATGCATGGGGGGCTGCAGAAGATCAATGGGGTGGATTACCAAATAAAGGGACACACTTGTCAGAACTGAAAAAACGTGTATACGCTTCAAAGAAGCTGGCCGTATATCATATGGTTAATTTGAGATGAGATACCTGATCGCTGTATCCGTTGACATAGCGAACTGTCCCACCGCCACTGGTAGAAGGAGGCGCGTCCTTGAGGCGATAGAGAGCATCACTCATCACCAGAATCCCGGGGCTCCCGGGCCCACCTATGAATTTATGAGGGCTCAAAAATACCGCATCATATCCGTCCAATTCCCCCGATTTCATTTCAATATTTATGTATGGCCCACTGCAACCACAATTGAGAATGATCATGATAAGGTCACAAGAGCCCGTAGGGTGGACACTTTATCAAGCACCTTATACTGTACACTTGGCACACATTTCAAGATCTGGACCGTTGATACGCTGGCCCCATCATCTGTGGTTTTTGGGTTATGACCCATCCATGGCACGGACCAACAGATAAACGGTTTATATGTGTACCAAGTGTGCAGAGGTCACTTATATCTCTGTATAGAACGAGAAATACCTGCAAGCAAAGTCGAAGCATGCAAATGCACCATGCTCGTGCAATACACGTGCGATGGCCCGTGTGTCCGTGTAAATCCCAGTGACGTTGCTGCACGCTGAGAAAGACCCCAGCTTCGGCCTGCCGGAATATTCTGGCGACTCGAGTGCCGCTGCTAATGAGCCGACGTCAATGAGTCCTGACTCACTGAGTCGGATCTCGACCACTTGGGTTAGGCTGTGTCGCCAAGATAGCAGGTTCGAGTGGTGCTCGTAGGGCCCGGTGAAAACAACCCACCGCTCGGACAGTGTCAAGCAGTCCATGACTCTGGACCGCATGATCGATGGGACTGCGACTCCCATCACCTCCTGTAAACGTTTGATGGCGGCCGTGGAACCAGTCCCACAAAAAAGCAGCACGTCATGGGGTCCCGCGCCCATGCAACGTTTGATGTATTGGCAGGATTCGTGCACCAGCTTGCTTGTGTGGAGTCCCACGTAACTGTCCACAGTATGAGTGTTGCCTGCATAGACAGAAAAAAAAAAAAAAAAAAAACATTACATGCATGCTTAAGGAGAAATACTTTGATACTCTGGCAGGGTGATGGATGATACGCAGGCAGTTAGAAATTACTACTCTTATTTGGTCATCGAAATATTATATTGCTGGGCGCTTAATCGACAATTCGAAATGAAAAATATCCAGTGGTCTTATTTCAATATGATTTTAGGGATGTGCTCCATAATCATACTGGGACCCACGAATTTGATGGTTTCCATAGTTGTACACCAGTGCCACGTGTGAAGAGTATGATCCACGGCCACCACCACAGCCCAAAGATAACAGCCGACGTCTTACTGGGCCGAGCTACAAAGAGGCCTCATCGTAGGATTCTCTTCACTTACAGCGCCCATAATGGCGTAGGTTATTGGAGTCCCCCCATGGTGTATTATAGCCTAACTACCGACAGAAAGCGACGAATCTAGAGCTGCTAAGCAGGGATTGAAGCCTCAGCGATTTGGACCGACTCTTTCAATCCTGAGTCGAGTCGCAACTCGCCCGAGTCAGGCCAAGTCGAGCATCTTTTCAGTGCTGACTCGTGCTTCCAAACCCGACCGGACTCAAACGATGCTAGCCCGAAGCAGATATAGTTGACAGCACTAAACAACTCTGAGCACTTTAGCCAAGAAATCAAAATCCCAAGTGGGAGTGAGACTCACCGTAGAATTGGAGCACGTCCCTTTCCAAAAACTCCTCCACAGCTCTCAAGAACCTCCCCGAAGCCGTGTGATCTGAATACGTGATGCAGCGACATCCAAACGGTGAATCGAACTCAGCATTGGCCCCAATAATTTGGGTTTTTAACCACTTTAACTTACCAGTGCCATCATCGCCGCCCAATTCGATACCGACTCCTGTGGGCCCGAATAGATCAAACGTGTCGATATCAACGGCTTCATTTTCTTCTGGGCCGGATGCATCGATCCTTTTGCTGAGTCCCAGACATCGGCCCACCGCCAGTGGCTTGGATTGTGGTGCATGGATGGTCGGAAGAGATGGAGAAGACATGATGAAGGGAGAAGGGAGATTTTCAATGGAAACATAGGAAGCGTGGGGTGGATATATAATAATATAAGCATGGAACGTGAAATTAAAAAAGGTAGGATATGAACACCCTAATCCAAGCTGAAGTGGTAGACTGACTAAGTGAACTGAAGTGGTAGACTGACTGACTGAGCGAAAGACACCTCGTAACGATTCCCTAGCTGGGTTGGTGACAGTGAAGTGTGAACCGCCAGTCGAGCTAACAAAAAAACAAAAGAAACAATAAAAGGTGGGATGAACTAATACGGAAGCGGATTGCGCACTGACTAACTCAGTACGCCTAGCGTAATGAGTTAACTCTGTGGGGGCCCCCGTGACTTACCATTTTAACAGATAATTTGATGGCTTGAGACCAAAAATTAAATATATCCAAATCTCAGGTGGACCTCACCACCGGAAACAGTGTGAATTGAAATTCTACCGTTTGAAAATTTCTGGTGGCTAACCGAAGTTTTGGATCAAGCTGATATTTGTGTTTTCCTTTCATCCATATCTTTGTGATCTTATGAACAGGTTGGATAACAAATAAACATCACTATGGGCCCTTGCAAGGTTTCAACGGTGGAAGTCATTATTCCCACTGTTTCCTTTGGTGTGGTCGACTTGGGCTTTATGCATACTTCTATTTTGGAATCAACTGTTAAAATGATTTGAAAAAACGTATGGACGACGTGGATAACCCATATACATTTATAGTATGCCCAGCTGAGTTTACTCAGTACGATAAAAGCGTACGGAGTAACTCAGTAGGCAATTCTATTTCAACTAATACATGGGCCAGCGTACCTAGGAAATATTCTTGTGTTCTTTTGTACCCTTTATTTTTGTTAAATCGATGTGACTCGGATACGGCGTGCTGGATCGTTTAAATACATTCATGGTCCAGTACTTGACACATGGCAGGTGGGCTGGTGAATCCAGACCGTAAATCTAGTGGGATCCACCTCTTGACTGCCCACAGTCGGAAAACCACAGTGGGAATGGTTGTAGATAGGACTGTCAATTGTAGGGCCTGGATAGTCGACGGCCCTAATTGCAGACGTCAAATTTTATTTTATTTTATTTCACTCACTGAAAGTAGATCGGACCTGGTTCTGGTCTTTCATGTACCGAACCTCATTCCCTTATTCGTGTAGATGGGTAGTCAGTCCTCCACAATTATGCGGATTTACTACTTTTTACCTCTCATGGCGTAAATCGCTCCTCTGGAGCCCGTAATGTTGCAGACAAATGGACGGCTAAAACAAGCTGTCTGCTTGTTTTTTTATGGTGCGGCCCATCTAAGTAGTGAATTGGCCTGATATTCTGGTCAGAAGATCTAAATAGTGTGGCCCATACGATGGAGAGCTCAGATCTCAGACATGTGCCATATTGGCTTGCGTGGTTGTATTGATGGCACGGCTGGTACATGGGTGAACTCGGCCTTGTCCAGTCCACACCAGATCAATTAGATATGGCTATGCACTCATCACCAACATCTGCAACCATGCTTTGAATGCTGACCATACCTTTCTGAACTACACATTCTCCAATCCATATGCCAATGATATGCAAAGTTCCTTTGATTGGAGTTTTGGGGATCATTTTGGGCTGTGGTCCATCAATTGGACTGTCGAGATTGATGTGCATGTTGGGCATGTAGCATATACCTAGTTTCACTTGGAACACCGTTTATAAATTTAAGCAGTTTCATCAAATCCCATCCAAAATGGATGTTGGGGAGTCCGTTTCTGAAACCATCTGACAACGCAAATTCCGAAAATTCTACTGACACCAAAACCCTTTACTTAATATCAAGTTTATTAGATGTTCTTAGATATTTTAGATATTTTGGGTAATTTCTGCCTCCTGTTGTTATTTTATCATAACGTAGAATAGCAAAGATCCAACTGTGCATCAGTCATGGAGATCGAACTGGGAAGAATACAAACCTATGTATGAAACCGTTACTGAAGGAGCAAAATACGATAATTAATGTAGAATGCTAGGATCTTCCTTTCCTTTACACTCCTCTATAGAAGAACTTAGAGTTGGGCAGAAATGGACTAATCCGACGAATTCGACCCGATCTGCCCCGATCCAATCCGAACCAAACCGAACCAAAGGTCAGGATCGGGTCGAATCGAGTTGGCCCATTCAGATCCGACCGTAAATCGGATTGGGTTCGGATCAATAGTCAATCTGGACCGACCCAATTTGACTGGATCCGATTCGATTCGATCCGACCCAATCCGCACAATATTTATTCAACACTGTTTCTTGTAATGTTGTCTACTTGAGATTGGGATATACTCATTTTTACTTTAATACCATAAAATAATCTAGAAAAATAGATGGATGTCATGGATGAAATAAAGACATCATGCTGGGGTCCACAAAGCACCGACTATCCACCGTTGGCTGGTGGAAGGAGTAGCCAATCCCTCTGCCACATGATCAAGGCTCGAGGTGCATCAAGCACCGAGCTACATACAGAGGGAACAGGTTCTATGTCGTCCAGCTCACGAGAAGTGGGAACTTCCCATGAGGTCGAGCTGTGTGGGCCCCACCGTGATGTGTGTCAAACATCAACACCGTGCATTTGATGGGTCCCCTTTAAATTATGGGATATCCCAAAAATCAGCCGTATACGGAACTCAGGTGGGCCATACCATCTAAAATCATGTGAAGACATTCCTAAAACATATAAAAGCACTTTGCAGGGCCCACCTAAAATTTGGATGCATATGAAACTTGGTTTGACTCCTCATCCAAGTGGGACACACATAATGGATGGTCTGGATTGTGTACCACACCTTGGTGGGCTCAAAAAATATCATGATATTTTAATATTTTAATGGGAGTGTAACCGATTGCATGTGAAAGTGAAACACACTAGGTGTATCACGTAGGGAAAGGGATTGGCGTGGTCGGTGCTTTGTAGGCCCCACAATGATATATTTGTTTCATCTACTCCGTACATTTATTTTTCTAGATCATTTTATTGTATGACATTAAAAATTAGTTATATCCCAATCTCAAGTGAACCACATTACATAAACAGTGTTCAATGAAGGTTGACCATTAAAAGTTATTTGGGGGCCATAAAAGTTTAGAATCAATCTAATCTTTGTTTTTTCCCTTCATCTGGGTCTGTATGACCTAATCAATAGATTGGATGTTAAATAAATAGTATACTGGGCCTTAAGAGGATTTAAATGGTGGATATCCAATTACTATTGTTTTCCTGTGGTGTGGTCCACCTGAGATTTATATCCCTCTCATTTTTGGTACAAAGCCCTATAATTATCTTTAAAAATGGATGAACGGAATGTATGAAACACATACATCATGGTGGGGCCCATAGAGCACGGACCACCACCACGGGGCTAGTGGTAGGGGAGTAGTCAATCCATTTCCAACTGTTGCGTGTGCAAGTGAAACACACCAGCTGTAGTACAACTAGTGCAGATATGTGTCGCGCGAAGAAAAGCGCAAACATGCCTCGAGCTACACATTGTACGAACGGGTCAAATGAAATCAAAGTTAGATGGGCCCCACAATGATGTATTTATTATATTCATACCGTTTATCCATTTTTTGTGACCATTTTAGAGCATTTGAAAAAAAATGAATCATATCTAAAGCTCAAATGGACCACACCGAAAATAGCAGCGAGGATAATGATCTTCACCATTAAAAAATTTGCAGGGCCCACCATAATGTTTATTTTCCATCTAATCGGTTAATAAGGTTAAAAATACATGGATGAAGAGGAAAAATAAATTTCATATTAATCCAAAACTTCCATGATCTTTAAGAGGGTTTTAATGGTAAACGTTCAATCCCCCACTATTTTTTGCAATGTGGTCCAACTAATCTTTAGATCTATCTTCTTTTTTTTGGCTCAAACCTTAAGACGAACTCTCCAAATGGATGGACGGTTTGAATATAACACATACCTCATGGTTTAACCCACAGACCCAACCCGATCCAAACCATATCCAAACCTATCCGACTCGGTTTCCCTGACTAAATCGGACTCGGTTCGGGTCAGTCCAAACATGTATCGTATCGGTTCGAGTCGGGTGCACTGGACTCGGTCCCCGATCGGATTGATTTCAGGTTAGCCAACGTAAATTTCGGACCGAATCGAGTTGGACCTAATCTGATCCGACTAGATTTGATACCCAGCTCTAGAAGAACTGATGAGGCTATTAGCTTCTATGGTAGTAGAGGATCAGGGACCAAGCCTGCCTTATTATATAGTTGCTAGTGAAGAGAGTTTGAAACCTATCACAACTCTCTTCACACAGCTCCACACTTTCAGAATCCTAGTAGAATATAAATTGCTGTGAGCATAACCACAGCTATAACATTCCAATCCCTTCGCAGACTAACGCAGGTATTCTGAAAGAATCACACGGAAGTGGGGCCCATTAGTATACCCGTTTACATCAGCCAAATTGTTTCTGCTCCTCCAACCCTTCATATGACTGCAGTATTGCGCATCTTACGGTATCTACGTGGAACTCTGGATCAATCTCTGTTCTTCTCCTCCATGGCTCCTCTAAATCTTTGTGCTTATTCAGATGCTAACTAGGCCGGTTGTACTCTCACACGCAGATCTACCACTGGCAACTGTGTTTTTCTCGACACTTCTCTCATCTCTTGGAAATGTAAGAAGCAGGCCACTGTTTCCAAATCAACCACGGAAGCCGAGTATAGAGCAATGTCAACAGCTTGTAGTGAGATTATCTGGTTACGTGGACTTCTTTCTAACTTGGGCATTCATCTGCAAGATCCTACTCCACTCCATGTAGATAATCTGAGTGTCATTCAGATTGCCTCAAATTCGGTTTTTCATGAATGGACAAAGCATATTGAAGTTGATTGTCACTTCATCAGCGAGAAGTTGCAGTCTCGGATCATTTCGCTACCACATGTCGCATCCCATGATCAGCTTGCCGAAATTCTCACGAAGTCCACGTCTGCATGCCACTCATTTCTAGTTAGCAAACTATTACTTGTTGATGACAAGCATTAGTTTGAGGAGGGATGTTAGACAGACCACATTCCATGTATAGAAGATTTTGTATTTATCATCTTACCTTGTATAGTTGTTATAAAACTCTATATACTCAACCCTTTAGGGTTGTCTGAAATACAGAAAAAGAAAAGGAGAATTATTCTCCCCAAAGCCTTGCCTTCATTGTTTTTGGTTTATTTACATGGCAAACGTTATGGGCTGTAAGCACCTGTTTTGTTGGTGGCATCATCATGACTCATGGAGATGATACTGGCTTGATGTTGCCCCCCAAAATGGCACCAATTCAGGTAAGTGTTAAACTACCTCCATTTTTACTTTTCTAGGTTTACCATTTACCTTTTACTATAACTGCTGCTAACTAGCTAGCCATAGGAACAAATAGTTGGTTAATGTCCCAAAATCTTGTGGATGTTAATTTAATTAGAGGACCATCCCTTCTATCAAATGGCACTTGGATTATGAAGTGATGAACATGTCATGCTTCATGGTTCTCTCATTTATCAAATTAGAGAACATTCAAATGTATTCAATAACCATACATTAACAACATCTCCTTTTGCTCTGAGTTCCAAGTTTCAGTTAGGTTTGGGAGTTGGGTGGTTATTTACATGCAAGTATGTACAAACATGCGGGAATATATTTTTTCATTTTGTAAAAAATAAACTAGCATGTGAATGGGCATTTACCATTACTGTTAATGTGTGGTTTAGGACTAAGGTCTATATTTGTCAGGTTAATTGTATCTGCTGAGTTTGACAATCTCGACCCCTTGAGGTTTTTGAAAGTGTTTGCATATCAGTTTCGTCAGTCTATTAGGAAGTTCTATGAAGCCATTTCTTCTTTAATGTCTCTTAGGGTCATCTCCATGTGCAATGGATCTAGGCCTCTCAATAGTTTCCCCACTCAAGTGAGAAAATTTACTCTGCTAGGATCATTCCATGTGCAATGGATCCAGACCTCTCAATAGCTTACTTCTCAAATGCAGAAAATGATCATTCACGCTGGCATCTCAGTTCTTACAGAAACTAGGAACTAATGGCTTATCACAAGGTCCATGAACCCCAAAATGAGGAGCACATAATGACTGTACCAAATTATCCATATAATCTGTGAACTAGTTATTATTATTATTGTTGTCGTCGTTGTTGTTAGGGTTCTTATCCATGCCATCCATCTGTTTTGCCAAATAATTTTAGGGCGCGATCTAAAAAATGAGGCAGATCCAAAGCATGGGTGGACCATACGGTGGGGATTGAACGCCTACCGTTGAAAACTTCTTGGGGGCCACAAAAATTTTGGAGCAAGTTGATATTTGTGTTTTCCCTTCATCCAGATCTATGACCTTATGAACAGGAGTGATGACTCAAAAACGTCACTGTGGGCCTTGGGAAGATTTCAATGGTGGACATCATACATCATGGTGGGCCCCACAGAGAACCTCAGTGTGCAAACTGTTGGACGTAGGCCGGTGGGGCCCACTGGTGAGCAATCACTAGTGGGTGGGTCCCACATATTTAGGCATCTTCCGGCCTTTCTCCTTTTCTGTTATATTTCAAATTCAAAATTGAATTTGATTTATGATAGGAGATAGGGATAAGACCGGATGATATGGTCTCATCCAAACTCCCTTCCTTTCCCATAAAAAAGCATACGCTCTCTCTCGTATAAGTAGAAATACAAAATACTGAGAGTATACGGAGAGAGAAACATTGTGCACGAGAGTCTATCCATCTTAACTTGTCCTTGAGACGATCTGATCCATAGATCGCAATCCGGGACCACTATATACCGTAGGATCAGAGGTGTGAATAGTTCCATCTGCTCCAGTAGTAGATAGGCGGGCCGTTGGAGTACCATTCTTCTGCTTTGTAAAGGTTCCAAACATCGTGTAGACCGTCAGATCTTGAGGGCTCACCTTCCGCGCTTCCCAACAGTGGTATCAAAGCATATTTAACGGCGGATCTCCGATTATATTCATCTAAAAAGGTAAGTGACCCAACCTTTTTTTTGAATTGGAATCTTTGACTTTCGAATGGTATTGGATCAGTATGTGTACGGTGGAATAGATTTTGGAAACACGCATGAGGATACATGTAGTATATGCATGTATCCTGGCTTTAAATCTAATCGGCATAAATGTATACACGTATGCCATATGCCTGTAAGCCCGATTAAGTTTCCATACACATTATGCATCATACCACATGCGTGTACATCACAGTCATACCACATGCGTGTACATCAAAATAACATACAGCAATAGTTGTTGTTGTATTGAACTATCCCACTCAATATAGAGCCGGTGACGTACCTCACCATACATGAATGATTGGTTGATGTACATACACCTGTGTTGGCTTCTGTACATATACGTGTCACGTGTCACGTGTGTTGGTTGACGTGTCACATGTGATTGGCTGATGTACATGTATGTGTGTTGGCTCATGTGCACGTAATGTGATTAGCTGGTGTACAGCATGCCATAAATGATTGCACACTTGGGAATCAGATTGGCTAGTGTACATCAGTGACGTACACAACTAAGACACGTTATGTGTTTTATTTACGTTGACAAAGTTAGAAGTTGAATTTACATGGGTTACTTGATATGTACCATGATATGTATTGTATCCAATCCGACCATCCAATTAGACCCAAAACATCATGTTGGTGGCCCACCAAATAAGATGGCCCATTCACGTTGATATGTGCATTGAAGTGTATTCACATAGACAAGTGCATGTGAATGTGGGCCCTATGGACCATGATCATAGCACATTAACGTGTCCTTTTTGAGTCTTTAAAAGAAACATATATATTAATGCATGAACCATGATCAAACCGATAGGATACAAAAGCATAGCTACCGCGGATTGGCTGATGTGAATAAACCCAGCCATTTAGTTGTTGTATTCAAATACACTGCCATAAATATAGCTGCCGTATGAAGAAGAAATGGATTGGCTACTGTTCAATCACACCAGCTATATTAACGTCAGCAACATATGTAGGTCTGATCACATGGTATAAGTTGTATCATAACGGTCAAAAGATACACATGTTATTCTATATATGTGTTGTTCTGTACACATGGTACACATGTTGGCTGTACATGCAATAGTACATGCAATAGCTAATCTGTACACACGGTACACATGTTGGCTGTACAAGCATTAGCTATTGTACACGTGTTAGCTACTGTACACGTGTGTACACGTGTTGGCTAATCTGAAAGTACATGTGTTAGCTACTGTACACGTGTTAGCTACTGTACACGTGTGTACAAGTGTTGGCTAATATGCAAGTACACGTGTTAGCTACTGTAAACGTGTGTGTACGTGTTGGCTTATCTGCAAGTGCACACATATTATATTGGGTCATAGCTTCTGTTATACACATGTGTACACGTGTTGACTGATGTACACGTGTTGTACACGTGTTTAGCAGAAGTTACCATGGCTTTTGTACACATGGCTTTAGTACACATGTTGTTTTGAACTCATTTTTGGCTTCTGTACACATGGCTTTTGTACACATGTTAGCACGTATACATATGTGTAGATCTGTTGAAGGATGATGGACTCATATCAAAATAATGTTGTTTCTTTTATTATATCTTCTTCACTGTTGATCTAAAGCTAATTAGTAATCGAAACGATCATTAACTATGATGATCAATGTTGATGAAAGGATCCATCATCAACAATGATCATTATCGGTAATGATTGGATCCATCACTAATAGTCATGATCACAGGTGAAGATTGTACTCTCTTTATATCTAAGCACTTAATTTTTCCTTTCTGATGATGATGTTAATATGCATGAAAATATTCGGCTTGATGTGTTTAGATCTAAGCCCCCTTATTTTTCATTGGAAAATATAGAAAAAACTTAGTACTTAGGTACTCCCTATACACAAATAAAGGTTGAGCATAACCTGAGTGGGAGTTTATTCTCCTATACCAAATGATGCATGCAACCATGTAATGGAAGGTTGTACGTTATATAAATTTATTCTTATAAAAGCATTAAATCTCATCTTAATTAGAGAACTTGATTGTTCTACACCCCCCATTCGGGTATGTGGACTTTCAGATCTCATTAAGATGTATTAACTGCTTTTATACTTTGAAATTTTATATAACACGTAGAAATGCTGATGATTAGTGTCAATACCTTAGATCATAGCTAAGTAGTGACACTCATGCAATGTAAAGATAGCTACCGAAGCGTTAATCGCTGAACAACTAAAAGGACAACATTTTGACGACAACAACTACGAAGACTGGTCCCGAGCAGTGCGATGCCTTCTGGACGAGGATGACATATCTCACACACTCAATGTAGTTCAAGAGGAACTCATCCTGGCTGAAAACGGAAATTTACAAGAACATAGGATTGCGATGACTCGCTATAATAAGTGGCGAAAATAAAATCGTTCAGCCCGTAATGTCCTTCTTAGCACTATGCACAAAGAACTCATACCTACGTATGAAGTGCATGATACCGCTAAGGGAATCTGGGAAGCACTGACAGATGCCTATGAGCAGAAGTCAGATGCAAGAGTTAGGGCAATGAAATTGAAATTCCAGGAGTACAGGATGCCTGTCAGCTGCCCCATCAAAGATCATATTCGTAAGATGGAGCAAATGATAGGTGCCCTTAGGAATGTTGGGTGCAAATTGACTGAAAATCAGAAGATTATAGTCATGCACCATTCCTTGCCTGAATCTTGGGCCCAAATCAAAAGAATTCTGAACCATATTGATTCTATCACTACGTTCAGAGACTTTTGTGGCCACTTAGTACGTGAGGTTGAAATGAATGCAATTCAGCCAGGTTCGGCCAAGGCTTTTGTAGCAGAGACCCATAAGCGAAAAGCTAACAAAAAACGGTTCAAAGCTCGCAAGAAGGCGAAGAAGAATAATCAAGAACAGAAGACCACAGCACCTCCTCCAAATCTCAAGAAGGGGAATGGAAAGAAGAAGCAGAAAAAGACAAAAATAATCTACTTTGTCTGTGAAAATTTCGGCCATTATGCTCGGCAGTGTGCCCACATTTCTCAGTCACAAAAGACTTTGTATGTAGGCGTTTGTTCTGAAATCCTTTCCGTTGATACTATATCTAACGAGTGGATTTTAGATTCAGGCGCAACAAAGCACGTGACACAGAGTCGTCGAGGACTCAAGGAATTCTAGCCTGTAGCCAAAGGAAGTTTCAAGCTGTACATGGGCAATAACGCTGTTGAAGACGTACTAGGGATTGGCGTTCTCCATCTCCGTACGCGCATAGGGCAAACAATAATCCTTCGTGATACTCTTTTTGCACCGGGGATGCGTCGGAATTTAATTTCTTTTTCTAGGTTATTATTTGATGGTTTCGATATTCGATTTTCTGGGACTAGAGTTTCTTTGAGACAAAATAACCCCATCTTTGCATAGGGAAATTTAATTTCAGATTTATTTATTCTAGACGTAGATTGTGATAATGCCCATCTTGCTTTATCTACTATGTCGAATAAAAATGTAGTATCTGAATCTCAAAAATGGCACGCGAGGTTAGGTCACATCGGAAAGGATCGTATGACAAGACTAGTACGTTTTGGTCTGTTAGACTCCTTATCCAAAGTTGATTTGCTATTTTGTGAACATTGTGTGTCCGGAAAGACATCGAAGAAACCATTTTCCAAAGCGGCTAGGTCTAAGGGCACACTAGAGATAATCCATTCAGATATCTGTGGACCCTTTAATGTACATGCCAGAAACGGATGTCAATACTTTGTCACTTTCATTGACGATTACTCGCGCTATGGATATGTGTATCTCATCTCACACAAATCTGAGGTTTTTAATTGTTTTCTTAAATATAAAGCTGAAGTGGAAAATCAGCTTGAGAAAAAGATTAAAACCCTTCGATCTAATAGAGGTGGCGAGTATACATCTGAAACGTTTAAATCATATTGTGAAAACGTTGGAATTGTTCGGCAGTACACAATGGCTTACACTCCACAACAAAACGGTGTTGCAGAGAGAAGGAATATGACACTATTGGACATGGTTAGATCGATGATGGCACAAGTCAATCTCTCTACCATATTCTGGGGAGATACTGTTAACGTCCGCGTCCTTAATAGAGTCCCATCCAAATCCATTCCTAAGACTCCATATGAGATGTGGTCTAGGAGGCCTCCTTCTTTAACCCACATATGCCCTTGGGGATCATTGGCATATGTTTTGCTACTTACTCAACATAGAGGTAAACTTGATAGTAAAACCATTGAATGCGTGTTCATTAGGTACCCTATGCATTCAAAGGGATACGTTCTAGTTTATGAGGACCATGGACGATGGATTGAGATAGAATCCCGAGACGTGACCTTCGTTGAAGATAGATACCCAAGCCAAATGAAGCAAAAGGTTCTAATAGAACTTTTTGAAATACCCGATATATCTCAGGAGAATGGGAGTTTTGCTCCTCAAGATGAAGATGCTCCTATAGTTCACCAGGACAGTGGGAGGACATCTCAGCAGGCTCCTGAGTTATGTCGAAGCGAAAGAGGATTGATTCCCCGAAGATACTTCGATATTAAGGGGCAAACATTCTCTTACGTTGCAGTTGATGATGATGAACCTGATTCATATCAGGATGCATTATTATCTTCTAACTTGGCCGATTGGGTAAATGCTATGGACGAAGAGATCGCCTCCATGGAAAAGAATAAAGTCTAGAAACTTGTTGATTTGCCTTCCAATCGCAAAGCGATAGGTAATAAATGGGTACTTAAGATCAAAAGAAATGCAGATGGTACAGTGGACAAGTATAAAGCACGATTAGTTGCTAAAGGTTTTACACAGCAAGAAGGCATTGATTACGAGGAGACCTTTTCACCTGTTGCAAAGTTCTCCTCAATCCGCATGATCTTGTCCATTGTCGCAAGTTTAAACTTAGAGTTATATCAGATGGATGTAAAGATCGCATTCTTAAATGGTGACTTGGATGAAGAGATATACATGCAACAACCCATGGGTTATGTGGACAAAAAACATCCAAAGAAAGTCTGCAAGTTGTTAAAATCTATTTATGGGTTGAATCAATCTTCAAGACAGTGGTACATGAGGTTCCACTTGGCCATCACCACTTTTGGATTCACGATGAGTGAAGAAGATCATTGTGTATACATGAAATGGTCTGGAAGATCTTTTCTGATATTATCTCTATATGTAGACGATATCCTGTTAGCTGGTAATGACATGCAATTGTTGATATTGACTAAAGATTGGCTATTCTCGAACTTTGAGATGAAAGACCTCGGTGAAGCCAACTTTATTCTTGGGGTAAAAATCATCAGGGATCGCCTTAAGAAATTTTTAGGCTTGTCTCAAGCAACCTATATACAAAAGATCTTAGAGCGGTTCAGGATGAAAAATTCAAAAGCTGTTGAAACCCCTATGGATAAAGCTACCAAGCTAGACAGGAAATCGTGTCCCCAGACTGAAGCCGAGAAATTGGCTATGTCCTCAGTACCTTATGCAAGCGCAGTAGGGAGCTTAATGTATGCTATGCTTTGCACCAGACCGGATATTAGCTATGTAGTTGGCATAGTCAGCCGTTATCAGAGTAACCCGGGACAGTCTCATTGGCAAGCCGTCAAACGTATATTCCGCTATCTCAGAGGAACAAAAGACCTAATGTTGTGTTATGAAGGCACAAGCCTCGAGCTCAAAGGATATTCAGATGCTGCTTGGGGTAATGACGCCGACGAGGGAAAGTCTACTTCAGGATATGTATTCTTACTCGGAGGAGGAGCTATCTCATGGTCGAGTAAGAAACAGACATCCACAGCTCTTTCATCTATGGAGGCCGAATACATTGCATGTTGTGCTGCAGTTCAGGAGTGTATATGGGTTCGCAGATTTCTATTGAGTCTGGGTGTTGTACCGAGTGTTCGTCAGCCTATATCGCTAAAGATAGACATTACTTCTGCCATTGACTTGGCTAAGGACCCTAAACACCACCAGAAATCTAAGCACATTGAGATCAAGTATCATTACGTCCGTGATCAAGTGAGAGATAAGAAGGTCGCCCTCAGCTACATTCCTACTAAGGAGATGTTGGCAGATCCCATGACAAAACCTATAGCTAGAGATCTATTTCAAGTTCACGTCAGGCAGATGGGATTGAAGAAAACTTGACTGATATACTTGTTTTGTAGTACCTTTGATCTTTCATTAATGAATAATATATTCATTTTTATTCAGTATTGAACACTAATATAACTAGGTATGAAGATCATCAGCATTTACCTTGAAATCATGTAGGATTTCTATTATTTGTTGGCAGGCCGGTCACCCACTCGCACAGGATTGACCAACCTTGAATGTACAAGAGAGGTACATTTGGGGCTATGTTTATACATTGAGGTATGAACTTCCCTTTGTTATGAATAATAAAGGATGAGGATATGAGTGAGTCGTATCCGCCTACAATTTTGTAAAGATTGAAGATGAGACTGATAAAGTCGAATAACATAATCGCACCATTCTGTTACATGCGATCAATGTTATGGCCTGAAATTAAAGCCAGGTTATGAGGTTATGAGATGAGTCGTACCTTATGTAGAATGACCTGCGTATTGTAGACCCGACATTCACCTAGTATTGTCTACTTTACGACGTGGATTGTAGCCACGTGCTGGGACCTATTACCTACAGATTGCTTTGATTCGATCTAATCATTGCAACGTGCGAGTAGCCAGTCTCGTAGGTGACTCTTTATGTCCTGAGCTACCCTCCTCTTATGTATATGAGGATGAGATTGAGTGTTGCTACTTTAGTGTACGATGACGAAAAGTCCTTGATTGGCCAGACTCAGTTACGCTAGGAAAGCAGCTTGATTAATTTCAAATTACACATCTGCATGGGGAAGATCCCGTGACAGCTACACCAAGTTTTTAGAACTATAAATACGCACTTGAAGACTTATCCGCCGGCAGTATCGAGTTGTTTTTATTAGACTTTTGCAAACAGTATTTTTCTTAAAAAGCATATATATATAAGTATTGCTTTGAATTGGTTTTATTCGAAGTTTGTAAAAAATCAAGTTTTCAGAATAACTCGATAAGTTGGATAAGTGCGTATGTTGGCCGAGTACTCCAGGTCGGGAGTTAACTCCATCCGATGTGGTCATGCGGACTAGGACAGGCATTGCAAAGCTTGGGTTATTGAGTACTAGTCAGGTGGTCACTTAGTACTTAAGCACCTGTGAGAAGATTATGGTGATCCAGCTGGTCCCACGCCTCTGATTCTTTTGATCGCGATGTTTGATCTTTGATTGTTATTAGGCGAGTTAAATGGCCAAATTTATGTGCCTATCCCACAATGTGATTGAGTGGGAGATGTTGGACGTAGGCCGGTGGGGCCCACTGGTGAGCAATCACTAGTGGGTGGGTCCCACATATTTAGGCATCTTCCGGCCTTTCTCCTTTTCTGTTATATTTCAAATTCAAAATTGAATTTGATTTATGATAGGAGATAGGGATAAGACCGGATGATATGGTCTCATCCAAACTCCCTTCCTTTCCCATAAAAAGGCATACGCTCTCTCTCGCATAAGTAGAAATACAAAATACTGAGAGTATACGGAGAGAGAAACATTGTGCACGAGAGTCTGTCCATCTTAGCTTGTCCTTGAGACGATCTGATCCATAGATCGCAATCCGGGACCACTATATACCGTAGGATCAGAGGTGTGAATAGTTCCATCTGCTCCAGTAGTAGATAGGCGGGCCGTTGGAGTACCGTTCTTCTGCTTTGTAAAGGTTCCAAACATCGTGTAGACCGTCAGATCTTGAGGGCTCACCTTCCGCGCTTCCCAACACAAACCGCCTTTACAATTTCAAGGTTCGTTGCAGGGGCATTTTCATCCCCCCTTTACAATTTCAAAGTTCGATGCAGGGGCATTTTCATCCCCCAAAAAAAACCAGAAAACACCCACCAGGTGTTAAAAAAATAAGTTTTTAAAAGGGGTGTAATTTTGGGGCTCCCACCATACCCTGGGTGTATTTACTATTTAGGGGAAAAAGCCTTATTATTATTATTTTTCTTTCTCCACATTCATAGCTATTGCAGAAAAATGGCAAGTCCTTTACTTTTCTTCGGACTTGTCTGGTCTGATTTTTAAATTATGGAGGTACTACCCATATATCAACATCATCTATTAACTGATTATTGGTTTACTAGGAATTTTCTTTCTCCACATTCGTGGCTATTAAAGAATATGTGGCAAGTCCTTTACTTTTCTCTGGACCTGTTTGATTTTAACTGTATAGAGGTACTGCATGTATAATATACTGATATGATTGAGGCAATCTCACCATATATGTTTAGCAAATAATTGGTTTGATTTGTGATCACTGAATTCTTGACCCTGAGAATAAATATTTTTTGTTCTCGCACACTGTATACGAAAGTTTTTTAGCTATTGCGTGTCATCTTTATAGTTTAGCTGAACTAGCATAGAGGACATGTTGCTTCCTGTGCTTTATTCATCGAAAATGCACAGAAAATGCTCCTCATTCTAGTTTCAGTTGATATATGCTTGTCTCTTTTTGTTTTTGTTTTTGTTTTTCTTCTCTATTTTTTTTTCCCTGCCTTAATCTTGTTCATTAGCTTGCAATAAGGAGACCATGGGCTTATGTAGGCTTGTCCATTACATATTGCAGGTGGTAATAGTACCAATTTGGAAGAAAACTGATGAAAAAGCACTAGTTCCGGATGCCGTATCATCTGTAGCGAAAATATTGAAAACAGCAGGACTGGAAGTTAAAGTGGATGACTCAGAACAGAGGACACCTGGGTGGAAATTCAATTTCTGGGAGATGAAAGTATGTACCTGCTACTCTAGTTTATTGAGAATGGATCTTGCTATTTGTTTTACTAATTAATACTTCAACATAGACTCACGTTATTGTCTAATCTTTTCTATTAAGGCTTCACCTGAGCCTGAGTCCATTTGTCTTTGGGACCAGCGTGAGCATGTATTTTATGCCAAGGGTCAAGCTTGAGCATAGCCCAATTAAATGGGTCGGACTTGCCCCAACTTAGCCCATTGACAGCCCTGTCTCCAATCCTAGTCACTAGGAGCTGGTTGCTTGAGCCTATACCAGCTTTCCACCACGGTTATCAGTTTTAAATGGGGGTGAACAGAGCTAATACAAGCCTCCTCTTTCAGAAATTTGATGTTGCTAGAACTCCCTTCACCACTATCATCATCCCAAAGTTCATGTTGCTAGAGCTCCCCTCACTACCATTATCATCAGTATCAGAAAGTTGATCTCACTAAGATTCCCATCATCGCCACCGCTGTTGTCACCACATCATCTTGGCATCTAACCATGGTAGAGGCCCACATTGAAAACACTAACGTGCCAACAAAATCCCACCCAGTATTTTACCCTGGACCCAAGTATCACATTCACATCCCAAAGGGCAAGCCCAAACAATGGGTTATGGAGAGGCAGTTGAGAGGCATTACCACTGAACACAAGTCTCACACACACACACACGCACACACACACACACGCACGCACGCACGCACGCACGCACGCATGCACGCGCACACGTGCACACAGAGGGCCGTGCTCAAATACATGCTCGAGTGGTTGTCTGTACATAATTGCAAGGAGCCTATCTGCCCATTTTTTTCGCCAAAAACACCACTTAACATGCCAACAAAGTCATGTGCAGGTTGCATGTTAGCAAACTACTACGTGCTACCTGCAAGGGGAAATCTTTGAGCAGTTAAGGTCTAGAGCATGCAATATCCAAACTGTTAGCTTTTTAACTGCAACAACTGAAAAATATACGAGCTTTTCTAGACTCTAGCATTAATGGAAATTATCTGAATGCTGTACTCTTATGTCTATCATTCTTCAGGGTGTTCCCCTAAGGATTGAAATTGGACCTCGTGATGTATCAAATGGGACCGTTTCATATCTAGGAGAGATGTTCCTGGAAAGCAAGGAAAAGTTTTTGGGGTGTCCATGGAACCTTCAATTTTGCAGGCCCAAGTGAAGGAAAGGTTGGAAGATATCCAGTCAGCCCTTTTGGAACAGGCTTCTTCATTCCGAGATAGGTATGACCGCCCATCTTAATTCTTTGCATCCACTGTTCTGCATTACTTGCTCTTGCTCATACTTGGATGGACACTGAACTGCTCCTCTCTCCCCTCTCCCCTCGATTCTCTTAAAAATCCACATTTGCTTCTGTTATAATACAAATGAAAAGGAATCTGAGCTTCTCCGTTAGAATTTTAAATGGTAAAAACAACCAACCCAAAAAGTATATTCATGTTCAATTATGGATGATTCAATCACTTCGATAGAAGATTCCAGAGAAGTGGTTTGGATAAATGAGATTCTTGGTATCTTCCCTAATGATTACTAAGAATTTGAACGTAAAATGGATTCATTTGCGGAGAATCATTATTGACAGACATTAGCCATTCCTTGACTTCAATCAGTGAATTGGCTAGGGAATCAGCACCTAATTGAATTTGAAAGGACTTGCTTTATTGGCCAAACAAAGAAGAGTTTATTCAAAGAAAAGTCCACCTGATGTTCAACCCTCACATTTTCACAACACTCCGCACTTCTGCCGCACTTCCCAATTTCTTTGTGACTGATGTGAAGTTTTTCTCTTTTATTCAGATGGAACTGTTGATGATTGCAACACTATTGTTTCTGAAATAGTGATGGTATTGATCTCAGCTTGCTTTACCATATTTTGTCAGTATCGAAGACACTGGCCGATACCATTTTTATTAAATAGGGCATGGTATTTGATGGGAAGGAAAAACAAATGGGCACTTTGGCTATTCTTTTCTGCCCTAATTGTGTATTTGGATGCTCAAATGAACTGAATTGCAATTTATTCAATTCATTAGTGAGGAAATGACCAGAGTGGTGGACTTGTTTGCACCCTTTCAAATCACAATGACAACCAAATGCCTAGTTGCAAATATATGAACTTCAAGTTGGACTTCTAATGATAGCAATTGCAAGGCTTACTCTCATACTGAATTACTGGGGCCAACTCCAGTTTGGTCATATTGAATAATTGAATTGAATTACGACAATGTTTAATTGAACATCCAAGTGCAATTTGAAAGTGCATATGAGTGATAAAATTATTTGTGGGTGTTATGGGTAAAAATGGACTGACTAAAGACAAGAGGTCGGCTCGGACATCTCAGCGGGACATGAGGTCGGCCAGCGCTAGTCATGACTAATGAGCTCCTCAATGGCCAAGGTAGAGATGTCGGCCAAAACCAGCTTGGCCTCGGCACCTCTGTTCGGCCTCGCCAGCTCTGCTCGGCCTCGGCAGGTCAGCTCAGCCTTGGCAGCTCAGCTCCGCCTCAACAGGTCTACCCAACCTCGGCAGAGCAACTCGGCCTCGGCAAAGCAACTCGACCTCGGCAGGTCAGCTCAGCTCGGCTGGTCTGTGAGTCCTCGGCAAGTCAGCTGGGCTCGGCTCGACCAGATCAGTTAGGTACGAGATTCTCTCCCAGTAACACACGATAGGAATAACCACCCATGACGTGATTCTTGCATAACTGCCGGCATCTATCACGCCCTGACATCTTGTGTAATGGCTGAAATTGTGCCTGGAATTATAGACCACACTGTCCTATCTTCACTATAAATAAGAATCACATCTACATTGGAAGGTACGCAATATCTCTCACGCGAAACCTACCCGCACTACTTAGACCCAGATTCCTATCCTGACTTTGGCATCGGAGGGTCCCCTGCTCTAGCCAGGGTCTCCTTTGTCCTTCTCTTGTGCAGGCTTATAGGGCTCGGAGTGAGTGCTCGAAGCTCGGTGAGGGTGAACCAGATTTTTGCATCAACATTTTGGCATCGTCTGTGGGAAACGGAATAAAAGACTGTTCCTGCTCTACCAAAAAACCGCAATGACGAAAGCAAAGAAGAAAGCTTTAGATGTCATTGTTGCATCCTAGCGAGAGGTCCTCCTGAAATATTTGTTGTGGCCAAGTCAGAGCTCTTCCTCGACAGCTCAACTCGACCTCAGCAGGTTAGCTTGGCCTCGGCAACTCAGCTCGGCCTCGACAGCTCAGCTCGGCCAAGTCAGAGCATTTGCTGCGGCCAAATCAGAGCTCTTCCTCTCTTCCTAGAGCATCTGCTGCAGTCAAGTGAGAGTTCTTCCTCTCTTCCTAGAGCATCTGCTGCGGTCAAGTCAGAGCTCTTCCTCTCTTCCTAGAGCATTTGCTGCAGCTAAGCGAGAGTTTTTCCTGAAGCATTTGCTGAGGCTAAGTCAGAGCTCTTCCTCGACAGCTCAGCTCGGCCTCGGCAGGTTAGCTTAGCCTCGACAGCTCAGCTCGGCCTCGACAGCTTAGCTCGGCCAAGTCGGAGTATTTGCTGTCGCCAAGTTAGAGCTCTTCCTCTCTTCCTAGAGCATTTGTTGCAACTAAGCGAGAGCTCTTCCTGAAGCTTTTGCTGTAGCCACGTCAGAGCTCTTACTGAAGCATCTGCTGGAGCCAAGCCAAAGCTCTTCCAGAATCATTTGCTGCAGCCAAGTTAGAGCTCTTTCTCGACAGTTCGGCTTGGCCTCAACAGGCCCGCTCAGCCTTGACAGGATAGCTCAGCCTCGACATGTCAGTTCGGCCTCGGGAGGTCAGATCGGCCTTAATTAGGTCAGCCCGGCCTTGACAATTCAGCTTGGCCTTTGCAGAGTAACTTGGCCTCGGCAGAGTAACTTGGCCTCATCAGGTCAACTCGGCCTCAACAGGTCAGCTCGGCCTCGGTCAACTCAACTCGATATCGACGTATGAGCTTAGCTCACCCTTAACATGCCAACTTGGCCTCGGCAGAGCAGCTCGGCCTCAACAGATCTGGTCGACCTCAGTCAGTGTAGCTCGGCCTCAGTCAGGTCAGCTCAGCCTCGGCAGTTCAGCTTGGCCTCGGCAAAGCAGCTCGGCCTCATCAGGTCAACTCGGCCTCTGTTAGCTCAACTCGGTCTCAACATGTCAGCTCAACTCACCCTTAGTAGGCCAACTTGGCCTCAGTAGAGCAGCTCAGCCTTAACAGGTCTGGTCGAACTCGGTCAGCACAGTTCGGCCTTAGTCAACTCAGCTCAGCCTGGATAGTTCAGCTTGGCCTCGGCAGCTCAGCTTGGCCTCAACAGGTCCGCTCAGCCTTGACAGATTAACTCGGCCTCGGCATGACAGCTTGGCCTCGGCAGGTAAGCTTGGCCCCGACAGTTCAACTTAGCCTCGGCGGAGTAGCTCGGCCTCATTAGGTCAACTCGGCCTCAACAGGTCAATTCGGCCTCGGCAGGTTAGCTCGACCTCAGTCAGGTCAGCTTGGCCACAACAGGCCTGCTTAGTCTTTAAGGGTTAGCTCGGCTTAGCCTCAGCAGAGCAGCTCGACGTCAACAGGTTAGTTCGACCTCGGTCAGCTCAGCTTGGCCTCAACAGAGCAGCTCGACCTTGGGCAGCTTAGTTCGGCCCCGGCAGCTCAGTTTGGCCTCAATAGGCCCAATCAGCCTTGACAGGTCAGCTTGGCCTCGGCATGTCAGTTCTGTGTCGGCATGACAGCTTGGCCTCGACAGGTCAGCTCGGCCTCAGTCAGGTCAGCTCAACCTCGATAGTTTAACTTGGCCTCGGCGGAGCAGCTCAGCCTCATTAGGTCAACTCGGCCTCAACAGGCCCGCTCGGCTTTAACAGGTCAGTTCGGCCTCGGTAGGTCAGCTCGGCCTCAGTCAGTCAGCTCGGACTCGACAGTTCAGCTTAGCCTTAATAGGCCCGCTCAATCTTTAAGGGTTAGCTCAGCCTCGGCTTGTTAATTTGACCTCGACATGTCAACTCAGCTTAGCCTCAGCAGGCCATCTTGGCCTCGGCAGAGCAACTCGACCTCAGCAGGTTAGTTCGACCTCGGTCAGCTCAACTCAGCCTCGACAGTTCAGCTTGGCCTCAACAGGCCTGCTCAGTCTTTAAGGGTTACCTCGGCTTCGACATGTCAGTTCGGCCTCGACATGTCAGCTCAGCTCAGCCTCAGCAGGCCATCTACACCTCAGCAGAGCAGCTCGACCTTAACAGGTTAGTTCGACCTCGGTCAGCTCAGCTCGGCCTCGACAATTTAACTTGGCCTCTGCAGAGCAGCTCGACCTAATAAGGTCAACTTGGCCTCAACAGGTCAGCTCAACTCGGCCTCAACAGGTTTGCTCAGCCTCGACAGGTTAGCTTGGCCTCGGCATGTCAGTTCGCCCTCGGCATGTCAATTCGGCTCAGCCTCAACATGTCAGCTCAGCTCAGCCTTAGCAGGCCAGCTTGGCCTCAACAGAGCAGCTCAACCTCAACAGGTCAGCTCGACCTCGGTTAGCTTAGCTCAGCCTCGACAGCTCAGCTTGGCCTCAACAAGCCCGCTCAGCCTTGACAGGTCAGCTCGGCCTAGGCATGTCAATTCGGCCTCAGCATGACAGCTCACCCTCAGTCAGATCAGCTCGGCCTCAACAGTTAACCTCGACAATAAGGCTCATTGGCCAACGCCGACCTCGACATCAAATACTGAGCGACGTATCGACTAGAAGACAAGGGGGGCTCTTATCCTACCCATGGGATGGCAAACGCATGAAGGTCTACTACTCCCTAGGGACTCAAGAGGCCCTTCGACCAGGAGCGCGTCGACTGACTAACCTACTCGACAAGGGTGACCTCCCTTTTTAAAGGGAAAGAAAGTCTTTTATCATGAATTCTACTATGGAAGAGCTTCCCCAGATCGGGAAGAAAATCTCTTTTTCTACAATTTAAGCAACACGAATTACTGAGGACTTCTCTTAGTGTAAGGGAAAAACAGTCATCACCAGTCGTCCGACCCTTAAAGAAGAGGTCGGACCACTAATTGGTAACGCTACTCGGATCGCGCGATCTACAATGAGGATCTCTTAATGAAAGAGGAAATAATCCTCCTAACTAAACTGCTTGACTCCTCATGAAGGGGTTATTGCAACCAACCCATATGTTTAACAAAAGCAAATAACAAGATCAATTGAGAAGGAAGAGCTCACTCCAACGCTCCTACTCGGCCAAAATGTCCGACCTTAACAAAACCAACTTACTTTCCAAGCCCACTACGCGAGCTCGAAAGTAGGGGGCATACTGTTATCGGTAAAAATGGACTGACTAAAGAGAAGAGGTCGGCTCGGACATCTCAGTGGGACATGACGTCGGTCAGCGCCGGTCATGACTAATGAGCTTCTCAATGGCCAAGGTAGAGATGTCGGCCAAAATCAGCTTGGCCTCGGCACCTCTGCTTGGCCTCGGCAGGTCAACTCGGCCTTGGCAGCTCAGCTCCGCCTCAACAGGTCTACCCGAAATCGACAGGTTAGTTCGGCCTCAGCAGAGCAACTCAGCCTCGGCAGGTTAGTTCGGCCTCAGCAGAGCAACTCAGCCTTGGCAGGTCAGCTCGGCTCGGCCTCGGTTAGCTCAGCTCGGCTCGACAAGATTAGTTAGGTACGAGATTCTCTCCCAGTAACACACGATAGGAGTAACCACCTACGACGTGATTCTTGCATAACTGCCAACATCCATCACGCCCTGACATCTCGTGTAATGGCTAAAATTGTGTCTGGAATTACAGACCACACTATCCTATCTTCACTATAAATAAGAGTCCCATCTACATTGGAAGGTACGCAATATCTCTCACCCGAAACCTACCCACACTACTTAGACCCAAATTCCTATCCTGACTTTGGCATCAGAGGGTCCCCTGCTCTAGCCAGGGTCTCCTTTGTCTTTCTCTTGTGCAGGCTTATAGGGCTCGGAGTGCTCAGAGCTCGGCGAGGTTGAACCAGATTTTTGCATCAACAGTGGGGATATTCAGCTGGTTGGGGGATCAACAGCAAAACTAGATCCCCAATTTCAAGGCAGAGAATGTGATATAAAAGAAAAGGATAGAGAGAGAATATCAGACATTAAACTGCTAGTGCCCCTTATGTACTACAGGTTTTTCTTCAATTAGTAAACTCTGAATACAAACTAAAGATCTCTCTTCGGCTATTGGGTTCCTACTTATGAAGTCCCAAGCCTTGAACTGTTTCCATAAAATCCAATGCATGCTTCTTTCCACTACCCGAAATGGGTACATGCTTCGTTGCTAACATGGAGCTCCTACAGCAACATTGTTGATGTAAGCTCATACGAAGAGCTCAAGGAGGCGATCTCTCAAGGAAAATGGGCAAGAGGTCCATGGTCGGCGAGGTATTTAATCAACATATTCTAATATGTATTTTACATTATATCTTGATTTTTATTATTTTTCATGTATGTGTACCATTATTTTAAATACAGCGAAGCTGAAGAGTTGAAGGTGAAGGAAGAGACCAGTGCAACCATTAGATGTTTCCCTTTTGAACAGCCACCTGGGCCAAAAACATGCCTAATGACGGGCAATTCAGCCGATGAAGTTGCAATAGTTGGACAAAAAGGATAAATTTTCGGTAAAATCCCTCTACAGTCTTCTTGCATGCTCTTCCCGTGTGGACTCTCTTCGCTACCATGGCTGGAAGTATCAAGTTCCTCCCAAAATTGTAGTTTTTGTTTGGCTGGTCGGCAAGGATAGGGTGCTCACAGTTGATAATTTGAGAAAGAGGGGAATGACCATCACAAATATTTGCCTTTGGTGTATGGCTCAGGAAGAATCGGTGGACCATCTCTTTATTCATTGCCCTTCACATACCAGATCTGGTCAGCCCTCCTAGTCCGTTTTAAGATTCATTGGACCTTTCCGAATTATGTGCACGCTCTTCTCCAAGTCTGGCATGGAGTTAGATGTGGGAAGCAAAGCTCTAAGCTATGGCAAATGTCTATTCTAGCGGTTTGGTGGGCGTTTGGAAGAAAGAAATGATAGATGCTTCAATGATTCCTCCAAATCAGCCGAGGATACGTTTATTAGGGTGACTCATCTCTTAATTGAATAGGCTTCTTCTTTAGTTTCTATGCAGGATTGTAATTTTCTCTTTTTAGGAGCCTAATTGGCTGGCCATCTCCAGCGCCCAGTCTCCTCTCTTTTGTTCTCCTCTTATCCTTTAATACAATCTAGTTATCTTTCTAAAAAAAAGAAATAGCGAAATCTTACTGCCTTAGAAGACAGGCACACTATTCACACATTTCCATTCAAGGTCACAGATCTGTTAGACTGCCTTAGCAGCAGCTCCATAAATCAATTCATAAAGGTTTCTCACTAGAAGGTACCAACCGCTGTTAGTTCCCTTGATGCTTTAGTGCATGTATTGTATATTTACCTGTGATCCCTGAGAAATATTACAAAAACCAAGGGAAGTTTAATCTGTAATGAGTAGTAATATATATGTTCTCTTGTCACTGCTAAAGTTAATGAATTTTTTCTCGTCATTGCTGAAGTGACTGCATGTAATTTTTTCTCCTGATGTGGCTTGTACTTTCCATTAGTTGGGCCACACTTCTTAGACCTTCTGGCATAAATCTCTCTGTTTCACTTCTCAGGTAGGCCATAATGCACACACAAATGGATGGCTAGAAAAAAAATGGTTTTACCGATCCATTTGTTTTATAAATAGTGGCCCACCTGACGAGTGAAACAGCTTGCTTCTTAAGTATCTAATCAGTGTAGCCCACCTGATGGAAAGCTTGGACCTTGCCCAAGTTGCTGTATTGGCACACGTGCGCACAGATCTGCACGCATATGGACATAACAAATCTCAATAAAGAATAATGTTTTTTTTTTTCTTCCATAGGATTTACACCGTACATTAATAACAAAAAATATTATGTATGTTTCCAAATGAAATGCACGGTGAGACTACAACGTATGGTACCAACAAATTAATACATATGTTAAAAAAAAAAAACTCTCAGCGTAAATTCTATTAACTCTATAATTAGCATTTGAATTCAAACACATTAACAACCCTCGTAGCTTGCGTTTATATTCTGAATATGACAAGCTTTGGATCAATATATTCAGGACAGGGTTGCTCTTCTGGATGGTTTGATAGAGTCTCGGCAATATGTTTGGCTGCTTCCATATATTCCATGTATTTTACGCTGATGTCCGTACATGTTGGGTCATTCTCTTGGCTGCTTGTGCATGTTTTCCTGAATGTTGGTTTCACTGCACTGGTACTGTCTAAAAAGCTCCAATCTCCGGTTTTCCAATCGAAGTGGTAGAGAGGGAGGAATCGATGGCCGTAGGTTGCAATGAACTCAATCGCATCAACCACAAATTCCATTTCTTCCACTGCCGTATAATAGCTGAAGCTCACCCTCGTCCAACCTGGCTTCAATCCCTCGTACCCCTGCGTGTGGCATATCGAATTTTCTAAGTGTGAGAATATAAAGCTGGAAGTATGCTAATATCAAAAGCTGCCTGGATTTTGCACCAGATATGAATGCACTTCACGGTCCAACTCGGCACGTGTGCATGATCTGGAGCGTTCATCAGACGGTCATCCCAGCGATGTATCCGATAGGCAACTAATCAAGCACGTTCAGAACTGGCAGTAGATAATAACGTTCCAAACCAACCATCTTTCTTAATGTGGCCACCAGGCCTTGGCACCAACCCGTTTTCCGTTTATAACGGTCGGACGGGCAATCCCAATGCCACACTGATACAAAGTCGGGCCCAGTTATTTGTAGGCCCATTTCAGTCTACGGGTCCCAGCTCGGCCTGGACCCGGACCCGACTTGGACACTTCATAGTCAATGGAGGCTATTTCACCCTTTGATGTCAAATTCGTAATATAAACGCGGACAAGGGGTAAAAGCGTGCTACCTTTTGGATGGCTGATCGGATTGCCTGGGCACGAGCTCTATCGATGCCGAGTAGCACGTGACCGTAGGGGCCCGCGCACGCGCATCCCCCACGTGCCTGGATCCCGAACAAGTCGTTCAGGAGCTTGGTGACGAACCGGCAATGTAAGTGCTTCCCACGTGCGGACTCGGGATGGACGAGGAAGGAGACGATGGGCTGGCGCTCGGCGCACGTGTTTCCAAGTACATGGACGTTGGGGTTCTTCAGTAGCCTCTCAGACGCTCGGCTCATCAGCAAGCTCTCTTGGGCACGTATGAGCTCGTGACCCATGTGGTGCTTCACACGGAACGCGATCGCCGCACGTATCTTCTGCACGATTCCGGGCGTGCCCGCATCCTCCCGCTCCTCCAGGTCCTCGCAATAGAGGGTGTCCTTCGCATCAACCACACGTGTCAGCAGCGTGAACGTTAGATATGTTTCTTCATTGTTTCCCTAGCTAGTACCATGCACATGGAGATCCAGGCCATTCATGCAATGGGCCCAACTGCTGATGTGCCATTTGCATGTGTAGATATCCAGGCTATTCCCGCGTGGATCCCACCACGTAGAAGGATATGAATTGTTTTTGCACGGTATTTCAGTTCGGCAAGTAGGCCTACCATTGAGAAATCCAGACCCTTGGCATGTTCCATCCCACCGTAGATGGAATATAACTAAAAAATACCCAGAATTGAAGATCCCAGAGACCAATCTTGAAAATTTTCCCTATTAATTGTTGACCATTGATCTTTCCATAGGCCACACTCTAAAGGTTAAATCGTCCCATAAAGGAGATTTTTAGGGCATAGTGCATGCATGGGGGGCTGCAAAAGATCAATGGGGTGGATTACCAAATAAAGGGACACACTTGTCAGAACTGAAAAAACGTGTATACGCTTCAAAGTAGCTGGCCGCATATCATATGGTTAACTTGAGATGAGATACCTGATCGCTGTATCCGTTGACGTAGCGAACTGTCCCACCGCCGCTGGTAGAAGGAGGCGCGTCCTTGAGGCGATAGAGAGCATCACTCATCACCAGAATCCCGGGGCTCCCGGGCCCACCTATGAATTTATGAGGGCTCAAAAATACCGCATCATATCCGTCCAATTCACCCGATTTCATTTCAATATTTATGTATGGCCCACTGCAACCACAATTGAGAACGATCATGATAAGATCACGAGAGCCCCTACGGTGGACACTTGATCAAGCACCTTATACTGTACACTTGGCACCCATTTCAAGAGCTGGACCGTTAATATGCTGGCCCCATCATCTGTGGTTTTTGGGTTATGACCCATCCTACGGTTTATATGTGTACCAAGTGTGCAGAGGTCACTAATATCTCTGTATAAAAGGAGAAATACCTGCAAGCAAAGTCGAAGCATGCAAATGCACCGTGCTCGTGCAATACACGTGCGATGGCTCGTGTGTCCGTGTAAATCCCAGTGACGTTGCTGCACGCTGAGAAAGACCCCAGCTTCGGCCTACCGGAATATTCTGGCGACTCGAGTGCCGCTGCTAATGAGCCGACGTCAATGAGTCCTGACTCACTGAGTCGGATCTCGACCACTTGGGCTAGGCAGTCTCGCCAAGATAGCAGGTTCGAGTGGTGCTCGTAGGGCCCGGTGAAAACAACCCACCGCTCGGACAGTGTCAAGCAGTCCATGACTCTGGACCGCATGATCGATGGGACTGCGACTCCCATCACCTCCTGTAAACGTTTGACGGCGGCCGTTGAACCGGTCCCACAAAAAAGCAGCACGTCGTGGGGTCCCGCGCCCATGCAACGTTTGATGTATTGGCAGGATTCGTTCACCAGCTTGCTTGTGTGGAGTCCCACGTAACTGTCCACAGTATGAGTGTTGCCTGCATAGACAGAAAAAAAAAAAAACACATTACATGCATGCTTGAGGAGAAATACTTTGATACTCTGGCAGGGTGATGGATGATACGCAGGCAGTTAGAAATTACTACTCTTTGTTCATCGAAATATATATTATGTTGCTGGGCGCTTAATGGACAATTAGAAATGAAAAATATCCAATGGTCTTTTTTCAATATGATTTTAGAGATGTACTCCATAATCATACTGGGACCCACACACCACTGCCACGTGTTAAGAGGATGAGACACGGCCACCACCATGCTAAACTGAAATAAGAATCACAGCCCAAAGATAAAAGCCGACGTCTTGCTGGGCCGAGCTACAAAGAGGCCTCATCGTAGAATTCTCTCCACTTACAGGGCCCATAATGGCGTAGGTTAGTGGAGTCCCTCCATGGTGTATTATAGCCTAACTACCAACTGAAAGCGACAAATCTAGAGCTGTGAAGCATGGATTGAAGACTCAGCGATTTGTTCAATCCTGAGTCGAGTCTCAACTCGCCCGAGTCAGGGGCGACTCATCTGAAGTCGGGCCGAGTTGTGCATATTTTCAGTGCTGACTCGTGCTTCCAAACCCGACCGGACTCGAACGAAGCTAGCCCGAAGCAGATAGGGTTGTTTAGTTTCCCAAGCCCAGCCAATTGACAGCACTAAACAACTCTGAGCAGTTTAGCCAAGAAATCAAAATCCCAAGTGGCTGCGAGACTCACCGTAGAATTGGAGGACGTCCCTTTCCAAAAACTCCTCCACAACTCTCAAGAACCTCCCCGAAGCCGTGTGATCTGAATACGTGATGTAGCGACGTCCAAACGGTGAATCGAACTCAGCATTGGCCCCAATAATTTGGGTTTGTAACCACTTTAACTTAGCAGTGCCATCATCGCCGTCCAATTTGATACCGACTCCTGTGGGCCCAAATAGATCAAACGAGTCGATATCAACGGCTTCATTTTCTTCTCGGCCGGACGCATCGATCCTTTTGCTGGGTCCCAGACGTCGACCCACTGCCAGTGGCATGGATTGTGGTGCATGGATGGTTGGAAGAGATGGAGAAGGCATGATGAAGGAAGAAGGGAGATTTTCAATGGAAACATAGGAAGCGTGGGGTTGATATATAAGCATGGAACGTGATATTAGAAAAAGGTGGGATGAACTAATACATGGGCCAGCGTACCTAGGAAATCTTGTTTTCTTTTGTACCCTTTGTTTTTGTTAAATCAATGTGACTCGGATCCGGCGTGCTGGATCATTTAAATACGTTCATGGTCCAATACTTGACACATGGTAGGTGGACTGGTGAATCCAGACCGTAAATCTAGTGGGATCCACCTCTTGACTGCCCACAGTGGGAATGGTTGTAGATAGGACTTTCAATTGTACGGCCTGGCCAGTCGACGGCCCTAATTGTTACTTATTGAAAGTTGATCTTTAAAACTTTTCATTTTTACCGTCCATTTCGTGGCCAGTGTTGGTAAGGTTAGGATGGCCTGTTCTTTTTAAACTGCAGATCATCATTGGTATGACCCACTAGATGGACGGAATGGTTTCACCTCAAGACCTGCCACGTGTCATGTATATGGGAATAAATGATTTTTCCTGTTAACTGTAGGAAACGAGAGAATTATAGAATATGCTGGCTTTGACCACGTTGATTTGAGTTAGAGGAGTCTTAACGGTACGAAACGCGTAAAATAAATCACGGTCATTCACTTCACAATCAAGATTGTATGGTGATGGTAGTGAAGCATGTCGATCATCTGGCCCATCGAGATAGATTTGGTGATGAAGAGATTTATGGCACACTAACGGTCCACATCAACCAGTGGGCCAATGAAAAAATGATCCTAGAGGTCCAATCAATAGCCTACTGGCTAAGTCAAAAGAGGGATGGACTAATGAAAGTCTATTCATCACGTGGTGCAACTTGAAGCGCCCATCCAGTGTAGGATGGTGGGTGAATGATCCAAATCTCGCCACTGTGTAGACTGTACGGTGGGGATTAGGCGATGCACCGTGCAGTCGTGCCCCACAGAAGTAAAATAAAATAAACGCCTTTGACGAAGATGAGATTTATGAATCAGGTAGCATTCTGGTCGGTTGATTTTGGGAGCCTATTGGCCTGCTGCTGTTTCTCTTTAAGGGAGTTATGTGATACTCAGGCAGCGTATGGCGTTTGATACGCAGGCACTCGGAAATTGTATGCGTGTCACATAGTGACTAAATTTAAACCGGCTAAATTGTATTGTAGGGCCCACTGTCGCTCAATCAGTACAAAATCAGATTGGCCTAACTTCTGATTCCTGTGCACTTGTCTGTTGAAATAAGCCTAATTAATGATGTTCTCATTTGTAACCGTCCAATAAATGTCCACCGGTCTGATAGCGAGATAAATCAAATAAACCTAATTATTACGTGATAATACATCTAAGGCGAGAACCATCTTTCTAAGAATTTAGTTATATTCAAAATATGCAATTTATAAATGCCAGCGTATCATTCCACCATTCTGCCGGTGTATTAAAGTTTTTCTCCTCTTTACGGCAAGATTCTTTCCATCTATCGTATTTCCGCGTCCCAAATCCCAAGTATCAAGGCTGGCGCTGTATCTAACCCAGCTCCCTATCCGGGTTGGTAATGAACTAACGGTTTTTGAACTCAGCGACTCGGCCCAACTCAGTTGAGTCAGCAAGCAAATTAGCCCGTCCGAATCCAAGGGTGAATCAGGGGTGACTCAAGGTACCGACTCATACCAGTCCTGGCCAAGCCCCATGTATGTGTACGCACGTGTACCAAAATCCTGGGTCATTACATTCTAATACCCTTACAAGAATTTCGTCCCCGAAATTCAAGCGCACCCACCAAAAGGGCTTATGAGGACACTCTTTATAATCAGCTGTGTCTAGATGTTCACTACATTCCATGTGTAGTAATTTTGTGTGATTACAAGCGTATGTAAATTACTACACAAATTTAGATTATTACAATAATGTAATGACCCAGGACTTTGGTACACGTGCGTACACATACATGTATGTACAATTGTCTTCATTGGAGTATACACACATAGATCCATGCATACATCCACTCATCCATGCACACATGCATCTATCTGCTCATGCAAATTGTGATCGTTGATATGTGTGATCGTTTTGTTTAGTGCGAACTATTAATTAATGCCATTAATGATTACATAATTTTGGTAGAATATATATAAGTTTATTTATAATGCACTCTCTCAACTCATACACTTAAGACCACGTGTTTAATTATTAACCAATCCAAATTTAGCCAACATCAACTATTGATTGTGCACTAAGATTAAACTGATCTTAACCACTAGATTGTTGTTAAAAAATAAAATAAAAATCGAGGACAATCCTTTTTTTTTTTTTTGGAACCAACCTCACCGTCCGCTTGTGTGTGGCCCACCTGAGTTTTGGATCAGCCTCATTTTTTACCTTATATTCTCTCATGGCCAAGCCGAGATGATGGATAGAGTAGATTTATATCATCGTTAGTGAGACCCACCATATCTTAAAAATAATAATAATAATAATAATAATTATTATTATTATTATTATTATTATTATTATTATAAGTAAAGATTTTATCTTCCACAGCCGCCTAACCCACCTTTCTCCATTCTTCCTTCCTTTTCGTGCGGTAATGAGCACCGAACCCTCCCACGAAATGAAACTGTCCACATTCCCCACTCTTTCGCCTCGTTCCTCACATCCATTAAAAAGGAAGGAAAGATATAAACAAAGATTCAATCATATCGTAAGGAGAGACAGGGAGAGAGAAAACTCTATAGATAGATAGAGAGAGAGAGAGAGAGAGAGAGAGAGAGAGCAAGACCGAATCATCAGATTTTTGAGGTAGATGATCTTATCCTAAAGTTTATCATTTTCAGTTAATTATGATGATTTTTTATTCCAAAATTTTAATAGGAATATTATTTTCAGTTGATTATTATGTGGGTAATCCTTCTCATTTATGAATTTTCTATTTTTATATATTTCTGAAAATTAAAATTTGAAATAAAGTTCTTATAAATAGAATTATCAAATTCATTTATACATGATGCTTATATTTTGAATTTAATATTAATTTAATTTTATTGATTCATAAAGTTCAATTTTATTCTAACATCAAATCTGAAATTTAGTTTTAAGTATATTAAATTAAATTCGCTAAATTTAGACTTTAATTCTAAGTTAAAATATTTAATCTAAGTTTGTTTGATTAGAATAAATATTAATTACTTTATTTCTGTCCTTTTGAAAAGAGAGAAAAAAAAAATTTATACAGAATAAAATATATAATTTATCTAAATTTATATTTTAATTTATTAATTCTTATTTTTTTAATATTAAAAATTAAATATAAATTATTCCTAAATTTTTAAAAATTAATTAATATGAAAGTAAATTATTAAATATATATTATATTCAAATTAATTTATGAATTTGTTTAAATTAGTAAATTTGAATTACTTGTAAAATATTTTTAATTAATGAGCATGTTAGTTATTAAATTTAATCACGTAATTAATCCGAATTATATAATAAAAAAATCAAGTAAAAAAAAAGTAAGCCAAAAATTTTAATTCCAATAATTTATAATACTTAGAATTAATTATATAAAAAAATATTTTTATTTAAAATGAAATAAAAAAATAATAGTATCCAAAGTTCAAATTAATAACTTCCTTTAACTTGTTAAATTTAGATATAAAAATAAATAATAATAAAATTCTGAATTTAGATTTAAAATAATTAGATTAAAAATTTTAAGATAGATTAACTTAAATTATTAAATAATAATTTAATTACATTATTAATGTTATATTATAAAAATTAGTATAATATTTTTGTTTCTGTAAAGATTAAAAATTCAAATTTCAATTCTAAAATTTTAAAAAGTTAATTAATTTAAATGAACTTAAGTTTAAAAAAAATTTTCAAAATTTTGGAATTGAAACTAAATTGATTAGATTTCTATATTTTGAAATTATAGTGATTAATGTATATTTAAAACTTTATTAAATTAAAATTTTAATAAAGTATAATATTAGATTTTTAACTTATAAGAAAAAATCTTTTCCCTTTTCCTTGTAGTTCCAAATTTTTGTTTAAATTAAAATTTAAATAATTTATCGATTAAACCTAAATATACATTCTCAATGAATTATCAAAGAGAAATTAAAATTTGTTATAAAATAATCAAGTTATTTTAATATATATATATATATGTTAAGTTTATGTGATAAATAAAATAAAAATTTTAATTTTAAAATTTAGTGAATAAAAATAATAAATATTTTTATGCTAATAGTTAACAGTATTTAAGTTTTGAAAAAAAAAATTGATTTAATTTAAAGTTAGAATTTAAATAAAATTTCTTATATATTATTTCACAGTAATTCCTAAATTAAATAATAGTAAAAATAATATTTTATTTAAGTACTTGAATTATTAAAGTTTCAACAAAATTATAGCTAGAATTATTAATTAAAAATAAAAATTTATATTGTTGATATTTTCGATTGTGAAACAGTGATTCATCTTACATCCATATCAGCCCAACAACATGAACAGTAAATAACTTTGATTGGAAACAATCATGGTAAAACAGACTAACCTGAAATCTAAACCATTCATCAAATAGACCACTTAGGTGTTATTTTCTTTTGGTAGATGGTGTCCTGAAACTCAACTTCTCAAGCATCTAGCGAGTGTAGACAACAAGTTAATGCTATGTGTTGCGTCAGCGAGAGAAACTCGTTGAGAGCGTAAGCGTAAGTCAGGTCTAGCATGCGATGCTAAGTAGGTCGTGGGCGTATGGTCAAGTCCAGAAATCGACGGTCCAAATATCAGATGGGTGATTCTCCTCCATTTCTGAACTTTCTGATTTTATGTATTTTTGAAATTTTATTTTATTTTTTTGACATAATGACTTTAAATTAATATTATCAAATTCCTTTATACTTAATATCTACTTTTCTAAATTTTAGCATTTACTGAATCTGATTAACTTGTAGAGTTAGATTTTAATCTAACTTTTATTTCTGAAATCAGGTGTTAAGATTTAGACCTTAAATCTGCGTTAAAGTAATTAATTTAAATTAATTGGTTTAAATTAATATTAATTAATTTGATTCTAAATTTTGGTTCTTTGTTTTTTTTAAAAAGGCAAAGAAAATAGCTTGATGTTTCAGTAAATTTCAGGAATTGAATTTTTACAGCATCGAATTTCTGCACATTTTGTATAGAACTTTCATTGTTGTATGGGGATTTAAACAATTAAATTATTTCGCTACTAATTTTGGAATAATTCATGACATGCATTCATCTCTACTGATTACGGAAATGTAAAAAAAAATTTAAAAAAAATAAATAAATAAATAAATAAAATTAATAAATTTAAAAAATGAGAAAATGATTGTAGTATTAGCAAGTAGGGCAATCGTATTCATTGGGTGAAAGACCCTAAAGCCAGCAAGTAAGGCAATCGTGTCCCTTAGGTGAGAGACCCTAGAGCTAGCAAGTAAGGCAATCATGTTCTTTAGGTGAAAAATCCTAGAACCCATTAGATCCTTCGGAGTCTCATTTATGTACGGCGTATAAGTACAATTGTGTGCATGAACATACGTCAGAGGTACAACTGGAGCAGTAGTCTGACCAGCTAACGTATAAATGGATCCCTCACCACGAGGTACCAGTATGTGGACGTTAATACCACGTGACCATACACCTGGGTACGGTGTTTGTAAGATGTGATAATTATTTAATTTTATTATTGAATTCATGATAATATAGCATTCAGTACATCTTTATGATTCCAGCATCGCATTCATGTCATATTTAATATTCAATATTTTGATTCATGTTTTGAATTTCAAGAAAATACTTTTATTATTTATTTGTTTGATATAAATCTATAAATTTTAGATTTGGTTGGATAAGATCCCACGAGCGATTGTGCTCATACCCAAAATAACAGCGTTTCAGGGCATCAAAGTTTAGTCAAGGGCAAAGTGGAGTGGAGATCCAGTCATCAATTTATTTATCTTTTATTTGTACCGATGGAAAAAAAAAATGTATAATAAGAATTTAGAAGTAAGTTTAAACTATAACAGTTAAAGATTGTATTTGATGAACGTTGTTATTGTAATGAGATTAATTAAGTGTGGTTGTGAATGTTTAATATTAAATCATGACCTGGGATTCGGAGTCGGGTCTAGCCAACTCGGGTACCAAATTTCGGGGCGTGACAGTCTTGATACCGGGATCTAGTTCTTTTACCATGAGCGTTCTGCAAGCGAGCAGCCGACCGATAAGTTATATATATAGACACAAACACACAGGACAGTTGACCAGTAGCCGTGGGCGCTTACCTTGGCCCACCCGATGACTACACTAGCTTAATTTTCAGGCTACACTCAAACATGCAACAATGAGTAGCATGCATTAAAGCCTTCTGCTTGCTGTAGAAAAAAAATAATAATGATAATTTATGGAGAGGTGATGATTGACCACCTTCAGGGCCTTCAACTAATACAGGATCATTCCTAATTGGCGCTGAAGCAGCCTAATATAAAAGAATAAAGTTAGCGTATGGGTCAAGTTAGGCGGGTTGGTTGAGTCCGACCCAACTACAAAAAATGGGTCAAGTCAGGTCATGTTTGGGCTCTAAAGTTATAACGCAGGTCAGGTTAGGCCAGATATCTTGATCCGTTTATCAAATTGGTTTAGGGTCGGGCTTAGGCTGACCCCAACCTGCACCAATCCCCAACCATTGCCAGACCTACCTATTACATGTGTGAATGTGTGCCATGTGTGTGAGATATGAACCATTCACCGGAGCTTGACATCAATCGGAGAAAAATGCATTAAACCCTAAATATGCCCTTACCTTTATAGCCAAGAATTTCAACATTTACTTTTCAGGCCGGGAGTGAACTTTTCCAGCAACAAATGCCCCATCCACCATTGAGCTACAGCCCTGAGCAGTCGCTTTTATTTCCGAGAGTGTGATACAAATCCTGTCCCTTCGTAAGGCTCATATTTCCAAATAGAGAAATCAAAACCTCCTTACACATCTCCAAAACCATGACTCTATGAGATTGGCTTCACCTCATATCCATGAGACAGTGTCAGGGGAGTCTCTTTTGAAACGGGCCGCTCTTTGGAAAACAGCTCCAAGTTAACCGTTCCTGTCCCCCAGTGGATCATGCACTTCTCAACCTCATCAATGTTGAAGCGATTAACCAAACTCAAGCCTGCACACTTGTCAACCAGCATCCATTCCCCTGCAGAGGAAAAGAAAGAAAATCCAATTGAAACCAGATTTTCACAGAATTTACAATAGTAAAACCATTTTCAACATGATAAATGGATATTGTATCGATATTTATCAACGTTGAAAATCAGTTTTTCGGGTATCAAATTGTTCGCCACCAGTGTGGTGTCGTATTGCCACATAAGGCCCCATATCAAGCTGTTTCGGGCAAATACAGCTGTATCATTCATGGCCGACAGTGGCATGTATGGAGCAAAATGCACAGGTTTTGGACAGTACTTTAAACCTTGATATTTTAGCTCCACATTACTCCAACGAAAGGACCATCAATAATGGGGCCAACAGACCACTGTTATGGATCACCGAACCATGGGCACTTGTACAAAATGACTTCCCTATAGGAGATGAGAATATATTTAATTGTGTGTGCGTGTGCATGGTCCTTGGTACTCCTGCAGAGTCTTTTATGTTCTTTTGCAAATCCTTAGGTCAGGGGTCATAATTCCTCTCCTGAAGCAATGTTAAAATTTCAAGTGCCGAGTTTTGGCTGAAAATTGATTAAAACTTGGCAGAACAAGATCATCTTACTCTCCCAGATTATCTATAAAATCAGAGTTAGGTTTTCATGAACTTGCATAGATTGAAGGCCTGGCGACTTGGACTGACTCATCCGGTCCTGAGTCAAGTTGGGACTCAGGGAGTCAGGCATATTTAAGGGGTGACTTGTGGTATCAAACAGATTGGAGTTGAGCAAGTCCAAGTCAACTTGGATGAGTCTGCAACTCATGCTCGCTCCAACAAGCCAAACTGAGTTTGAACACCAGGTCAAGGGTTTGAGTACCCATAGGCGGTGAAATCCCACTACGGCGTGTGTGTGTGTGGATGTGTGATTTCCTCATAGAGATGGTATTGCTGACAAGCTGAAAGAAATTACCATTAGGCCGGAGATCCTCCTCAAAATATAGCTCGCATGATTCAGGCCAAATCTCATGCTTAGTCCCATTGATTGAAACGAATGCAACAAAAACTTCCGTCGGGTGCAAAAGATCGAACGTTGGGTGCACTCGCAAACAAACCAACCTTCAGCATAAAAGATAAGTAATAAGCAGCTATTGTAAGAAGGAAAAAAAAAAAAAACAAACAAAACAAGAATGCCTCTGTCAAAAATGACAATTGAAGATTGTTTCCCTACACTATCATAAGAGTTCAACATGTCTGAAAAATAATCAAGTTAAAACTGTGCCACATTGTTTATCACCAAACGACAACCAGAAGTAATGTCTTGCAAAGAACGAATGCAATTTGGTCTCAAATATATGGCCAAAATAATGTGTGCACATGCACGTGTGTGATTAGATCACCATTTTTGCCCCACAATTTTGGTTGCACCAAGATATGTAACGGTTTTCCCAAAAATGCCCCATGAATCACATGGCTCATATTCCCTGGCTTCAGTTGGGCACAAAAAGTCCACAAGATGTGAGCGAAAATCCTGCAAGAAAATGAAAAAAAATGCCCTTCTACAAATTGTGACATACCTAATGAGAATTGATTCCCTCAACAATGGATTCAGAAAAAATGTCCATGTTATATAGGTTGCAGTCAATGATTTTTTGTTGATACATTACCACTTTATTCTAATGATTGATCAGGCTATTTCTTACTAACCTTGAAAATCCACCTGAACCAGCACCAACACTGCGAGATATAATGCCAGAATTGATCTGGAGAACCTTGGGATTCTCTCTTGGAATAGATATCTGGCGCTGAAATACTAATCCGCCGCTAATATCTCCTTCTAAGGTAAGAGACTCCTCTCCTGATTGCTCAAGATTCCGCCTGTAGATTCAGGAAATTTTATAGCATTACAAAAAATCAGAATGAAAAACAGTGCCAGTGAATAAAACCATGGCCATGTTTTAACATTTCTCAAATAACATGCAAAAAAATGAAAGCATATCCATTCACATACAACAACCTATATTGAAGAATAAACATGCAATAAATGAAAAAAATCATATTATATTGGAGTTCATAACTGCAAAAAAGCTGAATTTCCAGTGAAATGACCAAGGCAGAAGCTTGGATATTTTCCTATGCACATATCACTTGCATAGATAATGCATACAGCCAAGCCCAAACTATTTTAATCTAACAGTGATTAAGAGACAGAGTTCAGTAACTCGCCCAATCACTGTATACTCCTCGGTGCATCCAGCAGATCGGTATTCAACTCCACTGTATTCTTCATAACCATTAATTTCAACCCTGGAGTGAAGCCATTGAGTCCCTGAAACAAGTGCAAAAGATCAACTCTAAAGAATATCATGTGTATTCTTAAGATGGCAGATGCTAGTACACACATGAATAGCATATCGAAATCTCTTGTTAGCAACGGAAACTATAATTTTGTCTTTCCTTTACTGTATAGGCATAGCTGTCTAGGTAATTTGAACAGTAGGCCACTTTACATGCATGCACAAACACTCACACACATGTATGTATATTGATAGGTAAGCTGGGATTGAAGCCAAGACCTCAATGTTGAAACACGCCTTATCTACATTAAAGTAATTTTAATTTATACAGTACCAAACCCTAACTAAAAAATAGGTAAGTTTGAATTGTCCAAAAGGGTAATTCATCATCTGTGACAATACAACTACAATAACAAATGGTGTGCCATTATTCCTTCGCCATCATTATTGGAATCTCTTATTCTTCTTTTCAGTTGTTTTCCAAAACTTCTGTTTTGATGTTTTGCTGTAGGACAGCACAACTCAAGGAGTCAAGAGCCTTGATGTGTCAAAGCACGAATATTTCACAATTACACAGCACAAGCAGAAAGCCTTGCCACAGCATGTCATTTCTTGCCCTAAGTCTCGTATGCTTGTTGGAAGTGTTTTAATCCTTTTAGATAATTTAATCATTTTGTGAATGCAATGTAGCATCAAGTGGCACACCATGTGAGAATTGTTGCCTGCTAATAACTGTAAAAGTTTACTAATACTGAAGCACTCATTCAAGTGTTATATGCCACCTCCCAGGTGGCACCATATGACTCGAATAAGGTAACATGCATTTGACAGCATGAGCCATAGAGCAATAGCAATGCTATGTTGTACAGCATAGAGAACCTTCCATGGCTTGCCTGGCTCAAGTGTGCCATGGCATAACATCTAAAACATAGACACGGCCCATGTACAGCACTGGGATGGCTGGATATGTCATGGTGTGGCTTTGACACTTAAATTGAATTGTACAACACAGTTAAACCTATGGTGGTTAAAATTTTAAGAAACAAAAGATGTCAGGACCAAAGACTCTGCTCATCTTCTGTCTGGAAAATGTACATTACCAGAAGGGAGATGCATCATGGAGATCATTCGACCCCCAATCCAAGGCACCACTTTAAGAAACCAATCACCATTCTTCAGTTCAACAGGAGTCTTTGAGAGTTCTACTCCTTTTTGTCCTGGAAGCTCTTCTATGTCTGGGATACCCTTGGCAGTTTCTGCACTTTAACAGCTTTATATGAGCATCATGATTCATGACAGAAATCAACATGTGCCATACATAAAAATTCAATGCATTCCAAGTTTCTGAGGACTCATAGGCCTGAAAAATGAGTAGACAGGAGTTTCATGTTCTGAACCACCACAGTTTCCTCAGAACCCCAAATTAATTTATATTCTATGCAGTGTTCAAAGTATCGGTATCGCCACAAGTTTCGCTGGCCAGGGATACGGAAACAATATTGATATCACCGATAATATCACTGATAACCGGAAATGCAGGGAAACATGGGAAAAACGGTGAAATTTTCAGCGAAACTTTAGGAGATGTTAAAATGTACATATTTGCATATTTAGAAAAAAAATTTAAAAAATAAATAAATAAAAATTGCAAATAGAATGCGTACATAACAAGTTTCCATTTAATGGGGCCTTAAAAGCATATGTTGTTGTAAAAAATCAGTCACCATCCCATCCGGCCTATTCAACCATCCAATATTCCATCCAAACATTCATTGATATTGCAAAATATCAACAACACATGATATTTCACAAAGAAATCATCAACAATTGTAAAGGAAACAAAAGATTGTGGTCTCAATATCGCGTATATTGCATTATTGATAATATCGAGATAGTATCAATATTATCAATGACAAATTGAACACTACATGCAACCATGTGCCCATGAAAAAATTTTGAAATAATTTTTTTGCTAATAAACAAAATTTTGATGATATCAATACGTTGGCAATACTATTGAAATATCGTTGATACACTTATGATACAAGCATTACCTAAAATAAAGGTTTGGATCCACTAGAAATGTTGATGCATTCGCAATACAAGCGACACCTAAAATTTATATAGTTGAAAATATTCGCGAATATATTAGCGATATTGATACATTCACGATACTTAGCGATACATTGCTAATACCTGAAATTTCTGATACTACCAGCATTATCAGTATCACTACCAGTGTTATCACTATCGCTGAGCTAGAGATCAAGATAATATCAAAGATAATTCGAACACTAATTCTATGTTTAACCAATGTTTACCCAAGTATGACTAACCCTAATGATCCCCTATGTGTGTGCGCACGCTCACGTGTGCATGTGCGTGTGTTTATAGACAGATATGGATTTCCTAATGTCCCATGGTGCAAAAATCACGCCGGTTGGATGATCCTAACCTTTTGAATGGGGCCAATTTAATACAACCTTCCATTGTTGACAAGCATAGATCACCTGGTTAGAATCATCAAACCAAAGTGCTACTTTGGAATCATGATCAATACAAAGTGAGAACTATCTAATAGATGTTTCAAGATGATGACAGGAGCTATTTTCTTTATCCACTCAATCTTGACAGTTCGTTTTCCATGCTATTGATTAGATGTTCAGGATAATCCGATTGGCATGATTTTTATACTATGGCTTGCTCCTAATTGTATGAATGAATGAAAGGTTCAGATTGATGATAGGTCACCCCTGTGCCATTGAAAAGGATGGGGAACATTGCTAACGTCCCATGAAGGTGGGGATGTAAGCAAAACCCATACCACATGCGTGGGTGTGAAATTTCCAGCTAAAAGAAGATGGCATGGAGAACTGAATGGCACTACTTAGTGACATTAATGTCAGTGAAGTGACAGTTTATAAAAAATAAATGAACAGAAAAATAACACCAAATAGACATTAAAGAATTCATGAAAACTATATGTGCTAATGAGCTGCTAAAACATTTCCTCCAAAATCAAATCGGATAGGCAAAATGGTTCAAGTCTTTACTAAACACATGGCAGAAATAACTGGCACGTGCATATAATCTCCAGGTGTGTTGGAGACAAATAAAAATACCTAAAAGTGTTATGTACTGATTCTCATTTGTCGTTACTAAGTTAGACACCTCAGCTTCAGAAGGCATTTTAATCTTCAGCTCCTCTCCATCAGTGCCCGAGGCAACAAGCTTCAAGGAAAACAATTAATAAGACAAAACAACACAAAGGGTTACTTCCAATTCAAAGGAGTTTATTAGCTCACAGCTATATTCCCCATTCATTGCACTTTTCAACAAATGTATACCTTGGCACCTCCTCCAAGCAATAAATGAACATGTAGACCACGTGTTGGCCTCTTCCATGATCCTTCAGTTTTGGAAACCTTTACCGTAACAACTGAAGATTGAACTTCAGCTGCATAATAGGTCAAGAGGTATCCCCCTTGATTAAATTCATATCCATCACCCTCATCCTCGAAGAGAACACCTTCTGCTTTACCTGTACAAGGAAAGAAGTTAATACTGCTGAATAAATGAAAATGTATGCAGCACTAGATTGTCAATAGTCAAATCTTCTTTGCCAGACAAGTTTGTCAATGCAAAAATCTGGGATTTGTGAGGCAACCAAACTAAATGAACATAAAAGAAGAAAATGAAGTGAAACTTTACACGTATGCTTGGTCTGCTTTCAGCAGTCAGCATGAAAAAACAGCATATCAAGCATGCCATTTCTTGAAGTCAACATAATTCTACTTTTGAAAAGAAACTGTTCCATATGCTAAATGTGAATGTGATTAGTGCAGTAATCAAACAGCAAGCTTTTAATAGAAACTTCCCGTAGAGGAACATGTGTTAGTAGATTATTGTTTCCATTTATTAAATAAAAAAATAAAAATAAAAAATTTAAAAAAAAGGAAAAAATATTTTAGTCTTGCTCAAATACCACTAAATTCACCTTCTAAACAACTCTAGGAACATAAAATGGTCTTATGCAATCATTTACTCGAACTCCAGAATGCTAGAATACAGGATAAGTTATGATAAAATGAAAAGTTCTTTAGCAACAGGTATATCTGAACATTAAGTGCATGGAGTGAAAAGATTCACATCAAACCACATCCTTACACAAGGAATAAAAAGTATAAATTGGATGGATTCAGGTAAGAATCTGTGAGATGACAGAACTTGAGAATAAAAGTGCCCCTCCATGATCATGATAATCATCATCACAGAGAACAGTATGGAAAATGTAATGGTAGCTTCACTGTTAAAGAGGACTGACATTTGAGTTAGAAAACAATCAAGTAATACGGAGGAAAAGTCGTCAATTGTGATGATAATTCCTACATAAGCAATATATCCCACAAATTACCATATTCATCTAACGCGACAAAGAGCGACAAGTCATCAGTTGCATTTGCTCCCCCAACATGCTGAATAGGACAACCCACAGGAATTATCGATCCACCTCGCAAATATAGTGTTGGTAAATCCTGAACACAGGAAAGGGAAAATAAACATTATTAACTGTCATGATTTGCAGCTTCATGATCAGTACTACAGGTGAACCAAATCTATTTGATTAAAAATATTTACAGGATGTGTGTCGCCGAAATCAAAACGCAACCAGATGCCACCGGGCAACTTATGCTGCAATTGATATGATCCTTTATCACAAACAGTGCTGATGACAATACCAACAAGGTTATTAGTATAAATGTATAAATTCGACCTCATTTTCTTAGGCAAAGAAATTAAACAATATCCATATGCAAAGCATAATTTGTGCCCAGTATATTTTATTACTTCAAACTGCTTGCCAAGGACAGAAATTTAGCGCATGTTAGACCACAAAATTATATTCTGTGTTTTCCATGTAGGTCTTGCACTTCAATCTTACATGACACCAGGCAGAAGACTGGACTTTTAACTCTGAAGTAACTGGTACAGTAAATTTGACGTACCTTGCACATACAAGGAGTGGCCCCAAAAGGAATGAATTTTCAACTCTCCTCAAACTAGGATCTTTTGGATCTGCATGTGATATTAAAGAACAAATACTCTGAAAATGTGCAAATCCACAATCCAAACTCAATTGAAGTTCTATCCTGTAAAAACACATTCTTAGAAGTAAAAAATAAAAAAAATAAAAAAAAGACAGAAGAAGAAGAAGAAGAAGAAGCATACCAGCAAAAAAAGTAGGAGCTGCAACAGGTGTACCCTTGGTGTGAGCCATATAGAAAAGAGTATATATGTGTGGTATAAGTCGGTAGCGTCGCAACAATGCCAAACGGCATACTTCTTCGCACTAAAAGGTCAGTGTTGATAAGAAAGTTAAGCATGCATTTGAGCTAAACTTGACAGAACTTAGACCAGCAGAACTGAAGATACCTACAACTTAAGAGATTGCAAAATGCATCTATACCCTAGTACGTAAAAGAAGTTTAGAAAAATAGAAACAAACATCCTGAAAATATATCTGCACATACGCATGCCATTCATTTAAGCCCTACTTAAAAGGACACCTCTAACACATAAAAAAACGTCATGTCCAACACCCGTATTGGAAACAGTTATTGGACACATGTCAATACTTCTACTAAGAAAAACCTTAATTTATATTTTTGCAGTGTTTACTATTTACATACTATGTGCACAGTTTGCCTTTCAAAAAAAAATCATAATATGTGCACAGTTCTTATCATATTTTTAGTTACATGGATGTAATTTTCTAGATCATACGCAAATATTTTATATCTTATACAAATATGAAGTAAATTTTATATAATAATTCTTTTTCTAATATCATTATATGTTTGTACAGTAATGGTAGGTTTATCAGGGGTCCCTTTGTCTAAAACCTTCATTTGAATCCAAGTTAGATACATAGCCTAAGGCTCTACGATGCATATCGAGAGAAACTTAGTGACACTCAAAAGGCACAAACCCGATTTCTAACAAACTAAAGAACCATGAGATAATGCAGAGCTCCAAATTCTTGTTACCCAACAAAAAAAGTGTTTTGTATCCGTAAAGATATGGTTGTAAAGGCCAATACATATAGGTAACGGCAATGACTGTTACATGATACGGGAGTGAAATGGGATAGTTAGTTTTTTTAGGACAGTATCAACCGCTATAGGGCATAACGATCGTTACCCCTGTAACGACCAAAAAAAAAAAAAAAAAACGACACAAGACAACTTACTTGATGCTGGACAATTAACCACTTGCTCTAAAAACTCGAACTGTTAGAGTATGACGAATTAATCCCTTTTATCTCATAGCCCAAGCCCCACATCTCATGGATTAGGACCTCGGCCGAACCCCCTCGTGGGCCCCAAATCACATGGGTACCGCCTCACACGGGCCGCCCACCCCGAGTGTGTCCCCGCATCCCACAGGCTACCCCACTCAAGCCCGGTGTTAAATGCGCATTAATCACCCCCGGTGAGGAGTCTCGAACACGAGACCTCCCCCGTCGGCTCCGCCCACCCCAAGTGTGCCCCTGCATCCCACAGGCGACCCCACTCTAGCCCGGTGTGAAAATGCCCCTGCATTAATCACCCCCGGTGAGGAGTCTCGAACACGAGACCTCCCACTCTCATACTAATTTGATGCAGGACAATTAACCACTTGCTCTAAAAGCTCAAACTGTTAGAGTATGGCAAATTAATCACTTTATCTCATACCTCAGGCCCCACATCTCATGGATTAGGACCTCGGCCGAACCCCCTTCGTGGGCCGAAATCACATGTGCCGCCCACCTCGAGTGTGTCCCCACATCCCACGGGCTGCCCCACTCTAGCCCGGTGTGAAATGCACATTAATCACCCCCGGTGAGGAGTTTCGAACAAGAGACCTCCCTCATGGGCTCCGCCCACCCCAAGTGTGCCCCCACACCCCACAGGCGACCCCACTAGAGCCCGGTGTGAAAATGCTCCTGCATTATTACTCTAAAACCTCAAACTGATGGAGCGTGGCGAATCAATCCCTCTCATAGCCCAGGTCAAACTCTCGGCCGAACCCCCTTCATGGCCCCACTTCACATGAGCCATCCACCTCACACAAGTCGCCCACCTCAAATATGCCCCCGCTTCACACAAGCCACCCTACTTGAGCCCGGTGTGAAAATGTCCCTGTATTAATCACCCCCGATGAGGAGACTCGAACACGAGACCTCCAACTTTCATACCACTTTTGGCACGGGACAACTAACCATTTGCTCTAAAAGCTCGAACTAATAGAGCATAGCGAATCAATTCCTTTATCTCATAGCCTAGGTCAGGCCATCGGCCAAACCCCCCTCGTGGGCCCCAATTCACATAGGTCTCGCCTCACATGAGCCACCTGCCTCACACAGTATGCCTACCCCGAGTGTGCCCCCGCTTCACACGAGTCACCCCACTCAAGCCCAGTGTGAAAATGCCCCTGCATTAAACGGCCACTTTTTTCTATTTAAATCCATTTTTTACTTTTCTCATTACAAAAAAGCTCTCCTAGATCATCCTATAACAGATTTTGACCACTTTTACTATAGTTTCTAGGTTTAAAACTATAGATTTGAGTGATTTGAGCGAATAGAAGCTTTGAGGCCATTTTTTCAAAAAGTTCTAAAAAGTGGTACTTCATGCATTTTTTTCCAATTTTTAGTTCTAATGCTTGATTATGATGTGTAAACATTAGAGATATGACTATGTCCATAAATTCACCAAACAACCCAATACAACTCTCACCAAAGAGTAGAACGCTACACTACTATAAACATGTTCAAAACAAAAAATGAATACATATTTGGAATATTTACATTATTCTGGATTTTCTTTTCTTTTTCTTTTTCAAAATTTTTGGGTAAAAATAAAAATAAAAATTCAACCGTACAGTGGTCATAACGTTTGTTACACCCCTATATCAGTAATGGTGGTGACCGTTATGGCCACCATTACTGTTACGGATTAACCTTGCCAACAAATGGAAACATTTACATAAAGCAAACTTCTCAAGATTTTTTGTTGTTCAAGTCAAATTCAGAACACATAAACCATGGAATGAACAAAGAAACCAATATAAGCTGGCAAGCAGAAAAAGAAAAAGAAGATTCATGAATAAAATTGTCTCACACACAATTCAAAGTGTCAATAACTTGTGAATCTGTAGCACAAGATCCACATAAGCTATATGGCCTTCAAATTCAAGATTTCAGCCATGCCTTTTGTTCTAGGTCCAACCTTTATTATAGAGCATCAGTTACTCTGCAGGATATTAATGCCAATAAATATGAGGTGTCTTCCACATATAATACAAACAGTCAAAAGATAAGAAAAAGACGAGAACCATTTCATCTAGATTAGAAGTTTGAATTGCTTACTAAAAAATTTACCAAAAAAAAAAAAAAAAAGGAAAGAAAGAAAAGAAAAAAACAGAGATTTGAATTTGAAACCGGTAAAACAATTAGTATATGGCATTTATTACAGACGAGTACAAACCTCTTCACCAAAAGACCATGGCTCATGGTCAATGGTACCAGTTTCAGAATGCCCACGGCAAAAAGGAAACATAGCACCCACTGCCATCCATCTTCCAAAAAGCTTAGGTGATGCATTTCCAGCAAACCCACCAATGTCCGGTCCAGATAATGGCTGACCACTGAGTCCCTGAACAGAAAAAAGACATTGCTACTTAGAAATGGGAATCATGGTGACTATGAAATGCTCTTGACACCATTATCGTGACTGAATATTACAACAAGCAGTACTCACAAAAGAATGCATTAAACGGAAGCTGAAGAACAACTAAGTTTGAGTTGATCAGAAGCAGGAAAACAATAAAAACACCATTAAATATATAAAAGCATATTTTAAAAATACACTGCTAGAAAACCCAAAACCAAGCCAAGACACGCAAGAACACAAGAGACTGAATGGATGGCAGGTAGCTCCATGTTTCCAAAACCAACTGAATAGGTCCACTCTTTTTTAGTCAATAAAAAGTATCATTATCTTGCTCCATATTCTGTACTACTTTGAGTTGCATGCTATTCTCACTCCTTCCAAAGATAACAGGTCTCATTTATCCTTCGGCTTGCATGTTGCTTTCCTAGAATAATATCAACCGAGAACTTTCCAGATTGCAGCAAAATAAAGAATAATATCAACAAACTTCGAAATGAATGAAAAACAACCTAGCACCTGCTCAGCAGAGAGCAAGAGTAAAAAACAACCATGAAGAGCACTAGAATATCTTTAAGAAAAAATCCACTACTCGGATCTGAACCTTTTCCATGAGTGAGATTGAGAAAGAGAGAACATAAGAAGTAAAGAGGAAAATATGCAAAGTACAAAGCCCCCCCCCCGACAAAAAAATTAAATTAAATTAATTCCATTAACTTAAACTCTATTCTAACTCATCACCTTTAAGAACTAAAGAGGAAAATATAATAAAACAACAGAAACTATAATCTCCATGTGACGTAGGCCACATATGAGATCATCACCGTCCATCATGGTCCGTCAACAGAACCAATTAGACGTCATAATTCTAAATAAGATGAAGTACCACCGCCGTTCATAAAAACCTGTAGCCCTATACGGAAACATAGGGTGCATCTTCAATCTTAGAAAAAGGAGAATCCCCTTACCAATTGAAGCACCATGGATATACTCATGTGTAGATGCTCCCAATTTGATAGGTTATCTCCAGTCCATGTTGCAGCATACCTCTGGCTACCTATAAACCCAGCTCTAGTGAGAACAAAGGGGCGTTTCTTACCAGCAGCCATTTTCATTCCTTCAAATGTAGACCTTGCCATAAGCATGCCGTAGACCTAACATGAAAGTGAAACTAAGACAAAAGTTCATAATATAATCAACAATAGCTACCACCTAGGAGTGTATTTTTCATCAGTGCTTTCAGATTTTTCAACTCCTGGTTGGAAAGTGAATAATGAAATGAATATCTACAACTGACGTCAAATATAGGATGTCATTTGCTCTAAAATGCATCATTGAAGTTGAAAAATATTACATTGTGATAATAAGAGTGATTCTGACAACCACCAACTTCAGTATCTCCATTGTGGATATTGCTGTTTGGCATTGTTTTTGTTGTAGTCTGAGGACAAAAAATTTTAAGTTAGAACTCTAACCATGAACACCAAAACCCAAAATGCAAGTTACCATTAAAGAGTTATGAGCCTTACCTTGAAAACAGCAGGTTCGTTCATATCATTCCATATGCCATCGACACCATTAGAAACGAAGTCCTTGACTAACTTAGCCCACCACAGACGGGTTTTCTCTTGTGTAAAATCAGGAAAAACACAAGGCCCAGGCCATACATCCCCTAAGGACGGAGCAAGAAAAGATGTAAGGACAAAATGGCAATTAGAAGTCACCAATAAGTGTTTCAAAAATAAATCCATTGAGAAACTTTACCAACAAAAGGTTTTCCATCTGATGTTTTAATCCAGACATCACTTTCAGAACCAGTATCATAAACAAAGTAACCGTCTTCACGTTTGATTCCAGGATCAAGCATCCAGATTGCTTTGAAACCATTAATATGAAGGTCATTCACCAAAGATTTTGGATCAGAGAAACGCTCCTGAAAAGAATTAATCGAAGTTAAAAGCAACAGTGCACAAAGAAAATGTTCTTCACTCTTCAGACACCAGCATCATTGAAAAGGTAAGCTGTATGCAAAGTATCCATTTGAGTTAAAGGGAGCTATGGATGAGATGCTATAAGGCGGTTATAGTTGCACATTTGACCCAGCAATGAGACCAAACCAAACTGTCAAACAGGCAGGAGTTAGTATGATCATTTGACAATTAATCTATGTAAAGACAGCCTATACAGTTCACTATCAATCATGCTTGGGTGTGCATAAAAGATCTTTAACCTCATCAACAACAACTGATAGCAAAGTAACCATAAGAGTAACAGATTTATTAGTGTGGTACAATAAACAGTACTTTCATAAGAGTAACAAAATGAGCAGGTTGCTGAGGTCGTTAGAAGGGCAAGTTGGATGTAATCAAATGGGCTTCCAATATAAAGACCCTTGCCAAGTGTTCTCTTCTGTTTGGCTCTTGGTCTGGACTGTAATTGCATTGCTTTGCTTTATTTGTTCTTATTAATAAATTTGCCACCTTTCAAAAAAATTATTAATATTTGATTTTTAGGTTTATTGTTTATTATTTTGGGGGTTTTTGCAAATAAATAATTACATACTATTAAAACGAAATAATTGACTAGTTATATATGGACTTTTTGTGAATCTCACTTCCAAAAGACTTTGTAGTCTGCATTTGACATCTCTTCTTTGTCTCCAACATCAAATCATTGGCTAGGTTACATGGCCATCACGTGTGTCAAAGTAGCACACAGATCAGAGATCCAAGTCATCCGTCAGGTTGTCCTACCAGGCAGATGTCCCCACCAATAGTCAAACTAGTTGACTCATCTGGTGAGATAAATTTTAAAATAAATGGGCAGCATAGAAGAACTAGGCAAATTTTTTTGCAGCAATCCCTTTGCTTCATAACTAGTGGCTCACCTAATATGTGGACTAGACATCTTTGGGCCAGGGCATCTAGATGGGGGGACATCTTTGGACCAAACATCTTTGGCACATGTGGAGTTGCAGATAGGTTGCCTTCGGCAAACAAATTAAAAAAGAAAAAGAAAAGGCCAAGAAGTTCTAGAAAAATAATAATTTATAATGAAGGAAGCCAACTGAAGTGGACATTGAAATTCATAATATCACCAAATTGTATCTGAAATTTTAAAACAGTTTGAATCGAGAATAACATACATTGTCAAAAGTAAAACAGCGAAAACCATCCATGTAGTCAATGTCCATCCATATGACATCACAAGGTATCCCCTTCTCTCGAAATGTTCTGGCAACCTGCAAATGGATATGTTTTTTTTTTTTTTTTTGTGGGGGAAGAGAGAGAGAGAACAAAATTAACAGTAACAAAGTTTACCTGCATCAGCATTGCAAACAGAAGAACCAACTCATGCCATCTCCCAACAACTAATGAAATCTTGAATATAACAGGTTGATTACCTTAAGAACTCTTGCATCTGAATCATAGCTCCAACGACATTGATGATAGCCTAGAGACCATTTTGGAGGCATAAATACCGACCCTAACATGGACAGAAGTGGAGAATAGATCAGTTGTAGGAGAACTACTGAAGAAGACTGTAGAAGTCTATAATTCTAACCTACCTCAAGCTAGAATATAAATGCAACTTATTAAAACAAATTGATAGCAGTGCAGTAATAAACGAGTGTTTCTTTTTTTTTTCTACAGGAAAAAAAAAAAATTTAATCTCATCATGCAGAAATATTATGCAATGCGAGTGGTTAAAAATATGGCTAGAAGAAGGATAAAAAAGAAATCACCAATTGCATGAGACAGGGATATCAGGACTGCTGTCGGTGAAGCAAAAGGACCAAAAGTAATGACTGGATAGGCAGCTGCAGATTTAAACTTTATTGTCGATTCCTTCCGCAGGTCAACCTAAGTGTTTGACCACCAAATTCAGTAATCTCAGTATAAAACTTCAGGCAGCACAGATTGTATGAAGGATCGAGGAATCATCCAAAAAATAAAGAAGAAAATCAAATAGACCTCGCAATGTCGAGTTGTGTCAGCAAGAACCCCATAGGCTTCTCCATTTGGAAGAACAGCTAGGACCCAAGGATGTGACTGGTACAACGAGGTAGTACCTGAACCATAACCCCAGGCGTCTGTGTTCCAGGTAAATATCTGCGATGAAAAAGAGCTGGTTAATTCCTCGAACAATATCAAGGGTTCCCTTGGCTGATAAGACAATAACATGACTTACTCTCTTTCCAGTTCGCTCAAGCTGTCCACTGACTTCACCTGTTCCGTACAAAGAAGTACCGGTAGGAAGCTAAATCAAGGGGAAAGAAAAAAAAACATCGTCAATCTATTAAGGAAACCCGAGATCATGCATTCAAGATATGTGAAAGGAAAAGAGGATCCATGGCAGATGCAACATAGTTTGAGGCTACTCTTACAAGAGGAGGCAGTGGAACAAACCTCAATGCAAACAATTTGTTGCCCATGCAGTCGCTCAAAAGTTGGAACATACTCAGGAACCTTGTGAATAGCAATTGCCATGTCCCTCACTTTACGATCTACAAAAGAAAGACTCGGATATGCTGCATCCCTATCATTTCCAGAACAATCAAACCGGAAAACCCCCTCCTCGAGGATAGGTTCGAAAACCATATTTACAGAAGTGGCCTCTGCAGTGACCTCCCCTCCATATTCAGCCATTTTAGCTCCTAACCTTTCACCGTTCAAAATTTTTCTATACCTCTCCCTTCTGCATGCCAAAATTTGTATTAGGAACTCTCGTCTGTCAATTTCCTGTTATTGAAATTTCCAAACATCAGAAACAGAAACTGATCCCTTTTTTTACAGAAAGAAACTCGTTAAAATTATAAGCATCCCCAAGCACAACCACTCAACAATCAATAGTTTTTGTACCAGGAGACAGTTTGATGTATTTTATGGTGCTCAAACCATTATATATGATTTTTTTCACTACCACCAATCACGCGGTGTCAATTTCAATGGAATATAACCCTCAAGAATTATGAATAAAAGACCATCATTAATAATTTTTCCAGCTTGATAGGCCCCATTAAACAAGAGAAAGTTTTCTGTAAGCTTGATCCAAAACTGAATACGTGGTCCTACTGTGAAGGGTCCATAGCTTAAACATTGTACCAATCAAATAATCCTAACCATCCAATGTGTAGCACACAAATGGGAACCAAGGTGTAAAAATAAGTTGCCTACATTCAGCAGGCAATGTTCATCGGATCAGATGACTGGGATCATCCATTTAGTGCAAATATTTGACTTTGAGTTGTCTGAGGTATGACCATGGTTCAGATGTGATCTAAATGTGCCATCTGTGGCCCAAGTTTATAAAGCCAGCCCATTAAACAGTAATGAGATCAGAAAAGTCTTAGTCTTAATGCTATCATCCAATTTCACTACACAGTCCACACTCTGTAGAGAAGCTGGCTAGTCTAAATAAAGAAGAATGTACATGTGGGGCCAACCATTCATAATCCATATTGTTGATCCAATGGCCCCCAAACCTTCAAGATTGGAAGATCCTAACTGCCCAATCTTTAGCCTTCACTCAATTGTTCTATTCTTCAATTCACCATCTATTCACAGACCCACTGTTCATATGTTCAGTATCACCCCATCGACAAGAATTTTGGGAACTGCCACCAATGACAAGTCCCATTAAGTCAGCAGTCTAGATCACCAAACCGATGGGCCTCACCTGTACAAACTACAGGCCGCAGATCATATAATTCTTCCAAACAAATTCTCTATATGAAAACAAAATACATGGAAATAAAATCAATCAGATCGCCATAAAAAGTCAGAAAATTGAAAATTAAGATGATCAGCGGCAACGACTATCAGACAATTCTTACCAAGAGAACAACAAAAGCATAAGAAGATCACACATCAATTTTTTCATATTAGCAACAGAGATGGTCAGCAAAACACCACAACCAATGACATATATAGAGAGAGAGAGAGGATGGGCTCGGCTGGGCCCCACCATGATGCGTTTGTGAAATCCACTCCGATCATCAGACGCATCAGCTCACTTTAGGCCCAAGGCAAAAAATCAGAAACATTTATGATTCAGGTGGGCTACACGACTGGCAACAGTGTGCAGGGGGACGCCCACCATCCAAACTGTTGTACTCGATGTAGCCCACATAAATCATGGATGGGCCAAATTTTGGGGCCGCAGGCATAACTTTCAGGAGGCAGGTGATGGTTGGAGGACACGGATTTCCTACGAAAGCAGTTAGCAGGAAGTTCCTGCACTAGGATGCTAGGTGGGGCCCACCGTGATGTTTGTGAGAAATCCACACCGTCCATCCGTTTAGAGAGCTCATTTTAGGACAAGCGACCAAAAATGAGGTGAATCCAAAACTCAAGTGGGCCGCACGAGAGGAAACAGATGGGATTCAGTGACCACATTTTGAAGCATTTGTATGGCCACAAAGTTTCAGATCGGGCTAAGTTTTGTGTGCTTTCACTTCATCCCAGTGGGAATGACCTTATAAACAGTTGGGAAGGCATATATACATTGAAGTAGATCCCAGGAAGGTTTCAACAGCAGGAAACTCTTTCCCCTGTTTTTCCTCTAACGCGGCCTACTTGAGTTTTGGATCCACCTCATTTTTGGTCGCATGTCCTACATTGAGCAATCAAAATGAATGGATGGTGTGGATTTCTCACAAACACCAAGGTGGGCCCCACCTAGCATCCCAGCACAGAAACTTCCTTCCAAAGGCTTTCGAAGGAAAACTACGTCCATGGTTGGAGTGGATTTTCGTATAGTCATCACAGTGGGCCCCTGTAAAAATCAATAGTGGACATCCCTCTCCCAATTGTTTCCTTTCGTGTGGCCCGCCTGAATCACAGGTCAGCCTGAATTTTGGGCCCTGGACATGATGATGGATGATGCCACTGATGGTCGGAGTGGATTGTACATAAACACCACAGCGAGCCTCGTAAAAAATCTAAGGTAGGCATCCCCTCCCAACTGTTTCTCTTGGTGTGGCCCACCTGAATCACGAATCTGCCTGTTTTTCAGCCCAAGCACAAAATGTCCAATACACACCTGGTGGTCGGAGTGGATTCTGGAAACACATCACGGTGGGGCCCACCGGAGCCGCTCCAATGTCCGCTCACACGTAAGAGCTCCGGTGGTCAGTAAGCCCTTTTCTCCCTACTTTTTGTACTGCAGAAGTACGACTTTACAATACATCATTGCCAAAAGCACAAAATCAGGAGAAAAAAATAGCGTTTCTATAAAAAATGATGGGTATCAATAGTAGATCACAAAATCACCAAAAAAATCTTAAACATGATGGAAAAAAGAAGAAGAAGAGGATTCAAGAGAGGAACCTGAAGAATCGAAGCTGATAAGACGGGAAGAGAATGGAATGCTTGAAGGAGCTGGGCTTCTTCTGCAGATTCAATGGCGATCTCAAAACCCTAGAAATAAGAGGAGGAGTTCTGTGGAGGTGAGCGAGAGCACTGGTAGTTGATTCCATTGAAACTCTGTCCTTTTTATAAGCGCCAAAGCACAGCAGAATTTTCAAATGTATTTATTAGTTTTTTCGTTTCTGCAGTGTAAGTGACGGCAGAAGAACCATCGCAGACTCCCCGCTACCTCTCTCTTCAGCGTATATGTACACTTACCTCAGGTTTGCTACGCCCACACGTGTGCATTACCACACGTTACGATCATCTACCCAGTGTGATTTTTGGGTTGTTCTCCACCTACAGTCGGGTCAGCTATTTGGATGGTCTGGATTGCCAGACAACTATTAGAGATGTACGGTACACGAGTCTCAGTACAGCCTCAGTTTCGATCCACATCACATGATTTGTTGCCTGGACAGTTGTACATAAGACGATTGGGCGTTTGGAACGATAATCTGTTGAAAAGACCGGCAAATAAACGGGAGTTATTCAATACTCTGGCTGCGCATGACGTTTGATAAGCAGCCACACAGAAATTGTAAACAAAGCATCCATTAACTCAAATTCTACCGATAGAGTTGTGTATTTCAAAGTCGTATGCCACAGAGCCAAAACCATATTGGTTGAGAAATCTTGACCTCTGATTTTTAGACACGTTTTTGTTGAAATAAGACAACTGATTTTTATTTTTTTTTCATTTTTAACCATCCAATGAATACCCACCAATCTGTTAGTCAGATCACAAATAAGAGTAAACTTTGGACCATCATACATCTAACCGTTTAACCATAATTTGGACAGTTTAATTTGAATATTATTATTCCACGTATGCAATTTCTAAGTGCCTGAGTGTCATCTATTGCAATCTGCTGGACTATCAAAGCTTTTTCCGGGAAGAAAAAGGGTGCTGGAAGTTGAGAGCTTAATAGATACACGTTGTAAAGCTAGTGGAAGAGGCTGCTGGGCCGGCGCGACGGAACGCCATGGACGCGGTTTGGCTAGTGACGCTGCCACCAGCCAGGTGGCTAGTGGTCGGTGCTATGTGGACCCCACCATGATGTATGTGTTTTATCCACGCCGTCCATCCATTTTGAAAGATAATTTTAGTGACTGATCCCAAAAATGTGGTAGATCAAAATATCAGGTGGACCACACCATGGGAAAACAGTATTAATTGAATGTACACCCTTAAAAACCTCCAAGGGTCCACTGTAATGGTTATTTGACATCTAACCTGTTGATTAGATCATACAGACTTGGATGAAGGGAAAACTATATATATCAGCTTAATGCAAAACTTTTGTGGCCCCCAAGAAGTTTTTAATGGTGGCCGTTCAATCAACACGGTGCGGTCCACTTGAGATTTGAATCAACCTCATTTTTGGGCTCATATCATAAAACGATCGAGAAGAATGGGTGGACAGCATGGATGAAACACATACATCATGGTGGGGCCCAAAGAGGCCAGTGGCAGGGTAAGTGCCCAATCCGTTTCCCCAATCACTGTTCGGGCCACTGGGATGTTTGGGTTATATCTACTATGTTCATCCGTTTCTCCAGTTCATTTCAGTACATGAGCCAAAACATGAGGGAGATCCACAGCTCAAGTGGGCCACATCACAATAAACGGTGGGGATGGAAACGCCTACCGTGGAGCCGTTTTTGGGGCAGGGAAGTTTTGGATCAGCTGACGTATTTTCCATTCATCCTCTTGGGAATCACCTTAAGGCCCATTTGAATGGCAGAAAAACAGTGGCTTCAACCGATCATTTCCATCCCACTGTTTCTTACGGTGTCTACTTGAGTTTTGAGCCCCTACTGCAGTTTTGGCATTGGGTAATTATGACAAAGTGGCCCACCTTTTGCACGGACGTGGAATCATACCCATGTGACATGCGGGTTGTCTTTTATCATTGAGAGGATGGTTTGTCCACAACTTTTAAAACCTTCTCTTTTTACATGTTTTATATTTAACTGATGAGCGGGTAAAATGGATTTGACTAAACAACCAAGATGAGATGGAAAACACAAGGCTGAGTAATTCTAAAGAGGAGATCGGATAAGAGTTCAGTTCAGCCTACCGAGCACTATCTCGACGACCAACTTAAGCACCAGCCACAAGCGGTGACTTCAGCTCTGGCTAACACCTCACTGTTGCAACTGAGGTACCAACTTTAATTACTAGCTAAACCCCAACCATAGTCTCCTTGGATACCAACCACCGAAGGATGTTTCCTTCGTATCAGGAAATGATTACCTCGCCGAAGATCATACCGATGAGAAATCCCATGCATGATATGCTGCTACGTGATGGCCTCATTAGAAGCAGCCCCTGGAAGACTATAAATAAGAACATTGTTTATAATAATAATAATAATAAAAGGATGCACGTCTATTCTAACTCAGACTGGACCCAATGAGCTCTAACCCTGAATTAAGCATCGAAGGGTCTCCAACTACAACCAAGGCTCTTATTGTCGTTTAACTTTTGCAAGTACTCGGTAGTCTAACGGAGGATTTCAGCACCAACAATACTTATACACGTGCGGAAATCCTTGGCAACACCTGTTTTAGATAATGCCCACAACACCAAAACTCTCTGGGTCCCGCTATGCTGTGAATGTAAAATGCACTCCCTCCATCACCTTGATGGTATGCCCAGATAATAAAACCAGCCAGATCCACAACTCAGTTGGACTACACGCAGGAATAATGGAATGGGACTCTAACCATCGGTTTATGTTTGGGGCTACCACGGCCTGTATCTTTCATCAAACCATCACCATACAAAACACAGGCCGGTCCCACGAATGAACCAAGAAGTTTTAGGCGCAATTATATATTATTCCAATCGATGTGGCCCATCAGAGTTTTTATTTTTATTTTTATTGGGGCTGATGTTGTTGTATGTACGGTGATCACAAGGGTTATGGCCTGATGGACGGAGTGGACTTCACATACACAGCAGAAAATGGGTCCTGAAGGTACATGGTTAGTTGGGTGTCATTTACAACGGAAGTTATCCGTCGTGATTAATTCATGCCTCTGTTTATTTAGTAGGTGAGATCAGAACAACCGTTGATCATGAAATGGATGGTGATGCCATCACATGGTGGACGACAATTTTAGTGTTAGGTTGAGCCGTACAAGTTATTTATAATTGGTGGGCTGAGTCGGACACGTGAATAAAGCTTTTTTATATATATAGAAATGATTGTCCTTATTTTGTAAGGGAATAAATAAACGTTTGCTATCATTGACTCTAGTACATGGTATGTCGCGAGGGTAGAATGCGAACATGGTAGAGTCATCTCTCTACAACAGGCGTGGCATGGTGAATGACAATCAAGACCGTTCAACTAGTTTCTTGTAATGTGGATAGATAATGGTTCAAAATAAACATCCATCAGAGGATCCTAGCCCTCTGATAAGAACCTTCGAAGATGAATGACTCTTGCTCAACTCTTTTCACCATCCAAACTAATGTGATCGTGTTGCATGTGTTGCTGCTCATGATCACCGTAGCGTTTTGTTCCATGGGCCATGCAAAGATAATTGGATAACCTGTACCGTCCATCCCGTGGGTACTATTGTGAATGGTGATACAAAACCTAACGAATGATCCTGAGCATTGCCTTATGAGTTGAATGTACGCCATCAAAAGTTTCCTTTCAGCGTTTCACATTTCTCTAGAAACAGCAGTGGTAAAATTCATCCATTCAGCATAAATTTCTTACCGTGCTCCATCCTGGATAACACCAGAGAAATAGATGGCTCTGATCATCCAAAACTATAATATAAGCCTTTAGAGGATGTAGGCAATACTCATATCACTGGCGGAGTATGCATGTTATTTACACGTGCACATAGCCATGTACCTAGATCCAAGACGTCCAAATCCCACTGATCGAATGATCCTAATTCCCCGTTCGTGACCGTCAAATGGATGGTTAAAATCAATCAAGGGTAAGGATCATCTAATCGGTCTGATTTCAGAGTTTTGCCTCATAAGGATGGGGCCCACATTCAAGTGTTCTGGATTTAGGGGGAGCTAAGATCATTTTCCTGAAGTTGAGCTCTGTTGTCCCCGCTGTAATATGTGTTGGACATCCACAACATCGATTAGATGCATCCTTCCATGGTGGTCCATAGGCCTAATAAGAAGTCCAATCCATGACTTGGGTGGGCCACACCATAGACAACAGTTGAGAGTGGATGCCCACCTATTAAAGACCTTCTCAATTGTTTACAAGGTCGATTGAGATATGGTTCAAGCATCCAACCTATTCATTGTGTGTGTCCCACTTAAATGAAGGGTTACAACAAATTTTAAGCTAGCCATATGGTTGATCTTTGAGACATCTCACAAATCTAGAGGGGCCTCACTAAATATACGGTGTGGATATCAACATACTACCTCATTGTGGGGCTTATTGAGCTCGACTCATGGGAAATATATCTCATTTAGTTCCTTCTTACCTATTTATTTAAAAAGGAAGAAAGCTCATTTAATTCCTCCATGCTTAATATTACTAGTAATTTTGGTTTTCTGCTTGCTACTTCAACTATAATCTCAGCTCTAATAATTGAAATAACTGAAGCTTTTAGTGATGGTCTACATATGAAAGAACAGCAGCAAGGCGTTATCAATTGTTGGATGTATAATAGTTTCTATCCTCCCCATAGTAACTATGAATGAGTTGACTGAAAGAACAGTATGTGGGCATCCGATGATGCTCACCTAGGACAGTAAGTTATATAGATTTTGCATTAGAGCATGTGAATAGATTGACGCATGTGCATGTTCATGTACCTACCGTGCTCCTTTCTCTTGTTGACCTTGTGTCTTGTAAGGGTGAATTGTTGTATTCATATATAGTTCCAAAACTGTCCAAACTTTCTTCTTTTTTTTTAGTTTCTTTATTTCTGTTTTTTTTTTTTCCACGCACGCACCCAACACACATCCACTCATGCCAAATTTCACCACCCATGGGTATCGAACTCAAAACCTCGTGTTGAAACTTCTCAAAGTCTACCACTAAGGTAAGTGTTGAAACTCCTCAGAGTCTACCACTGAGGTAAGGACCCGAACCCAAGACCTGGTATGGAAATTCCTCATACTCTAAAACTGTTCAAACCTAAGACCTGGTATTGAAACTCCTCGTAGTCTAAAACTGTTCAAACCTTACCTAAGGCTATGTTTGGATGCACAAGTGAAGTGAATTGCTATGGTTAGGGTTAAGCAAGAAAGGAAACGACAATAGTAATGAACATTCTAGTTAGGGTTAAGCAAGAAAGGAAATGACAATAGTAATGAACATTTCTTTGCATATTCACAACGATAAGTAGCCATAGTTGAAAGGCTTTGGTAGCTTGATTGGTTGACTTGCTTAGCCTCGAGTTGCATCTCCCTGGAGTGGGGCTGAATTGGCCTTCATTCCTGAGGCTAGGGGGAATAGGAGCGTCAAAAATTATATATGCTCCCACTGAAATTAAGTCAACTCATATAATTCAAATCTAAGTCAACCAAGTCCTCAAAAACCATGCAAGTAGCCATTAATTTGTGGTTATACCTTCCAAGTCCAATCTGAAAGCAATTGTAAGCCCTTACATTTTGTAAACTATAATTATAGAATTGAAAGGACCATGCAATGCATCGAAGATAGGGATTGATAAATCGAAACTAAATTCGTACTTAGTAGAGACGCCATCACTATAAATCTAATGTCGTAGTCCTCCGCACCTTACACCTTTAGAGAAGTATCGAGATGGGATAAAAACACTTTAACTTGTGTAAGCTTGGGAAACCAACCCTGCTTTTAAATTTATTGAGGGTGAGGAGTCTATAACCCATCGAACCCCTCCCCTTTAGGCTTGATGCAAATTTAGGATTACTAATCCATCTAAAAAACTGTGTGAGATTGAGCTCCCATTGTCAAGTTATGCCTTCTTCAGTAGACTTCACAGGGCGGCCAGTACAGAAAGATGTCTAGATGGACAGGGTTTTAGATATGACAGGCGTAAATTCTAAGGCAGTTGCGAAACTTAGAGTTTTAAATCTATTTAAGGAGTTGTTTAGACGTATCAAATCATCTTCTAAGGTTTTAGGAGAGAGATAAGGCTTAGTTGGAGTGTCAATAATGTTCTTCTGCTTCTAATCTTTCATAGATTTTTATGGATCCTTCTGTTTTTATTTTGTTTTAGAGTTATCTATGTTTAACTAATCTCTTAGGTAAGGCTAAGGGGTTAAGCTTTTTAGTTTATTGCAATGTTTTAGTTTATTGATTCATACTTTAAATTTTCATGATGATTATTTAATGGAAATTATTTGAATTTTATTTTAAGGCCTTGAGTTATTTATTTTTGGATTCATTATGAACTATAGTTACAATGGATGCTTTAACTTAGCAATTATTTAGCTTATTTAGAGAAGGGATTAATCTATAAAATTCATTGATCTATTGTGGACTTTGGGCGTAATATTTGTTGAGGTCCCTGCGATTGATTATTGAGTGCTTCATAAGAGAATCATTCAACTAAAATCAGACGTGGTTGGATGTTTGTAATTGGTTAAACTGAATCATATTTTGATTAGAATATATTAGAATTTGATTCCAATTGAATCATAAAAGATTAATCGATAAATTATATATTGTGATTCCTTAAAGTGAATCCTTGCATCCGTACTGCTTCACTATTACTATTTTACTTTAAACTATTTGCTGGATTTTAGTTTTAGAAATACCTGAATCCTATTGTGCCTTTAGCCACATAATAGTCCATGTGAGTCGGCTTCAGTCTTACCGAGAATATATTATTTCGTAGCCTTGCACTTGGAGTTGTGCAATCCCTGAGTTGTGTTAAGTTTTTTGCACCATTGTTGGGGACTAGTTGTGCTGAGAACACATTAGGATTTTGTTTCTATTTTTTGTTAGGGTTTTATTCTTTTTGACTTTTAGTTTTAACCTAGGGTTTTGTTAGGAAAACCCTATATATATATATATATATATATATATATATATATGGTTTTTTGCTTATCCAAATTTTCTTAATGTTACTAACATTGTTCATGTTTCTGTTTTGTAGGGTTTTCCTTAGTTCTAGTTTTACTCTCTCGGTAACATCCCTCCTCACTCCCTCTTAAATGTTGTAAAATTAATATTTTCTATAAGATTTAGGGCTAGATTATAGAATTAGGGTTTTGTATGGTTTACGCCTAAGTGGGTAAGGAACCAAACATTGAAACTACAAAGTGAATGAGGTTTGGTCGACGAGCTCACATTCCGTCGACAAGTTAAAAAACACTTAAATACTTCTTAAACATCCTCTAGTATTATGTTTGAAACTGAACAAAATTTTGATGAGAATCCTATATAGAACACGCCACTGGTTAGGACAATGCGTGATGAGAATGAGGTGTACCAAGTTTCACCAGTTCAAACTTTAAATGATTATTTACAACCGGTGAGAACAACTACACACTCCTTCATAATTTTTCTAATCAACGCAGAAAATATGAATTTTAAACTGGGAGGTGTCCAATTATTTCTTAAAATTTATGAACTTGATTAAAAAAGTTCATACTTACATCTGAAAGAGTTTGATGAGATTGTTGCAACCTTACACTTTAGAAATGATTCAACTAATATAATTAGACTTGAATTACTTTCATTCTCTCTAAAGAAGATGGCAAGTCATAATTCCACTCCTTAAGATTGATATCTATTGACACATGTGCTGAGATGAATAGGGAGTTCATTGAAAAGTTCTTTCTAGTAAGAATAACCTTATGAACGATTTGGATGGCTTATAAATATCATCTTGGATGCCAAGAGGTTTCCACGGTAGGCATTTCCCTGCTCACTTTTTCCAGGTGTGCAGCTCACTTTGAGTATGATCTTCGATTTTTTGGGTTGGTATCCTAACATGATCCAACAAAAGGGATCGAAGCAGTGGATTTATCACAAACATCACAGTGGGTCCCACCTAGCTTGTGATAGGCGTTCCCAAACATCACAAGGTGTCGCAAGCAATCCGCTTCAAGGGAGAGACTGAAATCTCCACAATACGTACGAATCTCCACCACATAACCTCTGTGGGCCACCAAAATGTTTGCCATGCTTGAGTCATCCACATTGTTTCGATGGTGTGGCCCGCTTGAGTCTTAGATCGAGCTTATTTTTCTTATATAACGTGAAAAAATAGGTAGTTCAATTGATGGACGGAGTGGATCTCAGGTGAAGAATAGGTAGCTCAACTGATGGACGGAGTAGATGTCGGACAAAAAAAAACGCAGTAGGTCACTCACAGCTTAGTTGTCGCTCATTTTCGGTATGATAGCTGTTACCAGTTATTGGAATTTGGAAATCTAGGAAGCCTGAATCCAGTGTTAGTTTTTCACCATTTTTTAAATGGTGGGTACAGAATCTTAATCATCTATATTGATGATCCAATTGCAGATAGGGCAATAACCGTAAAACTCCAAGTGTACACTATCTTCCCTGCTAAAGGTTGCATGGGTAGGATCCTCTAATAAGAGAGATTTTTGGAACATCGCATGGCTAATGAAGTGCAAATGACCCAATTCTAAATCTCCTCAGCAATTACATGCATCCTGCGGTACAGGCTCCAATTTGTAATTGCTTTCAAGTTGGGGTTGAGAGGTATAACCACAATTTGATGGCTACTTACATGGTTTTAAGACTTGGTCGATTCGTACTAAGTGGGACTTAATCTAGTTTTTGACACCCCTTGAGTCACCCTAGCCTCAGGCAAGTTAAGCTGATTCACTATCTGCCTTCCTTTCAGTTATTTGAAATGGGGAGGCATTTGTCTGTAGCTCGAGACACGAAGTGATTAAGTGCGGCAACCCTTCTGGTCAGCCTTTGTATGTCATTAATTGTCGTTGGAGATTACATGTTAAGCAGCGCTTTGATTTTCTCAGGATTAGCCTTGATCCCTCACTGACTAACCAAGAAACCGAGGAACTTCCCCGAGCTTACGTCAAATGCGCACTTACTCGGGTTTAGTTTCATTTGATATTTCTGAAGGTTGAAGAACATTTCCTCAAGGTCGGCTGCATGGTCTGTAGCTTTAACGCTATTAACGAGCATGTCGTCGATATGTACTTCCATTGTTCGCCCAATTTGGCGAGCTAACATTTTATTGACCAATCTTTGATAGGTCGCTCCTACATTCTTCAATCCAAAAAGCATCACCAGGTAACAATAAAGACCTTTGTCAATGACAAAGGTAGTTTTAGATTTATCTCCTAGGTGCATTACAATATTATTATACCCTGAATATGCATCCATAAAACTAAAGAGTTCATGTCCCGCGGTACTATCGACTAACTGGTCGATCCTAGGAAGAGGGAAGTTATCTTTAGGGTAGGCTTTATTCAGGTTTGTGTAGTCCACATAGACTCGCCATTTCCGGTTAGCTTTTTCTACCAGTACAACGTTGGTCACCCAATCAGGGTAATAGATTTCTTCGATGAATTTGGCCTTGAGGAGCTTGCTGACCTCTTCTTCGATCAGTGTACCTTTCTGAACCGAGGACGCGTCGCTTTTGTCGGATCAATGTTCAGCCGGTGTGTAATAATGGAGGGGTCGATCCATGACATGTCCTCATGGGACCATGCAAAAACATCGGCATATCGTCGCAGTAGGGCTACCAATTTTTCCTTCAACGGTGGAATCAAGGATGACCCGACCTGTATGGTCTTAGAGGAGTTGGACTCGTCCAATGGGATCTGAACAAGGTCTTCCACGGGTTAACCTCGCTCGGGAGATTGCTCGCATGGATCCAAGGATTTAATCGTCATTACCTCTAGCGGAGCCTCAATCGTCATTACCTCTAGCTAGAGTTGGGCAATCTTGACCCGATCTGCTGGATCCGACCCGATCCGAACCGATCCAACGACCTGGATCAGTGCGGTTTGAGTAGACCCAGACCAGGAATTTCTCTTGAAAGTCTACGCCATGGTGATTCTCACCACCTTTGAATTGGGGATGAGACTGCTTTTCATCTCTGTGGTACTTGTGCATGTGCCTATATCGGTTGCTATAGCTAAGAAGCTAGTGTGGGTAGTTGTTGCATTGGTCTACATTTCAAAATAGATCCGATCCGATCAATACTTCTACTTTTTCTGATGGCATGGTCCACTTGAGCTTTGGATATGCATAAATTTTGGGTTCAACCCCTAAAATCATATGGAAAAATGAATGGACGGCGTGAATCAACCACATGCATTCACGGTGGGCCCACATGCATTCACCACGCCAAGCTCTTGATTTCTTGTATCTTACGCAACACGGATTAGATACTGACAGGTTGAGTACGAGTCTAAAGTGACGTCACCAAGTTCTGTGGGCCCCACTATGATGTATGTGTTGCATCCACACCATCCATCCATTTTGAGATATCATTTTAGGGCATGAGCCAAAGGAGGGAGATATCATTTTAGGGCATGAGCCAAGTTTCTAATGGTGGGCGTCACTTCCCCACTGTTTTCTGTGTTAGGGTCCATTGGAGCTTTGGATTTAACTCATTCTTTGGGTATTGCCCTAAAATGATCTCTCCACATGGATGGAAGGTGTGGATCCAGTACATACATAATGGTGGGGCCCACAGAACTGTGACAGATGGTGTAGATTTGTGTTCTGCGCGCATACGCACCTCGAGCTCCGAGTTGTACGAACGAAACAAGCGAACAACCTATTGTGATACGTGTCCTACGAAGACTAGCGCGTACGCGCCTCGAGCTCCGAGTTGTACAAACAGCTTAAATGATATCAAAGTTATATGGGCCTCACAGTGATGTATTTATTATATCTACACCGTTCATATATTTTTAGAGATCATTATAGAGCATTATCCAAAAAATGAATAATATCCAAAGATCATATGGACCACACCACAAATAGCAGTAGAGAATTATTTTCATCGTTAAACAATTCGTGTGGTCCACTTGATAGTTAGATTTGTCTTATTTTTCATCTCAAGCCTTAAGACGAGTTCGCCAAATGGATGGATGGTTTGGATATAACACATACCCCATGATCAGACCCACGGAACTTGCTAACGTCAATATGTGCACTTACGTGAAAAGCACGTAATAATGTCGGATACGATTAGACCGACGGTTCTTTCAAAGCCATGTGGGGCCCACCTTGATGTATATGTTTTATCTAAGTCGTTCATCCATTTTGACATATCATTTTAGGCCTTGAGCACAAAAAGGCGGTATATTGAAGGCTGAAGTGGACCACACCACATAAAATAGTTGGATTAAATTCATACGATCCGAATTGTACCCAACCCGATTCGACTCGGTTTTCCTGATCGAGTCGAACACGGTTTGGGTCAGGCCAACCATGCATCGGATCGGTCCGACTCAAGAGACCCGAACTCGGTTCCAGATCGGATCGAGTTCGACCCAATTCGATCTGATCCGGACCAATGCCCAGCTTTACCTCTGGCGGAACCTTTAGGGCTATTGCGTAGCATCGTCGAGCATCATGCTAGTCACCTTTGACAACTCCCACGCCATGTTCAGTCGGGACTTTCATGGAAAGATTGATAAGCAGACACTATCGCTCGGATGAGGCATAGTGACGGTCGTCCGAGAATAGCATTGTAGACCAATGATTGATCGACCACAAGAAAGTCGACCATCACAGTGGTCTAGTTTTGCTCGTCCCCAGACATGAGAGGGAGCTGGATAGCTCCTTCGAGCAGGATCTCTTTGCCTGAGAATCCGATCAGGGGAGTCCGAACTGGTTAGAGCATAGACCGATCAACACCCATCTTATCGAAGGCCTAGGTGAAAAGCACGTCTGCAGACAACCCTGTGTCGATAAGGACTCGAAATACTTTCTAATTGGCTATAGTTACGAAAATTACCAAGGCATCGTCGTGACGGTGATGAATGACTTGGGCATCTTCCTCGGTGAAGGTCACATTATAACTTTCCAGTTTCCTTTCCTTAAAGGGTCGGGCAAGGATCATGATTTTTGCTTCAAGGCAGCTAATGCTCCTTGCGTGCGTCTTTCGAGCATTGTTTGAATCACCTCCGCTCTTGTGACCCCTGATGATCGTGCGGATTTCTCTGGTTGGCTACTTATCAATCGGATGTCCTTCGACAACCGCGATTCGATTCCCTCCTTGGTCCACATGTTCTCCGAGATGGCCTTCTCGGATGAGTCTCTCAATCTCCTGCTTGGGGTTATAGCAGTCACTTGTGCTATGTCCATGATCCCGACGAAAGTAATAACATTTGTTCTTACTTCTTCAATCAGGATTGGTTCGTAACTTGTTCGGTCAGTGGATAAAGCGTTCGCCCTTTATCTCCATCAGGACCTGTTCATGGGATTTGTTGAGTAGGGTGTAGGTAGTGAACTTACTATCAGGTCGCTTGCTCGACCTATGGTCATCCTGAGATCGGTTGTCCTTTCGTTTTTTGCCTGCATTGGTCAAGTCAGGCTCTTTCTTCTCTTGTTCTTTGGTCGGGGCGTTTTTGTTTTGATTTACGTCCCGCAAGATTCGAGACTCCTCGGCATTGGCATACTTTTGTGAGTACCGGTTCATGAATTCGGCCAGCGTGGAAGGAGGGTTCTTATCCAGAGAAAAGGGGAACGGCTTATCCCTTAGTCTGCTCATGATGGTGTTTAGTGCAGTTTCATCTGAGTGCTTTCGAACCTGTAACGCCTATAGGTTAAAGCGTTTGATGTAATCCTTGAGGAGTTCACCATCTTTCTAAACGATGTTCATGAGGTGGGTTGATGCTTTGAGCCTTTTCTTCTCCCTAGTGAAGTTCGCGACGAATGCCTCACTAAGTTTGGAGAATGAGCTGATGGACCTCAGCTTTAGTTGTTTGAACCAGAGTCAAGCGGCGTCGGCTAAGGTCAACGAGAAGGCTCAGTACATGATCGCGTTCGATGCACCATGTAGTTTCATGTAAGTCTGGAAGGACTCCATGTGCTCCGTTGGGTCGATATTCCCAGTATAGGGTGTGATCTTGGGCAACCGAAACCTATCCGGTAACCGTGCTTGAATTATGTCAGTTGTGAACGGAGACTCGGTTTCTTCTGCCCCAGATGTATTGGCTTGATAGGTTTACTTCATGTTCGCAATCTACTTTTGCAAATTCTGGAGCTCAACCTTCCATGGTTCCTCACTATCAGCTGTAGCTTCGATCGGAGGTCAGCTACGCTTTCTCCGATTTATTTCATGTCGTAGATTGGATGCATGTAACGGGATAGTCCCTGAAACATAGGACAGTACAAGCTCGACCGGATCATGCTGCTGGCTCAATTGCGGGGCGGCCTGTACAGTGGAGGGCCGAGGAGGGTTGGTGTATGGTCCGACATCGCCCGACTATCCCCTCCCCTCTGATCGGATCCCTGCGCTTGCTGAGGCTGCATTTGCTCTAACATTTGCTTCATATAATCTAGGTCGGCCCTGATATCTCCGACTTCCCTTTCAAGGGCCTTCCATCGACTATTCCTTCCACAATTTTGCTAATCGCGTTTACTCGAACCTGAGGTGGCCTGATGTTGCGAGGAACCCTGATAGCTCTCCTGTTGTTCGGGTTGTTCCACAAATCATGGAGCATGCTCTGTTGCGGGCAGAGTCGTGATCGAAATCGCTACTGGAGGGGATTGAGTTTTCTTTTTTCCCTTCGCCATTGTAGGTTATCTAGAGTATTTCCAGTAGGGCAGGAACAGTTTAAGATGTCGTTTCCATAGATGGCGCTAAACTGTTGATGCAGTTTTCCGAAAGATCCAATATGCGAGACTTTCCTGAACCTGTAGAAGTAGTAAAGAGAGACGAAGGAGGCCCTGGTTAATACAGGGGACTCTCCGATGCCTAAGTCAGGATCGAGGTCTTTGAGAAAGGAGTAAGATCTTCCAGAAAGAGAGATATCAGTCGAATATTAGGGTTTTTCTCTGTACGTATCTTGAATGGTGGAAAGTACCTCTATTTATAGGAGACCTAGAATTCCGTTTTGGTTGGATTCCTCCCGGATTTCTTGGCCGTAATCCAAGATTTCCATGAGGTGAGGGTTCCCGAGAATGTCGAGATCCGGTATTATCCTCTAGAGATTTCGCGAGATCTTCCAGGACGTTAGAAGATTATCTAAATCTTCTAGGTCGGTCTAGGGTCGGTACCCAAGGTGGCCTTGACTTTATCAATGAATTAGCCCTTGCTACTTGTGAGCCAATTGAGAGCGTCATTGATCTGTGGTCATGTGGCTCCCAACCTATAGTTGATCTGTAATCAACTTATGGCCGATCTGTAGCTGATCCATAATCGACTGATGGCCAATCTATAGCCGATCCATAATCGATTGTCAGTTGAGACATAGTTGATCCATAATTGACCTATTGCCGACCTATGGGCTAGGTCGGTAGTACATGGTTGGCAGGCTCTTTCAGTGTCCTTAAAGTTGCATCATCCTCCTTGGAGGTTATACTCTCTGGATATATAGGCTTCATTAAGGTCGATGCTCGATGGTTCTGTGCTATTTCAGTAGAGTCAATCCATTCCATAAGCCAACTTACCAAATTGTCCATTTTTTATACACACACACACACACACAGAGGACAGTTGACCACGTAGCCATGGGCGCTCACCTTGGCCCACCTGATGACTTCACGAGCTTGATTTTCGGGCTACACTCAAACACGCAACAATGAGTAGCATGCATTTGCCGTAAAAGCTGCCTGCTTGCCGTAGTTAAAAAAATAATAATAATAATAATATTATTATTATTATTATTATGGAGAGGTGATGATTGACCACCTCCTGCTAGGGGTGCTAATGGGTCAGGTCGACCCAAGGGTCAATTGCCCTGACCAGATTCTAAGCTGGGTTCAGGCCAATCCAAAAAAAGTGGGAGCAGATTAGGTGTTTCCTGCATATATCCACACCGTCCATTCGTTTTTTCCAGCCCATTTTGGAATTTTGTACAAAAAATTAAGCAGATCCAAATCTCAGGTGGCCACATCACAGGAAACAGTGGTGATTGAACACTCCATCATTAAAAACTTCCTGGGGCAATTGTAAGGCTTTCGTAATGGTTATTTTCCATCCAACCTCTTGAAAAGGTCAACTAGACCTAGATAAAGGGAAAATACAAAGATCAGATTGATCCAAAACTTTTTGTGATACAAGGTTTTTAATATTCACTACTGTTTCCAGTGGTGTGGTCCACCTGAGATTTAGATCTTCTTAAGGTTTGGGATTGCGTAATAAAATGAGATGGAAAAACAGATATACGATGTGGATATACAACAAATTCAGTAAGGTGGGTGTTACCCGGTGACACATAATTCACTCCCAAAAAAAAAAAGAAAAAGCAACAGAGTTCAGATTAATGGGTTGGGCTCGGATTTAAGGCACCCCAACCTGACCACCCATGTATTGAATGAATGTGCCCGGCCACATAACCCGAAACGACCCATGAAATGAAACAAAAGCATCCTAATAAAAACATGGGTTTGCTCTTCTGCGAGTGTGTGGATGAAATATACATGTGTCATTAAGGGCGTGTTTGGATAGTTACCTTCTGCTTGTGTCAAGTCATTAAGCTACTTAATATTTTTTTTTAAATAGCTTTTCAACTTACTGTTTTTCTACTTTCTCTCTCATGGTCCATATCTAACCATGCTCTCATATGCTCTCATATGATTCATGTCAAATGAGGGTCTCTCACGGTCCATATCAAATAAGGCCCCACATGTATTGTCCACATTGAAGGTGAGGTTCACACAATGCCTCACAATGGAAAGTCCACATCAAAGGTGGGACCCACATGATGGATGACCCCCATGTTAATGTAGGCTCACATAATGGATGGTCACATCAAAGGTCTGCCCATAATGATAAATAGCCCAATCCAAAGTGGCCTGGTATGATGGACGACCCACTTCAAAGGCCCATCACATGATGAACAGTCTACATCAAAGGTGGGCTCACATGATTATGGCCCATATTGAGGTGGCCCGACATGATGGACGGTCCACATCAAAGGTCAACCCCAAATGATGAATGGCCCACAACCAATGTGAGCCCACCATGATGGCCAACCCACATTGAAGGTGGGGCCCACATGGTGGACCACATCAAGATGGGCAATTAATAATGGTAGGTCCCCACATGATGGATGGTCCACATCAAAGGTCGGACCTAATGACACTGACCCATATCCAAGGCAGGCCCCACACAATGGATGATACACAGCAAAGATGGGGCCCATGATAGACTATCCACATCAAAGGTTAGCACCACGAGAACGGATGGGGAACGATCCAAATGCACCCCCCCCCAAAAAAAAAAAAAAAAAAAAAAACAAAACTCAATCTCATTAGCATGTAACAATGAACTCCATAAGCATGAAAACTCCAAAAACAGAAGCCTAATATCATCATTGTTGTCATCTACGCCTTATCCTAACTAATTGGGATCGGCAACATGAAACATTTTCCACCATTCCCCTCTTGAGGGCCATAAATTTAGTTATATCCTAATTCCTAGGTTATCAAGTCTTTATTTACAACCTCTACCCACATCCTTTTGGGCCTTCCCCTTGCCCTTTTAGGGCCTTCTACTAATACAGGATCATTCCTAATTGGCGCTGAATCAGCCTAATATAAAAGAATAAAGTTAGCATATGGGTCAAGTTAGGCAGGTTGGTTGAGCCCGACCCAACTGCAAAAAATGGGTCAAGTCAGGTCATGTTTGGGCTCTAAAGTTATTACACAGGTCAGGTTAGGCCAGATATCTTGATCCATTTATCAAATTGGTTTAGGGTCGGGCTTAGGCTGACCCCAACCTGCACCAATCCCGACCCATTGCCAGACCTACCTATTCCATGTGTGAATGTGTGCCATGTGTGTGGGATATGAACCATTCACTGGAGCTTGACATCAATCGGAGAAAAATGCATTAAACCCTAAACATGCCCTTACCTTTATAGCCAAGAATTTCAACATTTACTTTTCAGGCCGGGCGTGAACTTTTCCAGCAACAAATGCCCCATCAACCATTAAGCTACAGCCCTGAGCAGTCACTTTTATTTCCGAGAGAGTGAACATCTCCAAAACCATGACTCTATGAGATTGGCCTCACCTCATATCCATGAGACAGTGTCAGGGGAGTCTCTATTGAAACGGGCCGCACTTTGGAAAACAGCTCCATGTTAACCGTTCCTATCCCCCAGTGGATCATGCACTTCTCAACATCATCAATGTTGAAGCGATTAACCAAACTCAAGCCTGCACACTTGTCAACCAGCATCCATTCCCCTGCAGAGGAAAAGAAAGAAAATCCAATTGAAACCAGATTTTTACAGAATTTACAATAGTAAAACCATTTTCAACACGATAAATGGACATTGTATTGATATTTATCAAGGTTGAAAATCAGTTTTTCGGGTATCAAATCGTTCGCCACCAGTGTGGTGTATTGCCACATAACGCCCCGTATCAAGCTGTTTTGGGCAAATACAGCTGTATCATTCATGGACGACAGTGGCATGTATGGAGCAATATGCACCGGTTTTGGACGGTACTTCAAACCTCGATATTTTAGCTCCACATTACTCCATCAACGGAAAGACCATCAATAATGGGACCAACAGACCAGTATTATGGATCACCGAACCATGGGCACTTGTACAAAACGAATTCCCTATAGGAGATGGGAATATATTTAATTGTGTGTGTGTGCGTGTGCATGGTCCTTGGTACTCCTGCAGAGTCTTTTATGTTCTTTTGCAAATCCTTAGGTCAGGGGTCATAATTCCTCTCCTGAAGCAACGTTAAAATTTCAAGTACCAAGTTTTGGCTGAAAATTGATTAAAACTTAGCAGAGCAAGATCATCTGACTCTCCCAGATTATCTATAAAATCAGAGTTAGGTTTTCATGAACTTGCATAGATTGAAGACCCGGTGACTGGGACTGACTCATCCGGTCATGAGTCAAGTTGGGACTCGGGGAGTTGGGCATATTTAGGGGGGTGACTTGTGGTATCAAACAGATTGGAGTCGAGCAAGTCCAAGTCAACTCGGATGAGTCCGCAACTCATGCTCGCTCCAACAAGCCAAACTGAGTTTGAACACCAGGTCAGGGGTTTGAGTACCCATAGGCGGTGAAATCCCACTACAGCGTGTGTGTGTGTGTGTGTGTACATGTGTGTGTGTAGATGTGTGTGATTTCCTCGTAGAGATGGTATTGCTGACAAGCTGAAAGAAATTACCATTAGGCCGGAGATCCTCCTCAAAATATAGCTCGCATGATTCAGGCCAAATCTCATGCTTAGCCCCATTGATTGAAACGAATGCAACAAAAACTTCCATCGGGTGCAAAAGATCGAACGTCGGGTGCACCCGCAAACAAACCAACCTTCAGCAAAAAAGATAAGTAATAAGCAGCTATTGTAAGAAGGGAAAAAAACAAGAATGCCTCTGTCAAAAATGACGATTGAAGATTGTTTCCCTACACATTCATAAGAGTTCAACATGTCTGAAAAATAATCACCTTAAACTTTGCAACATTGTTTATCACCAAACGGCAACCAGAAGTAATGTCTTGCAGAGAACGAACGCAATTTGGTCTCAAATATATGGCCAAAATAATATGTGTGCACGTGCATGTGTGATTAGATCACCATTTTTGTCCCACACTTTTGGTTGCACCAAGATATGTAACAGTTTTCCCAAAAATGCCCCATGAATCACATGGCTCATATTCCCTGGCTTCAGTTGGGCACAAAAAGTCCACAAGATGTGAGCGAAAATCCTGCAAGAAAATGATAAAAATGCCCTTCTACAAATTGTGACATACCTAATGAAAAAATTTTGATTCCCTCAACAATGGATTCAGAAAAAATATCCATGTTATATAGGTTGCAGTCAATGATTTTTTCTTGATACATTACCACTCTATTCTAATGATTGATCAGGCTATTTCTTACGAACCTTGAAAATCCACCTGAACCAGCAACAACATTGCGAGCTATAATGCCAGAATCGATCCAGAGAACCTTGGGATTCTCTCTTGGAATAGATATCTGGCGCTGAAATACTAATCCGCCACCAATATCTCCTTCTAAGGTAAGAGACTCCTCTCCTGATTGCTCAAGATTCCGCCTGTAGATTCAGGAAATTTTACAGCATTACAAAAAATCAGAATGAAGAACAGTGCCAGTGAATAAAACCATGGCCATGTTTTAACATTTCTTAAATAACATGCAAAAAAATGAAAGCATATCCATTCATATACAACAACCTATATTGAAGAATAAACATGCAATAAGCGAAAAAATCATATTATATTGGACTTCATGACTGCAAAAAAGCTAAATTTCCAGTGAAATGACCAAGGCCGAAGCTTGGATATTTTCCTATGCACATATCACTTGCATAGATAATGCATATAGCCAAGCCCAAACTATTTTAATCTAACAGTGATTAAGAGACTGTGTTCAGTAACTTGCCCAATCACCGTATACTCCTCGGTGCATCCAGTGGATCGGTATTCAACTCCACTGTATTCTTCATAACCATTAATTTCAACCCTGGAGTGAAGCCATTGAATCCCTGAAACAAGTGCAAAAGATCAACTCTAAAGAATATCATGCATATTCTTAAGATGGCAGATGCTAGTACACACATGAATAGCATATCGAAATCTCTTGTTAACAAGGGAAACTATAATTTTGTCTTTCCCTTTACTGTATAGGCATAGCTGTCTAGCTAATTTGAACAGTAGGGCACTTTACATGCATGCACCAACGCTCATACACATGTATGTATATTGATAGGTAAGCTGGGATTGATGCCAAGACTTCAATGTTGAAACACGCCTTATCTACATTAAAGTAATTTTAATTTATACAGTACCAAACCCTAACTAAAAACTAGATAAGTTTGATTTGTCCAAAGGGGTAATTCATCATCTGTGACAATACAACTACGGTAACAAATGGTGTGCCATTATTCCTTCACCATCATTATTGGAGTCTCTTATTCTTCTTTTCAGTTGTTTTTCAAAACTTCTGTTTTGATGTTTTGCTGTAGGACAGCACAACTCAAGGAGTCAAGAGCCTTCATGTGTCAAAGCACGAATGTTTCACAATTACACAGCACAAGCAGAAAGCCTTGCCACAGCATGTCATTTCTTGCCCCAAGTCTCATATGCTTGTTGGAAGTGTTTTAATCGTTTTAGATAATGTAATCATTTTGTGAATGCAATGTCGCATCAAGTGGCACACCATGTGAGAATTGTTGCCTGCTAATAGCTGTAAAAGTTTACTAATATTGAAGCACTCATTCAAGTGTTATATGCCACCTCCCAGGTGGCACCATATGACTTGAATAAGGTAACATGCATTTGACAGCATGAGCCATAGAGCAATAGCAATGCTATGTTGTACAGCATAGAGAACCTTCCATGGCTTGCCTGGCTCAGGTGTGCCATGGCATAACATCTAAAACATAGACACGGCCCATGTACGGCACTGGGATGGCTGGATATGTCATGGTGTGGCTTTGACACTTGAATTGAATTGTACAACACAGTTAAACCTATGGTGGTTAAAATTTTAAGAAACAACAGATTTAAGGACCAAAGACTCTGCTCATGTTCTGTCTGGAAAATGTACATTACCAGAAGGGAGATGCATCATGGAGATCATTCGACCCCCAATCCAAGGCACCACTTTAAGAAACCAATCACCATTCTTCAGTTCAACAGGAGTCTTTGAGAGTTCTACTCCTTTTTGTCCTGGAAGCTCTTCTATGTCTGGGATACCCTTGGCAAATGATCTGCTAAAACATTTCCTCCAAAATCAAATCGGATAGGCAAAATGGTCCAAATCTTTACTAAACACATGGCAGAAATAACTGGCACACACATATAATCTCCGGGTGTCTTGGAGACAAATAAAAATACCTAAAAGTGTTATGTACTGATTCTCATTTGTCGTTACTAAGTTAGACACTTCAGCTTCAGAAGGCATTTTAATCTTCAGCTCCTCTCCATCAGTGCCCGAGGCAACAAGCTTCACGGAAAACAATTAATAAGACAAAACAACACAAAGGGTTACTTCCAATTCAAAGGAGTTTATTAGCTCATAGCTATATTCCCCATTCATTGCACTTTTCAACAAATATATACCTTGGCACCTCCTCCAATCAATAAATGAACATGTAGACCACGTGTTGGCCTCTTCCATGATCCTTCAGTTTTGGAAACCTTTACCGTAACAACTGAAGATTGAACTTCAGCTACATAATAGGTCAAGAGGTATCCCCCTTGATTAAATTCATATCCATCACCCTCGTCCTCGAAGAGAACACCTTCTCCTTTACCTGTACAAGGAAAGAAGTTAATAGTGCTAAATAAATGAAAATGTATGCAGCACTAGATTGTCAATAGTCAAATCTTCTTTGCCAGACAAGTTTGTCAATGCAGAAATCTGGGATTTGTGAGGCAACGAAACTAAATGAACAAAAAAGAAGAAAATGAAGTGAAACTTTACACGTATGCTTGGTCTGCTTTCAGTTGTCAGCATGAAAAAACAGCATATCAAGCATGCCATTTCTTGAAGTCAACATAATTCTACTTTTGAAAAGAAACTGTTCCATATGCTAACTGTGAGTGTGATTAGTGCAGTAATCGAACAGCAAGCTTTTAATAGAAACTTCCCATAGAGGAACATGTGTTAGTAGATTATTGTTTCCATTTATAAATATCAAAAAAAAAAAAGGAAATAATATTTTAGTCTTGCTCAAATACCACTAAATTCACCTTCTAAACAACTCTAGGAACATAAAATGGTCTAATGCAATCATTTACTCAAACTTCAGAATGCTAGAATACAGGATAAGTTATGATAAAATGAAAAGTTCTTTAGCAACAGGTATATCTGAACATTAAGTGCATGGAGTGAAAAGATTCACATCAAACCACATCCTTACACAAGGAATAAAAAGTATAAATTGGATGGATTCAGGTAAGAATCTGTGAGATGACAGAAATTGAGAATAAAAGTGCCCCTCCATGATCATGATCATCACAGAGAACAGTATGGAAAATGTACTGGTAGCTTCACTGTTAAAGAGGACTGACATTTGAGTTAGAAAACAATCAAGTAATATGGAGGAAAAGTCGCCAATTGTGATGATAATTCCTACATAAGCAATATAACCCACAAATTACCATATTCATCTAACGCGACAAAGAGCGACAAGTCATCAGTTGCATTTGCTCCCCCAACATGCTGAATAGGAGGACCCACAGGAATTATCGATCCACCTCGCAAATATAGTGTTGGTAAATCCTGAGTAACACAGGAAAGGGAAAATAAACATTATTAACTGTCATGATTTGCAGCATCATGATCAGTTCTACAGGTGAACCAAATCTTTTTGATTAAAAATATTTACAGGATGCGTGTCGCCGAAATCAAAATGCAACCAGATGCCGCCAGGCAACTTATGCTGCAATTGATATGATCCTTTATCACAAACAGTGCTGATGACAATACCAACAAGGTAATTAGTATAAATGTATAAATTCGACTGTATTTTCTTAGGCAAAGAAATTAAACAACATCCATATGCAAAGCATAATTTGTACCCAGGATATTTTATTACTTCAAACTGCTCGCCAAGGCCAGAAATTTAGCGCATGTTAGACCACAAAATTATATTCTGTGTTTTCCATGTAGGTCTTGCACTTCAATCTTACACGACACAAGGCAGAAGACTGGACTTTTAACTCTGAAGTAACTGGTACAGTAATTTTGAGGTACCTTGCACATACAAGGAGTGGCCCCAAAAGGAAGGAATTTTCAACTCTCCTCAAACCAGGATCTTTTGGATCTGCGTGTGATGTTAAAGAACAAATACTCTGAAAATGTGCAAATCCACAATCCAAACTCAATTGAAGTTCTATCCTGTAAAAACAAATTCTTAGAAGTAAAAAAAAAAAAAAAAAAAAGAAGAAGACGAAGAAGCATACCAGCAAAAAAAGTAGGAGCTGCAACAGGTGTACCCTTGGTGTGAGCCATATAGAAAAGAGTATATATGTGTGGTATAAGACGGTATCGTCGCAACAATGCCAGACGACATACTTCTTCACACTAAAAGGTCAATGCTGATAAGAAAGTTAAGCATGCATTTGAGCTAAACTTGACAGAACTTAGACCAGCAGAACTGAAGATACCTACAACTTAAGAGCATTGCAAAATGCATCTATACCCTCGTACGTATAAGAAGTTTAGAAAATTAGAAACAAACATCCTGAAAATATATCTGCACATACACATGCCATTCATTTAAGCCCTACTTAAAAGGACACCTCTAACACATAAAAAAACGTCATGTCCAACACCCATATTGGAAACAGTTATTGGACACATGTCAATACTTCTACTAAGAAAAACCTTAATTTATATTTTCTTGTATTTTTGCAGTGTTTACTATTTACATACTATGTGCACAGTTCACCTTTCAAAAAAAAAAAAAAAAACATCGTAATATGTGCACAGTTCTTATCATATTTTTAGTTACATGGATGTAATTTTCTAGATCATACGCAAATATTTTATATCTTATACAAATATGAAGTAAATTTTATATAATAATTCTTTTTTCTAATATCATTATATATTTGTACGGTATGGTAGGTTTATCAGGGGTCCCTTTGTCTAAAACCTTCATTAGAATCCAAGTTAGATACATAGCCTAAGGCCCTAAGATGCATATCGAGAGAAACTTAGTGACGCTCAAAAGGCATAGACCCAACTTCTAATAAACTAAAGAACCATGAGATAATGTAGAGCTCCAAATTCTTGTTACCCAACAAAAAAAGTGTTTTGCATCCGTAACGATACAGTTGTAAAGGCCAATACATATGGGTAACGGCAATGACTGTTACATGATAAAGGGATGAAATGAGACAGTTTTTTTAGGACTGTATCAACCATTATAGGGCATAACGACTGTTACCACCGTAACGACAAAAAAAAAAAACAGCGACACAAGACAACTTGCTCTAAAAGCTCGAACTGATAGAGCATGGCAAATCAATCCCTCTCATAGCCCAGGTCAAGCTCTCGGCCGAACCCCCCTCATGGCCCCACTTCACATGAGCCACCCGCCTTACACGGGCCGCCCACCTCAAGTATGCCTCCGCTTTACACAGGCCACCCTACTCGAGCCCGGTGTGAAAATGCCCCTGCATTAATCACTCCCGATGAGGAGACTCGAACACGAGACCTCCAACTTTAATACCGCTATTGACGCAGGACAACTAACCACTTGCTCTAAAAGCTCGAACTAATAGAGCGTGGCAAATCAATCCCTTTAACTCATAGCCTAAGTCAGGCCATCGGCCGAACCTCCCTCGTGGGCCCCAATTCACATGGGTCTCGCCTCACACGAGCCACCCGCCTCACACAGTCTGCCTACCCCGAGTGTGCCCCCGCTTCACACGGGCCACCCCACTTGAGCCCAGTGTGAAAATGCCCCTGCATTAAACAACCACTTTTTTCTATTTAAATCCATTTTTTACTTTTCTCATTACAAATAAAAAATAAAAAATCTCCTAGATCATCCTATAACAGATTTTGACCACTTTTACTATAGTTTTTAGGTTTAAAACTATAGATTTGAGTGATTTTAGTGAATAGAAGTTTTGAGGCCATTTTTTCAGAAAGTTTTAAAAAGCGGTACTATATGCTTCTTCTTCTTCTTCTTTTTTTTCCAGTTTTTAGTTCTAATGCTTGATTATGATGTGTAAACATTAGAGATATGACTATGTCCATAAATTCACCAAACAACCCAATACAACTCTCACCAAAGAGTAGATTGTTACACTACTATAAACATGTTCAAAACAAAAAATGAATACATATTTGGAATATTTACATTATTCTAGATTTTTTTTTCCAAAATTTTCGGGCAAAAAAATAAAAAATAAAAAATCAACCGTACAGTGTTTATAACGTTTGTTACACCCCTATATCGGTAATGGAGGTGACCGTTATGGCCACCATTACTGTTACGGATTAACCTTGCCAACAAATGCAAACATTTACATAAAGCAAACTTCTCAAGATTTTTTGTTGTTCAAGTCAAATTCAGAACACATAAACCATGGAATGAACAAAGAAACCAATATAAGCTGGCAAGCAGAAAAAGAAAAAGAAGATTCATGAATAAAATTGTCTCACACACGATTCAAAGTGTCAATAACTTGTGAATCTGTAGCACAAGATCCACATAGGCTATATGGCCTTCAAATTCAAGATTTCAGTCATGCCTTTTGTTCTAGGTCCAACCTTTATTATAGAGCATCAATTACTCTGCAGGATATTAATGCCAATAAATATGCGGTGTCTCCCACATATAATACAAACAGTCAACAGATAAGAAAAAGACGAGAACCATTTCATCTAGATTAGACGTTTGAATTGCTTACTAAAAAATTTGCCAGAAAAAAGAAGAAGAAGAAGAAGAAGAAGGAAAGAAAGAAAAGAAAAAAACAGAGATTTGAATTTGAAACCAGTAAAACAATTAGTATATGGCATTTATTACAGATGAGTACAAACCTCTTCACCAAAAGACCATGGCTCATGGTCAATGGTACCAGTTTCAGAATGCCCACGGCAAAAAGGAAACATAGCACCCACCGCCATCCATCTTCCAAAAAGCTTAGGTGATGCATTTCCAGCAAACCCACCAATGTCCGGTCCAGATAATGGCTGACCACTGGGTCCCTGAACAGAAAAAAGACATTGCTACTTAGAAATGGGAATCATGCTGACTATGAAATGCTCTTGACACCATTATCGTGACTGAATATTACAACAAGCAGTACTCACAAAAGAATGCATTAAACAGAAGTTGAAGAACAACTAAGTTTGAGTTGATCAGAAGCAGGAAAACAATAAAAACACCATTAAATATATAAAAGCATATTTAAAAAATACATTGCTAGAAAACCCAAAACCAAGCCAAGACACGCAAGAACACAAGAGACTGAATGGATGGCAGATAGCTCCATGTTTCCAAAACCAACTGAATAGGTTCACTCTTTTTTAGTCAATAAAAAGTATCATTATCTTGCTCCATATTCTGTACTACTTTCAGTTGCATGCTATTCTCACTCCTTCCAAAGATAACAGGTCTCATTTATCCTTCTACTTGCATGTTTCTTTCCTAGAATAATATCAACCGAGAACTTTCCAGATTGCAGCAAAATAAAGAATAATATCAACAAACTTCCAAATGAATGAAAAACAACCTAGCACCTGCTCAGCAGAGAGCAAGAGTTAAAAACAGCTATGAAGAGAACTAGAATATCTTTAAGAATAAATCCACTACTCAGATCTGAACCTTTTCCATGAGTGAGATTGAGAAACAGAGAACATGAGAAGAAGTAAAAAGGAATTAAAGTCCATTAACTTAAACTCTATTCTAACTCATCACCTTTAAGAACTAAAGAGGAAAATATAATAAAACAACAGAAACCATAATCTCCATGTGACATAGGCCACATATGAGATCATCACCGTCCATCATGGTCAGTCAACAGAACCAATTAGACATCATAATTCTAAATAAGATGAAGTACCACCGTTCATAAAAACCTGGAGCCCTATACTGAAACGTAGGGTGCATCTTCAATCTTAGAAAAAGGAGAATCCCCTTACCAATTGAAGCACCATGGATATACTCATGTGTAGATGCTCCCAATTTGATAGGTTATCTCCAGTCCATGTTGCAGCATACCTCTGGCTACCTATAAACCCAGCTCTAGTGAGAACAAAGGGGCGTTTCTTACCAGCAGCCATTTTCATTCCTTCAAATGTAGACCTTGCCATAAGCATGCCGTAGACCTAACATGAAAGTGAAACTAAGACAAAAGTTCATAATATAATCAACAATAGCTACCACCTAGGAGTGTATTTTTCATCAGTGCTTTCAGATTTTTCAACTCCTGGTTGGAAAGTGAATAATGAAATGAATATCTACAACTGACATCAAATATAGGATGTCATTTGCTCTAAAATGCATCACTGAAGTTGAAAAATATTACATTGTGATAATAAGAGTGATTCTGACAACCACCAACTTCAGTATCTCCATTGTGGATATTGCTGGTTGGCATTGTTTTTGTTGTAGTCTGAGGGAAAAAAAAAAGTTAGAACTCAAACCATGAACACCAAAACCAAAATGCAAGTTACCATTGAAGAGTTATGAGCCATACCTTGAAAACAGCAGGTTCGTTCATATCATTCCATATGCCATCGACACCATTAGAAACGAAGTCCTTGACTAACTTAGCCCACCACAGACGGGTTTTCTCTTGTGTAAAATCAGGAAAAACACAAGGCCCAGGCCATACATCCCCTAAGGATGGAGCAAGAAAAGATGTAAGGACAAAATGGCAATTAGAAGTCACCAATAAGTGTTTCAAACATAAATGCATTGAGAAACTTTACCAACAAAAGGTTTTCCATCTGATGTTTTAATCCAGACATCACTTTCAGAACCAGTATCATAAACAAAGTAACCGTTTTCACGTTTGATTCCAGGATCAAGCATCCAGATTGCTTTGAAACCATTAATATGAAGGTCGTTCACCAAAGATTTTGGATCAGAGAAACGCTCCTGAAAAGAATTAATCGAAGTTAAAAGCAACAGTGCACATAGAAAATGTTCTTCAGACACCAGCATTGTTGAAAAGGTAAGCTGTATGCAAAGTATCCATTTGAGTTAAAGGGAGCTATGGATGAGATGCTATACGTCAGTTATAGTTGCACATTTGATCTATCAATGGGACCAAACCAAACTGTTAAACAGGAAGGAGTTAGTATGATCATTTGACAATTAATCTATGTAAAGACAGCCTATACAGTTCACTATCAATCATGCTTGGGTGTGCATAAAAGATCTTTAACCTCATCAACAACAACTGATAGCAAAGTAACCATAAGAGTAACAGATTTATTATCGTGGTACAATAAACAGTACTTTCATAAGAGTAACAAGATAAGCAGGTTGTTGAGGTCGTTAGAAGGGTAAGTTGGATGTAATCAAATGGGCTTCCAATATAAAGACCCTTGCCAAGTGTTCTCTTCTGTTTGGCTCTTGGTCTGGACTGTAATTGCATTGCTTTGCTTTATTTGTTCTTATTAATAAATTTAGCACCTTTCAAAAAAAATTATTAATATTTGATTTTTAGGTTTATTGTTTATTATTTTGGGGGTTTTTGCAAATAAATAATTACCTACTATTAAAACGAAATAATTGACTAGTTATATATGGACTTTTTGTGAATCTCACTTCCAAAAGCCTTTGTAGTCTGCATTTGACATCTCTTCTTTGTCTCCAACATCAAATCATTGGCCAGGTTACATGGCCATCACATGTGCCAAAGTAGCACACAAATCTGAGATCCAAGTCATCCATCAGGCTGTCCTACCAGGCAGATGTCCCCGCCAATAGTCAAACCAGTTGACTCATCTGGTGAGATAAATTTTAAAATAAATGGGCAGCATAGAAGAACTAGGCAAATTTTTTTGCAGCAATCCCTTTGCTTCATAACTAGTGGCTCACCTAATATGTGGACTAAACATCTTTGGGCCAGGGCATCTAGATGGGGGGACATCTTTGGACCAAACATCTTTGGCACATGTGGAGTTGCAGATAGGTTGCCTTCGGCAAACAAATTAAAAAAGAAAAAGAAAGAGCCGAGAAGTTCTAGAAAAATAATAATTTATAATGAAGGAAGCCAACTGAAGTGGACATTGAAATTCATAATATCACCAAATTGTATCTGAAAATAAAAAACAGTTTGAATCGAGAATAACATACTTTGTCAAAAGTAAAACAGCGAAAACCATCCATGTAGTCAATGTCCATCCATATGACATCACAAGGTATCCCCTTCTGTCGAAATGTTCTGGCAACCTGCAAATAGATATGTTTAGAAGAGAGAGAGAGAGAGAGAGAGAGAGAGAGAACAAATTTCAATGTCACAACAAAATTAACAGTAACAAAGTTTACCTGCATCAGCATTGCAAACAGAAGAACCAACTCATGCTATCTCCCAACAACTAATGAAATCTTGAATATAACAGGTTGATTACCTTAAGAACTCTTGCATCTGAATCATAGCTCCAACGACATTGATGATAGCCTAGAGACCATTTTGGAGGCATAAATACCGACCCTAACATGGACAGAAGTGGAGAATAGATCAGTTGTAGGAGAACTACTGAAGAAGACTGTGGAAGTCTATCATTCTAACCTACCTCAAGCTAGAATATAAATGCTACTTGTTAAAACAAATTGATAGCAGTGCAGTAATAAACAAGTGTTTCTTTATTTTTTTTTCTACAGAAAAAATAATAATAATAATAATAAATCTCATCATGCAGAAATATTATGCAATGCGAGTGGTTAAAAACATGGCTAGAAGAAGGATAAAAAAGAAATCACCAATTGCATGAGACAGGGATACCAGGACTGCTGTCGGTGAAGCAAAAGGACCAAAAGTAATGACAGGATATGCAGCTGCAGATTTAAACTTTATTGTGGATTCCTTCAGCAGGTCAACCTAAGTGTTTGACCACCAAATTCAGTAATCTCAGTAAAAAACTTCAGGCAGCACAGATTGTATGAAGGATCGAGGAATCATCCAAAAAATAAAGAAGAAAATCAAATAGACCTCGCAATGTCGAGTTGTGTCAGCAAGAACCCCATATGCTTCTCCATTTGGAAGAACAGCTAGGACCCAAGGATGTGACTGGTACAACGAGGTAGTACCTGAACCATAACCCCAGTTGTCTGTGTTCCATGTAAATATCTGCGATGGATTGTTCCATGTAAATATCTGCGATGAAAAAGAGCTGGTTAATTCCTCGAACAATATCAAGGGTTCCCTTGGCTGATAAGACAATAACATGACTTACTCTCTTTCCAGTTCGCTCAAGCTGTCCACTGACTTCACCTGTTCCGTACAAAGAAGTACCGGTAGGAAGCTAAATCAAGGGGAAAGAAAAAAACATCATCAATCTATTAAGGAAACCCAAGATCGTGTATTCAAGATATGTGAAAGGAAAAGAGGATCCATGGCAGATGCAACATAGTTTGAGGCTACTCTTACAAGAGGAGGCAGTGGAACAAACCTCAATGCAAACAATTTGTTGCCCATGCAGTCGCTCAAAAGTTGGAACATACTCAGGAACCTTGTGAATAGCAATTGCCGTGTCCCTCACTTTACGATCTACAAAAGAAAGACTCGGATATGCTGCATCCCTATCATTTCCAGAACAATCAAACCGGAAAACCCCCTCCTCAAGGATAGGTTCGAAAACCATATTTACAGAAGTGGCCTCTGCAGTGACCTCCCCTCCATATTCAGCCATTTTAGCTCCTAACCTTTCAATGTTCAAAATTTTTCTATACCTCTCCCTTCTGCATGCCAAAATTTGTATTAGGAACTTTCTGTTCTGTCAATTTCCTGTTATTGAAATTTCCAAACATCAGAAACAGAAATTGATCCCTTTTTTACAGAAAGAAACTCATTAAAATTATAAGGATCCCCAAGTACAACCACTCAACAATCAATAGTTTTTGTACCAGGCGACAGTTTGATGTATTTTATGGGGCTCAAACCATTATATATGATTTTTTTCAATACCACCAATCACGCGGTGTCAATTTCAATGGAATATAACCCTCAAGAATTATGAATAAAAGACCATCATTAATAATTTTTCCAGCTTGATAGGCCCCATTAAACAAGAGAAAGTTTTCAGTAAGCTTGATCCAAAACTGAATACATGGTCCTACTGTGAAGGGTCCATAGCTTAAACATTGTACCAATCAAATAATCCTAACCATCCAATGTGTAGCACACAAATGGGAACCAAGGTGTAAAAATAAGTTGCCTACATTCAGCAGGCAATGTTCATCGGATCAGATGACTGGGATCATCCATTTAGTGCAAATATTTGACTTGGAGTTGTCTGAGGTATGACCATGGTTCAGATGTGATCTAAATGTGCCATCTGTGACCCAAGTTTATAAAGCCAGCCCATTAAACAGTAATGAGATCAGAAAAGTCTTAGTCTTAATGCTATCATCCAATTTCACTACACAGTCCACACTCTATAGAGAAGCTGGCTAGTCTAAATAAAGAAGAATGTACATGTGGGGCCAACCATTCATAATCCATATTGTTGATCCAACGGCCCCCAAACCTTCAAGATTGGAAGATCCTAACTGCCCAATCTTTAGCCTTCACTCAATTGTTCTATTCTTCAATTCACCATCTATTCACAGACCCACTGTTCATATGTTCGGTATCACCCCATCGACAAGAATTTTGGGAACTGCCACCAATGACAAGACCCATTAAGTCAGCAGTCTAGATCACCAAACCGATGGGCCTCAACTGTACAAACTACAGGCCACAGATCATATAATTCTTCCAAAACAAATTCTCTATATGAAAGCAAAATACATGGAAATAAAATCAATCAGATCGCCATAAAAAGTCAGAAAATTGAAAATTAAGATGATCAGCAGCAATGACTATCAGACAATTCTTACCATGAGAACAACAAAAGCATAAGAAGATCACACAACAATTTTTTCGTATTAGCAACGGAGATGGTCAGCAAAACACCACAACCAATGACATATATAGAGAGAGGATGGGCTCGGGTGGGCCCCACCATGATGCCTTTGTGAAATCCACTCCGATCATCAGACCCATCAGCTCACTTTAGGCCCAAGGCAAAAAATCAGAAACATTTATGATTCAGGTGGGCTACACGACTGGAAACAGTGTGCAGGGGGACACCCACCATCCAAACTGTTGTACTCGATGTAGCCCACGTAAATCATGGATGGGCCAAATTTTGGGGCCGCAGGCATAACTTTCACGAGGCAGGTGATGGTTGGAGGACACTGATTTCCTGCGAAAGCCTTTAGCAAGAAGTTCCTTCACTAGGATGCTAGGTGGGGCCACCCTGATGTTTGTGAGAAATCCACACTGTCCATCCGTTTACAAAGTTCATTTTAGGACAAGCGACCAAAAATGAGGTGGATCCAAAACTCAAGTGGGCCACACGAGAAGAAACAGATGGGATTCAATGACCACATTTTCAAACATTTGTATGGCCACAAAGTTTTAGATCAGGCTAAGTTTTGTGTGTTTTCACTTCATCCCAGTGGGAATGACCTTATAAACAGTTGGGATGGCATATATAAATTGAGGTAGATCCCAGGAAGGTTTCAACAGCAGGAAACTCTTTCCCCTGTTTTTCCTCTCGCGTGGCCCACTTGAGTTTCGGATCCACCTCATTTTTGGTCGCATGTCCTAAAATGAGCTCTCAAAATGAATGGACGGTGTGGATTTCTCACAAACATCACGGTGGGCCCCACCTAGCATCCCAGCACAGAAACTTCCTGCCAAAGGCTTTCGAAGGAAATCTACGTCCATGGCTGGAGTGGATTTCGTATAGTCATTACAGTGGGCCCAGTAAAAATCAATAGTGGACATCCCTCTCCCAATTGTTTCCTTTCGTGTGGCCTACCTGAATCACAGGTCAGCCTGACTTTTAGGCCCTGGACATGATGATGGATGATGCCACTGATGGTCGGAGTGGATTGTACATAAACACCACAGCGGGCTCCCAACTGTTTCTCTTGGTGTGGCCCACCTGAATCACGAATCTGCCTGTTTTTTGGCCCAATAACACACACCTGGTGGTTGGAGTGGATTCTGGAAACACATCACGGTGGGGGCCACCGGAGCCGCTCCAATGTCCGCTCACACGTAAGAGCTCCGGTGGTCAGTAAGCCCTTTTCTCCCTACTGTTTGTACTGCAGAAGTACGACTATACAATACATCATTGCCAAAAGCACAAAATCAGGAGAAAAAAATGGCGTTTCTATAAAAAAGGATGGGTATCAATAGTAGATCACAAAATCACCAAAAAATTCTTAAACATGATGGAAAAAAGAAGAAGAAGAGGATTCAAGAGAGGAACCTGAAGAATCGAAGCTGATAAGATGGGAAGAGAATGGAATGCTTGAAGGAGCTGAGCTTCTTCTGCAGATTCAATGGCGATCTCAAAACCCTAGAAATAAGAGGAGGAGATCTGTGGAGGTGAGCGAGAGCACTGGTAGTTGATTCCATTGAAACTCTCTGTACTTTTTATAAGCGCCAAAGCACAACAGAATTTTCAAATGTATTTATTAGTTTTTTCGTTTCTGCAGTGTAAGTCATGGCAGAAGAGCTAACATGGAGTGTGTGTACTGACAAGCTAACCCAAAAAATTAAAAAAACAAAAAGTATTGGCAGAAGAACCATCGCATACTCCTCTCTCTCTCTCTCTTCAGCGTATATGTACACTTACCTCAGGTTTGCTACGCCCACACGTGTGCATTACCACACGTTACGATCATCTACTCAGTTGTGATTTTTGGGTTGTTCTCCTCCTACAGTCGGATCGGCTATTTGGATGCTCTGGATTGCCATGTAACTATTCGGGATGTACGGACATGAGTCTCAGTACAGCCTCAGTTTCAATCCACATCACATGATTTGTTGCATGGACAGTTGTACATGAGACGATTGGGCGTTTGTGACGCTAAAATGTTGAAAAGACCGGTAAATCAATGGGAGTTATTTGATACTCTGGCTGCGTATGACATTTGATAAGCAGCTACACAAAAATTGTAAACAAAGCATCCGTTAACTCAAATTCTACCGATCGAGTTGTGTATTTCAATGTCGTATACTACAGCCAAAATGATAATGGTTGAGAAATCTTAACCTCTGATTTTTAGACGCTTCTTTTTTCTTTTTTTTTTTCCTGAAATAAGATAATTGAATATGTATTCTAGTTTTATAAAAAGCACTATTTTAACTATAAATAAAAACTTTTTGACTAATCATGCATGTCATTACATTATTAGATTGTACTGTAAGTCAACCATTAGTATATGTCAACGTCCTCGCCAGTAATAGTGTTGATGCAGTTTTATATTGGTATTGTTAATCCCAGACATTCATCATTGTTAAACATTGTTAGGTTATACTACGGGTTAACTATTACGCATATCATCATATCATCTATTCATTTAAATAATTAACTTAATAATTATTTATTTTGTCATGTTATCATTGCTTATGCTTAATTATATTGATAACATATGTAACTTTGAAAATGAAACCAGTGAGTTATCTATTTACTCCCACTTGAAATGATATTTTAAACTACCAATCAAGCAATATAATTGATGCAGGTACCACTGAGACCAATACATTAGATGAGACATGGTTGACCTCGTTGTTAGTGCCCCATACTTCCGGTTGAAGAATGAGAAAGCTTGGGCGGAGTGCCTCACCTCTCTCCCTTTTATACACTATGAGGATCTATATATATTGGAGTCCTGGCTGGATGGACTCTATTAATTATTTTGTAAAATACTTTGGCGGACACCACTATTGGGATTTGTGCACTATCACCTATGAAATATGGAATTACGAGTCGCCCCAGGGCCGCAATCAAAAACACATTATGTCCATGACATTTATTTGATCGTTAGAAAAAGGATACCCAATATAATACTCACACAAAAAAATAAAATAAATAAATAAATAAATAAAAATTCATTGAATCATGTGAGTTCAAGAATATCAAGACAAACGCCCAGGCCCTTTTAAAATAGAGAGCACAAGCCCAATAACATAAAGAGAAGAGTCGCAATGGCCAACTCAACAAATGTAAAAGTGGCAATGGCCAACATAATAAAGAGGAGAGTAACAATGGTTAACTCAATAAAAAAAAAGAGTAGCAATAACTAACTCAACGAATAAAAGAGCGGCAACGACTGATTCAATAATAAGAAGAGTAACAGGGCCAACTCAATACATTTGATAAGGCAAAGGCAAACTTATATTCATCGCCCCACATAAATTTATAAAGATCCCCTATAAACAACATTATACTACAATCTCCCAGACAAATAATTGATTGTAAAACATATAATTGCAGGAAGAATTCAAAATAACTCGAAGGCATGTTAAAGGCAAGATAGAATAATTACGAAGGCATGTAAATATAAGACGAAACAATATGATCACATGTAAGGCAAGGTAAATATAATAACTTAAATTAATGTAAGCCTAAAGGGTAAAACTCCCACCTTTGATTACCTCGACTTTCTCTGCCATTGTATGGAAATCTTATGGCCCAACTTTATCCTAATCCAAGTATTTAGGGTTAGGCCAAATTCTTGACTTACAACAGTGTTAAGTCTGACTAGATCGAGTGGAACTTGATGCGTGATGCTTGCGTTAAAGATTCTGAAACTCTATGTATTTTCCTACCGAGTCGGCTATGATTTTATTTTATTTTAATGGGGCTCATCACAATCCTTATGGGAAAAGCCAGAAGAATGGAGATTTTCTTTAAAAAAAAAGGAGGGAATGGGGAGACGATATCGCCTCCTTACCGAACGTGAGCAGCACCTTGTTTCCCTTCTCCTTTTTCTCTCTTTCTTCCTTCTTCCTTCTCTCTCTCTTTCCCTTTCTCTCTCTTCCTCTTTCTTTCTTTCTCTCTGTTTCTGTCTTGCTTGGACGGCTTCCAGCAACAGGGGCATGATCCTCTCTTCCCCTTCTTCTTTGTTCTTACTATCCTTCATGATGTTCTCCCCACCATGTCGTGCTAGCCTGTTCTTGCACAATAAGGCAATGTGCGTAAATCTTACGCGCTCTGAGAAACTTGATGCGTATTCATTTTTAACCGTCCAATGAATACCCAACAATCTGATAGTGAGATCATCAAATAAGAGTAAACTCTGGACCATCATACACCTAAACGTTTAACCATAATTTGGATAATATAATTTCAATATTATTATTCCACGTATGCAATTTTTAAGTGCTTGAGTATCATCCATTGCAATCTGTTGGACTAGCAAAGCCTTTTTCGGAAAGAAAAGGGTGAGAAAGTTGAGAACTTTAATAGATACACGTAGTGAAGCCAGTGGATCATGCTGCTGGGCGCGGACGCGGATTTCCTGCCTAATGGCTTTCGCGGGAAGTTCCTGCACCGGGAACCTATGTGGGGTTCATTTTAATGTTTTTAATAAATCCAACACGTCCATCCTTTTTTTGAACTCATTTTAGGACGAGAGGCCAAAAATAAGCCGGATCCAAGATTCAAGTGGGCCGCAGTAAAGGAAAAGGTGGGTAGGAAAATTTGTACAGTTGAAACCTTCCTAGGGTCGATAGTAATGATTACATCTCATCCATACCGTTCATAACGTCATTACTACTGGGATTAACTGAAAACAAAAATACTAGTATGATTCAATACTTTTGTGGCCCACGAATATTTCAACTGTAGACGCTCAATTCTCCCCTTTTCGGCCCACATGAGTCTTGGATCCGGTTTATTTTTGGCTTCTCGTCCTAGAGTAGGATCCATCGTATCAACGGTCCGATCACTAAACCTTGGCCCCACATGCAGATAAAATCACGTTCGTCATCTAGCGGACGGTTTTTTGAGAGGTGAAGGCGATTGGTAGAGAAATTTACGATTGTGGACCCCACCTTTTATCCAGCGGTTTTATTCGAGCAATACAAACTTAGAATACGCACTTGGACCTCCTCGTACGGCCACCGAATTTGAGGACGAAAATACCCCTGCCTTCCTCTGGCTGGCGTGCAGAGACGAGCGCTGACGGACGGTCCGGGCGATGGGAACTCAGGTGGGGCCCACTGTGATGTTTGTGAGAAATCCTCCCCGTCTAAGTTCATTCATAGGGTCACAAAGACATGGATGAAGAGGAAAAACAAATTTCATAATGATCCCAAACTTCTGTAACCCCTAAATGGGTTTCAATGGTAGACGTTCAATTACCCACTGCCATTTACAGTGTGGTCCACTTGATAGCTAGATTTATCTTATTTTTCATCTCAAGCATTAATACGAGTTCTCCAAATAGATGGACGGTTTGGATATAACACATACCTTATAATGGGACTCACAAAAATCAATGAGGATTAAAACAGGGAAGAAAAAAAAAAAAGGAACCAGTGAGTTGGGGTCGACCGGTTGGGACCCGGTCAACCGGGTCAGAGCTGGGCTATGGCTACGTATTATAACCGTAGCCATAGCTGTAATGCTACACACCTTTTTTTCTTATTTATTTATTATTTTTTACATGAAGAACTTTTTCTCCCTTACATTTTTCTCTAATACATAATTATGTAAATATGTATATATAAGTATATAAAAATATTTTTCTATCTTTTAATTCATTTCTTTGTCTATTTATTTAACAAGCATATTTCCTAAACTAGAATGTTTTTTTTTTTTTTTTTACAGATGGGCAGACACCCCCATGCACTCACACTAGTGGAATTTCACCACGTATGGATACTCGAATGCTTGACCGGGTGTTGAAACTCATAAGAGTCTACCACCCGAGCAAGAGTAAGAATCCTAAACTAGAATGATTTACTTACAGGGAAAATTTTGGAAAAAATTTAGTTCATGGTGCGACCCATTAGACAACTGGCCTGGATCACCAAACCATGCATCACAGTTGAATAAACTCAAGATCCGAGAGTACTATTCATATTATCTTGTCAACGATCATATCATTCCTCTCCAAGTTTTACTGTTGGCTTTAATTTTCATATTTATTTGAATAGGTAGGAAACCATTATGAACTCACAATCATGCGGTTAATTAAAAATGTGAAAGCAATGAAGAAAATTAAAGAACACAATTATTTATGTAGTTTGTCATGAAAGTGATTATGAGATTATCAAGTAGAGTTAACCATATGAAGATTACGAGTAAAAGCTGTGAACGCGTCATTTTTTGTGTTCTCAAACCCTATTTCAATTGGGAGCAGAAAGAAAGATTCAGACCCCAAAAACTCCAAAACAAAAGTTTCATCCAAACAAGGAAACTATGTGGTTTATACATGACGAAATCACCCATGAAAATTAGCGGGGCAAGCATGAAAATGAGCGGGGCAAACTGAAATATGAGCGGGGCAAACTAGAAAAACAGCGGGACAAACTAGAAAAACAGCGGGGCAAACTGAAGTATGAGCGGGGCAAACTAGAAAAGCGAGGCAAACGAAATATGAGCGGGGCAAACTAGAAAACAGCGGGGGAAAGACAAACTAGAAAAACAGCGGGGCAAACTGAAATATGAGCGGGGCAAACTAGAAAATTAGCGGGGAAAAATGAAAATGAGCGGGGGAAACAAGAAAATCAGCGGGGGAAACATGAAAATGAGCGGGGGAAACTAGAAAATCAGCGGGGGAAACATGAAAATGAGCGGGGCAAGCATGAAAATGAGCGGGGCAAACTAGAAAATCAGCGGGGCAAACATGAAAATCAGCGGGGCAAGCATGAAAATGAGTGGGTCAAGCATGAAAATGAGCGGGTCAAGCATATGAATCGTCATTTTTGCAAACACAATTTTGCTATTTGCCTGTGTCATATATAATTGCTACACCTACATATGAATCGCCATGCTGACAGTGTGTAACAATAAAGCCCATTTTCTCTTCTTTTTTAGTGCAATACTGACTAAAATACGAAAATCTCACGATTTGTTATTGGACACTTTTGGTGTCCTGCTCAAAGCTATTAAAAGAGGTTCAATGCCATCGACGAACCGTCGATGACATCAAAGTCCCATCGAGAAAATCCGAAAAATACATGTTTAGTCGCTAGAACATTTTGGTTAGTTCGATAACATCGAAGATGTTCGATGCCATCGAAGTGTCATCGAATGTTTCATCGAACGATCGTGCGGGATTTATTTCCTATTTCGATTGTGATTCACCTAGATGCCATGCATATATATATGGGTGTAATCAAGAATATGGGGTATCAAGAGCTTTCTAATTCGTTCGTAGGGTTTCAAGCTTATAGCTTAGGTGATTCAAGACTTGTTCGAATCGGGTAATCTCTATCTCCTGTAATTTTATTCTTTTATAGTAAATATATGTTGCTTTGTGCCTTGATACATCTTCAGTGGAAGTCAACCGACCAATGAATTGTTCTGCATCACCCAAAAATGTCTCCCACTTGTGAAAATTAAAAACTATGCATTCTGTACAAAGATGTGGACCACTGTAATCAAACCATTGTACAAGGACACCAACAAAGTAGATAGTCAAACACTATAGTTTGTACTCTTTTCACTACAGTACAACTCATACACATGATAAGGACACTACCTATTTCACGTGTATACCAACATCTAATATGTAAGGAAAGGACTACATCTCGAACACATGCATCATGAATTTCTCTATCTTCTCTTGTTCTAAGGCCATCCATACATTGTCACCTCCACCTCTCCTCACCCCAATATCATCAGAGAGCAACAGCACAAACTCATCCATTCCACTCACAACTGGGCCACCATAGGTGGGCCTCCCATACCCAAAATCCAACTCATGGAAGGGCAGCTTCCACTAAGCTGACACATAAAAATTCTCATCTAAAATGGAAGGGACCCCTCTACAAACCTCTAACCAATCCACTACTGATTTCACATACTCATCTGTCACCATCTCTATTGCTTCTTTCACCTTCTCAACACAAAATCCCAAAGACTCCTTATTCAAATCCACCACCTTTGCACTTGCACAAGCTGTTACAACAGCATTCCCAACAAACCCCGCTCATATTTCAGTTTGCCCCGCTGTTTTTCTAGTTTGCCCCGCTCATAATTCAGTTTGCCCCGTTGTTTCTCTAGTTTGCCCCGCTGTTTTTCTAGTTTGATGTATAGCATACTTTGTAATTTTGGTGGATAGCATACTTTGAAAATTGTTTGCATATTCGTCGGAATTGTAAGTTATGATGTATAACATACTTTGTAATTTTTGTGGATGATGAAATGAACTTTATACTTTGTCCCACTATATTTTCCGTTTGCCTCGCTATGCTCGTCGATCAAATTCAATGTACATGGAACTCAATGCTTGAGATTGGCCTGCTGATTTTCTAGTTTGCTCCACTGTTTTATATTTATACTTTTACAATTCAAACCGAGTATAGTGGTAGCCATCTCACAAACGAACCCCTCGATTTCTTGACACCCAGCACATGTCCCCATCAAAATCACTGTTTGTCATCTCATCTGCCAATGATTGCGGCCCTTTAGTTGGAAAGAAAATAACATATTAAGAATTTCCAATGACATTCTCTAGATATGTATGATTCATACCTAGTTACATGTCCCCATCAAAATCACTGTTTGCCTTGTTGATTTTCTAGTTTGCCCCGCTGATTTTCCAGTTTTCCTCGCTGATTTTGTAGTTTGCCGCGTTGATTTTTTAATATCCCCCGCTGATATTCTAGTTTACCCGCTCATTTTCTAGTTTCCCCCGCTGATTTTCATGTTTCCTCGAATTTCATGTTTGCCTTGATTTTCTAGTTTGCCTCTGATTTTCTAGTATCCCCGTTGATATTCTAGTTTGCCTCGCTTATTTTCTAGTACCCACTGATTTTCTGGTTTGCCCCGCTGATTTTCATGTTTGCCCCGTTATGATATAAGACAAAAAATGAGACAAATCTAAAAAAATGAATTGACTACTCTCATTATGATATAAGACAAAAAATGAGACAAATCTAAAAAAACAAGTGGGGCGATGGTCGAAATATAAAAAAACAAATGAGCCAACCAACCTAGTTATTTTCCAAGATTCCATCGGGTTGGAGTTACTACTTTCTTGGGACTCAGCACATGCAATGTGACAATGGGGAACACGTGCAAGAAATCCAGACCGTCATTAATCAGACAAGCCCCAATGCATATCTCATGGCCCAATGATCAGCCCAGACCAGTCCTCAGGTGGACCACACATATGTCAAATTTGGACCACTGGATCGTCCATTTCGAGTAGATGTCTAGCCTACATGAGGATCATACTGGCCTGATTTTTGGGTCACAAGACCATATATGGTGGGGCTTACCTGATGAAAAACACTGATCTCAAACACACACCCATCCCTGATGAAGGCGGATGGAAAGAAGATTGGATAGAAACCAATTCCTAGTGAAGTTGTGGCCATGAGAGAGAGAGAGAGAGAGGAACAAGCTGAGGGCACAAGCTCTCCTTTCAAACTACTACTAGCTACAAAATCAAGCCTGATCCAGAATCAAATGAATTCCCTTCCAACATCACGATGAAAATCACCGATTTGGTTTTTCTCCTTCTCAAAAGAAGACGGGATTGAATCCATGACTTCAGTGTTGGCCTCTTAGCAGCCTGCGTGGCATATCTTGAAACATCCGGCATCTTAGAATACTTCCACAACATGCAACTATATCAGCTCATCTTCATGCCGGTGTTCAGAAACTTGATAGAACACTAGATACTGTCTGAGTCGACTCACCTCATTGAGTCTCGGGTTGAGCTAAACTGGTAGAATGGTTTTAAATACCAGAAAGGAACTTGATGGAGTAATGTAGATTGATAAAGCAACAACATTGAGTATTACCAAGGTACGTGTTCAAATAAAAATTGATGAAAATATTCATCTATCAATTAGACTAAGAAGTTATCCCACGATTGTTTCTGATCTCATCATAAAGGACAAAAATTGGAATATCCCTACCATTCAATCTATCTGGAATCAATCAACAATGCAGAAAATCATGACCATCTAGATAAGGAAAACATTGAAGATTTAATCAGGAAATTCTCAACGAACAGGGAATTCACTGTGATGAAAACTGAGTATTTAACCACGAAGGTTTCAACTTGAGGCCTGTTTGGATGCAACTTTCAAAAGAGGTTTTCCCACAAAAGCAAGCCAATGGGTTTTTGGCAAGTGGGCTTTTTTTGGCGTCGATTTCGACAAGTGGCAGGATAAAATGGGGTTTGCAAAAGTGCATCCAAATGCACATCACGAGAAGAGGTTTGGCTCAAAACGTCAGCTAGGCGTCAAAAGCCCCTTTTGAGATTGCATCAAAACAGAGCCTGACAAGGTCCGAAGTCTTCTTCAATTTCAATGTTCTGAATTTCCAATTTCATCACCGGTCTTTGACAGATAAGAAGACCCATGGCCTCTGCCACCACAATTATAGAGACACTGAGGTGCTTCCTAAATGCTGCAATACAGGCTTCCAAGCTATTTGTGACTAAATCTCCCATTCTGTAATGATTGTTTGAGACATTGACTGAGCCGTCAAAATTCAATTTGAATCAACCCGTATTTGGGGGTTGCCATATCACTAGGGCCAAACATTGCCTAAGGGAAATTGACCACAAACTAAATGAAATGGATTTTCGACCATCGACCCGATGGAATCTTGGAAAATAACTAGGTTGGTTGGCTAAATTAGCTACTCCTACCCCCAAAATCTTATGTGGTAAGTTAAGTAAATCATTCTAATTTAGGAGATATGCTTGTTAAATAAATAGACAAAGAAATGAATTAAAAGATAGAAAAATATTTTTATATACTTATATATACATATTTATATAATTATGTATTATAGAAAAATGTAAGGGGGAAAATGTTCTCCATGTAAAAAATAAAAATAAAAATAAAAAAGAGAAAAAAGTATATAGCACTACAGTTATGGCTACGGTTATAATCCGTAGCCATAGGCCAAGCTTTGACCCGGTCGACCCCAACTCGCTGGTTTTGTTTTTAAGTAAGGCAGCCTATGGCTACGGATTTAGCGGCCTCTATGGCTACGGATTATAACCGTAGCCATAGGTACTGCGAATCCGTAGCCATAGGTACCGGGTCACCCATTACACAATGGCCATTACAGCCAGATGGGATCGACCGGGTCTACCCGGTCGACCGGGTTAGGTTACAACACTTGTGTTTTTAGTTTTTTTCCTTCACAATAATCCTGATGGCATTTTTCTTTTTTGTCAACCTCATTTAGGAAAACCAAGTTTGAACTCATTTTGTCAACCATACTTAGCAAGTAATGTTATTATCAGGCCCACACAGGCATTTCGTCGAACACAATACACATCAGTGGGTTTGCATATTTATATAATCCTCAAATATAATATATGTATAACATTTTTACGGATATTTGGAAAGAGGAAACCCGATTAAATGCTTCAACCTGGGGTTTGGGTCAAGGGTCGTCAGAACCTATCCAACACACGAAGTTTATAAGGATAGTTGGAAAGAGAAAATCCAATTAATCTAGGATTTGGGTCAAGGGTCAGATCTTACCTCTTGGTTGATTCTAGCGAACAACAAAGGTATTTGTCCCAAAATAAGACTTGTATTCAACAAGCATATCTCCTTATGGATCTTCTAAGGAATGCTTTGGATCATGCTCGAAAAGTTCATTCCAATAAGCACATTGCATTGATAGGTATGTGTCCCAAAATAAGACTTATTATATGTTGTAGCTTCAACTGAATCACCAAACCATGCGTCACAGTTGAATAAACTGAAGACCCCAGAGTACTATTCATATTATCTTTTCAACGATCATATCATTCAAATCAGCGGGGCAAGCATGAAAATCATCACAGAAGGCCGCAGCACCACCGCCGTTGAACCCGCCCAACTTTCAGGCAACCTGAGAGTTGATTAGCTTCATATAATCCACACTCAATTATAATTTATAAGTAACTAATACATTGATTGGGTTCAGGTTGGGTCAGGCAACCTGAGACCTCAACCCAAACCTAACCTAAGTTTTATCGGGTTGGTGTTTGTATAGCCCAAGCTTGAGATCGGACACGATATATCTTCCGAGCCTAACCCAATGTTGGGTCGGTCACGGTTCGGTTGGGCGCCCAACTTTCACTCGTACATGAAATTGAGGGGGTAAACTAGAAATTCAGAGGGGCAAACATGAAATTGAGCGAAGGAAACTATAAAATCAATGGGCAAACTAAAAATCGGTGAGGTAAATTAGAAAATCTGAGGCAAACTAAAAATCGGCAAACTAGAAAATCGGGGGCAAACTATGAAATCAGGGCAAACTAGAAAATCAGTAGGCCAATCTCAAGTATTGAGTTCAATGTACATTGAACAAACTAGAAAATCAGTGGGGCAAACTAGAAAATCAGCGGGGCAAACTATGAAATCAGCGAGGTAAACTAGAAAATCAGTAGAGCAAACTAGAAAATCAGCGGGGCAAACTAGAAAATCAGCGGGGTAAATTACAAAATCAGCGAGGCAAACTAGGAAATCAGCGGGGCAAACATGAAATTGAGCAGGGCAAGCATGAAATTCAATGGGGCAAACTAGACAATCAGCGGGGCGAACTTAACAGATTTTTTCATTGCTTAAGCCGATAAATCTAAACTTGTTCAATGTTCAAATGGACCACACGAAATAAAATTTTTAATTGAACTTCTATTGTTGATCATTTCTTAGGGGCTATAGAAGTTTTGGATCAAGCTTATAATTGTTTTTTCTATTAATCCATGTCTGTATGATCTTATGAATAGGTTTGATAACAAACAAACATCACTATTAGGCCCATTATGGTTTCAACGGTGGAAATCATTATGCCCATTGTTTCCCGTGGTGTGATCCCTTGGAAATGACGTGGACAAATGAGACCCGACATCACTAGTGTACCTTCTACACAAACAATCCACACTCAATTATAATTTATAAGTAACTAATATATTGATCGAGTTCAGGTTAGGTCGGATAACCTGAGACCTCAACCCAAGCCCAACTTAAGTTTTATCGAGTTTCTCACAAACATCACAGTTGGCCCCACCTGAGTTTCTAATGGTTGACGCTCATTCAACACTGTTTCCTGTAATGTGGTATAGTTGAGATTTGGATATACCTCATTTTTGGTATCATACCATAAAATGATTTGGAAAAATATATGGACGACATGGATGAAAATCATACATCATGATGGGGCCCACAGACCAGCGACGATCCGCCATTGGCGGGTGGCAGGAGGAGTACCCAATCCATTTCTGTGAAAAGGAGGGGTATTTCCGTGAAAACAATGAGCAAACTAGAACGTGCGGCAAACTGAAATATGAGTGGGCAAACTAAAAAAAAAGAAGGCAAATCAAGTATGAGCGGGCAAACTAGAAAAACAATGGGGCAAACTAGAAAAGTAGCGGGGAAACATGAAAACAATGGAAAAAATATGAAAAAATAGACAAAACAATGGGCAAACTAGAAAAGCATGGGAAAAGCTAACAACGGGCCAAATTAGAAAAACAATGGGGCAAACTAAAATACGAGCGGGGAAACAATGGAGGAAACATGAAAAACAGTGGAAAAACATGAAAAATAAGAAAAACAACGGGAAAATATGAAAAACTGGGGAAACTAGAAAAACAGTGGGGAAACATGAAAAACTCTATGGGCTCATCATGATAGATGTGTTTTATCCATGCTAGGTGGTCATCCATTTTACCACTCATTTTAGAGTATGAGCACGAAAGTGATGCAGTTCTAAACGAGGCGGCTCAACATTTTTGGTGGCCTTAGCCAAGTCATAAAAATAAGGCTTAGAATTTAATTTTTTGAAAACTTAATTAGCAATAAAGTAGGTAGTTGTGGTCCTAGGTTTTAGGAGAAGAATTTATTGAGAATGATGTTATTATTTTGAAAAGAGACGATAGAGTTGGACTATTATTATTGATAGTGCTAGTTTCTAGGATTTGTTTTTACCAGGAGTTGGAAACATGAGCTCCGCTGTTTTTCATGTTTCCCCCATTATTTTTCATGTTTTCCCTCATTGTTTTTCATGTTTTCCCCGCTGTTTTTCTAGTTTGCCCCGCTGTTTTTCATGTTTCTCCCGCTGTTTTTCTAGTTTCCCCCGCAGTTTTTCATATTTTCCCCGCTATTTTTCTAGTTTGTGCCGCTGTTTTTCATATTTCCCCCGCTACTTTTCTAGTTTGCCCTGCTATTTTTTAGTTTACCCCGCTCATACTTCAGTTTGCCCCGCTCATATTTCATACTTACCTTGCTCATTTTCATGTTTGCCTCGCTCTTTTTCATGCTTGCCCTGTTCTTAGGATCGATACCAAGACCTCAAGTGTTGAAACAAGGTAGTTCCACTCAATCTGCCAGTTGAGCTATGGATCTAGGTGATAGCTAGATCTGTCTTATTTTTCGTCTCAAGCTTTAATACGAGCTCGTCAAATAGATGGACAGTTTGGATATAACACGTACCTTATAATGGGACCCACAAAATGCCGTAGGAATTATAACGAAAAAAGAAAAAGAAAAAGAAGCTAGTGAATTAGGGTCAGTGGGACCCTATAGCTAATAGTGAAAAAAGTGTTTTGACCTGATAGAGGGAGGTGGTTTCACACATACTGCATAGTGGGCTATATAGAACATGAGTGTAAGCCTATTTTAGTTTGTCATGCTGTTTTTCTTATTTGCCCCGCTGTTTTTCTAGTTTGCCCCGCTGTTTTTCTTGTTTGCCCTACTCATATTTTAGTTTGCCCCGCTGTTTTTCTACTGCCCTGCTCAATTTCTAGTTTGCCCGCGAAGTGATTGAAATTGACCACGAACTGAATGAAATGGATGTTCGACCATCGACCCGATGGACTCTTGGAAAATAACTAGGTTGGTTGGCTAAATTAGCTTCTCCTACCCCCAAAATCATATGTGGTACGTTAAATAAATCATTCTAGTTTGAATCCTCACTCTTGCTCGGGTGGTAGACTCTCAAGAGTTTCACCACCTGGTCAAGGGTTTGAGTATCCATAGGTGGTGAAATTCCACTAGCGTGAGTGTTTGGGGTGTGTGTGCGTGTGTAAAAAAAAAAATCATTCTAATTTAGGAGATATGCTTGTTAAATACATAGATAAAGAAATGAATTAAAAGATAGAAAAATATTTTTATATACTTATATATACATATTTACATAATTATGTATTAGAGAAAAATGTAAAGGAGAAAAAGTTCTCCCAAAAAAAAAAAAAAAAATTTGCCAGACTTCTCCAGGCCGTGGCTGCCTATATGTTTGTTTTTTTTTTGTGCTTTTATGGGTCCCATCATGAGGTCTGTGTTATATCCAAACCGTCCATCTATTTGGCGAGCTCATATTAAGGATTGAGACGAAAAATAAGATAGATCTAACTATCCAGTGGACCACACTCTAAAAGGCAGTGGGGAATTGAATGTTTACCATTGAAACCCTTTTAGGGGTTACAAAAGTTTTGGATCATTATGAAATTTGTTTTTCTTCTTCATCCAAGTCTTTGTGACCCTATGAATGAACTTAGACGGGGAGGATTTCTCACAAACATCACAGTGGGCCCCAACTTAGACGGGGGAGGATTTCTAATGTTTGACGCTCATTCAACACTGTTTCCAGTAATGTGGTACACTAAGATTTGGATATACTCATTTTTTGTCTCATACCATAAAATGATCCGTAAAAATATATGGACGACATGGATGAAAAGCATACATCATGGTGGGGCCCACAGACCACCGAAGATCCGCCATTGGCGGGTGGCAGGCAGAGTAGCGAATCTATTTCTGTGAAAATGAGCAGAGGAAATTAGAAAATCAGTGGGGGAAACATAAAAATGAGCGAGGCAAACTAGAAAATCAGCGGGGGAAACATGAAAATGAGCAGGGCAAGCATGAAAAATGAGCGGGGCAATTATGAAAATGAGCAAGGCAGGCATGAAAATGAGCGGGGCAAACTAGAAAATTAGTGGGGTAAACTGAAATATGAGTGGGGCAAACCGAAATATGAGCGGGGCAAACTAGAAAATCAACGGGGCAAACTTGAAAATGAGAGAAAATTCACCCCAGAGAGAGAGAGAGAGAGAGAGAGAGAGAGAGAGAGAGAAAAGGGTTTCATCAGCCGAAAATCGAAGATAGTGAAGAAAAATCCCTCAATTTCAAGAGAAAATGAAAACAAATCAAAGCTCATGTAAAGAAAATACCTGGAAAACGCCAACAGAGAGAGAGAGAAGAGGTATTTTCTTTACATGAACTTTTTCTCCCTTACATTTTTCTCTAATACATAATTAAGTAAATATGTATATATAAGTATATAAAAATATTTTTCTATCTTTCAATTCATTTCTTTGTCTATTTATTTAACAAGCATATCTCCTAAACTAGAATGATTTACTTAACGTACCACATATGATTTTGGGGTAGGAGAAGCTAATTTAGCCAACCAACCTAGTTATTTTCCAAGATTCCATCGGGTCGATGGTCAAAAATCCATTTCATTCAGTTCGTGGTCAATTTCAATCACTTCGCGGTCAAACTGGAAATTCAACGAGGCAAACATGAAATTAAGTGAGGCAAACATGAAATTGAGTGGGGAAAACTAGAAATTTAGCGAGTAAAACATGAAATTGAGTAAGGCAAACATGAAATTAGGGCTGAAAGTTGGGCCGGTTGGTTCGGGTTGGTGCTTAACCTTAACCCAACCCAAGGTTCCTATACCTAAACCTTGACCTAACCCAACCCAATCTTGGGTTGGGAATTCTCAACCCAAGCCCAACACAAGAGGGCTCGACGGGTTGATTGGGTTGGTCGGGTGTATGCATGCTAATATTTTCATTATTATATTAGTTTATTATATTTCAATATAGGACTTATTTTTTGTATCTATGATTTTATTAATTATATACGTGATTATTCATCATAAAGAACTTCATTTTTTTTCTTTAAAAAACCAAGCTAAAATATAGGACTACCCCTTTAAAAAGTCATGTAGCATAGAACGTAATCTATTTGGGAGAGAGAAATCCGACATATCTTGTTAGCTTGAGTCCTTGGAAATGACGTGGACAAATGAGACCCAACGTCACTAGTGTACGTTCTACACAAACAATCCACACTCAATCTATTTGCCCCGCTGCTTTTCATGTTTCCTCCGCTGATTTTCTAGTTTGCCCCGCTCATATTTCAGTTTGCCCCGCTGTTTTTCTAGTTTGCCCCGCTGATTTTCTAGTTTCCCTACTCCATTTTCAAGTTTGCCTCGCTCATATTTCATTTTGCCCTGCTTTTCATGTTTCTCCCGCTGATTTTGTAGTTTGCCCATTGCTTTTCATGTTTCCCATGATTTTCTAGTTTGCCCACGCAATTTCTGCTCCCCTGATTTTCTAGTTTGCCCCACTCGTATTTCAGTTTGCCCACTCTTTTTCTAGTTTGCCCTGCTGTTTTTCTAGTTTGCCCCGCTACTTTTCATGTTTCCCCCGCTGATTTTCTAGTTTACCCCGCTCTTTTTCATGTTTGCCCTGCTCTTTTTCATGCTTGCCTCGCTCATTTTCATGTTTGGTCCTCTCATTTTCATGTTTGCCCCGCTAATTTTCATGCTTGCCCTCTCATTTTCATGTTTGCCCCGTTGAATTTCATGTTTGCCCCACTGAATTTTATGCTTGCCCCGCTAAATTAACTTCTCCTACCCCAAAATCATATATAGTACGTTAAGCATATCATTCTAGTTTGGATCCTTACTCTCCCTCGGGTGGTAGACTCTTAGGAGTTTCAACACCCGGTCAAGCATTTAAGTATCCATAGGTGGTAAAATTCCACTAGTGTGAGTGTGTGGGGGTGTGTGTGCGTATGTAAAAAAAAAAATCATTTTAATTTAGGAGATATGTTTGTTGAATACATGGACAAAGAAATGAATTAAAAGATAAAAAATATTTTTATATACTTATATATACATATTTATATAATTATGTATTAGAGAAAAATGTAAGGAGGAAAAAGTTATCCATGTAAAAAAATAATAATAAATAAATAAAAAAAGAAAAAATAAAAAAAAGAGAAAAAAGTGCATAGTTTTTCTACTGTGTTGCATGTGTGGGTCCAATCATGAGGTATGTGTTATATCCAAACCGTCCATCTATTTGGCGAACTCATATTAACGCTTGAGACGAAAAATAAGACAGATCTAACTATCAAGTGGATCGCACTGTAAAATGCAGTGGGAATTGAGCGTCTACCATTGAAACCCTTTTAAGGGTTATAGAAGTTTTGGATCATTATGAAATTTGTTTATCCTTTTCATCCAGGTCTTTGTTACCTTATGAATGAACTTAGACAGGAAGGATTTCTCACAAACATCACAATGAGCCCCACCTGAGTTTCTAATGGTTGATGTTCATTCAACATTGTTTCCTGTAATGTGGTACACTTGAGATTTCGATATACCTCATTTTGGTCTCATAGTATAAAATGATCTGAAAAAATATATGGACGGCATGGATGAAAAGCATACATTATGGTGGCGCCCACAGACCACTTACGATCCGCCATTGGCGGGTGGCAGGGGGAGGAGCCCAATCCGTTTACGTGAAAAGAGTATTTTCGTCCTGAAATTTGTCGTCCGTACGAGGAGGTCCAACTGCGTATTCTAAGTTTGTATTGTTTCAAGAATATCCAATGGATAAAAGGTGGGGTCCACAGTCGTAAATTTCTCCTGCAGGCGTGGACGCGGATTAGATACTGTCATACTTACAGGGTCCAGATGGCTACTGAAGTGACGTCACCAAGCTCTGCGGACCCACCATGATGCATGTGTTGTATCCATACCGTCCATTCATTTGGAGAGATCGTTTTATTGCATGAGAAAAATAATAAGATAAATGTCAAGTTCAAGTGGACCCCACCGTAGAAAACAGTGGGGATAATAACATCCACTGCTTCAAAACTTCTTAGCGGCCACAAAAGTTTCCAATCAAGCTTATATTTTTGTTGTCACTTCTTCTATCTATATCTATACGTTAACTTATGAATAGGTTGAATCTAAAAAAGGTATCATGGTGAGCCCTGCAAATGTTTCAACTATGGGTGTAACTGATACCATGGTTATCTGTGGTGGTCCACTTGAACTTTATATTATCTCATTCTTTTTCTAATGCCATGCCATAGAACGATCTCTACAAATGGTCGACGGTATACATACAACACACGCATCATGGTGGGTCCACGGAACTTGGTGACGTCACTTCAGTAGCGATTTGATTAGTGACCTTGTAGTATCTGATCCACGCCCAATCACTAGACGTGGTGTGGCTAGTGACACTGCCACCAGCCAGGTGGCTAGTGGTTGATGCATGTGTTTACGCCATTCATCCATTTTGAAAGATAAGTTTAAAAATTGACCCAAAAATCAGGTAGATCAAAATATCAGGTGGACCACACCATGGGAAAATAATATTAATTGAACGTTATTTGACATCTAACTTTTTGATTAGATTATACATGAATGAAACACATACATCATGGTAGGGCCCACCGAGCACCAACCACTAGCCATTGGCTAGTGGCAGGGTCAGTAGCCAATCCGTTTCCCCACCAACTGGGATGTTTGGGTTATATCTACTATGTTCATCCGTTTCACCATTTCATTTCAGTACATGAGCCAAAACATGAGGGAGATCCACAGCTCAAGAGGGCCACATCACAATAAATGGTGGGGATGGAAACGCCTACTAGGGAACTGTTCTTAGGGCCAGGGAAGTTTTGGATCAGCTGATGTTTGTATTTTCCATTCATCCTCTTGGGAATCACCTTAAGGTCCATTTGGATGGCAGATAAACAGTTGCTTCAACCGAGCATTTCCATCCCATTGTTTCTTATGGTGTGGCCCACTTGAGTTTTGAGCCCTTGCTGCAGTTTTGGCATTGAGTGATCATGACAAAGTGGCCCACCTTTTGCACGGACGCGAAATCGTACTCATGTGACATGCGGGTTGTCTTTTATCATTCAGAGGATGGTTCGTCCATAACTTTTAAAACCTTATCTTTTGAAGTGTTTTATATACAGCTTATGATTCTTACAGACGGACCGAAATCCTTCGCAACACCTGCTTTACATAAGGCCTACCAGACCCGGACGGCCAGGGCTCTATGGGGCCACCGTGATGTCAGTGTTTTATCCATGTCGTTAATTGCTTTTATCAGATTATTTTAAGGTATTATTATAAAAATGAAGTAGGACCACGGAACCAGTGGACCACACCCAAGGAAGCTGCATAGATAATGACACCCACCGTTGAAACCTTTCTAAGGGCCACTATGATGTTTTCTACCATCCAACATATTCATAAGGTCATGTAGACGTGGATGAAGTTAAAAAACAAATATCAGCTTGATCCAAAACTTCTCCAGCTCCCAAGAAGTTTGTAATTGGGGACGTTAAATCTCCTCTTTGTGGTCCATTAAGCCCTATACATGCCTCATTTTTTGGTTCATAACATAAAATGATCTGATAAAAGTGATTAACAGCATGGATAAAACAATTACATCACAGTGGGCCCCATGCCTGGACGGATTACCGTCCGGGCGGGGGTAGGACGCAATCCTCGTCCTACAAGACCCAAGCTCTATGGTCCCGCTATGCTGTGAATGTGATATGCACTCCGTACATCACCTTGATGGTATGCCCAGATAATAAAACCAGGCGCAATTATATATTTATTTCAATCGGTGTGGCCCATCAGATATTTTATTTCTTTTATCGGTGCTGATGTTGTTGTATGTACAGTGATCACAAGGGTTATGGCCTGATGGACGGAGTGGATTTCACATACACAGCAGAAAACGGGTCCTTAAGGTACATGGTTAGTTGGGTGTCATTTACAACGGAAGTTATCCGTCGTGATTAATTCATGCCCCTGTTTATTCAGTAGGTGAGATCAGAACCGTTGATTATGAAATGGATGGTGATGGCATCACATTGTGGACGACATTTTTAGTGTTAGGTTGAGCCGTACAAGTTATTAATAATTGGTGGGCTGAGTCGTACACGTGAATAAAGCTTCTTTTTATATATAGAAATGATTGTCCTCATTTTGTAAGGGAATAAATAGACGTTTGCTATCATTGACTCTTTTGGTACATGATATGTCGCGCGGGTAGAATGCGAATATGGTAGAGTCATCTCTCTACAACAGGCGTGGCATGGTGAATGACAATCAAGACCGTTCAACTAGTTTATTGTACTGTGGATAGATAATGGTTCAAAATAATCATCCATCAGAGGATCCTAGCCCTGTGATAAGAACCTTCAAAGAGATGGATGACTCTTGCTCAACCCTTTTCACCTTTAGGAACAAGAGATCATTCCCACGTGTGACCTTTCTAATGTGATCCTGTTGCATGCGTTACTGCTCAGGATCACCATAGCCTTTTGTTCCATGGGCCATGCAAAGATAATTGGAGAACCTGTACTGTCCATCCCGCGGGTACTGTTGTGAATGGCAATACAAAACCTAACGAATGATCCTGACCATTGCCTTATGAGTTGAATGTAAGCCATCAAAAGTTTCCTTTCAGCATTCCATATTTCTCTAGAAACAGCAGTGGTAAAATTCATCCATGCAGTACAAATTTCTTACCGTGTTCCATCCTGGATAACACCAGAGAAATAGATGGCTCTGATCATCCAAAACTATAGTATAAGCCTTTAGAGGAGGTAGACAATACTCATATCACTGGCTGAGTACGCATGTTATATACACGTGCACATAGCCATGTACCTGTATCCAAGACGTCCAAATCCCACTGATCGAATGATCCTAATTCCCCATTCGTGACTGTCAAATGGATGGTTAAAATCAATCAAGGGTAAGGATGATCTAATCGGTCTGATTTCGGAGTTTTGCCCCATAAGAATGGGGCCCACATTCGAGTGTTCTGGATTTAGGGGGAGCTATGATCATTTTCCTGAAGTTGAGCTCTGTTGTCCCCGTTGTAATATGTGTTGGACATCCACAGCATCAATTAGATGCATCCTTCCATGGTGGTCCATAGGCCTAATAAGAAGTCCAATCCATGACTTGGTGGGGCCACACCATAGACAACAGTTGAGAGTGGATGCCCACCTATTGAAGACCTTCTCAATTGTTTATAAGGTTGATTGAGATGTGGTTCAAGCATCCAACCTATCCATTGTGTCTGTCCCACTTAGATGAAGGGTTATAACAAATTTTAAGCTAGCCATACGGTTGATCTTTGAGACATCTCATAAATCTAGAGGGGCCTCACCAAATATACGGTGTAGATGTCAACATACCTACCTCACTGTGGGGCGTACCGAGCTCTACTCATGGTAAATGTTTCTCATTCAGTTATTTAATTCCTCCATGCTTAATATTACTAGTAATTTTGGTTTTCTACGTGCTACTTCAACGATAATCTCAACTCCATTAATTGAAATAGATGAAGCTTTTAGTGATGGTCCACATATGAAAGAATAGTAGCAAGGCATTATCAATCGTTGGATGTATAATAGTTTCTATCCTTTCTGCGTTAACTGTGAATGAGCTGACTGAAAGAACAGTATGTGAGCACCCGATGATGCTCACCTAGGATAGTAAGTTACATGGATTTTGCATTAGGAGCATGTAAATAGACTGGCGCATATGCATGTTCATGTATCTACGGTGCTCCATTCTCTTATTGGCCTCGTGTCTTGTAAGGGTGGATGGCTGTATTCATAGTTCCAAAACTATTCGAACCTTTTTTTATTTTTATTTTTATTTTATTTATTTATTTTTTACACACGCACTCAACACACATCCACGCACGTCGTAGTGGGATTTCACCACCTATGGGTATCGAACCCAAGACCTCGTGTTGAAACTCCTCAAAGTCTGCCACTAAGGTAAGTGTTGAAACTCCTCAGAGTCGACCACTGGGGTAAAGACTCGAACCCAAGACCTCGCGTTGAAACTCCCCAAAGTCTAAAACTATTCAAACCTTACCTAAGGCTATGTTTGGATGTACAAGTGAAGTGAATTGCAATGGTTAGGGTTAAGCAAGAAAGGAAATGAAAATAGTAATGAACATTTCTTTGCATATTCACAACGATAAGTAGCCATAGTTGAAAGACTTTGGTAGCTTGATTGGTCGACTTGCTTCGCCTCCAGTTGCATCTCCTTGGAGGGGCTGAATTGGCCTTCATTCCTAAGGCTAGGGGGAATGGGACCGGTAAAAATTGGTTATGGTCCCACTGAAATTGAGTCAACTCATATAATTCAAATCTAAGTCAACCAAGTTCTCGAAAACCATGCAAGTAGCCATTAATTTGTAGTTATGCCTTCCAAGTCCAACCTGAAAGCAATTGTAAGCCCTTATATTTTGTAAACTATAATTGCAGAATTGAAAGGACCATGCAATGCGTCGAAGATGGGGATTGATAAATCGAAACTAAATTCGTACTTGGTAGAGATGTCATCACTATAAATCTAATGACGTAGTCCTCCATACCTTATACCTTTAGAGAAGCATCGAGATGGGATAAAAACGCTTTAACCTGTTTAAACTTGGGAAACCAACCCTGCTTTTAAATTTATTGAGGGTGAGGAGTCTGTAACCCATCGAAACCCCTCCCCTTTAGGCTTCATGCAAATTTAGGATTACTAATCCATCACATTGTGTGATATTGAGCTCCCATTGTCAAGTTATGCCTTCTTCACTAGACTCCACAGGGCGGCCAGCATAGAAAGATATTTAGATGGACAGGGTTTTAGATATGACAGACGTAAATTCTAAGTCGGTTGTGAAACTTAGAATTAAGGAGTTGTTTAGACGTATCAAATCATCTTTTAGGGTTTTAGGAGAGAGATAAGGCTTAGTTGGAGTGCCAACAATATTCTTCTACTTCTAATTTTTCATAGATTTTTGTGGATCTTTTTACTATTATTTTTGTTGTAGAGTTATTTATGTTTAACTAATCTCTTAGGTAAGGCTAAGGGGTTAAGCTTTTTAGTTTATTGGGTAATGAATTTTAGTTTATTGATTCATACTTTAAAATTCCATAATGATTGAGTTATTTATTTTTGGATTCATCATGAACAATACTTACAATGGATGCTTTAATTTAGCAATTGCTTAGCTTGTTTAGATAATGGATCAATCTGTAAAATTCATTGATCTATTGTGAACTTTGGACATAATAGATTGTTGAAGTCCCTGCGATTTTTAGTGCTTCATGAAAAAATCATTCAACTAAAATCATATGTGGTTGGATGTTTGTAATTGGTTTAACCGAATTATCTTTCGATTAGAATATAATAAAATTTGATTCCAATTGAATCATAAAAGAGTAATGAATAAATTATATATTGTGATTGCTTAAAGTGAATCTTTGGATCCTTACTGCTTCATTGTTACTATTTTACCTTAAACCATTTGCTGGATTTTAGTTTTAGAAATACCCGAATCCTATTGTGCCTTTAGCTACATAATAGTCCATGTGAGTCGGTTTAATCTTACAGAGAATATATTATTTCATAGCCTTGCAATTGGAGTTGTGCAATCCCTAAGTTGTGTCAAGTTTTTTGCACCATTGTTAGGGACTAGTTGTGCTGAGAAAACAATAAGATTTTGTTTCTATTTTTTGTTAGGGTTTTATTCTCTCTGACTTTTGGTTTTAACCTAGGGTTTTGTTAGGATTTTTAATTTTTGCATATATATATATATATATATATATATATATATATATATATATATATATATATATATATATATATGGTTTTTTGCTTATCCAATTTTTCTTTCTGTTTTATAGGGTTTTCCTTAGTTTTAGTTTTTCTCTATCGGTAACATCCCTTCTCACTCCCTCTTAAATGTTGTAAAAATAATATTTTCTATAAGATTTAGGGTTAGATTATAGAATTAGGGTTTTGTGTGATTTACACCTAAGTGGGTAAGGAACCAAACATTGAAACTACAAAGTGAAGGAGGTTTGGTCGACGAGCTCACAATCCGTTAACAAGTTAAAAAATACTTAAATTCTTCATAAACATCCTCTATTATTATGTTTGAAACTGAACAAAATTTTGATGAGAATCCTATATGGAACACGCCACTGGCTAGGACAGTGCATGATGAGAATGATGTGCACCAAGTTTTACCGAATCAAACTTTAGATGATTATTTACAACCGGTGAGAATAAGTACACATTCCTTCATGATTTTCCTAACCAACGCAGAAAATATGAATTTTAAACTAGGAGGTATCTAATTATTTCTTAAAATTTATGAACTTGATTAAAAAAGTTCATACTTATACCTGAAAGAGTTTGATGAGATTGTTGCAACCTTATACTTTACAAATATTTCAACTAATATAATTAGACTTAAATTACTTTCATTTTCTCTAAAGAAGATGGCAAGTCATAGTTCCACTCCTGAAGATCGATATCTGTTGGGACATGTGCTGAGATGAATAGAGAGTTCATTGAAAAGTTCTTTCTAGTAAGAATAACCTTATGAACGATTTGGATGGCTCATAAACATCATCTTCGATGCCAAGAGGTTTCCACGGTAAGCATTTCCTTACCCACTTTTTTCAGGTGTGCAGCTCACTTTGATTATGATCTTCGATTTTTTGGGTTGGTATCCCAACATGATCCAACAAAAGGGATGGAAGAGGTGGATTTATCACAAACATCACAGTGGGTCCCACCTAGCTTGTGAGAGGCGTTCTCAAACATCACAAGGTGTCACAAGCAATCCACCTTAAGGGAGAGACTGAAATCTCCACAACATGCACGAAATCTCCACCACACAACCTCTGTGGGCCATCAAAATGTTTGTCATGCTTGAGTCATCCACATTGTTTCGATGGCGTGGCCTGTTTGAGTCTATTTTTCTTAAATAATGTGAAAAAACAAGTAGCTCAATTGATGGACGGAGTGGATCTCAGGTGAAGAATAGGTAGCTTAACTGATGGACGGAGTGGATGTTAGAAAAAAAAAATAAAAAAAAATGCAGTAGGTCACTCACAGCTTAGTTGTTGCACATTTTGGGTGTGACAGCTGTTACGGAGGATAACAGTTATTGGAATTTGGAATGCTAGGAAGCCTGCATCCAGTGTTAGTTTTCAACCATTTAAAAAATGGTGGATACAGAATCTTAACCGTCTATATTGATGATCCAATTGCAGATAGGGCAATAACAGTAAAACTCTGAGAGTACACTATCTTCCCTGCCAAAGGTTGCATGGGTAAGATCCTCCAATAGGAGAGATTATTGGAACATCACATGGCTAATGAAGTGCAAATGACCCAATTCTAATATCTCCTCAGCAATTACATACATCCTACGGTATGGGCTCAAAATTGCAGTTGCTTTCAAGTTGGGGTTGAGAGGTATAACCGCAATTTGATGGCTACTTCCATGGTTTTAAGAGTTGATCGATTCGAACTGGGTGGGACCTGACCTGGTTTTTGACACTCGAGTCACCCTAGCCTCAGGCAAGTCGGGTTGATTCAGCCCCAACTCTGGCGAGTTGCAACTCAACCCAGGGCCCAACGAGTTGATCGAGTCATTGAGTCTTTCAACTATCTCTATTTCTCGCTGCTGAGTATGCAAGAAAACATAATTACTATAATTACTATAGTCATTCCTCTCTCGATCAACCCGAACTTTCGCAATTCAGTTGTGCATCCAGACAGCCTGCAGTAAGGTTTGCTTAGTTTTGCAGCTACGGATACCACAAGTTACCAGTAAAATGGAAACAAGGGAATGGAGCGTCCCTCTGTAGATACATGCAAATGCACTCATCTATTCACATGCACCAAATGCAAAATACACAACTCAGTCCTAGGCAAGCATCATTGGATACCCACATCCAGTTCTTGCAGTCAGCTCATTCACAGTTAACATCAGACGGCTGAGGTCACTGGATCCGAAGGAACACATACATCCAACAGTTATCACCCTATTACTGTTCTTTCCATATGCGACCTGTCACTCGAAGCTTCAGCTCTTGCCGGTTGCCGCCGGAGAAGAATAGTGCCATATTGCGGTGAATGACCAATCCATCGTAGCAATCTCGGACCTTCTTGTGACTGTCTCGGATGCTCCTCGGCACTCCCTGCCATGTTAGTTTCCGGCCGTTGCCCCCCACTTCAAGACTGTAACTGAAGTTCTTTGCTTCATTGTCATCTCCCATGAATCTCAAGAATGCCATATAAACCGGAGCCATCCCCAGTAGGAAGGCCTCAAAATGAAGGCAGAAGTGTTGCCCAAAACAATTGAAAACCTGCGGAAAAGTAATGAAGAAGAAAATCAACTAGGTATTACTACAGGAGGTGCGACAATCCCTAATTTCCTACAGATGATGCGTGACTAGGGATGTCAGTGGGTTGGGGCCAGGCATAGCAACATCAAAATTTTTGAATGTCCCAACCCTACCATTTCAAAGTCCAAGCCGAAAACAACCCAGGTGCAGCCCTAAACAAGAGAATAGGGTAACTAAAACGAGTGCAAAATAAGGTTCGCTAAAAGTATGATTGTAGTGGCTCCTGCAAAATACCATGATCTTCGTTGAAAACTTGAGGCCTGTTTGGATGCACATTCAAAAGGGGGTTTTGACACCTGAACCCCATTTTGAGCCAAGCCCCTCATCGAGATGTGCATGTGGATGCACCTTCACAGCCCCCTTTGATCCCCCAATTGGGGAAATAGGCACAAAAATGCCCACTTGCCAAAAACCTATCAGATTGATTTACAACAAGTCGACATTGCGGACATTCTTTTGCGGAAACCTTTTTTTGTGGAAGTTGCATGCAAATGAGCCCTTGGTAATTGAACAGACTTGTCTCTGTTGACTTCAAAGGGCCTACTTGTCTAAGATGGATCAAATAGGCGGTAAACCCCACTAGAAAAATAAAGCAATAGTCAGATGAGTTTTATCCCAACACCTAAATTGGCCCACAACAGAGCGGGTGGAACCCTTTTCCTACTGATGCATATTGCTTAGCAGGGTCCTTGAAGACTACAAATTTTAAGCTAAATACCTATGCTGTATGGCCAAAAAAGACTGCATCCTGAGAAACATGGTTTTGCAATAGCTTTCTAAAAACGAATAATGAAAATCAATGAAAATGAGAGAAGTGTTTAATGTCTTACAGTGAGCATCCATGTCGCATTTTCAACCTCCTGTGGGTTGGATTTGACATAACGATGATTGAATGTGCACCCATCATGCATGTCCACCTTATGGTCATTTTTTAAGTGAGCCACAAGTGTTGGAATATCACCAGTGACCAGGCATTCAGAACCTGCATAAGGACAATTATAGGGCCTAAACCTGCACTGCTGCTCATGTTTCAATTTACTGTAGTATGGAAATATGTCTGGACATCCAAGGTTCTGATGTCTGCAGGGAAGTTCGAGGGATTCAGCCACTTTCTCGAGAGCTAAACATCTTATGTTTCCCAGTTCATATCGACAAGTAGGGCAGTGATTGTGTACTCTGAGCTTGCAATTAGAGCAGAGAGTGTGACCATTTGGGCACTGCAAAAGGCAATGATGAAGACAATTTTAGTTTGCTAGTAAGAGCAACATTAATATTGTTTTTAATGAAAAGACATGAGCTTGTCATAAGAAAATATAATTCACTTTCCAGAAAGGAAAAAAATATGTTGAAACATATACAAACAGATTGGGTAACAAGGTTTCTAGTGCATCAGCATGGTTATCCTAATGCAAGAAGTGAAGTACAAATTTATACAGAAAAGCAATTTAGAAAAGAAAACATAGTGATGGTCCATGCACCACTGAGACGAAGAACTGTGAATGAAGTTAGAAGGAGCAGAGTTCAACCTGGTGTATGGGAGGGTACATTGAGTTTGTACAGACAGGGCACTTAAGAAGCTCATGCACACCATTAGTGGAAGATACACCTCCTTTAATGCTAGGAGCAATAGTAGGCTTAGTTAGATGGAAATTTTCCAATTCATCACTTGCAATGGATAACTCATGATCTGCAGCTTGAGATTCAAGGACTTCCTTGCAAATGCTACTCCCAGTCCCAGGAGCCATGCTGACTAATTCACAATCTCAGTTCAACACAGCCCAGACAAACAATGGCCAATGCTATGTTATAACATTCCAACTCCTTCCTGCAGCTGCACCTATCCGATGCATGAACCTAAGAAAATCTTTGCTCTCACATAAAATAAAATACATGATTAATGCCAATCCATTCACTGCTGCAGTGGCAAGAACCGTTGCAGTTGCTAAGCCTTGTGCCACTTGGCTATGATATGCACAGTTTCACGATCCTGTTTGTCAAGCACCTAAGGAAAAAATAAAATAAAAAAGCAGATTTGAGTCCTCTATGATGCACTAATCACAATTACTGGACTATAATTTTCTTACCAACCAAATGATGTAGTTGCAGCAAAAACAATAGCAAGCCTATTGAAGTGAAACCATAACATTATTTATACAGAACCGTTCATAATACAGAAAATTGAATAGTGAGAGACAAATTCATCCTAATAGAATCCACATTGCTGGCAAAATAAACGTTGTATGCATATGAGCCAATGGATGAACTTGGAAAGGAAACTCATGACTGAAGACAAATAAGTAGAAATCCGCAAGGAAGCAGAAATTAATGGTGTTTTGCATTTATAGGAAGGTAAAACAAAGCATTATCACAGCTCCAGATGCTGGAAATTGACATCATGAGAGTATTTTCTGTAAAGGAGTGATAAGATGAAAAAAGAATACAGATTATAGCTTATACACGTGTTTGCTTACAAGAAGAGGAAGCAAAGGTGAAATACATGGAAATTATTCTTGAATCAGATCAATAGTGATAAAGCTTGTGCAAATGAATGGCAAAAACACCAAGTTCTTTGATCCATTTTAGAAATATATAAATCATTACACAAAAAAAGCAATAATGTCATAAGCAGAGACACAACAGGAAGTAAATGCAAACATATTATGTTTATTTGTTGACAGATAGTCTTTAGCAAATGACATCCATATAAGAATACTCAGCTTTTGATATCACTGTTCTCTCACATGAACTTGTATGAATTTAGCTCAACCACCCTTCTCATGCCAAAATGGAAATTAATAATCACCATGACCTAAACTTAAATAAAAAGAAACCAGAGACATACATCACTGCCATACAATTCCAATCCAATCCCAATTCACGAATTAAAGGAAATTATTCAAATTTCACACTTACATTAGGAATAACTCACTGAAATTCAACTGATTAGAGGTTTTTCGAACTCATATATGGATTAAACCCATCCAGACTTCAATGAAAGACTATTATAACAACTTTAAGGTTTTAATACAGACACCAATTGGCAGATCCTCAAAATTTTCGTCTATGAAAAAGAAGAAGAGATTCAAGCTAATTAAAAGCTAAGCATACTGTCAAATTCTCATCTGCAAAAATTCAACAAAACAAAGCCTCAACAGCCAGAGACAGTGAATTCGTTTGCTTATGACTCAAAATCTTGTTCAAGACTTCACATCCATGAAACATAGCCCTCAATATTTCAATTTGGAGAAAGGAAAGACTACAGTGACTAAAATCAAAAGATGTCATCGATCAGGAGCACCATGTACAGCACACCTTATCACGTGCATTCCACAAGAACAATAAGTGGGCACACAGTAACACAGGTTGTTGATATGGTGGACCCCGCCATCGGTTAGGCATGACCCAAAAATCATACCAATTATTCAATCTCAGTCATCGAATTGGACTTTCTACCATCAACATTGGACAATTGAACATGATCTCTCTTTTAAAATCAAATGGTTAAATATCACCTGGTCAGAAATATTTTTTGGGTGCGGACCATCTACGGTGTATGCCTTCAAATGGACGGTCGGATCACCATTCCAATAATGTCAAACCTACTGATTTTGCTGGATAAGCAACCCGTACCACGTGGGCACAAGTTAGATTTCTCGGATTCAAAAATGCAAATTCAACAGAGAGAGAAGAGTACTGATAGAAAAAGCTAATTCACTGAAAATTTTCAGATGCGCATTTCATCTTGTAATTCATTCTCTAAACCGTCGTTTCTTCAAAACAAGACAAAAAACCAAGCAAAGAAAACGAAAGAGAAGAACCCAAAAATCTTACATTCTATAAATCGGCCATGAGATCTCTTCGTCTGGGCTTCGAAAGCCAGGTCCAAGCACCTGCAAATGGGAAGAGGTAGGAAGAAAATGAGGGCGTAGAAATCGAACCCTAGGCAGAACTGGAATCTGCGTCTGCCAGCAGCTTTCAAACGCTCGACAAAAGAAAGCGACAGAAAAATCAAAGAGAGGAGAAATGATAAGAAGATGCATCACCTCGGAAAAGGCTGGTAAGATAATCCAAAAACCCTACTTTTTCTTCGACCATGAACGCACATCCGAAGCTCTCTCTCTCTTCCCCTTTCGAGCGTTCATAGAAAAAGCGCCCTCTTTCTCTCTCTAGATTATAACCGAAGGGAGAAAATTAATATAAAAAAATGAATAAGAAAAACTTCGATACTCTAAAGAGGGTGATGGATGATACGCAGTCACTTAGAAATTGTATATGTGGAATACAATTAAGCTAAATTAAACTGTTAAAATTATAGTCCTAATTAGATGTATCATATCCCAAATTACTTACTTTTTAAATGTCGGATTGGTGAATAGTTTTGGACGAATAAAAATATAATTATCGGACGGTCCTATTTACACAAACAAGTGTCCATGAATCAGAGTGTAGGATTGTTCAACCAATCTAATTTTGAAATTTTGGCTTAGAAACTATGGTTTCCACAATTTAGTCGGTTTAAATTGAGTTAATATATGCCACGTGTACGATACTGTATGCAGTGAATCAAGGGTTATCGCCCGAGTGAGTATCATAGGATCTGTTTGGTAGTCCGCCAGAACACCAAATTAATGGGTATGCAGCTGCGTTGATACAAAGCGATGGCCTAAAAAGGTTTTCTCCGCCGGGCCCACCCAGCCTGATTGTGTTTGGGCTGAAATCGAGGGTCATGTATTGGACACGTGCAACATTTTTTTTAGGACCGATAAACATGTCGGCTGGGTACCCATCGGGAGCGGATTAGGTAAGACCCGGATCCTCCGAGGTGGGGTGGGACCGCTGGCTGTGGGCATCACAGTAATTTATATGCCTTAAATCCACATCACCCAACCATTTTGAAAGCTCATTTTAGGGCATGAACCGAAAAACGAAGGTGAATAAAGTCTTAGGCTGTCCATACCCTAAAAAAATAGTCATGCTTCATGGATTTCCCCGGTTGATAAGGTCACAAACACGTTGAAGAAGAGACCACGCAAATATCATCTTGATCCAAAGCTTTTGTAGCTCACACTAAATTTTTAATGATCAATCACCTTTGTTTTCAGGATCGCAGCCTTATGGTGTGTGGCCCGGAATGGAAATTAAATAACAAATGACGACAATACAGCAGGGAAAATTGATCGTCTTGTTGTGACTGTGCATCATCCCATATTGCCCATTGGATGAGCGGTCCCAATCCATCTCCCCCATACCGTGAATATGGATAGTTCCCAAAATAGGCCCACTTGGTTGAGAGATGTTTATGTGTGATTCGGGCCCAACAGCTGTCCATTGAGTGGTTATGGCCCGCATTTCAGTAATCTAAACCGTCCACATGGCGTGGTCCATTGTTGATTGGGGCCATGCTCCAAAATCTTCCCAGCAAACAGTCCTAGGACTGCAGTCATCGTCACGATGAGAAGATCGGCAAAAAAATCTCCAGAAGATGGTTCAAGAATTGGAAAATCAAGAAGGTTTTGCTGGGGAAGAACGTGGCCCCACATGTACGGTTCTGATTTGTGCAAAGAATGATGTCGAGCTCGGCCGAGGTTCCGGATACCTACCGATTTAGTGGTCTCGCAGACTACATTCTTCTATCTTAGCTCCAATGGTTTTTTTTATAAGTTTTGACCATGACAATCAGCGCCTGCTCCGGATGGAATTATTGGAGACTTCAGGGGTTAGTTGATATCGTACGCACTACGCGTGATACTCGTGCCTTGTTTTTTGTGCCATCGTTTTGAACTGCGATTTTTGTGCTCGTCTCGAATTGCAGTGACGAGCGTGCACACCGCGCACTAGGCGTATCATAGCACGGAGCGTGACTTTCCACATTGGGAAATAAAGAGGAGGTTTTGTCTTCGGCGCGCAGGACCAGGAAACGGGGTCAGTCGCCACATGCCCGAGACGTCGCTGCATATCTGGCACTTGATCCGGACAATTGTCTAGTGGGCCCATCTGAGGATGTGTCTTGTTAAAAGCTAACTTTGAATGTACCATCCTATCCATCCGAAATGGGACGCGGATTGGACACTACCCCCGTCTGTTCCGAGCTCGGGATTGGCTGGGGCTCTGTGGGACCACCTTGATGTATGGCTTTTATCCACACCGTCCATTTATTTTGGCATATTATTTTAGGTGGTCTTCAAAGTTGATGGTGCCAAATGTAAGTAGTCCGCAGCCAAATATTTGAAATGAAAATATGGCTACGATGGTTACTTATTTTCAACTCCTGGCCAACCGTGGAAATTACCCACTACATGGACGTCTTTTATCCAAATTGCCGGAGCAAAACCCAGCTGAAATGAGATGACGGCGCGACGAATGGTAGCAGAGAGTCCTACGTTGATGAGTGAACGGTAGTATTCAAATCTGCCCACTGTTAAACAAGAAATGTACAGAAAGGGCGAGTTATTTGATACTCCAGCTGCGCATGGCGCTTGATACACGTCGCTTCAATGTGGTACACGTGCAATGCATTAAGTTGTAGGATCAATAAAAGACACCACTTGTTGACATTATGCTATTAATGTGGAGGTACAAACTCTTATATTTATTGTTTTTAAGAGAATAAACTCGGTGTTAATTAATGATGCTGTGTGCCCAATATACCTGCAAGAGACATGCTGTGAATTTCATCTCATTTCTAACTATGTTACCATCAATGAAGCCATTTCTCACCACCCATGTGAAATGTAAGATATTTCCATAAATGTTTAGAGGCTATAGTGTTTTAAAAGGTCATGAATATTAGGAGATCCAACCTATGTCTAAGCGGATCCAGCTTTAGCCCCGGCCTAAGTCATGAGAGATAAATACATTAACTAGATCATGTCCCAAGTGATTGGAATGAAAAGATTAAGAGAGCTTAAGGACCTTATCATGCGGTCATGGTTCAATTGGTATCAATAATTTGGGAGATCATAATGTGATAAATCCAATCCATCTATTCCTTCTAGCAATCCAACCATCAAGGAATTAATGCCCAAGATTAAATGCAATGGTGATTCCGTCAGGACCATCCAACACCTTGAAGTGGAAGAGACAGAGTCTAAAGAAATGTTGATTAGGCATGATCAATTTAAGATTTAGGATCAACTCTTGAAGCTTGATCCTGAATCCATTTAGTAGGGCATAAAGATTTTTGGAGTAGGATCAATTGTGAGAATAATACCCGAGAAGCCAATATTTCTAAATCTGATTGGAGCCATTTCTTCCTTTTTTAAAAAATAAAAATAAATTAATTTTTAACACACGCACACTCACACTAGTGGAATTTCACCACCTATGGGTACTCAAACCCTTGACCGGGTGTTGAAACTCCTGAGAGTCTACCGCCCGAGCAAGAGTAAGGACCCAAGCCATTTCTTCCTAATACGAGTCAACTGTTCCAAATTCGTCCATAAGATTTTCTTATCTAGAATATGCAAAAGATCTAGAATAAAAAAGGAAACCCAACGAGAATTTTGTTGTTTTGACGAGCTATAAAAAGAGAACAGAAAAAGAATTACCTAACACATTTATCTACGTTATATATATCTTTTCCATATATCTTAGCATATCTTAACCTAATTCTAACATAAATCGCTGCAACCTAGCAGTTTTCACTAGATAATAGATTAAATATCAGTAACCTTTAAGTTGTAAGATCATGATCTATTAAGTTTTGATTTAGCTAAACATACATATTTGCTCACTTTCTTATTTTTCATTTATTTATTTGATTGTTTAATACTTTGTTGATTATAATGAACCATATATTCAAATATTAATAAAATTGTCATTATTTAACATTTATTTATTTATCTGCATATTCTTATTCTTTTGAAAAATATTGAGCTAAAAGTATTAGTAAAAGAAAAAGCCCTTACATCTATAAGCTTATGTTTATTGTCACAAAGTAAAAAGAATTTATTTAGAAGGGCTAACCCCTATCTTTTTACAAATTACTTGAACGCTAAGTATAATTGATGGTTGAAAGAATAACTAGATCCTATGTCTAATTTTTAATTCATCTGTCTCTACTTGACGAACACAAACAATTCAATCAAATGTTCAGTTGAATCATCTCTAACATGCCCATGCATTATACTCACATAAGAAAACTAAACATAGGTGTTCACATGTGTGGCCTTGTTTGAATGAATTAGTGGTAACAAACTCAGTATCTCCAAATTACAATCCACAAATTAGTTTGATTTCAAAATACCAACTTTTGATCAATGACACTTGTCTGTTGAATTTAAACGATTGGACATTTGTCATTTTCAACCGTCAAAGCAACGTCCAAAACTATGATGGTAAGATAATCATATAAACATAAGCTAATGATACATCTTGACCTGTATACATAAATTGGACAGTGTAATATGAATTCAGTTGAATTACTCGTGAGATTTCTAAGTAATTTTTAAGTTCCTGCGCATCATCCACACCCTGCCAGAGTATCAAAGTTTTGTCCTGCATGAAAGAATCTATTTTTAAGTTGCCTGCTCATACATATTGTAGGCACAAATATCATCCTGATACAACTTTTGTCACCCCTACACATTCAATCCCCACTGTTACGTGTGGTATGGCCCACATTAGTTTTGGATATGCTTGATTTTTAGATTCATGTCCTACTGTGGCCTTGCAAAATAGATGAACAGAATGGGATTTGTCAGTACATAGGGTGTTATGATGATTCGAACTGATCGAGATTGGGTTGATTGGATCATTTGTTTGACCGTATGGTTAGGATCCTTACTTTGGGATTATGCATGGATGGCCCACCCACTTACTGGTTTTCAAGACCTAACGAGTTTGGCCAAACCCGTGAATGCGTCCTTTCTTAAAGATCATTTGTCGTTTCTTCTAACCATCGACCTTTTTAGTACACGTGTGGCCGACATGATGTGTAACTCGCCTGGGCCATGCAGCTCGCATGTGAGGCCAGCTGAAAATGACCCTAACTTGCACACGTGTGGCCAACCTGATGTGTAACTCGCCTGGACCATGCCAGTTCGAATGTCAGGCCAGCTGAAAATGACCCTATCTATCTTGCACACGTGTGCCGTAGTTTCCCAATCCTCCTTACATGTACGATGAACACGATCCGTTATCATTTTTCCTAACCGTCAATCTTTCTCTTGGTGTGGTCCACCCCATGACTGAAAAGCCTGATTTATAGGCCATTACAAGTTGGCCCAAAAGAATGTAGTCCACACAGATGCTTTTTTTTTTTCTTTCCAACACACGATGAGTGTGGTCCCGGCGGAGCACTTGATGCTGTTTGTCTGATCTTTTAATTAAATGTAGCTTTCCTCATGGACGAAAAATGTTCCCGCAGGGTCAATTTTACTGTACTCTGTGGGCCCCACCGTAATGTGTATATGGCATCTGATGGACGGGGTGGTTGATGTCTGACACACATCACGGCGTGGGGCCCACAGAGCTCACCGACCTTACACCTAGGATGTAACCACAAGCAATTTTAAAAGATGAAGTGCGAGCTGGTTGTGGTGGACGCAGACGCTCAGAAGCTAGGTAGGGGCCACCGAGAAATCCACCCGTCTATCTGTTTTACAATACGCTTTTAAATAGTGAGCATTCAATCCATACTGCTCCTGTAGTGTGGTCCACCTGAGCTTTGGATCTGTCTCGTGTCCTAAAATTAGGCAGGGAAATGGATATGAACGGAGTGGATATAACACAGGCATCAGGGTAAGCCCTGTGGAGCTCAGAGTTACTTCTTGCAAGTCGCAACCTTAATGTTGAAGTCAATCTGTGATTGGAGTCACCGGATTGGAATCCTCGACAGCATTTGTTTCACTCAGTGCGTGCTTGAAACATCCAAGTCTATGGGACCCACCACGTTGCGTATGCAAATCCACTCAATCTATCAGGTCGTATGTGCTATGTTAGTCTAAAAGGTCAAAAATCAGCTAGATCCACGGCTCATACACTACGCCAAAAAGGCCAATTTGCGACGTATTTTTCCGACGGATTTCGTCCGTCGCAAAAATCTCTTGGTTTAACGACGGATTTAATCCGTCGCTAACGGAAAAGGTCTGTCGCTAAACTCTTCCTCGAATATCCCTAGTCCGAACGTCGCAGAATTTAGCGACGGACCAAAATCCGTCGCTAATATCTGATTTACGACGTATTTACGACGAATTTTTGTCCGTCGTAACTAGGCGACGGATGAAATCCGTCGCAAATTTCGAGTTGGCGACGGAAAATAAACAGTTGAAAATTCCCGCCCAAAATACTAGGCATGCTTTTCAGTTGATTTTGCGACGGATCAGGTCCGTCGTAAAAGGACTTTTGCCTCTATTATTTGCAATTTTTTACGAATATGGTGGAAAATTAAGTTTTTTTTGTTGTCTAATAATTGTTTTTTAATAGAATTTCATTGGTTTAATTGTACATATTTGTATCTAAGATTATTTTTTAACAATTGATTGAATGCAAAATAGTTTTTCTTGTGATATTACAAATCATTTAAATAATAGTTTTAATTAAAAATAAAAATAAAAATTCCACTCATTTGATATAAAAACAATATATATATATATATATATATATATATATATATATATATATATATATATATATATATATATATATTGTTTTTATATCAAATGAGTGGAATTTTTATTTTTATTTTTAATTAAAACTATTATTTAAATGATTTGTAATATCACACGAAAAAGAATATTGAGAAGTTTAAAAAGTTTAACAATGTTTGAGAAAAAAATTAGATTTTGAAAAAATAAAAATCGTGATTTAATAAAAATCTATTTTGTGGGAACAAAAAAGAATATTTAATAAAGTTGATAAATTTGAAAAAAAAAAAAAAAAAGCATTTGATTTTGAGAAAAACTAATATCCTAAAAAAGAAAATTAAAAATATTTTAAAAAATGTGTAAATTTTCACAATGTTGAAAAATGAAAATATTTTTAAAAATAAAATGAGAGTTTGAAATTTGAAAAATAAAAAATTTGTGAAGTTCAATAAAAATTGACAAGTTCGAATAAAATGCTTTAAAAAAAAATGGAGAACTGAAAAAGAATTGAAATCTTTTAAAATAAAACGATATTAAAAAATTGATACTTTATCAAAAAACAAACATTTTGAAACGAAAAATAAATAAGTTGAAAATTTCTGTGATTTTGAAAATGTTCAAAATTAGAAATTAAAAGAAAAAGTTATTTATAAAAAAACTAAGATTTTGAAAAAATACATATAATTTTTTTAAAAAAAAATTTGAAAAGTTGAAAACAACATGATGCTTTTGAAGAAAAAAATCGGCATTTTGGAATTTTTGGGAAAAAAATTAAAAATTGTGAAAATTTAAGATATTTTGAAAATAAAAATTCAGAATTTGTATTTTAATTTATTTTTTGAAATATTTTATAATAAAAATGATATTTTGTTAAAAGTTTTCAAAGAAAAATTAAGAGTAAAAAAATATACATTTTGAAAAAAAAATATGTGATTTTTAAATAGAAATTGATATTTATCTGTGAAAAAAATAATTTTTAATTAATTATTAGGCACATTCACTAATTGAACATTTAACCATTTTTGGACAATCGAATTAGTCCAGATTGAAGAGTAAATAACTTCATATGTTTAAATCAAATTTCACTCAAATTGTTGATCAATCTTGTATTCCCAACACCTTTCTCACGTGTAGCTAGCTTGATTGGGGCGAGTAACTAGTTAAATTGAGGGTATTGATCAGTAAAATAGAGTGAATGGACTATACATATAAAATGGGCTAAATATTATTGTCAAAATTGTGACCTAACTTATTGACCTCGCAAAAACCTACGAATTGATGTTAATAAGTTTTATGGGCCCCATCATGATTTGTGTCGAACATCAACACCGTGCATTTAATGTGTCCCCTTTAGGTTAAGAGATATCTCAAAAAATCATCTGTAAACGAAACTTAGGTGGACCATACCATCTAAAACCATGTCAAGACATCATAAAAAAATACAAAAGCACTTAGTGGGGCCCACATGAGTTTTGGATGCGGCTAAAACTTGGTTTGACCCCTCATCAAACTGGGACACACATAATGAGTGGGTTGGATATGTGAATCACATTAAGGCAAGCCCAATATATGATTATGAATGTTTTAAGGAAACCCCTCTACATTTAGGTGAGTTAGTCATTACCTTTACCAAAGTAAATTTTGTGGGGTCCACCGTTATTTATTTATTTTATCTATTCCGTTTATCCACGTTAACAGATAATTTGAGGTCTAAAGAATAAAAAGGAAGCATATCCGAAGCTTAAGTGGACCACACCACAGGAAATAGTGTGATTGAACCCCTACCATTGAAAAATTCCTGCGCAAGGATGCTGGGTAGGGCCCAACACCATGTGTTTAGTAAATTTACTCCGTTAATCCGTTTTTAGAGATCATTTTAGGATAAGAGACTAAAAATGAGTTGGATCCAAAAATCAAGTGGGTCACACGAGAAGAAACAGTGGGGAAACAAGTACCTACGGTTGAAACCTTCTGGACTCCACCTTGATGTTTATATGCCATCCAAACAGTTTATAAGGTCATTAACACTGGCAATAAGTGAAAATACAAAAGAAATAATTTAAAAAAAAAACCCTAAAACAAAGCTTTTTATGACCGTAAGAATGTTTCAGCGGTTCTCACTGGATCCCCACTATTTCATCTCGTGTGACCCACTTGAGTTTTGGATACACTTTGTTTTTGGTATCTTTTTCTAAAATGAGCTCTATAAACGGATTAACAGTATAGATTTACCACAAACATGGTGGTGGGCCCACCCAACATCCTTGCGCAGTAACTTCCTGCGAAAGGCTTTAGCAGGAAATCCACGTCCCTAAAACGGGCGCGGATTGGCTACTGACAGGTCGAGTTGCCACATTGCTACTGAAGTGATGTTACCAAGTTCTGTGGTCCCCACCATGATGTATGTTTTGTATCCATGCCGTCCATCCATCTGGAGAGGTCATTTTAGGGTAAGACTCAAAGAACGAGTCACATCTAAAGATCCAGTGGGCCCCACCAGAGAAAATAGTGGGGAGAGTGACACCACCGTTACAAACTTCTAAAGGCCACAAAAGTTTTAGATCAAGCTGATATTTGTGTTTTCCCATATTTAATGTCTTTTTTAACTTTTGAACAGGTTGGATTTCGAAAAAACATAATGGTGGGCATTAGGAAGGTTTCAACGGTGGGCTTGGTGGGGTCCACTAAAGCTTTGGATCTGCCTCGTTATCTGGGTCATGAATTAAAATAATATCTCCAAATGAATGGACGTTGTGGATACAACATATACATCATAGTGGGGTCCACAGAACTGGTGAAGTCACTTCAGTAGCGACTCTCGCTACTGAACCTGTCAGTATCTAATCCGCGTCCCCCTAAAACGGGGAACGGATTGGCTACTCCCCCTGACTCGGTGCTCTGTGGGGCCCACCATGATGTATGTGTGTCATCCATGCTGTCCATATATTTTTATATATCATTTTATGATGTGAGAAAAAAAATGAATTATATCTCAATCTCAGGTGGACCACATTACAAGAAACAGTTTTGAATGAATTTTGACCACTAAAAACGTTTTGGGCCGATAAGTTTTGGATCAAGCCGATATTTATTTTTTTCATTCATCTGGGTCTTTATGACCAAATCAACATATTGGATTTCAAATAAACAGTACAGTGGGCCTTAGGAGGATTTTAATGGTGAGTATCCATTCATTTTGTTTTTCTGTCGTGTGGTCCACCTAAGATTTATATCGCTAAAATTTTTGTATAAAGCCATAAAATGATCTGAAAAAATGGATGAACGGAATGGATGAAACACGTACATCATGGTGGTGCTCACAGAGCACCGACCACCAACCTCATGTAGCCAATCGGTCTCCCCTAAAACGAGACCCCTTTTCTCTCTCCCTCTCATCCACTCTCCGTCTGTCCCTCTCCCAGCGCCGGCCCTAGAGATCTCCCCCACCTCTCTCTTCATGTCGATCTCTTCACGAACATCAGGTGATGCTCGCGTTCTCTCTCTCAATCTCTCTTTCAATCGATTGATAGTGATGGTTCTCTCTCAATCTCTCTCTTCCAGCGCCATGATTGGAAACCCCCCGGATTCGGAAACCCCATGATTGGAAACCTAGTTTGCTGTCTAAAGCACCAAAAGTCTACCTTTGATAGGGTATAGATATAGATTAAATGCTAGCTGTCCCATATCTTTGATATATGTTTGGTTCACCTTGTTTGCGACCAACCTGATTCTTGGACCCAGGCATAAGTTCTGGGTTAGGTTTGCTATGCTCACATGTGGGTGGAGCCTTGCACAACAACTTGCAGCCACATGTGTCAATATAGCATAACTTGCAAGAACAAAGATTTCCATTAAGTAGGCCATGTTGTTCAAAACGCACTTAAATTGCTCCATTTGGCACTTTTGTTCAGTTGTGTTCATCCCCCAAGATAAAGAAAGGCTGGAATGAGTAATAGAAGTTTCTTTACAGAGGCTTTAAATTGCTTAGGGCTTTATATCTAAACGATTTGATAGTAGAAAAGCTACCAAGTGAGGCTAGTGATGTTGATGTCTGCCAAACGCTAGCAACAAAAGGCCACTAGTACCTTCATTTCCGTGAAATAAGACCAGCTTCTCCATTTAGTTCTTCACTAATTAATTTGAGAATGTCCATTATCTGTAAAATGGCAAAAGCCCACATTCAATACTTCAAACATGAACACATGCATCGGTAACTAATGGCCTACTTTGCATGGAAAGTATCCAAACAAATTTGCATTTGCCAAAATTCCCTAGCAATATGTTGCCCAAGAGTATATGTCACCGAACACATGGAGGAAGCCTTTCATGTGTTTGAAAGTATGCCCCACAAGGATTTCATCTCATGGAATTCCATGATTTGTTGATTGTTGTGGATGGAGTGGGATTCAACAGTTTTTTGGCAACATTGTATTCTTTGCCACCGGTTTGGCACTTTGTGAATAAAATTTTGTTTCTCAAAAAAAAAAAAAAAAGAAGAAGAAGAAGAAGAAGAAAAGAAAAAAAGAACATGTTAGTTCATACATACATATTCAGAAATATCACCAACAAACTCCATATATCTTATGGTTATCATTGTGTACTGAAACCAGGATGCTTTTTTAATTGGTGGCTATTTGTTAGTTGGTAACTTACATTTTCTTTTTAATAAGATTCTATTAATTATGAGAAAAAGTACTTTTAATCATATCTCATAAGATGTTGCATCATAGTTTTTTGCAAATGTTTTTGCATATCGCAGTTCCTTTCAATTTCAGTAGATCACATCTCTTTATGGTGGCCTTTGGAATTCCTTTCAAAAAGCACTAGATTTGCTGATGGTTAAATGATTGAAGATCATTGTGAATGAGTGAATATAATTTAAAATCATGTAAGTTTTTTGATATGATAACGTTTAGTGTGATTAGGTGAACGGTGAATATTAGGAGCAAGCAAGGAGGATGTTGTAAAAATTGGGATCTCTTCTCAATTAGTTGTAAGTAATATAATGAAGCAACTAGTTTGAAGCTTGTGACGTCTTTAAATGTGAAAGGTTATCTTCTAAGATATGAAACCTGTTAAACGTCATATCTTCTCAATTTTATTTTTCTCTTTCTGTTGTGATTAGCTTTGGCTGTGGCATCTCCTTTTTCCAGATATGAAGACTTCTTTGGGGGTTAAAAAGCAAAAAAGTTCAACAAAGCTGAAGTCCTTCAATGGATTTGAAGAACTGAGCATAGCCGAGAAACAAGAAGATGATAAAGGAACTCTTTCAACCCATGAGAAAGAGCTTCAAAAGATCTGCTCTAAAATTGAGCAGATGGAGAAAGAGAACTTGGAAACTAAGGCCTGGACTATGCAGGGAGAGGTAATGATTGATGGTCAATATTCTTGTATCCATCAGCTAGCCTATCTACTGATTCTACCCTGTTGTATTTGTATTTGCATTTGGTTCACAATCCTTTGAATCAAGTTCACATGATTGGTCATTGATTTGTTAAATCATTATTCTGTTGGATTCCTGGTGATAGGTAACCGCCAGTAAAAGGCCGAAGAACAGTGCACTCGAGGTTGATCTGGATTTTGAGCACAATGTAAGACCACCTCCTGTGATCACAGAAGAGGTTACAGCATCCCTTGAAGAATTAATTACAAAAAGGATTATTGAGGTATCTTCATCTCTTACTTGCTATTATATGAAATACTTCACTCCCAATAGATATTCTTCCTTTCTTGATCAATGATGCATTCAAAAGCTGCTATATTTGCATTGAACCAATGGCCATCAACAAAAATAGGCATTTTGTTTAATTCATCCGCTTCCTGAATTGAGGTCACTTGTGATTTTGAGCTAGTTTGATGGAATTTCCCCACTCTGCTTAATGTTGGTGTCTGTACTTAGCAAGCAAAAGCACATCTGAAAAGGCAAGTCAGAGCCTTTAAATAATAATGGCATATGCACATCTTCACTCTTTCCAAACTGGGCCTATAACTTTGTTCCGTATATGTAATTTTATACAAGTTGATGGTGACATCAAAGCATTTAACAAGCAATGTGCATGAATATGTTGTCTGAATCAGTAACTAATATTTGGGAATCGCGTGATGCTCGAGTGCACGTGTACTAACATAGCAAGGAGGTTGGTGCAAGATCCAATTGGGTTCACTTTTGTCGACACATATCAATTGGATATTGCCATTTGTGTTCCTCTATACAAAATCTTATGGTTTCTATATTATTGCATGACTGCATAAATAGTCCATACAGTTGGTATATATAGAAGTTAGCATAGCTTGACATTCTTAGTTTTCATATCTGTCTATTCTTTTTTCTTGCAAGTTGAGACAAACTTGGTAATGTATTGGTATGTATTGGCTATGGAGTTGTATGTATTGATTATTGGGGACAGAATTGTGGAATTTAGTCTTTTCTTATCGGTCAGTTGGGAAGATTATTTTAAATCAGTCCAGAAATATCTACTAAAGTTTATTTTAAATCAATCATTCCATCCTTTCTTTTCATGCTGATTTTTCTGCTCATTCTACTGCCAATACTATTTTCAGATTAAGGATCGATGAACTTCTGACATCTTTCATTAAATATATCTAAAAGTTGTTTTTTCTTTCCTGGGCCTGGAGGTTAGCTAGCAATTACAAATTATAGAATGGGTGTTTCAGGGGCATTTTGGTGATGTTCAAAGGGCACCTAGTTTGCCATCTAAAGCACCAAAAGAACTCAAAAGAGCTGGTATGTGTTATTTTTTAGAGATAGCAACTCACAGAAGTGCTCTTAAAAAGTCCTCATGAAATGGGTTGTTGCAAGTTTGCGTTTATGTGGAATGTTGGACTAAAAACTCTCATTCATAATCTTTCTTAATATCTACAGGATGAGAACAAGAGCCAGAAGGGGTTGCTTCATTTTTTGCCTAACAGATTTTTGTCTGTTTTCTTTCTGTTTTGTTAGAGAGATTGTCAGTGAAGAACGAGTGATGTTCCAATGCATTCTATGCAACTCACTGATTGTCACAGGTTCCAAATTTTCTGTCTCATAAGTTGGAAGTTTTTTCACGCAAAAGCTGAGTCAATGGAAGGTAGGCTCATGGATTGCATAATTCTCCAACTGGATTTTGGCAGCATTTCAAGATTTCGGCATTATGGTCAGGTGATTAGGCTAGCACTTGATATATTAGCAGGGGCGTTGCTATTTTTAGGAAGCAATCTTCTGTTCATGTTATTGAAATTTAGGCCTGTTTGGGTGCTGCTTGAAATTAACTTCGAACTCATTTAAGTTAATGGTGATAATGTTTCAGAACATGAAATTCATGAGTTGCAGAGCTATGTGACAAACTTCATGTACTAGAGAAATCATCCTAGCTTTTGCTGAAATATTGTCTTTTATCTACTGCAGGCTATATTTAAGCCACCAAAAGCAATGCGAGGAGGAATCCCCATTTGTTTCCCGCAGGTTCATGCATGCTCATATCTTTTCCTGTGGTATCTAATTCCAAGTTCCTGACTAACATCATGTTTTAATGCTCTTGAAGTTTGGAAACAGTGGATCACTGGAGCAACATGGGTTTGCAAGGAACAAGATTTGGACCATTGATGATGATCCTCCACCTCTTCATCCTGCTGAGTACATTGGCAAATCTTCTCTAGACTTGCTACTAATACCATCTGAAGAGGATCTGAAGTGTTGGCCCCACTGGTATGGACCCAGTACCTATAGACAGTTGGGCTGTTGTTGTTATTGTCTTTAGAACATTTGGGTAGTATTGGACTTGCAATAATTGAAACTTGATCGGGTCATTGGAATTTGGAACTCTTTTGTAGGGCATGTTTGCATGCGGGTGGCACTAATCAAATCAGATAAGTTTAGCCTGATGTATTTTGTTTTCTATGGGGAGACGAAATGAAATGAATTGATACAGTTGACTCTTTTAAGGTGTTTCCCCTTTAATGAGGCTATTTTGCATTAACCTTGTTCGATTAAAATCTTTTTTTTATTAAAAAAAATAAAAAATCTTGGGAATTGCCGCCCTTCCAACTGGCCCTTAAATAGTTCAGATGAAAAATGATGAAACTTTGTATCTTCTTTTCTATTCTCTTTTTCGTGTTAAATTTTCTCTGTTATTTATTTATTTTGTATGCGATGTCTGGCTAATGAAAAAATTTGCCATGGCATTTCAGTTTTGAGTTCCGTCTTAGAGTGGCTCTTGCGTTGAATGGAGATCTCACCATGATATCGTGGATTAGGAACCTCGACAGCAAGCCATTTAGTTTCTCCTTTGCTTTCCACACATTTTTCTCTATTTCTGTCATCAGGTACGGAAAAATCTCTATTGGATTAGAATCGACATCCCTGTATTGGATAGGACCATAGAACTCATCTTCATTTAATCCACTGATTGAATTATCATTTGATATTTTTGTCTTGTAGTTCAAACTTAGTGTTCAAATTCAGAATTGAATTTTTTATATGAAGCATCTTAAGCTCATATGCAGTCCTCCACCCACACCTCTACATGTGACCACACATGCCAACCTCGCAAGCGCATGCAAAAATCAAGCAGTGTCTCAAGTGGGCCCCACCTTTTAGATGACCTGGCAATGTTACTATTGAATGAACAGTCCGGATTGATGATTGGGCACCCCACGTGTCACATTGGGGACATTTAGCAAAATCCACACAACTAGTTGGCATGTGGGACCCACCATGGTGTTTGTATGGCATTTTGCCCATCCAACTATCAGGTGGGGCACACCATAGAACTGTGTGTGAACACACACACACAACCCTCAAGTCCAACCGGTTGGACAACAAGTTATACTCCACCCAGCTGATAACTTCTAACTTGTAAAGAGCATGTGAAATCCAGCCCCTCAAGTTATATGATGCCTTTTGAAACTCATTGCATATACAATGTCCTTTTAAGCAGGAATTTCAATGGGAGCTGTTGTTGGAATCTCTGTTGCAGCTGTTGCCATTATACTATTTCTAGTTTTGTCTATACATTGGTGCGTCTAGAAGAAAGAAACTGAAGAAGGCATCATTGCTTCGACCACCTTTCGAAGATAACTCTATTCACCATGGATAAGGTAAATCTCTTGGTTAGGCATTAATCTCTACATTTTCCTTTTGGGAATGCTCCAAGTTTCCACCGAGGCCATGGCAATTTGAAACTGATTTATGTTAGGAAAGATAAGGTGGTTTGTCGCTCCCAAGGTATTCAATAACAGTAATGGCCAGCATAATAGGTGGTTGTTGAACTATTTTATGGGCTATAATGGTCGATTTTCATTACCTATTTCATCATTTGCTGATCTAATTTTGACTATTTACTATATATTTAGTTCAGTTTTTTATTAAGGCCTACTGAGCATCCAAACACATTAATATTTAGTCCAGCTTCATATTCAACCCAATCTTTTGAATCTTGTGAATGTGCTTCTTATTAACAATCGTGTGAATTATTTTTTGAATGACTATCAGGTGTAAGATTCAAAAAAAAACTGTCGACAATTTTTTCTATTTACAGATATTTTAGCGACGGACCAAATCCGTCGATAATCTCTGAAAAAGTTGAAAATCAACGACGGACTTTATCCGTCGCTTATATTTTAAATGACGAATAATTCAGGTTGTTTTTTGGAATTTCAGCGACGGATTTTTAATTTTTTACGACGGATCTTATCCGTCGGTAATCTACGACGGACCTTATCCGTCGCAGATTCAACGACGGATTTTATCCGTTGGAGAAAAAACGACCCAGTAAACAGCGACGGACCAAGCGACGGACGAAATCCGTCGTTTATTTGGTTTTACGACGGATTGGGTCCGTCGCAAATCAGCGATTTTGGCATAGTGATATGGGTCTCGCCAGATGGAACAATGAGAATGGTTCTCGCCTAATGCATAGGGTGAATTTTATATTTACAATATAGGGGACCCATAGACCAGTCAGTAACCACATTTTCATTATCTTTTAATATTACGAGCATTTATGTTATATTTTAACTTTGTCAACCGATACCTTAACAAAGTAATATAAAGTGAGCATTTGTACGTGCGAATTTTAACAAAGTAACAGAAAGCGGGCATTTGTAATTTCTGCCAACCAACGATGACCTTCTTTATTAGTTTCCTTGGTTATCGTAGAGTAATGCAATTGAGAACTCCTGAGCAATATCATATATATATATATATATATGATCCAGATGAGTCCCTCTTACCACCCAAAACTTAGCCAGATTTAAAAATCTAATGGGCAATAGTGAAATGAGAGGTAAATCAAAAGAGAAAAATACCTCTCACTTTCTTATGGCCCATCAAGTTTTTAGATCAAGCTTAGCTTTTGGACTCTGGGGGTTTTATGAGGCCATTCATTAAATGGCCTCTTCAGATTTTGTGCACACATCACGTGTCAAAAAGTGCTCGTAGGGTTTTTGTGAGAACCGAACCAATTCCCATCTGAGCATTTTCATCGTTATTATGCATGAGAAATGCTACAATGCTCTCCGCACCATAAATTATAACCATATTAGCTACAGCCGTCACTTCGTTCAATTGATTCCCATAAAGTCCACAATACTATACTAAAATCACACCCATCGCATGGTCCAATCCATCCTTGGTTTCTCTTTATTTCTCTAGCCATGGATAGGATGGTTGGAAAATCCTGAAAAAAGAAGCTTTTTAGAACCGTAAGCACCAATCTTTCTCTTTATTTCTCTGCCCATGGATAGGATGGTCGGGAAATCCCGAAATAAGAGGCTTTTTAGAACCATAAACAATCTATGACGAGATTCAACACATAGATTGATCAAAATTTTTATTAGATGTATTTTTTATGCAAATGATCTGGACCGTAAGACCAACACCAACCTTTAGATATTTGCACCATGATACGGTGGCTAACTTTTTCCAAGTAATGGGGAAGAGGACTGAAACATGCCACCGAGTAATTCAAGCGCTGCAGTACGGAAGGGAGTCAAATTCTATTATTTGTTATTTCATGTTGATGGTTTTTGACTTTTAATCTTGTAAAATCCTCTCCGGACGTGATGCAAAAACGATTTTTTGGTGCAAGCTAGTGCGATTCCATGGAGTTCAAAAGCCATATGGATCCACTGGGGCTTCGTGGCAACGCCCCATAGGCTCCAGTTACAGGATAAGCCCTCTTTGCCTTTCCTGACCCTACGTAAAATCAATTCCAACAATTAGATATTTAGTCTGATATTACGCCCTAGTGCAAAAATAAGGCTGACATGTGATACTGATGGGCCACACCAAAGGAAATGATTGAGAGAGAAATGTCCACCCTTGATTTTTACAAGGTCCACTACGACAATTATATGAAATGCACTCTAACCATTAAATTCCAGACAACTTTCCACATGTGGCCCAAAAATCATATCCATCCCTCGACTTAAGCCAATCATGTCCATTGTTTCCAATGATGTGGTCCACTTGAATCACAAACGGAGCTGATCTTTTAGCCCTTGTATTAACATGAGGTGACACACCTAGCGGTCAGGGTGGATTTGGTGGGGCCCACCAAGCCATGGGCCCATTTGCTTGCATGACAGCCGGCTGGAATGGAAATTAGTGGAATTATAATCATATCCATCAATGAAGTAGCTTTCTGAAAATGTTTTTCAAAAAGGTACCAAAGTGTAAATTTCATATTAACTATATATATATATATATATATATATAATTCCGTGCTTTATAACTTCCTCGGACCAGGCAGAACGCATTGGCTACTCAAGAGAAGACGACTTGCAAGGATAATATTTATTGAGATTTGCTAGAATACATCCTAGCGTATTTGCAAACCTCGATTTTTCTCCACCCGTCCATTTACATTCTCCACGCGCCCATTTACACGCTTGGAAGTGAGTTCTATCTTGAGAATCTACAACACTTCAAACCATATTAAGTTGGAAACAAGAAATAACACCTGCCAAGTTAGAAACAAGAAAAAGCAAGCGCCCAAGCATCCAAAGTTAAGAGATTTACAAAGGACCGCCAGAAATTCGTGTACCGGAATTGAGGATCAGCCAGAGCATCTGCAACCACATCATCCTGCAAATCTAAAGCGCCAAAATGGAAAGGATGATAGCAGCACCTCTACAATTTTTTGCCTGGTAAAGGGCCCATGTATGTAATCCAGTCGTCAGAGAAATGCATCACCTTCCACTTCAATCTTGCTGATCAGGAAGCTTCTTGCAAGCTGTAGTCCAGTCATTAGAGAGAGAAGAAAGAGGAGCAACTCAGCTTCACGACTGTTAGAACAATCGCAGGAATGACTACATCCAACCTTGAAAAAAAAGTAAAAAAAAGAGCAGCTTCTACCATCCTTACGAGGACACTGCCGGCCCCTCCATTCCTGGTCTTCGAGAAATGGGATCCATTCAGTACTTTTTTATGATTGTAATTAATGTGAGATGATAACCAAACATGTTCTTAGCTTATTTAAGTGATTTTCGTTCCAGTAGGGTTCCAGTAGGGTTTAATCAAGCAATGCCAAAGAGGCCCTCATTGAGTGCAGATGAAAAATTGCTTGTAACTTACCATACAAAAACATGGTTGTACGCTACAACCCAGTTTTTTTATACCTTCGGAATCTTGGTTTCCAGTGCTGATCTTGGAAACATGACACTTTTTATAAATATCCTACTTATAACACAATTGGCAGATACCTGACAGAGGAGGAAGGTGCCAGCAAAAAATGAAAAACAGAGGAAGGTATATCAAATTGTCATTGTGACAGGGGTGATGGAATATTAAAAAAGAAACAGAAAAAGGGGAGTCCCTGTGAGCATGGTTTTATGACCCAACTCGAGTTGGGCACGAATGCAACTCGGACAAGGCAAGTCAGATTCAGCGCTACCTGAACTGGTTTGATATAATCAGTAGCCTCCCCAATCACTCCCAAATTGGGCGAGCCAGGCTGATACAGCCCCCACTCAGGCAAGTTGCAACTTCAGACTGAATGAGTTGACCCAAGTTTCAAGTCTATAAACCAGCTAGTGAGACACCAATAGTTCATAACCTCAACAAACACAATTGCCAAAAATAAAAAATAAAAAATTCTCATATTTATAATATTTAATGTTCAATGTATGTATGTGTGTGTGTGTGTGTAAAGTGTTCCTGAATATAGGTTTACTAGAGGTTCCATTGCACCCTGTCCTTCTGATTTGTCAGAAGCTTAACATAGTTTCGTTCTTGATTAATGTTCAATTAAAATAGTCTGTAATAAATGTTATTAGTTCAAGAAATAGATACCATTTGAACATTTCAGAACAACGGCATTACATAAAAGTAAGCATAGAAAGAGAGTATGGCAGGTTGTAAATATATTATATCCTCTGTTTTTCGGCACCGAAAACTCAACAGCTTCCAAAGAAACTTTGATTGTCATGAAGGCAGTCGCAGTTGAGAACATACCCTACAAGCAGCTTAGTTTCTTATGAGTTTCATATTCCAATCCTCATGTGGTTGAAATGTATTGAAATAAGTGGACTGTCATAAATCCTCTTCCCAAGCTTGTCGCTGTTAGTCATAGAGAAACAATAATTTTTTTTATTTTTATTTTTTCTATATTTCATTCACACCTGCAACTCTCCATCACATTAGTACAATGGAATATGAAAGAAGAATGATAAGAAGTCCCATTCCTGAGTGTTTTACCATCTTCGGGAAGTCATTGTTAGTATTGATGGTCTCCCATTCCTGGGTGTTTTACCATCTTCAGGAAGTCGTCGATAGTATTGGTGGGATCACCTGATCCAAACCAACAGATTTAAAGCTGGAGAGGAAGTACTTTACAAGATGTAGCCGACTGATCGGTCCAAATGAAACTCGATCTTTGGACCATGCCAACGTTCCTGAACTCCACTGCAAGAGGAAATGTGAACAAAGGAACATCTGCAGTCTGCACAAAAACCCAACTATCCTGATTTCTCATTATCTATGAACTGGAATGGACTACATAGTATTTATGCCACAATAAAATTTACATTAGTTGATCGGAGGATCTAGAGCACAAACAACAGGCTCAATGCGCCACCTGGCTACTTATTTCCCCTGAGAGTTTCGGTATAACAAAATCACCCAGCAGAGAAAGGAAGCCTCACCTTCGCCAACCCAAAAAATGGGGAATGGTCATGCCTGACTTCAGAATCCAGCACTGAGATGTTGCTTTTTTACAATGGACATGTGACGCAGAGCCAAGAGACAGTGAAGATGATAATTGATCCAAAGAGTCATGTTCTGTAACATCTATGATGGTTTCCTTTCTGCAGGACCAGCAGTCAAGACTCAAGATCCTGTGAGTCACACTGCCTTCGACGGTGGCCTGCTGACTGCTTCCAGGATCCTACTGAGTACCAACTTCACAGAGATGCATGTTACTGGGGGTGCTGCCTTCTCAGATTTGATCGAGCTGCCTAAGTCACCATTGTTACCAGATATTTTTTGGTTGCTCTTCTTGCCAGTGACTTTCTGTTCTGTGGCTATCGAAGACAGTGTTCTTGTTTTCTGGCTGGACAAGCTTATTTTCTTCATTATCTTCTTAGGAGACTTCCTTTCTGCTGGAAGCCGACGAACATGGGAGTTTTTAACCAGCCTCTCTTTATGATATACATGACTAGGAAGTGGTTTCTTCAGTGGAGGTTTGCTTTCAATATCTGAATACGGGAGAGGGTCAACCTCCTCTCCCTCCAATGCTGACGATGGATGGGGACGTGGGATCCGATGCATGGTCGTCCTTCTGGCGGTCCGCCAAACTGGGGGGAGTGCTTTATTTCCATCACTATCGAGGGATTCCTCACAGAATGCATCTGTAGAAAGAATAAGACCAGAGGAGCCATCTTCCAATATTTCTATTTGGATCGGGTGCCCGACAATAGCTTCCCCATTCAATCTGCTCATCAGAGAAACCAAAGGGACACGCTCTCCCTGATAGCTTGCTTGGACCTTCAAATCAACATCTATCAACATGGGTCCCATCCTGTCACCCAGAAGACCAGCATATATTGGGTCGAAGCAGTCATCTGACTCTTTCCGATAACCCCTTAGTGCTGCTTGAGATATCCGATCAGCTTCCCAGACAGATGGAGCCATCTCATGGGAATCCTGGTCCAAATCAGAGATCTTACTCCCTGCTTTTAACATTGACGGGTATCTTCTATTGCCAAATCCCAACATTTGGGTTTGTCCTAAATCATTCTCGATCAGATCACCCTCGTCATAAGCATAGTTTAACTCCTCATGCCTGCGGTAGACGCCTTGCCTCAAGGCCATTTGGCTATCCATTTTAGCCATCTTTATGATATCTCCCCCACCATCATAAAATGATCCTTGCATGGATCCATTGCACTTATCAGCTGTGTTGAAGGAATCTCTGCCATCAATTACCTCCATGGGCCTCTTGATTAAATTGCGAATATTGCGTTTCCCTTTCAACTGCCAATTGGACCCTCCCATATCAGCCGAAACAGTGGCAGCCTGCTCATGAGAATGAAGCTGGGAGACATAACTAGAAAGTTCAGACTCATCCAGCTCCTCATTGTCCATATTTCCTGGTTGCTCTGGGAGTTGAAATGCAGAGCCACCATGACTAACAGATCTTCCCAGGATTCTAGGCTCTGGAAACCAGCCAAAGAAACACACTGATCAGATAAGAAATGAAATTTCCAATAGTCCAGGGAAAAAAACAAATAAATGGAGAATTTACAAAGGACATGAAGCAAAACCACTCATTTAGCAAAAGAGGCAGCACCGGTAACTGAAACCGTTGCAAAGGTAAAATGATGAATCATACATGAGAATAAGCTAAAACTGATCTGCCAGAATGAGAAGCATAATGGAGAGAAAATTAATAGTCATAAAGAAATAAGAGCATGAACAATCTTCAGCAAAGACTTCTCTAATAACGAAAAAAAAAAATCATTATTACCAGATTCTCAGGTTAAGGAAGGAGCCATGACTACCACAATGGATGTATATATTATGAACTCCTTTTTTACAATTGATAAATCATTACTAGCTTTAAAAAAAAGGTACAATCTCATTGCTAAATTGGCATTGCCATTGTGCAAGCTGCCTTAAAAGCTTATGTTTAGATAAGAGACTGAAGACAACCCTCAAATTTATCAGCCATGAAGGCATGTCACATTTTTATTATTATTTATAATTAACAATAACTTGAAAACTTGAAATTCTATACTGGTAGTTGAAAAAAAAAACCCAGAAGTTCTATAGAGCAAAATAGAGCAGGAACCTCAATCCATTAAGGGCCTGTTTGATCTCTTTGAAATGAAGGTAAAAGAAAGGAAAATGGGATGAAATCATGTGGGTCTGTGTTTGATAAGGAAGAAAATCGACGGGAACAAATTTGAAAATTTCCCTCGAGAAATGTAATTCACCATGGAGGCGGCTCAATTGACAGGGAATTCTTATGATAATCCTTTGGGATATGAAAAGGAAAACCAGATTTGAAAATTGAATGCAGTGGAATGAATACCATCCCATTCAAGTATACTCCAACATGCTCCACTACTCTCCATATATATCCATCTCCCCAACTGTCTCGCCCTCGACAGTCACGGATGAAGGAATTACATGTAAGCAGCTACTTCCTACCAGAAATCTTCTACTTCAACCATGTTCATGGCACAGACATTCTCCTAGTGCAGTTCACTTCTTCTATGTGAAGCATGGAATGACACAAGGGTGTCATTCCTTAAACCACCTTCACTAATTGAACACCTCCAACAGAACCACTCTTTCTTCCTGACAGGAGACCAAGTTCTAACATACCCTCTACAAAGACACCATCTCACCTTAGACATTCTCATAGTGCAGTTCACTTCTTCTATGTGAAGCATGGAATGACACAAGGGTGTCATTCCTTAAATCACCTTCATTAATTGAACACCTCCAACAGCACCACTCTTTCTTCCTGACAGGAGACCGAGTTCTAAATCATACCCTCTACAAAGACACCATCTCACCTTGTTTTATTTATTTATTTTCTGAGCGGTGATAATTTTATTAAGAAGAGACCAAAGCCTAAAGAATTACAAAAGAGAAAAATATATTAAAAAAAAAAGGAAATACAAATTACAGATCCAACCAACTGTTAGGAAAATGGGCAGAAGCAACAGCCTTTGATGCTATCTCCCATTCCATAACATGCAGTTTAGCCAAATTGAAGAGCTCCGAGATTCACTTCTGATTATTGAAACATCGATTATTCCTTTCTTACCATATAAACCATATTCTAGCTAATAGACAGAGATGCCAAACTTTCTTCCCAATCTTTCCTTTGCCACCACCGTGCCAAGCCAAGAAGAAATACTCAATGGACTTCGGCATAACCCATGCTATGCAGAACAACTTAAAAGAAGCATTCCCATATCCTTCTTATGAACATAGTGAATAAAGAGGTGATCAACCAATTCCTCATTCTAACAACACAATAAGCACACACTTGGGAGAATCATCTTCCACTTGCGTAAGCTGTCAACGATGAGCATTTTATTTCTACCCACTAACCAAGCTACAGTGGCCACCTTTAGAGGAACACCATATCGCCGCACATGAGCTGACTGACCCCATCAACACTTGCCCCACTACTCATCATTTTATATAAATTTTTTACTAAAAACTTGCTGGATTTTTCTTCTAAACATCTCATCGAATCCCTTTCTGAAACAACTGGATGCACCTTACTCAACATATCCAACAATTTCAACGACTCCACCTCTACATCATCTAAACTTCTCCAAGGAGCCCAAATAACTTCCTCTCCATGGAAAGAGAAGCAACTTGCTACCATCGTAATTGCCACTATCAAAATCCCCGCCAAACAGAGGAATACCTCACTCAACTTTTGCTCCCTCAACCATACATCCGCCCAAAACCTAATCTCCTTTCCGTTTCCCAAGGAAAACCCCATCCCTTTCCAAACCTTAGTTTTCAACGAACCCACCAATCTTCAAAGAAACGATGCCCTATACAACGACAAAGGATCCCGCATTTATTTCCGCACCAATGTTTTATTCCCACACCCATGAATGACTCCTTATCTGAATTCAAATTCTCACTTTGTTTTATTCGTGAAACAATGCACGACTCTTAAATCCTGATCTGAATTGGAAGCTGTATTTCTCTTGTGGTAGCATACTTTCCGGAGGACTACACTGGCAACCTCTTCACCAGCTTCTAAAATTGCTCAAAGGCTCAACTTCTCAACTGAGAAGGTTAGATTCAGTAACCAGTACCCAATCCTGACAGTAGAAGTTGTAATATATACTCTTTGCCTCAATAATTTCTTCCCTTTTAAGCATTTCATAAACTGAATGCAACAATGAAAATACTTCCAAAACTTTGCTCGTCCATTGCATGCGTTGGGTTGGAAGTCAAATACTGCATTGCACTAAGGAAAACATTTTCTACTGTATCTGGATTTAAAGACCTTCACACAAAGTAGATGCTAATTGCTATTCCTTGCCCCCAATTTCTTCTTATCTAATTAAAAGTATCTGTAGGCGATCTATTCAAGTAGATGCCAACACCCAAAATAATTCCCATCTTCTCTACATTTTATAAGTCCTGTCGGTACTCATTATTTTACTAATCTCTCCTCTTTCTATCAATACAACATAATTTTCGAAAAAAAAAAAAAAACAACATAATTTGGTGGTGGTTGTAAAGAACAATTACATAAATGTATATTCAAAGTGACCCATGTGTCAATTTTTCATGTGAAATTCTGCGAAGTCTGTATGTTCAAGGGCTTCTGAATGGCCGATTGTGACCAAGAAGATGCAGATAGTAGTGCGTCCTTGCAACACCTGCAGCTTCAAGGCTCTGTGTTGGCCATGGGCGAATATTTCTGCCCTACATGTGCTGTAACCCTAGATGCATAGGAAATCCCCAACTGCTAAGGTTCAGAGAAAAAAATTATATGAGTATATGTATGTATGCATGCGTGTGGTTGTGTATGTACAATGCATGGTTGAAAACAGGGTCAAGTTGACTGTCTTTTTTGGTCATTTGATGAGAAGAACCGTATGCTGAAATCCTAGTCTGCTCCTCGTTGGCCTCTTAGATGTTCATATTACATCCCATTTTGATTATTTATTAGTAGGTCATTCTGGTGGGTGACCAAACTAATGTGGAGGATAAATGGGAAATGATGCTTATGAATCTGTACGCAAGGACGTCTTTTTTGGACTGAAAGGAATCCTGTAGTCATGGATGATTTCTGTGTTTATTTGTTGCTCGACACTACTTAACTTCAATGACACACATAGAGGTTATATGTAATATTGCACAATGTGCCCATTCTTTTAACCACTTCATGCAGGTAGTGAATAGTTATGTTGCCGTTACTAAACTTAGGAATGGGGAGGAAATTGCGCCCAAGTTGTAGTGGTCATAAGAATTACCTATGTGTTTGTTTAACATGGTTGTCCCACTAGTGCATGGTTCTCTCTATTTTGTGAAATGATTTATGCTGAGAAGATGATTGTATGTATTTTAGGTAATGGGAAAGTGATGTGCTGTATTTGTGGCTAACAACCAAGCATATATGCATATATGCCTCTTGGGAGGCGTGCAATCAACCAGTGAATGGGTTCTTACAATGCAGCTTCAGATCCTTTTGGACCTTCGTCAAGGTGGAGTGTGCTTGGCTCACCTACTTTGGAATGGCATCAATTTCGCACAACACAGGATGAAATCTCAGAAGATTTCACTATGGTAGTGCAACAAATGGCGAGTATTGAAGTTGCTGATTACACCGATGTCGTATCTACAACTCGTGTTGGCTTCACTATCTGTTCGCTTTGTGGGTTGCTGTATTGCTCATAAGTGTGCTCATCATCTTCTACTTTCAACACTTTAGTAGTTGGTTCAAGAAGTCTCCCGCTCATTAGATGAGCTGGTGGAGACAGTATGGTGTGTGCGAGTGATCCAGGGTTCAATCCCTGGCAGTGTTAACTTAAAAACAAAAAAACAAAAAGCAAAAGCAGTTAGTTGAAGGATGGGAGTGTGCATCGATTTGGGGTAATGAGAGGAATGGGGTTTTCACATGGAGCTATTTCTGAACATCTACAACATGCTTCCTAAACGAGCTCCAAGTGATTTTGGTTTCTGGTACAGTCTATGGATAGTATATCCATTTCCTCTGGTGGGACTTGTGGTATTTTCTAAAACTTTCTTCCTTTGGTTGTAACATGTACACCTGAAATGTGATGTAGATGATGGATATTGTACATATTCTTGCAGAAGTTATGTTCTTCCTATGTGCTGGTCAAGCGTGGACATTGTTATTACTTACAAGGTTGTGAATACTTGCTTCATTTTGGACTCAAGGAAATGGGAGCATAATATTGTCGCGCTCTTCTGTATTTCGTAGCTGTGGTTTGTCTTATGTGGTACGAATTGGCACCATACAGCATACGTGGTCCAGAAAGAAACGATTACCACTTGGTACATCTTCACCATATGGCCCGTGTATGGAATGATGACATTGCATGCAACTGCCTTATGCAAATGGACAAATGATGCCAGAAGCCAGTGACAGTCGCCAGTATGGCGGGCCGTACGGATGTTGGCCATGAAAGTGTACGTTACCATCGAGATCCTAGCAATGCATTACCACTTGTTGGAATGGGGATGCAGCAGTGTAATTTGGATTCACTCCCTTTCATGCGTTACTTGCAAATCAAACATGTTGGTTTGACTTTCAAAAAGTTCACCACTGGATTTCCACAACTATCAAACAACCTGAGAGTAGGCTTCCTCTCCATTTCAATGATGGCAGAAATAATAAACGCAGTCTCCTTTTCTTTCTCACACCATCCATGTTATCAAACAGGACCTAAGGCAACAAATAGACAATTCTGGTATAAGGGTCTGTACAACTACACTTTCTTTCACCAACACACCTGCCAAAGCATTGGCTTCCCAAGTAAAATATCATACCCGGAACTGAGAACAAAGTCCATTTAATAGCTCGTATCTCCTGAACTAGAGCAGCTAGCTTTCATGGAATGGGCCCACTGCCGATTGCCCAAGTCACATAGTCACCCTCAACTATAAGGAGAACCCCAAAGGAGCCAAGAAGAAGTTAATTCCAATTTTGCTTCGCCAAGAGCTTGGCAAAATTGTTATCCCTGATTCCCAACATTTCAGAAAAGACAGAGAATTCATGACACTATTAATGGCTGATTATTTAGCTTCGATTTGAGTGAGTCAAAAAGAGAACCCTACAGCAGATGAGAACCAAGTGCAAGCATGTAAAATGTGTCAAATGAATGATAGTGTGAATACCTCTATTCCAACTTCCTACAGGATATTGTGAATCTCAAACATGAAACAAGCTATTAAATACCAAATCCATAATCACCAAAGAAGTAAAAAATCAATCTAGAAATAGAATGACCAACTTTAGTAATGCAGTCTCCTAAGAAGAATATATCAGGCTAAGCAATATGAACACATCCAAAGGAGCATTAATTTTTCACCTGAAAGTACAGCTGCCTCTTCATCCATGTCAGGATCTGAATAATCTGTCTCAGAATCAGATTCCCGCGCCTCAATCAATCCAGAGCTTGTATTTTCTTCTGCCAAAGAACCAGGGTGAGGAAGATGAGTATCCATTCCAAATTGGGAAGGAGACACCTTCATCTCATCTGAAGGAAATCCGGTGTGATCCAAACAATCATTGGACTCAACTGGCAGATAGACACATCTGCTCCTTTTTGACTGGTATATTGCATCTGCCTGCTCCTTTTCTCCTTGCACAGAGATAGACACAGTAATACCATCAGATTGTATTGTCCGGAAGTCTGGTAATTTTGCACTACTCTGCAATACTTGAACAAGAGGTCGGCGTCTATCACGTTTCTTAGTAAGGGGTTCCTCAGTCAAACCACCCTGTGACTTTCTCATTTTGGCAGCAGAAGAAGTCTTACCAATACTGGCATGTTTTGTCGTTCCGATGTTGTGCCCGCCACTAGGAAGAGCATAGGCACAATCATCAGCTGAAACAAGTCCTTGGGAACTCCCATAAGCGATAGATGCAGAAAGCTTTCTCTTTGATGGAGCAATTCTAAGTCCAAAGTCCTGCAAACCTCTCATTCGAGGTATGGCTTCAGACTTATCATCCTCCCAGCTTTTTTGTTTTGCATGCCTAATTTTTTGAGCAAATTGAAGATTGCTCATGCTCTGTCCCTCGCAAGATGAATCTAGTCTCTTTGAAAGTGGTTGTGTTTTGAGATTGATATATTTGCACTGATCCCTTGTCTTATCATTCCCAAAGTAATTTTCTGAAGGAGATCCGCTGCCCAACTCTTTTCTCAAAGCAGCAGGCACTTTATAGCTCGTATAGTTAGAAGCAATGCCTAATTTCTGCTGTTTCTTTTCAAAATGCTGCCTCTCGAGCTCAAGAGCATGAAGAATGGCATCTTCCCTACGTGCATATTTCTCTCTTTTCTTTATCGGAATGCCCTGGGATGACTCAGCCCTTTCAATAGAATCATCAAACTCCCCACATCGAAATGCTTTCACACGTTTTGATTTCTCTAAATTGTACCAATCCCTGGACAGATAAACCCAAAGCACAAGGCACTTCATAACAATAAATGAAGGAAAACATAGTAACACCGAATGCCTTTCTCATAAAAAATTAATAACAGACAAGCCAAGTCTCCAAAAAGATACGAAAACATAAGCATGGCAACAGGTGGGCCTGGGGTTGGTCAGGACTGGATTTTGAACTGCTTGGGACAGGCCTAAGAGCTGAGCCTATTCAAAATAATTATTGATTTTGCTAGGTCCAGGCCTGCCCCATTGTTAGAACTATCAAAATGTAGTGTTCCCATAAACTTTTGAGGTTGATCATGCACAGGTTCTGGAACAAAATCAATCAAGAAAAGATATCTAAGGCAACAACTACATGGTCAATGTGAAGAACAAGTTTCAAATGTTGATGTAAACTAGAATAAGTAGAAGATATAGAACTAGAAAATATAAGAGGCGTACCACTTCCATTATAGACTGCATGAAAGTCTTAGAAGGAATGCAAACCCCTCACGTATGAGCTCACAACACACTCATTTCTTCTTCTTCTTCTTCTTCTTCTATATTCCTCAAAAAACAAGAAAAATAAATCTCATTTTTTTATAGGGTCCTAGGATAATTCATTAAAAAAGGATCCTATAGACATCCCATTTTGGTGTCCTACTGAGAATAAAACAAATGTGCAATTTGTGCAAGCATGACAGAGTCCACTTTTTCTTCTTCCGCCTCCTTTAAATTTTTTTTTTTTTTTTTTATATTTAAATATTTGCAACATTTAAGCCCCATTGCTTTCTTCAGATCTTTTGGGATCTGGTGAAGAGGGATCCGATGGACTTTTTAGAAGAATTTTATGCAGATGGCACTATTCCATTAGAGTTGGGTGCTTCTTTTGTAGCATTCATTCCCAAGGTTGAGAGTGCAAAGGAACTCAAGGATTTTCGGCCGATGGGTCTCATAGGCAACCCTTACAAAACTCTTACCAAAGCTCTAGCTTCTAGACTCAAGAAGGTTGTAGGGAAATTCATATCTCCGAACCAAGGGGCTTTTATAGAATGTAAGAAGATCTTGGATATGGCTTTGTTTGCGCATGAGTGCCTATATTCTCGGTTCAGGCAAAAGAAGGCAAGGGTGGTTTGCAAGTTGGACGTAGAAAAAGCGTATGATCACATGGAGTGGGATTTCTTGGATTATATGCTGGGGCGGTTGGGTTGCGGCTTCAAATTGAGGAAATGGACTCGTTCATGCATGGGATTGGCGTCTTTTTTGGTTCTAGTCAACGGATCCCTGAAAGGTTTTTTTAAGGCCTTGTGAGGCCTTAGACAAGGGAACCCTTTGTCCCCCTACCTCTTCTTAGTTATTGCAGAAGCTTTCAGCTGCATGCTAGTTCGAGCGCAAGAAGTGGGTCTTTTCTTCAGCTTCTCGGTTGGAAACTCTTTGGTTCTGGTCTCTCATCTTTAATTTGTTGATGATATGCTTATTTTCTATGAGGTAGATCCAGTCAAGGCAGAATACTTGAGGAAAGTCATCATGTGCTTTGAAGCAGTCTCTGGGTTGAAAATCAATGCTTTGAAAAGCGAGTTATTGGGAGTTCATGTTCCGAGGGATGCACTGTCCAGATTAGTGTGTTCATTCGGCTGTAAGGTTGGATCGTTTCCCGCATCCCACTTAGGCCTTCCACTTTGTATTGGGAAACTAGCGATTCACCTATGAGACAAGATAATTGAAAGAATAGAGAACACTCTCTCAAAATGGAGAAGCCGCTATATGTCTCTTGGAGGCCAGATCACTTTGATCAAAATTGCATTTTCGAATACGCCTCTATTCAAGTGCCCTCAAGTGGTGCTAGCAAGGTTGGAAAAACTTAGAAGAGATTTTCTTTCGAGGGATTCCGATGAAGGATTCAAGTTTCATTTGTTGAACTGGAAGGAGGTTTGTAAACCTATCCACCAAGGTGGGGTGGGCCTATGCCGAATGTGGCTCTCCTTGGTAAATGACTTTGGAGATTTGGTACGAAAGAAGGAAGTATGTGGCATGAAGTTACGGAACCCTCCTAGGGGGTTGGGAGACCAAGAGGTCTTCTTTGTATAGAGGTCTGTATGTTTGGAAAGTGGTGATGTCGTTGAGAGATTTGTTTTGGCAAGTTGTGGCTTTCTTGATGGGGGATGGGTCTAGGATCCAATTCTGGGAGGATTGTTGGTAGGGTGATAGTGCGCTCCGCCCCAATTTCCCTTTTGGCATGCTAAGTGCCTTCCCTCGATGTGACGGTGGCGGATTGGTATTCTAAGATTAGTTCTTCGGTTGTGTGAGCCTCCCTTCCTGGAGAAATCCTTCCGATGAAGAGGCAACGGATTTCACTACTCTTTTGAGTCGGATGCAGTTGGTTTATCCGCAAGAAGGTCTTGACTCGTGGGTGTGGACACTGCACAGTTCAGTTCATTTCTCGATTAAGTTGTTTTTCGAAAAGATTCAGCCTCATCAGTCCATTCTTCAAGATCGACATGCCTTTCATTTTTGGTTTTACGGGGCACCTCCAAAAGTTGTCACTTTTAGTTAGTATGTGGGTTGAAAGAAGGTTCTAATGACCACTGTTTTAAATATCGACGATATCGGCCGATATATCCCACGATATATCTTGTATCCCACCAGTGCGATACGAAATGCACAAGTAGTGCGATATATCCCACATGTTCGATCTAGTGAGCATTTTCAAATTTTGATGCTCTTATTTTCTGTAAATCATGTTAAATTAGTTTCAAATTGTTACAAATTCATGATTTTTCATGCATATTTTCATGTTATGCATGAAAAATCATGGATTGGGAGCTACGATTTCAAGATTTGAAGGAGATGGGCCGAGTTGCCAAAAATTGAAAAAAATTCAAAATTTTCAATTTCTCACAAATCGTTTGCGATCTGTGTTCAAACATCACATCAAATATGTTTGTGACCTAATCTAGTGATTCTTCTTTTGCTTTTGAATGTATTGCTTGTGTTTCCACACGTCTTCTTACATTTATAAATTATATGAATAGACATTGAATAAAATTGCATCAATTTAGCTAGATAACGCATAGATTAGGACCCCATACAAAGAAAACATATTATGTGTACTTGTTTTTTGTAATGTTTTGATTTATAAGTGTGTATTGATGTCTTTTTTAACAATCACCGAAGTTTCATCGAAAAATTCAACCAATTTCCCAATGTTTCCCCATGTTTCCAACAACAGTGATACATCACATGATACAACTGATATATCCCATACGATAATCGATACGTGTCTGTATCCCAAGAATGCGATACGTAACGCGATACCGATATTTCGAACACTGCTAATGACTGACAACTTACAAAAGAGATCTATGTTGATCCCTGGCATGTGCTGTACATGCAACTGTGAAGTAAAAACTGTTGATCACCACTTTATTTTTTGCTCGTTTGCGATAGAGATTTGGGATCACTTTCTTGCAGAGTTCGAGGTTAAGTGGTTGATGCCGAGGATAGTTCGAGATCTTCTTTGGATCTGGAGGAGGTAGTAGCGTTGTAATACAGGGGCATTTTCACACTCGGCTCAAGTGGGGTGGCCTGTGGGATGCAAGGGTACACTCGGAGTGGGCAGCCCATGCGAGGCGGGCCCCACCCATGTGAGGCGGGTGGCTCGTGTGAAGCGGAACGCATGTGATATGGGACCCACGAGGGGGGTTCGGCCAAGGAGCTAACCCATGGGATGTGGGGCATGGGTTTTTGAGATAAAGAGATTGATTCGACACGCTCTATCAATTCAAATTTTTAGAGCAAGTGGTCAGTTGTCCTGCGTCAGGTTGTTTATTGCTCAAAATGACACCTTTCTTTGTTAACTATTTGGTGGGCCTTGTGGGGAGAGAGGAATAGGTGGCATTTTCAGAATCCGTCTAGATCCAACCAAGCAATCATTCTTGGAGTTGTTTTGTTGCTGTCAAATTGGACAGGGCTGTATTCTCTTTCCTTTTTACCAGTTTTTGCAGGTTGTAGTTTGAGCTTTATATTATCTGTTTTTTGCTTCTTTGTTTTGTTGTTTTCCATTTTCTAATAAAATTATCATCCTTCAAAAAAATAAAAATAAAAATTCAATGTCTTTCACCTGTTTGCTTCCATACCCTTTGCATGCGCAACCTTGCAATAATCATGTATCATTTAGGCCTTAGATTGCATCTAGGAAAGTCTCCTTCAAAAGATGACAATTGAGCATGATAAAAAGGTGGATCACATCGCAAGCCTTCAAGCGGGTGGCGAACCAAATGGGACCCTACATGCCAACCCCAGCCACCAGAAGCAGAATTAAAAAGAAGGGAAAGACATTATTATTATTATTATTTTTTTTAAAAGGCCACCACAATGGTAACACAGTTATTGCCATGTGGATAGGTTTTCAAGGGGGTAGCAAGGCGGTAAGGGTGACAATGGGCCAGGTAGCTGACCCAACCAGCCTTGAGCAAGGCTTGGACCTACTAGCTTCATCCGTGGCCTAATCAATTTTTGGACCAGACTCGGGCCACAGTCATTTTAGCCTAATCCAGCCTGGTAAAGGGTGGCAATGGGCCAGGGTGAGGTTGGCCCTGCCCCCTAAGTTGATTCCATTCCTCTAGAATTGATTAACAGAAGATTAGGAGTATTCAATCAAATTCAATTTTCAGTTTGTGTTGGGTGGGCTCAGGTATGCCATAGGCCCAACCATTTTTTTGGGCTCGAGCCTTGGATCAGCCCATTGCCACCACTGTAAGGCAGTGACAAAGCTGTTACTGCCGCTCTAGCCTGTTGCTGCCTGTGATGATCAAGGTGGCGATAATAAGGTTATTGTGACCATGGTCATAGTAAGTCTTTTAGGTGGAGCCCACTTTACCAGTTCGGCAAGTTTTGAAGTGTTGTACCACTGCAATGGCAAAATGCTTTCCCACCACCTTGGTCATTTTTTGTGGATGTATGTCGACTTCTCTAGAATCTTCCCCACGTGGTCTATGCACAATTTGCACCAACTTTGGACTTGTCCCCAATAAATTTAAAAAATATAAAAATATTTTTTTATAAAAAATCCAGTCTGAAAACACTAGAAGAGAATAGTACAAATAACCAACACTGCTTCCCTTTCCAGCACATCTCCTCTCATAGATAAAAGCTTAAAAGGGGAAGTGTCGTGGTTGGAAAAGCTTTGGGTGAATTATAAACCTTGGTTGTGGAATCCTTGGGGCCAAAAATCTTAGATGTAATCTTTCAAAAAAAAGAAAATTTAAATTTTAAAAAATAATTTAAAAAAAAAAAAAAAAATCTTAGATGTAAGGGAGAATGGAGGGCCAAAGTTAAAGGCTTGATGAGGACGGGCCCTAAGGTGAGATTTAGTTCCCCTCGGTTGTAAATCGTAGGTTTTTTTTTTTTTTTTCATGCATACTCATGCATACACCTTTTCCCCCCACAAATTGCACACTACTGACATCAGAGCTGATTGAATCATCAAGATGACCCTGTTAGTAATGAACTTCAACATTATATATCATAATAGTGAAGATCCCAAGCAATCCACATATAGGCAGAAATCAAATTAAACATATCAGGCTTGTTTACCAGGGGATCAAGCAATGTAAATCTCATAAAACTAAGAATAATACCGATTAGATCATTTATCTCATTTTTCTTTTGTTTTTAGTATGCTTTTGGACTGGCCCAAAGGTCCATGTCTCATAGGTCCTAGTATAAACATCATCATCATCTTCTTAGCCTTCTCCCAGCAATTTGGGGCTGCGTTCCAAGAATGTACTAGTGAGTAAAGTAATTCATCATACATGGGTTTTCAAGGCTGCATTTTCTAAGTTCTCTTGTGAGTAAAGTGATCGAAGTAGGAACGATCCAATATAAAGTGGAGTGAAAGCATATACCTGATGCTGTAGCACTTCATACAGGGAGGCGATAACCCAGCAAACTATCTTTCGACATTATAAAAGTCAATGGGTTCATCTTCATCTTAAGAAAAATGATTCCATTGTGTGGGAAGCTTGATTAGTTTTTTCTTGGATGTGTTGCTTTTGTTAGCATTTGTCTTGATAAGCACAAGATATGTATTCAATCCCTAGCATTCAAGGTTCTAAGGCTTTGGGGAGTTCAAGGTCTCTTATGTGGAGTTATGTTGGTGATTGAGAATTTAGTAGTTTCTCAATAAAGGGAAGCCTTCAAATGGGTAGGAAATTTTTACTGACGATCCACAGACAACAAAGTCATGTGGAAAGTCTGGTGAGGTCTCATGAGGTGAGATGGTGAGGTTTACCACAGGCACAGCAGTTACGAATTCCAAACAACTCAATGGATAAATCATGAAGGCGAGCTTTGTCGCTGACTGGGTGCAGAGAAGGCATGCATGCTGAGGCAAGTACGATGTGTCTCAAACTGTTTGAAATTCTCACTTTAATAGAAGCTATTGGAAATTGCAATCAGAACTGAATTTTCAAATCAAAGCACGTCAGGTTACTTTCTCCCCTTGATTTCTGGCTGGTTCTCGATCATTACCATTCACCCATCTAATTATGTTACGAGAACCCTGTTCAATATGATGAATAAAAAGAATCAATATTTTGGACAAAACAATGGCCATGCAGATGAGTTTCTGCTTCTACAAAGGTTGCATCTTTGATCTGAGGGAAAGTTCAATTCTTCAATTCCACATAAAAGCACCATTACCATCCCTTATGAGACTTGGGTTTACTCATCTAAGAAGGAAAAAAAAAAAAAACACTTTTAGATTTTCAAGTTTTAGAAAATTACACTAGTAGGAAGTATTTGGTGTGAGAGTTTTATCCTAATTGGGTAACTTAAATCTTGGTTTCTAGGGAAGGCAGAAGAAGACCTCTATTTGTAGAGTGTGCCAGAATTGAAACCCTAGGTCACTTTCACAGGATGAAGTAGTTTCTTGCAGGTAGTGGAGACTTCTCTTCTATGATAAGAGGTGTGTTAAGTTAGTAAGAGAGCCTTTCCAGAAACATTTTGTGATCTTTTCATCATTCTAATAAAACTGAGGTTCAACCGTTCACAGAAACTAGTTCTCTTGGTAGTGAACTTGTGATTTTAGTGCTCGCTCGGAGCTCTGCTTTGGTGGATTGTGCCGCGGCATCTCCATGTGTTTGGGGGTGTGCATGTGGGTGGGTGTATTGCATTCAGTAATCCACCACATTGCATCATGGAAATTGGCGTGAATCAGCACGGAAGATTTTATCAGCATGCAGAACATTTTCCAACAAAATTTTACAGAAAATGGCTCGAAATTTTTTTTTTTTTTAAAAAAGTTAAAAATCTTACACGCTTGCGTCTTCCCTTCCGAGGAGCTTGACCGGTGTTCCGGATCTCGGCGACATGACATGGGAAGCCGAAAGCTCGTCGGGTCCGAGGATCCGACCGGGCCACCACGACCCATTCCTCCGCCGCACCCAGACGATCGCCCCTACACTGCAATCGATCCCGAGCCCACCTTCCAGACCTTCCGAAATCCCCATCTCTCTCTCTCTTTCTACCTCCCTCTACAGCCAAACTCTATGAAATAAAAACAACAGAGCCAAACCCTAGAATCCGAGCACAGGACAGATGCTCGTCGTCCGGCAGAGGAGAGAGCGAACAAGTAATGACGCCAAAGGATCAGGAAACTTCCGTTTGTGGTGGATCCGTTGGATTTGGGGTTTCCTTCGCTGGATTTCAGGGTTTCCATTCAAAAAATAAAGGATTCCATTTCTAGGGTTTTGGAAGAGCTGCTTCATCTTCGATTCTCCAAAGGACGAGGTTTTCGCTTTTGGGATTTGCAGACATCTCTCATTCCCTCCCTCCCTCCCTCCTCGGGTTATCGTAACCTCAGGTTCGAACCACCGGTTAGGTTTAAAAGAGAAACTGTGGTCCTCTGTGCATAATATCCTCGGTTTTTTTTCCCAGTTAGTACAAGGAGAGTTATTTGATACTCCGATGGCGTAGGATGCTTGATACGCAGTCACTCCGAAATCGTAAACATGGCATGCAACAAATCAAACTACAAACCGGAGAAATTTTGGCACCGTCTCTAACTCACAGTCCCAGGATCAGATTGGTTGAATAATCCCAACCATTCATGAACACTTTCGAGCCCAGCCATGTCCACGTGGGATTAGAACAGCAAACCTAAGCTTGAGCTTTGAAATTTTTGATTGGGCTTGGACCTCGAACCGTCTGATCAAATTTTGATAAAATCGCTATTGACCATTTGAATTTGCCTATTCTATCCGGTAATTAAGTGAGCCAGACGCCAAAAAGAATTGAAGTAATGAAACCAGCCTTCCACATTCACGATAAATGGGTAGCCTTGATCGGAATGGCATATTCGTAGGTATAACACGTGTACATACGTTGTCAGGTCAGGTAGGCAGCCAGGTTTAGGTAAAGCTAAAATGACTTGAGCCCAACCCAGCGTAATAACTGATTGTGGCATCCATGCAAGGTTCCAGTCAAGCTAAGTACTTCCAAGACCTGCCCAAAGCCAGAACTTTACTGTTAATCAATCTTGCCTTTCATTCGTTTGAATCTTGACCGTTGCTTACTTTCTTCGCGTAGAGGAGTTATTTAGAGCGTGGCGGTCCATCAACGTAGAAACAAATAAAACATGGTCTGCATTACTGAACCATTGGCCCCGCTTGTCTGGTCCTAAAACCTTAGGACCTATTTGGCCGGACCGATCCCACGGTGCTAGAAGGGATGGGATCACGATATCCCAGGATATACATGACGAGCCAAACAAACATGATGAGCTTGATGAGCTTGTCACGAGATATAAGCAATCCTATGGATTTTAAAACAATCCACTGACATCACCATCATTACCTTAAAATTGATCCCATCTCTTGGTTGGACGGATTGGTAGGTAAAATCTCAGAATATGCCGGGCATGCTAAACAGACCCAGTAAACTTGTCCCGGGATATAGCAATCTCATGGATCTTAAACCAATCCACTAACACTATCATTATTACCTTAAAATCGATCCCATCCCTCCTAATCCCACGGGATTCGCTCGGCCAAACAGGCCCTTAGTTAGAGCTGGGCATCGGACCGAGTTGGATCAGATTGGGTCCAACTCGGTTCAGTCCGAAATCTAGCCGAGCCGATCCGAATCCGATCCGATCCGATCCGGGACCGAGTTCGGAACACCTAAATCAAACCAATCCGATGCACGGTTGACCTGACTCGAACTGAGTACGACTCGGTCAAGGAAACCGAGTCAGATCAGGTTGGGTACTATTCGGATTTTTTTAATGGTGAAAATCATTATCCTCGCTGCTATTTTCAGTTTGGTCCATTTCAGCTTTAGATATAATTCAATTTTTTTCCTAATACTCTAAAATAATCACTAAAAATGGATAAACGGTGTGGATATAATAAATACATCATTGTGGGGCCCCATGTAACGTTGATCTTATTTGAGCCATTCGTATAACTCGGAGCTCGAGGCGCTAGCTGTATTAACGTGCTGCAGCTATAACGTGCTTTGCACGAAAGAGCTCCTATTGACGTTGGCAAGTTCTGTGGGTTTGATCATGGGGTATATGTTATATCCAAATCGTCAATCCATTTGGCGAGCTCGTTTTAAGGCTTGTGACGAAAAATAAAATAGATCTACCTATCAAGTGGACCACACTGAAAAAAGCAGCAGGGATTGAACGTCTACCATTCAATTTTTGGGGTCACAATCTCACAGAATTTTGGGATCAATTTGAAATTTGTTTTGCCTCTTAATTTAGGTCTTTGTGACCTTAATAAACAGATTGGATGGAAAATAAACGTTATGGTGGGCCCTACGAATTGTTTAACAGTGAAAATCATTCTTTGCTGCTATTTGTAGTGTGGTTCAAATGGTCTTTGGATATGATTCATTTTTTAGACAATACTATACAATGATTTTTAAAAATATATGAACAGTGTAGATATGATAAGTGCATCACCGTGGGCCATATAACTTTGATCTCCTTTCAACCGTTCGTACAACTCGGAGCTCTAGGAGCGTTAGTGCTCGTCTTCGCATGACACGTTCCTATAGCTACATCAGCCTACAACAGCTATATAGTTGTGTATGGTACACCAACGAATCCTTTCTTATTATACACAGTAAACTTTATTGAGGCCCACCATGAATTCATGTGGTTTATCCACATTGTTCATTCGTTTTTCCATATCATTTTAGTCGTTAAACCCAAAATTGATACATATCCAAAGCTTAAGTTGACCATACCTCAGGAAAAAGTAAAATCATTATAAGAACCATTTCGAATCGTGTCGGATCCATTCAGATCGGATCGGTCCGAATTGACCACAACCCGATTTGGATCAAAAAAATATTGGATTTGAATGGCCTTACCCAATCCGCATTAATCCAGACTATCGGTTCAGTTCGGAACGGGTCAGACCGGGACGGATCCACCGGACCGGATCATTGGCCCTACCCGTTGTATACTATGATATCCTTGGTTCGATGATCCCATGACTCGGGTTTAAACGATTCTCGGCCAGGGGTAATGTATCATTGAGCAATGAGTACGTATAAGTGGGGCCATGGGGGTCTGATCTAATGGTCCTGACCATGGATAGATAACGGCACAAAATCATATCTGCATGTACGATCGTTATCCTTAGATCCATGGCCACCAAATAGACGGTTGAGAAAATTTGCAGCTAGGATGGATAAACCTTCGAACCAGAAGGGCATCTGGGCATCTCCATCCACGGTGAGGATCATCATTCAATTGTCTGAAATAATCAGACAGTGGGGCCCACTAGTAGCAACTTAGTGACCGAGGATAGTACGTCGGGTCGAGTTGCAAGGTGTCTTCAAGTCGACTGTGAACTTCCTACTGGAAATGATACGGCAGAGCCGGAAAAGCGAAACATGGTTTAACCATCTTCACACGGTACACTTGGCAAGAGAACGTATCAATCCGGACCGTTCATACACTGAGTTCCTATCATGAATAGCCCATGTTTCAAAAATCATGCCAATTAGACAATCTTGTCCATCACATTTATGCAATCGATAGGAAAATCATCACATACCATTGCTTTGAAGCCTACCTCTTAAATGGATAGGATAATCAGATGCGTGTTTGTACGGAAAATATTAATCCAAAGTAGGGAAAAGTAGATGGACGGGCCCGATTGATTTATTATCCTACTACTTGTACTAAGAGTCTGCCGTACCACATTCCATCCAGTTCTACGGGCCCACTATATCATCTCCCACGCCCTTACTGCTCGATAGCGTGAAGGAGCCCTCCTTCGAGGTTCACTCGTGCCAACATGTCTTACGTGTTAGAGTCTCCCGTTTATCTGTTACGTAGAACTGTGAGTTCATTGATCGAAACTTATTCTGGTCCATTCATCAGGTGGGCCATGCTCGGGTGGGGAAAACGTAAAGTTAGAAAAAAAAAAGAAAAAAAAGAGAGGAGTAAAATGACCAGTCGTCCATATTCCATATTCGATGTGCACGTCTCGACTGCCTACTGAGTCGAGCGGCTTGTGGTTTGGTAAGCTAAAGGAGGCCATACTTGATGAACGGCCTGGATCTTTCTTAAGTGTGCTCAATAAGTATGGACACGTTTGCACACTTGGTTGACATCTCATGCAGCTGAGGACAGTTGGTTTACATGGAAGGAAATAATTTCTTAAAGCGATCGAACCGTACACGTGTTGAGGGACGGTGGATTATGAGAATCAAACCGTCGGCTTTTTTTTTTTTTTTTTCTGGTAGGAGGGCTGTGGTTTTGAAAAAAAACAATGCAGCATTGCAAGGACAGAAATCCTCTCCTGCGTCTTTGTTATACCGCGCGTAAAATGCCAAGCACGCTGGGGCCTAAAGTGTTGTATATGTGAAATCTACTCCGTCCATCAGGTGAGTTCCTCGATTCTAGGTAGGTGGCTTTCGAAAGTCAATCCGATCTACAAATCAGGAGGGCCACACCATAGGGAACGCCAGGATGGGATGCTTACCATAGGTTTATCTGTAGGGAAATTATGTTTTGTATTTTTCATCAAATCCGTTCATTCAGCTTTGAATTGTCAGGACGAAAGGATGATACAAAGATCAGTTTGATGCAAAATTCCGGGGGCCACAACCTGTAGAAGTTTTAGGCATAAGTTTACACTGTTTCCATTGGTATGGCTCATTTGACTCTCTTATCGGGCTGATCTTTTGCATATACGGTGAAGAACATGGTGGGCCCAAAGAACTAGTTGGTGTTTTACAGGCTGCTATTTTTAAACGAATCCGGTCCTGTTCCGACCCAGAAAAATCGCAAATATCAAGGGCCTGTTTGGCCGGACAGATCCCATGGATTAGGGGAGATGGGATGGATTTTAGGGCCCGTTTGGCCTGGTGGATTTGAAGGGATTGAATGGTACTAGGGTGGATGGCATGGATTTCTACGTAATGATGGTGTTGTCAGGGGATTGTCTTGAGATCCATGGAATTGCTCTTGCTATATGCAGTCTGTTTGGCACGCCCGGCCAATCAATTAAACCTTCCCATCCCTTCCAATCCCTCAAACCAAATGTAAACGGATTAGGGTGGATTGGATGGGATTTAAAGCTAATGATGATGTTGTCAGTGGATTATCTTAAGATCCATAGGATTGGGATCAGATCGCCGACTCCGTTTGGCACGCCGGGCCAATCCCGGGATTTAACTTCCAATACCATCCAATCCCTTCCAATACGACCTGCCAAACGGGCCCTTAAGGTAATGATGGTGGTGTCACTGGAATGGTTTACAATCCTTGGGATTGCTATATCCTGGGACGAGGTCATCAAGTCGATTTGGCACGTCCGTCATATTCGAGATTTTACCTTCTAATCCGTCCAACCAAACACACCCTAGGTATGATTGAACAGAATTAGGAGGGATGGGATCAATTTTAAGGTAATGATGGTGATGTCATTGGATTGGTTTAAGATCCATGGGTTTGCTATATCCCGGGATAAGTTCATCGGGTTTGCTTGGCTCGTTTGGCATATCCTGGAATTTTACCATCTCATCCTTCCTAATCCCTCTTAATCTGCCCAGCCGAACAAGCCCCAGGAGCTTACAGTGTGGGAATGTAACACACGGTGTATTAAAGTGTATGCAAACCTTCACGGTCATGGATTGCATCCTACCTTGCCGGTCCGTGGTCACAAATGGGCAGGTCTGTGGGTGGGCCCACCCTTCTCTTGTATCATTTTAAGGTATGTGCACAAAAATAAGGTAAATCGAATACTTAAGTGGACCACACCAAATAATAAGTTTGATTGCATTAAAAGCAAGAGTAATGTATGGTTTGGTTCACTTGAGCGTTGGATTTATCTCTTTTTTGTGCACCTACACCCCGTCCCTCAGTCTGGCCAGGAACGTGTAGTTTGTGGGCTGGCACATTTGATGTATTTGTTTACCCATGACATCAATCCCTTTTCTAATATCATTTTAAGGTATTAGTATAAAAAAAATAAGCAAATCCAACACCTAAGTCAACCACACCAAAGCTGACTCTTGTATTTCATGCAACTAGCATTTAACATTGTGCATTTAATGCAACCCGTGTTTATTATTTGGTGCGGTCTACTTGACCATCAAATCTACTACATTTTTATGCACATATCATAAAATGATCTGATAGAAAGGATGGATATATGGCATGGATAAATAGATACATCCTAGTGGCCCCGCCCACACAAGTGACTATTCGGGGCTAGAGTAAAGACAGGTGGGGGTAGGACCTAATCTGCACCATCCACTTATCAATTAGCATCCATATCACTGGGGCTGTCAACCGCAGGAGCCTTGGGGTTGTTTTAGCCCATATTTGAACTATTTTAGGTTGGGTTTATTCAAAATTCTAATTTAGGGAGGCCTAACCCGGCACATTGATACCCTTATGTGGACGCAGATTGCGTCCTACCTCACCGGCTCTAGCTGGAAATGGGCATGAGCTTTGAGTGGCCACTGTGATGTATGAGTCTTATCCACAGTCCATTCATTTTGTCCGTATCATTTTAGGATATAAATCTAAAGTTGAGGCAAATCAAAGGCTCATGTTTACCACACTACAGGAAGCAATAGTGATAATGATTCGCAACGTTGAAACTTTTCTAGGGCCCACTGTAATGTTTATTTGCCATCCAACCTATTCACAAAGCTACGTAGAGCTGGATGAAGAGAAAACTCAAATATCAGCTCCATCTAAAACTTATGTCGCCCCATGAAGTTTTCAACGGTAAGAGTTTGATCCCCATACATCACGGTGACCACTCAAAGCTCTTGCCCAGCCCTGCTTAGGAGTATTTCTACCTTAAAAACTGGTTTAGAAAAGTCTGATTTAAATTTGTAAGCCCCACCTTGATGCATGTGACATATCCATGCCGTCCATCAGTTTTACCGGAACATTCCAAATCATGAGCCCAAAATTGAGGAAAGAAAAATGCTCAAATGGCCCACACCACAAGAAATAGTGGTGTAAAACTTCCACCATGGGAAGGTTTTTTCTTCCAAGGGCCCACAAAGTTGTTAATTTGTCATTTAACCCGTTTATAAAGTTATAAAAACATGATCCAAAACTTCAAGAGCCCCCGTGAATTTTTAATGGAAGGCATTCAATACCCAATATTTCCTATGGTGTGGTCCACTTGAGATTTTTATTTATCTTATTTTTTAGATCATACTGTAAAATCAGCTAGCAAAATAAATAGATGGTTTGGATAAGACATATACATCACCATAGACTTCACATGACATTCACATCTCTCTTCCCTGTTAGTGCTAAAAAAGCAGGTTGTAAACTTCTATATTTTAAATAGTGCTGGAATTATATTGGCGACTAATAATTATTATCTATTTACATATTTTTATAATGATGAATTAAAAAACAAAAAACCATAATGATTTTTATGTCGTGTATATATATATTCAAATTTAAAGGGCAAAACAGATGTTTGCAAAGTCCTGCCATGCTCCGTTCACAATTGGCTAGTAATGTGGACAATGTGGATTGTTATCCAACTATTCCACCTGTAGACAAATATCAAAATAGCCCAAACCCAAAACTACGTGGAGCTTTGCTAGCCGGCCAGACATGTGCCCCCCTCTCCATGTAATTTTCTAGCACCATAGACACAAATGTTGCACGTGTGTAGGATATCTAATATGTGTATAAGGTGGGGCTCACCATAAAGGTGACTCAACAATCAGCACAGTTCCCTAATTACATGGGACATTTGCAGTTGCAATGAATTTCACATTGCCATTCAAATAGCATTGTAAGCCGAAAAAAAAAAAAAACCAGATAATGCCATGGAAACAACATTTTCAGATAAAATAAGTTCATAGAAATAGCATCACCGAAACATCATTTCCGTGCAATAGAACTTTAAAAAATAATAATAAAAATAAATAAAATAAAATTCAGAAAGCGAGATGAACATGTTATAATCTAATTCACAATGGAACTTTAAAAATTAATAATAATAAAAAATAAAATAAAATAAAATTCAGAAAGCGAGATGAACATGTTATAATCTAATTTAGAATCTTACACTCCAATTGTAATTTTAACATCTAACATTCTCTACCTGGAGAGTTCTACTTTGAGTCGCAGACATGCAATTGTCAAAACCAGATTCCCACGCTTGTGAGATATTGGGCGTTGAGAAGACAGACCCCAATTTTAATATGCCTTAGCACCAAAGTCAGGCTGGTCCCTCATCAGGTCAGGTGGTTCTCCTTTTAGCAGTTATCCATTTTTCATATACATGATTTTGTGGCAGTAATGGAAAATTTCAAAATGAAATCGATTGTAATCTCTATAAAAGATATAACTAAGACAGAATCCAACACACAGGAAAGACACAGGAGAAGAAAATTAGACAATACTTATTGTTTTGGTGAGAGATTCTCCCACCAGCAAAACTGTTAGAGGAGAGGCATTTTCAGCCATTAGGAGAGAAAGAGAGGAAGCCACTATAGGAGAAGGCCATCAAGGTCCAACACACCGCGGATGCACACATATGTGAATCAAGCAAAGTATTCCAATTGTATAACCAAATCCAATCACAAACACTTCAACTTTGATATGAAAAAACCATTTGCAGGAAAAAACCACAGCACAAAGCAACAATAATGCATTATAAAAGCAAAAAATTACAAGAGATAGAGATTACGCAATTAAAACAAACCTCAAATCTCTCTTACAAGCCCTTGATACTCTAGGAACGAATTTGAAAGCTCTTAAGTAATATCTCATATTTCCAATTACACTAATATATATAGCTTCTATGAGAATTAAAATCAAAATAGGAAACAAATCCCGCACTCATACAATTTTATGTAACTCGCACAATCGTTTGATGACACATTCGATGCCACTTCGATGGTATTGAACAACCTTCGATAGCATCAAACCTCTTCGATGTCATCGAACTAAACACTAAAACGATCTAGCGACTAAAAATGTATTTTTCAAATTTTCTTAATGATACTTCAATTGGACTTTGATGTCATCAATGGCTTGTCAATGGCATTGAACTCACGTGGAGCAAGACACCTAAAGTGTCCAACAACCAATTGTGAGATTTTTGAATTTTTTTCGATGGCATCAAGCATCCTTTAATGGCATCGAAGTCTACTCGATGACATTGAGTTGTCATCAACAGACCTATTAATTTACAGATTTAACACATCAATCAACAAAAACCCACATGAGTTTTCTTTGGGACATACATTAACAACTTTGCAAGGCTGGTGAACTTAATTCACCCACAGATGGCACATGACACATGTGGAACATCTGATGTAGGGGATTTCAGATGCATAGTTGTAAGTGAGCAATTATCATTCCTTGTTCTATGTATATTGCTTCAACTTAGAAGTGAATATAACAAAGACATGGATGTGTGTGTACATAAACATGCATCTGAATTTGTATTCCGTGCGTTTGAAGCTTCACATGTGTCACACGTAGATTATATTGGAACTGTTCATTCAACGAGTCAAATTATGAATGGCCCATATCTGAAATATCACACTGTTTGGACTATGCTAACCTTTTCATCCATCACGTACAAACACCCATTTAAAGCCAAATAATCAACAACTAAAAATGCAACTATACGTAATCGTCTGATGACACTTTCAATGTCACTTCGATGGCATCAAACAACCTTCGATAGCATCAAACTTCTTCGATGTCATCAAACTAAACACTAAAATGTTCCAGCGACTAAAAACATATTTTTCAGCTTTTCTTGATAGCACTTCGATGGTACTTCGATGTCATCAACGGCTTGTCGATGGTATCGAACTCGCATCCAGCAAGGCACCTATAGTATCCAACAACCAATCGTGAAATTTTTGAATTTTTTTGATGGCATCGATCATTCTTCAATGGCATTGAAGTCTGCTCGATGACATCGAGTTGTCATTGACAGACCTATTAAATTACAAATTTAAGATATCAATCAACAAAAATCAACGTGAATTTTCTTCGGGACATACATTAACAACTTTGCAAGGCTGGTGAACCTAGTTCACCCACACGGATGTCACAGGACACGTGTGGAACATCTAATGCAGGTGATTTCAGATGCACAGTTGGGCAAGTATCATTCGTTGTTCTATGTGTATTGCTTCAACTTAGAAATGAATATAATAAAGACATGCATGGATGTGTGTGTACACAAACATGCATCTGGATTTGTTATCCATGCGTTTGAAGCTTCGCATGTGTCACACTTAGACTACATTGGAATTGTTCATTCAACGGGTCAAATTATGAATGGGCCATATCCCAAATTAATATCACACTGTTTGGATCATGCTAACCCTTTCATCCATCACGTACAAACATCCATTTAAAGCCAAATAATCAACAGTTAACATTCAGTGTAGAGAAAAGTCCATTTATTAGATGGTTGGGATAGGCTATCAAGGTCACTTCCGTTAGTGTTGAATCAATGATGGCCCACACATGATGCATGGTACAGATAATTGTACATCGTTCAAACTAATACCTTGATGATACTAATAATCAATTATACTAGAAATTGAAGTTATATAAAAGTTTAAAAAAACAAAAAAAAAAAAAAAACTTCAATTTAAGGGGACATTAATGCTATGATGGTAGTAGTTCAGATTGAAACCTAAAAGAGGTGGGAAGGAAAAATCCTTGCATTTCCAAATCATACCTGTAACACCACCTTTCAAGTGAGAAGGACATACACCCAATTCAGTATCACATCTCAAACCCTAAAAGCTAGCTGGAAATGCTGGATGTTGCCTGTCAAGAACATCAATCAGCTTCTTGGCTATTGCACTTGCATACACAGAAGATCCTTCACTTATCTGTAGAAATACCACCACATATTAACCAAGGTATCGATTGGCTATTTGTCACCTTTTTAAGAGTCTTTCTTTCTACTACAATGGTACAACTGCCTGTACTGTTTACTCCCATGAGTAGAACCATGCATAGGGTCCACCATGATGTACGTCAAATCCACTCCGTCCATCAGTTCGGGGACCTCTATATTCACTGTATTAATAAAAATCAGCTCTATACAAGACTCATTTGGGCCACACCACTGGAACAATATAAAATCAACCTACAACTCTAAATTCACTCCTGTGTGTCCCACCTGAGTTTTTTTTACTCTGTTTTCTAATCTCTCTTCGTATTAGTGGGACTCACCTGATGGATGGGTTGGGTGGCATATAAACAATACAGTGGACCGAGGAAAATTTCTATGGTGGGCTTCCCCGTCCCCATCCCAAACTGCTCCCTGTCTTGTGGCCAACTTAAGTTTTCGATCAGCCTGATTTTTGGGATCGGATCGTATCATGAGATTATTCAAATGATGAACGGAGTAGATGTCACATAAACACATCAAGATGGGCTCACAGAGCTCAGATGTTGCATGCTCTTCCTACACCATATGTTGCAAAGGATTCAGAGGAGCCAAATTACAGTGATAGTACACCACCATTTTCATAAAAGTGGTGTGCCTCATCCACCATGGATGTGGCATTCGTGCAAATCAATCCAGATATCTGAAATTGTTGGATGGAACCAAGAACAAAACCCACACTGATCAAATGATCTGAACCATATCTGATCTAGCTCAATGAACATGGGTCATGGACAGTTTCATTTTCAACCATTTATTTGATAGAACACATGGTTTGGAATATTGGATAAATGGCCTCATAATTTCGACAACCTGATTGAAATAATCAAAGTATTCAAAGGGTATAGTACTGACCTTTGTATTGAACATGAAGATGTAATAATCGCCGATGTTGCCGCCGGCCACCTGAAGCAGCTCCATCTGGAGCTCGTCGATGATCTTCCCCACTAGGAGCAAGCAATTCATCTTCTTCCGCTGCGTGAGCTTGATGTTCACCTCATCATCAATGATGCGGACATCGACAATGGTGTCCTTGGACTTCCTCAGCAGCCAAGAGCTTCTCAGCGATCCATTGAATGACTGCTCACGATTGGTCAGAGGCTTCATTGATGAGCTCTCCATGTCAGCAGGGGCCGCCTCATCATCCATCTTGCATTTCTTGCTCCTTTCCCACCCACATCTCTTCTTATCCACCAATATTTTAAGCTCATCGACGGTTCGTAGAAGTTCTTTAATGTAGTCGATCGCATCAGCGACAATTGTGGCTCTATCATTCTTTTAATTCAGAAGAAGTAAGGAAAATAAATGCAAATCAGATAGAATTTATCAATGGATGGTAATAGAGAAAGGAAGATCAAATGTAGAAATAATCCAACTGGAAGAGATTTGAAAAAGAGCAGAAAACTCCCTAGACGAAATCTGTACTAGTGGGGCCCATGGTTCAGTTATCCAAACCATCAATACTGTGGGGACCACCTTAGATGGTCCTAGCATCATAGAATATCTGGCCTTTACTTAATTGGACCAGTGATGCGCTTTACTTTTTAGCTATCTGCAGGCCATTAGTTGAATGATTAGGTTGTTTCTCATCTGGGAGATTTTTGGTTCATGGATATCGACACTGGGCCCAAAATATCAATGGCTTAGATCGGTGGACCATATTTCTCAGTTGTACGAAATGAAAACCCTAGTGCATTGTATATAAATTATACAAACTCTCAGTGTAGAATGTGGTTGCACATTGCCATGTTTAGGCCTAGAGATTGTACACTAAGCACGTTAGGGTTTTCAATCTGTAGAAATGGGGCCCATGCTTGGATGATCCAAAACGTTGATGTGGTGGGAATCACCATGGATGGATAGTCAATACAAAAAGTTCCCTATATTGGAAGATATTGGCCATGGAGTAGTTGGCCTTCTATGTTGGTCGAATGGGAACCGTTGATGCATTTCCATTCAACTACTTCTTTGTTGGCCACCTATTCAGACGTCTTAGTATTTTTCTGATCTGGGTGTGGCCCATAATACCAACTGTTAGGATCACAAGAGGATGGGGCCCACTTGTACAAACTGGAAAGACAAACGGTGCTCTTAAGATCTGTTGTAGTGTTTGTATAAGATAGCTCATAAGCTATGCACCAATGCTCGGTTTATACCTGATCATGCTCCATGCCCTATTGGACATCATAAGAATGCACGGTCGATGATTGACTATACACCGAATAATGGAATATATACTATTCAAAATAATTCCTCGATGAGAAATGAAAAGGATAAAAGACAATGGAAAGACTAGAGATGAAAGAAAAGAGTTTTTCAGGAGATGTGATTTGAATTTGAATTTGAATAGAATACCTTTGTTGGGTTTGGAACAAGAGATCTCAATGCCTGGTATTTCTCATTCGACTGCTCTCTCCTTTGCTTTTCAGTGTTGGTTCCTCTCACCTCTCCTTTACACAAACCAGGAATCTCTCTCCTAAAATCAAGAACTGAAGTCTCAAACTGCCTTCCATCTCCCTCCTGAAAAACACCACCATTCCCCTCCCTATCGTCTGCTCCACCGAAGTATGATCCGCCCATCGACCCCGGCAATTCATAGCTATGTGGCAATGTATAGAAGAGGTCCTGAAACATGGGCGGTTGCGGTGGGAAATTCAGTTGGAGCGGTGGGTCATACAGCACAGTCGACGCCGTCGTGCTATCGGCTGTTGGGAGCTCGCCAAGGAAGCCCAAACTAGTGTGGAAGTTATTGGTTGTTCTTCTGGCAGGTCCCCCATCGAAAGAAATTGAGGATGTTGGAAGAACTGGTGGGACCGAGCACCGCGGTAAGTGTAGGAGGTTGAGGAGATCAGGCGGGCCGTAGGGAGAGTTTGTGAATGGGGCCGAACTGATGTGTTGGAGATTTTGTTGTTCGTGTTGTTGGAGCTGAAATTGGTGCTGCTGTTGGTGAAGATGGTGGTGGATGCTGGTATCTTGCATTTCGTGTATGTGGCCTGACTCCCAACTGGGGTGATCGAGCGGTGGGTGGGACTCTTCTAGCATCTCTTGCTTCAGATGGCTGTTGTATTCCTGTTCGAGATCGAAGCCGAGTTGTTGTTGGAGATCGATTCCAATCGTAACAGCTTCCTCGGAGGGGTTGATTCTGGAGATGTCTTCAAGGGAGAAGCTGGATAGCCTGAGGTTGTCTTCCAAGCTGTTGTTGTTGTTGCTGCTGTTATTGTTGTTGTCGTTGTTGTTGCTGTTGTTGCTGCTGGCCATGGCTGCTAGGCTTGGGAAGTTTGTGGTAGTTTGAGGTGGGCCATCAACTACTGGTCCTTGCAGTAGGTGACGATCATGAGAATCAATGTAGTCACACTCACCATACATCTTCTATTATTATTATTTTATTCTATTTTAGATAGTGATGTTTGGCTCCTTGATTTGTGGGCCTTTGTCTGCATCAAATAACATAAAAGGGTTGGGATCAATCATTCAAAACAAGGTGCAAGACACGTGAGAAAATAAATGTATGAGTGCCCCAAAGGCCTAAATCATGTGTTTGTATGCTCTACAGACCTGTGAAGAAATACCAGGGCTTCTTCTCAGGCCAACAGATGTTGGTGGAGAGATCTAACTCTTAGAGAAAATCATGTAATTTGGATGGTTTTGGCTAAAGACTAAAGAGATATCCGAAAAAGAGGTGTTGGAACTGGAGAAGGTTGAGAGAGAGAGTTGGAACAGGAGAAGGTTGACAGAGAGAGAGAGAGAGAGAGAGAGAGAGAGAGAGAGGAACTAGAAAGCTAATGGGATCATGAGAAACATAGGAAGAAAGCAAAAATAAGAAGAAACCAGATGAGAAAGGCAAATTTTGAGAACCCTAAGAGCCAAAACAGAAAAGAAAAGAGAGAGAGAGAGAGAGAGAGAGAGAGAGAGAGAGAGAGAGAGAACCCAGATGCCCTACTGGGTGATCTAATGTGATGGAGCCAAAACAGAAAAGAAAAGAGAGAGAGAGAGAGAGAGAGAGAGAGAGAGAGAGAGTTTTGAGAAGAGGGATTTGATCTTTTGCTGATAGAGAAAGAGGGAACGGAAGCTCAGAGATCTGAATTCCCCAAATCTGCCTTTCCAAGTAGAGAGAAGTAGTTACTGAGATTCCATCCTCGTTTTGGGCCCCACTCTTCATATCTCCTTCCCCTCTCCATTCCGATATTGCGCGTGATGATCGTCTACGTACGTCCCTTTGATCGTTTCCCCATCTCTCCATTTCCCATCATTATAATCTCCAACCTTCTAACTGCCTCTCCTTTTTCACATATTTACTTAAATGCCCTGTTGCTCGACTCACCCAACTGCCCGTCTGCCCGGACGCGGATTTCCTGCGAAAGCCTTTCGCATGAAGTTCCTGCGCAAGGATGCTGGATGGGTCCCTCCGAGATGTTTGTAAAAAATCCACACCGTCCGTCCGTTTTTCGAGCTCATTTTAGGATGTATAACGAAAAGTGAGGTGGATATAACACTCAAATGTGACACGGGAGAGGAAACAGTGGAAATTCAGTGAGAACCGTTGAAGCATTCTTTTCGCTATAAAAGTTTTGTATCAGGCTATCGTTTTGGTATTTTCACTTCATCCCATTGGGAATGACCTTATAAACGGTATGGATAGCATATAAACTGCAAGGTAGAACTCACGAAGATTTCAACGGTGAGAATTTCTTTCCCCAATTTTCCCTTTCGTGTGACCCACTTGAGTTTTGTATCCACCTTAATTTTATGTACATAAACTAAAATTATCTCTCAAAACGGACGGACGGTGTGGATTTCTCACAAACCTATCGGTGGGCCCCACCCAGCATCCTTGCGCAGGAACTTCCTGCGAAAGGCTTTCGCAGGAAATCCGCGTCCCGTCTGCCCCTACCTCTGTACTGTTTGAGCGGTTGGTATTGAACCGGAATATCGCCAACACCCGATCTATGCGGGGTCCACAATGTTTCATATGTAGCATCCACTCAGTACATCAGTTTATTTCCTCCGTCCTATCCCTCCCAAAATACAACAATCTGCCACGTTCAGAACTCAGGTGTGGCCACACCACAGGGAGCAATGGGTATAACGATGCCAGCCATAGATTTTGTGTGGGGTCAACATAGTGTGTTCCTTTCATCAAATCCATTGATCAGGTGTAGGTCACCATGATGAAGTGAAAATAGGAAAGAAAACCTCGCCCCAAAACTCAAGCAGGCCACACCACGTGAAATTAAATATTTTATGAAGAATTTTACATTATCCATGGAGTTGTGCCCTATCTTAGTTGTCTTCCGAGCATATCCTTTGTGTGTACAGTTCAAATATGGATTCTCACCTTATGGACGGGGTGGATTTACATAAAAAGCATTGTGGTCCCCACATAGCTTGGGTGTTTCACACGCTGTGTAAAACAGGTGTTGTAGACTATCCCCATCCGTTGCAATCACGGTGGAAGAGAGTCAGGTCCACCCCGCGGGTCAATGGACTCGTCATTGGAGGTGTACACGACTCGATCTTGGCACAACTTGACTCGGCTCGGTCCTCGAGCTTAACTGGCCAGATCGACCCATTTCAGTTAGCAACTCGAGCCAATTTGAGCCAAAATCAGGCCTATGTGGCATTTTCATAAACACATCGAGTGCATTTTCAATTTTTTACTGTATGTAAAATAGTCACAGCTGTTTACATGTATTACATTAATCACCTTGTAGGCGACATCAAAATCAAGAAAGAACGGTATTTGTTTCATATACATACCTTCCTTACCATCAGCCAACACTTCGCTGAGTCATTTCATCAAACACTTGGTGAGCAACATCTATATCAAAGTAATTAAGTCACGGAACTGAGTGAAAGATACCTCGTTTCAACACTGAGGTCTTGGTATCGATTCCCTAAAGGGGATGGCCAATAGTGAAGTGTGAACTGATAGTGAGTGTACTAACAAGCTAACTAGGAAAAAAAAAAGAAGTAATCGAGTCACCGAACTGGTTTGATCCGAGTTGGGGTTCAATCTGAGTTAAGTCAAGCTCAGACAAGCTTGGTTTGAAAAAAATTTTGAGCTCAAAAAATTAGCTTAACTCAGCTCGAACTTAGTTTCGAACCGAGTCAAATCGAGCCTTTTCAAGTCAAGTCAAGCGAGCTAACCAAGCTAACTCGGTTCATGTATTACCCTACTCGCCCTTGTGCTAATTGGGCCTGGCTTTGATATTGGACCCACTAGGTCGTATCCGTGTCCAAAATGCAGGAATTGCATATTAAGTAACTCAGTACGTTAAATTCTATGAGACCCACCATGATACGTGTCTTATCCAAGCTGTCCATCCATTTTATAAGCTCATTTTAGGGCATGAGCCAAAAATTAAAGTACATTAAAAGTTCAAGTGGACCACATTAGAGGAAAGATCGGGGATAATGATGCCCACTGCAGAAACCTTCCTATGGCTTAGATTCTAAACTGTTTCAAATTGGGCTGTCCGATTGGGCCTATTCAAAATTCTGGTTTTGGAAAGCCCGAGCCCAGCCCATTGACACCCTGCTCACGGCTCACACCATAGTAGCCCCATAGGGTTTATCAGAATATTAAGTCATACTACAGCCTGAGTATCACGTGACTCTCGCATGATGTCGGATCCATTAAAAGAACAAACTTGTGGTACCAAATCATATTTGCCGCTAACATGCCAATTATAAACAAAATTGGTACCATTCAAGTAGTGTGTCCCACTATGAATATCACCCATCACTGAAATTAGGCCAATCGGATCATCATCTGAACCACATCATCAAAATCGACGGATAAACGATGGTTTGACTCAACATTCAATCTTGGCCCATCTAGTGAATAGACTAGCTTGATCTTCAAGGCAGGGACTATCGGTTTCGTGGAACTAATTTTCTAAATGGATGACATGTTAGTGGGAAATATGGCAAGGTACCACAATCTATGGTACAATTGTCTATACTTGTGAGTAGGGGTGTACGTCGAGTCGAACTAAGTTGAGCTAGCCTCAGCTCGACTCGGCTCGGCCACTACCTGACCTCAGCTCGAACTTGGTTCAGCTCGGTCCTTGAGCTTGACTGGCCAGCTCGGCTCGGTTTGGTCAGTAGCTCGAGTTAGTTCGAGCCAAGATCGAGCCGAGTTTGCCATTGCGGCATTTTCATAAACACCTGGACTGCACCTTCAAAATCTCACTGTATTTGATTTTACAGGTATTTGAGATAGCAGCATTTTCATAAACACCTGGACTACACTTTCTAAGCAACATAAAAACCAAGAAAAAAAGGGTGTTGGTTTCATATACATACCTTCCTTGCCACTAGCCACACTTCTTTGAGTCATTTCATCAAACACTTTGTGAGCAACATCAATATCAAAGTAACCGAATCACCGAGATAGTTTGCTCTGAGTTTGATTCGGCCTGGGTTCGATCCGAGTCGAGTCAAGGTGGGGCCAGCTCAAACTCATTTTTGAGCTCCAACAATCAGCTTGACTCGGATCAAACTCATCTTCGAACCGAGTTGAATCGAGCTTTTTCGAGTTGAGTCGAGTGAGCTAACCGAGCTAGCTTGGTTCATGTACACCTCTATGTGTGAGATATGGAATGACCACTCGGACGAGTCAGACCCTATCCAGCTGGACACCACGAGTCACCCTGGCTCGGGCTGGGCCCATGGCAAAATTGTTATTTTACCTATAACAGCGGGTCATATGATTGTTTATACCTTTAACAAAGAGAGAAACAATAGGAAGGGTAGATTTTCATTTGGAATGTCTAACTTAATTTGCCTAAAAACGTTACAGGTACGTGTTTAGCACCTGATCAAGACGAGTGGGGCCCACTTCAATCTTTCCTTTTTAAAAATCTGACAATGATAAGATTCACTGGCGATGGGACATCATTGTTTTATTATGGCCAACAAAAGCTCAAAGAATAAGAATCAAACTCCAACAACAAGCTGCCCTTATAGTCGATCTTATCACCGTCCAATTAAGATGGGTTGATTAAGAGAATTGGGCCCCACTTGTGGACCAGATAACCGTCAATTACATAACCAAGGATATCTACGTAATTTACAGACCATAACCGAGGACAAACTGGTAACTCGGCACCCATACGAGTATGTACGTAATTTACAGACGCTGTCAGGGGCATTCCTGTCAACTAACTTCCAGCTGAATTGATGATCGTGGGCCCGGGGTTTATATTCCGGAAATGCAAAACGGCAGCCCAAACTAACCTAATCAGGCCGTTTTTTTTTTCCAGCTAAAGTTTGATATTCGGGGGAGTGTGATAGTTCGTACTCGTGCGCTTAGAAATTGCACACGTTTTACACTGCTAACTTAATCAAATCGACTAGATGACGTGCCCAGTTCAGATGGCTTGCAAAGCCCCAAAATCCACTTATCTAATTGTCTGAATAGCTGATTGGTTGAAATTTAGTGGACCGTCTAAATATGAAAATTTTCAAACCGTCCAAGTTCAATGAAAAAATACCAATTAATCAGGGGTTAGGTTCGTTTGATCAATGTTGACTTTCGGATAATAATTTATCTATGGTGGGTCTCACAATTTGGAGGTAATTTTGACTTAACAATGCCACGTGTACCAGTCATGAGTGCCAGCGCATCGATTGTCACACTCGGCCAGAGTATCAAATCACTTCTTTTCTTTTTAACCAAGCAAGGGTAGGAAAGAGAATAACAAAAAAAACAAAAGAACAAACACAAGGAAGTTTGTTTTGATGGAGGGAGTTCATGTAAAGCGCATGGAAAGGAAGGTATTATTATTTAATATTTGTTTAATATCGGCTTTGACTGAGAGTACGGTTCTGTAACTTTATATTTTTATATTTGTGGACGTTTAAACCCAGTCAAACCAGAGTGAAACCTTGTTATTGTGGCAGACTCTGATGGATGATATACACACGTGTAATTCAAACTAAACCGTACAAATAATTGGACCCACTTTAGATGGTCTATAAAATAATAAAAATGCTACGTAATGCCTTAAAAGGTCATTTAATTCCAATTATGGGCGGCCAACATGAAAAATAATCAAACGGTTTATATCCAACGTTGACGAGCCGGAGCTTAAAATCATTAAATTAGAATCTGTTAGCTTTGCAATCTATCTGTAGCGGGTTACATGATTTGGACGGTTTGATTTGAGTTATGTATAAGCCTAGTGTAGAAATGCAAGTGCCTGCGTATCATGCATCATAACCTGCCAGAGCATCAGACAACTCCTATCACATGGTTTTTACCAACTTCGCCCACGCTCTTTTTTCCTCTCCTCTCAGTGCTGTACTTATTCGTTGGGAAATGCGGGCCATGCCTCTCACCACCCCCCTCCCATGCTATCCAATGGTAAAAGAGAGGGAATAATTACTTGATATTTATGTGGAGTACGTTCATCCATACCCATGCATTTAAGTTCTGGATTTGTGGCAGGTTTGTGCCACAATCTGGACCGTTGAAGGTTGTGGTACCTGCTCTAGATAGTTTACATAATAAATAATTGCATGATTCTGGATTAATAGCCTTTGAAGGTATGATCTTCATCAAACAGAAGTTTTGATCAGAGTTTAGGATCGTTTAACTGATCTGATTTCAGACCTATGATTCATCTACGGTGGGGCCCTCGATTTGGACGGTTGGAATTCAAGTTCGTGTATGCCACATGTGCAATGACAGTTGCATGCAGATGGATTTCCAAACTAGGCTTATGTATCAAATAACCCCGTCGAAATTTACAACTGTGGGCCCCACCTTTTATCCATTGGATATTCTTGAAGCAATACAAACTTAACTTCCAAAGTTAGACCTCCTCGTCCGGCCAGCGGATTTGAGGATGAAAATACCCATGTTTTTTAAGTAAGCCAGTTTATGGCTACAGATTTGTGGCCTTCTATAGCTATGAATTATAACTGTAGCTATATGTACTGTAGCCAATCTGGCAGCCAACCCAATAGTGGTACAAGACATTGAATTGGGGTCGACTGAGTCAGTGGGACAGTGACTCGGGTCGACTGAGTCAGTGGGATGTGGCTTTTCAAGGTAAATTCAGACTGTTAGCATCATCTTCTCAATGTAATTTTTGAATTATTCTCCATAATAGTATCAATGCACCACTCATGTTTTTTGTTTTTGTGTGTGTTTTAATTAGCCATTTTCTTCGATTTTTGAATGAGAAAACTAGTTTGATTCCATGTCTATAAATTCAGATTGATCATATAATCCTAACCATCCCATTGATGGACATCAAATGGAGGGTTATAGTAAAATAGCCAGTGGTCCAAAATCCGACTATTAATATCACCATCTCAATGCGATATTTGGGTTATGCTTCATCAGCAATTGTGCATGCGTCATGTAGCTATCAAATTCCTATGTTGGTTGTCTCATTTTGGAGTGGTTATACTGAAAAATCTACATCCCTGGTAACCCATGAGTACATATGCAATGTTGACATATAGTTGGTGATTAAGGTGGATGATTGTAACATTTTGTATTAAATGCATTTGTACTAGCACCTTTTACCCGGATAAAATGATAGTCCGTCTCGATGTGTTTTGTTCTTGTTCTACAGGTAAGATATGGATGCAAGTTGACGATCCATCTCAATGTGTTTTGCCTTTCTCTATATATGAGATATTGTTGCAAACAGTCATATCTTTATCGAACATGTTAGGTTGGTTAATGGCCCATCCTGCAACCTTAACGATCAAGACTAATTTGCTCAAGAAAACTCGGTTTAACTGTATGTTTTAAAGTCGTTGTGATATCTTGAGTATCTGATTGTAATTTGAGGAGCATACATGAACTGACTAACCACTCTATTTATCTAACCAAGGAATTGCTTATTGGTTGGTGGTGAGAAAAGAATCTTTTCATTTCTTACTAAACAATTCTGAGCAAAAATTCTTCAATTTTCGAATATAAACATTATATCTAGGCCATTGTTTATTATTTATTGGTACGTTCTTGAGTCATCATTCCTATTGGATTATCATAGACAAAGCCCATGTGCTAAATGATATCAAAAAAGGAGTTTCTGCAAAAATCGAAAGAGAATTTAACCACTTATGTAGAAAATCTTGAGTTCTTCAATTTTCTATTTTGCAATAAAAGTATATTGAGATCATACTTTTAAAATATAAATTCGACTCAAACCCTGTCGAGTTGAGTCAACTAAAACAAAAACTCAGTTAAGTTTCTTGAAAACTCACACTAGTTAAATTGAGCGGGGCAAACATAAAATTCGGTTGGGCAAACTAAAATTTGAGCGGGGTAAGCATGACATTGAGCAAGGAAAACATAAAATTGAGTGGGGCAAACTGAAAATTGAGCGGGGCAAGCATGAAATTCAGCGGCGCAAACTGAAATTTGAGTGGGGCAAATTGAAATTTGAGTGGGGCAAGCATGAAATTGAGCGGGGCGAACATGAAATTCAGTCGGGGAAACTGGAAATCGAGCGGGGCAAACTAGAAATTAGGCGGGACAAACTATATATTCAGCAGTGCAAACTAGAATTTGAGCGGGGCAAACTAAAAATTGAGCGGGGGAGACATGAAATTTAGCGAGGCAAATATGAAATTTAGTGGGGCAAACTTGAAATTGAGCGGGGCAAACATGAAATTGAGCGGGACAAACATGAAATTTAGTGGGGGAAACTGGAAATTGACTGGGGCAAACTAGAAATTGAGTGGGGTAAACTAGAAATTCAGCGGGGCAAACTGAAATTTAAGCGAGGTAAACTAGAAACTGAGCGGGGCAAACTGAAATTTGAGCGGGGCAAACATGAAATTGAGTGGGGTAAAGATCGGAATATCCGAATAATACATGAAGGGAAATACCCCAAAATGAACATCTCAGTCAATTTATCTCCCTCTTTATAACATTGATTGTGAACTGTGTTCATGGAGTATTGCCAAATGATTGCAGGCTTGCGTGTTAACATGAAGTGCAAAATACAAGTTAGTAAACTGAAAATGAAGGAGCTTAAATTGTTGAACTGACTGCTAACAAGACATTATGCAGGAGGTTCTAAAGTGACGAAACTTCTTGTTAGTTGTGTCTTAAGTTCATTTGAAGGGAAGTCATCTTTCATTGTTGTGCAGGAACAAGTATTTGGACGAGATATAGAGGTAGGTCATATTCATCCCACGGATAAAGTAGAAAAACTCATCCCACTATTTTGGGACTTGCTAGGCAATCAGTAATTTTCTTATTTTTCATCTTTTTTGCAGTTCAGTGTTGGACAATATATTGGTGACATAGAAATCCACTAGTTCAAACTTGAAAAAACCTTTATCAGGAATCTAACACTGAAGTTTCTTTTAAGTGAATCATAATAGCAGGCTTTAGTTACAAATTCATTAAATCAGTCTGGTTCTACATAGCTTTAGCATGCTAAAATTAAAGATTCTTCGAAAAGAGTTGAGACTACTGAATTCCTTGGAATAGGTTAAAAGATGAAGGAATGATTGTCCTGACATCAAGGATTAAAATTCCTTGGAGTTTTGAACTTCGATATTATTGATATATGCTCCTTTGCCAGAAGTAATGAAAGGCAATTTGACATTAGAATAAGCTGGAAAGGTAACCTCGTACAATTTACTGAATTCCATTGCCAGAGGCAGTCTAGGAGGGCAGCTTGGTTATTTGAGCGGGGTAAGCATGAAATTCAGTGGGGCAAACTGAAAATTGAGTGGCACAAGCATGAAATTCAGCGGGGCAAGCATGAAATTAAGCGGGGCAAGCTTGAAATTCAGCGGGGGAAACATGAAATTTAGTGGGGGAACATGAAATTGAGCGGGGCAAATTAGAAATTCAGTGAGAGAAACATGAAATTGAGCGGGGCAAACATGAAATTGAGCAGGGCAAACATGAAATTCAGCGAGGCAAGCATGAAATTGAGTGGGGCAAACATGTAATTGAGCGGGGCAAGCAAGAAATTGAGCGGGACAAGCTAGAAATTGAGCAGGGGAAACATGAAATTGAGCGGAGAAAACATGAAATTGAGCGGGGCAAATTAGAAATTGAGCAGGGAAACATGAAATTGAGCGGGGCAAACATAAAATTGAGCGAGGCAAACATGAAATTCACTGGAAAAAACATGAAATTGAGCGGGGCAAACATGAATTGAGCAGGTCAAACTGGAAATTGAGCGGGGTAAGCATGAAATTGAGCGGGGCAAATATGAAATTGAGCGGGCCAGACATGAAATTGAGCGGGGTAAACTTGAATTTCAGCGGGGCAAACATGAAATTGAGCGGGGCAAACTAGAATTGCATGTGTAGAATGCGCTTAATTCAAGGCGAATGCTATGGTTTCATCACCTGCACTTATTATTGCAAGTGTAGAATGCCCTTAATTAAAGGAAACCATCCAAATCGTGAGACACACTACGGATAAGTGATTAACGTATTAGATTAGTTGACCAATCAACGGTGATTAGCGAACATTGTTTGTTGAATCTGGACAATTAAGCTAATTTTCAAGTTCATTAGGTGTCTAAACAACCGGCCAATAAAAAAGCATGTTTCTTATGAAACATCTAAAGTAGATCCACGATTTTGACGGTTTGTTTTGAGCCACATGTATTTCACGTGCACAATTTTGAGAGCAGACTTATGAACCATCAATCTCTACCAGATTATCAAAGTTCTCTTAGCACGATGATTTACATAGGAGAAATTTATGATTGTGGACCCCACCTTTTATCCAGTGATGTTTGTTTGTTATCAAACTTGTTCATAAGATCATACAGACATGGATTAATAGAAAACACAATTATAAGCTTGATCCAAAACTTCTGTAGCCCCTAAGAAATGATCAACAGTAGAAGTTCAATTCAAAATAATCATTTGGTGTTGTACATTTGAACATTGGCTATGTTTAAATTATCATGTGGTGTTGTACATTTGAACATTAGATATATTTAAATTATCGTGTGGTGTTGTTCATCATGAAATTATCTGTTAAGTTTGCCCCCCTCAATTTCATCTTTATACCGCTGATTTTCTAGTTTGCCCCGCTCAATTTCATGTTTACCCTGTTGATTTTTTTACTTTGTCCTGCTGAATTTCAAGTTTGCTCTGTTGAAATTCGTGTTTGCCCAACTCAATTTCAAGTTTGCTCTGCTGAAATTCATGTTTGCCTAGCTCAATTTCACGTTTCCCCCGCTGAATTTCGTGTTTTCCCCACGGAATTTCATGTTTCCCCCGCTAAATTTTTAGCTTGCCTCGCTCAATTTTATGTTTGCCCTACTGAATTTCTAGTTTACCCCGCTCAATTTCATGTTTGCCTCGCTGATTTTCTAGTTTACCCCACTCAATTTCATGTTTGCCCCGCTCAATTTCATGCATCCCCCCGCTCAATTTCATGTTTAGCCCACTCAATTTCATGTTTGCCTGTCATATTCTAGGATTTTACCTTCCAATCTCTTCCAATTCGTCCTACCAATAAAATAGAGGCACAAGAATTACTAGCAATCATGTATGTAAACTAATAATCAATCATGGATAAGCTGAAATTAATTGGAGTGTGGTTTGGGTCAGTGCACGTATGTAGACTAATATTAATCATGTTACATCTCTTCCTTCATCAAGAATTACTAGCAAACATGGAATTTTACTGCTGCAGTTTATTAGGTACTTGAAGAAGAGGGGGAAATTCGATGATGATTTTTTGAGAACTCTGAAAAAGGGGAAATAGATGAAGAGCTTTAAAGGGCATGTAACCCCATTTGTGTCGATTTTCCTTTCATCCATTACAAGAGCTCTTTTACAAATAACAAACCTTTCTGTCATCGATGAAACATTCTACGGAAATAAGTTTGGTTGCTATACTGTTGAGTTTAATTTGTTGGGTGTTGTGATGGATATGGAAAAGGTGTACAAATTGACTGCAGATAATTTCACATTTCCTAAAGCTCTATCTACTATAACTAGAGAAAGTGTTTTGCTGAATGTAGGGTCAGTTTAAGATCAATTATAAGTAACTTTTTTTACTTAAAGTTACTTAATTACTTCAGTTTGAGAAGTAGGAACCAAGATAAGCTACTTAACGCATAAGTAGCTTATATTAAGTTACAATACAAACTCCCTCGTATCGACACTATTTTATCCATTACAACAGGTGTACGAGGTATTCTATATACACACCAGCTATTTTGATTCATGACATTCAAACTGAATTAGGCATATTTTCCCTCGTTGAATTTCATGTTTGCCCCGCTCAAATTTTTTCAGTTTTTCCCGTTGAATTTCTAGTTTACCTCGCTCAATTTCAAGTTTGCCCCGCTGAATTTCAAGTTTGCCTTGCTCAATTTCTAGTTTACCTTGTTGAATTTCTAGTTTGCCTCCCTCAATTTCCAGTTTGCCCTGCTCAATTTCATGTTTGCCCTGCTCAAATTTTAGTTTGCCCCACTGATTTTCTAGTTTCCCTTACTCAATTTCTAGTTTACCCCGCTGAATTTCATGTTTGCCCCACTCAATTTCATATTTATCCCCCTGAATTTCTCGCTTGCCCTGCTCAATTTCATGTTTGCCCTGCTCAATTTCTAGTTTGCCCCGTTGAATATCTAGTTTGCCTCGCTCAATATCTAGTTTGCCCCGCTCAATTTTCAGTTTGCCCCACTCAGATTATAGTTTGCCTCGCTTATTTTTATAGTTTGTCTCGCTCAATTTTTGATATTTTCTCGCTCAATTTCTATCTCGATTTCATATGAAGCTTGTTCAAATTCATGAAATGCTACATTGTTTTCTATTATATCTGATTTTGTACATTATGATTATCTTGTGAATTTTATATTTGATATGTCTTTCAATTCATCTTTACAGGTGACGAATATTTTGCTATAATTTCAAATGCAAGCTTTAGGTATACACTGAAATGGTGGTTTGAGAAGGTGATGAATATTCTATTGTAATCTCAAACCCAAGCACAATTTCTACGTTGCCTCATGCAAGTTCTAAGTTGCCTCGCTGAATTTCAAGGTTCCCTCACTAAATTTCTAGGTTCCCTCACTTAATTCCTAGGTTGCCTCACTCGATTCCTAAGTTCCCTCGCTGAATTACTAGGAAGGTTTTGATGATAAAATAAATGAAGAAGCTTTAGTGTTAAAGTAGATCACGCCACATGCTGGGGCTTGAACACAACTTGCCCAAAACCTCTTTCAGGGCTCAAGGAGTTTTGGATCAAGCTGATATTTTTATATTTTCCTTTTAATTAGGTTTACATGATTTTATGAATAGGTTTAATGACAAATATATATCACGATGGCCTTTAAGAAGGTTTCAACAACAATATCATCATCATTACTGATTTTTATGATGTGGGTGTGATTTACTTGTATTTTTTATCTGCTTTCTTTTTAAGCTTGTGTTCTAAAATGATTTTCAAAATGAATGAACAACTTAAATAAAACACACATATTATAGCGGGCTTTATGAAAGGCCCTAGTAGGACTGTTCGACTCTAAGTTACTCAAATAGGGAGTTTTAAAACTCAATTGAGCCATATGCAAACTAAATTATCTAAAAGTTATGCAACTTGCCAGTAATCTAGGGTTATATGAATTCCCTATAATCCAAAGGGATGCAGATTGCCCACAACAACTTAGGGTAGGAACTCCTTACTATTGAAAGCTATGTAGGTCTCATGTCAATTCATTTTGACTACTCTCGTTATGATATAAGACAAAAAATAAGATAAATCTAAAAAAATGAATTGACTACTCTCATTATGATATAAGACAAAAGATGAGACAAATCTAAAAAACAAGGGAGCAAGACAACTGACCCGGTCGACCCCAACTAGCTAACCCAGTCGATTGGGTCCCTGGACCAAGGTACCTACGACTATAGATTAGCGGTACCTATGGTTAGGGTTATAATCCGTAGCCATAGGTCTACCTTTAAAAGGACGAGTATCAGCAATCCCATGGATCTTAAAACAATCCACTAACATCACCATCATTACCTTGAAATTGATCCCATCCCTTGGTTGGACGGATTGGAAGGTAAAATCTCGGGATATGCTGGGTGTGCCAAACAGACCCAGTGAACTTGTCCCGGGATATAGCAATCCCATGGATCTTTTTCCAATCCACTAACACCATCATCATTACCTTAAAATTCATCCCATCCCTCCTAATCCCATGGGATCCGCCCGGCCAATAGGTGCTTATTGGAACGGAGTGAAGAAATGGGATGAAAACAGCAACAGTGAAAGCAACGCAGCGGAAAGGGGTGAAAGAAATGGGATTGAAAGCAACGCAGTGGAGAGGAGGGGTAGTTTCGTCCTCAAATTCACTCGACGTACGAGGAGGTCTAAGTTCGGAAGTTAAGTTTGTATTGCTTCAAGAATATCCAATGGATAAAAGGTGGGGTCAACAGTCGTAAATTTCTCATAACCCCTTGAAAAGATATTCACGTAGACTGTAGAGACGGGGAATAGTACGGTGATCCGGGCACCAGAGATTGCAGAGGCGGGTCATTGCACACGTGCCGATGTTGACACGCGGATGGGGATGAACGGGATCAAGGGCTGGCCAGTAAGTCAGGCAGATCAGTAGGTACACCCGTATGAGAAAAATGGTCGGTTGGAAAGAAAATCACGAGACGATGCATGCCCATACGTGCAGACAGTGTAGAATGATCCATGCCATACGTGTAGAAAATCAACACATGCCATACATGTCCCTCGAACTAACCATCCAGGTCAAAATTAATCAAGATCACATTCAATGCATTGTCCTAATTCGCAGATTCGTGGACATCTAATAGACCGTTAAATAATAATAATAATAATAAATTATTTATGGTTAACGATCAGAGGCCATGATCATATCTAATCAATCTGGAGAAATACTTTGATACTCGGACAGCGTGTGATGGATGATACGCAGACATCTAATGGTTCTATTTCAATAAGAAAATGCCTACAAATCAGAGGTTAGGATCGTTCAAAAAAATCTGACTTTGAGGATATGACTTAATGGCAGTAGATTACACAAATTAATCAGTTTATTTTGAGTTAATGTATGCTAAGTATACAATTTCTAGATATCTGCATATCAAGAGTCATCTGGCAGAGTGTCAAATAACTCTCAATCGATCAGATGTCGGACTGTGCGTCATCAGCAGACAGTGCAGCTGTTTGAGCCGTTTGGATACTACCAAATAAGTTACTTTTACTGCTTACCGTGGTAGGTAAGTTACTTATTAGAGATAAGTAAGTTTAGTTTATGATCAATTATAAGTAACTTTTTTACATAAAGTTATAATTATTTTAACTTTAGCTTAATAAGTAGAAACTACCGTAAGATACTTGGGACATAAGTATCTTATCTTAAATAACTTAAAATGCAAATGGCCCCTTAGTTAAATGTATACAACGTGAATGATGGCTGAGTGGTTCTCATCTTGGGCTTGGGTATCAAATAACTCTTTTTGAACACCCTAATCAATATCTCAAGTGGTAGACTGAGAGAGAATACCTCGTTTCATCACCGAAGGTCATGGTATCAATTCCCTGGTGGGGGTGGCTAACAGTGGAGTGTGGACTGGCAACGGGGAGTGTACTAACAAGCTAACCCTAAAAAAAATAAAAATACTCTTCTTGAATTAATATAGAAAATGCTACCTGCCCAAAACTTATAAATTTACATACTTATCTCGTTTTCTGAAAGTTTGGCATGACACTTGTAATTAATTGTGAGGGTAAAATTGGCAAAATGCTGATGGCATCACGTAAATTAGGAATAGCTATAGTGTAAAGAATGAAAATGTAAGAATGAGAAGGGATCCAACACAATTGATTGTATCATAAGTTCATGATACAGCCTTTTATTTTTTAAAATTTATTTATTTTTTATCTTAGGCACACACTCTCACACACAGACACCCTCACACCCAGATACCCCAATGGATAATTGAACCCATGACCTTAATATTGACACTCTTATGCGTCTACAGCTAAGCCTTGAGTAGGGGACTTCTCATGATACAATTAGTTTCTCTGACACTGAGGCATTCCCTTTGTGATATTG